>NC_086063.1:1303713-2607426 GCF_947568885.1 Cydia strobilella | reverse complement strand
ACCAGTGACCACAATTTCAACACCGTGACACGCTTGAGCTGAGCGTGTTGGATGTTTTAGATTACTATAATATTTATTGAAAACGTGTCTTACACATACTTTTAATTCACAACGACGGGACTTAATCGCGTATAATTAAGTGCTTGACGACCGCCATCTTGGCGACATCGAGTCGGGATGATTTTTTTGTTTTTGCTCATTAACGTTGTTTGAAGTGTAATACTGATAGCTTATTATGCAGTAAACTAATGAAGATGTGTGCGGATAATGAAGAATTAATCTAGATACGAGTTTATCCACCGTTTTGGCGTCAACGCCAAGTAGCTCCACGTGGCCCTTGTATAGTCGCTATCGCTATACAAGAGCTCATAATATCACAACTACCGAACAATGTCGTGCTCTAAGAGCATTTGGAATTTCTACCTCTAACCGTATCTGGATAGAGCCCTAGAGGCCATAATTGTATTATTTATACTTTTACCGTACACTGGCTGATTTACATCAAGATTGAAGAAATATAACGCGATCCCACGTGGATCCCACTTTGACGTTGGCGAAATCATCGACAGTATCGATGGAGCCATTCTACATAAAGATTGATTGACACACAACACTCAGATGTTCGACTTTTCAACAATTTCTAATGACTGTGTTCCATGTGGACAACTGGACAATAATAAAATCTTGAAAGTTTAAATCAGTGTTTCAATTTTTTTTATTTTAATCGCTACTTTCCTTCCAGGATATTCGTACGTGGCTCCAAGCATTCTGTTTTCTGAAAACGTCATATCAGACCAGATATGGATGCAGGCTACGGGACAGAAGCACGATAAACTCAAAGGATGGGTTGCCAAGGTAACTAATGTAGTAATGTAATTATTTCTTACTAGTATTCTACAACATTAGAACCATCTCAATACGAACACTTGTAACATGGCAAACCTGCATAGTGCAGCCACCGGGCGCACTGGCCGGTTGTAAAAAAAAAACCAAACCCGTCTTTTGTTTTTTCTCATCACACTTGTTAGTAGTGTGTGTGTGTGTGTGTGTGTGTGTGTGTGTGTGTGTGTGTGTAACGTCACACTCACACTCTTTTAGCGTAGCCTTATACTGGATGAATTTGGGGTCCGGGTGGTCATAATAAACAAATTTCCCCATGAGACTAACCACAATATCGCGAAAATAAATCTAATTTATTCCCTTATATGTATGGGCCTAGGAGTAAATATTTTCACGATTTTCATATCGGTCTCGTGGGAAACCTTGTTCAGTATGACCACCTCAATACATTTTTGACATTGGGGATCACGACCCCGAAATTAACCAGTATACATATACGAGTGCTGTATGTTATATTATTAGTTGTCTTATTGACGCCCCATCACATGGCGACCCTGGCAGGTTTCGAACCGGAAATCTTCTGGAATCTTTTTTTTTTGCTGGAATCACACTTCATACGATTTCCCATGTAATATATGTCATTTTACACTTGTGAGGACCAGTGAGATAGGACGAGGGTCCTTTATGTTTAAGTTTTACTTGTCCTCGCACTTTTTAAACGTGAAACCAAATTGCGCTCGTCAAACCGGCGTATTCCTATTTGAGTGGGAATACACCGGCAATATTCCCATTTGAATGGGAATACACCGGCAATATTCCTATTTGAATGTGAATACACAGGCAATATTCTTATTTGAATGTGAATACACAGGCAATATTCCTATTTGAATGTGAATACACAGGCAATATTCTTATTTAAATGTGAATACACAGGCAATATTCCTATTTGAATGGGAATACACCGGCAATATTCCTATTTGAATGGGAATACACCGGCAATATTCCTATTTGAATGGGAATACACTGGCAATATTCCTATTTGAATGGGAATACACCAGCAATATTCCTGTTTGAATGGGAATACACCGGCAATATTCCTATTTGAATGGGAATACACCGGCAATATTCCTATTTCGGGGAACAACGATCATAACGATGGATTTGTATTTGTTGCAGGACTCTCCGTTCTTCCAAAAATACGCCGTGGACTTAAGCACGCCGCTGTTAGGCGACGGGACCTACTCCGTCTGCCGAAAATGTATACACCGCGACTCCGGGAAAGAATACGCTGTCAAGGTAACTATCACTTTGTTCTTTTGTAGAAGATAACACTTCGGACGCACGCATGCGGGTGCTATTATAGGTATTCCGTCGCACTCGTCCGCGCCAGTTAGCGTTCCTG
Organism: Cydia strobilella; assembly: GCF_947568885.1. Taxonomy (NCBI): domain Eukaryota; kingdom Metazoa; phylum Arthropoda; class Insecta; order Lepidoptera; family Tortricidae; genus Cydia; species Cydia strobilella. The sequence continues at coordinate 2,605,184 of NC_086063.1, read as the reverse complement.
TCGTTGCTGATACTATTTCTCATTAATGTCAATATCCAGGGAGGAAAATAGCAAAAAATCTAGTGTTTTTTTTCTAACAATAGTTCTAATTCGATAGCGGACCCCAGGCTCCCTGAGCCGTGGCGAAAAGCCGGGACAAACGCGTGGAAGAAAGAGTTCTAATTCGACAATCGTCTCGGTTTCAGATAATCTCCACTCAGAAGAAAGACATTAAACAGGAAATCGAACTGCTAAAAGCATGCCAAGACTGTCCCTACATCATAACACTCCACGAAGTCGTACAGGATTCTGTAAGTTTACCCTATTTACTATGTTACAAATAGTCACTAGAGAACAATGTGTGTCATTATTGACCCACATTATTCTCACAATCACTATGGGTTAATTGAATTGAAATTGAAATTCTTTATTTCGAACTTGACGTCCATAGGGTTAGGTCATACAATAACTTAATCTAGAGTTAGTATTACAATTAATTAGACAAAACAAACAATTGGACAAAACAAACAGAACAAAACATTACATAACAGAACATTAGTATTAAAGCTAGGTTAAGTTATCTCATTATTTGTTAATTTCACTGTTGTCTCAGATAGCATTTCATAGTATTAAGTTTTATTAATAATTTACATACAGGAAACTATAGGTCTACATTGTAATAAATTCTAGCTGTCAGCTTATTCACCTACATGTTTTATAAGTCTGTTTGTTTCTAAAAAAAAAAAAAAAAAAAAACATTACATTTATAAGTTTCGCGGCGGAGCAGCAACAGGTGCGTGTAGCTGCATGTACCGCTTGACTAGGGGCGAGTCCCAACGCTGCGCCAGCGTACTTAGGATGCTGTTCGTGCTGTTTCGGCTGCGATTAATAAATAAAATATGAATATATTTTGATTAACTGTAATAATTGTTTCCCACAGGCATTCACGTACATAGTGACAGAGCTAGCGACGGGCGGCGAGCTGCTCGCGCACATCGGGCCGGGCGGCGTCGGCGAGCGCGTGGCGCGCCGCCTGCTGGCGCAGCTCGCGTGCGCCGTGCGGCACATGCAGCGCCGGCGGGCCGTGCACCGCGACCTTAAACCTGAGGTAACCGTACTGTGTAGACATTCACGTACATAGTGACAGAGCTAGCGACGGGCGGCGAGCTGCTCGCGCACATCGGGCCGGGCGGCGTCGGCGAGCGCGTGGCGCGCCGCCTGCTGGCGCAGCTCGCGTGCGCCGTGCGGCACATGCAGCGCCGGCGGGCCGTGCACCGCGACCTTAAACCTGAGGTAACCGTACTGTGTAGACATTCACGTACATAGTGACAGAGCTAGCGACGGGCGGCGAGCTGCTCGCGCACATCGGGCCGGGCGGCGTCGGCGAGCGCGTGGCGCGCCGCCTGCTGGCGCAGCTCGCGTGCGCCGTGCGGCACATGCAGCGCCGGCGGGCCGTGCACCGCGACCTTAAACCTGAGGTAACCGTACTGTGTAGACATTCACGTACATAGTGACAGAGCTAGCGACGGGCGGCGAGCTGCTCGCGCACATCGGGCCGGGCGGCGTCGGCGAGCGCGTGGCGCGCCGCCTGCTGGCGCAGCTCGCGTGCGCCGTGCGGCACATGCAGCGCCGGCGGGCCGTGCACCGCGACCTTAAACCTGAGGTAACCGTACTGTGTAGACATTCACGTACATAGTGACAGAGCTAGCGACGGGCGGCGAGCTGCTCGCGCACATCGGGCCGGGCGGCGTCGGCGAGCGCGTGGCGCGCCGCCTGCTGGCGCAGCTCGCGTGCGCCGTGCGGCACATGCAGCGCCGGCGGGCCGTGCACCGCGACCTTAAACCTGAGGTAACCGTACTGTGTAGACATTCACGTACATAGTGACAGAGCTAGCGACGGGCGGCGAGCTGCTCGCGCACATCGGGCCGGGCGGCGTCGGCGAGCGCGTGGCGCGCCGCCTGCTGGCGCAGCTCGCGTGCGCCGTGCGGCACATGCAGCGCCGGCGGGCCGTGCACCGCGACCTTAAACCTGAGGTAACCGTACTGTGTAGACATTCACGTACATAGTGACAGAGCTAGCGACGGGCGGCGAGCTGCTCGCGCACATCGGGCCGGGCGGCGTCGGCGAGCGCGTGGCGCGCCGCCTGCTGGCGCAGCTCGCGTGCGCCGTGCGGCACATGCAGCGCCGGCGGGCCGTGCACCGCGACCTTAAACCTGAGGTAACCGTACTGTGTAGACATTCACGTACATAGTGACAGAGCTAGCGACGGGCGGCGAGCTGCTCGCGCACATCGGGCCGGGCGGCGTCGGCGAGCGCGTGGCGCGCCGCCTGCTGGCGCAGCTCGCGTGCGCCGTGCGGCACATGCAGCGCCGGCGGGCCGTGCACCGCGACCTTAAACCTGAGGTAACCGTACTGTGTAGACATTCACGTACATAGTGACAGAGCTAGCGACGGGCGGCGAGCTGCTCGCGCACATCGGGCCGGGCGGCGTCGGCGAGCGCGTGGCGCGCCGCCTGCTGGCGCAGCTCGCGTGCGCCGTGCGGCACATGCAGCGCCGGCGGGCCGTGCACCGCGACCTTAAACCTGAGGTAACCGTACTGTGTAGACATTCACGTACATAGTGACAGAGCTAGCGACGGGCGGCGAGCTGCTCGCGCACATCGGGCCGGGCGGCGTCGGCGAGCGCGTGGCGCGCCGCCTGCTGGCGCAGCTCGCGTGCGCCGTGCGGCACATGCAGCGCCGGCGGGCCGTGCACCGCGACCTTAAACCTGAGGTAACCGTGTACTGCGTAGACACTAGAGATATTCGCCAACTATTCGGTATTCGACCACTTTGCCCAATATTCGGTATTCGGCCGAATGTTGCCTACTATTCGACCGAATACAAAATATCTGTTGCACCTACCTAAAAAGAAAAATTACCAAAAACTAGGTATATTTAATATTTAAAATGTATTCTTGGAAAGTTGTTAAATGCGAAGACGTTTTTTGAGATGGGTCTGATTTGATTGACTCTAACTACATCAATTAATTCTGTTCAACAAAAAATATATCTTAGCAACGTTGTGCTTTGTTGGCGAACAGTTTTCATAATAATTGTGACTCATTAAAATGTTCGCATATCATGCCGAGAGAGTGGCCGAATATTCGGTATTCAGTCAAAACCACTATTCGGGGCATTTCTACTATAACAAAGAGTTATTGATATGATAACAGAAATTAGTCTAAATTAGTCTAAGTAGTTAAGTACCTATGCTATTCGTGCGAGCGCATACCTAGTTATAGATCAATATATGTATACAGTCCACATCGATATTAAGTTAGTATTGAATAAATGACATGAGAGTAAACACGCTTCGAGTTTAAATTCCCGGCTCCTCAATAGTCAACCTTGCCGCCTGGACATATGGTCCAAATCGAGCCGGATTGGATTGGTCACACCTGTGGCCGGGCGGCCGGCGCTCGAGATAAGGAAGCCGGACGAGTTTTACTGCAAGTTTTAGTGCAATTATAATTAAACGTAATAACATCGAGTGTGAACATTTATAACTTTTGGTGTCTATAAGTGATTTTTGAGACCTTTTCGCTACAGTTTATTACGTTTAACGTTATGAGTGAGTTATAATATTGAACTGAGCAATATAAACCGAGTTTTTGAGACAATTTCATCTGAGTGCTAGGTTATCTACCTACTTACATCCTACTTATATCTGCGAGAGTTGTGCGAGTCATCATGTCATTAGAAGAGCTTATCGAATATCAAGAAGAGTTAATAAATAATATGAAAACATCAGAGAAGAACTATAAAAAATCGCCGAAAGAGAGAATCAAGCAGCCGTATTTAGAGACTAGACTTGAAGTACTTGAGTTACAATTTAAGGAGTTTCAAAGCGGACATAAGGCGATTATTTCCAAAGCGTCAGGAGATAGAACGGAGACATATTTTACACAAAAGATGTATGAGGAGTTTGAGGAGGTGTATGTTCAATATAAAACGATTTTACGGGAAGCTTTGAAACCGTTTTTGCAACAAAGTGCACAATCATTACCGCAAATTCGTGACGTGGCCGTTGTCAGTGAAAACGGTAATTGTGACGTCAAATTGCCTCGCATTGTTTTGCCGACTTTTAGTGGCAAATATGAAGAATGGCAAACGTTTAATGATATGTTTTCCTCGTTAATCCACACAAATAAGAACATTACGGCGGTTCAAAAAATGCATTATTTGAAAAGTAATTTATCTGGCGAGGCGCTGAGTTTACTTAGTAATTTTTCGACTACCGATGCAAATTATGATGACGCTTGGAAACAATTAGTTCGACGTTATGATAATAAAAGATATAACTGTAATGCTGTTATGAGGAGCTTATTTTCGACCAAGAAAATACACAACGAGTCTGCTAACGCTGTGAGGCAATTATTGGATACTACATCAACATGTTTGAAGTCGTTGCAGAATATGGGTATTAGTACGAGTACTTGGGACGCAATTGTCGTGTATTTGGTGATTACAAAATTGGACGCTGAATCTATTAAGCAGTGGGAGCAGCATTTAAATACGCTAGGCGACGACTTACCTACCTGGGAGCAGTTGCGTGAGTTTATGGAGTACAGATTCAGGTCATTGGAGATGATTGACACCAACACGTCCCGACCAACACCACCAGCTAAGCCTGCAGCTAAGGTTAAAACATTTCACACTGCTATCGAGAATAAAGTCAAGACGAGTGACATCGAGTGTGATATGTGCCATGAGACCCATCACATTTATCACTGCAAGCAGTTTGGTTCTATGACGCCTAAGGAACGTCAAGATTTTGTGCAAAACACTAAACTATGTTTTAACTGCCTGAGGCCTTCACACTCTGCAATGAAGTGTCGTCAGACGTCTAGTTGCCGTAAATGTGGAAGGAGACATCACACTCTCCTTCACTTCGAGAGAGATACCAACCAGGAGACGAGAGCTACGAGCGAGGTTGCTGCGTCATCGGCGTCGCCGAGTGTACCCCTACCCGAGAAACCGAGCACAACACGAGGTGACACAAACATTACAACAGCGTTTTCGAGAGGTGAGGCGCTTCAACCTAACAGAGTGCTACTCGCGACGGCTAGAGTTAAGGTATTTAATTCCACTGGTTGTAAACAAACTATTAGAGCTTTAATTGATCAAGGAAGTATGATTTCCTTTATTACTGAGTCAACTGTGCAATTACTTGGTCTCAAACGTAGACCTATAAGTACTTCGGTGTCAATGCTAGAGGAGTGTAGTTTAAATACCAAACACATGGTTTCATTTCGCGTGCTATCATGCCATGACCCAACGAGTTCAGTCGAAGTCTGTGCTTACGTATTACATTCTTTAACTGCTTTGCTTCCAGCTACCAAGCTTAACGTGTCTAAGTGGGCAGAGATTGAAGACTTACCTTTAGCGGATCCTGCGTATACAACGCCAGGTAAGGTTGAGATCCTTCTAGGTGCCGAGGTGTATGCAGAAATAATACTCGAGGGGTTGATCAAGAAGCGTTCAGAGGTTGGCAAAGGAACCATGATAGCTCAAAATACTATGCTCGGATGGATCGTGTCAGGCCAAGCAGTGAGAGGATCTGAGACTGAGGTGAGTGCTAGATTTACTAGTTTGCATGTTCATATTCAGGAAGATGACTTATTGAGAAAGTTTTGGGAGATGGAGAACGAGCCTAATATGATTAAAAAGGACATGACTAAGAGTGAGCAACAATGTGAGGAGTTTTTTAACTTAACGACTGTGAGAGATGACGATGGCAGGCTTGTAGTAAGACTACCATTCGCAACTGAGGACCCTAAGTGTCAATATGGCAATTCTAAGGAAATTGCTATCAAGAGATTAGAGATTTTAGAGACAAAATTACTGAGAGAACCTAAACTTAGAGAAGAGTATAACAAGGTCATGGAAGAATACCTAAGTCTTAATCACATGAGGGCAGTAAGTGAGAGAGAACTAGAGAATCCCAAGGCAGTGTATCTTCCTTTTCACGCTGTAATCAGGGAGGACAAGGAGACGACAAAATTTAGAATTGTATATAATGCCTCGAGTAAGGGAGACAACAACGTCTCCTTAAATGACGATCTCCTTGTCGGCCCTAAACTACAACAGGATTTGAGACACATTTTAATGAGAGCTAGGAGTCACAAAATATGCATTGTCGCAGATATCATTAAGATGTACAGGATGATTCGTGTAGCTGAGGAAGACACGGATTTCCAGAGAATCGTTTGGCGATTTAAGTCAGACGGATCAGAGCCAATACAACACTACAAACTATTGAGATTGACATTCGGGACAGCTTGCGCGCCTTATTTGGCCGTTAAGTCATTACAAAAGCTTGCAGAGTTAGAAGAGAGTAAGTATCCATTAGCTGCGAAAATAACAGGACAAGACTTTTACATGGACGACTTAATTACTGGAGCTGAAACTGAGGCTGAGGCACTAAAAATATTTGACCAGATGAATGAGTTGATGAGATCTGGTGGTTTCGAACTTCAGAAATGGAATACTAACTCTAAACCTGTACTAGAGAAGATTGTAGATAATAAAGAGGTATCAGATCAGACTGTACACCTAAAACTAAATAATACAATGAAGGTTCTTGGAGTGAGCTGGAACAGAGAGACAGATAATTTTGAATATACACTAAATTTATCCAAAGTTCAAGAACCTATTACTAAGAGAAAAGTGTTGTCTGATGTAGCGAGGTTATACGATCCCCTTGGGTGGATTGCTCCAGTCGTGGTTGTCGCCAAAATCTTCATCCAGAAGTTGTGGAAGTCGGGTCTAGAATGGGATTGTCCATTGACAGAAGAGTTAGTGAGTGAGTGGCTGTCGTTCAGAGAGGCATTGGTAGATCTTAAGCAGCTGGCGATACCAAGATGGCTAAACGCCACGCCGAGCTCAAAGATAGAACTGCACGTATTTTCAGACGCTTCAAAGTCAGCGTTTGCAGCAGCGGTCTACATGAGAGTGACTGATGAGCTAAATGATGTACACGTACATCTGATAACAGCTAAGACAAAAGTAGCCCCAACAGAGAAAGAAATTTCCATTCCTAGACTTGAGCTGTGTGCTGCGGCCTTAGCAGCGAAACTTATATTTGAAGTTGCACAGGTAATGGACGTACCAAAAGATAACCTACAAGGTTGGACAGACAGTACAATTGTTCTAGCCTGGCTCAAAGGAGGATCAGCTCGTTGGAGTACATTTGTGAGTAACAGAGTGTCCACGATATTGAATATACTGGAGTATGAGCAATGGAGTCATGTACCTACAGAGTGTAACGCTGCAGACTGTGCGTCTCGCGGTGTACAACCAAGAGATTTACTAGATCATTTATTGTGGTGGAATGGTCCGCAATGGCTAGCTCAACCTGACTTTGAGAGAAATGACATAATCATAGAAGACACACATGAGGAGGAAAGAGTCGCATCTTTAACTGTTGTATCCCATGTTGATGAAGAACCCCCAATCTGGTCGAGGTTTTCTTCATTATCGAGACTGTTAAAAGTTATTTCGTACTGTAGAAGAGTATTAAATCTAAAATTGCCAAGAAACGAGAGAGTTAAATTACCTAATTATGTAACTTCTGAGGAAATGGATAAGACTTTGCTTTCGTGTATTAATCAAGTTCAAGAGAAAGAGTTTTCACATGAGATAAAACAGTTAAAGAGTCGAGGAGTTGTGCCTAAAAAGAGTTGTCTACGCACTCTTTGTCCGTTTTTGGATGAAAAGGGGACATTAAGAGTTAGCGGTAGAATAGAACAATCTGATGCAAGTTACGATACGAGGCATCCGGTGATTATGCCTGGTAAAAATCTATTTACTGCGCTTCTAATTATTGATGCTCATCATCGTACTTTGCATGGCGGTCCTCAAATCATGTTAAACTTTTTAAGATCCAAATATTGGATATTGCAAGCGAAGGATCGTACTAAGAAGGTTTATAGAGAATGTGTCACGTGTTTGAGATATTCGAGCAAGAAGTCTATTCCTCTAATGGGACTTCTACCTAAAGCGAGAATGAAACCCAGTAAGCCTTTCAAATCTACGGGGGTAGATTACTGCGGTCCTATAAATATAAGGTTTTCACCAGGTAGAGGAGCTAAGTCTTTTAAAGGCTATATATGCCTGTTCGTGTGCATGGTCACCCGGGCTATACATCTCGAGGCAGTTACGGATTTGACAGCCAAGGGTTTCATTGCTGCATTCAGACGTTTTACTGCAAGGAGAGGTTACTGCCAAGACTTATATAGTGACAACGGCACTAATTTTATTGGTGCTGACAGAGAGATGAGAGACATGTTCAACACTGCTAAATCATCATTACCTGATGAAATAGCAGCCATACTTACCTTAGAGCATACGTCATGGCACTTCATCCCTCCGCACGCTCCCAATTTCGGCGGGCTTTGGGAAGCTGGGGTTCGTAGTACAAAAGGGCATTTGAGGAAGGTAATAGGGAATAGCACACTTACCTATGAGGAATTAGCGACGGTCCTAGCGCAAGTGGAATCATGTTTAAATTCTCGGCCTTTATCCGTATTGAGCGATGATCCAAACGACCCTCTACCCTTGACACCAGGTCACTTTTTGGTAGGTGAACCATTGATAAATATAGCTGATGAATATAATCCTGAGTGTAATGTAGTTGGCTTAGATCGATGGCGCTTAACGCAAAAAATTGTATCTGATTTTTGGAAACGGTGGTACAAAGAATATTTAGTAACCCTTAGTCAGAGATATAAATGGAATTCTAATGTTACTACCGAACCTGAGATTAATGATGTTGTTATTTTAAAAGAAGACAATATACCTCCTGCTAAATGGATTTTAGGCAAGATAATTCAAAAACATACTGGGCCTGACAATATAACCAGAGTTGTTACTGTGAAATGTAAATCAGGAATATTGAAGCGTCCAGTTAGTAAATTGTGTGTAATAACTAAGTGATGTTATACATAACTTATACTTGTACATATTAGTTTTAAGTGCCGACTGTGTTATGTTTAACATTCTTTATTGTTGTTTTAGTAGAGTTTTGCCGTGTAAATAAAGAACTATGTTCTTGGCGGGCGGGATGTCCAAATTAGTCTAAGTAGTTAAGTACCTATGCTATTCGTGCGAGCGCATACCTAGTTATAGATCAATATATGTATACAGTCCACATCGATATTAAGTTAGTATTGAATAAATGACATGAGAGTAAACACGCTTCGAGTTTAAATTCCCGGCTCCTCAATAGTCAACCTTGCCGCCTGGACAGTTAAAGTCTATGAAAAAAAAACTTGCCCTATAAAAAACGCTACGATTTTTCAACAACTGCTCGTTAGATCCATTGCACCTTAAAGCGGACTCCGGCCTACGCTAAGATGTAGAAATGTATTAACAAATAAGTTTATTTTTTCCAGAATATAATGCTGACGACGTGTCGGCTGCACGAGGCCAAGGTGAAGGTGGTGGACTTCGGGTTCGCGCGCCGCACGCCCGAGTGCGAGGAGCGTTCTCGCATGATGACGCCGTGCTTCAGGTGATTATAACTATATAATATAATGCTGACGACGTTTCGGCTGCACGAGGCCAAGGTGAAGGTGGTGGACTTCGGGTTCAGAAACTTTCCCTCCAGGGCTCATATTTTTTCTCCACACTGTATCGTCGTCTAGTAGTCAAAATACCGGCCTTATTGAGATTAGGTCGGTCTGTGTAAATTGATTGTATAATATTGTTTTCAACACACTTGCTCAAAACGACGTTTTTATTCCACCGATTTTTGGCTCATAATCCTAGATATTAAACACGCGTGCTCTTTCAGTGTATTATTCCACTCGTGCTTTTTCATTATATTATCCGAGTGAGTTAAGAAGGTAACTGATTGCTAATAATATGCATGGAAAGGGAGCCTTCTTTAATTGGTCGGACTGGCGGGCACCGGCGCGCCCGACCGCCTGCGCCGCCCGCGGCCGGGGCGAGGGGCGGCCCTGCATGACAGATGCAACACTCAATACTAAATATTTTAACTATAAAAATTTGATTAATATGAGTTTCTTTTTTTTCTCGCATGTGTGTTGAAAAACGTCGTATGACACGCGTGTGCATTGGTCATTACACACATCGGCTTTCTCATTGCGCGCTCGCTTACACCTCGCGCGCACAATATCGCCTCGTATGTGATTATTTATTATTATTTTATTTATTTACAAGAACGGTTTACACCAATTACACTTGCAATTTACGTAATATTAACACACTTATACAAAAGTAACAGTGCAGAAATTATTCATCATTCACTCGTTCATATTCTCACAGTAAGCGAGGCACCTGGACGCTAGCTTAGACCAGGAATCAGTAAATAAATCTACTTGTAGATCGTTACTCAGAAACTCGTTCAACGAGCTGATCATATCGCACAAGGGTGAGTAGGGTGGTAGCACCACAGATTAATAAATAGTTACTACGTAACAGATACCTCATTCCCATACAACAGCGAAAATACCTACGCTATAATAGCCTACAAAATCTTAATAATAATACCTGGTTCTCAGGACGATTAAAAATGTACCATAAGTATGCGCACAAAGAGTCGAGACTACGTTGCCCGCCGTGCGAGTCACGTGCCAACGCGTCATCGTAAGAATGCGCTAGGGTTGTACCCATGATGATTATTGTAATAAAACGAATGTCAACCACATTTTTTATTAGTCAATCAAATATTTAAAAACAACACTCTAATACCAGACTCGAATAACTCCTTAATTTACGATTTACCTACTTATGTTCAAAGAAATAAATGGTGACAAAATTCAAAAAGATAGATTTAAAATTAGTATTTTCACCTTTCTTCGTCTCTCGGCAATGAAAAAAACGACAAACTTTCCTATGTTTTTTGACTACTGAACAATAATTACGTGGTTTTTGGCATTTCGAAGCGTAAGCGCGGGAAACGTGCGGTGCGAGCGCTCAGGCGGGCGCTCGGCGGCCCTCTGTCGGTTGTATCGTCGACGATACGCCGAGCGGTAGGCATATAGCGCGTGGCCTTGAGTGAGTGACGGAGGCCTGGTAGCACGCGGGCCTGCGCTGTTTGAAAGCTGCAGGTAGGGGCGCCGGCGAGATCTGTTCGACGGAACAATGATGCGGTTGAGGATGTTGTGCAGTTCCATGCTGTTAATTAAGTTTCGGAGCACCTTGCAGGACGACCAACTTAGCACACTTGTATCATAATGTACTATTGATGATGTCGTACGTTGTTCCCAGTTTGCCGTACGCGGCACCAGAAGTGGTGGCGCGCGCTCGCTCGGGCGCGGCGCCGGGCTACAGCGCCAGCTGCGACATGTGGAGTCTCGGCGTTATATTCGTGAGTATTCATATACTACGAATCCTAATCTGTTAAATAAAAAGTCTAGTCAGGCTCCTATATTACTCTAGTTCGTCGGTTCTGAGTGAGATCAGCATAGGGAGGAAACGGCTCGGGTAGAAGATTCCTCATGAAGTATTGGTACATAGTGTTGTGTGTTGTATAGTATGAATTTTCTTAAATGATTTTTAGGTCTCAGGCTCTAATCGTTTGAAAAAATTCATACTCTCTACCAAATTTTAAAGCGAAATAAAGATACTCTATTCTATTCAAAAAAAAAAAACGATTAAATGTCATAATAAAAAAATCTAGTTAATGACTAGTTTAACATTAACTTTGTTATAGAAATATCCAGCTCGATTCAATTTTAACCCCCAGACATTTCAGACACGACAGACAACCCGTCCATAGCACTCGAAGAATAAAGGAGATAGTTTCATAATGCTTATGTACGATTTTGAAGAAAGAAAGAAAGAAAATACATTTATTACAAGATTAAGATTTATTTATTTTCTTACAGTACTGCATGTTATGCGGCAAAGCGCCTTTCCAGCCGGCCTCCAAGAAGGAACCCATCACCGCGTACATGGACCGCATCCGACAGGGCAGCTTTTCCATGGATGGTCAGTATTCTACATTACAAAGTTCAGGGTAATTTCAGATAAAAAGGTCCATATTGCACTCGAAGCATAACCCTTCTGCGATGGAAAGCCACATTTACGCTTGTAACAATGAATGCATTACGAATGATTATATCACACGCACACACACGCCACACACAGCCACAGCCACACGGTCACCTCACCACAGTCTCCTGGCCGTCGTCGTCGTGGCAGGGAGATGGGACAGTGCACTAATTAGGCACTGGACCTCCCAACATTTTAGTTTAGGTACTAACATAGTAATTTAAGTATATTTGTAACTGACAAAATATGGATTGTATCGTCCGAAATAAATGTTTATTTTATTTTATATTCCAGGTCCAGTATGGGAGGCCATATCGAGCGACAGCAAGCGCCTGGTGGCGTCGCTGCTGACGCGCGAGCCGCAGCGTCGCCCGGCGCCTGAGGATGTCCTGGCCGCGCTCGGCGTGCACGACGACCACGGCAGCTTCAAGCTAGCCGTGAGTACTGAACACTGTACCACCCGAGCCTATCAAACATATCGAGCGACAGCAAGCGCCTGGTGGCGTCGCTGCTGACGCGCGAGCCGCAGCGTCGCCCGGCGCCTGAGGATGTCCTGGCCGCGCTCGGCGTGCACGACGACCACGGCAGCTTCAAGCTAGCCGTGAGTACTGAACACTGTACCACCCGAGCCTATCAAACATATCGAGCGACAGCAAGCGCCTGGTGGCGTCGCTGCTGACGCGCGAGCCGCAGCGTCGCCCGGCGCCTGAGGATGTCCTGGCCGCGCTCGGCGTGCACGACGACCACGGCAGCTTCAAGCTAGCCGTGAGTACTGAACACTGTACCACCCGAGCCTATCAAACATATCGAGCGACAGCAAGCGCCTGGTGGCGTCGCTGCTGACGCGCGAGCCGCAGCGTCGCCCGGCGCCTGAGGATGTCCTGGCCGCGCTCGGCGTGCACGACGACCACGGCAGCTTCAAGCTAGCCGTGAGTACTGAACACTGTACCACCCGAGCCTATCAAACATATCGAGCGACAGCAAGCGCCTGGTGGCGTCGCTGCTGACGCGCGAGCCGCAGCGTCGCCCGGCGCCTGAGGATGTCCTGGCCGCGCTCGGCGTGCACGACGACCACGGCAGCTTCAAGCTAGCCGTGAGTACTGAACACTGTACCACCCGAGCCTATCAAACATATCGAGCGACAGCAAGCGCCTGGTGGCGTCGCTGCTGACGCGCGAGCCGCAGCGTCGCCCGGCGCCTGAGGATGTCCTGGCCGCGCTCGGCGTGCACGACGACCACGGCAGCTTCAAGCTAGCCGTGAGTACTGAACACTGTACCACCCGAGCCTATCAAACATATCGAGCGACAGCAAGCGCCTGGTGGCGTCGCTGCTGACGCGCGAGCCGCAGCGTCGCCCGGCGCCTGAGGATGTCCTGGCCGCGCTCGGCGTGCACGACGACCACGGCAGCTTCAAGCTAGCCGTGAGTACTGAACACTGTACCACCCGAGCCTATCAAACATATCGAGCGACAGCAAGCGCCTGGTGGCGTCGCTGCTGACGCGCGAGCCGCAGCGTCGCCCGGCGCCTGAGGATGTCCTGGCCGCGCTCGGCGTGCACGACGACCACGGCAGCTTCAAGCTAGCCGTGAGTACTGAACACTGTACCACCCGAGCCTATCAAACATATCGAGCGACAGCAAGCGCCTGGTGGCGTCGCTGCTGACGCGCGAGCCGCAGCGTCGCCCGGCGCCTGAGGATGTCCTGGCCGCGCTCGGCGTGCACGACGACCACGGCAGCTTCAAGCTAGCCGTGAGTACTGAACACTGTACCACCCGAGCCTATCAAACATATCGAGCGACAGCAAGCGCCTGGTGGCGTCGCTGCTGACGCGCGAGCCGCAGCGTCGCCCGGCGCCTGAGGATGTCCTGGCCGCGCTCGGCGTGCACGACGACCACGGCAGCTTCAAGCTAGCCGTGAGTACTGAACACTGTACCACCCGAGCCTATCAAACATATCGAGCGACAGCAAGCGCCTGGTGGCGTCGCTGCTGACGCGCGAGCCGCAGCGTCGCCCGGCGCCTGAGGATGTCCTGGCCGCGCTCGGCGTGCACGACGACCACGGCAGCTTCAAGCTAGCCGTGAGTACTGAACACTGTACCACCCGAGCCTATCAAACATATCGAGCGACAGCAAGCGCCTGGTGGCGTCGCTGCTGACGCGCGAGCCGCAGCGTCGCCCGGCGCCTGAGGATGTCCTGGCCGCGCTCGGCGTGCACGACGACCACGGCAGCTTCAAGCTAGCCGTGAGTACTGAACACTGTACCACCCGAGCCTATCAAACATATCGAGCGACAGCAAGCGCCTGGTGGCGTCGCTGCTGACGCGCGAGCCGCAGCGTCGCCCGGCGCCTGAGGATGTCCTGGCCGCGCTCGGCGTGCACGACGACCACGGCAGCTTCAAGCTAGCCGTGAGTACTGAACACTGTACCACCCGAGCCTATCAAACATATCGAGCGACAGCAAGCGCCTGGTGGCGTCGCTGCTGACGCGCGAGCCGCAGCGTCGCCCGGCGCCTGAGGATGTCCTGGCCGCGCTCGGCGTGCACGACGACCACGGCAGCTTCAAGCTAGCCGTGAGTACTGAACACTGTACCACCCGAGCCTATCAAACATATCGAGCGACAGCAAGCGCCTGGTGGCGTCGCTGCTGACGCGCGAGCCGCAGCGTCGCCCGGCGCCTGAGGATGTCCTGGCCGCGCTCGGCGTGCACGACGACCACGGCAGCTTCAAGCTAGCCGTGAGTACTGAACACTGTACCACCCGAGCCTATCAAACATATCGAGCGACAGCAAGCGCCTGGTGGCGTCGCTGCTGACGCGCGAGCCGCAGCGTCGCCCGGCGCCTGAGGATGTCCTGGCCGCGCTCGGCGTGCACGACGACCACGGCAGCTTCAAGCTAGCCGTGAGTACTGAACACTGTACCACCCGAGCCTATCAAACATATCGAGCGACAGCAAGCGCCTGGTGGCGTCGCTGCTGACGCGCGAGCCGCAGCGTCGCCCGGCGCCTGAGGATGTCCTGGCCGCGCTCGGCGTGCACGACGACCACGGCAGCTTCAAGCTAGCCGTGAGTACTGAACACTGTACCACCCGAGCCTATCAAACATATCGAGCGACAGCAAGCGCCTGGTGGCGTCGCTGCTGACGCGCGAGCCGCAGCGTCGCCCGGCGCCTGAGGATGTCCTGGCCGCGCTCGGCGTGCACGACGACCACGGCAGCTTCAAGCTAGCCGTGAGTACTGAACACTGTACCACCCGAGCCTATCAAACATATCGAGCGACAGCAAGCGCCTGGTGGCGTCGCTGCTGACGCGCGAGCCGCAGCGTCGCCCGGCGCCTGAGGATGTCCTGGCCGCGCTCGGCGTGCACGACGACCACGGCAGCTTCAAGCTAGCCGTGAGTACTGAACACTGTACCACCCGAGCCTATCAAACATATCGAGCGACAGCAAGCGCCTGGTGGCGTCGCTGCTGACGCGCGAGCCGCAGCGTCGCCCGGCGCCTGAGGATGTCCTGGCCGCGCTCGGCGTGCACGACGACCACGGCAGCTTCAAGCTAGCCGTGAGTACTGAACACTGTACCACCCGAGCCTATCAAACATATCGAGCGACAGCAAGCGCCTGGTGGCGTCGCTGCTGACGCGCGAGCCGCAGCGTCGCCCGGCGCCTGAGGATGTCCTGGCCGCGCTCGGCGTGCACGACGACCACGGCAGCTTCAAGCTAGCCGTGAGTACTGAACACTGTACCACCCGAGCCTATCAAACATATCGAGCGACAGCAAGCGCCTGGTGGCGTCGCTGCTGACGCGCGAGCCGCAGCGTCGCCCGGCGCCTGAGGATGTCCTGGCCGCGCTCGGCGTGCACGACGACCACGGCAGCTTCAAGCTAGCCGTGAGTACTGAACACTGTACCACCCGAGCCTATCAAACATATCGAGCGACAGCAAGCGCCTGGTGGCGTCGCTGCTGACGCGCGAGCCGCAGCGTCGCCCGGCGCCTGAGGATGTCCTGGCCGCGCTCGGCGTGCACGACGACCACGGCAGCTTCAAGCTAGCCGTGAGTACTGAACACTGTACCACCCGAGCCTATCAAACATATCGAGCGACAGCAAGCGCCTGGTGGCGTCGCTGCTGACGCGCGAGCCGCAGCGTCGCCCGGCGCCTGAGGATGTCCTGGCCGCGCTCGGCGTGCACGACGACCACGGCAGCTTCAAGCTAGCCGTGAGTACTGAACACTGTACCACCCGAGCCTATCAAACATACCATTCTCAAAGGACCATGGAACTTCGTATGGAACTGCTGGAGTTAGCTCCTTAAACGGATGGAACGGCAGCCTTGCAGCTTGCATTATTTTCTCCTAAAACATGATATTTAATTTTTTTAAACGGTTTACTCGCGTGGTAGTAAGTTGAATATTCTCGAATATTAGATCGAAATACACTACCGCTCGTAACTATTTAGGCGCTCGTAATTTTTTCCATACAAATCGACTTTCAGAATTATACCGCTAATTTGAGTAACAGTTTTTTGTGGAGTTTACTTTTTTAATTTAACAGACGTATCGAGCTTCAAAATTATGTACAGAATATTCGTGTACGTTGTCTGTTTACCAAATGGCGAGCGTAAAAAAATCCATAAATCGTTTTTCAGTACAAAATCGTTTTATTCTGTATGAACAAGTACATAAGGGTTTTTTAAAACGTTGCATAAAGTAAACTCGAATTTTTTAAGAATGTCTTCGGCAACAATTTGAGGCTCAATATATTTACCTAAATAAAAATTCAATCCAACATGTAAGATCGATTTGCCTGCGATCGAACAGTACGATTTTGTAAATATTTTTTGTATACAATTGTATGGTGAAAATTGCGGGTGCCTAAATACAAACAACATAGCGGAGAGCGGGGAGCGGTAGTGTACGTCGTGTGTTTATTCGACTTATTTGTTTTACAAACTAATTTAATACTCCCCAGGACATGACCAAGGCCGAGCTGTACAAACGCCGCAGCAAGACCAAGCAGCGCTCCTCCTCCGACACGCGCGCCGGCGACGCGCCCCACGCGGACCTCGCGCTCGTGCGCACCATCAACACCAGAGACAACAACTCCATAGAGAACGATGTGGAGCTGATCAAAGCTAACACTTTGGATACGCCCGTGGTGGAGGAAGGCAATAATGAGGATACCGATGAGGTAGGTTCAATTATTTTAAGAATAGAGTCAATAGTTAATGCACACCATGAATTCCATTAAAATGTATTGTTTCCTTTATACAGTGGTTACACTGCTTACTGCTAATAGCCCCGACATAAGTAACGGGAACGAGCCCGTTTAAAAAACAAATTTACCATTCTAACTATATGATTCAAATTCATGAAACAGCCTATTCGGATATAATACGTTTTATTATCTCCAAAAACAATACCGCCCAGTTGTTCTCTGAATGAGCTGTCACATGAATTTGAACTTTAATACTATCACGATAGTTGCTTTTTAAACGACATGGTCGCTTTGGCACGTGCTGTAGACCGCTCTTAAAAGAAACAAAGGCTTTTGTTTAACGGATTAGGTCCCGAGCCCGAAAAGATCATCTGATATAATTCATACTATAACTGTTGTTCTATTCTTTTCTAGGTACCCAGCGTCAAACCTGTAGAAAAAACATACTCCAAATCCCGATCAAAACTAGACGATTACATTTACATCGAGAGCAGCCAAGGCCTCGACGGCACAGAAGTCGCCTTCCCCAAAACTAGTCGCGCCAAGAAAGCCAAGGAATCCACCTCGCCAGTACCAAGGAAACGTAGAAAAGTAGACAAACCTAAACCTAAAGTTAACGACGAAGGTACAACCAAGTCAACCAATACTAGAGAGCTGCGTAGCAAGGAAAAACCTAAAGAAAAACCGAGCCCCAGCAGACCTAAAGAGTCGATAGAGAACGAGAAAGCGGTAACAAGAGTCACTAGGAAAAGGAAATATGACGAGATGGTCAGTTCCAAGCCGGTGCTTAGAGAAAAAGGACAAAATGGGAGACAATCTAAAAATAGCGTTGAGACTAAAGAGGCTACTAGGAAAATCGCGCGACGGAGGAAGCTGGCGCCTTTAAAAATAGACGTTCAACCGACCAACATCCGAATGACACGCTCCAGAATGAGACGGCTAGAGGTCAGTCTGTCTCCCTCTCAGGTCAAAACCATAGTACCTGCTTTCTCGTTCGAGTCGGATAAGAGAGTGGATTCGTCGGAGAGTAACACAACTAAGAAGACGCGAAAAGCCAAAGCGAGTAAAGCTAAAACTACCGTCCGAGCGACTCGCTCCCGCGCTAACAGGAGGTGAATGTTGGATACTATAGGTACACGCTAAACTTTCCGGCTGTACAGGGTTACATTTTAATCACTAGCCATACTTTGCGCAGTGACTATTTTGAACAACTTTTATTATGGAACCAATACAGAAAACGCAAAAAAAGTCGGCGGCATCATATCAGCTGGAATGTATGGAACAGCAAAAAATTTTTCGCGATTTCGGAATTTGTCCCATAATAACAGTTGTTCAGTATGACCTACTTTGCGCAGTGACTTTATATTGAACAATTTTTATTATGGAACCAATTCCGAAAACGCAAAAAAAAATCGGCGGCATCATATCAGCTGGAATGTATGAAACAGCTAATTTTTTTCGCGATTTCTGAATTTGTCCCATAATAACAGTTGTTCAGTATGACCTACTTTGCGCAGTGACTTTATATTGAACAACTTTTATTATGGAACCAATTACGAAAACGCAAAAAAAATCGGCGGCATCATATCAGCTGTAATGTATGAAACAGCCAATTTTTTTTGCGATTTCGGAATTGGTTCCATAATAACAGTTGTTCAGTATGACCTATAAGGTCACTACGCAGAGTATGGCTAGTGATTAAAATATCACCTTGTATTGTAGACCTTATGTGAATGAATATAAGGTTTATGTAAGGTAAGCTGGAAGTGTTGTTAGTTTGACCTACAATAGTATAGTAGGGTTGCTTAAGCTAGTATAATTGGCCGCGATTCGCGCACTGTAACAATGTCCAGCCGACGAACAGCTGATCTAAGGGACGCAGCTATGCGGTGGAATGAGATAGCAATATCACTTGCTCCCTCTAACGCATAAATGCGTCCCTTAGATTAACCTACGTTGGGCCATCGTGTAGAGGAGCCATGGAAGTAACTGATTAATCGGAGAGATATGTGACGTTCAACGGGTAAAGATACCTATCTGCCTTGTGGCACAGAATAAGTAATAGTACTATCGTACAGAAAGGAAACTTCCTAAAAAACCGAAGTTTGACAGCGGTGCAGGGACGAATGATGTCCCTTACTTATGTATGGTACTATCCCTTTCGGCTATTTAGGGTCTTATCTGTGGTCGTGCACGCAAAGGGACGTCAAGTTGTGTCAACCCTAATAATAGGGTATTTGACTACTAGTCAAATCAGTTTCTTTTTTCGAACTGTCAAAACGATTTTATTTTGTATGGCTTATAAAATAAATAAGATTTAAAAAAAAAACGATTTTATTTACTCTTTATCGTTTTATACGGGTTTTAAAATAGAAATTCTGTCTAAAAATAACAGCTCTACGTTTCTCTATTAATCTTCTGTTGCTTTATTTCATGCATGGTTTAAAATAATTTATTTTAAATACAGTCAAATACCCTATTGCTCGGAGCAATGCTGAGCCGAACGGAGCCGAGCATACCCGAAAGGAAGAGTTTCGCACCTCTGCTTATGGTGTCGCGTAGCACCGCATTAGTATTGGGGCGTTGTAAGCGCCGACCGCCGTAAGGTACCTTTACCCGTGGAACATCACATATGTGTAATTGTAGCCTTAATAACTTTCCGCTGCCACGATTGGCTGATCAAACAATAATATTTGCAGTGCGTAGAATCGCGTGGACAGTTATGATAAAGTAAGGACCCTAACCACGAATAATTTTGTACATTGTCCCGCCTTTTCCTATCGAACGCACGCACATAATTATAGTATGAATTTTCTCAGATGTTTTTTTCGGGCTCGGGCCCTAATCCGTTAAACAAAGGCCTTTGTTTAACAGATTAGGGCCAGAGCCCCAAAAAATCATTTGAAATAATTCATACTATATATTGCTGGGCTGATGATGTAGGCGGTCAATGCCACTGTAGGAGCAGGACAGCAATATAATTATGCGCGTGCAATAGAGATAGGTACAGGTGTTAATGTACGAAATTCTTAGTGCGTCCTCACTTTAGCCTTACACAGATAGCGTTCATTAAAATGTTTTCAAGACAGCAATATGGAATCTAACCTTTTTTTTGACCGGTAAAATCGTTTTTTTACATACATGATTACAGTGGTACTACTAAACGAAAATAAATAACTAGCTTAAATCTAAAAAAGGCCCTGACCCAATCTAACCTTTAATTTCAGACGAAGTGCCGATTTCATTCCTTTTATAGTAACTACGCTTCTTCAACTTAATTTCTTTCGATTTGTTTTTCTCTTACTAAAACGGGTCGGGTCATGAAAAAGGTTGACAAACACGGTTCTTGAGAACACGATTTCAACTTAATTTTTTTTTATAAATCGCATTTTGTGATCGACTTGTATTTGTGCCGAATAAAGTTAAATATATCTGTCATTGCTAGAATGAGATGATAATACGCACTTCTCATTCTAACAAAGATAAGTTGCCTTCTTGATAAAACATAAATGAATCGTGAAATAATCCGCATAAATGTACTTTGTAGTACTCAATTTATATGATATGTTTTTTTTTTAAGTGTAATGTAGTCAGTGTAAGGCAGGCCACTAGCACCCCCTAACCTCCCACTCCAAATATCGACAGAATAGTGATGGAATAAAAACAGGCGCTTTGCTCAGCGTAGTGATGGGATGAAATTATTTATTGGCGAGTAAGTTATATCGTAGTTAGCTCCACCCTAGTTCGATAAAGAATAGAACCTGTTTTTATTTTTTAATCCCTCTATTTAATGTTAATTTAAAATATTTACGATACCTTTTTTCCTTATTATTACCATTAGAGTTAATTCTTTGATGTTGGTTATTATGTATTTCAGTAGATAATATAATAATAAAATAGGTAATTCTAATTTTGTGTGTGAGTGCGCACTTGGCCCATAGTTAGAAACGAGTCCTATCTGTATTTTGTTTGCATCGTCGCGTCGCGACGCCTTGTTGCGCCATGCAACGCCACAAGGCGCCACGCAGCGCCATATAGCGCCATGAAGCGCCATATAGCGCCTTGGCACCGCGCAGATACATTGAACAGATCTCTTTCCATAAAAACTTAGGTTGTTTGTGTATATTTGTTTGGGAACTAGATTTAATAGGTTAAATTTGTAAATGTGTTTCGAAATAATGTAAAAGCAGTTTGTTTAGAGTATTGTTTATCTTCCATTGTTTCTGTAAGTGTACGAGCGAGCTACGAGGAAGAAATGCTACGCGGTTCGTGCCAAATCATGCTTGGGGCGCCCGCTAATATTGCGTTTTTGAATTCAATGAATTTGTCAAACTTTTCCTTCTCGTTTTAAGGGCTTCTACCAAATAAAACTATTGTGTTGATTATTTCATTGTAAATAATTTAGCATTTAGTACAAAATCGGTGGAAGAATTAATTATATAAATTTAAATTATACAGAATAATCTCAATACGAAGGGCCCGCGGCATATCATTAGGAGGCGTGGCTTAGTGATAATTATATCGAAATTCAGTTTTGCCAACATAATAACTATTTTTTCTTAAGCGAAGTCTAAATCAATCAACATTTAAAATCAAATTGCTTGCTTCGTGATATTTATATTTCTTTTTTACAACAATAGTGAGAAAAATAAGTACATGGGACATAAGGAACTTTGTTTGCATTAAATATCGCACTGGATTTCAATACTTTTTTGTTTTTAAGGAAATCGAAGACCAAGGTGATGAGTACCATGTAAGATGAATTATATTGATGACATGAAATTGATTTTTACTTTTTGTCAGAAAAAAATATCAATGTAGGGGTGTTTTTACAAGTACAATGCGATTTAAATGCGAGGTAATATTTTTTACACAAAAAAAAACTAAATTGAACCATTTCATCATAGGTGTGTCATTGTAGCAGTTCAATTTATCCCTTTTAGTAAAATAATATAAAAAAAAAAACAATACCTACTGTCATGGCGGCTAAATGTTACGAGCAAAATTCGCGAAGTTCATGTAAAACCACCCAGAAAACGCATAATTACAAATCAGTGCCGAACTAACGTATATTCGTTTTAGGAAATTTAATTTCCACAGCTTAATATGTAAAAGATAGCCTTTACGTCACTATCGTAACGTGTTAAAGTGCACTTAATGGAATGTACCAAAAGATTATATAATTTTATAACAAAGTTAGAGGTTACTATTGAAGTCGGCGACAGACAAATTTTGTAAAATGTTACACTATGCCGGACGGAGATATTTGATTGTAATAATATACCATTTTAACATTAACTATGCTGTTTTAATTGCCTTTCTATTTCGATGCTACTGATGATGGTACTTAGTATCAGCACAAAATAACTAATGGTACTACGTATCAGCACAGAATAAGTAAATCCTTTAGTGTTTTTTTTTAAATAAAGCATTTTGTATTTTATTTGAAATACCTTTCGAGATGTATTTTGCATTTTCAATATTAATTTCAAAATGCAAAATACTTTGTGATTAAGTTTAGCCAACATTACCAGTCAAACAAAATGAAATGAACGAATGACGCTTGTATTGCCGAATTTGACCGACAGAGGCGCCTGTTAGCCATGCGCGCCCTTTTTAGGGTTCCGTAGCCAAAGGACAAAAAATTGGATTCGTCATGTCTGTCTGTCTATCCGTCCGTCCGTATGTCACAGCCACTTTTTTCCGAAACTATAAGAACTATACTGTTGAAACTTAGTAAGTAGATGTATTTTGTGAACCGCATTAAGATTTTCACACAAAAATAGAAAAAAAAAAACTATACATTTTGGGTTTTTTTTTCATCAAACCCATACGTGTGGGGTATCTATGGATAGGTCTTCAAAAATGATATTGAGTTTCTAATATCATTTTTTTCTAAACTGAATAGTTTGCGCGAGAGACACTTCCAAAGTGGTAAAATGTAAACTTGTAAAGTAAGTAGTTTTTTTTTAATACGTCATAAATCGTAAACCGCAATTTACTTTTCACTCACGTTTCACATAAAAAATACATTGTTTAAATTGTGTAATGTACGGAACCCTCGGTGAGCGAGTCCGACTCGCACTTGGCCGGTTTTTCTTCTTTGGTCAGAGTCATAAGAGTAACTTATACTAGAGCGGTACTGTCATAGTAAATTTTGTAACCTCAGTAAATTCACTGCCATCTGTCGACACACTTTAAAACTAAAAATAAATATTTATAAAAATACGATAAAATGTATTTAAATATGGATAAATGATTTTTTTATTTGCATTAATTATTTTTATATGATTTTGACCCATGTTCTTTCACTGGTATGCGTTAAAATTATAAATAACAAACGAAACAGGCAACGCCCTCTATACGAGAGTAGGCCAAAACTAGTGGCGCCATCTGATCGAGAATCAAATTTTCGTGATTTTCGAGGCACGTGTTTTCCTTAGACTGTATCCATCTATTACGGAGATATATCTATCTTTGGTCAGAGTGAACGCCGCGCCTTGTGTCGTTAGGGTTCCGTACCCAAAGGGTAAAAACAGCGGACGGACAGCGGAGTCTTAGTAATAGACGTTTTTGTTCGGCTCGGCATTGTGTCTCTGTTTCTCATGATAAATACCTAAAATAAATAAAAATATCTGAGATTTGGTAAAAAGGTATTTTATTTTGAAAATACCTATTTTGCATTTAGCATTTTGTATTTACATAAATGCTTTTTTAAAACCATTTTGTATATCTCTGATAACCAAACGGAGTAGCCATTGACAGGCGCTCCCCGTCGAAACTAGTCGGCCAATGGTCATACACAATGTATGGACTGACGTTTATCTGACATGGCTATTTTGACGTTCCCCTCCCCCGCAAAATTTGGCAGACTTTTTTGTATAACAAATTACAGACAAGGCGTCTGCGCTGGTTATATCCTCCAAGGATAATAGTATACCCAAAGTATTAGGCAGGTGATCACATCGCTCATCAGAATATCTTTGGGAAAGTGGAAGAAATGGTATTGGGCCCCATACATTCCACGGCTCTTCTCTTTCAGCACAGACTACATTTTTGTGGTTAAATAGAGCCTATGGCTAGATTCTCTACAAGTCTACACAACATCCTGTGCTTCTCAGGAGGGAAATATTGACGATTGAGCTATGCCGCCCATTTATTATGTCTTAGGAGTTTTCCCCTCCATTACCTCCTTGGTTGGAGTTTACCTCATTAAGTCATTACTACTTCGTTCTATTCGCGCCTACATTTTTTAGATTTGCCGCCTTTTTCTACTGACAAAGTGGCTGTGCCAGATTATATAACACTATGATAAGAATGAATAGAGTTTCAATTAATATATTAAAACATCAATACAACTTGTACAATACTCAATTTCTGTGTGAGTATTGTATTCTTTAGCCCGCTCCAGACTACGCGGCGCGAAGCCGCGAACGCGAGTGTGGCGTCGATTTCGCTGATTAGCGAACTAGATTCTACCTATAGTTAATAATCTGTGACTAGATTCGACACTCGCGTTTGCGGCTTCGCGCCGCGATTCGCGCATGAGTGTGGAGGGCTTTAGATTTCTATCCGCATTAAAATCCGCGCGTGTGCAATTAGCTTTACTAGTGATGTCCTACAAACATAAAGTTACGATTAGCCGATTATGTACAAACGTCCTATGGTACCTCTAATTTACATTATTTTTAGTTACACATTTTATCATTAAAAAATGTTCAATAAAATGTTTTAGAAAAGTGTTTTAGAATAAGAGAATTTAATTATATTTTTTAAAGTTACAAATAAAAAATGTTGCCACTTCAGAAATGACGTGAAAGCAAATTGGCAGAGTGGCATCTGTGGCAAACGTCAGACGATGTCGATGTCGGAGTTTGTGTAACAAAAATAATTAATATCTCTGAGTTTTGTGATAATATTATGTGAATTATGAGATGAAAGTGTGAATAAATGTTAGAATAGTGTCTGTTAGTGATTATGGCGCATAGTGGTGGTGTGTTGAGCTCGGATATATCGCGACGGAACCCGCAGGATGAGTACGAGCTCATTCAAAGGATTGGTTCGGGCACCTACGGGGACGTTTACAAGGTACGGACTAGTATTAAACTTGATTAGTTTTTTTTTTACCATTTAGGAAGCTTTGTCCTACCTTTTACACACAAATAGACTTGATATTAATCCCGAATAAGAATTTACATTTTTTTGCTTTGCATGTCTCATTTCATTATTGCCACAGCTGATTTGAAAAAGAAATCGTATTTGCTATTTATTTTAATCGTTTGTTTTCAATGAAATACAAACACTCGTCCTTGGACGAGCAAGAATTGATTATTAATAAATTGAAGCAACGGAAATTCATCGTTTTCTCAAGTGTCCAACAGATGTATGTTTTAGCTTACCAGTCTTAACTTCTTGTCTATATGTATGATAAAGATCCTGACCCCAATTTTTAGTTTCCTTTTAGCATTTTTTTCAAGAACGATATTTTGTGCTCTATGCAGCTCAACCAAGGTTTCAAACCCATGATTTTTGACCACAACACACAAAATTTTGAAAGGTTAATAGTTCTTTAAAAGTGATGGGTAATTGCTCTATAAAGGCCTAAACAATTTATTTCTGTAAATACTTTAACATATTGCAGTAAATTTTCTATGGATTTTCTACTTTGTAAAGTATATTTCCCAACTTGTAGTGTAGGCAATGGTGGATCACACTGAACTGTATATT
Organism: Cydia strobilella; assembly: GCF_947568885.1. Lineage (NCBI taxonomy): Eukaryota > Metazoa > Arthropoda > Insecta > Lepidoptera > Tortricidae > Cydia > Cydia strobilella. Next base: position 2,579,208 of record NC_086063.1, on the reverse strand, counting down.
TGCTAAAAAACCCGGACAAGTGCGAGTCGGACTCGCCCACCGAGGTTGCCATACGTTTTAGTATTTGTTGTTATAGCGGCAACAGAAATACATCATCTGTGAAAATTTCAACTGTCTAGCTATCACGGTTCATGAGATACAGCCTGGTGACACTCACTAAAATAGATCAGCAGAAGTGGAGATGGACTGGCCACATGTTGAGAGACAGGCGGGAAAAATGGAGCAAAATAGTAACAGATTGGTATCCAAGAGGTTGTACACGGGGCCAGAGGAGACCTCGAACAAGATGGGAGGATGAACTCAAACTCACAGCGGGCCCGAACTGGAGAAGAGTGGCCCACGACAGACCTCAATGGAAAGAGCTAGAGGAGGCCTTTGCCAAGCGGCACACTGAGCTACGGGACATACTCTAGCTCAGAATGAAAGGGCTAGATAGATAGATAGCTATCACAGTTCATGAGATACAGCCTGGTGACAGGCAGACGAGAGAGGAGTCTTAATAATAGGGTCCCGTTTTTACCCTTTGGGTACAGAACCTTAAAAACCAATCCAGTGATCAATTTAATTATTACCGAAAATCACCCTGCATATGCATAAAAAGAGTACAAATTGCTTATTTCTTTTAAGTTTTAAAACTATCTAGTCATTTTTGCAAAGTTTGTGGTTAAGAGTTGCGTTGGACTAATGATGTTTAAATTACAACAATGAGAATCAAATTGACCGGCTTAAAGTTAAATATATGTCTGTTCATCTGTTGACAATGGTACAAAAAAGTTGTGTCTTTGTCATGTGAAATCTAGCAATATTTATATCTTCTTCTTCTTCTTCTTTCCCTGTTACCCCCTGCTGGGGTGTGGGGTGTGGGGGCAATATTTATATATATACTCCTATTAGCTCAAATTATTTACCGCAGTATTTACAGACTGATAATGTCTATGATGTATCGCAAACCATGGCACATCTACTGGCGTGCCCCGCATGCCCATATCACTGCTCGGAACTGGATCTGAGGGATGCGACAGCCAGGACTGTCAACACAGCTGCCTACTGGGCATCCATCGTATAGAAGTAGGGGTAGAGCCACGACACGAAAAGAAGAAAATCTTATCTTATCTTATGGTTTCGGAGGCCCGTGCGGATACACTTCGACCCATAGGGATCTTTAGGGATGTCTACGATGTAACCTGGTATTTAATCATAATGCAGCATGACGCATGATTTTAATTTGTTATCTCTCGCTTCGAAAGATGGTCCCTTATTTGTTTGAAATGAAACCTCTCAATATCTTTGAAATGAAACCCATCCATTAAGTGGATATTACAGCTTAAATTCTGAAAACTTGAATCTTGTTAAACATTGCTAATTAACCTAAATACCTAATCAGTAAGTGTTGCCTGAAATCACAGTTATTTCCAAGGTCTTATGCAAGACATGTGTATGCAGTCTGAAGCAATGTTTACACTCTGCTATGAATAACTTTACCTTATAGGTGTAGGTTTATTATAATATGAACAAGAAGAGCGTATGTGGGGCATCCGGGCGGAAAACGTCCATCTGGGCGTCCTAGATCCCGCTGGAGTGACGAAGCCCTAAAAGACCTGTCTGCCCTCGGAATACCTAACTCGGGAAGTGGCGCTCTCTTGTGTCAGAGGTCAAGATCCTTTTTGGGTCACTGAGCCAGTGAAGTATGTATGTAGTATGTATGTATAATATGAACAAACTTCACAAAACAGTTTAAGATGCTTTCAATTTAGCATCGTGATCATCAGATCTTCATCTATTTGACCAAATGTTTTTATGGAAACATGAGTTTTATTCCCAGGTAATCATGAGATACATTGGTCAAATATGCGTGCTTTTTGTTCGGCCTTAAGGTCGCATATTTGACCAATGTATCCTGCCTGTTCTCACTTATGGAGCTGAAACCTGGGTTTTCACCAAAGACATACTACGTAAATTGAGCGTTGCCCAGCGGGCGTTAGAGAGAAAATTGGTGGGGATCACATTGAGAGACCGTAAAACAAATGAATGGCTGAGACAACAGAGCAAAGTCAATGATGTTATAAAACGCGTAGCCAATTTGAAGTGGGAATGGGCTGGTCATATAGCACGGAAGACCGATTCGTGGAGCAAACGACTACTCGAGTGGCGACCATGGGGGGGAGAGCGTCCTCAAAGTATACCCCAGATGCGTTGGGACGACGACATTAAGAAAACTGCGGGGAAACAGTGGCTCCAAGTCGCATAGAACCGCGACGAATGACGCAAAATGAAGGAGGCCTACACCCAAAGGGCTAGGCCTAGAAAAAGGCTAAAGAGAGAGAGAATCATGAGAATCTAAAGCCGCTTCCCCACTTGGCGGCGCGGTATCGGTGCAGTACGCACTGTACGCAGTATTTCTTCCTGATTAGCGCCCCCGACTGATCAGATGCAGATGCTTTTGCGATGATTTGTCCGACCTCTGCTTATGTCAATGGCATTACGTTTTTGCTTTTACGCCTATTGTTACAAGTTACATCACACCGCGTAAGCCTACGGCGGTAAGGAAACCTGGATTATGCTAATCTTACCAACCTTGATAGGTACGGCACATTATCACTGCATGTTAATGTCCGTGTTTACATTGATGCATGTAGTCCCATCAGATATATCTTATGGGAAGATATATCAGAGCGGCCGAGGAACCTACTCACAAATACCTGAACACGCACTCTGTCACGTGATCAGCGCTGGAAGTCGCCAGCATTATGCTGAGATGAGACCATGTCGTGGCACTTTCTCCTTCCTATGTTTTTCTGTTTTGTATCATTTTCTCTTGTTTGTTTTTACGAATAAATGATTTATGTTCTATACTATTAGTGCCGAGTGTGCTATTATGTTGTTTTAGAGTGAGTACCAGTAACTTGTAGTTGAGAAAAAAACTATAAATTGTATAAGAACATGACGCTACCACGTGTGGTGCTTAATAATCTGAAATCTCAAGTGAATATCGACTTTATTCACATAGTATTTCAGTTGAAAGTCGAAGAGGTAACTGAACCCCACACGCGTTGGTATTGTAGTCATGTGTTCAGCGCTGCTGCAAAATTCATTGGCCAATGAAGAAGTTCAAGTTTTATTGTATTGACCTTCCTTACCTAATTAAATAAATAAATTAACCCAAAAAGGAGGAGATTCTTAATTCATTTATTTCATCATTTTGCTTTTTTAGGGTTTCGTACCCAAAGGGTAAAAACGCGATCCTATTACTAAGACTCCGCAGTGTCTGTCCACTGTCACCAGGCTGTATCTCATGAACCGTGATAGCTAGACAGTTGAAATTTTTACAGATGTATTTCTGTTTCCGCTAAAACAACAGTTCAGCAAATACTAAAAACAGAATAAAATAAATATTTAAGTGGGAACAAACGTGTTTTTTTTTTTGCAGTTTTTTGCGTATGGTACGGAACCCTTCGTGGGCTTCGTGCGCGAGTCCGACTCGCACTTGGCCGGTTTTTATGTATGGATTTCTCGAAGAATGGACCGACAAACAGGCGACTATTTCACCAAACTGACAATTGATACCTGACACTTCAATTTTTGTAAGGACATATTCGGGTCGATAAGTAAAGGCAGTATGTAGCATCAATACATAATTAAGTGCTTGTTGGACCAGCAATGTGTAGCAAATTTTTATTGTCAAGTTACAAGAAATTGCTTACATGAAGTCACTTTTAAACTGCGTCAGAAAGAATGCAATTATGGAATGCATAGCTTTGTTTTTAAAACGGAAACTAGGCAATATACACATGCATAACAACTATTTTAATGCACTAGCTTGCACTCACTCATTTTAATTGACACTTCACATAATTTACTACTATTGGTCACGATTTACTTACGAATATCTTATTTTTAAAAAGACTTATACGTACAAAAACTTATTACTGCTACTGCCTTTTTTTAATAAACAATAATAACTAGGAAATAATGTGTGAAACAAGCAATATTAGACTATAAGGTAAATGCTTAGGGTCTATTTTATTTCTGTGGTTTACCAGGTTTTCATTTAAAGTAATAAAAGGCGAATCAAGATAAGCTTTACGTGACACTACTAACCTATTTACCCTAAAAAAAGGTTAAAATTTTGCTTTGTAATTTGTAAAGAACGGCTCCTAAAATATCCGTCTGTCACCAGGCTGTATCTCATTAGCCGTGATAGCTAGACAGTTGAAATTTTCACAGATGATGTATTTCTGTTGCCGCTAAAACAACAAATACTAAAAAGTACGGAACGCTCGGTGGGTGAGTCCGGCTCGCACTTGTCCGGTTTTTTTCCGTAATTATAGCCAATTATATTACAAAAGAGAGGTAAACCAAGGATTAGGTTAGACTACAAGCTGAAATGCAGCCAAAAAGATCCAATAAAAAAATACTGTGTCCTTCCCAAAAAACATTTCTTGGCGCATTGTTTCTGGATGGCCGTTCAAATCACTGGCATAGACGAGTTTCATTTTCAATGTTGGCAATGCATTTGGTATGTTCGGAATGCGAAGGTTCCATAAAAGAACTCTTTCCGTTTCTGTTTTTCACTTAAGGTGACTGAGAAGTGAGAATAGTAGATTTATTGACCGAAGCGTTAGCGAAGGTCTCCATTTTGACTTTGGCAAACTGCTTTCTCATGTCCGGATGTTCTCCTCTGCAGGTCGCAATTCTCAATCGGTTCTCCTGAAATTGAGCAGTTCAGTAGTTAAATAGAAATGTGTAGTTCTGCCAAATGTGCAAAATTGGCATAAAAGAGTTAAGTGTCATTAGCGTCTATGGCACTTAAGACTATTGCGAGTACGCTGTGAAATTACTCAAAGATGTTTTTTTTATTTGTACATTTTTTAAGCTTATGATCTTATGAATCTTAACGCAAGGTCAACAGCTCACAGAGTCACTAGCTCTTTGTGTAACGTTTCAAGTAATATTCTTGGGAGTTCTTGATATTTTTAGTATATAGTTTTAGCTGTTTCTTATTTAGTAAGTGCACAATAATATTGTTTACAATAACAGTATCCGACTGTGACGTCACACAGCTGGAATTATAACAAACAGTGAACGCATAATCAACAACCAACATTCTCGGTTCTGAACGGTTCGGTTCGGTGGCGTGTGAATTACAAATTTAATTGTATCTTCTTAATTACATAACATTGTTATTTATAAATCTCTTTGAAACTTGTTTCAAGAATTTTAATGTTATTAATTGATGCTACGCTTTATATATATTCTTTCTTGAGTTTATTTAGAATAAATCTTGCATTTTATTTCTGATTCACTTAAAATCAGGACTAGTCTCAAACGTAAGTTGAAATTAAAGGATCATTAGGTACAAATGGAAAATTGTCCAAACTCGAAAGTATACGTCAAAGTAGAAAAATGACAAAAATACACAAAAAATTAAATATATAATAAATACAATATATTAGGAAAATTATTATAATGGCATAATGTCGATAAAGAATTATGTCCAATAGTAAAAATAGGGTGTGCTGTGACAGACGGACAGACAGACAGACGCACGAGTGATCCTATAAGGGTTCCGTTTTTCCCTTTTGAGGTACGGAACCCTAAAAATGTCAAATATGATACGAGTCGAAAAATATTTGTCCATTTATGTTTTCGTACACTCATATTCATATCAGTTATTGCATACATGTGTTTACACGTTTACAGTAAGGTCTTATTTATATCTACAACATGCACCCGTAAGGGCAGAGCAACACTCAGAAAAACTATAATTTATAATGGACAAAATTCAATACTGGCTTAATTAATTTACGACGATTACGAATTTAATTAAAAATGGTTTTGAGTACAATTACATTTTGACTAGATTCACTTTGGATACTATTACTTTTGATCCAACTTCAAAATGGTCATTTCAAGTGGACGATTTTCCATTTGTACCTAATGACAGTAAACCAAATTAAAGCATATTTTTCTTTAATATAATCGATTTTGTAGGCGTGGACTGTAGTTTATACTTACAATTAGTATTTTTCAAACGATGTATTGAGATGACATCAGTCACCGTACCGAAGCTGTTTGAAAAATACGACAAAGATGCTAGAGATGCTTTGTTACTACAACTATACCAAGAGGTCCAAATGTATATTTTTACTTGAATGAGTTTACGTTCGGCCAAAGAATTCCAAGATACACTTGTAAGTTTTACTTAAGTAAGTAGGGACACAGCTATACTACAGAATAAGAGATAAATATCGTTATCTCATTCTAACAAATAGCTTTGTCCCTACTTACGTAAGTAAAACTTACAAGTGTATCTCAGGCCTTACAATTTATTTACACACTTACACACTTACGTTATGCGTATAACGGCGAGATATTTTTAGGGTATTCTATTTATGCGCTACAGTTGCTACACGTGAGGCTGTGACATACTGCACTTGCTTTGGCCACCTGTTGACCTATGTTTGAGACAAGGCTGATCATCTAAATCATATGTAACTCACTAAGAACAAATTAAATTATTTTCGATAAAAATATTTTAATTTGTGTTTTTTTCAAGTAGACACACTACTATTTAAACTATAAACTGAAATAAATGTCATGTACGAAGAAAAAAAAGACCAAAGCCTCCAGTGTCCAGAGCCACAAGCCTTCGGGAAATTGTCATATACTTGGAAATTTCGACCCATGCCACCGTGACCGGATAGCCGAGCGGTTCAGGCACCTGTCCGGTAAACGGGAGACGCTGGTTCGATTCCAGCTCTGGACACTGGAGGCTTTGGTAATCTTTTCCTTCGTATATGACACTCATTTCAGTTCATATGTTAACCCATTTTTGTTGCCTGAAACAGTCGTTAGGGAAGTTGGACGCTGAAAAGCCTATTTATTTTTCAACAATGTTCAAACTGCCTAAGGTGAGAAAGACCTTAAGCCCGAACCACACGAGAGGCGTAAGTAGCGTGGCTCCAGCAACCCTGTATAATATATAGTTATAATGCCAAGAGTGCCTAGTCGGTACAAAATTATAAATTGTAAATCAAATGGACGGGTACTTTGTAAAATCATCTCACCTGCCTCATTAGTGATGCATCATCGTGACGTCACCATCATCACAGTCATCAAAGGGGCTTCCGTGCCATGATTTACAACTTTACACTATTACTTGTCAATTCGTAAACCTTATAACACCTTTGACGACCGGTCTGGCCTAGTGGGTAGTGACCCTGCCTGTGAAGCCGATGGTCCTGGGTTCGAATCCCGGTAAGGACATTTATTTGTGTGATGAGCACAGATATTTGTTCCTGAGTCTTGGGTGTTTTCTATGTATTTATATATTATATATATCGTTGTCTAAGTACCCACAACACAAGCCTTCTTGAGCTTACTGTGGGACTTAGTCAATCTGTGTAAGAATGTCCTATAATATTTATTTATTTATTTATTATTTATTTATTTATAACAAGGTCCTAAGGATCACCATTGGTCAGTTCAGTGTTGTTTTTAGTACAGTCGAGTTCATAAATATGTGTACATTTTTCCACCTTATAATTGCAATGGATTAAGGTGAAGAACTGTGTACACAGTGCCGGCCCGAGTCCTTGATCAGGGTAGAGCGAAATTGGGTTTTGGCGCCCTTCGTTGAAGTTTTTTACCCAAAAGCAAAACGCGTCTTTTAAAACTTATTTTCTTTTTCTCATTTGCCATTTTGGCGCCCTTCTTGCCATCCGGCGCCTAGAGCGGCCGCTCCACTCGCTCTACCCTAGATCCCTGTACCCTGTGTGTACATATTTATGAACTCGACTGTACGGTGTACGCATTTCGCGGATGAACCTGCATGACGATGAAGGCTCATCTGCAAGCGTCTGCCGTGACTCATAATATCCGTATATTATGAGTCACGGCAGACGCTTGCAGATGAGCCGTCATCGTCATCGTCATCCGCGAAATGTCATCGTACGGAAAGTGGTCAAACTAATAGGGCGATTTACGAGACGAATGATTTATGTATGACACAAAGTTGACGTTCTATTGCCATATTTAGACGTTAATTTTTTCAATATGGTCAAATAAATAAAACAAGCGCGAGTCGGACTCGCCCACCGAGGGTTCCGTACTTTTTAGTATTTGTTGTTATAGCGGCAACAGAAATACATCATCTGAAAAAAAAATTACTGTCTAGCTATCAAAAAATCAAAAATCAAAAAAATCAAAAATGTTTATTTTCTTTAACAATCTCATCATCTTAAAAATTAGTGGTTGGAACCTCCTTTTAAGCTTTAAAAGCCTGTGCCAGGAGGTACCGCCCTTCCTTATCTGGAGAATATTAACAATAGCGCGTGCTACATTTATGAGTAGGTATTTATGCTAGGTAAATATTACATTAAGATTTACTTACAGTTACAAATGTTACAATAATAATGCTGAGAAGCTTTATACAAGACATGCAAAAGGTATGTACATATAATTAGAAAAATAAACAGATGTAAAATCCCTCGTGTGTGTGTGTGTGTGTGTGTGTGTGTGTGTGTGTGTGTGTGGGTGTGAAATTTTTTTGTACGGCTGTGTGTATTTTATGTTCAATAGGTTAGTCAAATGAGCAATTCTTCTGTTTCCTCATATGTCTGTGTTAAAAGCCAAGCCGGTATAATCTTTTTGCACTCATAATAGTTTTTACTGTGAATATTAAGGTGTTTGTTAAAGAAGGTATATAAGTGTGCAGATAATGCTACGTAATGCCGTTTTGCAAATTTAGTATTATTTTGAGGTACAGTAGCAACTTTATACATTCGTCTTCTTTGTGTGCAAGTGTTATCATATGGTAATAAGTTATGTTTTTTCAGAACTATGTAAAGAATAAACAATCTTCTTATGGAAAGAAGTTTTGTCATACTATATAGTTTTTTAGTGGGAAATCTTTTTTTCTTAAAATACATGACCTTTAATAGGCTGCGCTGTGCACGTTCCAGTTGTAAGAAACGCGTTTTGGCTGCGCCTCCCCAGATAGGTATACAGTAAATTATGACGGACTGTACCAAAGCAATATATATCTCTTTGAGTAAATCTTTGGCAGAGTCTCTAGATTCATCCACTCCCCTTGGCACCACATATCTTAAACTTTTAAAGATCCAGATTAATTTTCTTATTCGTGAGGAGACATATTCAAGGTGTGGGTACCAAGAGAGCCGCTGATCCATGAAAACTCCTAGGTATTTGGCTTGTGCAACTTTTTGGATGATTGGACAGCTACAACTACATATTCCAGAGGTCAGCGTATCTTCGCAAATATGTATTTTAATAGTAAAATTACTGCTAGGTTGTGTGTTGTTAGAAATACTAAAGCAAACATAGTTTGTTTTTGCTGTGTTAAGCGTTAGTATATTATTATGCAACCATTTCTGGATTTGTCGTAATCCTTGCTCAGCGTGAACTCTAACTTCATCCCAAGTCGCCCCTGTAAAAACGACAGCGGTGTCGTCGGCATACGAGAAGATTTTAGCATTAGTGATTTGCATACCGCAGAGATCATTTATGTAAACTAGGAATAAGGTTGGACCAAGAACGCTTCCCTGCGGTACGCCGTAAGTGATTTCCTTAAGCCCCCCTGTACAGTTTTCTAGTTTTACTTTTTGTTTTCTATCAGACAGGTAGTCCTTAAGTAAAAGAAGCGGAGTTCCTCTTATTCCAATTTTTTCTAGTTTATGTACAAGGATGGGAACAGAAACGGTATCGAAAGCTTTTTTCAAGTCTAGGAATACGGACATACACTTTTGCCGGTTATCTAATTGCTTTACTACTAGTGAGGTTAACGCTGCTACCGCATCTTCGGTTGATTTACGTTGCCTAAAACCAAATTGAGTGTTTGATAGGATATCAAATTGGTTTAGGTAAGCTATTAATCTGGAATTAAGCAATTTTTCAACAACTTTGGAGATTGCCGGTAGCACCGATATGGGTCTGTAATTACTAATATCGTCTCTGCTCCCTCCCTTGTAAACTGGCGTGATAACTGCCTGTTTGAGTAGAGTAGGAAATATTCCTTTCTCGAAACAAATGTTTATAAAATGTGTTAATACGGGGACAATTTCTGCATTTGCCATTTTTAGAAACTTTGTAGGGATATTGTCCCAGCCAGGAGCACTATCGGATTTTAGATTCATTAGTGTACTATATACCTCTTTATAGTCAACATCAAGTAGAACAAATGAATTCGGCTGAGACGATAAATTTTGCAAATAAGTGTTTTGCTCATCAACTGACAGATTAGTCTGCTGAGTGAGGTTCTTACCAATATTTACGAAATAGTCGTTTATAAAATCCGCGGAAGCAATTTGTGTTGATTTAAGGTTAAGTAATTCTGAATTAGAAGTGTTATTCTTGTTAGAATATGTAATGTTCTTAATATTTTTCCATAATTCTTTTTTATTTTTCGTATTTTTTGCAATCAATTCTTTTTCATAATTTCTTTTAAGTTTCTTTATAAGCCTATTACAATAATTTCTATATCTAATATACGTTATTTTATTGATTTCGTTGTAAGGATCAGTTTTAACCGCTTTTTGTAGTCTATTACGATTTCTGATGCAGCGAAGCATACCTTGTGTTATCCAAGGTTTAATTATGCGGTGTTTTTTTGATATATGTGTGATCACTGTATTTTCTTGTAATGAATAAGTCAGCTTGCTTATAAGATTTTGAATAATCATGTTAGGATCATCACAAAACAGTAGTTCTGCAATATTTTTAGATTTAAGACTTTCTAGTGCTTCTTCAAAGTTTATAACTGTTTTTGTCTTATTTGGAGAAGAGATGATTTTTAATTTTGAGATAGATAAAAATGTAGTGAGGTGATCGGTTATGGTTGTGTTAAGTATAGCTATTGAGGCTACTAGTTTTCTTTTATTTAAATATAACATAAAGTGGTCAAGACAATTTTTCTCTCTGGTGGGTATTGTGTGACCTGATAATATGCCATATGATGATAATGTATGTAGATAGTGGGTTCTATTCTTACGTTCGGTTGACGGTTCCATTGGCTTAAGCGCAATATTAATGTTGATATCACCTGCAATTATTATACTTTTATTACCAGAATCTATATTACGAAATGTGTCCAGGTGAGCACCAAGTGAGTTTACAAAACTTTCCGCATTTTGATAAGACGGAGATCTATATATGCCTAAAACAATGTTATTTAAGATGTCTAGCTGTAAACATGATGCTTGCGACAGAGTTATTTCCTTGACTTTATGATTTAGATTATTTTTCACGTAAACAACTACCCCGTCATTTTGGTTTAGTTGACACTCTGTATGATACGAGTTATAGTTAGGTAGTTGAGGTAAAGGTTTGTTTGCATTAAGTCTGCATTCTGTTAGGATTATAACGTCAATATCGAAAAAGAGAGTAGATAATGTAACCATAAAATCGTCGAAATTGGAGTATATACTTCTGATGTTTTGAGATATTATTGTAAGGTCGCTCTTTTTAATTTTAAAATGTTTTTCTAGCTCTTCCATATCACATTGTAAAGAGCGCGCAATCTCCAAGTTGTCTATCTCGTTCACAGTTTGAAGTGTGCTATCCATAATGACCTGGACGGTAGCGCGTCATAATAATAGAGTGTCGCGAGCTATCACGGTTCATGAGATACAGACAGACAGACGGACAGCGGAGTCTTAGTAATAGGGTCCCGTTTTTACCCTTTGGGTACGGAACCCTAAAAACAATGCGTAAAAGAATGCTTAATGCCCGCCCGCATATCCCAGATATTAAATTGATAGTTCAATTCGCTAATTTTAATTTGATGTATATTAACTTAATATACATCAAATTGTGTAAAAATATTTTCCATAATGTCAATATCCAGAGAGGAAAATGGAGACTACGTTTCTATGGCTTTCTACGACCGTCCCCTTTCCTCTTAAGATCGCGCGTAACCGTCCCTCCGCGGGGGCGGGTTATGTATTTTTAGCTTAATTATACAAAGAAAGGAAAAAGACTGAAAGTATCGCATCCTCTTAAGTGGCCGGGAGCGCGTTTTAATTCCTTTTCATCTATTTATAGCACTTTTATGAAATCGTTTAAATAATTATACGACATAGTTAATTAAGGAAAGAGTGAAAAAGCCGCCGGACTTTTAAAATTGGACAGGAAATTGCTCAAAAGGTGATTCTATTTATGTGTACGCGGTGGCAAAAAAATAAATGCATTCCCGTTGCTAGGGAGGTTTTGGGATTATACTGAGCAACTTTTACTATGGGACTAACCACGAAATCGCGAAAATAAAAAAATCCCTCCCATAGAAAATGGACCAGCCAAAATGTATGAAACAGCAAATTTCTTTTCGCGATTTCGGCGTTGGTCCTATAGTAAAATTTACTCAGTATAATCCCAAAACCTCCCTGGCAACGGGCATGCACTTATTTTTTAGGTACCGTGTATATCTACCACTACCACACATACCTACTCCTTGTAAATAAGTTTATTATTATTTAGGTACAGGTACGGTACGGGTACTGTATTTCTACTAATAGTCAACCATCGCCCTAATAAAATATAGAAATTGCGGGTTCAAATATTTTGAATGCGAATTAATAAAATAAAATAGTAAGACGTAATAACTGTGACGTAACTCATAATTATGACTTAATGTGTGTCATGTTTAAAAATAATGCGTACAAATATGTTAGTGCGACGTCTTATATGTATACAACAATAAGTGATAAAAAAGCAATGATAATACGCTTGTGTCGTAAAAAAGTTTCGTAAAAATTGTGAAAGTATACACCCACTAATTACCTAATTAGTGTAATGAGACTAATGAGCCAGGTTACAGTAAATGATCTAACTTGACAACTGTGACTAACGTCACTACGTCACTTTCACTTTGGCGACCTTGCCTTCTTGACAATGCCTCGAACCGGATTCGTACGACAGTTAGGTACTTGTTTGTTTTGGTTTGTTATTGTTACGCTGTTTCAACATAAAATACACACTAATAAATATGCTATGTCAAGTATGGCCAGAGGGTCTGTATTGTTTTCCATATAGTTTTAAGTCATAATGTATTGTTTGTCCACATTTTCGTTAGTCATAATTTGGTTTTTCCCAGAAACGCGTAACTTTTCAGGATTGCCATAAAACAAAACTAATCTAACCTATCTATAGGATAACCGTACAAAAATCTATGACTAATGATAATCCGACAATCATTACATTATGACTTTCAATAATTATGTCAAAGAAAGGGACCCCATGGCCGGACCATACATTGTCACTGCAAAGTCCGGCCAAAATTAGCGTAGACAGACTGACAGACTCCACTTTCGGCCAAATATATCTGAACACAACCGAATTTATATGGTAACAAAGGTGTGTTACAATATATTTGACCGTCACTTTTTAGGGTTCCGTACCCAAAGGGTAAAAACGGGACCCTATTACTAAGACTCCTCTGTCTGTATCTCATGAACCGTGATAGCTAGACTGAAATTTGCACAGATGATGTATTTCCGTTGCCGCTATAACAACAAATACTAAAAAGTACGGAACCCTCGGTGGGCGAGTCCGACTCGCACTTGTCCGGTTTTTATTTGATGATGAGATTGATTGACTCTCGACCGTACAGTTCACAAACATCTGTACGAGCCAACTTTCCAAAATTATATTTACACGACCTCTTATTGTCAGAGTGTGTTGGGGCCCACTGACTATCAGTCCGCCGGACGATATCGGCCTGTCAGTTAGAACAAAAATTTTACAGTTCCGAACAACTTACAGACCGATGGCGTCCGGCGGACTGATACTACTGATAGTCAGCGGGCAAGTGGGTCCTCTACTCCCGTGTAGATATATTTTTAGAACGTTGTCTTGTACAGAGTTTGTGAACTCGACCGTACCTACATTATGGTTTTGGCTCTCAGGTAATTTAGAACCCTCGAATTCCAAGGTCATTGTTTTTCCACAGTTGCGTTGCATTGCTTATGGAATGGACCTGTACCAGTATAAGCCTAACCCCCGGACACGCAAAGTTATCCAGAATTCAGGGGTCAAATTAAACTAGATCTTGTAGACGAGTGTGAACCAGTTAACAGATAATGAGGCAAGATTGAGCGAACGCCGGCACTTAATCCAATTACAGAGGAATCCGATTCTACGCTTAACGTGGTTAAGATGTTTCCGTCACGCTTATCATCTCTCTCGCTCTGATAAAGTGCTCAAATGTAAAGCTATATCCAGATCTCCCGAACGATCATAACATTTTAGCAATAGCGTCGCATTTGCCAAAGTCGGACCACGCATTATGCATTCTTACTGCCAAGTTTGTGCATAGTTACCGTGTTCAGAGTCTAGGTCTGGACGCACCTTTAGTAGTGATTATATGAGACGTTAACCAATAGTGAAACGAAACTTAGCAAAAGAATCAGAATCAAATGTTTTATTCGTGGTAAACTTAAAACTAAAATGACATACAAAAGTTTAGGTTAGTTTAGTGTTTAGTACCTAGTACAGCAATATTCTTATTAGCTAGACTCTTTTTGATAATTTCAATGGTTTGATTTGATCAGAAACCGAAACCCGTGCCATTTGAAAGGTAAACAGCCTAAACAGGTTGATGTCCCAATTACTCGTTAGCATGTTTATTCAGTTAATGTAAACGGTAGTACCAAACATATATGCTTACATTCTTATTGATTTGTTGCCATTTTATGTGCTCCAATTAAAGGAATATTGTTCAGTGGGAGTTTTCGGGATTTCATTGATTACGGGTTTTAATTTCCAGTCTGCTGATTTTATAGACAGGACGATATGTTAACGTTTTAAGTAAATGTGCCACTTTCAATCAAAAAGGTACTTATTGTCGGTTGTCAATAAGGCGCTATTTCCATACAGCTTCAATTTGAAATCAACCTTATTGACAAGCGACAATGTGGTACCTTTTGGTTAAAAATGTCACAAATATAGGCGGCAATAAATATCTCTGTTGTGTCGTTTTCTCAATGTGGGGAAAGACCGTTTATAAGCTTTCGTCGCTTGTAGTGTGTGTCCTACACCTTACCCTCACACACATCTCCTTTCACACGTATTTAAGGCCTTGTACCGTTTCATTTAATGCATTATACGTATATACTCGAAGCTAGTCGTTTGTTTTTACGTCTCACCCCACATGGCGACCCTGCCACCCTGCCTGCCTGTTTAACTCTACGTTTGTACACATAGTCCCCTCATCTCAATTGTGTTGTTTTCTGTGGGAAAAGACCGTTTATAAGCTTTCGTCGCTTTTAACTCTAGGATCTTCACATCTGACTGTGTCTGAACGACGTACGTAGGTATACAAATATGAAAGTTCCTGCCCTATGTCTTTCCAGTAATAAATTTTATATGCCGGTCTGACCCACATTGACATTAAAAAACAATGGGGTTGGCCGGTCGAAATATTTAGCAGATGGCGCCAGCATAGCTTGCCCTGTCAATCCCTAGAATTGTGTCAAATCTTTGCGTTTTTAATGCCCTGGATGCCAGCCCTTTAAGCCAAATCTCATAGAAAACGGGGCAAGCTATGATGGCGCCATCTCTGCAAACCTTTGACAGTTGCCAACCCCATTGCTGGCCCTTATGGCAGAATTAACCTAAATAAAAAGTCGTTATCGAAAAAGAAAAGCTTGTACAAGAGCAAATTACCCATTTATTCCCGGCACGCATCGCAAAGTTCAACATTGCCTGAATTCCAGGGCCTCTGTTTTCGGTGAGAAATTAAATCGCGAGCGGATATGAAATAATCATCATACTCGTAGAATTTCGTGCACGTTTCGTTGTAACAAAGACCTGTATAACTCCGTATAAGATGAATACAGTCTAAGGAAAAAACGTGCCTCGGAAATCAAGAAAAAAATATTCTCGGACATATGGCGCCTACGCCTTTGGCCTATTCTCGGTTAGATTGCGTTGATGGTTTCGTTTGTTATTTAAGAATTTTAACACATATCAGTGAAAGAACATGGGTCAAAATCATATAAAAATTAAATAAATACAAATAAAAAAATCATTAATCCATATGTATATGTATACATTTTATGATATTTTTATACATTTTTACTTTTAGTTTTAATCGTGTGTATTAATTGCGACTGCGATTATGTATAGTCCATTTTCTTAGGGATACGTTCGCTTTTATTGCACTTATTAAAATTAAAATTAAAATTATTTAGATACTATTGATGATTACTACAGGCATATTATTGATGTACTCCAAAATGCAGCTATTGTGAGTTCTGGTGCATGTGAACAGAGGCGCCATAGGAAGGTGCCCGGTTGGAACTATCACGTCAGAGACAGCCACGAGAAAGCTAGGATGTACTTCCGGTGCTGGACGGTTGCTGGGAGGCCCTCTAGCGGTACCGAATACAATAATATGCGCGAAAGTCGTACAGTGTTTAAAAACAAACTTAAATGGTGTCAAAAAAATGAGGAAAGTATTAAATTGAATATCTTAGCCTTATATAGAAAAAATAAAAATTTCAGCAAGTTTTGGAACGCAACTAAGAAATTGAATTATAAACAAAGTTTACCTGTATCCGTGGAGGGCTGCCAGGAGCCGTCCGGTATCGCCGAGCTGTTTGCGCGGAGATTTAAGGTGAGCCCACTGACTGCGGAGCGTGTGCTCGATACTGAAACTAGTCATGACGATGACGTCATAGAATTTACACGTGAGGACATCTCGAAAGTCATACTGAGTATGAAGCGTGGTAAATCACCGGGACATGACGGGCTCAATGTCGAGCACATACTCTGGGCCAGTGACAAGATTTTTATACATTTATGCCGTCTGTTTAATATGTGTATTAAATATAGTTACTTACCTGAGGCATTGATGCGCACCACTGTGGTACCAATTGTCAAGAATAAAACGGGCGACCTTAGCTCTGCGTCTAATTACCGGCCTATCTCATTAGGGACTATACTAGGCAAAATATTAGAGCGTCTTCTTCATCCTGAGCTGCTTAAGAACATTAAAAATGATGACGCGCAGTTTGGTTTCCGTCCCGGTCTTTCAACAGATGACGCTATATTCAGCCTAAAAAGCACCGTCAGCTACTACACGTCGCGCAAAACATCGATCTATGCGTGTTTTTTAGATCTTAGTCGTGCATTTGACCTCGTTAACTATGACACCTTGTGGGCGAAGTTACGTGCATCCCGAGTGCCTAATGGAGTAGTTAATCTGCTGAGATTCTGGTACGGAAACCAAACAAACATTGTAAAATGGGGCGACGCAACCTCTAGCGAGTACAGGCTAGAGTGTGGGGTCCGTCAAGGGGGGGTTACCTCTCCGGTCCTGTTTAACCTGTACGTGAATGGCTTGATCGAGGAGCTGAGGGGCACCAATGTCGGCTGTCATGTAGGGAATGTTTGTGTAAACAACCTTAGTTATGCGGACGATATGGTGCTGCTCAGCCCTTCGATCAAGGGAATGAGGAGGCTACTTTCGGTCTGTGAGCATTATGGTAATGCGCATGGACTGAAATATAATGTTTCCAAGACGGAGATGATGGTATTCGCGTCGGGTTCTGGGCCGGACAGCGTACCTGCGGTGTATTTAAATGGGTCGAAAATTAATGTTGTTAAGCGGTTCAAGTATTTAGGACATTTGTTGACGGAACGGCTGCAGGACGACGATGATATTGAGCGCGAGCGGAGGGCCCTCGCCGTCAGAGGCAACATGCTCGCTCGACGGTTTTCTAAGTGCAGCAAGGATGTAAAGACCACACTCTTCAAGGCGTACTGCTTAGGCATGTACACCTCTCAGCTGTGGATAACGTTCACGCAGAAGGCAATGAGCAGAATAAGAGTTCAGTACAATGACGCGTTCCGAGCTCTTATGCGGCTGCCGCGGTGCTGCAGCGCGTCGGGCATGTTCGTGGACGCGGGGGTCCCCGACTTTTTCGCGATAATTAGATCCCGCGTTGCCTCGTTCTGGAGGAGACTGCGCTGTTCCGACAACAAAATACTTGTGGCTGTTTCTGACGATATAAGGAGTCCGGTGTTTAAGCGCTGGATTTCTGTTCACATGGATCAGAACAGAAAATGACTGAACCTAGATTTAGACTTATTTTTAACATGACTGGCACCCCTTTACAGTGTCAATTAGTTCTTAAGTAGTATTTAATTTTGTACGCAATATGGGTAAATGCCTGAAATAAAAGCTTTTTATTTTTTTTTTATTATTTATTTATTATACTACTTTTATCTGATGTAACTATGATTCCTATCTTTCCGTACAATAAAGTGTTTAGTTACTAAGTACTAAGTGCTTCCATAGTAAATTACACCCCCTTTAGGAACGATTTTCGTCATAAAAAGTATCCTATATCCTTTCCTGCTACTCATCGGGTATCTGTCTGACAGAGAGTTACTTTTGCATTTTTAATATTATAGTTTCAATCTGTTAGCGCTTGCATTGTGTTTATTACTAATTATTTACCATATGCAATTGTAAGATTATTATCAAAACGTCAGCGCTAGTTTTAATAGTTTGGTGCGGTATCCTAAATGCATATCGTAATTTATTGTTCTACCATTACATGTCGTCTATTTATAATGATTATAAGACACATGATTTCTATATCGTTAGCCGCCAATTTTTGTAAATTGTATCTATTACTCGACTGAGAAAGTGAGAAATTTCTAGCGATAACTAGCATTATGCAAGTAGTTGTCAGAAAAGTGACTCTGAGCTACGACTATGGCATGGCAGCAGGTGTCAGAGGGGTGCGATTTTCGAAATTTGTGTATCTTCATCTCTGTCTCTCGTATAATGCAGGAGCGATTATTAAGCGACTGTAAAAAATGCCATACGAATAAG
The DNA here is from genome assembly GCF_947568885.1 of Cydia strobilella. NCBI lineage: Eukaryota > Metazoa > Arthropoda > Insecta > Lepidoptera > Tortricidae > Cydia > Cydia strobilella. The sequence goes on along the minus strand of NC_086063.1, from coordinate 2,560,349 downwards.
TAAATAAGCCACAAAATCAGCAAATAGAGCGATATATATGCAGGTATACAATACTCTAATTCAAACAAATCTGAATTAATATGACATATCACGTCACGATCTGACACATCGGAATACATATATCCCTTGCTATTTACAATTGGACATATGCGACAATTTCTAGAGTCAAACCACGCAAGTTTATGCAAAGTTAGCGTGACTATAGACTCATTATTTAAGTCTTGATCTCAGTCCTATTTCAGCGAAATAAACTGCAAAATCAAACGATCGATAACACCGGTCCGCAACCCCATTCCGCAGACAGTATTTACTCAACTTTAGGCTAAGTGTCAACAATCCGACTAAAAGTCTAGACGGATGCCAACAATTACCACCCACCGAACATTCCCAACCTTATTCCAACTTCATAAGGTTTATATTAACTTAATATCTGTCGCGTCAAGTTGAATCAAACGGCAGGTCATTGTTTCCAAGCTTTTGTATTGTATGTCTGTCTGTATCGAGCGGTCCTTTGTGGTGAGTGGTGATGTAGGTGTTCCTCGTTTGTGCCAGTTGGCTAGTTTGATCTGATGGCCTTACATCATATATTTCATAGGAATCTCTATTGTTTCCCATATAGTTTTAAGTCATAATGTATTGTTTGTCGACATTTTCGTTAGCCGTTAGTTTTCTCAGAAACGCGTAACTTTTCAGGATTGCCATAAAACAAACCTAACCTATCTATAGGATAACCTGATGAAAATCCTGAAAAGTTAACGGTTTCGGAATTATGACTAATGATAATATGATAATCACTACATTATGACTTTCAATAATTATGTCAAACAAACAGAAACAGGTGCTACATTTTGTTACTCGCACAAAACGCGATTATATAAAATGTTAAATTTTTGTTCTAACTGACAAGCCGATATCGTCCGACGGACTGATAGTCAGTGGGACCCTTTATAGTGTGTATTCTGTATAACGGTGTATTGGTTGCAAACAAATAAATAAATGTGAATGAAAACTTCGAAAATAGGGTAAAATGTATCACCGAAGACCCAAAAAACTCGGTCGTTAACTATTTATAAACAGGCGAGAAATCGTCCCTGCACAAAACAAATAGTTCCCAAGAATCCCAAGGGACTTAATTAGATAGTCCCACAATTCACAGACCCTACGCCCTTTGTAGTGGTCAGCCATCGGCCCAATTCCACTGAAATGGGGTCACTTGGAGGTTTCACCTTTAAACCGATACGTCAAATATACAAAAGGTAGCAGAGGAAAATAATCTCAAAGACCTATCGCAAAAGGGTTAAGTTTCTGTAAAGGCTGGTGAACACTTAGGTTAAAATTAAGAAGAGTTGTCTGACAATTTGTAGACAATACAGTTTTACTATACGATTAAAACATTCAGTCAATGCTTTGATGAGACACGGACATACGCCTTAACGTTTCTGAAGTAAATGTATTTAATTATTCGATCGGCAGTTGTGGCAATTATGTAAACATGGCGCTGGATGTTACTCAGATGTCACATGTTTATGTAAAATTATTCTAATTTGGGGTTGGGGATAAACGGGTGAATTTGGCTAACGCTTTTCATACAGTCCACCGAAAGCAATAAACGTTTTCGTGCTGTCAACAGAAGTGGCAAAGCGAACTAGTTTTACAAAATCTCCTCCGGCTGTTATGCCGTGTAGGGCAGATCTAACAAAAGGTTTCTTTTGAAAATGTTTACCTCAAAAAAACTGCATTTTGCCGACACCTGATAATATGCATCTGGGAATATCAAAGAAGTCTTTGATAACTAAAACAGACTTTCAATCCTATCGATTTAGAGCAAATATCCTAAGCAAAATATAATAATAGATTCTATTATATCCAAATATATGAAATTAAATCTAATCTTTCAATTTTCATGTTGTAACACTTATTAATTGAAATATTTGAGCACGGGAAGCGTGCCGAAGGGCCAGTGGCTCAAACAATCTAATCATCGGCTCCGTTGGTGGTCAAAATGGGTCACTCAGTCACCCTTGCGCTGCGTAAAAATGGACACTAGAAAAATATAACATTGGGTGATATAGGTATAGATTATAGACTCGGTGTACCGTAGCTAACTACATTGTTCACAAACACTAGAAATATTATAATTGTGTAAACCGTTGAAACGATTTAAGTATATGAAATTTGGTTCGGAGATAGTTTGAGGGCCGAGGAAGGAAAGGACAGGGGTTGTTTTATATCAATCATCGTTATCCCACGTCAGAAGGGTTTCTGACAAAAGTATTCCCTCAAAAACTGACAAGTAGCCAGTTAAATCATCATCATCTTCCTCGCGTTATCCCGGCATTTTGCCACGGCTCATGGGAGCCTGGGGTCCGCTTGACAACTAATCCCGAGCATTGACGTGGGCACTAGTTTTTACGAAAGCCACTGCCATCTGACCTTCCAATCCAGAGGGGGAACTAGGCTTTGTTAGGATTAGTCCAGTTTCCTCACGATGTTTTCCTTCACCGAAAAGCGACCGGTAAATATCAAATGATATTACGTACATAAGTTCCAAAAACCTCATTGGTACGAGCCGGGGTTTGAACTCGCGACCTCCGGATTGAAAGTCGCACTCTCTTAACAGCTAGGCCACCAGAGCTTCACGTAGCTAGTCAGTTAAATGGAAGAGTTAATTTTTATGAAAAAGACCGGATGCTTTCAACGTATGTAACTTATTCTCCTTGCTCTAGTTGGAATTAGCTATTAATCCGATCTTAATCAAAGAAGGTTTTTCGGTTTGGTGGCTTGTAAATAATGTAATTCAACGTTACGTAGAAAAATAGTCCGGTCTTACCCCGGGTATACCTTGAATGACTTGCATGTGGTTTAAGTTTTCCATATACTTTTAGATATACATGTAATTAATAGATAATAAAAAAATCATATCAAATATATCAATGCAATATTGAGCAGATTTTAAAACTCTTTGCCTAAAACAACATGTCATCATAACTACGAGTATAACTTGCTGCGCATCAACATCACAATCTGACATATCATGAGCCTTACTGCACACACATAAGGCTCACCTATGCTTAGTAAAGTTTACTGTTAGGCGCGGCGAGTTTGGTGCTCGCCTAATTAGTATCGGGTCGGGGACCTCTCAACTCGTCCGACACTGCCCAAGAGAACGGAATACGTGCTTTATAATGGCGGATTTAATGGTAAAATGGCATATTTGCAAGCTTTTATTTAGTTTCACCCTGTCTCAGATTCAGATTCAGATTATTTATTTATAAACATACATTAAATACAGTTTACACCTCAATATCTTAATCTGTCTGTCTGTAATCAAATCTTGCAAGTTAAATTTGAGACTTCCCGGTTTCCAATGAAGCTGAAAATTTGCAAACATGTAAGTTCGGTGACATTGGTGACAATGAAATACTTATCGTGTGTTCAAACATTTGAGAGCACCATGGCCGTTCCGATATATATGATGGCGACTGTACCTATACCTACACAATATCGAGGTTGCTATAACAATAAGTTTCTCATTAACTCTAGGTTGTTTCGGCAATTTTCACATTACTAGTTATCACAGGTTCCTATCGGGTTGCTATTAAACAAAATTGCTTCCTATTGGAACTCGGAACAATGTGTCGGCCTTACAGAATACAGATCCTGCCATTAGATAGAGCATATACATACTCATTTTACGACGAGTATTCCACGAAATCATCTACCGTTGTCCCGTACAAACGCGAATTTTGTAAAAGTTTGCGGGTATAGGAGTTTTTCCTGTCACAATGGATGTGCTTAGTAAAATTACCGTAGACTTAAAACGCTGAAAAACTGTATGGACCGCGAGCCAGGCGCAAATTTCATCACACACACATACACACACACACACACACACACACACACACACACACACACACACACACGCAGTACACAGTTATATTTTGTCGTAACTTGCACACAAAAATAACTGTGCAACTGTTAGTCCGTAAACATATATCAGATCAAACTACTTGATGAAATCTGGCAAGTAGAAAACTTAAATAAAATATAATATTTGTAAATAATGATACTATGAACTTTCTCTCTGCCCCCAATGTATGGGGCATGGAATATAAATACTTCACATTACAATGCAAAGTCTATGAGAGGCAGTCTGTCTGTAGTCGGCCCCAAACAATGTTTGCTTTGAATTCTAGATGCTTTCTTTTGTTTTGCTTGTGCTACGTATAAATATTGTGTTCCGAACGTACAGACTTAGGTCATTCGTGAAATATTTTGTTCGTTCGTTACGAGAAATATTGTTCACCCCCTTTCACACCCTTAAACGATGACTTCTGGGTTAAAAACTACCCTATGTCCTTCCCCGGGACTCAAACTATACATGCAAAATTCAACTAATTAGGTTCAGCGTGAAGAGGTAACAGACAGACAGACAAATAGGCATAGTGACAATAACTTGAGACTCCAAATGGCCTTCATATTGACTGTTTCGGTGGCAAGGTACGGTCGAAGCACAGATTAATAAATAGTTAGTCGAAGTCACAAAAATCTTTACAAAAATATGTTTACACGACGTTATCGCTAATGTCATAGAGGCGTGTAAATATATTCTTGCAATGTTGGCTTGTAAAGGTGTTTCTGAACTTGACTGTACAAAGTGGCATAGAAATAAAATCCTTGACTGTATAACCGTACATTCTGCATTTGGATGAAAGAAATGTGATGATGATGATGTTAAAGAGATTTTTCTTCGTTCCAGGCGAAACGTCTCAACGGGAACGGGGAGCTTGCCGCCATCAAGGTGATCAAGCTCGAGCCGGGCGATGACTTCGCCATCATCCAGCAGGAGATCCTGATGATGAAGGACTGCAGGCATCCCAACATAGTGGCCTACTACGGCTCGTACCTCAGGAGGGACAAGCTGTGGATCTCTATGGAGTACTGTGGAGGGGGGAGCTTGCAGGTTAGTGGTCTACAAGAGATCCTCATGGAGGACTGCAGACATCCCAACATAGTGGCCTACTTACGACTACCTCAGGAGGGACAAGCTGTGGATCTCCATGGAGTACTGTGGAGGGGGGAGCTTGCAGGTTAGTGGTCTACAAGAGATCCTCATGGAGGACTGCAGACACCCCAACATAGTGGCCTACTTACGGATACCTCAGGAGGGACAAACTGTGGATCTCCTATGGAGTACTGCTGGGGGAGGAAGCTTGCAGGTCAGTTTCATGTCAAGGTTTCTCATGCTTTCCACTTCTAGCCACTTGACAAAGCCCTACAGATGATGGTCGAGTGTGGCTAAGGGCGGTTTCAGACTAGCGTTATTTTCTGCTCGTTTACGGTCGTTTCGGCGTTACGCGCTTACACGCGCGCTACATTTGGTACGAGCTTATAGACGCGTATAAAACGCTATTCTGAAACCGTCCTAAAAGATCAGTGTTTTCTGAATCAAGGCCAACTGCAAGAAGTCGCCGCCGATGTGCCCCATCTGCGAGAGGACATTCAAGGTATGTGCAGTTCATAAGAGACTAAGCTGTGTCTAACATGACTCTATCTCTGTCCCTCTAACTCGCTGCGACTATCTACGACGACTATGCTCATCTCTCTGTCGCGTGCCTCAGAATCGTCCATAATTTTATTTATTTCTAATATTCCAGGACATCTACCACGTAACGGGCCCGCTGACCGAGCTGCAGATAGCCTACATGTGTCGAGAGACATTAATGGGGCTCTCCTATCTGCATAGCATGGGCAAGATGCATCGGTGAGCTCTTCAGCTATAGCTACACTTGACGCCTATTTCACCAACTTAACAAATTTCACCTGACAATAACAATTTCCCGACGAAACCTGGTTGTAAACTTGTTGAACCAGCAATGTCCCTACGGTGAAGTTATCCAGCTAATAAATATCAGCGTGGTCAATCTAGGACCTGGTCTCACAGCTAAATATAAACAATGTTTTTGTACTTTACAGGGATATAAAAGGCGCAAACATCTTACTGACGGAGTGCGGGGATGTCAAGCTGGCGGATTTCGGGGTTTCAGCTCAAATTACAGCCACAATCAACAAGCGCAAGTCCTTCATCGGGACGCCATATTGGATGGCGCCGGAGGTATGATAATCCTAGTCCAGACTGTTAACTGACAATTTGTTTCAAATACCTAATAGTCATCATCATTCGCTTGACCTTTTTCCAGCACTTGGGGATCGGCGCAGCATATCTTTTTCCTCCATACCCTCTCTGTTGTTCGTTATTCATCCGCTTTCTTTTCATCTCATCTCTCACACAGTCCATCCAGCTTTTCCTTGGTTTTACCTTCCACATTAATTACCTTTCGCGTCACATGGCTCTCATTCCTCCGCATCATATGCCCGTACCACGCTAGGTGTTCTGATCTTAGTTTTTCTAAACAGTGTATCTGTCTATCTATTTATCTATCTCAACAAACACTCATTTCGATTAATATTTTGTCAGAGCTATACCTTTTTTCAGCACAAAATGCCAGAATTCAACAGCGCACAAAAGTCCTCTCCAAATATAATTTCTTTTCGTTTTCCAGGTGGCAGCAGTAGAAAGAAAAGGCGGCTACAATCAGCTTTGTGATATCTGGGCCTGCGGTATCACCGCCATAGAACTCGCAGAACTCCAGCCTCCCATGTTTGAGCTGCACCCCATGAGGGTCCTCTTCTTGATGTCTAAGTCTGGCTTCAAGCCACCGCAGCTGAAGGAACGGGAGCGGTGGTCGCAACTGTTCCACGCTTTCCTTAAGTTGGCGCTTACTAAAAATCCGAAGAAAAGGCCGACAGCTGAGAAATTACTTCAAGTAGGTACTCATTTAAAATAAAACGTAAAAAATTACGTGAAACAGTGTAATTGCACGAGAGTGAAAAACACAACTTTAAATGTCCTATTGTTCAGACACTGATATTTTTATCTGTTTTTTTGATCCCTGACCATATAGGTTAGACTGGCTAGAGTCTGTATGGAAAGAGTCGTGGAATACGACTGTTCTCTTTCCGCACAGACTCCAGATGGTTTAGTATCACAATGGGATTTTACATAACTTTATAGTTGCGTCCAAATTTCCTGTGCGTTTATCAAGTTGGTTTTCTTCAGCTGATACTTAACCCACTCACAGTTGGACCAGCGGGAAACCTATTAAACATAACATAACCAAGTATGATGGGTCACGTCCCTCAGACAGGAGGATTCGACATGATACAGAGATTTTAATTGCTATTATCTTGTCCACAGCACGCGTTCTTCCAGCAAGACATGAACAAGCGGCTCGCTATAGAGTTGTTACAGAAGTACTCCAACCCGCCCAGCGTGTGTAACTCGGAAATGGATGATGATGGGGTACGTTTATTTACTTTATTCTAATGTACATATAATTATATTATATACTATATTAGCTCAGATATCCAGTTGTTTCGTTTGGTTTTATTCTACTTGTTCTATGATAATTTATTTATAGACACTTATTATAAAAGCGACGAACCTAAACATGAGTCTCATCTTTAATTTCATCGAAATCCACAGTAATCATTTGGACTCAATTCACTATATATTGTTTATGTATGTTTATGTTGTCTCCTAAATCGTTTTCCAAGTTTTCATCCGTATATTGAACTAACGGAAGTGTGGTATTGTGTACAGGGTGTATCGAACGTGCCGCAGCGTATCGCCTCAAAACACACCGGGCGCGGGGCGGGGGTGGGTGCGGGGGCGGGGGTGGGTGTGGGGCGGCGCGTGCTCGAGCAGTCCCCCGGCGCCGCGCGGGCACGGCCCCGGTCTCTACTGACAGACCACGTGGTGCCCACCAGGGACCTCTCCAGTGGACGTGTGAGTATTGTGTACAGCAGGCCCCGGGCACCGCGCGGGCACGGCCCCGGTCTCTACTGACAGACCACGTGGTGCCCACCAGGGACCTCTCCAGTGGACGTGTGAGTATTGTGTACAGCAGGCCCCGGGCACCGCGCGGGCACGGCCCCGGTCTCTACTGACAGACCACGTGGTGCCCACCAGGGACCTCTCCAGTGGACGTGTGAGTATTGTGTACAGCAGGCCCCGGGCACCGCGCGGGCACGGCCCCGGTCTCTACTGACAGACCACGTGGTGCCCACCAGGGACCTCTCCAGTGGACGTGTGAGTATTGTGTACAGCAGGCCCCGGGCACCGCGCGGGCACGGCCCCGGTCTCTACTGACAGACCACGTGGTGCCCACCAGGGACCTCTCCAGTGGACGTGTGAGTATTGTGTACAGCAGGCCCCGGGCACCGCGCGGGCACGGCCCCGGTCTCTACTGACAGACCACGTGGTGCCCACCAGGGACCTCTCCAGTGGACGTGTGAGTATTGTGTACAGCAGGCCCCGGGCACCGCGCGGGCACGGCCCCGGTCTCTACTGACAGACCACGTGGTGCCCACCAGGGACCTCTCCAGTGGACGTGTGAGTATTGTGTACAGCAGGCCCCGGGCACCGCGCGGGCACGGCCCCGGTCTCTACTGACAGACCACGTGGTGCCCACCAGGGACCTCTCCAGTGGACGTGTGAGTATTGTGTACAGCAGGCCCCGGGCACCGCGCGGGCACGGCCCCGGTCTCTACTGACAGACCACGTGGTGCCCACCAGGGACCTCTCCAGTGGACGTGTGAGTATTGTGTACAGCAGGCCCCGGGCACCGCGCGGGCACGGCCCCGGTCTCTACTGACAGACCACGTGGTGCCCACCAGGGACCTCTCCAGTGGACGTGTGAGTATTGTGTACAGCAGGCCCCGGGCACCGCGCGGGCACGGCCCCGGTCTCTACTGACAGACCACGTGGTGCCCACCAGGGACCTCTCCAGTGGACGTGTGAGTATTGTGTACAGCAGGCCCCGGGCACCGCGCGGGCACGGCCCCGGTCTCTACTGACAGACCACGTGGTGCCCACCAGGGACCTCTCCAGTGGACGTGTGAGTATTGTGTACAGCAGGCCCCGGGCACCGCGCGGGCACGGCCCCGGTCTCTACTGACAGACCACGTGGTGCCCACCAGGGACCTCTCCAGTGGACGTGTGAGTATTGTGTACAGCAGGCCCCGGGCACCGCGCGGGCACGGCCCCGGTCTCTACTGACAGACCACGTGGTGCCCACCAGGGACCTCTCCAGTGGACGTGTGAGTATTGTGTACAGCAGGCCCCGGGCACCGCGCGGGCACGGCCCCGGTCTCTACTGACAGACCACGTGGTGCCCACCAGGGACCTCTCCAGTGGACGTGTGAGTATTGTGTACAGCAGGCCCCGGGCACCGCGCGGGCACGGCCCCGGTCTCTACTGACAGACCACGTGGTGCCCACCAGGGACCTCTCCAGTGGACGTGTGAGTATTGTGTACAGCAGGCCCCGGGCACCGCGCGGGCACGGCCCCGGTCTCTACTGACAGACCACGTGGTGCCCACCAGGGACCTCTCCAGTGGACGTGTGAGTATTGTGTACAGCAGGCCCCGGGCACCGCGCGGGCACGGCCCCGGTCTCTACTGACAGACCACGTGGTGCCCACCAGGGACCTCTCCAGTGGACGTGTGAGTATTGTGTACAGCAGGCCCCGGGCACCGCGCGGGCACGGCCCCGGTCTCTACTGACAGACCACGTGGTGCCCACCAGGGACCTCTCCAGTGGACGTGTGAGTATTGTGTACAGCAGGCCCCGGGCACCGCGCGGGCACGGCCCCGGTCTCTACTGACAGACCACGTGGTGCCCACCAGGGACCTCTCCAGTGGACGTGTGAGTATTGTGTACAGCAGGCCCCGGGCACCGCGCGGGCACGGCCCCGGTCTCTACTGACAGACCACGTGGTGCCCACCAGGGACCTCTCCAGTGGACGTGTGAGTATTGTGTACAGCAGGCCCCGGGCACCGCGCGGGCACGGCCCCGGTCTCTACTGACAGACCACGTGGTGCCCACCAGGGACCTCTCCAGTGGACGTGTGAGTATTGTGTACAGCAGGCCCCGGGCACCGCGCGGGCACGGCCCCGGTCTCTACTGACAGACCACGTGGTGCCCACCAGGGACCTCTCCAGTGGACGTGTGAGTATTGTGTACAGCAGGCCCCGGGCACCGCGCGGGCACGGCCCCGGTCTCTACTGACAGACCACGTGGTGCCCACCAGGGACCTCTCCAGTGGACGTGTGAGTATTGTGTACAGCAGGCCCCGGGCACCGCGCGGGCACGGCCCCGGTCTCTACTGACAGACCACGTGGTGCCCACCAGGGACCTCTCCAGTGGACGTGTCAGTGTCTAGTATTACTTGTTCATCTGGCTTACCTGTCTCATCTCCGAAAACTTTTTTTTTTTTAATATTTATAGAGGCTTCCGTACACTCGTGGTGACGATGCCGGCCTCATAGGAGACTTTACGTGTGTAACTAACCCTCTGATCTAACTTCAAATATTTTCTCGGCACCTTCTGATAGCGGTTGAGAAAGCAATAGCAATTCATGGACAACGCACTGTCCAAAACATTTCCTACAATGCTTTTCCGCTCGACTTGGCCTCTAGTGCACGCCCGAAAACTTTAAAGCCGATTATTAAAACCCCGGGAAATGTTAATTAGACTCAACGCGTTTTTATATATCGTTGTCTGAGTGCCCATAACACAAGCCTCCTTGGGCTTACCGTGGGACTTACTCAATCTGTGTAAGAATGTCCTATAATATTTATTTATTTATTATTTATTTTTCTAAAAACTTGTAGTTTTAGAAGGGTCGCCAATCTAACTTAACCAACTCTGGCTTCTACAGGATGCCTTTTTCAAAAGTTGGGAAAATTGACGGTTTAAAAAAAAAAACGCGTTCGGTCAAATGAAACATCCGGCAAACATATTTCGAAGTTGCGTCATGTTACCGTTCGTTTGGTCGACGATGGCTGATGTTGAGTGTTTCTTGGTACAAGAAAGCTGTCTGTACAAAGGGTATTAACATTTGAGCCGCCATTTTGTTGTCATTTCTTACAGACAATAAAGATTATGATTATCAATTCTATGTGACAACTGATATATTTCCCAGTTCTAACCTACGGTGCACAGACTTGGTCTTTGACTAAAGTCCAAATTCGGGGTTTGCCAACGAGCAACGACAATTTCTTCAAATAAAATAGTTTTGTATCCCTTTTCAGGTCCGTATGGAAGAAGAGCGGGCGGCCCGTCGAGCGGGTTACGATGACTCTCCCATCATAGATCTAGACGCTGATGAAGACCTAGGTCACGGGGCGGCTAGGGCCCGCCTGCACAACTTTACTGACGAGCCGGAACGAGCGGATACCGTCAAACGAGGTGAGGCGAACTAGGCCAGACCGGTCGTCAATATTCCATCAATCCCATCATACTTTCCTAAACACGTACAATAGGGAATATTACGCGAAACTGCGTAGGGGGCGCCACTACCACAATCTGAGGGTCTGTCGCGAAACAAAAAAATCTAAATTTTGTTATGTAACATCTTTGTCATTCTTGCATATTTGAGCGATAAAGAGGCAGATAGCGAAATTTCGGAATCGCGTTTCCCGGTAGGTCCTCTGTAAACAAACTGCCTTGATGCATCAATGTCATATTTTATCAAAAACCTGTTAAAGATACAGTATGTATAAGTTACTCTATGGTTTACTAAACAGGCTTGTGCTGCACTCTGGTGGCAGAACATTGCAGTAATACCTTCTATAACAGTTTCAGTGCACCACAGACAGCCGAGCGAGGATTGGAGCGTGAAATCTCTCATGACCTGCCCGAAACACAACCCCCTAACTTCAGAAATGGCCAACGACACCATGCCCAACAGCGAAAAGTGAGTAAACCACAAATTAACAATTTCCAGCTTCATTATTCTTATTTATTTATTTACTTAAATTTCGTTATTATGTTATAGCAAGTGGTGTCGGGTGATCACGGGTGATGATATTATGAGAATGAGTCTGAGGTATATTTAAAAAAACTTTATTTTTTGTTAACATTTGTTGCGGTTATTTCTAACAAAATTTTGAAGCGTGTTTTGATGATTTTTCAATGTGTGTATCAGGGTTTTTAGTTTCGAGTGTCATATATGCACTATAAGTAGATATACAATGTTTTAAAAATGTGTTTTCGTCTATACGTGCATGATTTGTCTCGATTTCCGTTTGGCTTTTCGTTATCTATTTTATGTACATTATTGTGAAATATGAAATTTGAGTGAGGTAAGATTTGAAGTGTGATAAGAGTGAACAGTAAGTTTTGAAGATTTTGCAGTTGAAAAATGTTCTTTTACTGTTTTTTTGTTTTTATATGGTCTGAAGTTCTGCTCTTTCCCTGTTAGTTACTACATTTTTCCATTGTAGTTGCATGGTATAGTGACTACAATAAACTACGTTCTTTCTTAAACAGATTTTACTGTTAAGATACTTTCAATATAGAGTTAACTTTTTGGTAACGGATACCGAAAAATTAGGCCTTGGCAAAGGCCTGCCTAGAATCAAAATATATTTATTATTCCATGCATGTATGCTATTCAATCTATTATTACTAAGTTTTATTCTGTAATAAATTTTCTGACTTTAAATGCAGATTAAAACTAAATCGGTGATTTTCATGTAAATAAATCAATATGTATTATACCAATTTATGAATTGTATCTCCAGCCGAGAGCATTCGTTTGGCTACTAGATTTTTTTAATCTTAAAGGGGAGGGGGCCAACCCTTGGCGACGTCTATGCAAAATTATTGTTTTTTTTTCTTAGATGACTGTTACTATATAATAGAAGCTATATTTAGAGGTATGATAAAAAAATCAGTGTTCCGGGAGGACCAATCAGGATACCTCCCACTCACAGCCATGACCCTCAGCGAAATTCGAAAGAGTGCTCTAGCGCACAGCCCAAATAAAAAAAACCGGTCAAGTGCAAGTCGGACTCGCGCACGAAGGTTTCCGTACCATTAGGCAAAAAACGGCAAAAAAAATCGCGTTTGTTGTATGGGAGCCCCACTTAAATATTTATTTTATTCTGAGTATTTGTTGTTATAGCAGCAACAGAAATACATCATCTGTTAAAATTTTTAACTGTCAGACGGACAGACAGACAGCGAAGTCTTAGTAATAGGGTCCCATTTTTACCCTTTAGACACGGAACCCTAAAAAGGTTTGAAAAAAATCTTTCAGTCAAGTTTTCTAGTTCTTTTTTATCAATTTTCGCGGCAAACTTCAGGCCATATCCAACCTAGGTATATTCGCGCGCGTGTGCACACTCTGTATGTCGTCTCGTTTGTTTTAGGAGCCTCTTGCAATATATAGACGAAGAATTAATGCTCAGGTAAACCGGACACCCGCATGTTACGCATGTATGTGTGTATGTGTAGTGTATAGCTGTTCGGAAACATCTCCATGGGGGATATTATGCAAAACTGCGCAGGGGGCGCCGCACTACCACATACTGAGGCCCTTTTTTTGACGCAGGGGTTAATGCATTTACGCATCTCACCCCCGGGCTGGGGAAGCCCGTTGGGGGGTGGTATGTGGGACTCGCTCCTCCCGTACATCCTCTGTTAGCCAGAGGGAGGGTAGGAGAATACCCACTAACATCCCCTGCAGCGTCACCCTCTTTACCGTTAGGGGAGTATCATGGAATCGCTTGCGGCTTTCTATCCGCGAACATACTGAGGCTCTACCGCGAAGTACGAAAATCGAAATTTCGTTATTCTGCCTCTCTATCACGCTCGTATATTCGAGCGATAAAGAGGCAGATAACGAAATTTCGATTTTCGAGTTTCGCGGTAGGCGTCTGTAAACCGCCTTGATGCATCAATGTCATAATGAAAACTTCTCAAAAAACTGTTTAAGGCATAGTATGTATAAGTTACTCTATGGTTTACAATATGTGATAGTGCTGCTCTCTGTCGGGAGAACATTGCAGTAATACTCCCTATTATAAACTACCCGTGAAACTCTTAACGTGTTGGACACATTTAAAACTGGTTACTCATGAAATGTCATCTGGAGTACTACCCACGACTCTTGCTAGTAGGAAATTAGACAAATATTTCTGGAGTGACTGGTTTTTAAATACCAATATTAACGATATTTCAGTTTTTTTTTGGAGTTACTACGTTTTTGCTGGCCGCTGTTATTTAATGCTTTTGGATTTTAATACTGTTAATATTTACGGCGTGACATTGTTGTACTCATTTTTTGTTTTATTTTGCACAAAATAAGTTGTATTCTTTTGAAAATAATCATTTTATTTTAAAATTATAACTTTAACTACAATTTATACTGTTTGATGTAATTTTGGCGGGTCTCTATTGTTTCCCATAAAGTTTTAAGTCATAATGTATTGTTTATCCACATTTTCGTTAGTCATAATTTGGTTTTTCTCAGAAACGCGTAACTTTTCAGGATTGTCATAAAACAAACCTAACCTAACCTATCTATAGGATAACTTTACGAAAAACCTGAAAAGTTAACGGTTTCAGAATTATGACTGATGATAATCTGACAATTATTATATTATGACTATCAATTATTATGTCAAACAAAGGGACCCCAATTTTGGCTTGTTGGCATAAATTGATGATACTTAATAGTTCCTTGGAATACAAAAAATAAAACCAAGAAAAATGTATACTAATCAGTATCACTTTTGTGGTACCTAATTAATTGTTTTTTTTTTTTATTGTCTGTACTACTTGAACCGGCTTAGTGACGCTTAGGCGAATCACACACTGACTCCGTAATCTGCCAAGGGGAGCATAGCAGCAGGTTTAACATGTATGCATGTACATACGTGAGTTACATCATCATCTGGGGCCCATTACTCGAACGGTATAGGGCATATTACACGAAACTCTGCGTAGGTGGCGCCACTACCATAATCAGAGGGTCTATCGCGAAACAAGAAAATCAAACTTTCGTTTTCTAACATCTCTGTTACTCTTGCATATTCGAGCGATAAAGAGGCAGATAGCGAAATTTCGGATTCGCGTTTCCCGCAGGGACCGGACAACCCTTTCCGCGATAAAACCCTTTCAATGGGCGACACTTATACACGGCTAACACATTGAAAGACTTTCCCTATTGAACTGCAAGCCCATTCATACCCTTACCTTTGACTAACCCTTACCGAAGAGCTAACCAAAAATAAGGCTAGCCCTTAATAAGGGTTACCCTTATCTTTAAGCGCTTTTTATAAAGGTTTCCCTTTGCGTGAAAGAGACAGAATTAGTATATATCTACGCTAGTGTATGAAAAGGAAAGAAAATACGTGCCTAGTCAAATGTGTGCTTTATGAACGAGGTAGACGACTTAAATTAGCACGCTTATATGCTAAAAGGGAAGCCCTTTATAAGGCTAACCCTTATAAGCAATATGCAAGGTGTTGGTGAGCGGATGATAAGGGTTTTGTAAGGGTATTTGGGCTACCGATTACTCAAATGTGGTAGCTTTATATAAGGGCTTTTAAAACCAAAACAAAGGGTTTCGTCTGGCAAAGGGTATGGTGAGTTAAGCCTTATGCAATACCCTTATAAAACCCCGATAAGGGATAGCGGGCCGGTCCCTGGTTTCCCGGCAGGTCCTCTGCAAGCAAACTGCCTTGATGCATAAATGTCAGATTTTATTATCTCTGAAAACTTGTCAAAAACCTGTTAAAGGTATGTATAAGTTACTCTATGGTTTACTAAAAAGGCTAGTCCTGCACTCTGGTGGCAGAACATTGCAGTTATATCCCCTATTAGGTTAATATTGTTAGTCCACAAACTGTCAAACCGTATGGGTTTCCATGACAACACACTAATAATATTAGCCTAATATTGTTCGAGAAGTGGGGCCCAGAACTCGCGGGGTAACGCGGGGGTTGCTTGCTTTTTAAATGTCGCTCCGCTGACTGCGGCAGATCGCAACGTCAGTGTGTGCATCGCCTTACTGGTAGAACACTGGCATAAATTAGTACTTTCCGGACAGCTATGGTATAATATTTTTAATATTGTTACATATACGATTTATGTGTTATAACTTATAAGGATTTTATGTATGTAGTTTTAGAGCATTTGTTACATGATTTGTATTTAGTCATAAATAATAACTTATTTGTTGAAATTGTTTTTTTTTTTAATTTATAAATTGTAGAAATAAATAAGTACCTCGACATAAATCTAGCAATAGAATATAAATAGACAAAAAGCGCCTTTTTTTTACACAACAGTTTTTTTTTAAATAAAAATCTGTTTTTTTATTTAGCATTATTTTTTAGTGCTTGCTTAGACGTATTGTCAAATAAAAGTTAAGCACTAAATCTCAGAATGTATAAAAAAATCTTTTACCCAAAAATCCAATGTCGTCCATTTTTTCAAAATTATCACCATTTTAAAACCAGTTTTGTCAACCACCAGCACCACTTGTTATTTAACACCAATAAATAAATTAATTGCTTGTTGAATAAATTGTGTCTAACAGCACAACCCCAAGCTTAAAATTAACCGCACTGCTACCCCAAGCTTAAAAGCTAAAGTAAGGACGCTGACCACGAACAATTTCGTACATAGACCCGGTTCTTATCTCCATCGCGCATGCATAATTATTTGCTGTCCCACTCGCACTTGTGCATTGAGCGCCAGCGTCATCGGCGGGACAGGAATATACAAATGTAGTAAATAATCCTTTGCCATCGTATTTTCACGGTAACGCAGGAACGTGTTATGCTATTTTACTCGTAAGTCAGTCTGAGTACAATAAATATCTTTTAAACTGTTTATCCTAAAATTATTAAAAAAAACATATTTGAAATTCTCACAATGAACTCTTTCATTTGATATGTGACACGATATTATAGATTGAAAAACTTTATTTTTTAATTTTCTCGTTAACCCCCCAAAAGTGGCTCCCATGTTTAAAATACATTTGTTTACTTTAGATGTCAGTCTTTGGGCTACAAACTTATATATGTGTACCAATTGGTCCAGTAGTTTCGGACAAAATAGGCTGTGACAGACGGACAGACAGATAAGGGTTCCGTTATTTCCTTTTGAGGTACGGAACCCTAAAAAGTACTGACGTTGACTGAAGTAGCATGACTAACACGAACGTTTCCGAGAGAATACGATGGCACTACATCTGTTATTTCGCGCATGCGATCGAGTTAGGAAATGGCAGATTTATGTACGAAATTAGCGTTCTTAATTTACTATAAAATTCTACCAACATGGTAATTTTCTTATTTTCATAGGGCAACACTACCGATGACAGCGGACACCGCAGCCATGTCGCAAGCGGCCGGCCTGTCAGTACACGATCAACATCTCTCTCAATGTATCCAGCTAAAACAAAACTTCTTAAACAATTCTACTACAAACATATACCAGAATCTAGCTTCCAACTACCAAACTCCTATAAACGCTTCTAGAGTATCTATAGACGATCCATTATGTAGACGAATGGGAGAAACTGATATAATGTTCGCAGATCAACCCGGCAGCGAATCCATAGTAGAATCACCACAAATTAGAAACTCTAACTGCGAATGTGGTCTATGCCCTAAACCGGAACCTAGAGACAATAACACTTTGAGCGATTTACAGAGATCCGTCGCTTCTAAATGCTCTTGCGACGCCTGTAACTCCAACGCCGACATATTAAGCTATTACAGAAATTGCTCGAATCAGAATTCTGACTCTGGTATAGTTTACTGTGATACTTGTAAGAAGCAGAAGATATCAATATCTAACTTTAAAGCGCTACAGATAGCTAATAGACTCCAAATAGCGGATAAAGTCGAAAACGGGTCAACTTCAGACGACGATTTATGTCGAAAAATCGATATAAGTATGACGAATGACACGCATGAACATAGAAAGAGACATAACAGGCATAATTCGGAATCTACAGTCGGTATAGATCTAAGTCAGTTTTGTCAGTGTGAGTTGGAAAACACTAAGAGGAAGACGTCATCTGTAGACGAGATATTCAAGATGGCGGAGGGGGATGTGAAACAGGAAGCGCCGGAAGAGGATAAATATAGCCAGAGGCAGAGGAGTTTGTCCGACAGCCAGAGGGATAAAGCCAAAGTGGAGACGAAAGGTAAACTTTTTACTTATTTTAGGTTAATAATTTATTTTTCACCACATCAGCTGGTTTGTTTGGCTTTCAAATGAAAAAAAGAAACTCATTCACATCGGTTCTCTTGTTGAGCTATCGGCTCTCTTGCAGTCAAAGTTATAACACTCCTCTTTTTGCGTGGGGGGTATAGATATCATGCTGAACAGTAAGAACATTTTACTAAGAGGTTAAATATTACTTATATGTAGTACAAAAATTGCTGGGTTGTTTACACGTGTTTTTTATGCTCATTTTAAATAGCATTGAATCTGCTCGCTAATCGCCATACTATTTTAGTTACCGAATTCATCGCTAGATGGCGCTGTACCGTCCGTGTCGATTCCTACTTCGCGGTGTTAAGATTTTTCCCGATTCAATGACCCCCTCGCCATACAGAAGTGTAGTCATACTTACCTGGCGTAGGGGACACCGTGATCACTCAGGTGGTTCCCCCAGGGCGAGACCCTCCCATTGCACTGCGGTCGGGTTGACCCTTGCGATTATCCCTAATGCGGATAACTCGGACGTGTTATTTTTGGTAGTGGGGACTGCGTACGCGCTGTCCCCCTCGTAGACAATTTTAAATCTTGTATATTTTGATATTGGTTTTGAATAGACTTCATTATGTGATATTATACTGCAGTGAGGCAACAGAAATACATGTGTGAAAATTTCAACTGTCTAGCTATCACGATTCACGGTTCATGAGATACAGCCTGGTGATGGACAGTGGTCTTAGTAATAGGGTCCCGTTTTTTACCCTTAGGGTACGGAACCCTAAAAACTAACTGACAAATACCGTAATCGTGGTCCACCCTCGTATTGCAGCGCTGGACACCCCGCCGGTGCCGCCGCGGCGCGCGCGCCCCCGCCGCGCGCACACCCCGCCCCGCCCCCGCCCCGCGCCCAACGGCCTCCCGCCCACGCCCAAGGTGCACATGGGCGCCTGCTTCTCCAAGGTATATATACACGGTCACTAAAAAATATGTGCGTTCCAGTTGCCGGGGAGGTTTTGGGATTATACTGAGCAACTTTTACTATGGGACCAATCTCGAAATCGCAAAAAAAATTTGGCTGTTTCATACATTTTGGCGGGTCCATTTTCTATGGGAGGGTAAATATTTTTTTAGGTATTGTAAATACCTAGTGTTGCACACCTCTTTAACTAGGAGATAAGAGATAACGTACAAATTTTGTATTGCAGGTGTTCAACGGGTGTCCGCTGAGGATAAACTGTACTGCGTCGTGGATCAACCCGGACACCAGAGACCAGCATATACTCATTGGTGAGTGTACTAGCTCAATATTATCGGCGCGTCGCTATTTATAACTTTTAAACTTTTAATTCGTTCTAAATTATTTGTTTCTTGAACTTGAATTTTACGTATTAGCAGGGTAAATCGTCATTTACTGGCCACCGGCTAATAACTGGCCACCCTAAACTAAACAGGAATTCTATTCCTTTATAACTGTTTTAGTCCATATAATTTGAGGGATGGTGTCTCCCGGTAAGCAATATTTTTGCCTGTATTGGGAGGCACCGCTCTTCCGTGTTTATTGAACTAATACATACTAAGCTAAGCTATACTATTTACAAACATTTAATACCTATTTAGGCTCATCCATTAATTACGTTACACGAATTTCGAGGTTTTCTGACCCCTCCCCCCCCCCCCCCTCCTTGTCACACTTGATCACATTGGCAAACCCCTCCCCCCTGGTGTGACGTCACATTTTTTCAATGAACTCGACAAATCAAATTAAGTACTATTAATATCTTATCAAAATATTTTTGACAAAAGAAATATTAGTAATTTTATACCCCAAAACAGATTAGGAAAGAAAATTAAACTAGTCAAAACGGTTATCGTTAAAAAAACTTGTTATTTAACTGTTCAGCGAATAAAATAATTTAAATAAAGTGACTCCCCCCTCCCCCTTGTCACAACATGTCACATTTTCTTGACCTCTCCCCCCTCCCCCCTAAACGTGTGATGTAATTAATGGATGACCCCTTTCCTAAACTACTATTTACAAACAAACAATCTATACTAATTACAATATTACTTACATTACTTGAAACTGTTTTTCGGTTTTCAGGTGCGGAGGAGGGCATATACACACTCAACCTGAACGAACTTCACGAAACCGCCATGGACCAGCTGTGTCCGCGGCGAACGATATGGTTACACGTCATACAGGATGTGCTCATGTCACTGTCAGGTAATGCATTACTTTTACTATGATTAAAGATTACTTTAAAAAAAAACCGTATACAGGATTGATTTTCTTAGCGGCTCAGTGAGGGCAGCTACCAGATCCCGTGCTGCTACGCGAAAATGGTCTTAGAAAATCTTCCGTCAATTTCAAATTAATGAAGCTAGTTTACAGATTTTGGAAAAAAACATACGGGGTGCGAGAAAAATTTCATTTTTGACAAAGTTTTTTTTGATGCCAATCGATCCTATTCCTATCCAAGGTCAAAAGCTTGTATGGGCCAAACGAAATACATAAATCGAGGAAAACTTTTCCCATACAGTTTGTATGAAAATTACAACTTTTTTTATGCCAATCGATTCCATTTTTATCCAGTATCAATAGTTTCCTAGGGGTCAACTTACGGTTATGTACAAAAGCCATCCATGCATTTGTCGATTTCGAGGTTGGTCCCATAGTAAAAGTTGCTCAGTATGACCTAAATATTTAGCCCGTAAATTATTGCAGGTGACTAAATGGGGCATTTATATGAAAAGGGACCTTATTGTCGATGGCGCTTACGCCACACAGCGTCACGCGGCATTATATTATATCGGAGCATCGTTAATAATGGCGTAAGCGCCTTCGACAATAAGGTCCCTTTTTATAGAAAATTACACAAATAAACACCCCGTATTGACAACATTACAGCTAGGAATGCGCCTTATAATCTCTAATATTGTGTTATACATTTTTAATTACAGGCAAAACGCCATCTTTGTACCGGCACGAGCTATTAGCTTTGATAGGTGCGCGCGGGAACAAGTCGCTGCGAGTATTACCGCCACGTCTCCTTCCACGACGATTCTCGCTCACCACTAGAGTCCCAGACACTAGAGGTATAGTATGAATTTTCTCAAATGATTTTTAGGCCTCAGACCCTAATCCGTTGAACAATCGTGATATAATGGAGAGCTTTTCAGCAGAGTACCGTGTTTAGGCAACGAAGCTTGCTGAGTGGCCTAAGTCAGGTACGAGATTGAAAAGCTTGATAATATCACTATTATATACAATACTTTTTCTACGAATCAACAAAAATAATACTTTAAATTAGTAGAATCATATAGATAAACAAACCAATATATACAGCTAAGATACGCGAGCAACCGCGATACTCTCACTCTCGTACGCGCCCGGCCGCCGGGGCCCGGCGGGCTGGTCAACGACACCTCGTAACTCATGAGGCCCTGGTACGTTCTCCGCGCTAAATTAAATTTTTAGACAGTCTTTCTCGATTTTGGCGAGCTGTGATTGGTCAATTTCATTATAGTTGACTAAACCGTATCGAAATGAATATTATAGTTGAGTTGGGAGCTCGTACATGAAAAGTACCCAATTACAATTTGATATACGAAATCTTAATTCAACCATCACGGTCTACGAGTAGAAAAAAGCCATTATTAATAATAATTGAGATACTAGGGTTAGTTGTTACAAAGGGTTGTATGTTCCAGGTTGCATCCGTTGCGCGGTGGCCCGGAACCCGTACAACGGCTACAAGTACCTGTGCGGCGCCACGCCCCATGGCCTCTTCTTGATGCAGTGGTACGACCCACTGCACAAGTTCATGCTCCTCAAGGTATTGCAACTTAAGAATAAGAAACACACAATTAGCCTTATGCATGAAGTTTATATTTGAACGAAATATGTTTTATTCGGATGTTTGTTACCGTTATATCATGTTACAAATGCATTTCCGTTTTTAAATTACCATTTAATTACTTAAAATTATAAATAAAAAGTACAAAAATTTGCCCGCGAAAAGCTAGTGAGCGAAACGCTCGAAACGCCACGTGACGTCACGCGTTCGACAGATTAGTGTCATTAGTAGCAAACGTCAGTCGGGCCGCCCAACGTGTGACGTCATCACGCTCTGTCGAATTCGCGCCAAAAATTATGAGCGTTTCAACCGCTCAAAAATTTTCAACATTTTAAATATTTTTTAATAAAGTAATGTTAAGGTTTACAAAAGTATTTTTATCATTTCCGGTGTTCCAACGATATAAATTATGAATCCAAAAATAAAAATAAATTCATGCATGGAGCTAATTAAAAATAAATACATATATAGATGCCGAAAAATACAGTCGGCGTACCAAAAATGAAATTTTTACGTTATGTATTTTTTATACGAAGCAACAAAAACATTAATTATACGAGTATGTTGTATAATTATGTTTCCAGAACATAGAGTGCGTGCTTCCGACCCCTCTGCTGGTGTTCGAGCTGATCATCGCGCCCGAGCTGGAGTACCCGCTGGTGTGCGTGGGCGCCGTGCGTCGCCCGCTGCGGCTGTGCTTGCTCAACATTAACTCAGGTACGCACTTACCCCCTTACTCATAAAACATAAAACTATACGGGCCTGATTTAGTTACATTATGTTTTATCACTTTCTTACAAATACATAAGTCAAAATGACAGGTAAACGCAAACGATTCATAGCTGATTCAGACCAGTAACGCATTTTAGCTATAAAACTAGTGAGACTCAACCATATTAAATTATTTTAAACCAGGTCACTCACGCCCTCGACCAGTGAAAACGTGACGTTGCTCCGTGAAGACGGTCCTCGTAAATTGGACCGAAACATGTCGAGCTATTCGACTTAATAATATGTGAGTGACCCGGTTTAAAATAATTCAGTAACGCGTTTATGAATAACGCCGTTAATGTTTGAATTAACCCCTCGATTGGGTCAGCAAAAATAATCGAAATTTAATTCTTAAGACTTAAATGTGGGAGTTGAGGTGTTAAGACACCATTTTTAATTTTACTTTTTGTAGTTTGCAGCGTCTGTCAATTGTTAAATTTAAAATCACGCTATAGCTATCAATAGATGGTGTTACTCTAGCCTATTCGCATACCAAACCAACATTTGGGGCATTTTCTATGAAAAGGGACCTTATTGTCGATGTAGCTTACGACGCACAGCGTCGCGCGGCATTGTATTTATATCAGAGCATCGTTTATAATGGCGTAAGCGCCATCGACAATAAGGTCCCTTTTTATAGAAAATACCACATTTTAACTCTTAAGCGAGGTTTAGACTAGCAAGAACGTGCACGATTTTTTTTTTAATGTAAAACTTAATGTTCTGCCAAACTGTGAAGCCGATTTGATTACTATCAGATTTTCTGTATAAACTCTTAAATGGCCTTACTGATTCTTCCACTCTTCTTGAAAAAATTGTCTTTAAATTGCCTCGTTGTATTCCCTCGCGCCACCCCCAAACATTCCATATCGATTTTTGTAGATCTAATTTCGCCAAAAATACTTTTTTTAGACGAGCCTGTCATGATTACAATGTTAATTTTATAAATCATCATCATCTCATTGTCTTTCGGTAAATATAGTAGTGGTCTGCGGAGCTTACTTTTTCCATAGCACTGTAATGCTACTCACTTTGCTTTAAAAAAAAAAGAAAAAAAAAATGTAATTGTTCTATAGTCTTATGTAACGTATGTATGTTTGTAAGCATGTTTGATACTTAGGTATTTTATTAGTTGTGTATCCAATTGTTACTTCTGTGTATCTTCCTATTTATAGGCAGTGCCAAACAAGCCCTGTTTCTACTTGTTATCAATATCAGTATGTTATAATTAATGGAACTAGGTCTTATTGTATATCTGCAAGTTTAAACTTATCTGTATGTGACTGTTTGTTTCCTAAAAAAATAAAAAAATAACTGATTATGGGGGGCTATCTTAATTTGGACCTGGTCTGTTCAAATAACTTCATCTCCATTACACATGGAGGAGGAGGAGGACAAATACATGAATACCAAAGATAGATATAACTCCGTAATAGATGGATACAGTGTAAGGAAAAAGAGTGCCTTGAAAATCAAGAAAATTTGATTCTCGATCAGATGGCGCCACTACCTTTGGCCTACTCTCGGATAGATGGCGTTATCAGTGAAAGAACATGAGTCAAAATAATATAAAAATAATTAATGCAAATAAAAATAAAACATTTATCATATAAATACATTTTTTGATATTTTTATATTCAGTTTTAATCGTGTGTCGATAGATGGCAGTGAATTTACTGTGGCTACAAAATTTATTATGGCAGTACTGCTCTATCCTATATCCTCTGATGAATACTAACATTTGTCTTGTATGGCGCAGGTGCAACCTGGTTCCACTCGGACGAGCTGAACATATGCGGCGGCAGCAACACGGTGGTGCCGCGCGGGGAGCGCTTGCACACTCTGCGGGCCGTACACCAGATTGACAAGGACACGGTTAATATATTACTTAAAACCATAGTACACAGACCACCTATTTCTAAAGAACTCGTATAGAGCAATTATTTCATGAAACCGATGCTGCCAGAAATACAGGGGTGCGGGGGACGAGGTGAGCGAGTCCCGTGCCGTGATTGGTCCGCCGACTGAAGTATGATTGGTGGCGTTATTCGAAATTCGAAAATTTATCGAGTAAAGGTACCGTATGCGTGGCAGAGGAGGTAGCGGGACTATGCTATGTCTTTAGAATACGTGGTCTGTGACATAGTATAATACAAGTAGTTATAGATGCGCCACCGAGCGAACGGGGGTAAGAGAAACAATATTCATATAAAACTTTGGGCAGCATAGGATTTTTTCTCTTTAACTCTTATAAATTTCGGTATTTCGCCATCGCCTCCTACCTATGATGCCACCCGGTCGGTTATAAGGACAAGGCATGGCACTATTTTCTCTTTCCTCTTATAGGAATCGCAATCGCAATAAGACTATCTTTCTCTATTAAAGAGTGTCAGGCCCTTGCTTAAAACATATTATACTATAGGACCTCTGCACGTTGTATAAATCGGATGTTTAGAGTTGAAAGTGCTGCCCCCTATACTTCTTGCAGCAGCTGTAATAGATATATTTAACTTTTTAAATCTACAGAGCTAAATACAGGAACTCACGGATAGTTTTATTGGGTCACTTTGTGTGGGGTGACTGGTGACCACTAGCGCCATCTAACATTAAAGAAGAAAAATTCTTGCACTATTTTATAGACATACCTATTCATTTATAGTATGTCACTCTATTATACCTATTTTAGAAAACATGAAAATTTTAAACTTACACATAACTCATTCTAATTCATTGTTTTTTCTTTCTTTCTCTCCTTGCACCAATTTTGTGTCTCTGTTTGGCCCTATGGTTGACTGGTAGAGAATGCCATTTGGCATTAAGTACGCCATTTGTACATTGTTGTATATATTTTGTGCAATAAAGGTTAAATAAATAAATAACCTACCTTTTAAGTAACCAACTAACAAATTTGGAACGCCGTGTCTGAATAAAGAAATTATTTATTATTATTATTTATTTATCATAACGTGACCCTTGAATATTGCAATGCAATGATTTGGTTTAGTTATTTTCCTTTATCTACAGTCTGTATCTTTAGGTAGTTAAATAAATGTAAACAATGTGTTATTACATTTTCGGGTACTTGAAACATTTATCAGCTAACCAACCAAATAGAAAACTGCTTGGATCCGTTCCTTCAAATACCTAAAGATTAGTAAAGATACAGACAAAGTCTTACAGCAAACCACTAAAGTGGTCAATAATCTTAATACCGTTACGTTGTAGGTGTTGGTGTGTCACGAGAACGTGGTTGACATAATTCCCGTGTTGCCGCCCGCGTTGGACACGCGACGGGAGGACGAGAAACGCAAAAATAAACTGCTGCCGAGGATAGAGTTCGACTTCAATATTGATAGCATATGTGAGTACATCATTTATTCTTCTTCATAAGGTCAAAAAATCAGTTTTAAATACCATAAATGAAGCAAAAAGAAAACGAAATGAAATTAAATAACTTTACCTGTACTGAAAAGTTATTGATTGCAGGAGGTGTAAAATGTAAGACAAGTATACCCCTGAGTTAAGAATTCTTTCATCAATACCTGCCTTTTGCATTGTACTAATAAACGTTACGAATAAGCTCGCGGATAGTGCTTTTGATTTTATACCTTATTTCTATACCTTAAGGTGCATAATTGATTGGGCGCGCCAGTGTAAGTGGTTTACCCAAATTGCCGCTAGATGTCGCTGCGCTACTCCAGTGGAAATCGTACATCGCGGTGTAAAGATTTTTCCTGATTCAATGACCCTTTTCGAACAATTTTGTCGTGTTATCGCTTCTCGGCCTTTTGGCTAAGATCAAAGTGAAGTAGTATCTGTTCTTTTCAGCTTTATAGATATAAGTAAAAATATTTGTACACCGACTTCACGGTAGAATATGATCGAACTATTGGAACTTGCATTAACTTAAGATCACATCAATGTACCATATTCTGACAAATGAATACATTTCATTTTATTTCTATCTGAAAGTTCCCTCACTGAGGGACCAGTATATTAAACTGTTTTTTGTAAACCGACGGGATGTTCGGGGCTCGCTCCACTCCCGTCACGGGTCGGCCCGGCATTGCAGTGCCGCCGGGATTGGCCCACAAATTTACTTGAAAATATGCTTTATTGACTGGAATTAAATTTTAAGGATTAAGTTCCAAGTTTCAAGATTTTTTTTTAAATTACAATGAACGTTTGTATTGTATTGTACGTTTGTTCAGTGTGCCTGGCCGACTCGGTGCTGGCGTTCCACCGGCACGGCGTGCAGGGCCGCTCGCTGCGGCACGCCGACGTCACGCAGGAGATCACCGACGAGAGCCGCGCCTACCGGCTGAGGGGGAGCGACAAGTGAGTCACATACCATACCATACTGCATATACATAGATATAGATGCGACTTTCTTTTCTCAGGAAAAATGATTTCATAAATAGCCGCATGCATGAAGATTTGAACGAAATATTTTTTATTCTGATGTTTGTTACCGTTATATCATTTTACAAATGCATTTCCGTTATTAAAGTTATCATTTAATTCCTTAAAATAATAAATAAAAAGTACAAAAATTTGTCCGCGAAAAGCCAGTGAGCGAAACGTCACGTGACGTCACGCGTTCGACAGATAAGTTCACATAAGTGTCATTAGTAGCAAACGTCAGTTGGACCGTCCAACGTGTGACGTCATCACGC
The DNA here is from genome assembly GCF_947568885.1 of Cydia strobilella. Lineage (NCBI taxonomy): Eukaryota > Metazoa > Arthropoda > Insecta > Lepidoptera > Tortricidae > Cydia > Cydia strobilella. The sequence goes on along the minus strand of NC_086063.1, from coordinate 2,532,952 downwards.
TCTGTCGAATTCGCGCCAAAAATTATGAGTGTTTAAAAATAATGTGAAGGTTTACAAAAGTATTTTTATTTTTTCCGGTGTTCAAACGATATAAATTATGATTACAAAAATTAAAAAAAAAATCATGCATGGACCTAATTGTCGTTAAATAGCTTTATTCTTCTAAACAGACCAAACTTTATTTTTTTCCAATTTTTTTTAGTTCGATAAAATTTCGCGAACGGAGTTCCCTATTCTGTACAATATTAATTAGCGCTGTCAACATATGACTTACAAAAACTTCGTATGAGTTACGAAAACCTCCACCATACAAATTTGATATTTTGCCTTCACGACTCAAATGGGTTGCTCTTCAAACCAATCAAATCTTATTCAAATGCAATGTAAAAAATCGACCATAAAAATAAAAATCAGCCCGATTCCTAAAAGATTTTTTGTTTTGAAATTCAGTTAAAACCCTGTTTGTTCTTATTTAATTATACGAACGGGTCTACCGCGCTTTAATTTCATCGTTTCCGTGACCACAGCTGGTGCATCTCAGCTAAAACGTCGGAATTTAAGGTTAAAACAATTAAATTAAATCGCGGTAGACCCGTTCGTATAAATAAATATGTGTCGTTTTCAAGCAAAAGGTACCACCACATTGTTGCGTGCCATAAGGACGATCTGACAGGTTATTCGTATAAAGATACAAGCAAATTTCGTCCTTATGGTAAGCGACAATGTGGTACCTTTTTCTTAAAAACGTCACATATTTGTTCAATACGCGAGTTTTAAGTGTTATATTGCGAACCTGTTTGTTCCTGTCGAAAAAAAAGTTGGAAGATGTCCCTTACACAGGTCTCTGGGATCCAAGAGGTTATGTATGTATAGCAAACATGCTTATTAAACCATATACCTTGTTTTCAGGGTTGTGGTGCTGGAATCGCACTTGCTCCAAAGTAACACGCTGTCCGGCGACGACGGGAACGATCTCTACATACTGGCGGGCCATGAGGCGTCTTACTAACCAGACATATTATAATATTGATATAGGTAACTAACACACATGGTAGAGACAGACATACACACATGGACTGTAGTCAGCCAGGCAGGGCTCGGAACCGGTATTGTAATACCTGTTAATATCGTTTCTAAAACCGTTATCGAATTTAAACTGTTGTGAGACATACTTTAACATGTCGTGCGAGTGACTAAAACAAGTGAGTAAGCCGTGAAATTATTTAAAACCGTTATATTATTTCTTTCATTAACCTTTTGGACGCCAATGACGGATATATCGGCACCGCAGGTCCAACGCCAAAGACGGATTAATCGGTCAAAGATCACAGAGTAACATAGACCTAAGTGCTTGTGCATAAAGTTCAATTTCAGTTTTGACCCTTCGGTGACGTGGCGTCCGAGTGACAGCTTTTGTGTTTGACACGGCGTCGAAAAGGTTAAAAACCGGTTAATAAATGGAACGCGAACTAATCAATCACGTTATCTCTTCTAACCGGTAAGAAGACGGAACGGAATTTTATGCGGGTTATGCCAAGTGTGACAGTACGTATTAACGACCTATCTTTTTCCTATGAAAAAATCTTACAAGGGGGTGGGGGGTCTAAAAAATCTAAATTTTGTGTGATGTAATTAATGGACGAACTCCATACATACATTCAAATATAAATATAACATTAAAACAAAGAGGATATATTAGGATAGAGGGGTACTGTCATAGTAAATTTTGTAGCCACAGTAAATTCACTGCCATCTATCGACACACGATTAAAACTAAAAATGAAGATGTATAAAAATACTATAAAATGTATTTATATATGGATAACCAATTTCCCAGCAGGAAAAGACGCATAATTTTCCAAATTTGCGGCCTTTTTCTACTTATAAAAATGGCTTTTTAGAGTATGTCGTCTCTGGATTAGTGAACTGAATGGAGAAGACCTAGAACAATTAAGCAATCTAGACCTTATTTGTGGTATTTTCAATAAAAAGGGACCTTATTGTCGATGGCGCTCACGCCATTATTAACGATGCTCCGATATAATATAATGCCGCGTGACGCTGTGTGGCGTAAGCGCCATCGACAATAAGGTCCCTTTTCATAGAAAATGCCCCATTTGATGCAATAAGCATTACATAGTGAAAATATTTATTTATTAATAGTACCTCGTAAAGCGTGTAACAACCAAATAATTGTGATTATTATTAATCTCTAATAATATCGGTCTGTAAGGGGTAGTAACATCTAATAAAAGACATTACTTATATAGTACATGAATAAAACAGTATGAAGAACAAATTAAAAACATTATAATATACAGTACATACTATAGTTTGTCAAAGGACTGTCTCATTTCAAACATAGACAGAGAGAATCATACTATCTTTGTCTTACACTCGTACTAGCACCCAAAAGAAAGGGATGAGTATAGTTTTTTTTGTTCTGATTTACTGACAATTTGGTTTGACCAACTATAAAATAAAAATTATATTGCCATAATTTTGGACAGTGTGAAATACAACAAAATAATGTGTCCTATAACCGTCTTATTTTGACGATGTCAGAAAATGAGTGAGTTGTTCTTTATATTGTTATATTTGTGATATACTTATACATAGTTTAACATAGATTTGAAAATGTAGGTTGTACGTATATTACCGAACCCAGTGGTACATATATGAGGTATACACGGTGACTTTATTCGAATTATGGCAGCTCTGAGTGACATTTTATTATATTCGGGTTTGACACTCAAATCAACAAACAAATCATGGAGACTATATAAAGGAGCCAAATCTCTATGTATGAAAAGTGTTCATCAAAAAACAGTAATTAGGCGGCGCCACCATACACCGAAATACTACCAAAAACAACCTACGTAATTTGGTCGGGTTATTTGTTGCCTTAATATGGTTCATGTTATACTCATGTCCCAGAGCCTAACTAGCGCCACCGGAGAGATTAGGAACTATTATTTAAAGCTGAAAGCGGTCACTTTTGCAACAATTCTGCCATAAGAGATTGGCATCCTTTCTATACCATCCATAAAACAAATCTTGAAAAATATTCTCACGAAGAAATTAAAAGTTAACCACGATTTGTTTTGGCATCTTTCAAGTTTTGCTCAAATATTGTGCAATATGAAAAGTCAAAATAACATAATATTCACCCTCATTTTAACCCATATATGCCCATTGGGTCGTTTTCGACCCACACTCTTTAATGTTACAGGCTCACTCCCCTACTAATTTTAACGTGTAGGAGCTTGTTTTATTCATATGGGTTAAAGCAAATTATTATTCCATGGACGACTAAACTAACATTTAACATTTTAGAAAACATATTAAAGTTCATGATAATTGCTAAAAAAATAGTTGTGAAAAAATGCTGGCATCGGTAGTATCGTAAACTAGCTTGTGTATTTTTTGTAAATAATTATGATTATTCCAAACTAGTTTTAGCCGATTGTATTATATGAATAGCGTAGTTATTGTAATTTTAAAATGTATTTAATTTTTTTTTATGGAAACCTGATGGACTGGTTTTGACGTAAAGCTCTTGCAGGGTTGGGCTTTTGACGGTCATTCTCAAGAAATATGTCTGCGGTCTAATTGCCGCGACCCATACAAAATGTATGAAGAGGCGTGGCAATTAGACGCAACCACAGACCAGAGAATTGCCCCTAAACGCCAATGACCAAAGCGGTCGACATACATAGTTAATGCATTAAAATCATAACTTTGCGTTCTAAACTTTTTATCAAGAGGATTTTTACAATAGCTTTTTTATCGGTCTTAAATGTTGCTCTTTGATTTAATATTTATTTAGAAAGATACTTCTCGACTGTCATAAAAGTACCTAAATGTGTAATTTAATATTAATATCAGTGTATTCCATCAGTCTTATGATTTGAGATTATGAATTTAACATTTGTTTATAAGTTTTATAATGTTAACTGAGAATATTTTTGTTCCATCACAGATTTGCTTTCGATAATCCCGTTTATTTATCTCCCGTAATAAACATTTATTTTGTACATTTTTATTTGTTTTTATTTCTGCACCTTTTCTTTTACCAGTACATTTTAAAAACTATAAAAATATAATTTTACTAATCGTCACCTTTTTAACGAAAGTTATAAAGATAGCAGTCTTTAAAGTTTGCTTGTCTCTAGTTTTACCCTATTTTTATTGATATGAATGTTGATAATATGATACTCGCTTGAATGCTGTATACAAAAAAGTAACATTTTTAAAAGTACAAAAATAGAAGTCAGTTTTGACAAAAGGATGTTAAAGAACAGGCCAGTATTTTGAATAATTTTTTTTTTGTCCAAGTGTCTCAGGTCCCTTTCTACGCGTAAAGACGCATTCAACTTTAAATCTTGGATTTGGAAAATAACACGTCACCACTACGCGATGAAAACAACTAAAAATAATTTTCTTTCCATTTTGATTATTCGCAATATAAATATCTATAATAGTCTCATAGTATATTCAATAAGAAGCTATATATCTTCGCTTCTAAAGTATATCGTAGTTTCATGATTGCCAAATGAATTACTTAGCGTTAAGGTTCAATTCCATTTCTGGCAGACTGAGGTTTCACGTTCCGTCGCACTCTAAATTGCACCATAATAACAAGGACAGAGTGTTCAATTTGAGATCGTGTTTCTTGTCAATTTAACATACCATTATGGTTTATTTTGGAGCGCGGCAGAAGGTGCGGTGCTGCCTACTGTTAGAAAAGGTATGACACCTTTAAACCTCGCGCGGACTGAATAAGGGCTGTATAGAACCGGGTCGTATGATTCTGAACATGAGTCTAATAGTTCTGATCTGCAGTTGTCAACCAGATATTCGACCACTTAGATCGATGACCAAAATCGTTGCAAGATCGAACTTCAAATTAGAAACTAATAATTTGCAAATAATACAAAGAGCTCTGAAGATGTATTGTGTTGATAGCAAGAAACCTGTCTTTCTTAACCTCTTGAACCTTGAACGCTTTATGTCGTAAACAAAAACGTCAATGTCACGCCAAGATAACGGGCGCAAGCGAGCGAATGTAAACTTGAAAGTGCTAAGCATGGAGACTATATAAAGGAGCCAAATCTCTATGTATGAAAAGTGTCCATCAAAAAACAGTAATTAGACGGCGCCACCATACACCGAAATACTACCAAAAACAACCTACGTAATTTGGTCGGGTTATTTATTGCCTTATGTCCCAGAGCCTAACTAGCGCCACCGGAGAGATTAGGAACTATTATTTAAAGCTAAAAGCGATCACTTTTGCAACAATTCTGCCTTAAGAGATTGGCATCCTTTCTATACCATCCATAGTGCTAAAGTTACTTTGACAGAGTCCGCTATAACACCTATAGTGGTCCATGGCGCTGTGGGCACGACTAGTAACGACCACTTTATGGGTTCTTGGCGTTCAAAGGGTGTTTCCTACACTACACCGTTGATGCAGCTGTTAGGAGCATGACCTCGAGCACCGCGAGTATGAGTGCCCGCAGAGTAGATACGGTTATGTGCGGTGTGCCATTTCGTACCTTGCCAGTGACAATGATAAGAGATACTGCGGTTTTCATATTGTCACTGTAACAAGGTACAAAGATATTGAAATCATATATGTACGTTGACCGTACAAGTAGGGTAGGGTAGAAAACAGTCGCTCGGAAAAAAATTGCCGGGTACAGTGGCTCACTCAACCTAATTCCAACACGATACAGGCGATATTTGGGCGACTGAGACACTGTTCGAGCTGAGCCACTGTTTCCTACGGGTAATGGTTGACAACAGTGGGGTCGATTATGAGTCAACATTTACATGTATTTTGTAGATATACGTTTTGAATTAATAGTATAAGGTCGGAAGCGACGTTGAGAACACCATTAGTGAGTAGTCTGCTGGTGCTAAGGATTTAAATAACAAGTTTCCCTTTTTCTAAATGAGAAAACGTAGTTTAATATGATTCCTTATCTACCCGCAACTGTAATTAAATGTAGGTAGGTCAACATTCTATCCGTTGTCTTGTCTTTTGTCCCCAAAAAATGTGACGGAGTGGAGCTTTTTGTATGGGGTGGGCCGTGGGGTGAAATTTAATTTTTCCCAAGAAAATTATAATCTACAGCTAGAAAGATATGCAATAGCCCTAAACTTTTTTATTTATTTGTTAAAAATAAAAATAGAAGCGTGACAAAGTGGTCACAAACAAGACAACGAAAAGAATTTTGACCCAGGCACTATTGAGTGGGGCTATATGGAAACTAATATTTCGACTAAAAGCTTAAGCTCCAGCCAGACTACGCAGAGCGAAGCCGCGATTCACGCACGAGTCTGGAGGGAGCTTTATGGTTAACGGTCAAGCATATTTCCAAGTCGTAAGTACTATTGTACTTGTACTATTGAACATGTTAAAATATTAGAAGTCCTTCACACCAGCAAATTGCTTAATTATATTAACGTAGATAATAATTACCTTTTTAGAGATTAAAAATTATTCAAATCAAAGTCTGGAATAAAGAGTCTATTATTAAAATGTAAAATTACAAAAGTAAATGTTAAAGAAGTATTAAATTAGTAATGAAAATGTAATCTATTTACCTGAGCTTGTTTCTTTGTAGGATATGCTGTCATGATGTCTTCACTGGAGATTCGACTTTATTTTGAAGGCTATATATAGAGTTTTATATTTATCAAGCAAGTGTGTGTTCACCACTAGCTTTGTATTCAAGGATAGATTATGATTATGACTATTATCAGTTACTTTCGTATAGACTAGAGCCCACAACTCCTGCGATTATGTCACCGTACAGTCTGCCATTTTTTTTATGTTTATCTTCTACCTACGCCTTTTCCCACTATCTGAGGTCGGCTGTCCTTGTCCTTTCTCCACACAGGATGATTTTTTGCCGTTTCGGCGTCAATAGTTGTTTTTCAGGTCATTTTGGACCATTGTCAGCCAAACAACAAATATAAATGTTAGCAACTACTAAAACATTGGCTGCAATAATTTATAACAATAGATCTTTAGTGTAGACATCGTAGCATCATGTCAGTATGACCAGGCCTCATCAAATAAATTCCGAAAAGAAAATACTTGAAGCGGCCTGTGCTTGGTAATGTTCTTCTAGACGACATAGTAAAACATGTTACTCTCTCTAAATAAATACATGGTCCAAGATGCTTTCCAGCTAATTTTGTGTTTTTTCATGTAGAAACAATACAAAATGATTAAGCTTGCATGTTGACCAGACGTAGCATACAAAAAATATTTTTCATAGATTTAAGTCTTTCCAATTTTTCTCTATAAAATTAAAATATAGTATTAAAACTGGCTGTCAATAAATTTCGTCAATATTATTGATGAAATTTATTGTTAGTATTAAATATGAAAAATTAAATTCTTGCAATCAAAGATTATAAATTAGAATAGGAGATAGAGATATGATATTTATTTTCGTTATGTGGAGAGTTGGGAGTCATCTGGTGTACATAAGCTAGCGCAGAGCACCGAGGGTGCGGCGGTTCATGTTACAATTACAGATTGTTTAAGCAGATTTTATTCCTGAATAAAGTGATGACAAATATCATGTGGTTTTATTATTAACTTTATCCATTCTAGAGCCTTATCTTTTTTAAAGCCAGGGTTTAAAGGAATATTCTACCATATCGGATAATGGTCCTTATTTCGTCGAAGTTATATCTTTCTACGGGGCCCCGCTTAATGTAAAATCTACCACTAAAAGCCCAATGTATTTTTTTTTTCAGAATTATTAAATACATTTTAGGGGTAGCTACCGCTCTTTAGAGATTGATTTAGAGGCGCTTCCATACTTTCCGTTCCTATAAACACAAATAAAAAAAAATATTTAAAAAATTTGCAATGTTATCATAAATTAAATTGGATATTAATACACCCTGACTCATTGCCCCACAACGAAAAAAAAAATCATCATCTTGTATGAAGGGGCCAAATTTTCAGTGCGGTAGCGACCCTTAAAATGTATTTAAAAATTCTGAAAAAAAATACATTGTTTTTTTTTGTGGTACATTTTACATTAAGCAGGTGCCCCGTAGAAAAACATAACTTGGACAAATAAGGACCAACCTAATATAGGAGTTTTTTTCTGTCACAATGGATGTGAAGAATATATTATTTCCACTCAGAATCACGAGCTCTACCGATCTTAATACGAGAAAAGAGCTTCTCCAAAATTTCATACAAATTTTTTTGTCCGTTTTGCTACGGTCATAGATAGTTGTAATGGAAACGTAACCAAACAGACTAAAAAAGTTTTCTCAGTCAAAATGGAAAAAGAATCACGAGCTGAGTAGAAATAATATAAAAAACCGGCCAAGTGCGAGTCGGACTCGCGCACGAAGGGTTCCGTACCATTACGGAAAAAAACAGCAAAAAAATCACGTTTGTTGTATGGGAGCCCCATTTAAATATTTATATTATTCTGTTTTTAGTATTTGTTGTTATACGTAACAGAAATACATCATCTGTGAAAATTTCAACTGTCTAGCTATCACGGTTCATGAGATACAGCCTGGTGACAGACAGACAGACGAACGGACAGCGGAGTCTTAGTAATAGGGTCCCGTTTTTACCCTTTGGGTACGGAACCCTAAAAACGCCAATTCTAACAAAAAAATCTTTGGTATAACTTTAAATAGAAATGCCCATTAACCACTCTTACTGCCCCTTAGCTATTTTAGCTTTCGGACTCCAATAGAAACAAAGTTTAAAAAACAGGAATCATGTATTTCATCACATAAAACTTATAACTACTATCTTACAAAATAACATATGATTTTCCAAACATTATACAAACACTAGTTTCATACTAATTTAGTTGAAGCAGCATAATAATACCGGTGTTGTGTACAATAAAGTTATCACTACTACTACTGAATACATAGTTTACACTTGGCAGATATAAGGATCAAAATTCTCTTCATTGTCTTTCTTTTTGTCCCCAAAAAATGTGACGAAGTGGAGCTTTTTGTATGAGATGAAATTTATTAAATCACATTTACAATCAAGTCTATCACGAATTTATTTTGTTACCGTTATTTACCGACGTGTCGACACAGGTTTCACTGGTCGTGGTCGCGGCTAACTGACGTCCCAGCAAAATGTCAAAGAGATTTGTGTGGCTACCCGACGAAAAGTGCATTTAATGTTTGGGTTACATAAAGGTAATAAAATAAATTCGTGATAGACCAGATAGTAAATGTGATTTAAATTTAATACGTGTTCAAAACGCGAAATTTTGAAATGTTATATTGAGATGAAATTTAGTTTTGAATTTTTCTCTTGTAAAATATAATCTACAGCTAGACATGCGATAGCACTCAACTTTTTTTTTTTATACAACACATACAAGCGTGACAAGAGTGGTCAGAAACAAAACAACGAAAATAATGGTCTTTCTAAATTAATCTATTTGCAAAGTAAGTAGTTGCTTAAGGGGTATAGTCAGCATCATTAGAAGCATATGAAACAATGCTCAAAAAGTATAAGATATGTGCTCCTTCAGTGAACACTTTTAAAAACAGACTTGACAAACACTTAAAACAACTAACAAAAAGAACAATAGTTAAAAAAAAAAAACCAAGTGCAGTGATATATACGCTTTCAGCTGCTAGTGTATTAAACAATATACCAATATATTTAGTTAAGTACGGTTTTTACTCACTATTATTTTTAGTCGTCGCATCCGAAACATGTCGCCAAAAGCGACTAAAAATAATAGTGAGTAAAAACCGTACTTATCTAAATATTTTGAAATATGTCTCACAATAGTTTAAGTTCGAATATAACAATATGTTTCTCTACAGTTTGCATTCTAAAGTATCTGTCAGTCTAATTGTTGTACAGTCAAGTGTAAAAATATGGGTGCACTCATCATACTCAAAAATATGTCCCATAGCTCTTATGTCCATGAATTAAGAACTCTGGGACACATTTTTGAGTAAGTTATATGCACCCATATTTATACACTTGACTGTACATACAGGGACATATATCTTTGTTAAGCTATTAGAGAATGATGATACTTTTGACGCACAGATTGATTCATAATTTTTAACTGACTGTATGTACAGTCAATTTGATGTTTAAATATCAAGTTTATTGAATTGGATAGATGATTCCAAGGAGACGACAGGGCACACATTTTCTATAAGTCTTAATCCGGCACTGGGTTCTGAAAAGCATTCCAACAACTGCAGGTTACAATAACTCATGGTCACATCAGTTCAATTACTTAGAATTTACTTAGGTTTTTGTACTACAGTAAACTATGATACTAACTTAATTTAGATATAGTGACCAACGTAAACGCATCAATCGTCCTCAATCACTTCCGGCTCCTCTTCTTTCTTCTTGCCGCCCGATTTTCGCGCCGACATCACTTGTTTATACTGCTCCAAAGATTCCGTCAACGGTTCTACAAATCTGTCGAATTCTATATCTTTCATAGCGTCCAGCACTATTTGACCAGTTAGGGCCTTCTTCTTCTTCTTTTCCACTATGTTTGTTGCCGCCGAAGTAACGTACAGAACGAAAACCGACGCAGCTTTCGCAAGCCCTGTCCGGGCCTCTTTCGAGATTGAAACTCCTTCTGGCAAAGCTTCCTTTACTATACGTGTGACTACGGTTAACGGAAGGTTCAAATCTTCTAGTTTTTCTGCCATTGTCTAGATTGCTATTTTGATCAGAAATTATAACAAAATTAAAAACACGCGTGCTTAATTAATAAGTAATGCGATAACCGCCAAAATAATGTCGGTTTTTTGACGTCTGTCACTGTCAACAGTGTATTTTTTTTTTTAATTTATTTCATGACCATGGATGTCAACAGTGTCAACTGGCAGGGTGACCTGTGTTAATAATATCTAAAAGTGCCGTCAAGGTGCCGTTTTCCAGTGTGATTTATGAAACACTAGGTTTATGACTTTATATAGTTGGTCAAGCAAATCTTGTCAGTAGAAAAAGGCCCGAAATTCAAATTTTCTATGGGACGATATCCCTTCGCCCCTACATTTTTTAAATTGCTATATCTGTAATGTAAGATTTGTAAGTTGCGGTAAGCTGTCGAGTTATCGCCCGGCATGCGATGGCCGACGAAATTAATTAATTAATTAGCGCCTGAGGGCCTACCGCGAACCACGTTCGACGTGTTCCCTCTCTGTTGCACTTGTCAATTCGTACGCCCGATTCTTATTAGCCCTTATAGATAATCTCTTTCTTTATTGAGTACTTTACTCAAGTAATTTGATTCAGTTTAAAAATCCAGGAATACTAAAATGCATTTAGTACCTAACGAAAAATAATTTACTTTATACATACTTACTTAAGTAAGTTTTATTACAGTGCGTAAATCCAATACGGCCCGTATACGGGCAATAAATTAAACCAGATCCGTCCGTCAGAATTTATCGGTCTAATCATTAATTATGAAGTTTTTTAAGTTACACACTTAATTATGACCCGTATGATGAATACGAAATAATAATTTTTAGGGTTCCGTACTCAAAGGGTAAAAACGGGACCCTATTACTAAGACTGCTGTCCGTCTGTCCGTCTGTCTGTCTGTCACCAGGCTGTATCTCATGAACCGTGACAGCTAAACAGTTGAAATTTTCACAGATGGTGTATTTCTATTGCCGCTATAGCAACAAAGCAAATACTAAAAACAGAATAATATAAATATTTAAATGGGGCTCCCATACAACAAACGTGATTTTTTGCTGTTTTTTTCCGTAATGGTACGGAACTCTTCGTGCGCGAGTCCGACTCGCACTTGGCCGGTTTTTTTAATTTACCGAGCAGCAATGTACTGCAAACAGCAAGAAATATGACATGAAAGCTTTTTATAGTAACTTAACTGCAAACAAGCGTTGACAGTTACTTTAAAAAGCTCGTATCCCGTAACTTGTGTGGTGTATTACATTGCGGGCCGAATTATTTTGTATGGTTAACATTTTACTGTATTTCTAAGCAAAATCTATCTCAATATACTTCTTAGGTCCTATGCTACCACCGTTTAAATATTTGCCCGTATTGGATTTACGCACTGTATAGCAGTATTATATTCTTTGCTGTATGTATATATAGGCACTTAATTATTTATGTGACATCACTTGCCTAGCACATTTTTAAAAATAATTATTGATTACAGTTACCTAAATCAAAAGGAAAAATATTTACACAGGGATGTAAGTACTTATTTCGGTCGGTCGGTAGCAAATAAAATCGACATCTTAAGTGTATCTTAAATAATTTCAATGTATTAATGATGTAGTAATCAAATTGCAAAACTATCTTAAAATATATAAAATTAAAATAGGTACCTATTTTAATTGATATCTTAGGTGACTTAAGTAAAAATTCCAAAAAATATTCTACTAGTAAGTATATAGGTACCTACGACGCCTCAAAGGCTCTTTCACAAGTCATATCATTAAATTAATGATTTTGTAATTAAACTGGTAAATTATTCTAAAATATATTAAATACAATTTATAAGTAGTTAAAAAGGTTAAATAGGTAAGCAAGTATTCACGCGGTTAGCGTATTAAAATCGATGATGAGAACTTACTCAAGGCCTTTAGTTACGTTAATTATTGAACAATGTCATCGGTGAATGACCTAAGTGACAAACTAAGAAAGAATATACCTATTAAGCTTCTTACCGTTATTCGAAGCATATTAATTATATATTGAGAGTGGCAACATTGATTGCTATGACGTTACGGTTGCTGAATAGTTGCGTTTCCCACTCCTTTTTCCTCCTCCACTAAATTTCCGTTTTTACCTGCTTGCCACCAGGGGCTCTCGCTTGCCTTCATTGGCATCTTGAATGCGAAACGGTACGGTCGCGCTTACAAATTGAAGAAATTTGTAAGTCAAGCTGATTTATTTGAAAAATCATAACGGTTTTACCGTTCGAAAAAGATTTTTAAATAAGTGTATTAATACTAAATTATTTTTACAGAGAACATGTCCGAATCTAGTTCGTCTAGTTCTGGCTCATCATCCGATTCTGACGAGGTTGCACCCACTCCGGGGCAGTCATGGGAGCCGATTCCGGGGCTATCATCGCAACAGCCGCTTCCTGTAGGGCCGCCACGTTCTTCTCACCGGCCTTCGAAAAGGAAAGCAAAGAAAACAAAATCCGGACTGAAACGTAAGCGACAACGAAGTAACGATGTCATACAGCAACTGGCAAACCAGGTAAATGAGATCCAAAATTGCATCAGCAATATGCTGCAATTTCAATCAACGGGTCCCGCAGACCGATCTTTTGATCAAGGTGACGAAATTGAGGGTAATGTGAGCGGCGAGTTATATGAAGCGGAAGAAACCGAAGCCCCGGCTCCTAATAATGATGTAGCAACGTTAAAGTTAGCATTCAATACAGTTTTAAAAGAGCCACCTGTTCCAAAATCCTTGCCCGCTCACGTTGACCTCTTAACGGCTGTTCAACATTTTGACTCGGAAAACTGGTCAAGCGTTAGATATTCCGAGGTACAAAAACTTTATTGCTCACAACCAGCCTTCACAGAATTAGAAACAAACGATGAATTAAAGCCTTTTGATAAGTTTTCGAACCTGAGCGTCCTTGAACGTGGTTTTGCGGCTATCACGCAAGCTTTGATCAAACAAGGTGAAACTGCCGAGACTTGCTTTGATTCCTTAGTAACGTGGGCTAGGACCACTACAGCACTTACTCCCGAGTCTTTGCAAAATAAAATTAAAGAACTTTTTATAGAGGGCTCTTTCCAAAAGATTTCAAACGATGTTTTGCAATTAGCATGTGGTCACCGTGCTGACCTTATACAGCAAAGACGGGACAGTATTTTACGTTCTGTAAAAGATAAATATTTCAAAGAATCCTTGAGAAAGATCCCCCCAAGTCCTCAATTCATTTTTCAAAAAGATTCGCTGTCTTCAGCAATCGAAAAACAAGGGGGAGTATCTAAATGTTTCTGGCCGGTCCGACCGCCAACCCAAAACAAACCTGCTGCGCAAGCAGGCGTCAATCAGACTAATAACACTCAAAGAGCACCCGCGCAGGGCGCTTACGACCCCTCAAGCTTGCTTATGACCATGCCTAGACCTTTCTTACCTATGCCTGCGCAAGGCCACTATAATTTTGCACCTATGGCTTGGCGCGGTCCTTTTCGCCAACCAAGACCAGACACATTTGTGGGAAGTCAAGGAAAGGCTCCACGCCAACGGGGCAACGGTTCGAGACCCCAGGGTCCGTATGCATATCAGCAAGGTGCCCGAAATCAAAGACAAGCGGGCCAGTACGTTCCGCGCAGGGACTATAACTCAAAACGGAAATACTGACTCGACAAGTTTTCGAGCGGGGCAGTTAAAGGAATTTGTGGAAAACTGGAAGCTATTAAATGCCCCTCCAGAATTAGTAAAATTAATACAAGGTTTTCAAATCCCCTTTTACATACCGCCCCCTTTGTCATGGCCCAACCTAAAATTTCAAACCCCTTACTCGCCCCAAATGCAAGAAGCTATACAAAAGCTAGTAAAGATGGGAGTGCTAGAATGTGTGAGCCCGGGTCTCAGCTTTGTCTCCCCTATGTTCTTGACCCCCAAAAGCGATGGCACATTCCGGCCAATTTTCAATTTAAAAAGGCTGAATCAGTACCTACCACAGCTGAAATTCAAGTTACCAAACATGCATGCGATCCCGGCATTCTTACAGCCTTCAGATTGGCTGATAAAAATAGACCTCTCGGATGCCTATTTCCACCTGCCAGTCGCATCAAATCAAAAACGGTTCCTAAGACTGATTTTCAAGGGTCAATTGATGCAAATGACCTGTCTGCCATTTGGCATCGCTTGCGCTCCGAAAATATTTGCCTCCCTGACCAACTGGATTGCCCAGCTCCTACGGGAAAGAGGATTTCGAATCATAGTCTATTTAGACGATTTCCTTCTTGCGAACCAAGACCCCCAGGTCTTAGCAAATCAAGCTTTAGAAGCGACACAAACCTTATACCAATTAGGGTGGAAAGTAAATCGAGCCAAATCCATCTTAACCCCTCAAAGGGTTATAGAGTATCTCGGAATATGCTGGAACCCACATTCGAACCGGAAATTCCTTCCGGCGAAGAAATGCTCGGTTCTAAGGCAAAAAATACTCAAATTACTAAAGCACAGCTCAGCCTGCCTAAAAGAGGTTCTAAGTATAGTAGGCTCCCTCAACTTTGCAAGCTTTCCAGTACCACGAGGCCGCTTGAACCACAGAGTCCTATTAAAGTTTTGTCAAAGCCTTCTTTACCAGCCCCCTTACCGCCGGCTTCCGGTTCCACAAGAGGCCCAGAACGAACTGTCTTGGTGGCTAAGCAATGTCGAAAACAAATCTATGATCCATTATCCCCCGGTTCGTCACTACTTGGTGACAGACGCATCATCACTAGCATGGGGAGCTCAACTGAACAATATAAAATTATGGGGCCATTGGACCAGAGCCGAAGCCAGTCTCCATTCAAACCAGAGGGAAATGCTTGCAGTACTTTACGCCCTAAAACGTTGCTGTCATTACCTAGCAAATTCATCATCGATGATTCAAAGCGACAACCGATCAGTAGTCGCCTTCCTCAAAAACGAAGGAGGAACCCGATCATCACCTCTGATGAATATATGCTACCAGATATTTCACCTTTTAGACCTATACACGTTCAAATTCATTATCTCCCCGGGAGGTACAACTGCGAGGCAGATCGCCTGTCTCGCCTGTCGCTCACTCCGGAGTGGCATCTCCTACCCACGGTAACGGAGAAGATATTCTCAAAGTGGGGCACCCCGACGATAGACTTGTTCGCCTCCGCGACAGCACATGTGGTCCCCAATTACGTCTCGATCGACGCGACAGATCTTCAAGCCCAATTCCACAACGCATTCAGCCGAACTTGGTGCTACCGACTGGCATGGGTGTTCCCACCACCACTTCTAATACCCCAGGTGCTAGCCCACCTGAACACGGCCAGAGGGATATACTTAATTGTGGCCCCGCGGTGGCCGAAAACATTTTGGAGACCAGATCTCAAGAACCGAGCCCTAGCCCCGCCGTTTACAATACTTACTCTGGATATGGTATTAGTAGACACTGTCACGGGCCGACCGCCGCCCCAAGTCCACTCGATGAACCTGGAAGTATGGAAATGTGGGGGTGGGCGAAAAGTGTGAGTAATTGGTCCCAAGAGCAAAAGGATTTGTTGCTATCTAGCTGGCGTGAATCCTCCCGAAAAACCTATCAACCAGCTTGGAAAAGGTGGTCTTCATGGACCCATGATAATAAAGTCAATACCTTTAAACCATCAGCAGCAGACTTGGCCAGATTCTTAATAGATTTGCATCAAAAAGTCGGGTTATCTTACTCTACGATCCTAGTTCATAAATCAGCAATTGCCACCTTAACTGATCCCGATAACCAGGCTAACTTGAGTTCTCATGCTCTAGTAAGACATGCACTAAAAGCTATTTCCATTAAAGCTCCAAAAGCAGACAAAGTCCCTATTTGGGATACAGATAGTCTTATAAACTGGCTGAAAAACAGTACAATAGATGAAAATAGCTTTTATGAATGTGCAAAGCGGGCTGCGATTTTGCTCTTATTGTGCTCAGGACGCAGGGTACATGACCTCACATTATTATCTATAGATAGTGGTAATTGTATTGTGTCTGAGAATTCAATAACATTTTGGCCAATTTTCGGATCGAAGACAGATTCCGTTTCAAATAGACAATCAGGCTGGCGCTTATTTCAAAACAGTGAATATAAGAATCTAGACCCAGTGTTTTGGATCAAGAAAGTAATTTCATTGTCAGCCGACAGGCGTAGCAAATGTAATTCTAATAATCTGTTTATTACAGCCTGTGGGACTCCTAAGTCTGCTTCGCGCACAGTTATCGCGAACTGGATCAAAAAAGTACTGCTAGACGCAGGCATCCAGGCAAGCCCGGGCAGTGTGCGCCCCGCAGTGGCTTCTAAAAATTGGGTACAAGACCTTCCATTAGACGATATCTTAGCTCGCGGTAACTGGCGCTCACAGAACACATTCCTTAACTTTTACCGTAGAGAAATTAGACCTCTAGCAACTACATCATCAAGTTCATCAATAACAAATTGTTTTGCCCCTATTTGACAATTAAAATCGAATTAGAATTACCTATATACTTAGTGATTGATGTTTATTACTGTATATTCTTGCCTTACTTGATATAAAAGAGAAGTAAATAAAACAAATAAATGTAGGTATTATGAGGATTTATTTTATTTAAATTACTTACTATTACAATTATGTCACTTGCAGATGATTATAATTATAACCTCGAATGTTTCAAACTTACCTGCTAGTAAGAATCATTTATACACCTTAGGATTAATGTGTTATGTTATTGGTAGTTACACACTATAGTTGTGGCATGATTAACTAAATGTATGATTTACTTTAAGCATAGATTGAGTGAGACTATTATGTATAAATAAACAATGTCTTATGCTGATCTCTTTGTGTTTTTCACATCACATCACCCTTTTGTTAATTTATTTTCTAACCCCATTAGAAATCCTGTTTATAATGGTTGCGATTACAGCTGAGGGCCCTTGCCCACAAATCGTACACATTTTATCACTTATCTGATTCACATTGGCATCTGGCCACCAGGCGGTCACAGACAGATCTCAATATATAATTAATATGCTTCGAATAACGGTAAGAAGCTTAATAGCAGTGTTTTACCTACCAATAAAACACTTATTAAGCGAAATACCTTATTCGAAGCATATACTTGTAGGCCGGCCTGGCGGTAGATTGCAATGATCCACTGTCATCTTGGAATCCTATAATTATAGTTAAAACACTATTATATTGTCACTTTCACTTCACTGTAGTCGCTAATATAAAATACGAAAGTAATTACCTAATTACGCAATTATCCTATTGCTTTTTACGTGGAACATTGCAATAAATTGATAATAATCAAAATTGAGATTCAATGAAGGCAAGCGAGAGCCCCTGGTGGCAAGCAGGTAAAAACGGAAATTTAGTGGAGGAGGAAAAAGGAGTGGGAAACGCAACTATTCAGCAACCGTAACGTCATAGCAATCAATGTTGCCACTCTCAATATATAATTAATATGCTTCGAATAAGGTATTTCGCTTAATAAGTGTTTTATTGGTAGGTAAAACACTGCTATTTTTTTAAAATGAAACCTGCAAAAATAATCTTTAAAGTTGAACATTAGATTAGAAATGGAACGAAAACATCACAGAAAGAAAAAGCTGTTTACTTAAATCTTTCATTTACCTGGTTAAGTTAGATTTAAGCACAAGCATGGCTGGGTTCGTATTGCGCAAACTCCAATATGCACGTTTCGTTTTACTTTTGTCAGTTTTGTCAGTGCGGTACCAAGCGCAGCACGGTAGGGACGTTTTTTACGCTTCTTTCTATTGATTTCCAGAACACCGCGTTATTGTGATGTTTTTTAAACAAAAACATGATTAATAGTGCATAGTCGTTACACTAATTTGGTCTAGATTCGGTCGTTTTTCAGTTGTTTCTTATTTTAATGAGTTGTTCGTGATTTTGAGCGACTCTTTTGGATTATTTTTCGGACATCAATTGAGGTGAGTGTTTTATCGATAAGTTATTGAATTGCTAAATTATTTTTTCGCAACACTATTTACTGAAATAGTGATGTACCTTTGCGTGAAATATAAAAATTAATATCATTTTTTTTAGTCAAAACATCGTTCCTTTTAAAACAAATATCGTCAGGAGACAACCAAAACTCACTAATTACAAAAAAAATATAAACAAAAATTAACCTTATTTTATTACTAATATGGTTCACTATGGCTACTTGCTAGTTTATTAATTCGTGGCTACTTGGTTGTCACCAGACGATATTATGATGTTTTAAATGTGAAATGCTAAAATGATATTCTTACACAGTAGCCAAGCACCAAAGCATTAAAGCATTAAAGAAAAGCGATGCATATTCAATGAATTCATTGATTTTCCCAATTTTCCATGCTTCGCTGAAACTGCGTAAGAGTGAGATTCATACCTATTGTTTTTAACATTCTCGACTTTATTTCGTTTGCAATAGAGGTCAATATTTGAAAGGGTAATAAAAAACCTCGTGCAGAGTACTTGCCTACATTGTGTTATGCGAACCGATAACATGACTACCTACCAGCATGCGTTAACCGATAGCAAAATAGCTTCCGATTATATTCCTATTATAACATTTATTAGGTATCCTACCTATCTTTACCTACGTTATAATTGGAAACAATGATAAGTAAATAGTTATTTGTGCAACAAGAGAGGAAAGTTGGTTTTTCTTGCGAGTGTTTATTTTGAGTCCCGAGAAAGCGAGATTCTATAATAATTCTAAGGTAGAATCTTGAGCGTAGCGAGGGACTCAAAAACACGAGATGTAAAATAACTTTGCTCTCGTGTTGCACACATAATTTTTCACCTCAGTAGTGAGAACATATTAAAGGTTAAAATGTATTTCGAATTACACAGAATAAACAGAAAAAAAAAGTATTATAATATATTGTACGATACGATAAGATACGATACGATACGAGACGAGACCGGACCGGACCGGACCGGACCGTACCGTACCGTACCGTACCGTACCGTAGTATGAAGTTCATGGCCTTCACTAAATTAAAAAGCTACATTGTTTCACTCCCTGGAGTGAGGAAAGTCGCACTTTCCTCACTCCAGGGAGTGACGAAAGTAGGCTTGTTCGAGCTGCTGAGGTGAAAAGATAATTTTTAAGATCCTTTTTACACCACGTTTTTTCATAATTTTATTGAAATGACAATAGCTTTTTATGATGCTTGTGACAAACATTTTTACCGAGTATACAAAGTGGCACATAAGTACCTACCTAATTAAGGTCAGAGATTCATTGATACCTACGTCAACTTTTGACACTCAGTTCCTGCATAATGTACGGCGTACAGCGCCACCTATATTATTAGCTGTGACAAATGCGAAGTGTGTCAAAAATAATACTGTGATTCCGCCCTTTACCCCTTGTAGGATGGAATCGGGAAAAGCGCTAAGACGAGGAAACAGTTTTTTTATGAAGTCTGTATCCCAATTTACGCATTACATAAAACAATCGAACATAATCTCGGATATGCTTTTTTTTTTATATACTACCCAAAAATGTACCATGGAAGCAAGAAAATCAAAAAATAAATGAATACTGAATACTTAACGGCAGCCAATCATAATTAAGCAAAGACTCATCTGATTGGTTCCTACAATTTTGACACACGCAAGCCGGTTAATTCGATTTAAATGTAAACATTTCTTAACATAATTACGGCAGGTGTACGCATTTAACTGATTTAATTAGTTAACCTGCTAACTGTTATTGAGACGTGTTTCTTGCACCATGACGGTACCGCTGGATGCCCATACATTCAATACGTATATACCTAATCTTAGTAAATTGTATTTCTGTATATATAAACTCTTTATTGTACAAAACACAGAACACAAATATGGCACAGAAATAGGCAGTACAAAGGCGAACTTATCCCTTTAAGGGATTTCTTCCAGTTAACCTTTGAGTAGATGAGAATTGATGAAGAACGGTAGACAAATATAGCACTGCGTACAATAGACTAGAGGAAAGTCAATAAATTCTTCTCTTAGATCGTATCATATTATAACTACGAGTCTATGGTACGTTTAACTGAGACGGTTGGTGAGAAGTTACTAGTGGGACTTATCCCACGGTAAGCACAATAAGGCTTGTGATGTATGTATATATAATATACAAATACTAAAATACATAGAAAACATCCATGATCAGGAACAAATATCTGTGCTCATCGCCAAATAAATTCCGTTACCAGGATTCGAACCCAGGACCATCGGCTTCATAGGCAGGGTCACTACCCAGACCCACTAGGCCAGACCGGTCGTTAAAAATTATGAAAAAACACATAGTTTATAGACGTCGTTATTGTATTTTTAATATGTTCATAATGGAATCAATTTTCGCATTGCGGAATCACGAAATCTAATGAATCCTGGCGGCCGGCGGCGCGGCGCCGCGGCGGGACCGACCTACCTAGGTGTCCTAGATCCACAAAAACATAAGGAACTAAATTCGTTTCTCTGTTTGCGAAGGTTTGGCTCTATTTCCATTGAGTTTTAATGTACCTATAAGTACAGTTAATGCTAGATTAAATTATTTGATATTTGACTAAGTTTCAAGTTAACTATCCAAGAAATATTATGTGAGTCATACACATCAATTAGTTTCCCGTATTGCCTGTAGACATCCAAACTTAAAGGCTATACCTAATGGAGGTCTAATTTTCTGGGGTAAGCCCTGCCGTCATAATTTTACTGTTTTTTGTACATACTCACAAAATGAGCTGAATCTGAGGTAATTGGGTCAAAAATGTCAAAATTCTTTTCGTTGTCTTATTTCTGACCACTCTGTCACGCTTGTATTTCCGTCTTCTATCAAATAAATAAAAAAATTCGAGTGCTATCGCATGTCTTTCTAGCTGTAGATAAAAAAAAAATTTATTTACATACATGATATATACAGTGGTACTACGTAAACGAAATTAATAACTAATAGCTTAAATCTAAAATAGGCCCTTGAGGTATTGTACCAAGGATGCTGGCGGCATTTCCCCGCTGTATCGCAATGCTGATACGTTGTGCGAGAAAGCCGCCAGCTCTTCGGTCACCAGTTACGTCAACCAGACGCTTCGCGATTTCTGCAAACAACTTATGCGCGCTGGGACCCCATGGACCTAGAGTTTCAACTCCAAATGGAACGAAATGAGAAAAATTTAAAAAATAATTTCACCCCATACAAAAAGCTCCATTCCGTGAAATTTTTTGGAGACAAAAAATAGGACAACGAAAAGAATTTCGACCCAATAAATGCAAACGAAGTTAACGATTAACTGTAATCAGAATTAATAAGCCCGAACGATGTTGTACGCAAATTGACGTAATCCTGATAAGTAGTTTGCATAATCTTCTTTACTATTTTCATTTCGTTACTTACATTTACATCTCACGCTAACCTCGCTTACGTTAAATTATTACCGATGTTATAAGCTTAATAATTTGATATTGTCAGGGGCATTAGTTAGAGGATATGACGCCCGGGGCAGTCACTAAATTTGCGCCCCCTGACGACTGACAAAAGTTTCCCTGCTTTTGCCCATTTTGGCGCCCCCCCTTGGATGGCGCCCGGGGCACTTGCCCCCTCTGCCCCCCCCCCTAGTTACGCCAATCTTTCGGGCCGGCCGCGGCCGTAGCGTACGACGGGCATCTCTCTATCAATCTTCCATATAAATGCGACAGAGACATTGGCGTTTCGTTCGCTACGGAGCGGTTTGTATTATTAAAAAGTCAACGTCGACTCAAAAACTAATTTTTCTTTCAAACATGAATTTACAGGAATAATGCATTGAATTTAGACAACGCGTGCTGGTGTCATTGTGTTTGTTTACATCCTTTACAAATGCAGCTATGAAGGTCCTTGTTTCGGGAGGATCTCTATTGTTTCCCATTTTTAAGTCACGTTGAACAGGAGTACGATTTTGTCCCGTTTGCCGCCGAGACGGCGGGGCCTTGGTATGCCGAGGCCAAAGCCTTTATTAAGGATATAGGGCGACGCTTAAGGGAAAGGGGCGGCGACCCTCGCTCTGGTTCTTTCCTTATCCAAAAGATGTCCCTGGCCATTCAGCGAGGTAATGCCGCCAGTATTTTTGGCACATTTGGTCCGGGGATGATCAGAGTGGGGGGTAATATTTTATTTGTTAAATCATTTAGTTTTACTTTTTCTTATTTTAATTTATAAGTAATTTGTATGTTTGATTGCTACGACATTTTTATCTGTTCATAGCTTGTTTTTATAATAGTGTACGTTTTATTATAAATAAATCTTTTGGCTGGAGTCATAATCATAATATCTCGTTTGTCCGTATTTTCGTTAGCCATTATTTGGTTTTTTCTCAGAAACGCGTAACTTTTCAGGATTGCCATAAAACAAACCTAACCTAACATATCTATAGGATAACCTTACGAAAATCCTGAAATTAACGGTTTCAGAATTATGACTAATGATAATCTGACAATTATTACATTATGACTTTCAATAATTGTCAAAAAAAGGACCCCGTTTTGACATTTTAACTCATATTTTCACATTTTATAAATTAGAGGGAAGTAGGTATAGGTAGGTATATAGTTATTATTTAATTCAAATTGTCCCCAGATTGTCCAAACTGAAGGCCTCCCGCGAACACCGCAGTTCGCAAATTGCAGGCATCTTTCTCTTTCACTTTAATTACGAATTAATTGGAGTAAAAGAGAAAGATGCCCGCAATTTGCGAACTTCAGTGTTCTCGGTAGGCCCTCCGATCCTAGCAGATTACTGAAAAGACGTTAAGAGTCCAAATGCTTTAACAACCTCCAAAATCAATACCAAGCAATATTAAGCCACAGTTTACTAGCTATAAGGAGTATAATCGAATCTAACAACGTGTACTTGTGCCCTTCTAGTGTGGGTACAGATTGGTGTCACCCGGCGCCGGCGTTGTCGTTGAACCTGAATGACTGGTCCCCGGCCTTGACCTTCGGTTAGATCATCAGTATCATCTGCTTTCGGGGATTCGGTAGGGAGTTTTACACTTTTAGTAAAACAAATTTAGACTGTATATTAACAAGGATTGAGAGCTTAAATTACAAAAGCACGTTTATCAGCATTCATAACAATTCTATTTAATTTTACTGTACTAGGTACGTTTTCGCTGTACAAGAAACGCGAATGCTAGTTTATGGATATCTAACCAATGTTTGATGTTGATGTTGTTGTGGAATGAATTACAGTCCGCGGTATTTCCGGACCGGACATTCAAACAGCAAAAACAGAGCGTACTCCCATCCTTTAAGCCGTCAACGCACTTGCTTGTTGCAGGTGTCCATGGGCGACGGCAATTACTTATAATCAGGCGATTCATCTGACCTTTAACTCCTATCAAATCATATAAAAACCACTCGACCGTTTACAAAAGACGGAACGTTTAAAAACCTCTCTACATTTTCCATTTAGCTGCAACAGAAACATTAAGGCAACCTTTCGACTCACCCTCACATTTCTTGAAGGCTTCGAAGGTAACGCCGGGGCCAATTACACACAATCGTTAACTGGATGTCAAGGTGACTGTCAACTGTCTATAATTACATAGGTACAGTCGCTATCAGATATATCGGAGCGGCTTCTTCTTTCTTCTACAGACAGAGCCCAATGAAGACAGTTGGAGGAGGCCTATGCCTTACAGCACACCGAACTGAGACATATATTACAATATTTGTAATTATAAAATAATCAACTGTAATTTATATTGTTCGGAACAAATGGCTTTATTATTATTGTTATCTTCTTCTTTTTTGTCGTTGTACTCTTTGCAGTGTCGTGGTCAACTGCTGACATCAGGCACAGATGTTGCTTCTCGCCATTTTCCGCGGTTGGAGGTCATTCTGGCAAATGCATTCAGGGGCCCTACTAGGGGGTTTCGGAGCGGCTAAGGCGCTCACAAATATCTAAACACGCCTCTATTGTCAAGGCGCTAGAGTGCGTGTTCAGATATTGTGAACACCTCAGCCGCTCCGATATATCTGATGGCGAGTGTGCACTTGTATTACTTGTCGTACCTATAGGTAAAGCCCTGACCCTGACATTACATGATTATTTCAGTTTAATAGTATGGTTAAATGTAGGGGGAGGGGGAGGCGGGGCTCAAAAGCCCCATTTGAAATCTTGAATTGTCAATGACAAGTTAGGGACCTATTATAAGTAATTCTCATTTAGACCAAAGATAGTCAATTATATTATGACTAGGTATTTCTAGGTACTAAAAAAAGTGTGTGCGTGTAATCTTTACGCGCGATTGAAGTAAAACTTCTTTGACGATGACTTTTGTCGCTATGTTGGCACTTTGACGTGTGTCCTATTGTGCGTGTGTCACTACTGAGCGGGACTTCCGTCAGGAAAAAAACCGAGTTACTCTCTAGTCGCGCCTAAAGATGTTTTACTTCAAAAAAATTACGTCGACACTATGGGCATTTAAATATCTATATGATGGTATTAAGCGCTTAAAATATATATCAATAATATAAAAAAATTACGTTAGGATATTTAATAATTTTATCTAATCTATCCATATGGTGACATCTGTTTCTTCCGCATAGATTACTATACTATCCATATTCGATAATAGAATTAATAAAAGATTGACGAGGCATAAAAGGCATACTATACTCAAAGAGAATATATAGGATTGAGGGGTACTGTCATAGTAAATTTTGTAGTCACAGTAAATGCCATCTATCGACACACGATTAAAACTAAAAATATCAAAAAATATATATATACCTATATATGGATAATGGCTGATTTTTTTATTTGTACTTATTATTTTTATGTTTTTGACCCATGTTCTTTCACTGATATGTGTTAAAATTGTTAAATAACAAACGAAACCGTCAACGCCATCTAAACGAGAATAGGCTAAAGGTAGGTAGCGTCATCTGTGCGAGAATCAAATTTTCTTGATTTCCGAGGCACGTTTTTTCCTTCGACTTTATTCATCTTATACGGAACTACAGCAAAGACCTATATACGGTGTTTCATGACCCACTGAAAACCTTAAAACAGTTTGTTCAGAATCGATAGGAGAATCGAATGCGCTATATTTTAATGGGGGTAATTTTTTATTATTTTTACATGCTCAGTCTACAAGTTTGTTATGCAACAATATCAATAACTAGCATTTGACACGTTATTTGTCAATGAGCCACACTCTTAACTGGCCATTGGTAAACCTTATCTCGTTGCAGTAAGGTATGCAAATGGTCAGTTAACAGAGTTTACGATGGTAACTAGCAATTGTTTGACGTCACTAACTTTTTTAAAAATATTTATCGGATTAAAGAATAAATTAAATACTCAAGATGAGTTTAAAATAAAAAAAAATCTGTTGGGGTGTCTCAGGTATTCAGTGGCTCAAGTAACACCGTGTATGTATAACTATACTTATAGGTAGGTACATAGTTACGTACATGATCTCAGCATGCAATAATAGTCTCTTTGAATAAGCGATGCGTTGGGGCCCTTGTAACATTTCCCGTCCATTGTCCAAGCTTCACATAGTCTCTAATTTGCATGCCAAAAGGTATCCTTCTTATGCGACAGCCCGGTAAGATCGAACGGTTTAATGTAGGTAAGATCAGCAAAATAGCGAACTATGTGCTTTTATTTAAGGTACCTACATAGTTATCTGCTTCCTAACTTACGGTGCACAAACTTGGTCATTAACTGAGGCCCTAAAATCGAAACTCAAGGTTTGCCAGCGAGCTATGGAGCGTAGTATATTAGGTGTTCGTAGAGCTGATCGAATCAGAAACACGGAACTACGCTCCAGAACTAGAGTTGCAGATGTAGGCGTCAAGACCGCTAAGCTTAAGTGGGACTGGGCGGGACATGTCTGTCGCATGCACCCGGAAAGGTGGGCCAAAATGGTTACTGAGTGGGACCTACGGAGCACCATAGACGGTGCAGGCCGGGGTTCAGGCAGACCAAAAAGGAGATGGCGGGACGACTTAGACGCATTCTACCCCAAATGGTGGGAAAATGTCGATGACAGGGTCGAGTGGAGAAAACGAGGGGAGGCCTTTGCCCAGCAGTGGGACACCAAAGTAGGCTAATAAAAAAAAAAGTTATCTGCTGGAAATTAAGAGATCACCTTTGTATGAAAACCCTTCTCACCCCAATTACGAGGGACTACGGTCACTCGTCAGTTATGAAATGGGACTACCCAATATAAAATAAAAACTAAAATATAAACGTCCGGAACCGGAACACTTATAATATACACCATTCAGTTTGCATATGTAAAATTATCGAGGTTTGAATGTCAGTTTTCTTCCCACTCACCCCATTTTACGGTATTCGATCTACAAAACAATCAAGTATTTACACTGACGAAAGGTTTACTAATGTGTGTTGGATTAGCAATCGTTACAAATAAATAATGCATTGGCCGATGTATGGCGCAGTGTGAAAATCGAAGCGAATGAGTTCAGATGTAATTTGTCTGGATTAGACCGCTATTTAGCAATAAGACCGACTCATCATCCTCCTAGCATCATTAAAGAATGCATTGACTAATATAAGGCAGTGTGAAAATCGAAGCGAATGAGTTCAGATGTAATTTGTCTGGATTAGACCGCTATTTAGCAATAAGACCGACTCATCATCCTCCTAGCATCATTAAAGAATGCATTGACTAATATAACGTAGTGTGAAAATCGAAGCGAATGAGTTCAGATGTAATTTGTCTGGATTAGACCGCTATTTAGAAATAAGACCGACTCATCATCCTCCTAGCATCATTAAAGAATGCATTGACTAATATAAGGCAGTGTGAAAATCGAAGCGAATGAGTTCAGATGTAATTTGTCTGGATTAGACCGCTATTTAGCAATAAGACCGACTCATCATCCTCCTAGCATCATTAGATCATTACAGAATGCATTGACTAATATATTATTTCAGAATTTTGAAATGGCTCACTTATGCAAATTGCAGCCTGTACCTAATACGCTCAGCAAGATAATCCCTAGAATTGGCAGATGAGCTAGTTTTTACGAAAGTGATAACGTGACAAAGTCTTTACGTGAAAGCGAATTTCCTTGCGCTGATTCTCCGCAAGGAAATTCGCTTTCACGTAAAGAAAACCATATCGAAATTGGTCCATTAGGGTGAGAGCTACGATGCCACAGACAGACAGACAGACATTGGCGTCAAACATATAACACCCCTCTTTTTGAGTCGGGGGCTTAAATATGTCAGAGCGGTCGTACAAATTGGGCTAATCGAAACAAAGAAAACTTTAACTTAGAATTCAATTTGGCACAAAGTGAGCTAATTCTGAGGTCACAGACCTCGTTTTTGTAGTGACGCCATTTCTGTAGTCCCTGATGTCAGCATTACGTCACTCGTTTTTGCGTGCAGTGCTTGTGGTAAAAAAAACCGGCCAAGTCGAGTCGGACTCGCGCACGAAGGGTTCCGTACCATTACACAAAAAACGGCAAAAAAATCATGTTTGTTGTATGGGAGCCCCACTTAAATATTTATTTTATTCTGTTTTTAGTATTAGTTGTTATAGCGGCAACAGAAATACATCATCTGTGAAAATTTCAACTGTCTAGCTATCACGGTTCGTGAGATACAGCCTGGTGACAGACAGACGGACAGACGGACAGCGGAGTCTTAGTAATAGGGTCCCGTTTTTACCCTTTGGGTAAGGAACCCTAAAAATGGAGTCTTGTCTATGGTGCTTTATTAAGCAAAAAGACGTGACGACTGTGACGAGCATCGCATTTAGTGTTTGGATACGTGCTTGTTTCGTGATGCCATTAAAAAGGATTTAAAGTTACGTTTACGTTAAAACCGTTAAGATGTTGTTTGTAAGGTACCTATAATAAGAAAAGGAAAACGTTTTTTTTAAAGATCTCCATTTTCAGTTCAGACAACAGACATGGTTCATGGTTCGATCTCATACAAGCAAACTTTATGAAGAATCAGACCTGAAACCGCAAGGTCACTATTATGTTTTTAAATAAAGCAAACCCACCAATCTCTGACGTCATCAGTCGATGCCGAATTTACTTCAGGGTCTATAAACACACTGTATATCGCGTTTACAGAGTGACTACACTACATCAACTGAAACAACTAACCTTTTAGTTCGTGACATAAGAGCCTGTTTTTGTGGAAGGCCTTGACCGAGACGTGTGTTCTTATTTCAACGAGTGAGGGAAAGACGAGACTCACTAACGTGAATTCAGTAGCGTATTTTTCCGTTACTAAGTATTTCGGAAAACTGCGTAAAAACAATTTTTTCGATTTCATTAACGTATTTCCAGTCACTCGCGCATTAAGGATGACTCACATTAGACCGGGCCGTGACCGGGCCGGAGCTTCCGGCGCTTACTTTTCTATGACATGACAGGTGATCACGTGTTGCTTTCCATAGAAAACGAAGCGCCGGAAGCTCCGGCCCGGTCACGGCCCGGTCTAACGTGAGTCATCCTTTATGTTTCGGGGAGTCTTGTAGGTCTCTATTTCTTTACTTACGTCAAAATTCGACTTAAAACATTTTTTGCCTAAAACTAAAAGAGTCATAAATATGTTTCGGGGAGCTTTAAGTAGGTCTCTGTTTCTATACTTACGTCAAAATTCGACTTTAAACATTTTTTGCCTAAAACTAAAAGAGTCATAAATATGTTTCGGGGAGCTTTAAGTGGGTCTCTGTTTCTGTACTTACGTCAAAATTCGACTTTAAATTTTTTTTGCCTAAAACTAAAAGAGTCATAAATATGTTTCGGGGAGCTTTAAGTGAGTCTCTGTTTCTATACTTACGTCAAAATTCGACTAAACATTTTTTGCCTAAAATTAAAAGAGTCATAAATCAAACCTATTACTCCTAGTGTAAATTTCATTCGATAACATGACGTGACATACGCGTTTGCGTTAAGTGTCATTTTGTATGGGATTTTGAGATTCCAAAAAGTCCCGCTTGGCGCGCTATAAAAAATCCCATACAAAATGAGACTAAACGCAAAACGCGTATGTCCGTCACGCTATCGAATTAAAAGTAGTAGTAGTAGTAGTAGTAGTAGTATTAGTAAAACTCTTTATTGTACAGAAAGAAACATAAAACAAGAGAAAAACGCATCATTTGTACAAAGGCGAACTTATGCCTTTCAGGGATCTCTTCCAGTTAACCTTTGAGCAATTGAGGGAGACTTGGAGAACGGTAGACATCAAAGCTGTACTAAACGGCATTAAAGAAAATATTTAATTTCCTAAAAGATAAAAGGTACAGTCAAGGGCATAAATATATATACATTCCCAAAGTTTCAAAAATATGTGTACGCTCTTACACCTTAGACAATAAAGTCGTGGTCACATATTTTTGAGCTATTTGTCTGGATCGATATTTTTGCCTTCGACTGTACACTAGGCTTCTGTAGTATTTCAGTTCGTAGATACGTGTTGTCATTTTGGGTCGTACCGCGATATTGATAATCTAAATTCGTATCTATTAGCTCGATTTCTGTCACTGTTATAATGCAAGAACGATGTTCGTGGTAGCTCTCTTACATAATAGGCTCTGAAGGGACTACCGCGAACATCGAAATTTCGTTATCTGTTTCCCTATCGCTCGAATATGCAAAGACGCAAGATTTTCTATATTCTGTAGCAGGGATCGAATACCGGTATATTTTTCATGCAAATTAACCGGTATTCAATTTCGGTATCTCGGTTGTTTATGTATATTTTTCCATTTCATTTAGGTGATCTAATAACTCATTGTTCTTACCTAAATACCATTCTACAATATCAATGAAATATTTCGAACGCTACGTGATATTCTGATTTTAAGTTATACCGGTAACGATCCCTGTTCTGTAGGTCCTCTGAACTGAGTTAGCGAAAAAAAAACTTTAGACATATGTTTACGACCAAAAGCCTAGTTTGTGAGAATCCTTGAGATCTAAAGAGAAGTGTAAACATATTCAGTGTGTGAAGAACTCAGTGCGCACACACTTATTATTAACAATGGCGTAGCATGAGTCACGGGGGCTATCACTGAAATGTGTGATAAAAAATAAAAATAAAATTCATTTATTTCGGACAATTCGGAATCCATATATCACAATTCACATATCAAATATAAAATATTAAAATTCAAATTCAAATTCAAATTAAAATTACGACATTGTTTAAATTACAATTAAAATAGAATTCAAATAAATAATTAAATTAAAATTTTAAAAATTGATTGATAAAACGAACATTAGTGAATTTATTTACCATTCAACTATTATTACTTACGTATAGAACCGGCACAGAGAACCAGTATTTTGCGCCATGAGATGCTGCCGTTTTGACATCAAACCATAGAAGCGGAGCGTGAATCTCGCAACTTAAACGCGTAAGCGCCATGAATTTTACGGCGCTTACGACGTTTTGGACGCGTGGTACAGGTTGTGATTGCGACAATTTCATTGTTTGGTATGTCGTTTCTATGCCAAAATCGCCTGGTTTATGAGAGACTCCTTATTTTATAACATTAGCTAGCCAAAAATAGAAAAACTGATATGGGTAGACTGGGGTAGACTAATCCTAACGTTAACAGCGTTAAAAAAAATATATAATAAAATTACTAAAATGGCAAAATTGGATTCGACTTAGATAGTTAGGTAGGTAGGTATATTGTACATAATTAGCGTTCACCCTGTATACTATAGACTAGACATATCTTTTTTTTAATCGCTAAAAAGTAAAAAAGTAAAATAAAATATGCGCATACGCTTAACGAAATTCCTTACTAGCAAATGCTCATTAATAATTTATTAGAATCTCACATGAGTGAAGATGTAAACGATTTAAGAGTCACAAAACGGTCTCGGTAATGTCTCTCTGTCACACTGATATGGAAGAGTGATAGAGAGGGATTACCGTTTCGTTCGCTATAGCGCAAACGATTGGACTCTTGGCTAGGCACTCAGAGCAGTCGTATGCCGTGAGCGCCCGAATAGAGTGGGTCATTCTACAAAAATCTCATTCCCCTGGTCATACATATTCGCACATTCCCAGAAGACGTCGCTTTATTAGCATCTCATCATCATATCAGCCTTCTATCGCCCACTGCTGAGCATAGGCCTCTCTTCGAATACGCCACTTATCCCGGTCCTGAGCCAATCTCATCCAGAAGTGACCCGCAGTCTTCCGAATGTCGTCCACCTAACGAGCCAACGGACGCCAGGCACTCCTTTCGTCTGAAAGCGGCCACCATTCCGTTAACATTTTGGCCCACCTGCCATCACTCTGTCTGGCAACATGTCCCGCCCAGCTCCACTTAAGTTTGGTAATGACGTATCCGACGTCTTGCACCTTGGTGCGGCGTCGGATCTCGACATTCCTCACTCGGTCTTGAAGTTTGATGCATTATATTTGATGATTAGCATCTCATACAACCATAACTGCTGAGCGGAATCTCTTGGGAATTTGCGAATAGGTATAGCCAGGGGAATGAGCAGTGAAATATGTACTACGATATAACAAGCTTTCGGTCGCTTTGATGTTCGGCGCTGAGGTTTTCGAATGTCTGGAATAGAATCATCGGTCAATACAAACTGGTTTTAGTTTTGGAAACTAATTCGGAGTTGATCCAATGTCAATAAATATTGAAAATAAAAGTCCGTTTATTTACATAATTAAATAGGTAGGTATACAGAGCTACAATACAAATACTTAATTAAATTAATAACTAGGTTAAATCTATATTGAAATTGGATCGTGAATATCGCGATCAAACATTCAAAATACTGCTTGAATAAGATATTCTCAATAGTTATTATCAGGCATCGTAAACTGCGAGCGAAATCCATTGAAATGACGTATGACAACAAGTAACAACCCTAGTACTTCAATGGATTTCGCTCGCAGTTTACGATGCCTGGTTATTATAATATAAAGTACTTAAATTACAAGGATTTAACCCACAAACTGGGTCCATTTGACCTAAGATGCCGATATCGCAATTATGAAGATCATGACTACTGACTGGATTGGTGCATGCATATCTATCTTTGTGCATGCGAAATGAAGTGAAAGTCGTGCGTGAAATGCGCGCCAATCATCAAGACGATCTTCAGTCATATCAAAACCAGTTCACAACCATAACGAGTTTTTAAATCTGAATTGGGCTCTAGGCCCCCTTGTATAGCTTATAAGTAGATATATACTAGCGACCAACCCCGGCATCGCACGGGTAAAACTTCCTCAATAATCACTCTATTGATAGGTGAAAACCGCATGAAAATCCGTTCAGTAGTTTTTGAGTTTATCGCGAACATACAGACAGACAGACGCGGCAGGGGACTTTGTTTTATAAGGTGTAATGATACTATGTGTATTCCTGAACGTCACACAATTGGAAGCAATGTGATTACGATATAAACTTTCACGATTTTTACTCATTAGATATTATATTTATTATTCACAACGACGGGACTTAATCGCGTAAAATAAGTTTTAAATTTACCACCGATGTTTCGAGGACGGCGTTGTCCCCGTCTTCGAAACGTCGGAGATAAATTTAAAACTTATTTTACGCGATTAAGTCCCGTCGTTGTGAATAATAATGTGATTACGATTATAATCAGCTCGTACGCTTGTATGCAACTTCATTACACTCCCATTCCGTGTCAGTAGCTCGAAATGCTGCAAGTTTGTGTTTCTGGAATTTTCAATTATTTCTTTACCTGGCGGTAACTGATACGTCTCAATTCGCACTTGCTATCAATTCTTACACCCGATGCAAAACATACACTACTTATAAAAACATAGAGTATAAATTAGCGTAATTTGCAGTTATAACTTAGTGCTTGCGAGGAGGTTGAGTCAGTCTGTGTTTGTGTGCCTAAGCTTGCGGTCTTCTGTGTAAATATGTGTTATTAGTGAACAAAGACTTAGCGTTTTTAGGTGTGATATTGTGAGCTATAGTTTCATGCGTTATAGGTGAGTTAAAATTATTTTAATAATGTTGTTACTTACGATTTTGTTTTTAGTTATCAAATTCTAAAGCTATAGGTTCATTGGCCAATTTGCTACAAAATCTGTCCAACCCCGACCTCCCAGATTAATAGTCGGTAGACACCCTGCCTACGAAACAGGAGATCCCGGGTTCGAATCCTGGTAAACTCACTGGAACAATTTTTTTCATACTATATTGAACTGTCACCCTAACATGAGAATAACAGCGCCCTCTTGACAATGATCATATATTAATAGTCAGGCTTTTTGTTCTTGAGTTATGAATATTATCTATTAGCAACCCGCCCCGGCTTCGCACGGGTTACACAAAACCTTTACATATTATTCTTCCTCGAGAATTATTCTATTCATAGATGAAAACCGCATCAAAATCCGTTGCGTAGTTTTAAAGATCTAAGCATGACAGACAGACAGCAGGAAGCAACTTTGTTTTATACTATGTACTATGTAGCGATGCATCTAAGGGCACTAAGGGCCACTTCCACTTTTCCACTAACCCGGGGTTAACCGGTTAAACTTAGAGTTACCATGGTTACCAGTACAATTTGACAATAGGTTAACGGTTTAACCGGTTAACCCCGGATTAGTGGGATGGTGCAAGTGGCGCTAAGTATGTATTCATTGTTTGAACAAAATAGTCAACTTTTGTTTATTAATATCCATCTACACATGTTCTATCGTTTACTATCTAATATTGTTTGTAATCACTACATAATAATTATAGAAAGTGACATCGATATTTACTGATAAATCGCAGATCAAAAGCATTTATCAATGAAGTGACAATATGTTTACAATGACACATACATACATAACATATATTGCATTGTGTTTACTATTGCTTATATGCAAATAATTAGTAGTATTAGTTAGTTTAAGGTAAACAACGAGGTCTTGAAAGAGTGTTTTGGTACCGTAAAATGGGGTGAGTAGGGTTCGCGGGGAGACTTGGGTTATGAATGGGGAGAGAAGGGATCAAAGGGGGTGAGATGGGATTTTAAGGCTACTGCTACAAAAATAATATTATGTATTCCATAATATTGTCTTCGGTTACCGCGATAGTTACTCATGAAATAAAACTATGAAAACGATGATGATGATGATGATGTATTATAAATTCAATATACGCGATATAATCCGTTTTCATAGTTTTATTATGTATTCCAGTTTAAAATGGAGCTATAGCTACTCATAATAATAAAAAAATCGATCCAACAATCTTCCAAAATCACCGTTGCATGAAATCTTATCTCACCCCAATTACGAGGCACTACGGGGTGAGGTGGGATTTCCTATTTATCGTTAGTTATGAAATACCCAAAATAAAATACAAACGTCCGGAACACTCATTATATAGGTATACACCATTCAGTTTGCATACGTAAAAATAAAATGTTATCGATGTTTGAATGTCAGTTTTGCTCCTAGATACTCACCCCATTTTACGGTAGTAGATAAATTATAATAATTATAATAAACATTACAAAGTTACCTAATAACAACGTGCACTGTTCTCTATTTTGGTTAGTCTGAGTAAGAGAACGTTTTCACTTTTCGATATCGCATGTGGGATAGCCTTTAAACGCTTTTTTAGGGTTCCGTACCCAAAGGGTAAAAACGGGACCCTATTACTAGGACTCCACTGTCCGTCTGTCGTTTGTTCCACAGTTGAAATTTTCACAGATGATGTATTTCTGTTGCCGCAAAACAACAAATGCTAAAAATTCAACTTGTACGTAACCCTCGGTGGGCGAGTCCGACTCGCACGTATTTTTCTAGAACTGATAATTTCGGATAAAATAAAATAAAACATAAATAAAAAAAATATTATACTAAAAAAAATAAAAAAAAAATCTTAAAAAACAAATGTTTTTTTTTTTTAAACTTGTTTATGTACATATTACCTTTGCCATTATATATTATTAATCTAATTCATCTTATTTGTTTACCATGCAGAATTTAATTAGTTTTTCGTGTAAAATTTTCGCTCCGATATGTAAAATTTCAGGAAATGCTAATAATATGATGACCAATCAGCGTGGGAGCTGCGTTGTTATCGGCTTATCACAACGAGTCCTTGGACGAACTATAATTATAATTAGAACCAAGAATGTACAGGCAGCAGTTGAAATGGCTAATGCGCATATAAGTTTTTGAATAAGACTTCAAACTTTTTTTTTTAAACCGCTCAGTGGCAAGTAAGTAATAAATTGTCCGGATGATGGCAAACTCGGTTACCTTTGTCTATAGACGCTTGTAACGTCACAAGTGTCACATGCGTGTTGCCGATCCTTTAAAACTCTCTTTCTCTCTCTTTAAAACACTCGTTTTTGAAAAACCCATGCCGTAGTCACTTGAGGAAACTTCTCATTTTAATACCTACTCCAATTGGGCTTTAATATTTTTGAAAGGTACCAAAAGATACCTAAAAGGTACTCCAATTGGGCTTTAATATTTTTGAAAGGTACCAAAAGATACCTAAAAGGCACTCCAATTGGGCTTTAATATTTTTGAAAGGTACCAAAAGATACCTAAAAGGTACTCCAATTGGGCTTTAATATTTTTGAAAGGTACCAAAAGATACCTAAAAGGTACTCCAATTGGGCTTTAATATTTTTGAAAGGTACCAAAAGATACCTAAAGGGCACTCCAATTGGGCTTTAATATTTTTGAAAGGTACCTAAAATATAAATGGACAAATTGAAAATTGCTAGGGCTAGATTCAGTACTTAAGGTTAGTGTTGCTAATAAGATATGTCTAATACCAAACCATTATTATGGTATTAAATCACATTTAAAATCGGATCTATCGCAAATTTATTTTGTTACCCGATTTTAAATGTGTCATCATTCGCTTGCCCTTGTCCCATTCACTTGGGGTCGGCGCAGCATGTCTTTTTCTTCCATACATCTCTGTCACCCGTCATCTCATCATTCACTTGCGTTAGTTTCATATCATCTTTCACACAGTCCATCCACCTTTTCCTCGGTTTTCCTCTCCTCGTTCCTCCACATTCATTCTTATTACCTTTCTCGTCACATGACTTTCATCCCTCCGCATCACATGCCCGTACCATGCTAGGCGATTTTAAATGTGTATGTGTTCAAAACGCGAAAGTTTTAAATGTTATAATGGTACTTTAATATCGCAGTCGCCCCAACTTAACGTCCTTTAAAAGCGTTATAAAATCAAACAATGATATGATGGGAATATTCACAGTTATGACTAATATAGTTGTGCTTCTTATTATAAAAGATGTATTGGAGATATTTGAACTGCTAACTGTACCTACACTTTACTAAATATTGCATACTTTATCGATTCATGTAAGCACCGCTAATGAATCATTTAAAGTAGTACATACAATGTTCAACCTTCGATTCGAATTACCTCAAAATTTACTTAAAGTGTGAAACGGAATTAAGGTTCCTTACATCATCTTATATTGAGTTGAGGTCATGCAATAATCATTATTCCATTTATACTTGGTGTCGTTGGTGGTAAATGGTAATGACAGTAATAATTAATTGTAATTATTACAAATTACAATAAGCCATTGCAAAACAACCGTAATTACCGTAAAGTTTCTCTTTATTCTTCAAAAATTGATGAGAAAGTTGCATTATATCCTGGCAAAAGAAATTGGTACAAATTTTTTAGTTGTTTCATATGTTGACTGGTGGAAATAGTGTAATTGACTTAGACCAAGTGGTATATTTAAAAGCGTTCTTTTGGATTTAATTTGTAATGTTTTACAGTTAGTATATTCCTCGGTTGGTGAAAGTGCGAGTACGGTGCGTACTCGCCCACCGAGGGTTCCGTACTTTTTAGGATTTGTTGTTATAGCGGCAACAGAAATACATCATCTATCACGGTTCATGAGATACAGTCTGGTGACAGACAGATGGACAGTAGAGTCTTAGTAATAGGGTTCCGTTTTTACGCTTTGGGTACGGAACCCTAAAAAATGTTGTTTCAGTCGTAGGAAAGTTTGTTAGTTAGTTAGTGGTAAAATTTTTGAAACCTTTTTTAAAAAAATAGACTAATATTGCAGATGCGACCGATTTCGCACAAATCTTAGCCCCGACTGGACGTCAGACGCTTTAATCAAATTTACATTCTTTTACACTTAATTAGCCTCTGT
Source organism: Cydia strobilella (assembly GCF_947568885.1). Lineage (NCBI taxonomy): Eukaryota > Metazoa > Arthropoda > Insecta > Lepidoptera > Tortricidae > Cydia > Cydia strobilella. The sequence goes on along the minus strand of NC_086063.1, from coordinate 2,495,044 downwards.
AATTTCTGTACCATGCTTATCCGCACCCTGCCAAGCCATTTTAGACCTTATCACCAGGTTGCAAAGTCTATACAGTAGCTACTAAAATTGTCAAGTGCCAAGCGGATTTGTAGTCTATCTTGTAAAGGAATAAGGTTAGGAACGCATTCATAGGCGTTCGTTATCGGGTGACCGCATAGTGATGTCATTTGGGCAAGGTCGGACAAGCTCAGGATAAATTTGTTTAATTTATTTTTAGTAATGATTAATTACAACGCCAATTAAATTAAATGGCTACTTTTGTCTTGTTGGTGACTGGGTTTCAAAACCCGCTAAGAGCATTTTTTTTAAATAAGTACTGGATCATGAAATAACTGTCAATTTTTTTTTGTGACACACTTATATTGCTGACTGTACTTCTTCTCATTTGCATGTCTGTCGAGTACTTCTTGAGACCTTTCAAATGAGCCTAAACTTGATGTGTTTGTGTTTTTCCATCAAGGAGTTCCTTTGGCTATCTACCGGCTGCATCATCAGAACACCTCCATGTTAGCATATAGCATTGTCACCGGAATTACGACAGTACTCCAAATTTCAACTGAATCAGATACCGGGAAGTGGTTCAAATTTTAGTTACAAGATTTAAAGCACTATATACATACATATATATACGCAGTGAAGCTAAATAAAAGTGTGTAAAAAATTGGTGGCCGATATGACCTTACAACTTGTAAGTTACAAGTTATACATTTTGATAAAAAAATCTGCATCTCATGTGTTATAACAAGATAACTCTGCTGCGATTTTGATAGCCCGGCTGCGCACAAGCGTTATTTTAAATGTCAAACTTCTATGAAATTATGACGTATAAATAACACTTACACAGTCTGTGCTATTAAAATCGCTGCAGAATTATCTTGGTTGACAAGATGTTTAGTTCGTAACTCTGAGGTGATGTGAATGATCCCTTACATTAAATACAAAGTTCTTTCAGTTCCCCCCTCTGACCTATATTCTTTTTGTTAAAAGTAATGATTTATTCATTATTATTCACGTGGTGAATGCGACAGATGGACAGAAATACTGACTAAACTAAGTAAAGTAAAAAGTTTACAAGTTGAAAGTTAAAATAAACTAATAATGATAGAAAACTCAAAACACTGATTTAAACTCACGATTTTTACTCATTATTATTCACAATGACGGGCCTTAATCGCATAAAACGTTTCGAGGACGGCGTTGTCCCCGTGGTCTCGGAGAAGACTGGCTAAAGTTGACATCAACATCTTCTAGCCCTTCTAGGCGCGCTAGTTTTTCTAACTACCCGCACTTGGTCTTGTTTATTAACTTGAACGTTTTGCGCACATTAAATTCATTAATATATTTATTCTGTGGCTTAAGTAGGATCAGTTTAAAAAGAGCCCTAACTTGGGAGGTTTGGCATATTTGTTCAGATGTCCAAGTTTTCTTACCACTGGGAAAATATTTTTAACAATAATATTACAAATACTCTTTATTGCACACCTCAATAGAAAAAAATAATACACAAGACACTCGGAAGCAAAGTTTGTTTAACCCTTGTGCCTCTTAATCCTCGCAACACTCAAGATTCCACTTTTCTAACCACTCGCTAGGATCTTGGTTCAATTTTGAAATTTTCCTTTGCTCGAGTTTCAGTATTATGACGCGGGGTTAAACAACAACTTTCAAAACATATAACTATTGGTCAACTCATATAGTGATATAGGTTTGCATATGCTTGACTTGACACCCGATAATTGTACGGGATGGAAAGGTCAGCAAATAGAGAATCGCAAACGATGAGTCACGAGGGCGCCGCGTGCCGGGCACACGCTATTAATTTTGATGGTCCTGCTATTTATTACGACAATTAACCTAATAATTACAATAAGGGATAAAATATTAACTGTAATTTATATTTTATTTTAATAAGCCACTTTATTTAGTTCATGACAAGGTTAGAATTAGATTGAAACGAATATGTATATTGTAATGTACGATTGAGCCTTATGAAGATAGAATGGAATAATTTATGAGGATTTATCGAAGGTTATTTCTTTATATTAAGTTTAAGTTTAGTTTAGTACCTTACCTACGTAAAAAAAATTTTTTTCACCTATTTTCACAGTAAGCTAAGCATATGATTTTGGTTATGTACTTACACTTGTTAACTAATTATTTATTTTTAATCGGGCATTGTATCAGAAATATATATAAAACTTAAAAAACTAAAACTAAAAATAAATAAAACTAATCTTAAAATAAATAACTAAAAACTAATCCCCTGCGGCACGCGGCACGGTGCCGTAGATGCTGGCAGCATTTCCTCGCTGTATTGCAATGCTTACACTTTAAATTAATATGTTGATCAATTGTATTCTCGACGTGTGTGCATTGCTTCATTATCAGTCAGGTCACGGGTCTTATGTTTTACTAAACTTAAATAGGCGCCGAGCTGGAGGTCAGATGGAGGTCTAAAGTCTAAAGGAGAGACTGGTTTGGGCTGCCTTGGATGCGAGAGGAAAAGTTTTGTTTCGTGTTGTCCTGTTTAAAGATACATTTTGGAAATCCACATTTTACTTTGTAATTATATTTTTTGAGTAAAATAGCTTTTTTTATGATTTAGCATTTTTTTTGCGATTTTGGACTTGCTCTTGCTCCCATAAGTACCATAAAGAAATGACTACATTGTTCTCTACACATTAACCTCGTAGAGTAATATGGTTAGTTAAAGAACACCATGTCTTGCCTCCGGAGTTCCGGAAGCAATAGTTTTTAATACAATTTCAAAAATATCGAAGTATAAATCACACCTTATAAAAGTTATAAAACAAGTTCCCCGCCGCTCGTGTCTGTACCTATGTATGTTCGAGATGCAAAAACTGCTGAACGGATTTTCATACGGTTTTCTTTCACCTATGAATAGAGTGATTCTAGAGGAAGGTTTGAGGCTGCCTGTGACCACGAACGTAACGTCACGCTCGAAACGTCAGGCCATAAATAAGCGTAAGTTTTTACGAGATTAAGTCCAGTGGTTAGGTGTTTAAAATGTTAAGGTTTCGGTTACAATATAACATACACATACACAGTCTCACGAGGATAGTTACTTATAGAAGAAGAAGTTATCAAACTGGCATTTTTATGCTGCAAACAATCTGTTTATCAGCTGATAAAATAATAAATAGGTCAAGCCATAACCATTACAATCGCGGTTGGCCGAGTAGAAGATGTATCGACCGGTGTAGACAGACAATGGACGATTAGCCGGGGCTTATGGCGAGCATTGCATAATAGAGCATTCATTAGAAATGTAAGTAGGCTACTAAGCTATTCTGTAATAATCTTAATATAAATCAATATTCGGAGTTCGGAGTGGCGAGCCTTGGGGGAGGCCTATGTCCAGCAGTGTACGTCTATCGGCTGACATGATGATGATGATGATGAAATCAATATTATAAAAGTTAATTCGCTGGCATTTAAATTAACCAAACATTAACTTTTGTGATAGTTATTATAGTGGAAGCCGCTCGACCCCAATTTCAAAGAAAAACCGCAAATCGATGTACAGGTTAGCCGTTTGGCACACGCATACGAGAGGTCAAAACAGAATTTTTGACCCGCAGTTCCTAAAAAAATTGCTGTGTGCTGAAAGATATTTTTTTTTGTATGAAAAAAAATATTTTTTTCAATAACCTATCGTGCTCTATCAAAAGGGCTTTTTGAGGCGATTTTAAAAATATACCAAGTTTGGGCTCCTCCAGATACGATATGGGTGTACAATATACCACAAACACAAATCATTTGTGGCACAAATGATACGTGATATCCTCATATCCGACCCCAAGAAAACAATTCTGAAAATAATTTCATTAAGATTTTTTTTAAATATTTTTCATGTGTATAATTTTTCAATATTATAATATTGAACACACACATACGGGACATGGCATTACTGCAACACGATTTTTCGTGTCATTAACGTAATAACCAACTAATCATCTAACGACTTCTATCATTTGCCATGACTGTTAAGTGTTAACCGTGTTTTCGCCGCATCACGCATAACAGCCGCAAGCTGTACCTATCAGTAATGTGAAAACCATAAACCATATTCAAGTTACAAGATCTTAACCGCCGCAATACAATACAATCACAGTTACGCTCTTATTTTAAAAGCTGACAATTTTCTTGCTGCGGGAAAAAGCTCTTTCCGTGCCTATATATGTCGAAAGTTTAAAGGGCCAAATTTACAGTAAAACGTTGTATGATACACGTGCGAATAGTTATTTCGAAACTCGTGTGATAGTAGTTAGTATAGGAGTTCCATACTACTGTGAAACTGGAGCGTTCCAAAATAAATTCGACCCGACGTTTCGACATTGTCCCAGTGGTTCCAGAGAAAGACTGGTCAAAGTCAACAGAAGTAGCTAAGTTTTTTTTAATACCACGTCGGTGACAATCGAGCATACGGGCCGCCTGATGGTAAGCAGTCACCGTAGCCTATGGACGCCTGCAACACCAGAAATATTACATGCGCGTTGCCGACCCTTTAAAAACCTGTACACTCCTTTTTTTAAACCCCATAAGTACGGTAGCGGTAGTAAGTTGCTGCTACAGACTAATTATACGCTTAAATTACCATTTGTATACCTTAAGTCATCAGTAATAAGGCTTATAAATGATCATTTCCATGCGTCTTCCGTACCATTACAAGACTAGTCGTTATCTCAAGGAAACTGTCAAGGTACACTAATTATTTAGCTAACTATAGGGGCTCCTGAACAAACCACAGGTTACGTATAGAAAATGAATAGCTATGAGTAAAGTACGATTCCCAACCGAACGGGCGGAGTCGGAGCGCATTTCACATTTGTATGGCCGGAAGCCGGTCGGCTCCTCGTGGACGCGGACGGCTCCGGTCGGACTCCATCGCTTCTGCCATAGGTATATACAGTCAGCTGCAGAGAGAGGTGACCCCCTCTGCATAGTTTCCAGGGGGGTCACCTCTCTCTGCAGCTGACTGTGCATATTTATTTAATCTTTATGACACAAAAGAAAATACAATCGTACAAAAGGCGGACTTAATGCTATGAGAAGAGTGCATTCTCTACCAGTCAACCGTCATGTGCATAAATAAATAGGCACATTGAAAATGCGCTCCGACGCGGCCCGACCAGCCGGTCGGTGGGAATCGTATATAACGCAAATGTCCTAGATTAGAGTCCGATCCAGATTTAACAATTTGTTATAGTTTTGTTACGACTTCGAAGATCGCTCACGGTATTCGGTGCATGCGAAATGAGGTGAAAGTCGTGCGTGAGATGCGCGTCAATCACCAAGACGATCGTGAAGGTCTTATCAAAACCAGTTCAAACCTATAACAAATTGTTAAAACTGAAAAAAAAATTGTTGTTACAAAAGCGTACTGACAAGAAAGCAGCCGAACGCTAGCAACCGGGCGACATTAGTACTTGAGTGGCGCGATAGATGGCGCTGCCATTTGATAAATTCCCTTAATTATGGCTGAACTACAAGGGTGTTATCTCATATGTGGTTCAAGCGGGAGGCAAGGACACCTAAATAGTAGATTTTGTGCATCAATAATAATTTACTTCGGTAGAGAGTACTTTTTTGTACCATTTGGAGTTGTAACTCTATTAGGTCCATGATTAACGACTCAATCAGAAACATAGGCTTCAATACAGTCACTCAGATGTTTCGAGGACGACATAGTCCCCGTACCTACTCCCCGTAGTCTAGGAGAACGACTCAAACTTGTTCTTTCTCCGAAACCGCGTGGTTGCCACATACAATGCCCTAATTGCTTAATTGTTTATAGCTAAGTATATATACGCTAGAAGTCCGTAAAATAATAATGTGTCTGTTACTTCTTCACGATTCGCTGAACCTTTTAACATGATATTTGGTATGGAGATAGTTTGAGTCCCGGGCCCCGGGGAAAGATACATTTTATTACGGAAATAATTTATTTAATTTTTTATTTTATTGGTAAGGATAACAACAGCCGTAAATATAACTAAGACATAATTATGTTTACATAAAACAAGGCCAATAACAGTCATCCATCGAGTTACATTATGTATAACGATTAAAAATAACAAAAATAAGAAAACACGAGAATGTACAATACATATACACAAATGCTCGCAGCGCTAGAAGTACATATTGGTTGTAAAATGTTTAAGTAATATAGTTTAATTTACTTACTTATTAAAATAATTTTGATTTTAATTTTAAATTATTTTAATTTTAAAATAAAGTTTTATTTTAATTTAATTTAATTCTGATATAAAACCATGACATGCCATTAGTTGCAAATCAGACATCTGTCATCATTAATGTCAATGACAAAGACGCGGGCAGAAGCTAGTACAGTCGCCATCAGATATATTATATCGGAGCGGCCAAGGTGCTCAAAAATATCTGAACACACACTCTAACGCCTTGACAATAGAGGCGTGTTCAGATATTTGTGAGAGCCTCGGCCGCTCCGATATATCTGATGACGACTATACTTATATTCAGGATAAAACGTGTAGGCATCACGACACACCTACACACGTGTCGTAGTCGTGCTATGATCGGGTTGTAAAGAATGCTAAAAATCGCCGAAAGTAAAGGCGACTTTCTATTGATGCAGTTTCTTACCAGACGGCGTGTCGAATATATAGTTTGTCAAAGGACTGTCTCATTTCAAACATAGACAGAGAGAATCATACTATCTTTATCTTACACTAGTACTAGCACCCAAAAGAAAAGGATGAGTATAGTTTGTTTTGTTCTTATTTACTGACAATTTGGTTTGACCAAATATTTTATATATCAGAATGTCATTTTAAAATGAGAACGTAACTTCTATCTATTGTATGGTGGCGGCTAGGTTCGTGTAACTCTATATGGACCACTTGCGCCATCCAGGGTTAGCCACGGGGTTAACCGGTTAAACCCGGAGTTACCAGTACAATTTAGAAAGAAGAAAGAAAGAAAGAAAAAGCATTATTAGCACAACATAACAAGACTAAAACTAGAAATAATTAAACAGAATGAGGTTGCGCTAAATGGTCCTTACTCAGCTTGGTGTCACGGTGTGAGCCGTGGATACCGGTGGGAGCCGTATATAAATTTAACCCTGTGTTAACGGTTAACTCCGAGTTAGTGTCTAACCCTGGATGGTGCAAGTGGTCCATTCCAATTTCCAATAAGGCGGAGATGAGCAGACAGGCGTGGCTCACTCCGGAATTTCGTCGCGTCGATACTAATACATGCGGCCCACACCAATTTTGGTGTCTAGCCATAGAAGTTGCCACGCACCGCTACGGAATGGACGCCTGCTAGACGCGTTTTGTTAAAGAGTGAATCTTACTACTATTTATTAGAGTACTATTATTTATTCTGTGGCAGAGATGAGAGGAGTCAATGACTCCGCCTCAGTAAAAAGGAGATCCGGCTTAAAAAGTTGCTAAAGTGACCTCGCCAAAAACGCGTCTGCGTTACGGCGTGATATTAATGTGTGAAAACAGTATATTACGCAAAAAAACATGCAATTTATAAACTGAAAGCGCAAAATATCGCAAAATTCTATTGAGAATCTCAATTTGAGACGACAGATAGACAGAATCTAATAGTGTTGTGTTCCTGCCGGTGAGTAAGGTTGCCAGAGCTCGAGGGAGAGGAGTGTTAGGGTCGGCAACGCGCATGTAACTCCTCTGGAGTTGCAGGCGTACATAGGCTATGGAGACTGCTTAACATCAGGCGGGCCGTATGCTTGTTTGCCACCGACGTAGTATAAGAAAAAAAAGATATGGCAGAAATTCGCAGCTGATGGGAGTCAAGTTCCATCGACTGGTATTTATCTACCTTGCTATGAATAATATAATAATTACCTATAGATTTCACTTGAGTAATTGTGTGATGGATGACCTTATTGTTCTGTTTAGTTGTTGACAAGGACCCCAAGGTTAATTATAATGACTGGCATTATGTATGAATTAACGATTATAATATTTATAATTATAATTAATTAGTTTAATAATCGTTTTATAATACAATATAAATAGCCATACTTTTAACTATTTTATTGCTCAATAAAAAAAATGGTGAAGATAGATAACAACCGCAATCTGTATTATAACTTATAATATATAACTTATATTATATAAGATATATGTATAAGGGAAAAATGAACACCCTATAACATCATCTTCTTGTATATTATTGTAGGTATATTTAGCCTTATAGAACTATGAAATAGCAATGATGATTGAATTTGAATTGTTAATTGTTTTCAATTTAGACCGTTAAAATATTAATCGAAAAAATCGATTTCTTCTAAACACGGTGTTGCTATTATTGATAAGTATTCTAACGCTATTTTTCATTTGTTTCAGCCTCAAACAATGTCATCTAAGATCACGAACAGAAACAACATTTAAATACGAACGAACGAACGACCAAACAGACTATTAATACTGTGTTCACTGTTTAAAATGACTCTGAACGCGCCCTAAGAGAAAGAGACGGAGCTGGTTCTCAAAATAGCACGTTCAGGAATAGAAAAAAAATGGCCTCAGTTGGTGGCGGGACGGCGGCGGGCACAGATCGCTCGTGGTGGGCCACAACATGGAGCGCCATGGCTGACCTCGCCGAGGCGGTCGACGATCTGATATGTAGCTTCGATTATATGGACACAGCCATGGACAACCTAGTCATGCTTATCTTCATCTGGCTACTCTTCTCCATAGTCCTTCTCGGCATAGCCAAATGGGCTTACAGTCGCTTCAAGCCGAAAGCTGTTGAACCAGAAAAGCCGAAAGAAGACCCAAAATCAGTCAAATCTACGGCTACTGAGATCGTTAACAGCGCTGATACCGTGTTGGCTACTACTGCTAAAGTTAAAAGTGCTGCGTTTAATTCGTTCAAGCCTAAGCCTAGTGGATTTGTGCCAGCAACTCCTCCCAACAAGCGTCGTCTAGGACGCATGTCTCCTGGCCCCGAAGCATTGCACAAGAAACACCAAAGCATCATAGTACCGACGTGCACGGGCCCGGACCCGCCGAGCGTACAGTGGGTGAACGACTTGTTGACGTGGTTATATAATGATCTGGTTATTGTGAACGAACTAGTGCAGCAATGGATTGTGTCCATGAACGAGTTCTCGAAGAAGTCGGTGGAAGAGGTAAGGGATTTAATTTTGCCACCTAAGTCACTTGAGCACACTAGCGTCAGCGTCTAGTCGGCGCTATGGAAAATGGCGTCACTGTGCAGTTGCGCCAACGTTGCGTCGAGCAGCAGCTAATAGAGTTGACAAGACGACGATGCTCGGGAGACGCTAGTGTGGGATCTTTCTTATAAATCTCAGGTGATTGGTACGAGTAAAGAAGTTCCGCGGGTTTCTAGCAGAAGGTAGCTGTGTTGGAATTAAAACTAGTCTTTGTATATAAAATTTTTACTTAACAGCAAATCAGCATTATGCAGCCAACGGTAGTAGCCTTCTGACGGTAGCTGACCATAATAACTTCTTATGAATCGCCTCAGTTAAATGGTAGACCTAGAAATTGACACTAAAAGCATGTCTTTTAATGCTGAAATCACTGAACAAAATCTGGAATTGTGCGTACTGCAAATGTCTTATTTTCATAAGAATTTGACATGACACTGAGTGGACTCATTGTCACTGTAAAGTCTATGTAGAGTTAGCTTGGTCTGACTACCTTTATCTTTTATCTAACATTTATCTAATATCGCATTTTCGTAAATGTAGGTAGCAAGTCACTAGTCACAGTATTTTGAATGTATTAAATAGGTATATTCAAAGTTGAGTAATTTGAAAAGTTTGTCAATTAAAATACAAAAGTTTACTAACCTAATCGTTAAAATAGTTTTAAAGCTAAAACATTCTAGTTAATTCTGTTTAAAAACCATTTGCTTAATTGTCGAACATTTCCCACAACTATTCAAGTTCTTTTTGGATTTAAACACTTGAATAAGTTCGATATTTATAAATAGGTATTCGTCCTTGTTTTTAAACGCTAATCAATCATAATGATTTAAGTCTTAATAGGCTGCTGTTATTTACAGAATACATATCTATACTTAATAATCTTCAAAAAAGTTTGTATGTATTGTATAATACTTGACTTTTGGTTCAAAATAATCAGGTTGTCAATGTTGTCATATAAGCAGATTTTTCTTTTACGTACGTGTTTATTAGGTACATATTTACACGATCAGAAACAAAATACTACAGCAATAAAACTAATTTCACAGCAAAACAGCATTCTGCTGCGCAAATCAGAATTTTTTGAATTACGTATTTTATTTGAGGACAGTGCGGAGTGTTAGGGTCGGAAACGCGCATGTAACACCTGAGGAGGTGCATGCATCCATAGGCTACGGAGACTGCTTACCATCAGGCGGGCTTGTTTGCCACCGACGTAGTTAGTATTAAAAAAATACGATGGTAAAGGATTAGTCACTACATCTGTAAACACTGCACTTTAAGGATTGTGGAAACGTTTGCATTGCTTATCTACACATGACGCAACGTTAGCTTATCTAGTTATCTAGGCTATTTATAGTGCTCATCATCTTATAGCTTTCATTCTAGATTTCACAATATTCTCGTGCCTGCTGCATAATCGCGGGAAATGTCATGTCCTATTTATGCATGCATATTAATTAGTATGTATATAGGTTGAGTAGAAACCGCTTCGAGAAAGAGCCGAATACTGTGGCCGAATAGAAGGATACAGGTGGCTAAGCGAAACCCTGGATAATATGCTGCCTTTAAAATCTGGATTGTAATGAAAAGTGTTGCGTGAAAGTCTAAAACTTTTCTTTATGACAAGAAACTGACTCCCATAGAGTTTGATAGGAATTTTTGAACAGTCACAGAGCTGACATTTGACATTCCACATTTCTTATGCGAACTGCCAAGGAGTGGAACGCCCTGCCCGAGTCTGTGTTTCCGCATGAGTACAATTTGGAGCTCTTCAAGGCAAGAGTTAATAGGTATCTCATAGGTAAGCGTGCTCCACCGTAGACCACATCATCACTTACCATCAGGTGGGATCGTGGTCAAACGCCTGCCTATTCATTATAAAAAAAAAAAAATTCTTAAAGACCCTAAGATAATATTGTGATATTGTGTTAAATTGAAACTATCGTGCGTCATACAATATCATTATTAACATTAGAGCTTACTCGTAAATCGCGTCAGGCATTCGTCTTCAGTTAGGTAACATTATCACGGGGCTTTTTACCTCACAATTTTACGTGATTAGGTCTAAGTTTAGCCCGCACCATTAGTTCCCCATTTTCAGCCGGAACTGAAAATGGATTCCCATTAACAAACCATCACGAAACACCGAAACTTACTCTATTAAGTACATAAATAAATCTCTACATAAATACGAAGCTCCGAAATGGCTTCAAAGACAAACTGAAATAAATGAACAAAATAACTTCCTGGAATTTCCTGTTAGATCAACAAATCTATAGCTGTCGGCGGACAGCAAACTAAATAAGACTTTATAGTATTGTAATAGGGTTTTTATTTGCTTGGAAGGCAATATTGGCTTGCCTATTATTAGGTCGTGTATAAAAAATCTAGATCAAGAACGGTCTTTATGGTTAACTTATGTATTATTGTCGTGGCGCCGAATATTTGAATCAGGCTGTTTATTTGAAATACAAAACGTTTCGAGTTAGGTACATTTTCCTGAAGTATCGCATCCTGTTTGTATCTCTATACTTACCTACCTACCTCTAAATATGCTTCATTACATTCAGAAATATAGTATGTACCATAATACTTGCACTATCCTACTAACCCGGGGTTAACAGGGAATTGTACTGGTAACCATGGTAACTCCAACTTTAACCGGTTAGTGAATGGTGCAAGTGGCATTGATACTATATGACCCACTTGCATCATCCCACTAACCACGGGTTAAGCGGTTAAACCGTTAACCCAGTGTCAAATTGTACTAGTAACCATTAACTTCAGGTTTAACTGGTTAGCCCCGAGTTAGTGGAAAGGTGTAAGTGGGCCTAATTGTTTTAAATCAATTTGCGACGTCGAGGCAAACAAACCTCGGTTTTTTTTTATTCGTCACTACGCAAGTACGCACTACATTGCCTCCATTTATTTTGGCGTAGGTATAAACATCAGCAAATGTCATTGCTGTTACTTTGTTATACATGAAATAAAACACACAACATGATTTCAGTTTTATTTCAACTATCGCGGTAACCGAAGACAATATTATGTTACTTTGTTGTTAGTTAATATCCTTGAGTCATAAAAACAAAATAGCGAGGCAATTTTAGCCATAAAAGCTGTAGTTATATATGAAGGTCAACTGAAACAACAATGTTAGCAACACAACATACATGTAACAGTAGTAAAATTAAGAAACAAAATAAGCATACGCATAACCATCTTCCGTAGTCGGGTAATACGATGTCGTGCATGCCAGTCAGATTTGCTGACGCTGCGTCTTACGTAAGCGAACAAGTTGCGAACGCGAAGCGAAGCGGCGCGGCGGACCCACGGCGTTCGCGTTCGCATTGTTCGCAACAAGATCGCCCACGTAGGACACTTCTATATGTATCAAAGGATTGATTCACCCCGTTCGTGTTCGCGTGCTGTTCGCCTACGTAGTACGCAGCGTGAGGGTGTTTACTGGAGATATATCTACTTTAATAAACATTTGCAGTTGCTTTACATCTTAAAACTCAAGGCGGTTTAGACAGCTCATGCCACATTTTTGTTTATCAAAATCCTGGCAAATCGAGATAACTTTAAAAGGTTGATTCACGTTACAACGGTCCGGGTCCGGGCTGAGGCATCCGACACTTTCTATAATATAGGTACCTAGTATTACGAATGAATGTGGAGGGAGGTACGAGGAGAGGAAAACCGAGGAATTGAATCCTAAACGAAGCAAAGGATTCTATAATAGAATCCCGAGAGTAACGAGGGATTTTAAGGTAGAATCCTGAGTGTAGTGAAGGATTCAAGTGTGTTACGCCCAAGACACATACTGCTTTTCACATCACCTATGAGGTAATTATGATGTTTAAAAATATTATTTAAGCAAAAAAATATTGTGCACAAAAAATTAAAAATAGTGTCCTAGAACAGAAAAGTGTTACTTTGATCCCTCCTAGCAGGGAAGAAAAGTGCCACTTTGATCCCTCCTAGCGGGGAAGATAAACCTCTTTTTCGAATTGGTGATGTGAAAACTAAGTTTCGGGCAACTCGGCCCGGACCCGGACCCGTTATAGTGTGACTAGTGTGAGTCATCCTGTGATCAGGAAAACAAAGCTTTTAAATGGAAGCTTCATTTTAAACCATTATAATCATGGAAGCGTGTGCGTGTAAGCATTGTACTATATCGCATTCTTATACACGAATGATATAGATTGTTCTAAAAATAGAAATGTAGGTACCTAACCTATTTACTCTTATTACTCATAGACACACAAACACTGCAATATTATGTGTTTATGTAAAGATGGTCTCAACATATATATGCATATTGTACATATTTAAGATTAATATTTTATGTTTGTTATCAAACAACCAATGCAGTAAAGTGCATTGAGGAGTGTTGACAATGCATTGCATTAAAGGTCAAGTTATGTCCATTAGTTGAATAAAGGTTAGATTCGGATTACGTCTGCAACAGCGTTGCTGCTGCATTGACGCGGTCATTGTCAATTTGCTTGATAAGTTGAGTGAAGCATTGAAAATCCTTATAACGACAGCGATACGGCAACGGCAGGAAGTTGACTGTGTTACGGCTCGGCCACGAGGCCACGACATTCTGCGACCGGCGACAGCAACCATAGTTGGGAAGGGAACAAAAGGTCCGATCGCTGTGTGTCGTTGCGGCGTCCTATGGTTGCCGCCGCCGCAACCGCCGGTCGCAGAATGTCGTCGCCGAGCCGTTATCGCCCGTTCCGTACCCAAAGGGTAAAAACGGGACCATATTACTAAGACTCCTGACTGTCTGTCTGTCTGTCCAGAATCAGAATCAAATGTTTTTATTCGTGATAAACTTAAAACTAAAATAGGTAAGAGTTAAAGTTTACCACGAAATGGTCTCGCCTCAGCATAATACTCCCGAAAGTCAGCGCTGATCTTCCGGCGAGACCATTCATGTCCGTGTCCATCTGTCACCAGGCTGTATCTCATAAACCGTGATAGCTAGACAGTTGAAAATTTTACATATGATGTATTTCTGTTGCCGCTATAACAACAAGTACTAAAAACAGAATAATATAAATATTTAAGTGGGGCTCCCATACAACAAACGTGATTTTTTTGCCGTTTTTTGCGTAATGGTACGGAACCTTTCGTGCGCGAGTCCGACTCGCACTTGGCCGTTTTTTTTCGCTATTGCAACGCTGCATCATCAATACTGCACCAGCAATGCTGCTAGTAACGCAGGTGTTGCCATAACTTTACCATAAACAGGTATACAATAAGATGGCGTCTCGTGTGACCAGAATGACAATATTATAACGTAACTAAATTATACACATGAAGGATAACATGGAGGAAAATATTTAAACTGTGAAACCTTGACCGGACAGTGACTCATCAACGTTTTTGCTAAAACCTACTACATATTATGCAGGTAGGTACCTACACAACTATATTTTAAATTAACTTTAGTTAGAGTAGGGATATAAACAATTTGTAATTAATAGAAATTCAAACTCTGACTGAACTTACTAAGTATTCATTAATCAACTATTATATTTATTAATATACAACTCACTGGCCCAATTGTTCCATACAAACGACATCAACGCGCCTCGCGATGCGCTTGACACTTCAATTTTCAACGTACATAAATATATAAATACCTAGTTTGTTTTATTATTTCGATTAACTCGTAGAAAAAGTACTGCCATAATTAGTTATCCAAATCGAAATCATAAGGAATACTCATTCCTGGCTAAACTACTAATTTGTTTCTAACATGACACTAATTTCTGTCGCTCTCCTGTCGATGAGATTATCATTCACGAAAAGATGATACATGAATTCTCATGATGTAATGAAAATGGCATTCGGGATGTGGGTGAGCGCCCAAACAGATGCACTTAACGTTTTTTGCAGCAGTTGTGGGTTTTGGGGCATTATGTACAGTATTTACAGTACATCACACATCACTCACATTTGTATTTTATACAATCGTGATATAATAGAGAGCTTTACAGTCGAGTATTGTATACAACACTTTTTCTACGAGTCATCTAAAACAATACTTTTTTGTATAAAACCTAAATTAATAATGAAAATTGGTACTTACCAATTTGACTCAGATCTCAGTAGACAACAATGTATTTTCTATGGGAGCGCGGCGGAACGTGATTGGTCAAATTATTTTATAGTTGACTACAGCGTATCGAAATGAATATTATAGTTGAGTTGGGAGTCCATACATTTATTTATTTATTTATTCAACAGTACATGTCATGTGCATTACAAAAGATGTTAGTTACAGTTAGTTGGTACATGACAGGGCACAAAATGCTAACAGATAGGTACTTACAATTCTAGCGAAAATCAAAATAATTAATATAATTTAAAGCTAAGATAGTTCATGCAAAGGAAAGGTATGTCATGAAAAGTACGCAATTATAGTTTGGTATACGAAATCGTAATTCAACCATTACAGTCGACGAGTAGAAAAATGTCATTAGCTCCATACTATACTTACCTCTGCGCCTCTGACTATACCAGTATTAGAAAATGTCCATAATAATAAACTGACATAATAATATAAATTATAGGCATAATGCATGCTGTTTGGTATTGCAGGTGTTCATGGACAACGGCAATTACTTACCATCAGGCAATCTGCTTGTTTGCCTGTCACATCATTAAAAAAAACCGGCCAAGTGCGAGTCGGACTCGCGCACGAAGGGTTCCGTACCATTACGGAAAAAAACAGCAAAAAAATCACGTTTGTTGTATGGGAGCCCCATATAAATATTTATATTATTCTGTTTTTAGTATTTGTTGTTATAGCGGCAACAGAAATACATCATCTGTGAAAATTTCAACTGTCTAGCTATCACGGTTCATGAGATACAGCCTGGTGACAGACAGACAGACAGACGGACAGACGGACAGCGGACGTGATTTTTTTGCTACGGTTATGGTACGGAACCCTTCGTGCGCGAGTCCGACTCGCACTTGGCCGGTTTTTTTTCCAAACTGCTTTAAAATTCCATCTGGTTCTGGTAGGCAAGTTAATTATTTAAGTTGTTAACAAATAAAAAAAGCATTAAAACATTAAAACTACATATAAACTAAACAAATTAAAACTAAACTAACATTTAAGATAATATTTTATCGTAGAATATCAAAGGCTGTCGTTATTTTTACTAGAGCTTTTCCTAATTGGAAAAACTTACTAAGTGGTAATAGGCCGATTTTGATTTTCTTGTCGACTTTTTTTCGTCAGTTTTTGATAACATTTGCCAAGTTTGTAATTCTCCAAATCCTACAAACTGGGACAAAAAATGTAAACATACGTTTTCGTAATTCAGTTAAAAAGATTTTTAGGTCATTCGGCAAAATTGTACAGAATATTAGGGAACACAAGTAATAATCACCATCGAAATCTGACGAAAAAAAGAAAACGATATAATAAAAATCGGCCAAAAGAGCAGTTTAGCGTGTATTGCAAGCAAAGCAATGCTGCGTTCTCGGCGATAAAACACGGTAACTACTTTGTTCTGGCCAGCGACCTGGAATTCGAGTTATGTCACTTTTATGACAGTTTTACGACCTCATTATGACGGTTAAATTTTGCCAAACGTCGTGCTGGGATACGGAAGTGTCTAGGCACAAAAAATGCTGTAGCAAATAATGAAAATTTTTGGGTATTGCCATAGAGAGCTCACTGTCACTCCATACATCAGTTTTGTTACCAAAACGACTATTATTTTCGTAGTCGACATCTAGCGTCAAGTAGCGGGATTATCAGTACTGTTACTCGACAATAGATGTCGCGACGAACGGAAAGTGTAATGCTCAACAATTTTCAGCTAATATTATAACCGGATCAACCGGAACTCTGTTTTCAAATCCTTCTGCTTGTAATATTAGTTGAGCAATACACTTTTCGTCAGTCGCGACACACGTGACATCTAGTGTTGAGTAGCAGTACTGTTAATTCCTCTACTAGACGCTAGATGTCGATTACGAAAATAGTTGTCGTTTTGGTAACAAAACTGATGTATGGAGTGAGCACTCTATGTTTACTTATTTCTCTCCGGTCTCCTCACGATGTTTTCCTTCATTGAAAAGCAACTGGTAAATATCCACAGATATCAAATGATATTTCGTACATAAGTTCCGAGAAACTCGTTGGTACGAGCCGGGGTTGCAAGTCGCACCTCTTACCACTGTGTGGTTTGGCAGAAGAAAATATGTATTTAGTTGTAAGTAAGATCTTTGAATAAACGTTTATTTATTTATTTATTTTTTACCGCTAGGCCACCAGCGCTAAGACATACTATATGCATAGTTAGAGTTAGACCAAGATAAGTCTGCAACGATTTTGATAGCACACGCAGTGCAAGTGTTATTTTAAACGTCAATCGTCTATGAAATTATGACTCTATAACTACGCACTACCAAAAACTTGTAAAAACAATAAAAGATTTCACGCATGGAATAAAGGATATAAAGATGATATAAAGGAGCCAAATCTCTATGTATGAAAAGTGTCCATCAAAAAACAGTTATTAGGCGGCGCCACCATACACCGAAATACTACCAAAACAATCTACGTAATTTGGTCGGGTTATTTGTTGCCTTATATGGTTCATGTTATACTCATGTCCCAGAGCCTAACTAGCGCCACCGGAGAGATTAGGAACTATTATTTAAAGCTTAACGCGGTCACTTTTACAACAATTCTGCCATAAGAGATTGCGATCCTTTCTATACCGTCCATAATTATCTGTAATTATCTGTATTTGCTACACCCTATTCAGGGTCCATGTGATACCATAAGAAATATGTAAATACTACCCAAAAATGTACCATGGAAGCAAGAAATAAATGAATGAATACTGAATTATTTCACGTCTTCATCCGCGCTGCAGACTCCGTGAATCTGGGTCAATGCGGGAGATTTCAAATTTAGAACGCGGAACCGCTGCACCACTGCGGTATGCACTATCAAAACAAACTACTCCAAAACTAAAACTGAGTTCCTCGCACAACGTATCTTAATGCCTCAAGGGCCTATTTTAGATTTAAGCTAGTTATTAATTTCGTTTACGTAGTACCACTGTTTATATCTAGTATGTAAATAATAGGTATTATCAGTCGCTTTTCGGTTCGGTGGAGGAAATCCTCTTGAGGAAACCGGACTAACTCCACTATTACACTTAAGAGCTATAAAAATAAGTAGCTTTGTATGGACATACCCTAAGAAATGTTATAGAAATATGATGTACGTAGCATATGTTGAAATTATATTGCAGTCACATTTCAGAGATAACTTTTTTTGCTTACTAAATCGGTGCAGTTAGTCATACCATGCCATTTTTAAAGTATAGACTATTAGTGACAGAGTCTGATACCTAAACGTCAAATATTATAAAAATATGATTTTCATAAGGGCACTACCACGCTTTGTCACTGCAAAGGCAATGCAGACGATATTTATAAATTAACCTGGACATTTAATATTTAGCATCATTATTTTATTATTTTACTAATTTTCTAAACGAACTTGACATTTAACGTTGCATAAACGTCGATAAAATATAAAGTTATAAATATAGATTTTATTGCTATTTGTATGAGATGCATGTAATTTTACCTAGACTTAAGAAAATTGAGTGCCCTGACAGGGTGTCATGTACCTACCATCCTCAAACTGTAACACCTAATGTATTATGAACATGACTGCAATACAATAAAGAATAAAGAATAAGATATGAGAAAGATATGTCCGATTATTTCCACTACTTCCAGTCATTGCGCAGGTACTCGTATTATGAATTATGATCTCAAATCTCAATATCTTACGTAAACAATTGTATGAATCAATGAATGTTTACGCGAGATGAGTTCACGTCTCAATTTAGCTGGTGATTGGAAGTCAAAGGTCTTTTAGATTGGCGGGCTCTCGATAGGAGAACAATGTAGCCCGAGAGGCGACCTTCACGTTGTTTACATTATCGAATAATAAAGGATGTCCTTAGGCATTGGACAAAGCCGAAATTTAATGCATTAGGGTATTTAGAATCAGTATACAAAGTATCATAACAACCGGTGTAGCGGTTACGAAGAAATTAACAAATTACGATTTTTTACTTTGGAGCAGCCTGTATGTGTTAATAGCTCTTAGTAATAAATAGTATGAAACCTTCTTCGACCTTATTGATTATCTTCTTTATTTATAAAGTAAAGTGAATAAAGTAAAATTTTATTTTTTAAAATCAGTTACATTTATGTGTGTGTTATCACTAATAACACACATTAATAAGATTCAGACTTTTGATAAATGTCATCATTGCCGCACATTTTCGAACAAATTGTCATAAATACAGCATGTTTCTTTTTGTTGTCGATCATTGGAATTAATTTTTGTTCGAATTTTTTTTTATCTCTTGTTCTAATTCAAAAAAATTAACGTTAGAGCATTCCTGAGAAGTTACCCTACGTGGGATTTCAGGGATTGTCCAATGGCTAAGGTCAACCTGTATACGTCTAATTATTTTGAAAAAAATGCCGATTCTGACCAATGATTCTTGCTTAAAATTAAATATTGATTAGTTTATTCAAAGCATGTTTCAATGAAAAGAAGATGAAGTGACATCTCAATTTAGCGTAGTGATTGGAAGTCAAAGGTCTGTGAGATTGGCAGGCGCTAGATAAGCGCGTAATGTAGTCCGAGAGACGACCATCACACTGGTTACGTCACTTAATAAACTACTATTAGTGAATTAGTATCTGTGTTGAAAATAACTGGATGTTGACTAGGACTCAAGAAGGTAAACATGACTAAAAGTTCTACGTAAAATTATAGTATATTGTGCAACGTAGCCCTACGTTCTGGGGTAAGTGAAATATTGTACGAGAGTCTATATATATTAACAATATTCTTACCCCCGGAGTCAAAAACAAAAAACTAAATTTTAAGCGAAATCATTCTTAAATACATTTCTTACATTCGTCCGCCATTTTTCCTTAGGCACAGACCCATCGGCATTCAGCCACAATTGAAAATTGTGTAAATATATTTGAAACGGCTATTAAATTAATCAAATTAAATATTTTAAAGCATAAACTTTCAATTCAATTCAATTCATAAACAAAAAAAAATTATAAACGTCAGTATTTTCGAAGTGAAATTCGTTTATACCTACTTGGCTCGTATGAATTAGTGACATAATTTAAAAAAAACTACGAGTGCTTTATTTTCATAATCCATAACTCCCGCGGGAACAATATAGGGCTTAAACTTCAGTACACCTGCATGAAATAAGATCTTTTGCGAGCAAGTGTGATGAAAAAATTAAAGCTATATAGCTAAGCTAGCGACTATAGGAAATAGCCGCAATCTTAACGAAATTTCGGAAACTGGATGAGTAAAATACAAAGTATTATTAATTGTTTTTATTTTAGCTAGTTGATTAAGCAGGCAGTGTTAAGCGCTACAATATCATAAAAAGCAAAACACACCGGCACGTTATTATATTTATAACCTCCAAAACTATATTACCAGTGTGTCAAATACAATAGAGCAAACAATCGAAAAGGTTTCATGCACGTGAATTCATATCTCGATTTACTGTTGTGATTAGAAATAAAAGTCCGAGAGATAAGCGTGGAATGTAGCCCGGGAGATGACCTTCACACGCGTTACGTCATCGAACTAATAAAATGCTAATCGTAAATTTGCATCCAACGGACGCTTGAAAGAATACATTATTTTATTTGTAAGATAAGAGATCCTTGGATATAAAATTGACATAATACCAGAAACCTGATGTATTTTCGATTTATTTGTAATTTTTTTTACGACATACGATTAAATAAAGAAAACAAATGGATTTTCTTTAGTGTAGTGTCTTGTAGGATGCTTATAAAAATCTACCCTGGTTTTAGGGTGCGTGTAATGAGATAAGTAGGTGCCTACATCTTATATTTTACTTTCAGGCATTGAAGAAGTAAGTTATTCTGAATAGAATGTTTTGCAAATATGTTTTGATTGATATGCTAGTATGAATCCAATGTAACATCCAAATCTACTATTATTGTTAAATACATATTACACGAATAATGCCTACAGCCACAGCCGAAAGTTTCACAGTGCACAGTTTTCACACTCGAATATACATGTAAGAGCAATACAGACAAAGATAACTAAATTTAGATTTTCGAAAGAAAGAAAGAAGAAAGAAAATACATTTATTTAACGCCACAACATAGTACATAAAAAAAGACATGCAGACAAAAAAAACATTTGGACGCTAAAAGGATCCCCATTTAACATGATGCCGCGGCGAACCGTGGCGCTGGTTTTCTGTGGGGACCTGACTTAATCTAAAATTTATGGCGACCGTACGCCGATATCGATATGTACTCTATCTTAAGAGAATAGATGTGATTGAAACTGAAATTCACATGAAACATGTGAGCTTAAAAAAAAAATCCGACAACTTGACTAAAATTAAAAGTGATTATTAAATAATGCATGCGTACCGCGTGACGGTGACACATCTGACACACCGTGACTTTCATATTGACACCAGACTCGTCTCGTCTCGTCAGCTAAATACAGGTCTATTATTAGGATCTAGAACTTAACGTTAGTGGGCGATGCATGCGTTGTTCCTCTAGAAATACTTGGCAGGTTGCGCTTTTACCTTTATGACGTTATGTTTACCTGTTACGATAAGAATATGAAATAGACTATTGTTTAAAAAATAATAATATGGAATATGATTTTTTATTTTATTTCTAATACTTATTTTTAGTTAGTAGCAATAGTCTATGTAGCAAAGAAAAAAAAACTTATTGTAAGTTTCGTGTAAAGCATTGGCCTTGCCTCATGATGTGTTCATTCTTCAACTAAAAATGGAAAACGAAAATGGTATTTTTTAAGTTCTTATAAGCAATCAAATTTGAATAAAATCAATTACAACTAAATTAAAACTAACTAAAATAGTCCCCCAGATCTGATCCCTGCGGAAGGGTGCCCATAATGCTGGCTACATTGCCTCGCTTAATGGCAATTCCGATTCCTTGGCCAAGAATGAGCCAGCCCTAGGATCTCTGGTGGTGTCAAGAAGCATCTTTAAATAAACTTAGCGCATCCTGACACCAAGGTCCCAAATAAAAGTCTTACTATTAATACTTCTCTTAATAGTAATACTTAAAGAAATATAACTTAAATTATATACAGAAAAAAACTTAACACATTCTTTAGAGTATTTTTAATCAGGTTAATTTTAGTTTATTTAGAAAATACTGTATTAATAATTAGTTATTTTGTTTTGCTTTATTTATTATATTATTTTATTTTTATGTACCGTAATACGAACAATTAAACTTGAAAATTGTAAACTCGTTATAAAAACGCCACCTGTATAAAATCTGCTCGCAGTGCGCCGACGAGTTTTATTTAACACTTACACAGCAATTAAATAACAGCTGACATTCACTACACAGCGTTACGCCGGGCTTGTGTTTATTATTAGGTAGTTTCCGTGCATTGGGTGACACGTGCGAAATCACGGTCGGAACTCAGCCCGACAGCGGTTTTGATGTCTAGTCAACGTCAATAGTATATTGTGTCACAAGTGAGCAAAATGACATATTTACGGTGAGGGCGTACAATTGAATCCTAAACGAAGCGAAGGATTCTATAATAGAATCCCGAGAGTAGCGAGGAGTTCTAAAGTAGAATCCTGAGCGTAAGTGCGCACTGTCCGATTGGTATCTGTCGCTTGACCTGTGTTGCTACAGTTTGAATGAATTTATTTTAAGGAAGTGTAATAAGCCCTGACATTAGATAAAAAACTGAGATATAGATATAATAATTGTAATAACGAATAGAAAATAAATATAATAATTGTAATAATGAACTTTATCAATAGAACTACGAACACAAATTGTATATTGTAACGTAGTATAAATCTATTATAATTATATGGTTGACATTGTATATTATAGTATGGCTGAATTGACGTGTAAAATTTGTACAATTTTATCAATAAATGTATCTTATCTTATCTTATGGTAGTATGTACAATAATTTGTCCCCATAGCAATAAATCGATAAGAGACTCGATAGCGGCGGCGGGTGAAGGCCGCGGGGAGTCGGGATCACGCGTTACATCAGACATCAACTTTCCATAACCATCATTGTGTGCCGTTCTCGTGAACGTTCTCCGTTTTGTATAAGTAATGTTCTCGCACGAGAACAAAATAGTAAACGGAGAGAGTACCTAATAGAGAGTAAAGGGATAACGTTCTCGAGAAAGGCACAATTAAGTAATATATTGTAAACCACCAGCTTCTGTCCGCGACTGCGTCTGCGTGTAATGATGACGATGATGAGATAAAAAACTATGCTATGTCCTTCCCGGGCATTAAACTATCTCCATACCAAATTTTATTTAAATCGGTTCAGTGGTTTAGGCGTAATGATTGACAACCGACAATAAGTACCCTTTAGGTTGAAAGTCGCACATATCTGAAACGGCTTGCGTACACTGCAGACCGTTATAATTTTCAGCCTATTTTTGTGTATTTTTAGTTCAACAAAGTCTCAACGAAAGAATCCACCTTCAAAAGCATTGAAATAGATCACTTATGTTTATGACAGAATATACCATTTCGTTGACAGTTTTTTACGGTATTCTTGGTATATATACGGTACACTTGATTATTCAAAACTGATAGAAAAATGGGCCTGTAAAATAAACGTTGTGAAGCAAACCTAACACTAAAATAAATATAAACACTAACCAACAACCGGTTTAAGACACTAGAAGAACGCAAACATTTAGCGTCCGTCGATAAATAACTCAACAATGGAACTTAGCGATTGGCCAGCCGCCAGTATATTAGTTTCTGTGCCAACTATTCACAATAAACTCTTTTAAACTCGTTTCTAATACAATTTTATCCAGAGATTCATAATAAGTGTATGTAATCGTAGATCAGATATATGCTGGTTTTGTCGTTAGGAAGATTTGTAAATATTAGCAGCAACCACAGAGGTTATTGGCTGAGGCAACGTCTACATATTATAATTAAAGCGAATTAGTTCCAAAACGTCGCAATGCATTTGGTTATTCTGGAGATATCCGACTTTTAGACCGAAAGTGTGTTGTGATATGATTACCGTCTGATGCATGAGGATATTTTTGTCTCTTAATGAAGTTATGCAATTTTAATTGTTTGACATTGAATTTGTCATTAAGGCGAATATTGTACTTACTATAATTCAGGTATAGGTAGTTTTTTTCCTATTCCTATGCGATTATGCCATAAACGGGTTGATTTATTTTTTATAATGGTTATTTATTCACGGTTAGTTGGTAGGTTGGTACTATAGTATTTTTTAAAACAGCGTGCGTGCGGTGACAGATGCCATCTTCGTACAATTTAAGTATAACCTTAAAACGCAAAATCTCGCAAAATTGTATTGAGATGACCAAGCTGTAAGAAAAATATTATAAGAACAAAATACTTGCTAACCTAAGATTTAAAATAAAATTAAGGTAAAAAAGTTTTAAGTTAAACGGTTTTATTTTAATCAGAATGTGGACCAAAAACTAGAAAATAAAAATTATTATACTAATTAAAAGAATCAAGAAAACATTTAACAAGCACTTGGACTATGCATTAGACGATCAAATTTATGACTTTAAAATACATCAAAAGTTAATTATCTGCCGGAAGTGTAACTTTTTCCATTTTTTCCTTTAATATATTTGGAACATCAAAAATTAATTAAAATAGCACCATGACAGACGAGGTAGACAGACAAACATTTAACATACCATTCCAACAATGGTTTTACGTGACCAAATACTAAAACGATTTGATTACCATCGTAGGTAACCATGTCGATAAGAAACGTAAGGCTTACCGCCAAGGTTTAATGGTGTTATATGGAGAAATATAATTAAATTCAACCACGTTTTCAGACGTGCAATAAGTAGCAGAACATTCTTACGAAAAGTTACGAAAAATCAATTAAATAAAGATTTAATTAATTTATTTTACAATTTATGTGTGTTTACTAATATATCTTTAAGAACTGTAAACTAACAAAATATGGGCCGACAGACCTGAAATAAAGATTTTCAATTCAATTCAAAGATAGAGGCAGACAACAGGCGATCTTATCGCTGAAAAGCAATTTCAACAACCTCTCTATAAGGTGCCATGTTTATTGCAATACAAAATCTTCAAAAATGCTAAAAGCCAAAACGCTAGTTAAATCATGGCCGACGCTCATTTGTCAGAGCAATTCGTGCGTAATTTGACATTGACAAAGAGGATATAATAAGATAGAGCGGTACTGTCATAGTAAATTTTGTAACCACAGTAAATTCACTGCCATCTATCGACACACTTTAAAACTAAAAATTAAGATTTATAAAAATACGATAAAATGTATTTAAATATGGATACGTGATTTTTTTATTTGCATTAATTATTTTATTATTTTGACCCACGTTCTTTCACTGATATGCGTTAAAATTGTTAAATAACAAACGAAACCGTCGACGCCCTCTATACGAGAGTAGGCCAAAGGTAGTAGCGACATCAAATGTTCGTCATTTTCGAGGCACGTTTTTTCCTTAGACTGTATCCATCTATTACGGAGTTATATCTATCTTTGACATTGAGTAGCGAAGCTTTTAGGCTGATTGATAACGTCAGACAGATACTGATTAGGCAAGGCCTACCTGTTTGGGTTTGGTGTGTTTTAAAATGTGGCTAAAATATTAATTGAGTACCAACACAGACATTTGAGTAGGTACAGACATTTGATCAGCCAATTCAGCCTGATCATTAAAGGGCCTTTTTAGGATTCCGTACCCAAGGGGTGAAAACGGGACCCTATTCTAAGACTTCGCTGTCTGTCTGTCTGTCACCAGGCTGTATCTCATTAACCTTGATAGTTAGACAGTTGAAATTTTCACAGATGATGTATTTCTGTTGCCGCTATAACAACAAATACTAAAAAGTAGGGAAACCTCGGTGCGCGAGTCCGACTCGCACTTGGCCGGTTTTTTTTTTCTGTTAGATTTGGATAAAATTTGGAGGGTTTAAAGAGCTCCTAATTATGGGTGGAAGAAATACGGTACGCTTAAAAATATACAGTTTTCCGTTGATTTACTAAAATAGGTACATTATAATTATGTGTTTGTATACCTGTCCGATTTCTAAGAGCCAGTTCGCCATAGATTTACTATGGCAAACTGGCTCTTACGCAGCGTACTACGTAGGCTAACAACACGCGAACGCGAAGCGAAGCGATGCGATGCGATGCGTCGCGGGGTGAATCAATCCTTTGATACCTATAGAAGTGTCCTACGTGGGCGATCTCGTTGCGAACGCGAACGCCGTGGGCCCTCTGCGCTGCTTCGCTTCGCGTTCGCGAGTTGTTCGCTTACGTAAGACGCTGCGTTAGAAAAGCGGACAGATTATATAACTGGGGAAGTTTAGAAGGACAGTAAAGTTGCTCTTATTTTTCACATATCCGCCAAATTTTATCGAATTCTCACAAAAACCTAATACAAAAAAATTAAAATCGGCCCAGGTACATTTGATCAGTCAGATAATTAGTTTAGGTACTAACATGGTAATTTAAGTATATTTGTAACTAACAAAATATGGATTGTATCGTCCGAAATAAATGTTTTTTTTATAATTTATTCGATGCGCCGCTTGATTCGGTTCAAAAGGGCCTACTAGCATACTATTACTTATTCTGTGCTACTTAGTAATCCTGAAATCCTGTAGAACTTCGATCGGCTCTCTCCTACTTTAATAGTTTTTGATATGTATGCTCTAAGGTCAAACTTGTTTTGATTTATTAACCAAACAAACTATCAAAACAACCACAACTGCGTTTAATTTATACATTATTTATCCTTGGTTTAATGATTTTCTTACCCATTCATTACAATTTCTTACCCATTATGCTTGATTGCCACCGACGTGGTATAAAAAAAAACCGGCCAAGTGCGAGTCGGACTCGCGCACCGAGGGTTCCGTACTTTTTAGTATTTGTTGTTATAGCGGCAACAGAAATACATCATCTGTGAAAATTTCAACTGTGTAGCTATCACGGTTCATGAGATACAGCCTGGTGACAGACAGACAGACAGACGGACAGCGGAGTCTCAGTAATAGGGTTCCGTTTTTACCCTTTGGGTACGGAACCCTAAAAACAATCACTATAAACATCATACCAAATCATACATGGCGAAATCATGGAGGCGTGCATATCAACTTAATTCTGTTTATATAGAAAATGAAACTACCACTAGGTAATAGAAATAATTTACGTATTTAACACCCCTAATGTTAAGCATATATTCTAGGAAATTATTTTTCTTCTATTAATATGTAAGGGGACCACCCTACTAGGTGGTGACAAACCCTCACTCCGATGTTTGTTATGATGTTGTAAACCATAGCAACCTTCCATCCATGACAATAATAATTATTGGTTGTTTTAATTATTCAAAGACTATAAAGGGTGAGGCGCATTTTCCTCGCAAATCGGGAGTTATTTGACTTAGTATATACCTATATATTATTATACGCGATTAAATTTTTTTTCTTTTTTTTTAATCGCGTTAGACCCGGTAATGACATTAATTATGTGTACAGAATGCGAGAGTTTAAAGTGTTATAATAGTTGGGTTGGTTTTACGGTACTTACAAAATTAAGGTCTATTTTACTGTTGAGTGCGTGTCTAAGTAATTCGTTTTCTTGTTCCAGCAAGGCATCGGAGTGGAGCTGGTGCGCGCGCTGGACAGCAACCCACCTAACGTGTCCAACGTGTTCTGCGAGTGTGACTCTAAGGACGACGTGGTAAGTGTTGTCTGACTACCTGTCTCTCTCATCGAAGTGTTGCTGGACAGCAACCCACTCAACTTGTCCAACGTGTTCTGCGAGTGCGACTCTAAGGACGACGTGGTAAGTGTTGTCTGACTACCTGTCTCTCTCATCGGAGTGGTGCTGGACAGCAACCCACTCAACGTGTCCAACGTGTTCTGCGAGTGCGACTCTAAGGACGACGTGGTAAGTGTTGTCTCTCTCACATGTAGTCTGTCTCTCTCATCGGAGTGGTGCTGGACAGCAACCCACTCAACGTTTCCAACGTGTTCTGCGAGTGCGACTCGAGGACCACGTGGTATTAAGTATGGTCATTTTTTGCCTATTTTCTTGAATAACTTCTAAATTGTTTATCCTAAAATTATAAAAAAATATATATTTGAGATTCTCACAATGAGCTCTTTCATTTCATATATAACACGATATAGTTTGAAAAACTATTTTTTAATTTTCTCATTTACCCCCCCAAAAGTGGCCCTCAAAATTCATTTCTTTGGGTCATAAACTATATGTATACCAAATTTCAAAATTGGTCCAGTAGTTTCGGACAGACGAACAGACGGACAGACAGACAGACGCACGAGTGATCCTATAAGGGTTCCGTTTTCTCCTTTTGAGGTACGGAACCCTAAAAACCGACAACTCACGGGTCGCAGGTGATGCACGCACGGCAGGGAATTGCCGGGTGGTTGCGTTGTACAGGCGATCATGTGGGCATTTGATCATTTGCACGATGATCTTGCCGATGATAGACGATCAACAATTATGCAAATAATTCCTGATTTTCTAAGTTTTAGTTAAAATAGAATTACACTGAATTACAGTGATAAAAAGACGCAAGTCGATTGTGTCGAGTGTTCGGAAAGAGAAATCGTACCTATATTGAATTTTATCAAATAGCGATACGATGTAACAATGAAAAATAAGTCAGTTGCAAAAATGCTTTTTTTAGTGGTAAAAAGGCATTTTTAGGGGACACCCGGATTTGAACCGGGGACCTATCGATCTGCAGTCGATTGCTCTACCACTGAGCTATATCCCCACATGATATTAATGATGAAAAATACTACTATATTCTAAATAAGTAAATAACAAAAGGCTATCGTAGGCACGTAGGCGGATGACATTCCTATATCGCCTATCAAATCGAAACCTCTTTTCTAAATTTGAACCTAATTACTTTGTAATACGGTTGATTATTGAATTTTGTCAAATAGCGAGATACGATGTATCCAAAGTTTGGTTCGATAGTTTTCTAACTGCCCAGATTACGTTGAACTTTGACAGTGGTCTTTAATTAGAAAGCGTTTGAAAATGCAAGGGTCACGTCGGACTGGTTAGTGATAACACATTTTTAAACAAAAGTACTAAAATAACTGCGTTATTTTAGTACTTTCCATCGATTACATATAAAATCAAATGTCAAATGGCAGTTTAATGTTCGACATGAAATTTGTTTGTACCATCGCCCACACTGTTAACTGTCAGTTAAGAGTGTTGCTGTTTGTACATACTTACTTATATGATAAAAGTTTCATGTTACTGAACTAAAAAAAAAACCGGCCAAGTGCGAGTCGGACTCGCGCACGAAGGGTTCTGTACCATTACGCAAAAAACGGCAAAAAAATATTTTTTGTTGTATGGGAGCCCCACTTAAATATTTATTTTATTCTGTTTTTAGTATTAGTTGCTATAGCGGCAACAGAAATACATCATCTGTGAAAATTTCAACTGTCTATCTATCACGGTTCATGACATACAGCCTCGTGACAGAGAGACAGACAGACGGACAGTGGAGTCTTAGTAATAGGGTCCCGTTTTTACCCTTTGGGTACGGAACCCTAAAAAAGGTAAAACATAAAACTACCTATTTATTGAATCAATCAGACAGAAATTGCTCAAATCCTTAACTGTTATTGCCATGTAACATTAAATCTGCCTTTGATGCTCTAAACATTTTTCAAAAATATGATAGTTACAACCATATTTTGAAGCAAACCCCTTCCCAAGGTTCTTGCTTGCTTCCCTGAAGCGAAGCGAAAACCTGAAGCCAATTTACAGTCACGATACAGTGACTGAGTGTTATAAGTACAATACTTGTTTTATATAAATAATTTTAATTTATTCGTTATGTTGTATCTTCCCGCTGTGTAACTTTTTCTTATTTAACTATTTGTTCATTGTACGTTAATTACGTTATTTTATGTCTTTTTTTAGGGTTCCGTACCCAAAGGGTAAAAACGGGACCCTATTACTAAGACTCCGCTGTCCGTCTGTCCGTCCGTCTGTCCGTCTGTCTGTCTGTCACCAAGCTGTATCTCATGAACCGTGATAGCTAGACAGTTGAAATTTTCACAGATGATGTATTTCTGTTGCCGCTATAACAACAAATACTAAAAACAGAATAATATAAATATTTAAATGGGGCTCCCATACAACAAACGTGATTTTTTTGCTGTTTTTTGACGTAATGTTACGGAACCCTTAGTGCGCGAGTCCGACTCGCAGTTGGCCGGTTTTCTTTTTGTCTGTTACCTTCCGTGATTCTTCTCACCTGATGGTCTCATCGGAAGATCAGCGTTGGAAACCACCAGCAACATGCTGAGATGAGGCCATTTCGTGGCACTTTAATCTTATTTTATGTTTTCTTTTATATTATGTAATACAAGATATTACATAATATAAAAGTGTGTTGTTTGTGCTTACGAATAAAATTTTATTCTATTCTATTTAACTAAGGATGAATCAGAATGTAAATGTTTCAGACAATCACGTGTGACTGTGAGGCAACGCCTGCCTTCCAAATCAAAGCCTTCAGTCAGCGAGGGGAGAAGGTGGAAGTGTCACACTACCGAGTCAATGTGAATAGGTAAGATGTATGATATGACCACTCGCCGTCAAAAGGGCGTTCATATTCACACCCTGAGACTTTAATGGTCGGGCAATTCGGGATACTTGGGAAAAGAGGTATTTTGTGCTGCGTACGCTCTTGCTTGGATTGCATGCTATAAGCCGAGGTTGTTCTCTAAAATACCAACGTCAAGTTCGTACGAAGACAGAATATACTTTAAACTATGAGTCTGTCCGTTATTGGGTTTCCGAAAAAGGATAGCAGTTTAGGACAACTTTTGACAAAAACAAATAAAATGAATAATAAATAATAAATATTATAGGGACATTCTTACACAAATTGAATAAGTAAGCTCAAGAAGGCTTGTGTTGTGGGTACTCAGACAACGATATATATAATACTTATATAAATACTTACATACATAGAAAACATCCATGACAGGAACTAATATCTGTGCTCATCACACAAATAAATGCCCTTACCGGGATTCGAACCCAGGAGCATCGGCTTCACAGGCAGGATCACTACTCACTAGGCCAGATACCGGTCCTCAAAATACACATACAATCAATACAATCAATGGAAGATACCTACTTCACCGACAAGAGAATAACTTAAGTTAATGATGAGATGTGAATCAATAAGAAAATATGTGTCAAATATTGAAATCTACATATTTTAACCAACACGCGTACTCTACATGTTCCAGGTTCCGCGCTCGTCTCAACGTAGTCTGCATAACAGAGAAGTTGACGGGAGAACTACGATGCGATGGTTGGCCAGAGGTCAAAGTGGCCCTGGCTCCCGTGGGACCTCTGAAGACGTCCTCCAACGAGGCAAACCTACAACAACTAGTCAGGTAAAGTCCAAGAGTTGACAAAAGAGTTACGATGCGATGATTAACCAGCGGTCAAGGTGTCCTCGAGGCCGTTGGATTACTAAAAACGACCTCAAAAGAGGTCTATTTTCAACAACTAGTCAGGTTATAAAACTTGAGGGGAGACTTAAGGGCCTTCGCTAAAACATGCGCGCATACCGGGTGTGGTCTGTAGCACGAGAAATAATTAAAACAATGAAAAGATGAAACACTTCTTCTTATTATCGTGCCATATCAAAAGTTTTCTTTACTCTTTGCCGTTCTAGAAAGAGTGGCGGCGTCCTTGGTACCGGTCCAATCCCTAATATTGTTACTCCATGTTGTAACACATATTATTTAACAACTTTTAAAAATTATAAATCTTTTACACTTCGGTAAGTGATAAAAGTGTCAGTCAATCTGCCAGAACGAGTGACATAGAGTGGAATTAAAAGAAAGCCCAGAACAGAGTCCAGCAGCGTACCATAATCCATATTGTGATCAAGTAGGTAAGCAGTTACTGAGATGGGCAATTTAGTAAAAACTGTAAACACCGAAAATCGGTTTTTGACAAAAACTGTGATTTTGATTTGCAACGCTTAAATTAGGTATCTACGAATTTAAGTATCTTTTAGGGTCCCACCTTGTCGATACCTAAAAAATCGTCGATATCATATTTTTCATCAAGCTAATCACTATTAACTCAATCAAACCAATTCTGGCCGCTTTATAAGCCAACCGTTAAATGTTATCGTATCGATAAATCAATCGATCATCAATAACCGATCGTTCTTTCGAAGGGTTCAACGTATAAAAACTATAAAATTATCTAAAGCAACCAGATTATTAACCTAAAGCCATTTTGTTTCGATAGATTCCGCAGACGATTTATTAAAATATTTGTGTTTTATGTTTTCAGTGACATCGTGGTAAATGCGCTCCGAAACACGCAGCTAGCGTTTAATTTATCTCACTACCCCACGTGTCCGAGGCTGCGAAGACACTTTGACACGTCGCCGCGGCTGCCCCTCCACTATGATTCCATGGTGAGTAAAATACATACAAAAATTTGGTTCACGTCCCTCCTTTGGACTCAAAAATTAAGTGCTATAAAGGCTAATTCTCCAGTTAAGCCCTTGCCCACAATCCACATAAAGGGGTATGGTATTCTCATTCTCTTATCAAAGTTGTAATTTGAGTGCTTTCATATTTGATAAGATGTTGACGATGTCGTTATGGCTCCTTATGCACGTGCAGCCTGTGGACAAATTATACTAAAAAAGCCTTCAATGCCCTTTTTTTTTTTTTTGTCGGAGTGGGAATGCACTTACGCACGGTGTGTGGGACTCGCCGCTCCTTTTCCCTCTCTTGGCGAGAGGAGCCTTCAATGCCCTGCGCGTCCAGTAACAATGGGTTCAGGATGCTGTTGGGACTGCCTCGTTTTTTTTTGCAGCGCGTCAGGTATGTTCGCGGAGGCGCGTACGGACTGCTTCGGTGCGATAATACGCAAAAGAACTGCCTCCCTGATGCGTCGCGTGCGAGACAGTTCCAATAGCCTCGTGCGCCTAGTGATAGAGTCGCCTGCTTGCGCCTTCTGGAAACATTGGGACAATGTACATATGGGATTCAGAGGCTTAGTTTATAAGTTATTATAGGTTTAACTAACATAGGCTTAAGGGAATGTACACTAACACTATGGACATTAGTCTGAAATAAAATATATTGATTGATTGATTGATAAGAACCCTTCTCTGATGGAAAGCCACAAATGTTTACGTGCTATGTTCCAGTTGTCACACGACCGGATGTACGCGTCGACGCCGACGTCGGCCTCCATGTCCAACGTGCATCTCGGCGAGAAGAGGCTGCTTGTCAAGGTCGTCAACGCTAAGGACTTGGGAGGTAAGAAACCGAAAATCAACACTTTTCCTAGGAAGAAGTCAGTGTCTTCAAAACCTTCAAGAAAATAGCGTACCTACCACCTTAAAGGTTCGCAACACACTTATAAGTGTTATAACTGCTCTAGTGTTGGACACCCGGGTGACGGTAATCGCTTACCATCAGGCGAATCGTCTACTCGTTTGCCTCCCATATCATAAAATTTTTTATGAACTTTGCCCTCCTGTTGTATGTAATCTGTTGTGGCGTTAAATAAATGTATCTTCTTTCATTCTTTCTTTAATTAAGCCTTTGAACAAGTAAGTGTGCTTATGTGGGGCCTATAGATATCTTCATTTTCTATTAAGGCTCGGGAGCTCTATCTTCCCGCAATGTGTTGTCTCTTGCCAAGTCGGTGCAGGATTCAATCAAGTCAACATTCTTATTGCAATAGCAGCATTATTAAAGTAGCTTTGCTGCTACAATCAATTTCCTTGAAATTGTGACGGATTAAACGTTTTAATCGCAACGACAGCAACGCAATTTGTCCAGGGAATTGACAGTGATAAAATCCATTTCCCACTGCTGCAATGCTGCAATTATGCATCAGCAACAATGCAGCAGTAAATTTCAGGATGTGACCTTTAGAATCTGTGATTTTCAGGCAAGGCGGGCTGCCGCGCGCCATACTGCGTGGTTGAGATGGATGAGCCCCCGCAGAAGAACCAGACTGCCTTTAAGAAGGACACTAACCAACCGCAGTGGGAGGAACATTTCCTATTGTAAGTATGGATACAAGGTAGTATTTATTCTAGTTTGAGAAAACCAGCATCGGTGCTGACTTTTATACAGCCAAGACAGGCAAAGGCCTATCCATATCCTAATTATTATTATTATTATTGGTCTAATCTTTTACTACTTCAATGGTCCTTTGAGAAGTCGGATTATGAGAAGATTAAAAAAGTATATAGGCGGTCAAACGAAAGGCTCAGGAAAGAGATACATTGCTCCACCGACAAGAGCTAAGCTCTTAAATTAATGATGATGAAAAAAGTATATAGAATAAAGAAAATAAAGAATAAGATTTGTATAAAGAATTATAAATTTAAAATGTTGAATCCCTCTATATTTTTGCTGATTAGAGCATTTTTCTTACAGCGATCTCTCACCACAAACCGCGGAGCTGCTATTTGAGGTGTACGACCGCACGGGCCCACCTTCCCCCGGCGGAGGCCCATCCACACACAGGTAACTCTTCACATTTTTTTTATTTAATGCCATCAAGTTCTAGTTGTAACATTATCTATATTTATTAGTGGACAAGAATTTTCCAACTTGCTGTCATAGACAATAAATACATAGTTATATATTTTTTTTAAAGAAAATTAGGTTCCGTCATTATTATCCGTGCTTCTGCAAGTTAAGAGGCTTCCATCTGGCAAGCTAAAAGATTTGCGAACTGCTCGCTTGCTATATACTCGTATTCTAATGCAAAATGTACACGAGCAATTAGCATTTCCGAAAATTTCGCAAGATTTTAAAGCACCGTTAAGATTAAAATGACCTTATGTGGTTACTTCTTTAAAACTATCCTGGAGGGGCGGATAGGAAGGAAGCGGGGTAGAGGAAAACCCAGACGCAGCTTTTTAGATCGAGTGAAAGAAAAAGTAGGGGTCGTGTCGTATCGGTCTTTTTAAGTTTACACGGGTTTCATGTTACGTCCTATGTAACTTTACTTTTGAGTGGCATTAACGTAAGACACTTCATTCGGTTCTTGTCTGTCTGATTTAATTTCTTGTCTTATAATTACTTATATAACAATTCAAGTCTTGGAGACCCTTTACACCTCTAAGGATAATTTGATGATCGTTTTTTTTTCTAATTATACATATTTTATCTCTGACACCTAGAGACTTTTACATCTCTAATCCAGTCTAAAAAAAAGAAAACTAATAAAAAATATACAAACAACAGACAATTACTAAAATTGTTACAATTTTAGTTGTTGTTTAGTATATTTTTTATTAGTTTTCTTTTTTTTGTGTAATTCGACATTTAGACTGGATACATCTCTGACAAAGTATCAAATATTTTATTGATTCCATATTTTTTAATTGTTTTTTGTAAATTTTGGTTTTGTATTGCTTGTAAAAATTGACATGTAAAAGTGCCCCTGTGGCCTATTTGCTGAATAAATGTTTGATGTTCGATCAAAAAGTCAAAGAGCTGGCGCGGGATAGGGAAAGCTGGAAGATACTCCACGGACAAGAGAATAACTGTTAAGTTAATGATGATGGTGGTTACAGGTTCCTTGGCCTGGGTCTGGTGGGTATAGACGAGCTGCTGGCGGCGCCCTCGCAGCGGCAGCAGATCGCGCTGCAGACAAGGCCTATGGAGGAGCACGATATTTCGGGCACACTCACTGTAGAGGTATGTAGATAATACTAATACTAATGATGTAACTGTAATACTCGTTTTTTTTAAAAGTTCCGTTAATTTCACCAAGATCCAATCTTGTTACTTTATCCAGCAGTCGGATACTAAAGTAAAGTTCTAAGTTAAAAATCGCTGCCAACTTAACTTGGTTTAACTCTAGTTTACTTTAGTATCCGACTGCTGGATAAAGTAACAACGATGATTGGATCTTGGTGAAATTAACGGAACTTTTTAAATACGAGTATTACCAGTTACATCATTAGTATTTTTATCATTATCATTTGCTTTCGGAAAACTCGGACCACAAAAATAATGGTATCACTATTTTGTGTAATCGGTTCTTCTATTGTTGGAAATGTTCACTTTAAGACATTCGACTCACTCGCTTAAATTGATCGGTTTATACAGTAATAAGAAGATCCTACTTTATGGTTTGATTTTAACAGTCACGCTGCTTGTGCTTACCTCTAAATTGTCATATAAAAAATCTTAATAGATACTGCTGTTGAACTTCATAATCTGGTTCAGGGGCTTTAAAACTTGTATTTTGTCTCACGTAGCTTTATGATGCACAATAAAGAATGTTTCCTCAGTTATGTACTTTTTTCTCGCGAGCCACGGCGAGGTTACTTTTGTTTCATAAGCCGGATCGTATGACATTTGCCTTACATGTTTTTTCCTGGGACCAAAACTAGGGCCGTAGCTCGAAGACTTCTAATATCTCTTTATTATGATACATATGAAAATGTTTTCAGTTCCTATTCATTGAGGGTGCAGACATCCCTGACCTCGGTTCCCGGCCCGTAAAGATCAAAGAATCATTACGTACGGTGTCGCCGCAGGGACACCTCACCACTACCACCAAGACAATATTTAAACAAAACGGTCAGTACTATTTACCTTGAAGTTTTTTTTATACTGTAGTACTTGATGTATGATTTTGATGTGTAGTTTGTGTTAGGTGATGCAATTGAATGTATGTTATGTATGTATGTAGTAGTTTTTAAGTTTGTGTTATTTATGTTCATGTCAATTGTATGCAAATAAATGAGTTCTTATGATTTAATTGAGCTCTCTCTACTCTACTGAGCTCGTTCACTTACCTGTACTAACCTAACTACCAACATGAGAGCAATAAATATTCTATTATATTCTAACAATGGCATTCTGTTAAACAAAAGCCATTATTTCTTTTGTTTAACAAAATAAATAATGTTTTAATATTGTCTTCGGTTACCGCGATAGTTACTCGTGACGAGTCACCCGTTGACCACGAACGCTGTAAAGAGTTCGAAACGTCGGGATGTATTATAAATTCAATATACGCGATATAATCCGTTTTTCATAGTTTTATTTCATAAATAATGTTTTGTTAAAAAAAATTTTGTTTAATAAAAAAAAAATCCATTCATTTAATTTATTGTAAATTTTTAAATTAATTTAATTTAAATAGTATTTTAAATATTAACAATAGATTTTATTTTATTTTATTTTATTTTTATTTTATTTTATGTACCTAACCCCAATGGATCCTAGTTATCTTAATAAAGAAATTATAAATTAAAATTAACAGAATGCCATTGTTAGTACGTAAGTGAACGAGCTCAGTAGAGATAGCGTTAACTATACCTTGATAACCTAGATCTGGTCTTTGATGTTCAAGGAGTCGTTTTGAACGCTTTACGCATTACTGGCCCTCGCCAAGACGACTAAAGATAAGACCAAGTTTAAGCAGAACGGAGAGTACCAGTCTTTCAGTAGCTTAAAGTTGGACATAATAATTTAACGAATAGAACAAAATGAAATAAAAGTATGAAAACGGATTATTTGATATTTATTTGAATAAACTTTTACAGCATTACAGCTAAGAGGCGCCAATCCGCTGCAAAATTAAGTAATTAAAGCTATAGGTACTACAATTAGGTATACGATAAATATGACAATATAATTAATAAGCTGCCTATGGTGATTCACAAAAACGTAAAAAATATTTAAAAAGTTTATGATTTTTGTCGGCAAACAAGTTGCAGTCAGGTGCAAAAGATAAACAATTGTTTTGTAGCTTTTCCTCAGTCACCCGTTGACCACGAACGCTGTAAAGGGTTCGAAACGGGATGTATTATAAATTCGATATACGCGATATAATCCGTTTTCATAGCTTTCATGAGTAGCTATCGCGGTAACCGAAGACAATATGAATGGAACAAAAGTTATGGTATTGCTGAGCGCTCAGGATGTGAATTATCGCTGGCCACATCAATATACATCATCACATCAATACGTACACAACAATATGTATCATCTTTAAATAGACTTGAAATTATCGTTGGTCTGCAATGTCTACATATAGTGCTGATACGTGGCTGATACTAACCATTACCGCTACTCGGGAACTGATGTAAATATGACATTTTTTTTACTTTTTTTTACTCTTTATTTACATACATATATACAGTGGTACTACGTAAACGAAATTAATAACTAGCTTAAATCTAAAATAGGCCCTTGAGGCATTGTACCAAGGATGCTGGCGGCATTTCCTCGCTGTATCGCAATGCTGATACGTTGTGCGAGGAAGCCGCCAGCTCTTCGGTCACCAGTTACGTCAACCAGATATAATGTTTACAATATTTATGTTTTAGGACACGAAAACTCGGCACTGACAGAGTCGGCTCTCCGAGAACTGGAGTTGAGCCCCACTAGCGCCGCCAACAAATCCACCCTCATCATACACTCCGTGCAACGGGTGAGACCCCAAGGCTTTTTAACCCTTTGACCGCCGATGACGTCAACTGATGTGCGGCGGCTACAGCTAAGGAATACAATAACCGGCCAAACCTCATAACCGGTTTCGGTTACGGTTATGCCCGAAAAATAACCGATAATTAGTTATAATCGGTTACGGTTATTTTCGACAAAAAATTATAAATTTACAATCAAGTAATATAAAAAACCGGCCAAGTGCGAGTCGGACTCGCGCTCCGAGGGTTCCGTACTTTTTAGTATTTGTTGTTATAGCGGCAACAGAAATACATCATCTGTGAAAATTTCAACTGTTTAGCTATCACGGCTCATGAGATACAGCCTGGTGACAGACGGACAGCGGAGTCTTAGTAATAGGGTCCCGTTTTTACCCTTTGGGTACGGAACCCTAAAAAATACTAAAATAAAGGTCCAGTAGCTATTGCCGTTGTATCTTCGTCGCCGTTGCGTAGCCCTATTTACTAAGCACTTATTATCGTTCTTTTAATTATTCAAAATACAAGTTGTGTGTTTTGTTTGTTTTAAGAGTTCCAATTTGAAAGTTTGATTTGAATTAACATTGACTTTGTTTATTTTCATCCTGCCTGCGTTTTACCATGATGCATGATTTGGATTGGATTTATACAATCAGGAGCCGAAGAAGTCGATCAAGGTAAGAAAAAATGCTATACAAAATTCTCATATTTTTCATATCAAGTTTAAGTTGTCAGTTAGTTATTAATTTAGACAATTTTGGCATGTTTGCTAGAAGTTCGTTACTTAGTTTTAACCTAGATTTTGATTTGGATGTTCATTTTATTAAGGAGGCGTTTTAACAGTCAAAAACTTTGATTACTTTGTTTTCACACTCGTTCTTTTACCTCAGCCAAGATCATAAGCCAAAGAATAAATCTCTATTTATTCTTATTCCGTCTATACTAACTCTGTGCCGACTTGGTAAGGGACAAAGTGTGAAAGCGCTATTATAGATGTATTTTTTTAAATAAAAATATTACGTTCATAATAGTGTTTCCTCACTCCGTCGCTACCAAATAGGTACATTACCCCTAGTGTACATTCGATAGCGTGACGTGCGTTCGCGTCTGCGTTATGTCTATTTTTGTATGAGATTTTTAACAGCGCGCAAAGCGGGACTTTTTGGAAACTCATAATCCCATACAAAATTACACTTAACGCAAACGCGTACATCACGTCACGCTCTCTTCTTCTTCCTCGCGTTATCCCAGCATTTTGCCACGGCTCATCGGAGCCTGGGGTCCGCTTGACAACTAATCCCAAGAATTGACGTGAGCACTAGTTTTTACGAAAGCGACTGCCATTTGAACTTCCAACCCGGAGGGGAAACTAGGCCTTATTGGGATTAAGTCCGGTCTCCTCACGATGTTTTCCTTGCAAAGCAACTGGTAAATATCAAAAGATATTTCGTACATAAGTTCCGAAAAACTCATGTACTCACTCAAACTCAGGTACGAGCCTGGGTTTGAACCCACGACCTCCAGATTGAAAGTCGCACGCTCTTACCGCTAGGCCACCAGCGCTCTCACGTCACGTCACGCTATCGAATGGTTTAAATACACTGGGGGTACCTTGGACGGACTCAAACTATTAATATCAAGTCCTCTTCAACAATGGAAAAAACGTCTGAAAAAACGCCTCTTTAAATTTGTGCCGTGTTGCCATACTAACCCTATGAACCCCCAAGGTCGAATTAACTGATTCCGGTAAATTCATCGAAGTGGAGCGAGAAGATACGCTAAACAGCGTAGACTCAGCAGAACTCACTAACACCACAATGGAGAGCATAGACGAGAACAGAACAGAACAGCACGTGTCGCCCAACTCGTCGCCGGCGCGGCAAGTTCGCATCAAGGAGAACGGTGCTAAGGCGAACGGAGATACGGAGGTACGGTTTTTGTATTAACACGCACGTGTTTGCATACGTTAGGCATGTTATAGTATTTTTAGCGTTTTTAGAAAGCTATGGCAGGTTCTCATTATGTATAAATAATGTAGGTATATTAAAAGATTTAATCCGAGAGTATACGCCTCAGCCTCAAGAACTTTTCGTTATGTTTACTCACTCAGTAAATGTACCTACGAAAATGTGAATATAATAGGAATTTATATTGCGAATTTGTAGGTATACATTTTGTGATTATTAAAAAAAAAACAAATTAAGTTTCCCCTTGCAAGACAAAGAAAAGTAGGGCCACAGCCAACTTTTCGTTATGTTCACTGAATGAACCTACGAAAATGTGAATATTATACGAATTTATATTGCGAATTTGTAGATACATTTAGTGATTATTAAAAAAACAAATTAAGTTTCCCCTTGCAAGACAAAGAAAAATAGGGCCGGGCCAGCCATCACTGATCACCGTCATTCAGCAGTGAAATATAACATCAGTAAAATAAAATTTAGCGAACGTTAACAGTGACAGAGGGTTTGGTACAAGGCGCAACCGACCTTCATAGCGTATAATTTCAAACAAAAAATACTTTTAATTAATTTTAAATTAATTAAAAGTGTTAATTACTAACCAAGTTATATTTTCAGCAAGGAGATTATGTCCAAAAGCCTGAGGAGGCACCACCAGAGCCTGCGCCGCGGCAGAAGAGAAGGAGAGACTTCTTCGGTACCATTAAAAGAAGGTGAAATATACCTATCCTTTGTATATAGTATGTACTGCCAGGCAATGATATTATAAGTTAAGATATGTTTGCTAGCACAGTGTTTTTCAACCTATATTCGAAGCCCCTATTAGTATTAAGAAAAAAAAACAAAGCAACGGACAATCGCCAAACGAAAAGTAAAAATATATGATTGAAATCTTGGCTAGGCGGCCTAGCCAGAAACGAAGGTCAGTGGGTTGCGAAATTGTTTTTAATGCCAAGAGGGTCGCGGATAAAATATTTTTTTTATAACACAACTCTCGCGTTTACAGTACACATAATTAATGCCATTACCGGGTCTAACGCGATTAAATTTCATTATTTATTAACGTCGGAAAAAAGGTAAATTAATGAAATTTAGTCGCGTTAGACCCGGTAATGACATTAATTTAAAAAAAAATTTGTCAATGGAAAACACTGATTTTTGACTGAAAAAACTTTAAAAGAAGCTATATTTTTTTTGGTATTTTCTGCTTTACATTGCTTTATATTTATATATTTATTAATGTTTTATTAAGTATCTGTGCGTGAATAGATTAGACAGAAGTGTTAACATGTTTTTGATGTGTTGTGCGTCGGTTCTTTTCCCGACTTGTTTTTTTTAAATATTTTTTTCTTTAGTTAGGATGTAAAACAGTTCGTGAGAAGTTA
Organism: Cydia strobilella; assembly: GCF_947568885.1. Lineage (NCBI taxonomy): Eukaryota > Metazoa > Arthropoda > Insecta > Lepidoptera > Tortricidae > Cydia > Cydia strobilella. The sequence continues at coordinate 2,452,767 of NC_086063.1, read as the reverse complement.
TCAGACGATGGACCCAATAGCCAAAAATTGAAGTTTTGTTTAGGCCCTTAATATAATATTTCTATAAATCATTATTATCTTGTCCCGTAGGGGTTCCCCCTCTTACCATACCTAGGGGCAAGATGGACTGCCAGTTTAGGATGTTTTAATAGGGTTTTTTCTGTTACATTAAAATTAATTATTTAATTTATGTGTACAAATTATTTATTTAATTTTTGTTTTATACCTTTTTTTAATACCACGTCGGTTGCAAATAAACAATAAAAACATAATTTTAGTTCACAAAAAACAGGCTACATAACCGAATTTTATTAATTTTACCGGGAATCTCAAGCGATCTGTATCAAAAAATGCAGTAATATTTTTTTTTGTAATAATTGCAGCCGGGGCCACGTCTGAAACAGAAAGGAAGGTTGCGAAATTTTTATGTTGTTTTAAACAAAACCAAAAAATATAGTTTTTATAGGTTTTGTAAAAAAGAAAGTGTTTATTTTATAGGGGACACCCGGATTTGAACCGGGGACCTATCGATCTGCAGTCGATTGCTCTACCACTGAGCTATATCCCCACTTGACAATATTGTTGAATAATTTCTAATACTTAATTAACACGTAAGTCGCTTTAAAAAACAATTGTCACTCACTAAAAAATATAAAAAATAAGATTTTGCTTAGGGGACACCCGGGTTTGAACCGGGGACCTATCGATCTGCAGTCGATTGCTCTACCACTGAGCTATATCCCCACTTGAAAGAATAAGCAAAAAACGCATTCTCTTTGTAAAACAAAACACGTGTGGGTGGCAGATAATGTCGCGTTTGTCACGTCCGATCCATATTTCTACTTTAAATATTTGTTGCTTAAAAATCAGCATTTTACGACCCCGATCATGAAAATAATCGCTTATTGTTGGTAAAAAACCGGCCAAGTGCGAATCGGACTCGCGCACCGAGGGTTCCGTACTTTTTAGTATTTGTTGTTATAGCGGCAACAGAAATACATCATCTGTGAAAATTTCAACTGTCTAGCTATCACACTCCGTGAGATACAGCCTGGTGACAGACAGACGGACAGCGGAGACTTAGTAATAGGGTCCTGTTTTTACCCTTTGGGTATGGAACCCTAAAAATGATGACTTGTAAAAAAATAGTATATAACTAGGTATATATTGGAACAGCTGTTTTTGTTGAATCGTTCGGTTTATTCAAGTTTATTAGAATATTGCAGTCCATGCACAAATTATGATTGACTAAGATAAGTTATTTAAAGTACCTATTGCTCATTTAGATACATATAAATACATGCAGTAGTTTTAACCACATTTGTTATGTTTTACAATACTTTAACAATTTTACGTCATGCATTAACTTTCAGTGCGATTTTTATATATTTCTGATTTGGTACATTTCATCACAGACTCATAGATTCAAAATGTACTGTAGGCAATCATCTACCTAAAGCCTGGCCAGGAATATATGATCACGCGCCATGTTGCGGAATTTCACTGGAACTAATTTTTTCATACTATATGAACTGTCACCCTATACATGAAAATGAACAGCGCCCCCTTGACAATGATCATATATTACTGGTCAGGCTTTACATGATTTTAATAGTTTGTTTGCCATATTATTCAATAATTCACACTAGAACTTGGAATGGATATGTCCCGAATTCACTGTAGGCATTCATATAGGTACCTACATACATTCAATATATATTTGCCATGTTGTTAACTAATTCACATCGTATTTATGAAGTAAAAAACTATCCGACAAGTCGGATATCTCGGTCCAAATTAGTATGACAACACAACACAAAATTTGTTTCTTATGTTGGTAGGGTAGGAAAGAGTGGCTCAGTCGCCCCAATTTCGCCTCTATCATGTTGGAATTAGGTTGAGCCACTGTACCCGGCTATTTTTTCCGAGCCACTGTTTCCTACCCTACCCTAAGCCATCGGACATGTCCTATAATCCGTTACGTTTAATAGGCTGGGCCGGTCGCGCACGCGCGGCACGTCGCTGGACCTGCCGAGCGACAGCGACGCCGACCAGAGCCGCGTGCGCAGCATCAGCGCCGAGAGAAATCATCACGGTGAGTGCACACTTATCCATACTATCCATACTAATATTATAAATGCGAAAGTCTGTCTGTCTGTATATAACTATTCTGTGTGTTACCTATTCACGCTTAAGCCCCTGAACCGATTTAGTTGAAATTTGGCATAGAGATAGTTTGAGTCCCGGAGAAGGACATAGGATAGCTTTTATCCCGAAAATCATCCCTTAAGAGGGTCAAAAGCGGGGTGGAATTAAGATAATTAATAAATTGCCTGATAATTTGTGTAACCAATTAAGCATATGCTCAAATTGAATGAATAACTTTGTGCGGTTTCAGATAAAGCCCTATCCGTCCCCAATAGAAACGTATATTCAGCGGGTGCGTCACCAGCGCAATCTGGCGACGAGTCGAGAACATCTAGAAGGTACGTGATTGTAACCTTTATACACAGTGTTTTTCAACCATTAGAGCGTTTTCACATTGTTCGATCCGATGTCGTATTTCGGATAACTATTGGAGAAAAACGCTGCTACGGCACTCCGTATGTAGGCCGCCTATGGGATCAAATGCTTCTTGTTTTACATTTACGTTTTCTTTTGAACTACAAAATGAATATAATACAGTACCTTTTTTCTTCTCTGTGGTTGTATTCGACATCCTATATTGAATTGGACATCTGAAAATACTCTACGTCATATTTTACAAGATAAATTTATAGGTCCTACTGAGAATCTTTTAGTATGGGACCAATTTAAAATCGTGAAAAAAATTACATCTGATTTTTTTATGTGTTCATATGCTGAATGTTTATTGTCTTGTTTTTCTATGAGTGTAAATTACATGAAATAAATAATTTTGAATTTTGATCGGCCGAAATGTATACAACAGGGCAATTTTTTTTGCGATGTAAGTTTATTAATAATAGTATAAACATATCATATATACGGTTGATCCCATAGAAAAGGTTGTACAGTATGACCTAAACACCACGCAAGTTAGCTAAGGAAAACACCCCGTATATGTAAAATCATTGGTCAGAGAAGAATAAAGTGCACTGGCTGGAAGGATACAAGCTTATCTATAGATTTGCACTCAACAATTATTTAAACTTTCTTATATTCTTTAGAAAGATCAGAGAAACGCAATCAGTAATAAATAGAATGTACATTTTATTCATTGAAGACTGTTGCTCTTAAAATATAAACTCACTGTATTTTTTTAGCAATCAAAGTTATTATTACATAGTTTATGGCTGTGGCATGGCAAGACTACATTATATTATCTAACGTTCACATAAAAACACATTTACGTTTATGATATTTTACCTACACAATTAAATTACCTACTAACTGAATATGCTTATAACTGAGTGACTGACAAGTAATGCTGTCTTGCCATAAAATATTTAGAATATTTATATAAGCTGGTAACATTACGGCACTAATAGTAAATTTTCTTTCTTTCCATCTGTCAACACTCATGCGCTGGGGGTAATCGCACTGCAATCTGGTAACACTGGTTTTCATACTAAACTTTTCTCTCTAAACGGCGTGATCAAAACGCTTATACACGCTTTTTGTCACACTAATGTTATCACTAATGTTTTGCAATTCACTTTTCAAATAATTATATCTCATCGAAATTCAATTTTTTATTCTTTTACATACTTTTTATCAATTTTTTCCTTATGTAAAAATGACTTTATAATCATGGAAAACAATGCATGTAATGCCATTTCATATGGCCAATATTACAACGTTCCTAATGAAAATCGGCTAAACAAAACATCACTCTTTGGTTTTGGCGGCATCGAAAACGACTTGTATTTTCGTCGCATCACTATCGTTTTCACGCATACCTTGATGCACTAACTATCAGATCCTCCCTCAGTGAAGTATCCGGGTTCAGCACGGCGTCGGCGCGCACGTTCGTGCACGAGGCGTCCACGCTGGTGCTGGAGACGCTGGAGGCCGGCATCAGGAAGCACTACCTGGTGCCGCTGGCCGTGGCGCAGCGCTCGAGGTGGCGGCGGAAGGGCGTGAAGCTGCACATTTACAACGAGCACACGTTCATCGCTAAGCATTTGAGCGGGTACGTTGATTATTGAAGTAAAACTTCTTTAGGCCCGACTAGAGGGTAACTCAGATTTTTTTCTGACGGAAGTAACGCTCAGGAGTGACACACGCACAATAGGACACACGTAAAAGTGCCAACATAGCGATAAACGTTATCGTCAAAGTAGTTTTATTTCAATCGCGAGTAAATGAATGAATGAATGAATATTCTTTATTTCGGACCATGTCCATATACAATTGAATAACATGTAAAATTAATATTAAATTATATAATAAATTACAATAAATTACATTTGTTAGTAGCAGTATGAAGTCTTACAACTAAGAAAGATTACACGCACACACTTTTTTGCTAAGAAAGTTATTGTTTCCAAAGTCTCCTATTTTGATATGTATCTATCGAGACCAAAATGGTAATAAACCTATACATATAATATTTAACTAGATTCTGGTTGGTGCTGTAAGCTGCTGTTTTCAATTTGGAATACGATAGATCAAGTTAATGTACAAAATATCATTTGATATTTACCACTTTACGGTGAAGGAAAACATCGTGAGAAAACGTGCAGGACACATCCGCGAAGAAATTCAAAGGAGTATTGTAGTCCCCAACTCACTTTGAGCCAGGGTGGGGACTATAGCCCAAGCCCTCTAGCGAATGTGAGGAGGCCTATACCCAACAGGTTGAATTACTGTAATAATAGAATGTGATGTGTATCAAATAGTTATTTGTGCAACAAGAGAGGAAAGTTGGTTTTTCTTGCGAGTGTTTATTTTGAGTCCCGAGAAAGCGAAAGATTCTATAATTGAATCACGAGCGAAGCGAGTGATTCTAAGGTAGAATCTTGAGCGTAGCGAGGGATTCATAAACACGAGATGTAAAATAACTTTGCTCTCGTGTTGCACACATAATTTTTCACCTCAGTAGTGAGAACATATTAAAGGTTAAAATGTATTTCGAATTACACAGAATAATCAGAAAAAAAAGTAAGTCCGAACCGGACCGGACCGGACCGGACCGGACCGTACCGTACCGTACCGTACCGTACCGTAGTATGAAGTTCATGGCCTTCACTAAATTAAAAAGCTACATTGTTTCACTCCCTGGAGTGAGGAAAGTCGCACTTTCCTCACTCCAGGGAGTGACGAAAGTAGGCTTGTTCGAGCTGCTGAGGTGAAAAATAAATTGTTCGTTTTTCAGCGGCACGGTGTGCGAGGTCTGCCAGAAGACGATCGCGCGACGGCTCGGCAAGCAGGGCTATGAGTGCCGCGACTGCGCGCTCAAGTGCCACAAGCACTGCCACATCAAGGCCGCCACCGCCTGCCCCTCGTCCTCCGTGCAGAATATGGAGCTGTGAGTAGTACCCATGTAGCATTTATACGTCATTATGACGTCGCTGACGTCACTACTACCTAGGTATAATATGATTACTATTTTAGGTGCTTCCAGGGCGACTGTATTAACGTTAATGCTCCTTATTCGTTTGCCTAATTTGTCAAATTTAAATATTCAAACTTTTAGAGAAACTTTTCCGTTTAATTTAAACAGGCATTTCCGGTCGGTTTGCACTAATTTATGAAACAAAGATCATTTGCTTTCATAATAAAATCAGGTCTGGTCTGTATGAACAGGAAAGGTCTGTAATGTTATCTCTGTGTTTAATTTACATATGTATTAGTTTAGAGTAGATAGATAAAATTGCAATACCCTTACAGGGTGTCATGTTGTGATACATTATCGATTAAGAACATCTGTAATTTTACCAATGTGAAAGCAATAAATATATATTATTCTCCTGTGGGTTTGTCCCTGCATCCAATATCAGGTACCTACATACAGGTAAATACGAGCAAAGCTACATATAAGTGCACCTGACCTTTGAAATAAGGAAAAGACAGCCATATTTAGTCGTTCCATATACCAAAGTATCATGCGAGTAGGTAGATATGAGCAAAACAGAAGGGGTGCATTTTATGTTTTATACTTAAGTACAAAAAGTCTTCGTCATGTATGTACAAGTAATTTTGCATTTACTTTTAAAATTACGTAACATATTATAGGTGTACTTAATCTGATTCATGCTTGCTGCTCACACTGCCTACATTTTGTACCTAAAAATTAAGCATTTCATCTACAAATGACAACCCACGTGATAAACCCTTCAAGTTGCAACATAATTTTTTACTAGTTGAAATTTTGATTTTATCTCAATTAATCAAATTTTAAATTGAAATGACTAAGAGTCGGTTACACCAACTGTTTGTGATCGTTCGCTAAATTTCATTGTATTTAAAGTTTCATAGTAAACCGCCACGGCGCGCCGGTTGACGTTGATTAGTCTGTCAAGTGCGGATGGTGCAACTGGCACTTAATCGACCATGAGCCGGCGGCCTGCCACTTGAAGGGTTAAAGAGATAATGCATGACGTAAAACAAATTAACGTAAAAGTACACTCGGGCAAAACATTTTTGCGTCACAAGTGGTTAAGTCAAGATTTTAAACGAATTTTGAATTTTTGAAGTCCATATATACCTATTTCAAGTTGGTTGTTATTCTCATTCTGGGTAGTTACCTACTTTTTTATCTATATCACTCATATATAGCCTGTTTTATACGGATATGGTTTATTAACATTACACCACGAAGTAAAATATGTTTACAATCCTTTAAGCAGTTATCAATGAATTAGTTTGTTTCTTGAATAAAATATAATTTTCCTGAAAAACTTTCTAGTTTACGAGATTGGTTTAGCTTATTGGTGATAGTAATTTATATAAAATAAATAAATAAAAATCTTTTCAAACAACTCTTTACGGTCGTATCAGAGGTGAACCTTGAAACATTTTACTCTTACTATCTTGTATATTATACATAGTTTTTTTTTCTCTAAATCTTTCTCTAAATGGGGCTTTAATCTATTTAAAAATCTGATCTACACTGAAAAGCAAGCATTTCTTATGCAAGGGGTAGATTTCTCTGATACTGAATGCTTTGTCTACATCATCATATAGAGTTTAAAATATAAAATGTAACTGTACACGTAATCATAAAGTATTACATATTATTTCTAAAGTGCAATCGTATTTATTAACATTTACCGTCTGTTGAGAAGAAAAAAATAATGGTCCTTCGAACCGGATGTTTCTATCAAATAAAATAAGTCATATCATTCGAATCATATCGATCAAAGGGCATGAGAGATGAGCTGGTGGCATCGACCGCCATATATAGGTTTTCAGGGCATTCCATAAAAGTGTCGGGTAAGTGACGCTATTTTTTAAACATTCCTGATAAAGCTAAGAAGCTAATACTTGGCAGGTTATTAAGGTAGCTTTCACGTCCCGACCTTTTTAGTGCCCCTTTCTCAGTTTTATCGGCGTTCGATGCTGTCAGAAGGCTAGCCACTACCGTCGTTTTTTTTTGCTCTGAGGAGACCGAAATTCGTAACTATGGACAGCAATTAATAGTAGTTTCTGCTTCATTTCAAACATCGTAGCATAGTTTTAAATCTCGCTCCGCCAATCTCGTAACTAACTATACAGTATCGCTTATATGTATGTTTACTTCCATCGCTGCCAGGTCCCATTCCCATAGCTTTGGAAACGGAAGGTATCTATGTTTTATTTACTAATGTTGTCGTCACGTGCTTCGTCCGCGCTTCGGCTAGTCGATCTATCAATTTAAAAAAATAAATTATTTTTTATTTTATTTTTTTATTTAATTAATTACATCTACTGCGTACAAATACAAGTTTAGATTATTCCTTAGGCACTTTAATTAACTAACTCCAACACGCACATATCCTTGTGCTGATAGAACTACCGTGTCTAACTTCTAAATATTTTTGTACCCTTACCACGAGCTTGACACTGACATATTCGTTAGCGTGTGCATAACTTACTTTCTATGCATCTCGCTCGTACTCACATATTGTGTATAGGAAGTAAGGTACACAGACGTTAGCGAATGTGTCAGTGTCAAACTTGTGGTAAAGTCTGCATCTTCTCAAATGACTTTTTCGTCTAAGACGGTAATCTGTTAAACACAAGCCATTGTTCCTTTTGTGTGAGCGGTCGCCCATTGTGTACCATTGAGTTTGAGCGCGTGCTACGGCGCGTACTATTGTCAGACAATGGTACACAATGGGCGACCGGTCGCACAAAAGGAACAATGGCTTTTGTTTAACAGATTACGTACCGTCTTAGACGAAAAAGTCATTTGAGAAGATGCAGACTATATACTGATTTAAACTAACACGATTTTCACTCATAATTTTAAAACTAACACCATAAATAAACGTAAGTTTGTACGCGATTAATTCCCGTGCTACTTTAATAACTAGAAAGACATTAGTAGGTATTTTACGCGAATGATATTTTGCAGTGTCACATATTAGTTAATCATTAATAAAAAAAAGTGATGATTTTGATATTTATCACACCTGCTATGAGTTGTTTTAGACTGTGTCTGTATCTAGTATAATATAAATTGATAGACCGAACTTGCTTTCATAATAAAATCATATGTCAATATTAAGTAAATTAAAGTAGTATATACATTTTAAATATTATTTTATAGTTTAAACATAATTTTAGTTTTTAATCGTATATTGAAAAGTGAAACATAATGGTCCTTCGAACCGGACATTCGTTTTAGGTATTAGATATTTTCTATGTTATTAACTAAATTAGCCTTGTATTATTAAACTACTAACATTAGTATTAAACTTATTTTTCTAGATCCATGCTCCCTGTGCTAAACGAATAGCGAGCCGCGAGAAGACTGCAAGAAAAGAAACTTTTATAAACCAAGCAATTTCCACTAAGGTTTAAACTGGTACTAGTTTGTACGTTGTTGTGGCTTTTGTCGTTCGTAGATAGGTGACCTGAGGAGTGAGACACATTCAAATAAGAATAAAAACACTTTAAACTCTCGCGTTTTTAACACATATTTAATTATACGAACGGGTCTCAGCTAAAACGTCGGAATTTAAGGTAAAAACAATGAAATTAAATCGCGGTAGACCCGTTCGTATAATTAAATGATAATAATAACATTGAAAATTCGAAATTTACTTACCTGATCGCCGAAATGGTTGTAGGTTGACGAGAGCAAGTAGGAAAGGCGGAGGTCGAAGATTCAGAAAATCTTTAAAATCTAATCAGGAATTAAATTCAGCCTCACGCTCCTCAACATCCGCCGCTAAATTTATTTATAATTTAAATAGTTCTAAAGTATACTAAACTAAATTACCAATCAGAAGAGAGCTTAGAAAAATCGTGTTTCTAATAAAAACATACATTTATAAACCACCTGCTCTATTTAACTGTAATTATATCACATTCGGTTATGTGTTTTTAACCCTTAAATGCATGATTTTTTGTATAACTTTTTAATAAATTGAAATAGATGTGTCATGCTGTATAAAAGTAATAAATGTGATTTTGGATAGCTGCATATTGAGCCACGGACCATCAAATATACGATGCATATATACATCATTATGCATTTAAGGGTTAAGCACAGTGTCTCACATTCTTCAGTCAGTTTAGTATGCATGGTTGAAGTGGTTCCCATAAACAAGTGAAGCACTTTTTTAACGTAGTCATACTTATAACTATGAAAATAACATGCACTTTTGTAGTTTCGCATATCAGATCCAGTGGTGTCAGCCTGGTTGCATTTTTATCACCTGTCACTATGCCTGTCACTTTCGCACTTACCTACTTGTTAGAACGTGACAGGCATGGTGACAGGCGATAAAAATGCTACCGTGCTAATCCCGCGAATTAATAACACCTGCTTTATGAAAAAATATGGCAAACAAGTACGTTTCTTACGCTAGTTCTTTTCAAACCCTTATATATTTTCGGCTTTATAATTGAAGAAAATATATAGAATAATGCTGCTTTTTGAAAAAAGTCGCATGCTCGGCTCTTGCACGAAGCTGTGAATTTTCTGTTTTTCTTTCAAACACAAAATAATCGATTTAGCACACAAATTAATGTACTGACGCCTAGATTTAGACCCGAATCACACTCGAATACAAAGTATTGTTAGATCTGATGTACGATGCATGCCATGCATGGCACTATTATTAATTCTAATGTATTGAGAAATTTCTGCCTTGTCTTTGTCTTGCTTTCGATGTCTTGTGTTCGTTGTGCAGTAAAATAAAATAATTTAATTTCCTACCCATTTTTTACTTTGTCACAATAACAATAGTATGAGGTCTCTAGCGACTTTCATATTGATTGTCACTGTGGCAAGGTACGAAATGGGTCGGAAATTTAATTATTTGTCTGTACCTACTTAAGTATTAAGGATAACCCGTCCTCATCTATAATACTCAGCCGACTCGACCTCAAATTATGAACAAGGTTGTTTAATTCCTAAGGTTGTTCTAGCAAGTTTAAAGCATGATGTAACTGCCTGGAACTAAGTTCGGAAAATAACCTTACAGTTTTTTTTTATGCTTGCGATTTTTTCTACCTTCTGATATTTTTAGTAAAAATATTCCATTAGGCATCCAAGATTTTAATATTAGTAAGGACAAATGTGAAATATTATTTATTACTCCATTTTAGTAAGACTAATGAGTGTTTTTTTACGATTTTTTTTTGTATATTAAACGTAAATTATTTCCTATTGTAGGTAATTAACGTATTTCTCTTTTTCCAGGGCTTACATCTCATCTCCGTACACCGACAAGAATATAAGGATGTTGTGATTTTTCTGACTATATTAAAACGCTTCGATGCACAAAGCATTACATTTTACCAACAAATATTTTAATCTGTCTGTTTTAAACCTGTCGACAAATAATACTTAAGGCAAGGTATATCTTATTATGTAAATTTACAAGTCTCTTAATATTTACCTATATAAACAGATTTTATAAACTATAGTTATTTTGTTTGCTGCTATAAGTTGTCCTATGGTTGTCCTATACAGGCTGACATGGTATCAAGTTGATCAACTATCAACGTCATTTTAGGATATTTCATCTTAAAAAAAAAAACTTTTTATTTGCATAAAATATGGTACAACAAGGTGATATTGGAAAGGTTTTCCCGTACAGTGACATAAATGAATTATAATTTAATAAGTTTCTCAATGTACGAAAATTACAAATTTCGATTAGGTAAATATGCCTAAAACAGAACGAGATGAAAATAATACAAAATTATTACGGCGACTTCACTTTTACTTTAATAAGCATAAAGTATTTCTGTACATTCATGTCGACAAGTTTGAAACTGATTATAAAACCACAAATCTCTAAGTACAACACTTATGTACGCTTCTGTACTTTGTATATGTATAGGCTTTTTTACAAATATATTTACAATATTAATGTTATAAACTAGTTATAAGGTATTAGTGTTTCAGACTGCCTGGAAGGGTAACGTTCGTAATAACTGTGTCATAGCGAAACCAACCTTGTTTAATGGATATAAGTGTTAAAATCTTTTGAACGTTATCCATTGATGTTGATACCCGCTTTCTTTGGTAAAATTAGAATTAGTTTAGGTATCGCTAGAGCCCACCCAGCATTGAAAATAATCTAATAACCACTTAACTCAGACGGTTGGTGAGCAGTTACCTATTAAAAACTTGGTTTGTTCCTAACTCTAGAAGTCTAGACAAATATTAAATTTTTACTTTAGCCAAACATCGAAACACAATGTTATCACTGTCAACCATCTGAGTTAAGCGGTAGACCTATACCACTGGCTGAGTGCATGTGAACTTTATGACCGCCAAACACGTCTGACGCGCACGGCTACAGCCCAATGTCAACCTTCTTGCATTCCGATAAGGTTCATTATGACGCGCCGCCAGTGATCAGAATAGGCAAAGTATAAATACCTAAACTTGGTAGATTAAAGTCATAAACTGGAGACTGCCTTGCTATAAAATAAAAAATCCGGAACGAAAGTCTCGGAAACGTACTAAGTAAATAATATTCTTATAAATACAGCAACAACGCATTCCTCGTTTTTGTCCAATACAATCAATAGGAGTAAATTAAAAAAAATGTTTTTATTTGTAACTTTCTATATATACTGCTCAAAAGAAAATAGGGGCCATTAAGCGTTTTGAACGCTACGTCGTTTCGTGAAAAGCATAACGTGAAAACAGGGTGTTTAAGTGCCTCGTTTGCCAAAATAAAATATTGTTTTATTTTACGCCTATTGATTGTATTGTATTGGACAAAAACGAGGAATGCACTGTTTTTACCGTATTTATAACGCTATTATTTACTTTCCGGGACTTCAGTCCCGCATAAAAAGTTTATCGCAAGACAGTTTGCACTATATGACTTTGTTCTACCAAGTGTAGGTATTTATTTGTACTCTTGCCTGTTCCGATGACTGCGCGCCGCACACGATAGGCGCGGCGCTCTAAGAGTTGGACGTATTTTTGCAAACGGGAACCAACCCACACCAAATACGCATAGAAAATCGAACCTTAATGTTAAAACAATGTAGTAAACATTTGAATGAGTAGGTATTTGGTGTGGGTTGGATAAAAAGCATGTGAGACCTATATAAAATGTTCTTAGTGTGCTCTTAGAGGATAGGTATAAATATAACCAAATGGAGAAGCCATTATCATTCGTTCCTCTCTGTCGAAAATAGTCGGCCAATGGTCATACACAATGTATGGACTGACGTTTATCTGACATGGCTATTTTTACATAACGCATACATGTGACGTTCCCCTCTCCCGCAAAAATCGGTAGACTGTTTAGTACAGAAAATTACAGACAAGGCGTCTCCGTTTGGTTATATCCTCTAAGGCTCTGCTGATGAAAGAATTTTAAAATGTGCCCAGGTTTATTTTGTATTATTTTGGATTTAATTTTGTAGTGAATTAACTTTATATATTTATATTAATGCCGACAATTTAAACTATACGTCACTACGTAGACATTACTAAATATAAATAGTTACGATTTCATAAAGTTTGCTCTGTAGAAAATCTAATCGAAATTATCAATTATAAACCTTATTATAAAAACCGAATGCACCCAGCCAAGGATCCATTTAAAAAACCAGCCAAAGTATATAACCGAGATGTTTCTATTTATCTCTACCTCAAATCTAAAAAAACAATTTAGTTACCAAAATATACATCACATTTTTGTTAATTTATGTTGTTATCTAACTTAAATAAGGTCCTACGGAGGAATTGTGACAAATGGTAAATTAAACCTTAAACTTAGTGTACTAAGTGCTATTTTGCACAAATTGTGATCTGATATGTTAAAGTGCAATAATTAATACTTAAAACATTCACTCGCTTCAGCTTTCATCGCTACTTAACTACAAAGAACTCCAAAAAGTGACTTAAGTAGGTAATACTTTTTGTTAAATAAATAAATAAATGTATGAAATATTTCACTTTAACTCGAATAATTTAATATTGTCTTCGGTTACCGCGATAGTTACTCATGAAATGTTTTATTTCTCGAATAATTTATTTCAAAAGCTAACAATGTCATAGATAGGAACATACAAATCTAGAAATAGCTGTTAAAGCCTTTAAACGCTATACCTACGTTTTATACAAAACTCACTCATACGCCAAGATCAAGGGTGCAAGCGAGCTAATATGAACCTTATGTAAAAGTATTAAGGTTATATTGACAGCGTTCGTCAAGTGTTCATGGCGATGTAAGCACAATTACTCACAAAAAGGTGTTTTGCTGTCCAAAGCATTTAAAAAAACACTAAAATTGGAGCTATTTCATCAAGATCCTTTGACATGGTTAAAGTAGCTTAGACCTTCAGAATCTCAATTCTCAAATGACCTAGTACTCCTAAATAGGGAGATAGCTTGACATTTTCACAAGTGATTTATCACTAATGTGTGATATTAACTGATATTCCTTTTATTCACAAATGTGAAGAAATTCCTCACTGTCTTTCGAAGAATAAAGACCCAATTGCATAAAGTCTGCTGTAAAATAAAGTTATTTTGTAAACGGATCTAACGATAAGTAACATTATAGACATTATAGTCTCTATCCCCCTCTAATAGCTAGGTTATTGTGGAATAACCTAAGGATAGCTCAGAGATGCCACCAATTATTCACTACTGCGGCCTCATTATTACTAAGCCTAAGTATTTCCCTGGATACTGCATTCTATTCCCACTTCTGAATTATCCGCCGTTTTGTAAAATTAGCGTGCATACAACTTTTATTCCCAATGTATATTAAAAATTGCAGTATCCAGTGATTTGACTTTGTATAAAATAAATATACACTGACAATTGTAAATTTCAATAATTGTTGACGCATAATATGTGGTTATGACCGATAGATATTATTTATAAATGTTGCGCTATGTGTTTTTTCTGTAATTTTATTTTCTCTTTTTTAATAAAAGAAATGCCTTTTTAAACTGTGTTTTGATTATCAGTAATGCGGGCCAAACACATTCAAGTAATAATGACATTTTATCCTCGTGACCCTCGTTTACCTATATTGTAGGTACATATCCAAAATATTATTTTGACCTGTTAGTTAAGTAGTATATGGGCATTTTCACTTAACTGTTTACCAATCGCGGCCGGTTAGCAATCGTCACAAAACTGACGGTCAATATAAAATGCCATATATTTACGGGACGTTACTAAAACACGACAAGTCGCGCTTTAAAATACAAGTGAAAATGTCCATAATATGGGTATTTTCACTTTTATTTTAAAGCCTTACCTATATGAAAACATAATGCACCTCTTGAAGATATCACACCGTAAAGTCAACATATGTGCCATTCTCAATCAAAAGGGTACTTATTGTCGGTTGTCAATAAGGCGCTATTTCCATATATCTTCAATTGACAAGCGACAATGTTGGCCTTTTGGTTGAAAATGTCACATATTATTTTATCAAAGCTGCTATGAATGATATGGAAAATCTGTCATCGTGCCAGTGACAGTGACCTGTAAGCTAATCAAGTAAGTACACGGAAATCGCGGACATTCCCGGTGAACCATCTTAAGTTTAAACATGTTGCAGACGGTCAGGCGATATCATAAAAGTGATGACACTTAAAAATGTGGGTGTTGAAAAAAAATTAGCTCCAGGTAAAATTTATTCTCGTCATTGTCTTTGTGACGGTCGGCATTTGCAAACTAAGATAAGGAATCCAAAATGCATCCTAGTTGGTTCTTTATGGGGAGGTGAAGCTTAGCCTAAACAACACCGACTAATAAATTGTAACATATACCTATTGTTTGTCTCATTACCTGTTTTTACCCTTTTCATTATTAAGATAAAGAATCCTGAATGCACCGTAATTGGTCATCTCTCTATGGGAGGCGGAGTTTAGCACGCTTGTAATAATCGAGGTAAAAAAATCTGAAGTGGTTCACCGGCGATGTCCCCGATTATACCTACAAGGTGGGCCACAATATGTTTTATTCCGTTGTCATTTTATCGTAGGTAGGAAATTTGTAAATGAAATCTCACATACATTTCACTTATCCATTTATTGACTCCAGCGCATGTAAAACATTACAATAGTTAACCAGACGCTGACCAACGTAACGAACAATCCGCCTTATTGCCAAAAACATTAGGTAGATATTTCAATAATCATGTCTATACAATTCTGGTACTGGTTTCTACCAAAATGGCTTTCGATTATAATTAGTGTTGTTTAATTTACAGTTTAAAATAAAATCGTGTACGGCAGTGCATTTTATTAGGATGAGTAGATATAGTACGTCTGTACTGGCACAGCTGCTAAAACGCCGCGTTTGTAATGCTGAATTGTATGATTACGCAAAAAAAAAACTTTTTTTTGTGTCTACTAGCACCTTGTTAGCTCTAATTATAGGTTGACCGCAAGCGATAACACGTGGTGAGAAACAGCCGAAACAGGTCATCGGATCGGCGGCATTATCGTCATAAAAGAATTGCGGGCCAGCTCGTTAACGGCGCCGTTCACGCCGCACGTAAGGTGGTCGTCAACGGGGGCCGTAAACCGGGGACGTGAACGGCGCCGTTAACGAGCTGGCCCGCAATTCTTTTATGACGATAATTCCGCCGATCCGATGACCTGTTTCTCACCACGTGTTATCGCTTGCGGCCCGAGCTATAATTATACACACATAACGGGTTGGATAAAACAGCTGCGTAAACCCGTTTCATTCTTATATCTGTTTCTCACCACGTGCTACTGCTTACGGTCAACCTATAATTAGACTAACATGGTGCTAGTAGACACAATTTTTTTTGCGTAATCATACAATTCAGCGTTACAAACGCGGCGTTTTAGCAGCTGTGCCAGGACAGACGTATTATATCTACTAGGATGTCTTGATAGGAAAGCAAAAAAGGTAAATAATACTATAAAATTATGATTTTAACCCTTTTCTTGGCAACATACCTTAAATTAAAAGATACATACTTTTTCACCCTTTTTTGTATTTTTTTTTCGTTCTAGGTTTGAAGGTATTGAATTCACGTTTTTTTTATTTGCCAAGAAAAAGGTTAAAAGCAAAAGGTTCAGTTTCCAAGTGTTAAATAAAAAAAAACAAAGTGTATGATCACAAAAAAATATAATTTGTTACCACTATTTACAATCATGAGTGACTACAAAAAAAATAATAGGACATTGTAAATCTACATGGTAACACTAAGCTAGCGGCACCTACTGACATACAAGCACTCGAATAAGTTAATATATAAAGCAGGCCTGACACTGTCAATAAGTAATGATAACACGTACTTTGCTTCGTTAGGGAACAGATTTTATAGTATAACATTTGTGGCGAAGATAATAGGCCAAAGTAAAATAGTAGTGTAATATTGGATCTCCAAGTGGCCAAACAAGAACGACAAGACTTCCTTTAATTTTACTGGCTGATTAGATTATATTATCATACGTTGGTGAAAATATAAGTAGTTTAGTCTATACATAGATAGCCTAAATAATTCATCATCATCATCATCATGTCAGCCGATAGACGTCCACTGCTGGACATAGGCCTCCCCCAAGGCTCGCCACTCCGACCGATCCTGTGCCGCTCGCAACCACCGAATTCCCGCGACCTTCACCAGGTCGTCGCTCCATCTCGTTGGAGGCCTACCGGCAGTTCGTCTTCCGGTACGCGGACGCCACTCCAGAACCTTCTGGCCCCACCGGCCATCAGTTCTGCGAGCAATGTGCCCCGCCCACTGCCACTTAAGGTTTGCAATTCTGCGAGCTATGTCGGTGACCCTAGTTCTACTGCGGATATCATCATTTCTGACTCTATCACGCAGAGAAACCCCGAGCATAGCTCTCTCCATGCCCTTTGCGTGACCTTGAGCCTTCTTATGAGGCCCATTGTTAGCACCCACGTCTCAGATCCGTATGTCATCACTGGCAAATAATTATAAATAATTATTAAGCTGCAATCAGATAAGTTCTCGACTGTATTTCAAATCAATTTTTAAATTCGTTTTACAACCGGGCTTCGTTATGATACCCCGTACTTCGCGAGCCGTTTTGGGATCTAGCTCTCTGATCACTTGGAAATATTTCGTAGAATCCGCTTTCACGCCCCAAACAGCGAACTGCGCCTCGACCTGGGCGAACCAAACTTCCGCATCTTCTGCCCAAAATGGTGGTAATCTCATGGTCAAACGATCTACCGCTGCGCTGGATTGCTCGGCCTCTATTTTCTCGCAAACGGAGTCTTCGAAGTTGTCGGTCATTTTAAAAGTCGCGGGTCACCAATTTAGTGCCTTTGCCTTGAGCACTATTTTTATATTAAATGATACGCGGAGTGCGATGAATATATATAATGAGAGAATATTTACAATGGCTAATTACAATTGGATTCACAAATAAGATTTAGGCTTCCGTATGATAGAAGGTCTTGGCAGAGCTTTGTGGTGCACAGCTGCGTCACACGACGGCTTATCATCCACAAGCCAATTCGATGGTCGAGCGTCTGCACCGCTCCCTGAAGGCAGCCATCATGGCCCACAACAGCACGAGGTGGACTGAGGTGTTGCCGATCGTCCTACTCGGCATAAGAAGTGCGTGGAAGGAAGACATCAAATGCTCAGCTGCAGAGATGGTGTATGGTGAGCCTTTACGCATCCCGGGTGAGTTCTTTCATTCTCATAACTCTAACACCCTGCAGCCTGATGATTTTGTCACTCAGTTGAAACGCCAGATGTCTCACCTCAGACCTATCCCCGCATCAAGGCACGGAAACAAATCAGTCTTTGTTCATAAGGACCTAAGTTCATGCAGCCATGTTTTCCTTAGACAGGATGCACTGCGTGGATCACTAGAACCGCCATACACAGGCCCATATCGCGTGCTACGTAGAACGGACAAGACCGTCACATTGGACTTACTACGAGGACCAGTGACAGTCTCCATTGACCGTATCAAACCAGCCTACATGCAGAACGACACAGCTTCACCTACAGGCACAAATGCTAGGCCTACTCAAGCTGTTGTCCCGGTGAGAACCACTCGGTCTGGCCGGAAAGTAACCTTTCCTTCTCATTTTCAGGCAGGACTTTGATTCTCCCAGGGGGGTCCTGTGGCGCATCACAATACTGGCTGCTCACAACCCGTCTACGTTGCTACGTCAACGTGTCAATGTCATTCCTACACAACTAAATTTTCCTTCTATCATACGGAAGCCTAAATCTTATTTGTGAATCCAATTGTAATTAGCCATTGTAAATATTCTCTCATTATATATATTCATCGCACTCCGCGTATCATTTAATATAAAAATAGTGCTAAAGGCAAAGGCACTAAAGATCTATCGAACATTTAATTGTGACATAAATATATGTTTATCATTATTATTGACAGTGCATTGCTAGTAATAGATCACTTAGTGTCGCACAACAAAACAAAGAAATTCAAAATAAATTGTCAATCAAAACACTGTGAAAATATGAAGGTAGAAACGACATTTAAATTGTCAATTTGTTATAAACAATATTAGACAAAAAATATGATTGCAAGTGTTATTGAATAAAAATAAAAATACTTATGCCGTGAATGAACTAATTTTTTTAACATTTAATTTGAACTTCATTAACAACTTTCTGACTTACACTCGACAATAAAAACAGGTCAAATTGTACAAACTGTATGCAGTGACCAAATTTCATTGTCCTAAGTATATATATTTTTATAATGTTCCAAAATCACAATCGTTCCAAGGATTATACACATAAGAGGAATTCACTAAGCGCAGTGCATCAAAAAATTCACTATATGTGCCATTCTCAACCAAAAGGGTACTTATTGTCGGTTGTCAATAAGACGCTATTTCCAATATAGCTTCACTTTGAAATCAACCTTATCGACAACCGATAATGTGGTACATTTTGGTTGAAAACGTCACATATTTTCATCGAAATGGTATGAAATAATCCCAGCTATTACGTTATACAATAAATACACATCTTTGACATATTGAGACCAATATAAAATAATAGTTCAATGAACAATATAATCCAACTAAATTTGGTTAGTTTTTTTTAATAAAAAAAAATTATCACTAATTTTTTTTTACTTACATATTACAATATTATAAATATCACTAAGTGTAATCACTTCTAGTGAATGAATGATTTTTATTAGTCGATAAATTATGCACCGGCATTAATACAAAATTAAAAAAAATCGATGACACCACAAGAAAATCATTCTACGATTTTTCAACAACTTTAAGGCCGTATTGAACCAAACGTGTAGAGGCGACATTTAGGTACCTAATAAGATCACAAATTAATTGAAGTATCATAAGGTCATGTAGGGATTTTAGGGTACTTAAGAGAAACATAGTTTAGACAAGCGTCCATGGGTCCATGGGCGGCGGTAATCGCTTACCATCAGGTGATCCGTCTGCTCGTTTGCCTCCTATTTCATAAAAAAAAGGAAACCGAATAATTTTAACAGCTTATTCTTGATCATATTTAAAGACTAAAATGTCCTATAAACTTTTCTGTAATTCGCCTAGTTTCAGAGATAATACCAATGAAAAAAAAAAACAAGTTTTTATTGTTACATCGTGCAAAACGCATTTTTGATGGCGAAGTTGCCACTATGGGACGTAGTCTAAGTATCCTTATTGATAGATGTCAAAAAGTGACAAGTAACACTTTGTAAAAAAAAACTAGGTTTTACGAAAAAAAGTAAAAGTCCATTTTAAGTTACAAGTTTACCAATAACTGTTTACTTTTTATGTACAAAAATACATTAGAAAAATGGGAAAAAAATTTTTTTGCGAATTTGACCTAAACTTATTAAAATTTTTCCTTCTTTTGGCCTCAGAAAAGCGTGGTTAAAATCTGTCGGGTTCCTCGTGAACACATAATGTCGCTTCTACACGATACAAGTATAATGCTTTCATCAGTAGTTATTCAAAACAGGTTTATATAACATACTCGGGTGTTTTAAACTATACAGGTGTCGCAAGAAAATTGTCGCGATTCGAATGAAAAAAGGGAAAACACATGAGTTGATTTTGGAGACGCGAGGTGATATTGTGATAAATCTCTAAGTTTTTCAATTGTCTAGTGACAGCCTGTATACTTAAATATACAAAATGTAATATTTATTACTGCGAGCACCAGAGTTAAAACATCTATTGGTAAATTACATTTTCAGAATCCCAAAAAGGACATGAGCGCTATGAAAAAAGTAAAAAAAATGTGTAAACATCTTCCAAATCGCATGGTGTTTGTTTTGTACGAAAACTCAATAGGCCGGTTGTGCCTGGCAGTTTATAGTGGAATGATATATCAGTCAGTTTAAAAGTACTCTTAAAACTAAAAGGGTCGTGCCTCGAGCCGATTCTTTAAGTAAAAAAAAAAGTGTACCGCAATGTACTTTTGAAATTTCGTCGTTTTTTTTTTTAATAATATGTGATACATTTTCGTAATATGAGTTTTTCTAGTCCATTGCCGGAAGTAAGAAGCTTGCCTAGGAATCTACGAAGCGCTTAGTCTAGTTTGGCCTATGAATTTACTACATAACTGGATAAGTTACAAAAAAATCACAAGCCTTAAAAGCAGACTAATTGGCAATAAATATAAATACTGGAAAATAACATAACTTATTGCCAACATATAATAAGAGCTTGTTATCTGTTTTTATTATTTATTTATATGAGATCCACTATTTATATAAAATTGACCTTCAACATAAATTCCCATAAACATGACTTTATGATGGGGGTTTGTTTGACATAATTATTGAAAGTCATAATGTAGTCATTGTCATATTATCATTAGTCATAATTCTGAAACCGTTAACTTTTCAGGATTTTCCTCAGGTTATTCTATAGATAGGTTAGGTTAGGTTTGTTTTATGGCAATCGTGAAAAGTTACGCGTTTCTGAGAAAAACCAAATTATGACTAACGAAAATGTGGACAAACAATACATAATGAAATAAAACTATGAAAACGGATTATATCGCGTATATTGAATTTATAATACATCCCGACGTTTCGAACTCTTTACAGCGTTCGTGGTCAACGGGTGACTGAGGAAAAATTACAAAGTGCAAAAATACCCACATACTAAAATAATGAACAATCATAGACTACAAACTTTAAGGCTGGTTGTACATGCAAAATCGGTTCATAAGGCTAGTTATACACTATAATTATTTTTCAAGTAAAGATATATATATATATACGCGATAAAAATTCCTCAGTCACCCGTTGACCACGAACGCTGTAAAGAGTTCGAAACGTCGGGATGTATTATAAATTCAATATACGCGATATAATCCGTTTTCATAGTTTTATTTCATGAGTAACTATCGCGGTAACCGAAGACAATATTAATACATAATGACTTAAGACTATATGGAAAACAATAGCTAGAGACCCCTTTATGATACCGATATATAAAAAGAACCATTCTTATTCTTAAGTAGTCCTTGTGCTTAAAACATATCTTGCATCCATGGTTGGTTAAAACATTACATGGTACTAGTATTTTCTGGCACTTACGACTTTTTATCTCAGGACAGAATAATGTAAGTGATTTTTTAAAGTACTTAGTGTCGAAATTATCATTTTTAGGTTAGAAAGCAGTCTACTATAAAGTAAGATAAGCGTGGTGTTTGGTAGCTCTCTATGAAAAACTGCTGAGACTTATGTTTTATGGAAGACTTAATACTATTATGGGAAGATTTGGTTGTCAATGTTACGTTTATATAAAATACCGGCAATGGAGTAAAAAAACCAGTAACATACATTCATTACACATTATGTATAAAGTATTTATAACTAGGTGACGCGTACAAAATACGCATTTATAGTCAATAAATATCGAATAATACTAGGTATAACGCTAGAGGAATATTACACATACTTTAAGCTCCTTGCACTATTTACTATTGATTTCGTAACGAATTTATAATAAATTATATCTCATTTACAAAATACGAAGATGCACATACAGATGGGGTAGGATTATAGTTTTAATAATATACGAATAGTGAATGATACATGACGCTAAGTGTGCGTTCGAGTTATTTTATATATTACAATCTTAAATTAGTGAATAAGACATTTGTACAAAAGAGGGTTGGAAATAATAATCAATAGTAAATGTCGCCAGGGCATCTCCCTTATAACTACGTACAATATACGTATCCGAATAAATATTTATTTAAGTATAAAATTAAAAAAACACAACTTGCTTTCTGCTTCGATATTCGTGCGCTAATTCTACTTTATTATTAATCGCTCGATAGGATACTAACGATTTTATCATATAACATTAAACCGTTATTTTTTGAAAAATACCGGTTTATATTTAAATATTGTTACACAATAAAATCACACTGAATGGCTTTATAGACCGATTTAACAGGCAACGTCGTCCGCGGACTTAGAACTTTTAGTATTTACTACAATTTAGTGTTTAAATAGTTACTAAATGCTCTGAACCTCTGGCACCTTATCACGAAACCCGTATTTTAAAATCATCTATCTCTATCGTTTTCTAATGGAGTGACAGAGACACGGATTTTGCGGTAAGGGCAGTCCACGATGCAAACTAACGCTATACGAACATACGTCATATGATCACAAGTTACCGCGGTTACTGGTGAACAAGTCAACCACCCATATATAATAATATCCGGCGAAATATTGTAAATCAGGCTCGTTTTATAGGGTTTTGTTCTCAGTCATCACGTTTCAAAGTGACATCGACGCTTCAATATATAAATAGATCAAAACACGAGTGTAATAGATGTTATAGATGTACAAGTGATAAATATCACAAAGCATTGAGAGAAAGCGTTGTTTGTTACGTCTCATAACATTTTACCAATCACTTCAGTTTTAACTGTTAATTGTTAATTTCGCAAGAATTTCTATTTTACATAAGTAATCGCATCATATAACCAATTAGCTCCATGCATGAATTTATTTTTATTTTTGGATTCATAATTTATATCGTTGGAACACCGGAAACGATAAAAATACTTTTGTAAACCTTAACATTATTTTATAAAAAAATATTTAAAATGTTGAAAATTTTTGAGCGGTTGAAACGCTCATAATTTTTGGCGCGAATTCGACAGAGCGTGATGACGTCACACGTTGGGCGGCCCAACTGACGTTTGCTACTAATGACACTAATCTGTCGAACGCGTGACGTCACGTGGCGTTTCGAGCGTTTCGCTCACAAGCTTTTCGCGGGCAAATTTTTGTAATTAAATGGTAATTTAAAAACGGAAATGCATTTGTAACATGATATAACGGTAACAAACATCCGAATAAAACATATTTCGTTCAAATATAAACTTCATGCATGAGGCTAATTATAAGCCTCTTTCGACTGGCTAATCGAAGACCGATTTGTTAATACGTTTTTTTATTAATCATTCGCTGTACAAACTGGAAATATCAATGGAACAAACTAATATAAAAACACCGTACTTCAGGAACATACGTAGTTGTCCTGCTCTAGTGGAGTAGGAAGGAGCGGGATAAAACACGTTGTTCACCAGTATGCGGCTGCGATGGACTAGTTAACACTCGATGCGTCGTGGCGTGCTTTACCTGCGCGCGAATTCCGCCTTCATGGCTGCAACAATAAGGTTTAAATTAAAGCAATGTATTTTTTTAAGTCGTATTAGTTATTGGTCTACGTAAAGTATGTCATATTTCCGTTTGTCACCACTAGGTTACTTAGTATCGAGGATTCTACGTAGTCTACGTTGTCACCGTTATAGCCATGATTCGTTTAATACCGTGAGGTTAGTATAGAGTATTTTATGTAGTCTACATTTGTCACCGTTATTCATATGTTAACTTCGATCTCATATTACTTAAGATCGGTTGCAAGTTGCAACACTTGCAACAGACCATCTGTCACCGTTAAAGCATTCTTAAAATTTTCTTTGGGCAATTTTTTTAGTTCACTGTGATTGACGTGGATCATTCCGCTAATTGTAGTTAGTGCAACTAGTCCTCAGTCAGTATCAGCAAAGATAGATATAACTCCGTAATAGATGGATATAGTCTAAGGAAAAAACGTGCCTCGAAAATCAAGAAAATTTGATTCTCGTTCAGAGGGCGCTACTAGTTTTGGCCTACAGTCGTATAGATGGCGTTGACGGTTTCGTTTGTTATTTAACAATTTTAACGCATATCAGTGAAAGAACATGGGTCAAAATCATAAAAATAATTAATGCAAATAAAAAAAATCATTTATCTATATTTAAATACATTCTATCGTATTTTTATAAATCTTCATTTTTAGTTTTAAAGTGTGTCGACAGATGGCAGTGAATTTACTGGGGTTACAAAATTTACTATGACAGTACCGCTCTAGTATAAGTTACTCTATGGTATCAGTACTCACCGTCGAGTATCTCGCGCTTGATCTGCGTGAGCTGCGCGCGCATCTCCCGCAGCATGTCTTGCTTGAAAGCGTCCCACTCGGCCGCCGACACGTAGCCGCCGCCTTCACCGCCGCCGTTCACTTGCTGTACAGAAACAATAAATAAGCTATAATTAATTTATTTTTTCTACTCGTCGAGTATAATCTGTGTATTACGACTTCATATGCAACACTACAACTTTACTCTTTTCAACGTTGGATAGTCTATGGCACTCCGACTCAAGCATAAGAATTTTATCGATACGGTTTAGTCAATTATAAAATTTTTGAAAATAGAACTTCATACATTTCAGTAAAATATTTCTTGTTTAAGGAGACTTGATTCAATGCAAATTAGCCTACTTAAACACGCTGCTGCGTCGTATCTGCTTTGTGATTGGTTGGCCAACAATTGCTTCATAAGTCATACACGCGCATGTGACACCCTTCATATAGCAACATCCATATCCTACGAAAACCGCTTAGCGTTGCTTGTTAGTCTCCATAGGCTACGGTGGCTAAAATCGAGAAAAAACTGTCTTAAAATTGAATTTAGCGCGGAGCAGGTACCAGGGCCTCATGAGTTACGAGGAGGTGTCGTTGACCAACCCGCCGGGGGCGCCGGGCCCGGCGGCCGGTGCGCGTACGAGTATGAAGTATGAAGGTATCGCGGGCCGCGGCAGCTCGCGTATCTTAGCTGTATACTTTTGGTTTGTTTACTTAAGTATATGATTCTACTAGTTGAAAGTATTATTTTTTTGTCTCGTAGAAAAAGTATTGTATACAATAGTGATATAATCAAGCTTTTCAATCACGATTGTATAAAATACTATATCGTGTGGCATATGTACACAGCTTATAGGCTTAAATTAATAGGCACCCAGAAAACGAGCCATCTTGTAAAAAAATTGCCGCGTAAAGACAGCTGTAAAGACATATGTCGCCTGAGGCGAACGCACGTAAGAACACGATGCCTGTTTATTGTAGCATTTCCTCACTTCTAATGAATAAACATCTAAAAGTTACACGAAGAAGATTACCATTCGATGAGGGCAACGCTTTAGCGCTTGTTGTGGAGGTCTATGTTTAGTGGTTACGGTCTTTAAAACATCTCATAATGATGCTAAAAAATTAATGTACAGTTTTAGAAAATTATGTACAGATTTACTTGTCCCCCCCCCCCCCCTTGCAAACAAATTTCTATTCAGAGGGGGTCAGTAATCTCTGCAGGCGACGTCACCTCAGGCCGCATTGAGAAAATGATTATGAAGGACTTAGCAACCTGAATGAGATAAAACATACCTTAAGTATAGTCTCCTCGCTCGCGGATCCGAAGCGCTTGCGCACCGACCGCGGCGACTGCGGCGCTTGCGTAGCTGGCGACTCGGAGTTGGCTGCAAACACAAACACATGTAGCGCCACTTGCATCATTCCACTAACCCGGGGTTAGCCGATTAAACCTGGAGTGGTTACTGGTTATCGGTACAATTTGACACTGGATTACCGGTTTAAGGGTCCCCGGCAAGCTCGGTTCTCCATACAAACGTAGTTAAGCTCTCATTTTAAAACGACTAGCTAGATTGCTCTGAAACTTTGTACTTACAATAGGATAAGGTATATCTAAGTCTGTAATTAGTTTATGTAGCTTCAGATACCATAGTTAAAAAAATACAGCGAATTCAAGTATTTCATACAAACCTTGTTTTTGCTCTATTTCGTTTGTTTTATAAACTGGAGTTATATAAACTAATTGCAAACCTAGATATACCTCATGTCATTGTATGTGCAAAGTTTCATTACAATCCAACACGCAGTTTTAAAATGAGAGCGGAACTACGTTTGTATGGGAAAGTGCAATTCGGCCGAGCTTGCGGTGACTTAATAGCGAATAAGGCGCAGCCACTTGAACATTGCCGTCCTCTATTTATTTGAATGTTTGTATTTTTAGTTAATCTGCACATGTATTACATGTAGCATTATTAACATTTTGTGTTGTGCAATGAAGTTTAAAAGTATATTTAAATATAAACACAAATGTAAACTCACGCGTAGTGCCATTACAGGTATTGGGAAGGCGGTGTGGTAGCGTAGCGGCGCGCTCCCACGTTTTCAGGGGTGTAGAGTTGGCGCTGTTATCCCCTGACGACTCCTGAAACAGGTACGTTGTAACATTAAAAAAACACTTTTCCCCTCACTAGCTCGGAAAGTTGTCGTTTATTCTTCAATACAAGCGGGGAAAAACGCGTTTTATCCACTAGTGGGGAAAGTAATTTGACCTTGGATGGAGCGTGTTTAAGTAGCTTGACAGATAACAAAACGTAAAACGCTCATGATAATGGTTCGTTCGATATTAATTATCATTAAATAAATGGTTTGAGAATCTAATAAAAAATACCAAATTTAGCTTTATTTAATGATTTTAAGTCATAAACCTTAAAATTCCATAAGAAACGTTTGTTTTTTTATAATGATGTTAAATATAATTCTGAACGCACAAGTTGAGTCGATGCAATTTCAAAACGCGTCGTTGACATTTTATACATCAGAAATATGAACATTGTTAACATTTTTTTTACTTAAAACCTTTTCTCACCGACTCGCGTAAAATACACAACTTCCATAGTTTTCTGTTATAATATCGTAAAGAAATGAGTGATTCCAGTGATGACGGTGATTTAACGCCTGTGGATGTTGCACTTTCCTCGCTATAGTGAGGTGAAAAGTTTTGTGTTACACACGGGCGCAAATGTATTTTACTTCTCGTGTGTTGAAACACTCGCTACGCTCAGGATTCTATTTTAGAACCACTCGCTTCGCTCGTGGTTCACCTATAGAATCCTTTCGCTTGCTCGTGTTTCAAGTCTACACTCGCGGGTAAAATACAACTTTGCACCCTTGTATAACAAATAACTATTAAAATGTTTAATATTTTAGATATAGGTTGCAATCTTCGCTTCAGATGGTACAAGAGATCATTACTTATATAGACCGTGATTACCTTTTGTATTATTTATGAGTTCCCGACTGAAGATAGCTGGTGGGGTGGGGTAACTAACCGTGAATCATTCAAAACTCTACAAGAGATCATCTTGGCAATTTAACAGGGCAACGCTGACAGTGTCATGGCGACGTTCGAGTTAGCTACGGTCAAGGCGGCATTTTTAATTAATTTGATTGACTGGAGTGCTCGATGGCGGGGGGTTGAAGATGTAGTGTAAAGCTACGTTTGCTCCAGAGCTGTGCAAGGATGAGTAGCGAGTGATGTGTTGGTGAATAACCAATAGAATAACTTCATTTAACTATCCTCGCTCAGCAAAATGAAATCGCAAGCGTATGCCGTACTTAGCATCGAGGACTTTGTCGTCCACGTTTGTCACCGTTAGGTTTCATAGCATCGAGGACTTATCTACGTTTGTCACCGTTATATGTGACATGTGTAGTTACCTCGGCGCGGTCCAAGTGCGCCCGGCGGCGGGCCAGCGTGCGCTGCATCTCGTGCATCATGCAGTGCATGTTGTTGTTGCCGCGCGCACTGCCGCCCGAGCTGGACGACGAGCCGGAGTGTTTGTCACCGTTATATGTGACATGTGTAGTTACCTCGGCGCGGTCCAAGTGCGCCCGGCGGCGGGCCAGCGTGCGCTGCATCTCGTGCATCATGCAGTGCATGTTGTTGTTGCCGCGCGCACTGCCGCCCGAGCTGGACGACGAGCCGGAGTGTTTGTCACCGTTATATGTGACATGTGTAGTTACCTCGGCGCGGTCCAAGTGCGCCCGGCGGCGGGCCAGCGTGCGCTGCATCTCGTGCATCATGCAGTGCATGTTGTTGTTGCCGCGCGCACTGCCGCCCGAGCTGGACGACGAGCCGGAGTGTTTGTCACCGTTATATGTGACATGTGTAGTTACCTCGGCGCGGTCCAAGTGCGCCCGGCGGCGGGCCAGCGTGCGCTGCATCTCGTGCATCATGCAGTGCATGTTGTTGTTGCCGCGCGCACTGCCGCCCGAGCTGGACGACGAGCCGGAGTGTTTGTCACCGTTATATGTGACATGTGTAGTTACCTCGGCGCGGTCCAAGTGCGCCCGGCGGCGGGCCAGCGTGCGCTGCATCTCGTGCATCATGCAGTGCATGTTGTTGTTGCCGCGCGCACTGCCGCCCGAGCTGGACGACGAGCCGGAGTGTTTGTCACCGTTATATGTGACATGTGTAGTTACCTCGGCGCGGTCCAAGTGCGCCCGGCGGCGGGCCAGCGTGCGCTGCATCTCGTGCATCATGCAGTGCATGTTGTTGTTGCCGCGCGCACTGCCGCCCGAGCTGGACGACGAGCCGGAGTGTTTGTCACCGTTATATGTGACATGTGTAGTTACCTCGGCGCGGTCCAAGTGCGCCCGGCGGCGGGCCAGCGTGCGCTGCATCTCGTGCATCATGCAGTGCATGTTGTTGTTGCCGCGCGCACTGCCGCCCGAGCTGGACGACGAGCCGGAGTGTTTGTCACCGTTATATGTGACATGTGTAGTTACCTCGGCGCGGTCCAAGTGCGCCCGGCGGCGGGCCAGCGTGCGCTGCATCTCGTGCATCATGCAGTGCATGTTGTTGTTGCCGCGCGCACTGCCGCCCGAGCTGGACGACGAGCCGGAGTGTTTGTCACCGTTATATGTGACATGTGTAGTTACCTCGGCGCGGTCCAAGTGCGCCCGGCGGCGGGCCAGCGTGCGCTGCATCTCGTGCATCATGCAGTGCATGTTGTTGTTGCCGCGCGCACTGCCGCCCGAGCTGGACGACGAGCCGGAGTGTTTGTCACCGTTATATGTGACATGTGTAGTTACCTCGGCGCGGTCCAAGTGCGCCCGGCGGCGGGCCAGCGTGCGCTGCATCTCGTGCATCATGCAGTGCATGTTGTTGTTGCCGCGCGCACTGCCGCCCGAGCTGGACGACGAGCCGGAGTGTTTGTCACCGTTATATGTGACATGTGTAGTTACCTCGGCGCGGTCCAAGTGCGCCCGGCGGCGGGCCAGCGTGCGCTGCATCTCGTGCATCATGCAGTGCATGTTGTTGTTGCCGCGCGCACTGCCGCCCGAGCTGGACGACGAGCCGGAGTGTTTGTCACCGTTATATGTGACATGTGTAGTTACCTCGGCGCGGTCCAAGTGCGCCCGGCGGCGGGCCAGCGTGCGCTGCATCTCGTGCATCATGCAGTGCATGTTGTTGTTGCCGCGCGCACTGCCGCCCGAGCTGGACGACGAGCCGGAGTGTTTGTCACCGTTATATGTGACATGTGTAGTTACCTCGGCGCGGTCCAAGTGCGCCCGGCGGCGGGCCAGCGTGCGCTGCATCTCGTGCATCATGCAGTGCATGTTGTTGTTGCCGCGCGCACTGCCGCCCGAGCTGGACGACGAGCCGGAGTGTTTGTCACCGTTATATGTGACATGTGTAGTTACCTCGGCGCGGTCCAAGTGCGCCCGGCGGCGGGCCAGCGTGCGCTGCATCTCGTGCATCATGCAGTGCATGTTGTTGTTGCCGCGCGCACTGCCGCCCGAGCTGGACGACGAGCCGGAGTGTTTGTCACCGTTATATGTGACATGTGTAGTTACCTCGGCGCGGTCCAAGTGCGCCCGGCGGCGGGCCAGCGTGCGCTGCATCTCGTGCATCATGCAGTGCATGTTGTTGTTGCCGCGCGCACTGCCGCCCGAGCTGGACGACGAGCCGGAGTGTTTGTCACCGTTATATGTGACATGTGTAGTTACCTCGGCGCGGTCCAAGTGCGCCCGGCGGCGGGCCAGCGTGCGCTGCATCTCGTGCATCATGCAGTGCATGTTGTTGTTGCCGCGCGCACTGCCGCCCGAGCTGGACGACGAGCCGGAGTGTTTGTCACCGTTATATGTGACATGTGTAGTTACCTCGGCGCGGTCCAAGTGCGCCCGGCGGCGGGCCAGCGTGCGCTGCATCTCGTGCATCATGCAGTGCATGTTGTTGTTGCCGCGCGCACTGCCGCCCGAGCTGGACGACGAGCCGGAGTGTTTGTCACCGTTATATGTGACATGTGTAGTTACCTCGGCGCGGTCCAAGTGCGCCCGGCGGCGGGCCAGCGTGCGCTGCATCTCGTGCATCATGCAGTGCATGTTGTTGTTGCCGCGCGCACTGCCGCCCGAGCTGGACGACGAGCCGGAGTGTTTGTCACCGTTATATGTGACATGTGTAGTTACCTCGGCGCGGTCCAAGTGCGCCCGGCGGCGGGCCAGCGTGCGCTGCATCTCGTGCATCATGCAGTGCATGTTGTTGTTGCCGCGCGCACTGCCGCCCGAGCTGGACGACGAGCCGGAGTGTTTGTCACCGTTATATGTGACATGTGTAGTTACCTCGGCGCGGTCCAAGTGCGCCCGGCGGCGGGCCAGCGTGCGCTGCATCTCGTGCATCATGCAGTGCATGTTGTTGTTGCCGCGCGCACTGCCGCCCGAGCTGGACGACGAGCCGGAGTGTTTGTCACCGTTATATGTGACATGTGTAGTTACCTCGGCGCGGTCCAAGTGCGCCCGGCGGCGGGCCAGCGTGCGCTGCATCTCGTGCATCATGCAGTGCATGTTGTTGTTGCCGCGCGCACTGCCGCCCGAGCTGGACGACGAGCCGGAGTGTTTGTCACCGTTATATGTGACATGTGTAGTTACCTCGGCGCGGTCCAAGTGCGCCCGGCGGCGGGCCAGCGTGCGCTGCATCTCGTGCATCATGCAGTGCATGTTGTTGTTGCCGCGCGCACTGCCGCCCGAGCTGGACGACGAGCCGGAGTGTTTGTCACCGTTATATGTGACATGTGTAGTTACCTCGGCGCGGTCCAAGTGCGCCCGGCGGCGGGCCAGCGTGCGCTGCATCTCGTGCATCATGCAGTGCATGTTGTTGTTGCCGCGCGCACTGCCGCCCGAGCTGGACGACGAGCCGGAGTGTTTGTCACCGTTATATGTGACATGTGTAGTTACCTCGGCGCGGTCCAAGTGCGCCCGGCGGCGGGCCAGCGTGCGCTGCATCTCGTGCATCATGCAGTGCATGTTGTTGTTGCCGCGCGCACTGCCGCCCGAGCTGGACGACGAGCCGGAGTGTTTGTCACCGTTATATGTGACATGTGTAGTTACCTCGGCGCGGTCCAAGTGCGCCCGGCGGCGGGCCAGCGTGCGCTGCATCTCGTGCATCATGCAGTGCATGTTGTTGTTGCCGCGCGCACTGCCGCCCGAGCTGGACGACGAGCCGGAGTGTTTGTCACCGTTATATGTGACATGTGTAGTTACCTCGGCGCGGTCCAAGTGCGCCCGGCGGCGGGCCAGCGTGCGCTGCATCTCGTGCATCATGCAGTGCATGTTGTTGTTGCCGCGCGCACTGCCGCCCGAGCTGGACGACGAGCCGGAGTGTTTGTCACCGTTATATGTGACATGTGTAGTTACCTCGGCGCGGTCCAAGTGCGCCCGGCGGCGGGCCAGCGTGCGCTGCATCTCGTGCATCATGCAGTGCATGTTGTTGTTGCCGCGCGCACTGCCGCCCGAGCTGGACGACGAGCCGGAGTGTTTGTCACCGTTATATGTGACATGTGTAGTTACCTCGGCGCGGTCCAAGTGCGCCCGGCGGCGGGCCAGCGTGCGCTGCATCTCGTGCATCATGCAGTGCATGTTGTTGTTGCCGCGCGCACTGCCGCCCGAGCTGGACGACGAGCCGGAGTGTTTGTCACCGTTATATGTGACATGTGTAGTTACCTCGGCGCGGTCCAAGTGCGCCCGGCGGCGGGCCAGCGTGCGCTGCATCTCGTGCATCATGCAGTGCATGTTGTTGTTGCCGCGCGCACTGCCGCCCGAGCTGGACGACGAGCCGGAGTGTTTGTCACCGTTATATGTGACATGTGTAGTTACCTCGGCGCGGTCCAAGTGCGCCCGGCGGCGGGCCAGCGTGCGCTGCATCTCGTGCATCATGCAGTGCATGTTGTTGTTGCCGCGCGCACTGCCGCCCGAGCTGGACGACGAGCCGGAGTGTTTGTCACCGTTATATGTGACATGTGTAGTTACCTCGGCGCGGTCCAAGTGCGCCCGGCGGCGGGCCAGCGTGCGCTGCATCTCGTGCATCATGCAGTGCATGTTGTTGTTGCCGCGCGCACTGCCGCCCGAGCTGGACGACGAGCCGGAGTGTTTGTCACCGTTATATGTGACATGTGTAGTTACCTCGGCGCGGTCCAAGTGCGCCCGGCGGCGGGCCAGCGTGCGCTGCATCTCGTGCATCATGCAGTGCATGTTGTTGTTGCCGCGCGCACTGCCGCCCGAGCTGGACGACGAGCCGGAGTGTTTGTCACCGTTATATGTGACATGTGTAGTTACCTCGGCGCGGTCCAAGTGCGCCCGGCGGCGGGCCAGCGTGCGCTGCATCTCGTGCATCATGCAGTGCATGTTGTTGTTGCCGCGCGCACTGCCGCCCGAGCTGGACGACGAGCCGGAGTGTTTGTCACCGTTATATGTGACATGTGTAGTTACCTCGGCGCGGTCCAAGTGCGCCCGGCGGCGGGCCAGCGTGCGCTGCATCTCGTGCATCATGCAGTGCATGTTGTTGTTGCCGCGCGCACTGCCGCCCGAGCTGGACGACGAGCCGGAGTGTTTGTCACCGTTATATGTGACATGTGTAGTTACCTCGGCGCGGTCCAAGTGCGCCCGGCGGCGGGCCAGCGTGCGCTGCATCTCGTGCATCATGCAGTGCATGTTGTTGTTGCCGCGCGCACTGCCGCCCGAGCTGGACGACGAGCCGGAGTGTTTGTCACCGTTATATGTGACATGTGTAGTTACCTCGGCGCGGTCCAAGTGCGCCCGGCGGCGGGCCAGCGTGCGCTGCATCTCGTGCATCATGCAGTGCATGTTGTTGTTGCCGCGCGCACTGCCGCCCGAGCTGGACGACGAGCCGGAGTGTTTGTCACCGTTATATGTGACATGTGTAGTTACCTCGGCGCGGTCCAAGTGCGCCCGGCGGCGGGCCAGCGTGCGCTGCATCTCGTGCATCATGCAGTGCATGTTGTTGTTGCCGCGCGCACTGCCGCCCGAGCTGGACGACGAGCCGGAGTGTTTGTCACCGTTATATGTGACATGTGTAGTTACCTCGGCGCGGTCCAAGTGCGCCCGGCGGCGGGCCAGCGTGCGCTGCATCTCGTGCATCATGCAGTGCATGTTGTTGTTGCCGCGCGCACTGCCGCCCGAGCTGGACGACGAGCCGGAGTGTTTGTCACCGTTATATGTGACATGTGTAGTTACCTCGGCGCGGTCCAAGTGCGCCCGGCGGCGGGCCAGCGTGCGCTGCATCTCGTGCATCATGCAGTGCATGTTGTTGTTGCCGCGCGCACTGCCGCCCGAGCTGGACGACGAGCCGGAGTGTTTGTCACCGTTATATGTGACATGTGTAGTTACCTCGGCGCGGTCCAAGTGCGCCCGGCGGCGGGCCAGCGTGCGCTGCATCTCGTGCATCATGCAGTGCATGTTGTTGTTGCCGCGCGCACTGCCGCCCGAGCTGGACGACGAGCCGGAGTGTTTGTCACCGTTATATGTGACATGTGTAGTTACCTCGGCGCGGTCCAAGTGCGCCCGGCGGCGGGCCAGCGTGCGCTGCATCTCGTGCATCATGCAGTGCATGTTGTTGTTGCCGCGCGCACTGCCGCCCGAGCTGGACGACGAGCCGGAGTGTTTGTCACCGTTATATGTGACATGTGTAGTTACCTCGGCGCGGTCCAAGTGCGCCCGGCGGCGGGCCAGCGTGCGCTGCATCTCGTGCATCATGCAGTGCATGTTGTTGTTGCCGCGCGCACTGCCGCCCGAGCTGGACGACGAGCCGGAGTGTTTGTCACCGTTATATGTGACATGTGTAGTTACCTCGGCGCGGTCCAAGTGCGCCCGGCGGCGGGCCAGCGTGCGCTGCATCTCGTGCATCATGCAGTGCATGTTGTTGTTGCCGCGCGCACTGCCGCCCGAGCTGGACGACGAGCCGGAGTGTTTGTCACCGTTATATGTGACATGTGTAGTTACCTCGGCGCGGTCCAAGTGCGCCCGGCGGCGGGCCAGCGTGCGCTGCATCTCGTGCATCATGCAGTGCATGTTGTTGTTGCCGCGCGCACTGCCGCCCGAGCTGGACGACGAGCCGGAGTGTTTGTCACCGTTATATGTGACATGTGTAGTTACCTCGGCGCGGTCCAAGTGCGCCCGGCGGCGGGCCAGCGTGCGCTGCATCTCGTGCATCATGCAGTGCATGTTGTTGTTGCCGCGCGCACTGCCGCCCGAGCTGGACGACGAGCCGGAGTGTTTGTCACCGTTATATGTGACATGTGTAGTTACCTCGGCGCGGTCCAAGTGCGCCCGGCGGCGGGCCAGCGTGCGCTGCATCTCGTGCATCATGCAGTGCATGTTGTTGTTGCCGCGCGCACTGCCGCCCGAGCTGGACGACGAGCCGGAGTGTTTGTCACCGTTATATGTGACATGTGTAGTTACCTCGGCGCGGTCCAAGTGCGCCCGGCGGCGGGCCAGCGTGCGCTGCATCTCGTGCATCATGCAGTGCATGTTGTTGTTGCCGCGCGCACTGCCGCCCGAGCTGGACGACGAGCCGGAGTGTTTGTCACCGTTATATGTGACATGTGTAGTTACCTCGGCGCGGTCCAATTGCGCCCGGCGGCGGGCCAGCGTGCGCTGCATCTCGTGCATCATGCAGTGCATGTTGTTGTTGCCGCGCGCACTGCCGCCCGAGCTGGACGACGAGCCGGAGTGTTTGTCACCGTTATATGTGACATGTGTAGTTACCTCGGCGCGGTCCAAGTGCGCCCGGCGGCGGGCCAGCGTGCGCTGCATCTCGTGCATCATGCAGTGCATGTTGTTGTTGCCGCGCGCACTGCCGCCCGAGCTGGACGACGAGCCGGAGTGTTTGTCACCGTTATATGTGACATGTGTAGTTACCTCGGCGCGGTCCAAGTGCGCCCGGCGGCGGGCCAGCGTGCGCTGCATCTCGTGCATCATGCAGTGCATGTTGTTGTTGCCGCGCGCACTGCCGCCCGAGCTGGACGACGAGCCGGAGTGTTTGTCGCCGTTATATGTGACATGTGTAGTTACCTCGGCGCGGTCCAAGTGCGCCCGGCGGCGGGCCAGCGTGCGCTGCATCTCGTGCATCATGCAGTGCATGTTGTTGTTGCCGCGCGCACTGCCGCCCGAGCTGGACGACGAGCCGGAGTGTTTGTCACCGTTATATGTGACATGTGTAGTTACCTCGGCGCGGTCCAAGTGCGCCCGGCGGCGGGCCAGCGTGCGCTGCATCTCGTGCATCATGCAGTGCATGTTGTTGTTGCCGCGCGCACTGCCGCCCGAGCTGGACGACGAGCCGGAGTGTTTGTCACCGTTATATGTGACATGTGTAGTTACCTCGGCGCGGTCCAAGTGCGCCCGGCGGCGGGCCAGCGTGCGCTGCATCTCGTGCATCATGCAGTGCATGTTGTTGTTGCCGCGCGCACTGCCGCCCGAGCTGGACGACGAGCCGGAGTGTTTGTCACCGTTATATGTGACATGTGTAGTTACCTCGGCGCGGTCCAAGTGCGCCCGGCGGCGGGCCAGCGTGCGCTGCATCTCGTGCATCATGCAGTGCATGTTGTTGTTGCCGCGCGCACTGCCGCCCGAGCTGGACGACGAGCCGGAGTGTTTGTCACCGTTATATGTGACATGTGTAGTTACCTCGGCGCGGTCCAAGTGCGCCCGGCGGCGGGCCAGCGTGCGCTGCATCTCGTGCATCATGCAGTGCATGTTGTTGTTGCCGCGCGCACTGCCGCCCGAGCTGGACGACGAGCCGGAGTGTTTGTCACCGTTATATGTGACATGTGTAGTTACCTCGGCGCGGTCCAAGTGCGCCCGGCGGCGGGCCAGCGTGCGCTGCATCTCGTGCATCATGCAGTGCATGTTGTTGTTGCCGCGCGCACTGCCGCCCGAGCTGGACGACGAGCCGGAGTGTTTGTCACCGTTATATGTGACATGTGTAGTTACCTCGGCGCGGTCCAAGTGCGCCCGGCGGCGGGCCAGCGTGCGCTGCATCTCGTGCATCATGCAGTGCATGTTGTTGTTGCCGCGCGCACTGCCGCCCGAGCTGGACGACGAGCCGGAGTGTTTGTCACCGTTATATGTGACATGTGTAGTTACCTCGGCGCGGTCCAAGTGCGCCCGGCGGCGGGCCAGCGTGCGCTGCATCTCGTGCATCATGCAGTGCATGTTGTTGTTGCCGCGCGCACTGCCGCCCGAGCTGGACGACGAGCCGGAGTGTTTGTCACCGTTATATGTGACATGTGTAGTTACCTCGGCGCGGTCCAAGTGCGCCCGGCGGCGGGCCAGCGTGCGCTGCATCTCGTGCATCATGCAGTGCATGTTGTTGTTGCCGCGCGCACTGCCGCCCGAGCTGGACGACGAGCCGGAGTGTTTGTCACCGTTATATGTGACATGTGTAGTTACCTCGGCGCGGTCCAAGTGCGCCCGGCGGCGGGCCAGCGTGCGCTGCATCTCGTGCATCATGCAGTGCATGTTGTTGTTGCCGCGCGCACTGCCGCCCGAGCTGGACGACGAGCCGGAGTGCTCGGCGCCGCCGGGAGGGGACGCGTCCGCGCTCGCCGCAAGAGTGACCGCTTGCTGGAAAATGGAAGAGCAAAGGTTAGTGAAGGAAGTGTCACAAGACTAGACGTGTCAGATAAAACATTTGTTGCATCATACCATCTGTCGACATCATGATAATTTATTAAAATTCTTTAATTGTTGTGTAGCAGCTAGATATGTTGCTAACAAATAGCTGCTGCTGTAAAACAACAGCCATCCTCGATGATACTTCTAACGATTTGGTCATCCCGATTTGAAGTAGTTTTCAGTAATATTAATTCTAGCGACTCGGCCGCCCTTTACTAAACGTTCTATCGACTCGGCCATCCTGACCTAAACTAGTAATTGGTGATATTCGGCCATCCTGACAGGAAGTAGGTCTCGGGGAGACGTTACCTTGGCTTGCCGCTTGAGTCTCGCCTGCTGCAGCTGGGCGGCGAGGCCGGACAGGTCGGGCTGCGCGGGCTGCGGGGGCGGCGGCGGCGGGGGCGGGGACGCCGCGGCGGGAGCGGAGGCGGGGGCGGCGCCGGGCGGGGGCGGGGGCGGCGGCGGGCCGGCGGCCGAGGGGGCGGGGGGCGCTGGTGGGGCGGCAGGCTGGAAAACGAAATATTACATCATTTTAACCTCTCCAGACCCAGTGTACTAAAAGTAGAACATACATTTTAAATTGCAAGGCTCTGAAATATAATCTGACTGTATTCGAAAAACTTTAACATTAAATAAGTATGTGTATCTATTTTAGGACGTAAGTATCCAAATATGTGAAATACACATGAATATAAAAGTATAGACTTTCGCGTATATAAGCTCCTAAAAATTGGTTTATAAAATATGGCGTTTCTAACAAATATATAATTAAAAATACTTACCGCTGGAGGAGGTTGAGGCGCGGCAGGGGGCGTCGGTGGCGCTACGGGACCCTATATAAAAAAGTAATTAACAAAAATACTATTCTTAGTTTATACCAATTATAACTTTCGTCTCAAATGCATTGAAATGATGGCAATAATGGATGGATCACGTTGAGAATTCGAGGTGATTAGTTAACTAGACTAGCCATTAATAGTTCAATGAAAAATTAAAATTAAAAAAAAAATCACAAACTATTTTTGCGGAGTACTCACATTAGTTGCGGGTAAATTTTGATGGGGCGGTACAGGCGGTGGTGCGGGTGGACCATTGTTCGCTGCCGTTAGGCACATATTAGGCGGCATCGGTGCGCTAGTAAAAAGTAAAAAAGTTATATGGACAGTTTTTTTTTAAATACCACGACGGTGGCAAACAAGCATACGGCCCACTATTCATGTGTTACATGAATAGTGTAATTGTGACGATGATTTCAATGTGAAAGCAAATCATTCAGCACATTTACGGCCAGCTTGAGCTACGCTCGTAGCAGACTCCGCTTTTGTAGAGAAAAGCGCCATGAACAGAGAACCCGCTTTGGGTATCTGGCAGAGAATATACAAAAATTAACTACGCTGGCTCAGGGGCTCTTAGAGAATCTTGACCTCTGACATCTGAGAGCACCATCTTCGTTCGTGATTATTCCTTAGGGCCGGCACCAAAACTTTTGTCACCGTTAGGTGTCATAGCTATTTGCTGACTGACTTCGATTAGTCCGTAGATTAAGGTCTACAGTCGTGTATATGTGAGAGTATGTACCTGGAGGTGCGATGGTGTGTGTGCGCGGGCTGCGAGGGCTGGTGCGGCAACGTGTGCGTGTGCGCGTGCGCGGGGGCGGGGGTGCCGTGCGCGTGCGCGAGGGCGGGGGTGCCGTGCGCGGGCGCAGCGTGCGGCGGCGGCGCTGGGGCTCCAGCGCCCGGGATTGGTTGTTGGTGCTGTAAATATAGATAAATGTTACGCGCTGACTAATAAATACGTTTTTACTTTCCAACTATTTAGTAGAACACGATGATATGTTCTAAATTTCTATATGATAGAATAGAATAGAATAGAATAGAATAGAAATAATTTATTCAGACAACACATCAATACAACACATATATAGCAAATACAAGACAAAGATAAACGAAACAGTAGAAATAGAGATGTGAAGCCGAAATGGTCTCCACTCAGCAATGCAGCTGGCACGACTAGCGTGGTCAACGGCGCTGGTTTTCTGTGGAGCCAGCGGAGTGTGCGGGACAGCATAGTTCGGGACGGGACACGTTGTGGACGACGTGACATAATAACATAGAGTACTACTAATATAAATATATACATCTAATATATATATATATATATATATACAAATATACATAACTTAACTGGTGAATAACTAAAGAACAGAACAGAATAGGTAATAATGACGATGACGGGATCCGGATTTTTTAAATATGATATGATCTCGTCTCTTTACGTCTACATTTTTATGCAGCAGTCTTAAACTTGTATACAACGCGAAACATTTTTTGCAGATTCGTGATCGTCCATGTGTTATAATAAATTTCGAATAAATATATTAGTCTTCACTAAAAACGTACATTATTATACATTACACGAACTGTCACTGACCGAGTAACTTCTTATACTGAACCCGACTTGGACACATGTTCAACAAAGTTTAATATAATTAACAGCCTAATACTATTTAATTATACCGTAGTAATAAACACAAATTAATTAGCAAGAAACACAAATAGATTA
This sequence comes from Cydia strobilella, assembly GCF_947568885.1. Taxonomy (NCBI): domain Eukaryota; kingdom Metazoa; phylum Arthropoda; class Insecta; order Lepidoptera; family Tortricidae; genus Cydia; species Cydia strobilella. Next base: position 2,412,470 of record NC_086063.1, on the reverse strand, counting down.
ACCAACATTTGCTAATATATTTTTTTTTGTTGTAGTAGGCACTAATTAGTTCTTAATTATTATTTCTCCAGCTGAGCCACCGAAACATGAAATTATTACTATCCCTTAACGATAGATTTTTTTTATTCAGTCGTAAACAACTAATGGCGGTATTCATAAACGCATTACAAAAATTTCAGGAATTAAGCTATCCTTTGTCTTTATCTGTCATTTTGACTTATGTATTTGTAAGAAAGGGATAAAACATATTTTTTTTTTATTTATTTATTTAGGCAACAAACAGTCATATACAAAAATGATGTAATAATAAGCAATGTGTTAATAGACCTTGAGTGCCCTACCTTAATTAAATAATTTCTAATCTAAAGTAGCTAGTGTAGGAGCAGTAAGCGGAAAACAAAGTTATCATTAATTAACAAACTTATCAGTAACTTGAAGTGTATCTATATTCATTCATCCATGTATATGTATGCACGGGCAGGTTGCTTACTCGTACATACAACCACACGGGGTACACAAATTTAACTACAGGCCTGTAAAGTTTTATGAATAAGGGGGTAAGATGAGAGTTTTATATCTGGGTACGCAAAAAGAGGGGTGTTATTTATATGTTTGACGCCAATGTCTGTCTGTCTGTGGTGTCGTAGCTCTCCAACGGATGGGTCGATTTCGATGCGGTTTTTTTTAGTGTAAAAGCGAGTTTTGTGCGGTGGTTCTTAGCTATGTTTTATATAAATCTATCCAACAGTTTGAATAGTATCAGCTATTTTCCAAAATGATGTAAGGCATTTTTGTCATAAAATGGATTTTGTTGGCATATAGCGTAGGTTTTTTTTTATTTTTTTTTATTTAATAGTTATTTAGTCAAACGAACTGTAGAAAGAATCTAAATGAATCTCGATAATCAGACTGTCTTCGGTCCCGAGACTTGGAAAGCGTTAACCTGTTTACTGTCCGTGTACCGTATACGGGTCACGGCAAACTTCTATCACAAAGCCGTAAGGTTAAAAATTCAGATTAGGACAGTTAACGTTAGGCTACGCGCGCACTGCGGATTTATACAGTGCGTTTTTTTCCGCAAAATCTGTGAAGTATGCAACCTCCTTGAAGTGCGCGCACTGCGGAAAATAATCTGTATGCGGATTAAAATCTGTGGTTTGCTGCAGATTGGTTGCGGTGCGGCGCCGCACGAATTTTCTGCATCCTATGGACTATTGAATAAATCCGCGCACTGCGGAATAAAATCCGTGCGGACACCGGCCAGCAGCCATCCAGTGACGCAGTTGTTCTCGCGACACGGTGCTGCTGCAGCACGCGCGGTCTAGCGCGTCTCCGAATTTTCAACGTCCGTTCTTAACTTGAGTTGGGACTAGAATGGCAAAACGTGCGGATATATCACCGCTGTGCGCGTACTGGACACACACGGTTTTTTTCCCTTTGCGTATTTAAAAACGCACCGCCGCCCCGTAGTGCGCGCGTAGCCTTAAAAGGGAGTATATATTACCGCGTGGTGTGGCGCGTGGTACTGGCTGGGCGGGTGATACTGCGGGTGCTGGTGCTGGGGCGCGTGGTACGCTGGCTGTTGCAGTATGGCTGCGTCTTCGCGCGTCATCGTTCTGAAAAAAAAAAACATTTTAAATAAATATTAAACAGTAATGCAAGAGTGATAGAGATGAATATCACCGGTTTTAGACTTTCGCGGTAGCCTGTGCCGGTCAACTCCTACGAAGGCGGAAATTATCCATTTAGGTGGTGAAAAGAAGGAATTTACTATCAGAATGGTATATGGAAATAGTAATTCTATTAAGCAGACGAAGTCGCGGACGAAAGCAAGTTTTTTATGTCATGATAGTGGCAAGCAAGCAGCCGTGTTCGTTAGTGAGTCAATTATAAGGAAATCATTGAGAAGTGGTTACCTGTAGCCCATATCTTCATCGTAGTGTTGGGTGTTGTTGTGTCCATTAAAAGGTACAGGCGGATTAGGCGGTTGTGGTGGTGGCGGCGCCGAGTTTCCGATCGGTTTGTTTGCCAGGATCTAGTACAAATAAATATTGTATAGAATTATAAATACAATTATAGTAAATCATCATCATCTTCCTCGCGTTATCCCGGCTTTTTGCCACGGTTCATAGGAGCCTGGGGTCTGCTTGGCAACTAATCCAGAAAATTGGCGTAGGCACTTAGTTTTTACGAAAGCGACTGCCATCTGACCTTCCAACCCAGAAGGGAAACTAGGCCTTTTTGGGATTAGTCCAGTTTCCTCACATATTTTCCTTTACCGAAAAGCGATTGGTAAATATAAAATTTCGAGCCGGGGTTTGAAATATAGCAAATCTGTACATATAAAAAAATCTAAGTAATACGAAGTCGATTTTTTATCAATTAGCTTTTCCGATTTGAAGCCAGATGAATTCCATTGTGGCTGTGGCCTACGCGACTTGTCCCTTTTAGCCTATAAGCAGGCGTGTCCCACTCCGCGATTTCGTCGCGTCACAAGTACCTGCGGCCGCCTCAATTTTGAGGTTTTTCCATAGTAATTGCCGCGACCGCGCACCGCCACAGAACGCACGCATGCACGCGCTTGCGCCGCCTTGCGCGTAGTAGACGCGTTCTGTTAGGGAGTGAATCTTCTGTACCTAGTACTATTATATATTCTGTGCTATAAGAAAAGTCCTAACTATACCTCAAGTGTGTGCATCATGGCTCTCGCGAAACTGTCCGCGTCCTCGCGACACGAGAAGTTCAGTCCGTACACATGTCGCGCGTCTCGCCACTGGTGAAACGTCGCCGTCGCCTGGTTGTACTTGAGCCCGCGGACGATGCCGCAGTTTATTACCACCTGGAATAATAAAAAAATACTTCAGTAGATATATAAAGTAAAAAAAAAAACAACGGGTTGCACTCCGGGAGTGCCGGCAGAAGTGAAAACTTGAATATTGTATTTTACCACATAAATAATAGTACTTTTATACTGATAATTAAAGCAATTTGTGCAAAACTATTCCCTAACCACTCCAAAATATCAATCACTTCAACAATATTCATTTATTGCGCTATCGTATACAAACATAACAAGTTATATTACATTAAAAATTTAACACTTCATTAAAATTATTTAACATTAAAAAGTTTATCTCTCAGAAAAATCAACTTCCATCCATTGGTCACGTGTCCGTTTTACGAATTTTCAATCTGTCGGTCACGTGACCTGTCGCAAAATCTGTCGCGAGTTTAACATTTTTTCCCCGTCACAAAAAGTGCACAGCGCCGCTAAAGAAATTTTCACTTCAAAAACCCGGCCACGTGCGGGTCGGACTTGCGCTTGGTGGTTATGTAATCACACATTTTTTTCCTTAAGATCGATTGCTGCTAAAGATGCTTGAACTTTCTTATTTTCCTGTACCCAGCGTTTCAAGCCATCATCATACTAGTAACAAACTACAACAATGATATAACTAACCTCATGATCATTGAGTTTCCTCCCAACAACCCTGAAGGTGTTGTGCTGGGTGTGATGGTAGATGTGGACTTTGGACAGCCCCGAGCTGCTCCCTGACGGTACCCAGCGTTTCAAGCCATCATCATACTAGTAACAAACTAAAACAACAATGATATAACTAACCTCATGATCATTGAGTTTCCTCCCAACAACCCTGAAGGTGTTGTGCTGGGTGTGATGGTAGATGTGGACTTTGGACAGCCCCGAGCTGCTGCCGGATGGCACCCAGCGCTTCAGGCCGTCGTCGTACACCATGACGGAGGCGCGCGCGCTGCTTATCGATTGTTCGCTGTGGACAAAAACATCATGGTTAAAAATGTTAAAATTGACCAAAGAAAAACAAATGTGGACGGTTTTTTTGCTAGGGTTTCTCCGGATTTCACTTTAGGATTTCGAATTTGGAATCCGTTTAGATATCTCTAACGATTCTTATCGGAACTCGTGAAAGTTGGAGATAGATGAAAATAGGCAATTTATGAATCGGTATCATCCAGAACACCCTGCTTATCTTAGGTAGTTATCACCTCAGGGCATAATTATACGTACGGCGTGGAGGTCATTTCGCCATTTAATTGATTGATTTAGGTTATTAATAATTTCGAGAAGAAATTAGATTTTTGCACGCCGTGTTGTGTTTTTTGTTTGTATAACCATGCATTTTGCAGATAACCATGCTAGGGTAGGTTAAAGCGCTTGTCTAGACTAGCCTTGACGCAGAAATCGACGAAATTAAAAGGATCATTTTAACTTTTAGTCATCATATACTCAAATAATCAAATATCTCTGACGCGTGTTGTTCGTCATCATAGATTACGCAAGAATAAGAAATCATTAAAATGAAACCAACATTAAATAATTTTACGGTTTAGACACTTGTTTTTGTCACTCGCGCGACATGTTTCGGAGAGCCTAGGTCTCCTTTCTAAAGCACTAACAGTGCGAGCAGCGTTCACGACGGCCGTGTATCGCGTACTCTAAAGGAGACTTAGGCTCTCCATAACATGTCGCGCGAGTGACTAAAACAAGTGAGTCTAAACCGTAAAATGATTTAATGTTAGTATGTCTCACAACAGTTTAAATTCAATTAATGAAACTAAGTCATCGGTTATTTACAAAACTTAAGCGCATGCATTTACACATTGATTAATGTTTAGTGCGAGTTCACAGGTACATTTGCTACTTGCGTTTAGGTACCTTTGACCGCAATGGAAAGTTTCTTTTAGCCCGTAACAAAGGTTTTTCCGTTTGCAAATCGAGCACCTGTACTAGTATTTGTGATTCGCTACGGTTCCACTGGAACAAGTGTTTTATTAGCCAATGGATCATAGCGAATTGCGAGCAAACACCAGATCTGGGTCAACTAAATGGAGGGATGACAGACGGCTCTGCATTTCGGTTCAACGTTGATATATCTCTGCAGATTAAGGATTTAGAGGATTTTAAATTTAAAAGTCTAAGTAATGCTGTGTTTTTGGCGCGTTTTGTTTGGTGCTAGAAAACCAGGGAGGTATTACGTAAGTACGGGTAAAAAGATAATTTATAATTCAATAGGTGGATTTAAATTTACATTAAATACAATCGATCAAAAGGTACATTAAAATAAATTACATTAAAATTATCTATACACTAAATTAAAACTAAACAAATCCACAACCTAGTCAAACAACTCGTCCCGCGCCCTTCCAGACGCAAAGGTGCCCATCACGCTCGCCGCGTTGCCGCGCTGAACCGCGATAGACAGCCTCTGTATCAGGAATGACCCGGAACGAGGGTCATGACCTCTCTCCCTCAAATGCCGCCCCAATTCGCTCAAGAATATTTTGGCCTCGGCACACCAACACCCGGACGTCCGAATCCCGAAACCGAATCGGGCGTCGGAATAGGTAGAGAAGTATTACAAATATAGGACAATTTATTGTCATTTCCTCATTTACAATACATATGCGCTCCTTGCATCAGCCTCTCAGTGTGATTTGTTTGCAGGCAGACAGGTGGTTGTGCGTGATGAATGTTTGAGGTTCTGTGAGAAGATGGATGCACGTCCTTCAACTGTTTAAAATGTGTTAATTATTTATTTTTAAATGTTAGTATTTTAATTTGTGATTATTTGTATATTGTTTCTTTTTCTTTTTGTATTTTCTGTGTAAGTTAGCAGTAGTTTGGTAATTTACTGTCATGCTGTTTAACTTGTTTGATAAAAAAATAAAAATAAAACTAAAAATGATAATACTGTACTTGTCGGAAAAACATATGCTCTATAATTATGTCGATATAAATACATACTGACCATACTAATATTATAAATGCGAAAGTGTGTCTGTCTGTTACCTCTTCACGCTTAAACCGCTGAACCGATTTAGTTGAAATTTGGTATAGAGATAGTTTGAGTCCCGGGGAAGGACATAGGGTAGCTTTTATCCGTGAAGTCATTCTTTAAGGGGGTGAAAAGGGGGGATGGAAGTTTGTACGGGGATCGATAACGCGCTGAAATTAGATGAAATTAGGTATGGAAATAAGTAGTCGTTCTGTCCAAATAATAGTTTTCATCCCCGAAACCATATGTAAAGGGGGGGGGGGGTCTTTTAACACGGAAAAGCTAGTTTTCAAAATATAGTTATTAAGCCAGGCAAAACTTTTCACTTCTTTTCGACAAAATTCATGTTTACAAAGTTCATTGTTCGTTACAATGCCAATTAATTGGAAAACTATTATCTTCAATGCAAATCTGTACTGTACGTGACACACATGACATGACTGCACGGCATTGTCATGTCGTTACCTTATAGCTCCGTTAACAATATTGATGTATGCGTTCAGCCTTGCGTAAGCAGGAAAATGAAACATTCTGCAGTTTTAAGGCCGAATTCCCGGTGTTCAATTGCGTTTAGAATCATTTGATTTCTAACTTATTAAGTGGGGCAGAATGGGGAATAATAAAGAGTTTAGGCATATTACAATGCACTTACGAATGCCAGAAAGGAAAACTAGCATCGGTTCGTACTTACCTCTGTCTCTGACCCGAGAAGATAGATACCTACCAACGCAAGAAACTAAGGTTATTTTTTCAATTAGTGTACATTTCTTAATTTACATGCATTAAATGGCGTCCATTTCAGATCATGATTTTTGTGTCTGATTTAGAATAGTTCTTTCAGTGTTTGTCTTTTAATTTTTTTTTTCAAAATGTGTACATTTTATAATTATCAGCATTCCATGCAATCAATAGCCTTTTGTCGTTAGGTCAAGATTTTTTGTGTAAGTTTGTGAATGATTCTGTCACAATTCTTTCCGGTGTATGCTAGATCTAAAAATGGAGTTCCTTTAACGTCCTTTCCCAGTTCCTACTGGTTTCAAGGAGCTTCATATTAGGTCCAAACATTGACCCCATAAAACCGGACGTAGACGATCATCTCATGAATTTGGACAGCGATCGCGTGTACATCCCGTGATTGTCTTATGTAGTTACTATTTTTCTTATACACTTGGTTACTATCTCGGTTATTATGGTTGACGTATGGCCTCGGCAGGACGCAATTATAAATAGACGCTTTGTGTTTTGTAGCCGAAAATCTAGAAATACTGACTGCAATTGCTTCTGCAAGATCCTATTAAAGTTACATACAGAATTAGAATACAGGGCAGGATAGAAGTTTGAATATATTGCTCCATTCAAGATTTGCGTAAAAATACGAATGAGTAGAAGTGGAAACATGACATATAAGAGTATCTACAAATTATGTAGTGGTATACCTATTATACCTAAACAATATTCTCAAATTAGGGACTCTGCAAACCTGACCGATAATTGCATGCGATGTGCGTTACCTACATTGAGGCATTTGATGTGCATTTGATCGATCGATGAAGTTCGTTGCACCTATATTAAACGTACTTAGCCGGCATTTTTTTTAAATCGCTTGCGATTTGTTGCAAGGTCTATAGAGGCCTTAAGATAATGAGGTTTTTATTTACTGATAAGATGAGTTCGGACACTAGATCGCAAAAAATGTAAGAAGTGAAAGGCTAAGCAACTGTAACAATTTGATTACGTGTAGTAAGTACTTACGGATCAAATTACGTACGTACAAACGTTCCTATAAACTGGGCATCTACCGTGACAAACTAAAATGCTGTAAGTAACTTTCGATTTCATCTAGACACACGACTTTTTTGATCTAATGTAATGGACCAGAGATTAGCCGGAATAGGGCTTGCTTAACGCGGCAAGTACAAACGAAAACATTTAAGTGGTTATTACACCTTAAGCAGTGGAAATAAGGTCCACAAACGATTCGATTAATCGGTACGGCGATGGATGTAAAATGAGTCCTGAACCTGATATGTTATGGACACGGAGTATGCGATGAAGTCAAGTAAGATACGGATAGTCGTCGTGGTCGTTATTAAACGGAAGGAGTCCGTTTTATGTCATAATGTGGTTGTCCTGTAGGTAAAAATACCGACCAAGTGCGAGTCGGACTCGCCCACCGAGGGTACTTTTTAGGGTTCCGTACCCAAAGGGTAAAAACGGGACCCTATTACTAAGACTCCGCTGTCCGTCTGTCTGTCACCAGGCTGTATCTCATGAACCGTGATAGCTAGGCAGTTGAAATTTTCACAGATGATGTATTTCTGTTGCCGCTATAACAACGTACGGAACCCTCGCCTCGGTGCGCGAGTCCGACTCGCACTTGGCCGGTTTTTAGTATTTGTTGTTATAGCGGCAACAGAAATATACCTACATTATCTGTGAAAATTTCAACTGTCTAGCTATCACGGTTCATGAGATACAACCTGGTGACAAACAGACGGACAGACAGACAGACGGACAGCGGAGTCTTAGTAATAGGGTCCCGTTTTTACCCTTTGGGTACGGAACCCTAAAAACAGTTCAAGGACGCTTTTGCACTTTTCAATTACTTTAAAACAGCGATAGTCAAACTTCAGCCCGCGTGATGCGTGCGGCCCCCCAAGCTTTTTATTTTAGATGGCCCGCGAGGTGATCCGTGATCCTGGTATATAATCTTCCCATGCGATCACCTTGCGGCTCGGGGCTACAAGACAAAACCGTATTTGTGGCCCGCTTAAAAAAAGGGTGAGTATGGCTGCTTTAAATCAACAAAAACTCATAAAACGTTGGATTCATTCTGACGTCACATAATGCGTTCTCAATGTTCTGTCACAGCTGATTGTCCTGACCATTTTTTTCTGCCAGCCACCCTGTGTAAAGGCCAACTCTCACCGGCTCTCTATATAGACACGCGTGTTCACATGCCGGTTGTAATGTACGAAACTATATGGCAGATGTCACATCGCTTGTAAGTCTCTAAATCATAAATTCATCATAAAATCATTCTTAAAAATTGTTCTAAAAGCATTACCGCACGCGACGCTGCCTTTAATTTTTAATTCAGTTTCAACTTGAATTACATATATCTTAGATTTTAAGCGTAGCTCGATACTGTGTCCCCGAGTGTCCATATAATTACGCAACATAACACAACGGACGCAAAATTGGTCCAGAAGGCCACCGCCTACGGTACGCGAGTGGGCTTAATATTGACAAATAGTCAAATGTCAAATGGTCACTTTCATTGATATGCGTATGATCGTTTTTAATTGTTGTTTGTTTATTGCAAGGTCTATGTTTAACCGTTTATTACCTACAATAAACCGTTAAACATCAGGCTGTAGAATACATATTGCATTATGTAACTCTCCAACAAATCTGTAACTATTTATTGTAGGAAACCTCGTAGTCCGGTTCCGCTGTGAAAAATACTAGTTATTATGGTGATAAACAAAAATTAAATTATGCAATTTTTATATTCTGGACAATTTCCATATGAATACAGATACCTACATTTAGGTAACTAGATGATTTTGAACTGGTATTAAATGCCTCAATAAATGCATAAAAAGCAAGCTTGCGACATTATGCTAATATAATAGTATTCTCATTTTTGAGTTGTTGCGTCTGAGGTCTGTATTAGGATAATTTGATTCATAAAATATTTGTTAGATTGCTTATGGATCGGCAAAAAACATAAATAAGTAGTATAGTACAGTAACTATGTACTAAGGTATTTTGACATCCGCGGACGCGAATGCGGATTTTTAAAGGCGGATGCGGCTGTCAAGATTAGGCACATAAAAAACGTCAAATATTACACTATAGTAATTAAAAAAAAAAAGAAACTTGGTATTTGAACAAGAATATAGGTGCCCCACAATCGCATTACTATACTAAAGTCCAAATAAAACAAACTTTTCACTTCTTGTCGCTGTCCGTCATATGCTAAACGCTCGATCGACGAATCACAAAAACGAAACGAGATTCCTATTGCCTAATGACGAAATTACCTAGCACTTATGCCGCCGCTAAGATGTTCCTGTACGTATCTGTTCCACATCCGCATCCGCATTAAGCTCCGCACCGATTTTATGCGGATGCGGATGTTGAAAATAATGCGGAAGTTCCGCGGTTGCGGATGTGAATATTCGCAACATCCCTGTTATAAACGCCATAAAACAAAAATGCCATGGTAGTGGAAGTCATATTTGACTGAAAAGTCAAACCAGTCTTTTTTTATCGAGCTGACAAAATGATAATTCAAATTACGGTCATATTACCTACCTGGTATTATTAAAACTTATGTCGAAATATACCTGCTCTCTACGTTTTTCCAATAATTTTCTAGTTTTTTCGTGCATGTTTAAAAATAATTTATTTTACATACAGTCAACATCGCTCTTATTCAATAAAATGTTGGAAGTGGCCCTGCTAGGCATCATAGCTAGGTAAAATTTTACCATCTACCAAACATCTCATTTTATTATATTAAACATATTAGTAACGGGTCACTCACGTATTTTAAGTCGAAAACGCTCGCACCATTATGATATGGCAAATAGTACACTTTTATCCTAATTATAATGTCCTACGCACCCTGCCCTGAATGGAAGGGTCGAAGAAACGATGACAATATAAGTCATAAAAGGGAAAGGTCGCATTGTTAAATTGTCGCTTTTTCACACAAAGAAGACCGTGTGTCCGAATAGCGCAAATAATATATATTCATTAGGTTCTTTTATATTTCACAGAGTTTTGGGACCATTTATTTGTTTTATTCTTAATGTAATAAACTAAACTAAAATAATTTGCATAAAAAAACAATTTCTTAGGGTGTGACTGGCAAAGCAATAAATACTTTTAGCTTGGGCTTTCGTATCTCTTTGGGCTGAAGTTATTTTTCAACGGCTTAACCTGAGAAACATAAATGACCTATATTTACATATAGTTCGCACTCGCTATATATAAAAGGAAGAGCAAATTGATGGTAAATTATACGTGCCCTATGAAGTGACAGGTACAAAAGCAGGGGCCCGTGAAATGATCACGGTATAGGGACAAAACATGAATCTAGTATAACTGGTAGGGTCATGAGGGGTGGGGGGAAATGACCGAACGGGATAGTCGTATGTATCTTTCAGTAGGAGTAGCAGAGAAAGCGATGTTATTGTTTGTGCTTGTCAGTCTCACTTTTTTTTTTCCACCGTAAATTTAGTGTCGTTTATGGTGGGCTTCAAATCTACTCGATCAATCATATTGTCGCATTGCGTATGTTTTGTCCCTCACGGGTCTATGGGACAAAACAATACAAAAATAGCTTTATCCTCCAGCCGCCCAAAGGCCTATAAAAAGACCTTCGATTCCATTGTATTTTGAATCTTTATTTTGACAAATCAAAATTGCATTTGTCTTGACAGGTTTCGATTTTTGCACAAGTTAAATCCTGGAGAAAGAGGTTTATACAAGCTGCAACTATATACAGTGGTGTCCTGAACACAGATACAGCAAACTGATATGAACGCGTTGTGGTTAATGTCATCTAGTTTTTATTATCTTATCTTATCTTATCTTTAGTCTTAATTAAGTATAGTCACTTTTATGGTTCTACTTCTTTTCGTTAAAGTTTTAGGAGAAAAATCCAGAAACATTTATTCAATTGTAATTTTTTTACACAATTGCTGTTACACCAGGTCTCTCCTTTTTCATCATCGCATTTAAGACTAGACTTTTTCTTTTAAGACTCTAAGACTAAGCAAACTTTCTGACAAAAATAATTATTGATGGCTACATTTTTTAGTGCACCAATATCGACAACTAATCGAGAAAATTTAATTGATTTTTACAAAATATCAAGGAAAGTCAAATTTGAGCATCAGGAAATGATATTCAATATCAGACAGACGGACAGCGGAGTCGGAGAAAGATAGTAATAAGGTCCCGTTTATACCCTTTGGGTACGGAACCCTAAAAATGATCAAAATCTTACTTACAGACCCGCAAACATCAAACCAATTCCCAATTTCCCAGTTAAACCGTTTAGTAAAATCATTCATAACCTCGCTCACTCGCAGCGATCCAACTAGTGTTGGTCAAAACTCGAGTCTTTTGAGTCTCAAGATTTCGAATCGTCTCGAGTAGAGTCCTTTGCCGAGTTCTAAATCGCAACATAAAAGGACTCGTGCCTTCGGATAGACTCGTGCCTAGGATAGAAAATTGTAGGCTTTATCTAAATAAACACTAAGGAAAATAGACATTATCAAATTATGTGTACCTAAAGCCCCATTTAAACGGCGCGAGAATTTGCATGCATTATTCATGATAGTTATACACACATAGCGAATGCATAATACATTGCTAACGACAGAGTACAAAAAATTCAGTCGATCGACCAAATACCACAATGGAAGGAAAACCACCATGTACTTGATCCGTCTAAATGGGGTAGTATAGTAATCCATATTTCGTGCGGAGACAATGCGTTTTAGAAATCTTTGGTACTTACATAATTTGAAAGTCCTCTTTAAAGGACTCGAGTCTTTACAAAATATTCCAGTTTCGATAAAAACTCAAGCGTCGACTTAATAACTAGAGTCGAGTCTTAAAGCAGTGGACTCAAAGGACTCGAGTCTTAGCCAACACATTCAATTATGCAGACGCGATGGCTCTGATCCAAACCGATACCTCAATTGAACCAATTCGATCGTATATTATGGGAATTTTTAGATTCATAAGGTATGACGATAAATTATTAATGAGCTATGCGCTCGAACACTTAGTGTATTGTTAGAAATTCGATAGAATTCGTTAAATCTGCTCTGCAATTTTGCGTCCACAGTCACCGACCGAACATTTAAAATCCCTTTCCACCGCGACACAACCAGGGACCGGCCCGCTATCCCTTATCGGGGTTTTATAAGGGTATTGCATAAGGCTTAACTCACCATACCCTTTGCCAGGCGAAACCCTTTGTTTTGGTTTTAAAAACCCTTATATAAAGCTACCACATTTGAGTAATCGGTAGCCCAAATACCCTTACAAAACCCTTATCATCCGCTCACCAACACCTTGCATATTGCTTATAAGGGTTAGCCTTATAAAGGGCTTCCCTTTTAGCATATAAGCGTGCTAATTTAAGTCGTCTACCTTGTTCATAAAGCACACATTACTTCGAATCCGAGCGATCGTCGGCGGCGATGGCGGCGTTCTTTGACTAGGCACGTATTTTCTTTCCTTTTCATACCCTACCGTAGATATATACTAATCCTGTCTCTTTCACGCAAAGGGAAACCTTTATAAATAGCGCTTAAAGATAAGGGTAACCCTTATTAAGAGCTAGCCTTATTTTTGGTTAGCTTTTCGGTAAGGGTTAGTCAAAGGTAAGGGTATGAATGGGCTTGCAGTTCAAAAGGGAAAGTCTTTCAATGTGTTAGCCGTGTTTAAGTGTCGCCCATTGAAAGGGTTTTATCGCGGAAAGGGTTGTCCGGTCCCTGGACACAACCGGCTGACGGTTTTTTAAATTTTAAATAGCTTTTAAACCAGGGTTTGAAAGGATAATTATCGATGATAGTTATTTTTATGCCTGATAATTATCGATTTGATAATAATATAACCTAAAATTAAGACGAGATTTTAAAATTTACTAAAGATTTCAGATTTCAGATGATTTATTGATAAATGTACATCTCATTTACATGTCAAACACAAAACAAAACAAAACAACAAACTAAACAAAAACAGAAAACAAAGAAAATAAATATTCCATACCTGGGACAATTATCCCATATTTATCGGATAATTATCGCGATAATTATCAAAGACTATAATTATCTATAATTTCGAACCCTGATCTATAAACTATCATCTGACACAATATCAATCGGGAGGCTATTACTGAAAAAACATTTTTTTTACATGTTCAGTCATCAACTCAGTGTTTCCACCACGATACAACCGGCTATTTTTTTAATTCATGAATAGCATCTAAACTATCACCTGACAAAGTATTAGCCGGGAGGCGATGACTGACGATATATGCTCCTGGCCCGCGGTCTATAACATGCAACGTTGCAATGCATCTCATATAAAAACTATTGCAACGCCTATCAAACATACAAGTTATCGTACAAATGAATCTGGGGTTAACGCAAACATTGCCTTCGACGTGGGCTTGCCGTCCTACACTTCACTTTTACTTTTGCGACATAAAAAAGGTTCGGATTTGGCCTAGTTTGGTAATACGTAGGCAGGAGGTCATTAGTTTCACTTATTACTAATACGATGGGCTAGCGAAAACTATGAAGATATAGTATGGAACTGAATACAAAACGCGGGCTTTCGGATTTATAGTCACCAAAAAAAAGTTTTTTTTAATGTGATAGTCAGCAAGCGAGCAGACGAGCCGCCTGATGGGAAGCAGTCATCGTCGCCCATGGACATAAGCAAACATCACAGGAGCCGCTTAAGCATTGCCGACCCTTGAGAACCCTAAATACCCGCTTCTTGAAGAATCCCATGTCGTAGCGCAAAGGGAAGGCAACTCATTCAACGTTCTGAGAAGAAACGAGCGAGATGCCCGCTTATTCTTGGTAGTCACACGCAGTACATATGTGACGTTTTCAATCAAAAGGTACCACATTGTCGCTTACCATAAGGACGAAAATTGCTTGTAACTTTATATGAAAAACCTGTCAGAGCGTCCTTATGGCAAGCGACAATGTGGTACCTTTTGCTTGAAAACGACACATAGAGACTATAGTAAATAGAAACTCGTATTCATTAAGTGCTGTGCAAATTATGTTACGGCGCTGAAGAATGAGATATTAATGTATGTATGTATGTGTATGTATTATATTGATGTATTTTAATGAATATTTAAGTTGTATCATAAAATATTTATAGTAATCGTAGGTACGCTATTTTCTTAAATCTATAGAAATATTGATACTTAGGGTAACTCCAGCCAGCAGATCCTGCAGCAAGGACTAGGAAGAGGAGACTACAAGGGGGAGGCGATGATGATAGAAAATAGCACTGTAAGCACAGAGTAACTAATAGTACGCTAATAATAGTAATAGTAATAGTAGTAGTAGTAATAGTAAGCTCGCCTGGCTCTGCTGATTCAACCTAAGTGGCAGCGAGCCGGTGGAGTATGTCAGGCTATTTTCTTAAATCTATAGAAATGAAAATAAAATGTTTAAGTTGACTTTTCACACACGTATTTATTTAGTTTATATTAACTGGATAATTGAACAAAATCGCACTATAAACGAGCATCTTCATCTCCACAATCCATCACGCAACCCCAGACATTGTTTACTAACATCAACCTCATCTTTAAACTTATTAACATGTATACAATTGTGCACTTTATGGCATTGTAATAAAAATTATATGCAATAGTTGCAGAGTCAACCCACATGTGGCCCGCATCTTGGTTTCGCCATGCTGCCGGGCCCACACAAAGTACCACTCTCGCAAACCTAATACTAACTTTAATGCAATGGAATAAGGTTGAGTTTCTAACAGCGAAGGAATGTGTAAATTAAGAATAACAATAGGTAAGTAATAGCAGTAAAGCTGCTGGTTTTGCAATGTGAAGAAAAAGAGCTTAAAGGCACACTTTGGGGCATTCAAAACCGATTCAAGTCACAATCTAGGCTAAATGCTTGTACTACGGGCACTGATGAAAATACGATATTCATGACTCGGGATCGAATGTGGAATAAATTGAAGGACAATGAAAACTGGCGCCTTTGTCAAATTTTTACATGATATACAGATGAATAGGTACTTATGTGACGGAAAGTTTCCCAAAATTACGAAATTTCCACTTAGAAATAATTTCAGAAACTTCTCATATTTTTGTATGTGAACCGTAATTATTCCATTTCCAGAATGAAAATTTGTTTTGTTCTTGTGAATTTATTCCTGAAATTTCCGAAAACTTTTCCAACTATTTGGAAACTTTCCGCAACTTTCACATCTGTACAGATCAATTTGCTTTTACCGGTATTCAAACTAGATACTGCTATTTACGTGGCCAGGTCCACTGACAACTTTTACCTACAGGTCAATGCGGCCAAATCCGTCATAGGGGAAATTCCATACGTAAATACGAGAATATATTTCTTTTTATTTCAACCCTAGGAAAAAGAGACTATCTGCTTTTGACTGCTGAAAACTAAAAGCAATAATAAATTGTAAACTTATACCGTATGGCGGATTTGTCCGCTTTGACCTTAATTTGTAAAGAAAGACTAACATTTTTCGTTAAAATCTCCTCGTAGATTTCGTTGACAAATCGCCATTGTAACCATTTCCTAACCTACTGAAGAAGGCCCTTTGAATACATTCTTATGAAACGCGTTACGTATGGGCCGATTGTATTCTGTCCTACGCGAGATATTATCCTCCGTTTAGTTCAACTGCCGAACAAAGGATAAGCATGTCCGACATTTCAAATGGTAATGTGACATAGATATGTTATGTTATATGGTTAACAATTCGATATGCTAGTTATAAACACTGACTAAATAAAGCGACATTGTTTTATCGCTTATTTTAGGGTCGTCGTTAGTTTTATTTATTCATGGACATTTTATTATTTAATATTCAAATTGTTACCAACTTATTATTAGTTTTTTTAACAGGAAAATTTACCCACTATTTTCATTTCTGTCGTAATATTTTCTATATTGTACTTTTATTTTATGTTAAAATTATTAAATCGTCAATTATTTGCATGTCGTGTCCTCGACTGAATACTGAAACATGTAAACCTTTTCTGTTTTCATCTTATGCACGTATTCAAGCAAATAAAGAAATTCTATTCTATTCTATTCGTCGGCTGAACCGAGCCGTACTTACGACGTGTTTTTCGCTCGTATTACGTAGATATAAAGCTTTTTTTCTATCACACAATAGGTGTGGGAAGATCCTTAACCAATAACTAAATAAACGGATATTGTTATTTTATTATTCGAAAAGTCTTCCAATGGAAAACCACTATTATTGATTTGTCTGAATTTGCTGGCTTCGTATTAAATTCAACGGACTTAAAATAAATGTCATCTATTCAAAATTAATACTCAGCGTGCAGTATCCTTTTGCATTTCCCGAGTCTATAATAATAAAATAACTACTATCTTTTGCCCCCGACTTCGTATGCATGGAGTTAAATGAATAAAATAAACTACCCTATGTCCTTCCCCGAGGAAACTATCTTTGTACAAAATTTCAACTAAATCGGCCGCAGCGGTTTAAGCGTGAAGAGGTAACAGACAGACAGACAAACACTTTCGCATTAATAATATTAGTACGGATTGCCGACGCGGTTTGTAAAACTAACTTATAATTTAATGTTCATAATGAGCATTAATGTACTACATACAACTAAATATTAGTAAATATACATCCATTATCTGTTTACAAACATTCCTGCAAAATTAATTAAGTACGACTGTTACTACTGAGAAAGTGTTATCATTTATCATTATTATCAATCATCGCAAAAACGGGCGCGGTACTATGCGTAAACAAAAACATCCGTTATCTTTTATTACGCTTCCTGTTATCTACTGCTTGCATCTATCTGACCATACATACATACATACATAACATATCATACAGTGTGCACACAGAATGAACATAAATGCGCAAAAACAGACGCAGTTGGCGCTGAAATCGTGTTTCCGTACCTTGTTTAATGTAGTTAAAAATTCGAATAAGTATGACCCAGGAGAATTCTAGCCCGATGATCAATAAGAATCTTTGACATAAATCAGGTCTCCAAACTTTTAATTCGAAGGCCAAGACTAAGCCTTCGATTCTCCTGCTTCCTTTAGTAAAGAACTCAAAATAATGGTACTCGAGAAGATGCTAGCCCGGTCAACGAGGACCTTGGCCAAAATCAAAACCCTCCTAACTTCCTTTTCGCGGGCCGGATTGTATGACTGACTGTGTCCCTTGCCATGAGAGTTGGAGACCCCCTAGTCTTAACACGCTACGCCACTCTTACATATTCTGTTCTGAGCCAATTCGCCAAAACATAGAGATAACCAAAACACAAGCTCATTGGAATGAGAACAGCAATATGCCAACGGCTATCACATTACGAACCAAATAGATAAGAACTATCCACCCGCGCGCCCCGGCTTCGCACGGGTTACACAAAACCTTAACAAATTATACACCTCAACCTTCCTCAAGAATCACCATATTGATAGGTGAAAACCTCTCTCCCCTGGCTCAAGGGCTACGGCCGGGGACTTTTGATATGTTCACCTAACTAGTCCAAACAAAGTTACGAAAACGAAAATAGTGTTCCAAGCATTTCCCTCTATAACTTTTTTTGAGCATTCGTTGCCTGACCTAGTTATTTAATTTAGTGTGTATTTTCAATAAGAGTCCATCTAATCCATTAATTGGCAACTGGCAAGTTATCTATTACGCAAAACTTGCTAGAAAACATGTAAACAATCACATCCTACACGCAAAGGAAACTATTTAGAGTCGATTAAAGATTGCGACAAAAAACATTGAAGGAATTCTTCTACTAACAATGTACAGTCGCCATCAGATATATATTATCAGAGCGGTCAAAGTGCTCAAAAATATCTGAACACGCACTCTAACGCCTTGACAATAGAGGTGAGTGTGAATTTGTGAGCACCTTGACCGCTCCGATATATCTGATGGCGACTGTACCTATGAACGTAAGCCAGTAATATATTTTTATGACCCAAGTTCTTACCAAAATAACTTATAATGTGATGAAATTTCAGTCCGGAAGAAGTGATAATGTGGGTATAGCTAGCGTTTTTCAACCCACCGACGGAGCGGCAGCTGACTACCCAAACCTAAAGGCATCATCTTCCTTATTCACAAAAAAAAAATATATAAATTAAGATTTGTTTGTATAGATCGATTCACGAAAGCTAGCGCGGATTTGCAATGAAAATGTTGACAGTATGTACAAATCTCGCGCCAGCTCTTATGAATTTACCAAGTAACTAACACGACATGGACGCAAGGTCTGAAATAAAAACAATTTAATCGAATAAAGATTCTAAGTATTTCAAATAGACCTTATTGACTATACAATGTGGTGCTTTTAGTCTGGTGACACTTGATGCAATAGGAATCAAGGCAATGACTAACATGGTCTGATAGTGCTATATGATTGGACGTGATTTCCGTGTCAACATATCTTTTATATGTGTCAACTGTTATCTAAAATACATACATACTAACTTGTCAAACAGCAACACTTTTAACTTACCATAGATAGACTTTAAATAATAACTTTATATGTTATATTATATAGTATGGAAAAACATTATGGGCCCTGGAGGGAAAGTGCCTTAAAACCTTAGCTCATTTTACTTAAAGGAAAGATTTTTTCCCCTCACCAGCTCGGAAAGTTGTCTTTTATCCTTCAAGACAAGCGGGGAAAAACGCGTTTTATCCACTAGTGGGGAAAGTAATTTGACCTTGGATGGAGCGTGTTTAAGTAGCTTGACAGATAACAAAACGTAAAACGCTCATGGTAATGGTTCGTTCGATATTAATTATCATTAAATAAATGGTTTGAGAGTCTAATAAAAAATACCAAATTTAGCTTTATTTAATGATTTTAAGTCATAAACCTTAAAATTCCATAAGAAACGTTTGTTATTTATAATGATGTTAAATATTATTCTGAACTCACAAGTTGAGTCGATGCAATTTCAAAACGCATCGTTGACATTTCATACGTCAGAAATGTCAACAATTTTTTTTTCTTAATAATTTCTCGCGTAAAAATACACAACTTCCAGAGTTTTCTGTTATAATTTCGTAAAAAAAATTAGTGATTCCAGTGATGAAGATGATCTAACGCCTGTGGATGTTGCACTTTCCTCGCTATAGTGAGGTGAAAAGTTTTGTGTTACACACGGGTGCAAATGTATTTTACTTCTCGTGTGTTGAAACACTCGCTACGCTCAGGATTCTATTTTAGAACCACTCGCTTCGCTCGTGATTCAACTATAGAATCGTTTCGCTTGCTCGTGTTTCAATTCTACACTCGCGGGTAAAATACAACTTTGCACCCTTGTATAACAAATAACTATTTAAATTCGCTTGTCTCGCCCGGGAATGGAACCGACTAAAATTTTCCAAAAATAAACACTCGGTATTTTAATAGTAGAATACAGCATGGTAGTATTATGGTGGTATGTTGGTGGTGGTGTAGTATGGTAGTATTTTGTAGTAGTAGTAGAATACAGTTATGTATTAGGTCTTACACTCGTCTATCGTACATAATATACATAAAATCGAATATTTAGTACTCAAGAATCTTTTTAGTCAAGTCAAATCTTTTAAAGCAGTCTTGTTTCTTTTTAAAAATAAGAGAACGTTTCCTTTAAGTAAAATTTAAATACATAGAAAACACCCATGACTCAGCTGCAACTGCAACTGCTCCATTTACAACTTCTATCGAGTTTTTAAGAATTCTCTATCAGGTGGAAGGAAAATTGATAACGAATGACGTCACTACGAATCGGATATAGAGTGAATTATTATGACCAACACTTCGGACTAACATATCAAGTTAAAATGCCAAAATTGAGTCACGTTTTTCTGCGACATTTATTAGGGCAATGCGTTTCGGAGAACAACAGATTTCTACGAAAGGGCCGTTTAGCTATTGCTTTTCAACGTGCGAGTTGCGTTCTCAGATGGACCAGTGTAAGCTAATCCGTAAGAGTACCTTTATCAGAAAGTGGTTATACTGGTTCTATTGCGTACTCGACTTTGGTAGTGATTATAACGACCGAGGGATTGTTATTGATGTTATTGTTATTGCATTCAGACGCCCGCATGTGTTTTGGAGTACGAACTTTCTAAAATGACGAAAATACTTGTAGTTTAGATATTAAACCTTTCGTAGGCTTGATGATGGACATTATAGGACCTTCCATCTCTTCACTTTCACATAGAACATTAATCTGGGGGCACGGTGCCGGTGCTCCCGCCAAGACAAGCAGTCGTCGTTTTTATTGAACCCTCATAACTTGGGTTTGGATTATACCAGATTGAGATGACAGATGTCAGACGCATAGCAAAAACTGAAAACCCTGATACTAAATTTCAATATAACATTTGTATTTCGTTCTGTTATTCAAATTGCGTAGGTTTATTATGATGTTAAGTTACAATGAAATGAAACATATGAAGTGTATGTGGAGTCCTATCGGCCAGCAGAGGAACTGTACCCCAATCCCTCTCGTGATAGCTTGTGCCTAGCACTCTCAGCAGTGGAAAGTAAAACGTAACCTATACTATTATTATGTAATTATAGGCGAGCAGCTATTTATCTGATGACTTAGCTATAGGCAGATTTATTATTAAGTGTTATAAAATAAAAATAAAACAACTTACTGCGCCCAATACTCCTCCCAATTCTTCTCCTTGCTCGAACCATATCCTCTCGGCAACGTTGCAGTCCTCCCTCTCCCATTCAGAGACGCACACGACCCTCTCTTATCCGGCAGACTTAACACAGAATGTCGTTGTACAGGCTCCGAACGAAATGATTGAAACGAGATTTGAGATCCCATTTCATCTGATTTTAAGCTTGTTTGGGATCCGCGACCATTTTGATTGTGGTATTTTAACGCGCCATATTCTCCGTTTAGGGATTTACTGCCTGAGTTTATTTCGCTGTTAACTCTTGCTAAAGGCGGTCTTGGAGCTGGCCGTCTGTATTCTAAACTTTCGCCCCTACTGAAGGAACTAGTCCTCTTAACCATCTTTGGCGACTCTTGGACGTTAATCAGCGAGGTCATTTTGCTCTCCATCTCCAAGTCTATCTCGTTTTCCAGCTGAGTTTGTACGTGCGCTAGCATCTCCTCTAGATCCCCCAAATCGGGATCTATGTTCATTTTAACACGACGCATTATCACTTTTGGAATGTAACGTTTTGTGTATCACAGTTCACTTTCACTAAAAAAATATGACAGTAAATCGATGGGTTTCGTCAATTTGAGTGAGTCACATTGTGAAGGCGGATGGCGGGGAAACGTGCGCGCGCGTCGATGTCTCGAGTGCTACTGATTGACTGATTGTATGATTGACGGACATTAAGGGCAAGGCTACACGCGTCGCAAGCGCAACTGTATAATTTATTAATTTGTGGTTCCAGTTTTTTTAACTGCTCTGATAAAGCAATTTTAGTGATAATCTATTCTTAGTTACTGATTTTAATATTTGAATTATTTACGCTGCTTTTATCTGAAAATAATATGATATACATACATGGTAAAAGATGTTATTAACATTATGTTGACAGTGACACTGTTTGATAAATTTAATAAGGTTAAGAATACTTTGTGAGGTCATACTAAACGATATTCCCTGGGTAGATACATATCTATACCACCTACCTATACTCAA
The DNA here is from genome assembly GCF_947568885.1 of Cydia strobilella. Classification (NCBI taxonomy): domain Eukaryota; kingdom Metazoa; phylum Arthropoda; class Insecta; order Lepidoptera; family Tortricidae; genus Cydia; species Cydia strobilella. The sequence goes on along the minus strand of NC_086063.1, from coordinate 2,390,181 downwards.
ATAGAACATTGTGAAAATTGAATCTACCACCTACGACATGTAACAGCTTCATAGTTTTCATCTTCTTATCGGTTAGTCTTAAAGTAAAATATAAAATATTTCCAAAACATCAGGAAAATAATATTTTTAAATCTTTTTACAGTTTAGACTCACTTGTTTTAGTCACTCGCGCGACATGTTTCGGAGAGCCTAGGTCTCCTTTCTCAAGCACTAATAGTGCGAGCAGCGTTCACGACGACCGTGTATTGTGTGTTAGTATGTCTCACAACAGTTTAAATTCGAATAATATTTTTGTAAAAATTTTCGGTACCTTTAAAAGATAATCGTGTAGCCTATCCCTATGTTTATCTCCACCTCCAGTAACAAAGGCGAGTTAACCTCGGTGCACATCACACGTTATCTTGACACCCGATACAGATAACTTGACAGAATCATATTATTATTACACGTCACATTATCGACCTTACCACACCGTAATACGGGGGTAATTTTTACTAGGATTTTCTAAAACAGGCTTGGAACGCGACGTTGTTTTTCTGAAGCTACAAATAGGTATTCCAAGATTGCATGAAAGCGGGTTACGGTGAAAACTAGATGTAAGCTTATATGGCTTGGTAATTATATTTTTTATAATTTCTAATAATTTGTAGTCTACTTGCAATTAACTAGTCTAGAAAGCCCTTTAGTGTTTCTTACTGACCTATCTATTTGTAGGAAATCTGGGTTAGGAACTTTTGTGTTTAGTGTCCATCTACATACGATGAAGATATTTGCACCGATAATTTCATAGAAATTTGACATTGCTGATGATATGGCCACACTTTGTGATTGTAAATGGCATGCAGAAATAGCTTGGTCCAAATATTATAGATTTGTGAGGCTTAAATGTGAAAAGAATAAAATTCTTACCATCAGGTGGGATCGTGATCAAACGGCTCCCTATACATCATTAAAAAAAAGTCAACCATAAACACATGCTCTGCTGTATCCGTCATGCCTTAGCCTTATGTTACTCGTACCCATTTACCTATCTGTAGCACCTGACAAAACATTGATCGCTGTAGCTTATAAAACAGACAAGGTATTACGTGGTTTAGTTTGACATTGTATATAGGTGAATTGACTTTTCATTGACACTCGTTGCCATGGTTACGTTTCCCTGCTGGCCTGGGTTATACTTTAAACCCTGGTTTCATGACATTTTAATTAAATAAACATACCTTTTGTGGTAGGTATAGCCCTTTTTATAATGGGGCATCTACCAAGCATGTTACTAGAACGCGTTACAGCAATTTTTTTTTAACTATTACTATTTCCCTCTGGCTATAATATTAGAAATTATAAACCATGGCCTATTAGTTAAGTCATGTGCGTATTCTACGAGTACAATCAGATTTAAGTGATTGCTAACTGCTACTATGTGACGCCATCTGAATTGCAATTAACAAATCTACTGCATCTATGTATGTATATTTGGCCAGTATAACTTGCACCGACTAGAGTTTGTCCAAAATAACTCTGCACCTATTTACTTTAACTTTTCAAATTCAAATCTTGTGGAGATGCCACAACAATGTAGAGGATTTGAGCTGGAGTGTCTCCACGGGCTGGAGTGTCGTTACAGGAGTGTAGCGCTACCCCGTTTTTACGGTTCCGTACCCAAAGGGTATAAACGGGACCCTATTACTAAGACTCCGCTGTCTGTGTCTGTCCGTCTGTCACCAGGCTGTATCTCATGAACCGTGATAGCTAGACAGTTAAAATTCACAGATGATGTATTTCTGTTGCTGCTATCAACAAATACTAATAAAAACATAATATAATAATACTTAAGTGGGGCTGCCATACAACAAACGTGATTTTTTTGCTGTTTTTTGCGTAATGGTACGGAACCCTTCGTGCGCGAGTCCGACTCGCACTTGGCCGGTTTTTCATGAAAAATGGGCACTATAGCTATCGAATTACGGGAAAACCTGGGATAACTAACTGACGTCATAATGTTTTCACCGAAATTTGAAGTTAATGTAGACAATTACTAACATTGCATATAGTCTGTGTATATAAGTAGTTTGGTCTGATGGTTATTCCCACTAGTTACCACAAAGTTCTTACCAGTGGTAAACTACTGGGATTTTTTTCCCAGTAGTACCCACCAAAATTTTGTTAGCGTTCAATAACGTGTTATCTTAAACTAAATTGTTACAACATGGACCCTAGGGTATAGCAAGTTTTGTACGAGTCAGACGTGTCAGTACGTGGACGAGTCAGACCGGGTTATTCCCAGTAGTTACCACAAACTCGGTTTGGGTTTGAGTAAAAAATGGGAAAAAAAAATCTTAGTAGTTACCACTGGTAACAACTTGGTGGTAACTAGTGGGAATAACCCGGTTTGACTTGCACACGTTATTGTTAAAGGCCTCTACTCACCATGCAAGAAACCGTTATGCAATTTTTGACACATTGCTCGATCGATCAATTCGTTGAACCCAACTTTTAGCCATAAATGTTGTATAATTTGTTGTCAAGGTATTAAACATCAGGGGTCTAACTTCATTAGGTACATCAGATATGAGCCAAGATAGTAGGTAACAAGTAATCAAGCCAATTAGGCCTGGATTTGTTGGGACAATGATCCTATTGCCGCGATTGCCCTTTTCATTTGCGAAATGGGGAACTAGACTAACTTTCAATTAACTAATTGAGAGAGACACTTTAGTAATCGTTACAGTTAAAACATTTAAATAATCATATTAAGAGGAAAGTGGACGATTCCTCTATGGATATTGACTTTATAGAAATATTTTTACACAATCTGATGAATAAAAACGACAGCAATTGTTTGATTTTTCCTTTTTTTTATCTTATCAAAAAAAACAAAAGACGAAGGAGTTTTATCGAACTAGCCCTCTCCATTCGGGGCAGATGCCTAGACCACTCGGTCATCCGGGCCAGGGTCGGATTTGGCAAACTTAATTTCAGTTTATTTGACAGAATTCGGTCTGAAACTACCGAAATAAGGCAAGGTTTTCTTTTAATACCAGGAGCCAGGTTTTGAAAGAGAACATGCAACTCTCCCCTAAGCAAGTCAGTTGGATCAATGAAATAATAATATTAACATAATGATTCTCAAAACAAACTGATACATTCGCACGGAGATGAAAGAAAATAAGTGATAATATAATACACTTTCAACATCATGTGTTTACATAACTGGAAATGGGAAGTATAAAGTTGATATATATATAAAACATGACCCTGAGTGACTAAAGGATAACGCACAGAACAAAGGAGATCTACCTAAAGTAGGAACCTTAACCATTTTTCGCCGAGAAACCATTCGTAAATAAGTATGCTAGTACCTTTAATAAGTGTCTTGAAAGTTTTCAAAAATAGTCTCAATATCTAAGGCTGTGTTTCAACCAGGAATATGCAAGGATGCGTAGGAAGAGATGTGTTTTTTAAGAACTAATAGAATCACTTCATTTATTGAGATATGTATCCTCGCTCAGCACATCTCTAGTGGACAATATTCTCGCACATTCTCGCACATTTCAGGTGGAAACAGATAAAACCGATTTATGAAAGTTCATAAAAACTTGATATTTAAGATTGTGATTCGTACTGTTTATTGAGGTGCAATTTGGTACTTTTATGTTCAGACATCATTACTTTGTAGCAATTTCAATGCAACATTGTTGTTTTAAAGGTCTCTGTATAGCTAGTACCTACTCAATTCCAGCAGAAATGATTAATTGGAGTTATTAACAGTAATATGAACCTTAATTGGTCTCTCTTGAAATTGTTTTTAGAAATTGGTTTAACCACTTTTTCACCACATACGTGTCATTAGAATTTAGTTCCGATTCATGGTTCATTGGAATATATGTAGATTTTTCGGGAAAATCTTCTAGATTTGTGCGGCCTGGAAAAGGGTTAATTCAACTAGGTACACTGTATAAAATTGCTACAAAATTAAAGTGCCTGGGTTATGTAATTATGTTATACATAATATGTATATAATATATAAATACTTAAATACATAGAAAACATCCATGACTCAGGAACAAATATCTGTGCTCATCACACAAATAAATGCCCTTACCGGGATTCGAACCCAGGACCATCGGCTTCACAGGCAGGGTCACTACCCACTAAGGGTACTATTACCCACTAAAACTTGTCACTCACTGCAAAAAACGCCTATATTATGTGTATCACAATTTATAACAAGTTACCGGATCGTTTTAAAGACATGGATCTTAAACAATTCAAGTCAAACACAAAAATGTGGCTTATAGAAAAATGTCTTTACTGTGTTAATGATTATTTAAGTTAGTCATAAGTATGTGCAGTATTTAGATAAATATGTAAATATGTGTTGCAAATGTATGTACACCTGAAAAGGTAAAGTCTCAGTGTAACTGAACGTGTAATTGTATATTCGACCTGCAATGTAACCTGATTCTTATATACAATAAAAACTAACTAACTAACTAAGGCCAGACCAGTCGTCAAACATCAGCAAAGGGATTGTAATCAAAGATAAAGAGGATAACCGTAATAAACCCGTAAAAACTTTCTCCACTGCATCATCTAGCCGTCAAGGTTCACCTACAATCGATAATCGCCGTGCTCGGCCGGCAATTCAGAAGCTCTTGTGATTCGGTATGTCCGGCTTTTACTGTAGAACGCCATTTCCGCGAGGAGTCATTATGGCAAAAGTACCGTGATCTACGCTATGAGGTCGTGTTTCAATGAAATTGTTTTATGGGCCAATTCGAAGTATAGTTAAACTAGCGACCCGCCCCGGCTCCGCACGGGTTACACAAAACCTTTACAAATTATACACTAAAACCTTCCTCAAGAATTACTTTATTTATAGGGGAAAACCGCATCAAAATCCGTTGCGTAGTTTTACAGCGAAAAGCGACTTTGTTTTATACTATGTAGTGATATTCGTTGGTTAAACTGTAGTTTTTATTTCTTCAACCAAAAACGTCAATTTTGACACTGACAGATCAGTATAATATCGGGAACAGATCGAATAACTAAAACTCGAAATGGCCTGTTAGTGGCCAGTTTGAAAGTACCTATACTTTTGTGTCTAGCACTACTACTAATCGTTGACTTCGGTGGACTTAATGTTTTCAATGAGTGTAGGTAAAGGTTTACGAATTGTAAGTTGAAAGTGTACAATACTGATAAAGTGACGCATAAATAGAGTAAAACTGTGTAAGTTCTGTTCCACTTGCAGGCTCTATAGGTAAAATTGTCGAAGATTGTTGATTTTTGCACCACTTACCACGATTTTGAAATCCAGCTAACGTTATAATATTTTGATGAGTCATTAAAGAATATTAAGAGAATAGAGCGATTCACTACACGATTCAGTTAATCTGTCATTACTCATTAGCAGTAATTATGATTGGTAATTAAACGGTAATTAGTAACAACCTCGTTATTTGTGATACAAATGGGTGACACAATGGAAGGTATGATTATAGACAGGTAAATAGGTGTATTGCGTCACCAGTCACACACACTAAATTATATAGCTGTAAACACAGCTGCAAAAGTGCTTACCTACCCACTTTATCAATATCATTTATTCATAAAGATATGCACTTTTGTAACTCGCTGTACTTTCCCATTTTCAGCATCCTGCATTGAGTATGATGAAACTGTGTAAACTTTTACTGCCGACAGTGGTATTACTCTTATGTAAGTGAGAAAGAGAACGTACATTATGGATTACACTATTCTAATCCGGTGTAATGACCCATACACAGCTAATAAAATTGCCACCTGAAATAGTTTCAGAGGAACCCGGAACTCAGAACTCGGCTTCGAAACTAGAATTATACAGAGGTGCCAAATAGAATAAAGATATTCGCGCTTTATCAGCACCCGGTATTTCAACCAGTGGCGTAGCTAGGCGTGGGCGAAGTGGGCCGTCGCCCACGGCCTCGCGCCCCAAGGGGGGCCTCGGGCGGGGCCCCTTCGGGCACGGTGAAAGAAAAGGGCCTCGCAGATGCGATTTCGCCCACGGCTAGATTAGTTCACGCAATGGCACTGATTTCAACTTCAAGTGCTGTACCGCCCTTTAGAATGAGCAGTTTGAAAATCTAATCTCTAGTAGCACTCGTACTTGCGCTTAAGCCCTACCCTGTCTAATTATGCCGTGGCACAGGAACCAGTGCTAACAATGTTAATTGGGAGCCAATGGCCGCCCGGCTCTGTATTGGCCGCATCCTGTCGCGTATCCGTCGTGTAATTGTGGTGAAATTACTGGCAGCTCTTTGGTTACAACGGGTTCACAGTTATCTATGCAATCACTGCACTAAATACAATTGAAACCAGTTTTATAGATCATCGCTCATCGCTTTATGATGGTGGTGGTGCGCGTGCCGGTTTCTGCTGGAAACCATCGTGAGCGCGGACTTTTGGCCGAAGGGTGTGGTATTTCGGAGGTTTCGTGGGAATTTTCCGTATCCTACACCTCAATAGATAAGTAGATAACTGATGTGACGCCGACATTATTTTTTTTTAGCTTATAACTTATAGGTATGAATCTATGGGTTAGTTGCCTGAAAATAAATGATTTTATTTTTAGTTCCCCCATCACGTCAAATACGACAAAGAAAGTCTTTTTCTCAGTGGTATCATAAAACGAAAAACGTGTCCATCTTTGAACAACATTGATTTATTTACGCTTGACCAACATTGATCAAAGCGCTTAAGGCTTACGATTTAAGTATTTATCTCAGTGGGTAAAGAATTTATACACCTTACATTTCTCAGCAGGAGCCTTAAACAGTTAACAGTTTGAATAGTGCAGTACCTACATGGTAAACGCTATCATACTCGTAGTGATAAAACAATGGCATTGCAACAACATACCGTACATTATTATATACTGTCATATTATACAGTATACTCGTCCATACAGCCCGTACAAGTGGTAGCCGTTATTTTTTGTTATCTGCTGATGGCGGAAGCAGTGTCGCAACCGAAGTATTCCACGTGCTACTACCACAAAGACGAATCAACGACTCAAGCGTACCCGTTTCAGTCCGTCTACTCTAAGATAACTCTGCACCAGCTTAGACAGAACAAAGTGTGGAGGTGTCATTAATAGAAGTTTGACTTGAATGTTATTTATGATGACATTTTCATACTTTGTCTTGGCAAATGCCATGCAGAGTTAGCTTGGTCGGACATCCGATAAGACGGCCGCACCGCACATTCATCGCCTTTCGCTGTCAGCATCACTCTCGCACTGTCCAATCGTGACACAGCGACAGATGATAAAGGGGTTGCCATCCTAGCCCCTATGGAGGTCACGTTACGATGGTGCAAGATTGCATGAAGCAGTGGGAATGCACGGCCAGATAAGCCCCCGCGCAGAGTGATACAGTGCACGCTTGCGCATGAGTGGATCTCGGAAACCGGCGCTTAGGAAATTCGCGTTTTTTGCACGTGTAGGGTGTAACTATGACATTGTGCAGAGTTTGTAGAGGGCGTACGTGTTTCAAGCAGTTTAAACGCGTTACTATAAGGCAAATAAAGTATACATCATCATTCTTATGCCAAAGTAAGAATAAACTACAGCTTTTTCAAAGCTGAGTAAAGTGATGTATTTTATTTTACGTAAAATGTGATTTTAGATCATGTGTATGTGTAGACACTAGACACATACAAGATTACATATATATCTTAAAAACATTATAAAATATTAGCGATTACCTGAATGTATATGTAGCGATTGCGTTTAGAATTTTAGAACTAACCAGGCAATAAAATAAAACAATAACAACAGGATTACGATTGATATAAGACAACAATGCTCTAATTGTAGTGGCTAAGATAAAAAAGGATGACGCTTAAAATAATGAAAAGTGTTTAAAAAAAGGTTTAATCCCATGACTGCACGGAAATTACTACTCAATGCAGTTTAGTTACAGTACAATATGGCGTAATCCTTTCTACAATGGACGGTCAACAAAACATCGAAATTAGGTGGAAGCCCGATATCCGTAGCAAATTGTATGGAAACTCGGCCTTTGTTTTTTGTTCTTGAAACTTGGCTATACAACTTACAAAATTTCCGAACACTTTTCTGAGGTAGAACGTAGAACAGTCTAATAACGACTCTAAAGGGGCCCACTGACTATCAGTCCGCCGGACGATATCGGCCTGTCAGTTAGAACAAAAATTTGACAGCTCCGAACAACTGACAGGCCGATATCGTCCGGCGGACTGATAGTCTGTGGGCCCCTTTAGATCCGTAAAAAATATATGTACGGTGAGATATCACTTATTCTGGTTCAAGATGCCTATGGCAATAACTGCCCTTGCGATGGATATATATTACAGTTATGTCATAAAATCACAATTAACACCAACAAGCAGAGCGTGACGACAAAGAAAGCATAAATAAGACCAAACGAACCATGACGACTTTCGATGCAGAAATTAATCCGAGAACATTGATGGCTAATCAGTCTAATCACGTAGATAGGGATAGCTAATAATTAACTGCAAAATCACGTGTTGAGTTTGAGAACCACTAGACCGTGAAGTCACGGAGGTGAATGATTGGACGAGATGACAGTCGATGTTAACATTTAGCCAATTATTTCATTGGGAAATGATGGTCAACGATCCAAAGTAAACATCATAAAAAATGTGAAAGATTTTTTTGGATTTCCTCCCTTTGAGGTCGGAGGGCATGACGGCAATGACGGCATATGATATGAGGATATGACACAGACCGAAACCCACATATTTGCAGAATCGCGGCCAAAACAAGTATGTTTTACGATAGAAACAGGTGAAACGTTTTATTTGTTTACAGACCATTTTGCAATAAAAGCGCTTCTTTTCGCAATTAAAAATGAAGCTTTTTATCGCTTTGAAAGCTGCCGGAAATTAGCTTAATAGCATACATCCGGTGTCATTGAGGTGGTAAGGTCACACGGGGTCGAGGGAAATAGGGTGGCGAATATACCTAGGCTGGTAGATAATTCGTGCAGCTAAGAAGCAGGTTTAAGTCGTTTAAGCCGAAAGTATCACAACGATTCTGGATCAACAGCTCTTAAAAAAAACTAGCTGGAGTACGAACTCAGCCGTGGGTGCCAGTGTGCGTGTTGTGATTGTGACATAGCTTCGTGACCGAGCAGGCTGGTGCAAATTGCAATGATGCGTAACTTTAGGTTATGGTCAAAGTTAAAGAAGTCCCACAAACTTAAAGAAGACAATCGAGCCAAAATCAAACCAGACCTCGGACAAAATAACAAAGATTCTATATCAACACTATCAACAGCAGCTCTTTAAGCAAACTTGCTGGAATGTGAACTGCTCCAGCGACCAAGCTGTGGCTGTAAGCTGTGGGTGCCAGTGTGCGTGTTGTTATTGTGACATAGCTTCGTGACCGAGCAGACAGGCGCGGTGATGCGTAACTTAGGTTATGGTCAAAGTTAAAGAAGTCCCACAAACTTAATAAAGAAGAAGGCAAGTGGGTAACAGTCGATTTGAGCAAGACATCTTAACCGGCAATGCACTTTACAACCTAATAGCTTAGCATCAAGCGATTTGCATTTTTTTGATAGTCAATTTTCGTATTTTCTCTTTCTGCCAAAGATAGTAGCTATAGTAATATCATCCAAGAGATATCACCTCAATTAAGAGAATTTTACTCACACGTGGAGAACCCTAATTTATTCCAGATGACCAGGACGTCACCATTTCGCCCCTTAACCATCTTTGCAAAAAACTTTTACACCGTAGTTGAATAAGGGAAGCCAAACCACACAGATTTTTATTTAGGTATTGTATTTTAGTCATATCTCTATGTCAAGAACTAAGAGTAAAGTCAGGACTGCAGTGCAACTTGAACCCCTTTTCTTCATAACTGGAGGTTTGTCAATTAACCTCAAAAACACTAATCTCGCTTTCGTCTTTATACTCGTGCCATAGTCAAAGCGATAAAAACTCCCAACACCATAGCAGATTGGTCGCGGTGGACGTTGGAAAGAAATGCTGGGAATCCTGAGACCATTACCAGTTATCGTCGGGCAAACGATGCGAGACCGCGCACGATTAGGTACACCTCGGTGAATAGGGCCATTTATAAACGCGTGCCATGGATTGCAAGATCGTAGTTTTGTTGTTTTGATCGTTTAAGTCGCAAACTGAATTTATGAGGGTATTTGACTTTGAATTTGACAGTTTTGATACAACTGTTTGGAACGCCAATGAAACTACTGTAGCACAAGTGATTTCAATTAATATAGTTAGAAAGAGAACGCTGTCTATGACTTGCGATAGTACGATCGTATGGCTTAATATTAATGTACAAAATAAACACGTGATTATAGGTTATTTGGCAGGGAAATTGTCACTGTACAATATTATTAACACGTGAAATAAACAGTTGTGCAACAAAATATAAAAATAATTTTCAAATTAGGTTACATTACAATCTAAAATAGTTGTTTAATTATGAACTCTTGAACTTGAACACGACCGCTCTCTCAACCCGCCAACGCGCAAATGACGTCTTTTACCAGATGATATTCGACACATCCGAAACAGGACTACTCTACCCACATTATAACGAATGGTGCGCGTATTAGGCAACTATTATTGCAACATTATGTTGCAAAACTTGAAGAAACGAAGAAAGTTTATTTTACATTCTTATTTATGTATCTGTTCATCTACTTTTAACGTGGTGATCAATTGCATATGGAATTTTTTTATTACTCTGTAATGCTAATGATGATACGATAGGCAATTAAGATATTGATTATGAGTCTCAAGTAAACAAAAAGGCTGCACCCTTAAGCGAGGTTTAGACTAGCAAGAATTTGCATGCAATTTACGTTACATTGCGAATCAAACTTTTGAATGCATTTACCTTAGTAGTCGGCAATGTAACGTAAATTGCATGCAAATTCTTGCTAGTCTAAACCTCGCTTATAGTCCGGACCTTTGAAATCTCTACGGGAAAGATTATACAATAAAATGTGTATGACCCATTTGTTCCTTGCTAAGTCATTAATTAAGGTGTCTGTATGGACACCATCAATACAATTCTACAGATATTTAATGACACGAACGAGTCTACCGCGATTTAATTTCATTGTTTCATTAAAACAGAAACGGGTAGATAAATTTATTTGTCTACCTCGAACATTTATATAAACGAATGTCGGGTAGTTTAGTGTTGTTTACCAATATGTCAATTGACATTTTGCTGGGACGCCAGTCTTCCGTGACCACAGCTAGTGCAACCTAGCAGAAATGTCGGAATTAAAGGTAAAAACAATGAAATTAAATCGCACACACATTTAATTACACGAACGGGTGTAATTAAATGTGTGTTCAAAACGCGAGAGTTTAAAGTGTTACAATTCTACAGAGAGTACAGAGTTGTAGGGACTATACTTTTGTTAGATTAAAATCGTCACTCAAGGATATACTCGTAATTATAAACAGATCTAATACGAGGTGAAAACGAGAAGCCTGTAGGTCTCTATCAAAGACAATATCATGTTTGTGGTCGAACCAACCGCATTACGAAGTACGAACGCGTTACGTCTCATTACAATCAGGGACCGGCCCGCTATCCCTTATCGGGGTTTTATAAGGGTATTGCATAAGGCTTAACTCACCATACCCTTTGCCAGACGAAACCCTTTGTTTTGCTTTTAAAAACCCTTATATAAAGCTACCACATTTGAGTAATCGGTAGCCCAAATACCCTTACAAAACCCTTATCATCCGCTCACCAACACCTTGCATATTGCTTATAAGGGTTAGCCTTATAAAGGGCTTCCCTTTTAGCATATAAGCGTGGTAATTTAAGTCGTCTACCTTGTTCATAAAGCACACATTACTTCGAATCCGAGCGATCGTCGGCGGCGACGGCGGCGTTCTTTGACTAGGCACGTATTTTCTTTCCTTTTCATACACTACCGTAGATATATACTAATCCTGTCTCTTTCACGCAAAGGGAAACCTTTATAAACGTATTTATAAAATAAATAAATAAATAAAAAGCGCTTAAAGATAAGGGTAACCCTTATTAAGGGCTAGCCTTATTTTTGGTTAGCTTTTCGGTAAGGGTTAGTCAAAGGTAAGGGTATGAATGGGCTTGCAGTTCAAAAGGGAAAGTCTTTCAATGTGTTAGCCGTGTTTAAGTGTTGCCCATTGAAAGGGTTTTATCGCGGAAAGGGTTGTCCGGTCCCTGATTACAATACAACAACTGCACTGTGCAGAGGTTTCATTAGATAAAAATCTAATACGCATAACCTATCCGATTTAAACTTGCTTGCAAGCGGCAGATTCGTCTGTATACACCTTAAGAGACTTAATGCAAATTCTAGTACCCAATACCAATGCTTATCATTTCTTTCTTAAGGCTTCATCAATCGTGATAAAAAAACAGCGGAAGAAAGACTCACCCCTCTTTTTAGAGTTCCGTACCCAAAGGCTAAAAACGGGACCCTATTACTAAGACTCCGCTGTCTGTCTGTCACCAGGCTGTATCTCATGAACCGTGGTACCTAGACAGTTGAAATTTTCACAGATGATTTATTTCTGTTGCCGCTATAACAACAAATACTAAAAACAAAATAAAATAAATATTTAAGTGGGGCTCCCATACAACAAATGTGATTTTTTTGCCGTTTTTTGCGTAATGGTATGGAACCCTTCGTGCGCGAGTCCGACTCGCACTTGGCCGGTTTTTTTATTACATACAAAGTGAAATTGACTGCAAGAGTATTTGCACTTTGCAGCCCGCGAAAATACAAGTTTGATGTAAGGTGTATTCGAGCAATTTCGTATGTCGAACAAGTCCGAAAATCAGATGAAAATCACCCAAAATTCCATTATAGTCCCTTTTCGGAATTATCCGACGGTTATCGACATTCACCCGAATACTCCTTAATCAATGTTGAACATAAGATTGAACGTAAGCAAACAAACAAGTGTATAGGTCAAAAACTAATTACATTGTTGAAATAAGGAAAGTTGGAAAAGTTAGAAATAAACGAAAATAAATATAATCAGTAAGTCTTGATAATTGCTCTCGCCAAGCAGCTTTCCCAACAGCAAACAGAAACGTAGACAAACTTTACGAGCGGCTTTGTTCAAACAAATGTAAACAAATTAATGGCGTAGTAGAAAAGTATCGAAGTGAAAAAGGCCATAACATAGAGTATTAGAGCGGTGCAATCTGAGTTTATTTCCATGCACCTATTTCACCAACTTGAAATAGTTATTTACGATACAAGTGCAGAAAAAAAGAATATTCAAACGAGTGGCGATAAATAAAAACACGACCGCAGGGAGTGTTTTAAATCGACACGAGTTGCGAATTACCTATTCGCACGTGTATCGTACAACGTTTTACATGTACATATGGAACTTTCGACATATGCACGAAAAGTGCTCTTTACGCACTAGTGCGAGAAAGAAGCACCATATGTACTGTAAAAAAGTATTCTTGTTCATTGCTGGATCGGCAAGCAATCAGCAGACCAGCTTTTGCTGTTGGACCTGCTAGTCCGTGAATTGGCACTGTCTGGTGACAATTATCAAATTGGTGGCTTTGAATACGTAGCGTTTTTTTAAAATCTCTTTTTTTTCGTAAGGTGATGTGAATGAGGTTCCCAGAGTAGGGACGTTTGTATTACACACGCCTGTAGCAATATGGATTTATATGTCAGCTGTAATAACGCTTGCGTGCTCTACACATTACAGGCACGTCAGAATAAAGATATAATTTTGCAAACATTGCAAGCTACTTTTGTACGTAGGAATCCGTGAATGCCGTGTTGTATACGCACCGTAATACTTACGAATAACCTGCTTCCCAAAAATTCTCGTTCCATTTTATCAAGACATTTCATTCTTTAGAAATGACAGAACTTTAGTTATAAATTAGAATATATTTTTAGTAGGTATATTCCTTTTGTGTTTCGTTCCAGTTTGCAGCAATAATAGCCAAATTTAGATCGCGTAGGAAGAAGTTTTGCATGCTAGCCTTATTGGTATTTGGATTAAGCCACACAATGGCCAACAACACCTACAAGTTTCATCCGTGTAAGTTGAAACTATTGCCTAGATTTTGTAAATTACTGTTTATTGTTCAGAATTTTTAAGAGCTTAGGTTTCCAAACTAGATGCGCGTTCGCCTAAGGGGGCTTCATGGGGGGCAATGCCACGAAGCCGAAATAGCCATTCCCAACACGCCAGGGCACATAAAAAACACCTGGGGCGGCTCATATTCCAGTGTTTTCATCTTCTTGACAATATCTGCCGTTAATTTTTAAGAAAATTGCCTCTGCCCACTGCGATTTCGTCACCGTAGAAAATGTTAAACAGCAACCCCTACATCTTAGAACATCAATTCCGGAATAAAAAACTGTACAAGTAATTTGCACATGCATCATATTGTTCGTTTGCGCCATCAGTATTTAGTTTATATTAATGTTTCGTAATTAGTCAGTAAGTACCTATTCATTCATTCACAATATATTCAAGTTCGCTATTCTATAAGTGTGCACACCTATCAAGTTATAATAAATGTTCGTGTTCTCTTTCGTGTTCCAAATTACTATCAAGATATCTATCAAGTAAATGTTAGCAATTACTCTAACAAGTTTATGTCATTTTCTACATTATAAACTATCACTGTGCCAAATTTCATCAAAATCCATTTAAGCGTTTTCGGTTTCACGTGAAGGAGAAACAAGCATCCAACTTTCACACAAATAACAAAAATTATCAAACCAAAAAACTATGTCATTGATACAGCAATTTTTGCTCATCTTCAAAATTAGATGCTGCTTTATCGACACCGCGTGGGTACAGGACAAACAATGAACGGTACAAGATCGCTTCTCGCGGAGGGTTCACTTTTAAGCAATAGGATTGCAAAAATCGATCCTAAAAACTATGTCATTGATACTCGCAATCTTTACCTGCTTTCTCGGTAGGTACCATCGCGTGGGTACAGGGCAAACAATGTAAAAACGGTACAAGATCTCTTCCCACGGAGGGCCGGAGACACAGATAAAGATGGATTCGTGACCATCCGCCGTGACTGGTGTTGGGAGGTGACAGAAGTGATTTAGGCGGTGGTAAAGCCTATATCGATCTTGGGCATGCGACTTTGGAATAGGGTTGACTGGCAGGTCAAATCAGTTGCTTTCTTATTGTCAAAACTAAGCTAGATTCCGGAACAAAACAAAGCAAAGTTGAACAGAACAAAGTATGGCAGTGTCATTATTAAACGTCATATTTTCATAGGAATTTGACATTAATGATAACATTGCCACACTCTGGTTCGACTCTATGGAGTTTAATAGGTATATGAAGTACTTGGGTGTGACCGCACGGTCAAATTACTATTTGAAATTGTTTTCAGATAAAACTCGTGTCCAAAACGTGTGAATGTAAGTTTATATATTATCAGAGATGTTTTGACATTAAAGGTCTCAACGTTGAACAAACGATATCGATATAACAACTTTGGGGTGATCAAGTGCAGAGGTTATCATTTCAATAAAATCAATTATATCGGCCAAGTCGCGGATTACAAGGACAAAACATACCTAGTAGACATTAAAGACATAACATAACATAACTAACCACTTACTAACAGCAGCAGTTTTAAGCATTGCTGAATCTCATGTTTTCCCAATAAGTTTACGAATTGTAAACGGAGTATAGCCATTTAAGTGACCCACTGATTAGTGATTACCAGTCCGCCGGACGATATCGGCCTGTCAGTTAGAACAAAAATTTGACAGTTCCGAACAAATGACAGGCCAATATCGTCCGGCGGACTGGTAATCAGTGGGCCCCTTAACAGGCGTTCCCCTCTGTCGAAACTATTACCAATGATCATACACATAGTATGGACTGACGTTTATCAGAAAATTACAGACAAGGCGTCTCCATTTGGTCAAGTCCTCCAAGATAATAGATATGGACGATCGAACCATCGCGACCACTGTTAACTGTACACCGGTGGTCCTTATTACAAAAGGTCCACTGATGGACAGTTAGTTAAAAATCGCGTTTTGAACACATACAGTCGAGTTCATAAATAAGTATACATTTTTTCCCCTTATTGCAATGGATTAAGGTGAAGAAATGTATACATATTTAATTATGAACTCGACTGTACCTATTAAATCACATTTAAAATCGGGTCTATCGCGAATTTATTTTGTTACCTTTATTTACCGACGTTTCGACACAGGTTTCACTGGTCGTGGTCGCGGCTAACTGATGTCCCAGCAAAATGTCAAAACAGAGATCTGTGTGGCTACTGGCTACCCGACAAATAGTGTATTTAAAGTTTGGTAAGTTAGCCGCGACCTCGACCAGTGAAACCTGTGTCGAAACGTCGGTAAATAAAGGTAACAAAATAAATTCGCGATAGACCCGATTTTAAATGGACAGTTAAGAGTGTTGCTGTTTAAGTACAGTAAATAAGATTAAAGACAAACCACAGGATATTATCAATTTGACCCCATTAAGTTACTAATTGAGTTATATTTGTACATTAGTAAATAAACATATACACATACCGTAATAGAGGAAACTTTGCTATCGGGCAGAGGAGTTATTTACTAACAATCTAATCAAATATGTGCTATATGGATATGGTAAGAGAATAAAGACTTTATTGTTATTGTGATAAAGTGGTTAATTAAAATAAATATAATATTCGAGTGGTTGTTATAACATAATAAACGCAATTCATGATTAAATTGAATCAACAGGCCGGGAAATACACGAGTTATATTAGCGACCGATATTGTTAAGTCGATATTAGTGTAAAAATAAAATACCTATTTTTTATCTAAATACTAGTCGATTTCATTCGCGTAGAAGTAGTTAACCCTCCCCCCCCCCCTTAGAACTAGTGCACCCCCTTAGGGTTCTGTGTCAAAAATATCATACGTCTTTTCCATGTTATAAACTATTTCTGTGCCAAAAACATCAAAATCTATTAAGCCATTGTTACTTCATGAAGGAAGCAATCCAAACATACAAACTTTTAGATTTCTAGTATTATAGAATGTGTAATTTCCTAATTACAACCTTAATGTAACAAAACAAGGAACTACTCTGCAAAATAGATTAAAACAGTAATTCGCTTACATTTTCAAGATGAAAAATGTCACGTTCCATTTCAAAGTTAGGAATTGGCGCGACAAGTTAAAAAACCGGCCAAGTGCGAGTCGGACTCCCGCACGAAGGGTTCCGTACCATTACGCAAAAAACGGCAAAATTTCACGTTTGTTGTATGGGAATATTTATTTATTTATTTACTTAAATATTTATTTTATTCTGTTTTTAGTATTTGTTGTTATATAGCGGCAACTGATATACATCATCTGTGAAAATTTCAACTGTCTAGCCATCACGGTTCATGAGATACAGGCTGGTGACAGACGGACGGACAGCGGAGTCTTTCAGTAGTAATAGGGTCCCGATTTTACCCTTTGGGTACGGAACCCTAAAAATTAAGGAAGGTAGTCGTACAAAGTTATCCAGTCTGACCGTGTATTCCCAATGATTCCGACGATTGCGGGAGAGTCGAGCTCTTGGTAATCCAGTATAATGCACGCGCTAGAACCGTAACAAATGTGTAATCTTATGCGTTGAGTAGATAATAAGACTGCTTGACAATCGCGTTTGATCATTTACCACCTAGCTTGAATAAATTACGTACAATTCCTACGTCGTCTGATACATCCGCTTGCCAAGCATGCTTGATCGTCTTCGCACACTCTGCACGGAGTAATCCTGGTTTTGTTTGAGTCTTCGACTTGCTCGTGGTCTGTTGAAGATTTAATGAGAAGGATAAAGTTTTAACAGAAAACTCCGCGAGGGAAGCAAGGCGGAAACATGAACTCCACGGTTCATATATATAGTTGGTCAAACCAAATTGTCAGTAAATAAGAACAAAATAAACTATACTTATCCTTTTCCTTGCTAGTACTAGTGTAAGACAAAAATAGTATGATAGTCCCTGTCTATGTTTGAAATTAGATAGTCCTTTGACAAACTATATTCTGCACGAAATAGGTCAATGAATTGTTCTGTGTGACAAATCAGTCGTCTAACAAATATGCGTAGTCTAGGAGCGACCTTATACTGGTCTGTCTAACCCTTCGACTCGCTTATGCTCTGTTTGATATTAGAATGAGACAAGGATAAAGTTTGAACGGAAAACTCCGGGAGCGAAGCAAGACGGAAACTTACTGCACGGTTTAATATGTAGAACCACGCGAAATAAGGTCAGTGAATCTTTCTCGGGGCAACTGAAAAATCAGCGCTGTAGCGATTCGGACTTTTTCACTAAATATAAAGTGACTATTCCCTCCATAACTTTAAACAGAAAAATGTAGCATTTGTCACATTTCTGTAGCTTAAGTACAAAGTTAACAAACTACCTACAATCAGTATAGGTATGTGATGCGCATATTAATGCCATTATTATTTAATAAAAATGTACATACAATACAATATTTTCTATTGCTTGTCAGTAATAAATTATACAAAAACAGGAAATCTCCTGTTTTAGGACCAATTTTTATTAGGGTTCCGTACCCAAAGGGTAAAAACGGGACCCTATTACTAAGACTCCGCTGTCCGTCTTTCAGTCTGTCACCAGGCTGTATCTCATGAACCGTGATAGCTAGACAGTTGAAATTTTCACAGATGATGTATTTCTGTTGCCGCTATAACAACAAATACTAAAAAACGGAACCCTCGGTGCGCGAGTCCGACTCGCACTTGGCTGGTTTTTTTTGTTTAGTTTAGGTACATACTTATTTATTTTTATTGATTAGTAGTAAACTAAACATTAAAAATTGGTAGATAAAATGCGGTCTTATTGCTAAAAACCGATGTCTTTCAGACAATCATAAGTGTGGTGTAGAACACGGAAACAAAAACAACACAAGTGTAGGTAAAGCTAAATTAAGTAAAATAATCGACATTTTTACAAAATTAATTTTGTTTACCTAGACTTAAAGTCTGTCACCATGGTATCGAAATTCAAAATACAGACGATAGTTAAGTGCCCTTGAACGTAAAAATAATTTGTTATTTTTTTTGTAAAAAGTTGTAGAATTGTGACACAATTCACACTTTTATTTTACTCTAGAGAAAAATGCTGCAGCTGTTGTCTCCCGTATTTCAAGCTCGTATGTCAGCAATGTATTATGCACTACTGTAGTCGTGCAAAATAAAGACACTTCTCATACGAACACATTTCTTCCATTGTTGGCACAACTAACTCATCTTGAACCTTATTCCAACGAGACAAAGTCTATCAACGGCCAGTGAAGTGTGTTTCAGTTATGTAGTTGGTACTTGTTTAGATATTCGGTCAAAAATGCAACGCTCCGTTTCGTCCCGGATGGGTATTTAGCTCAAAAATGCAACGTCAATTATTAGCAATGGAAACAATGCAGTAACATCGTAAACACAAGTTATAAAACGTGATTTATTGGCTGGTGCTCACGGCTCGGTTTGCGTGCGATTCGGTTTGTCATTCGCGTTGGGTGGATTTCCGAGAATAAGACTACTTTATCCGTCCATTCGTTTTCAGTTTAAGTTTCCTGCATGCCAAATTTCATAGTTTAGTACTTTAGCCGTGAAAGTCTAGTGTTGTGGGTTGGAGCTAATTTCGAGTCGTTAGTGAATTATTGAACATGTCTTGTAAGTACCTAAAGAATGCATAGAAACAAGCTTGAAACCTAGTATGAGTATGGGATAGGAATTTAATGGGTTTGTCTGTGCCGGGAGCATCGGGAGCCAGCCGCATCCGGTCACGTCACGCTCGATTAGCCTAGGTCATAAAATCAATTCCATATCGTGTGATGATTTCGTAAAATGCAGCTTTTACACTGCTTTCGTGCGGCTTTTTTATTTTCCTTTTTAGAAATTCACACAATTCTGGTACAAATCTACCTCGGGGGCGGTTTGACCGAAAACACCCGGAAATCACATACTAATACCTAATAAATACTTGTACAAAACAAACTTCATTTTCCTTAGGTTGGTAACGAAAAGGTAACGTGTTTGACAGCCACTTGACAGCGGAAGGTGTAGAACGTTCATAGACATCCATACTAATCCATACTTCCATACTAATATTATAAATGCGAAAGTCTGTTTGTCTGTCTGTCTGTGTGTTCCCTCCTCACGCTTAAACCGCTGAATCGATTTAGATGAAATTTGGCATAGAGATAGGTTGAGTCCCTGAGAAGGACATAGGATAGTTTTTATCCCGAAAATAATCCCTTAAGAAAGTAAAAAGCGGGGTGGAATTGAGATAATTAATGAAGTGTCTGCTAATTTGTGTGCATAATATGCTCAAATTGAATAATTGCTATAAGACTTTCTCCGGGCGCTATTCTTACTCTAGCTGGGGTTACTAAATCCACGCAGACGAAGTCGCGGGCAAAAGCTAGTAGTATATACATAGACGTATAGTTATAGACGCGCCACCGAGCGACCGGGGGTAAGAGAAAGATTATTCATATAAAATTTGGGCAGCATAGGATTTTTTCTCTTTCACTCTTATAAATATCGGTATTTCGCCATCGCCTCCTACCTATGATGCCACCCGGTTGGTGATAAGGACAAAGCATGGCACTTTTTTCTCTTTCCTCTTATAGGAATCGCAATAAGACCATCTTTCTCTATCAAAGAGTGTCAGGCCCTTGAGAACGTTACGCCTCCCGTTACGTTACGTTATCCCTCCCTATCCCAATTGTTGTTTGGAGCATTGGCGAGCGAGCCCTAATTGAGTGATACTGATACCACAACTGATGAATGTAGGCGCTGTAACTTTCTATGGTTATTACAAAATATGTCTTTCTACTTTTGACGTTTCGGAATACCTACATCCTTATGAATAGCTCACCACACAGCCTTACTTCTCGCAATAGGCAGAACTGCAACAGCAAACCTGAGCTAATTAGCGTTGTTTGAGACAGTTTCAAGCCGCGACCCAGTTACGGGCGATTCAGCCCTGCAGAGGAGTAGCTCTCTTTGGCATTCATATTGCAATAACGAAACGCTTTTGAAAGCTTTGGATGTTATCAGTTATGCATGTTTGGGGCTCAGGAAAAATGTGTGTACAGAAAAAGGTAAAACATTTGAAACACTAGCTTGACTAGGATTTATTCTAGTACCTATAGGCCCTCCTATTTTGAAAGTCGGAGAAGCATAGAACCTAATCATTAAGAAAACGTTAAATTTGAAAATTTGTCTGGAAAACTAATAGGTGTCAGCAGAAAGAGAAACTAATTTGTCAGTAGAAAAATGTTGGCGCAAAAGATGGATAATTTTGCTCCATTTTGCAGATAAATTGGTTTGCCAGACAATAATTATTATATTAGTAACTAGTACTAAACTAATAAAAAGTAGTACTGAAGGAAAATTTTGTATTATTAATAAAAATTCCTCACACTATGCCCTATGCCATATGAAAGAAAGTAAGTACGTTATATGTATTTAATAATAATTTCTCTTGTTGAGTAGTTCGTAATTTTAAAGTCAAACCCATGAACCCTAGTGATGAAAACTACCGCATTCCTTCAAAATAACAATAAGGGTCTGTGTCTATGAGAACGAATAAAATTGCATAGCACTTGTGTACGTAATTATACAGTGGCTTAATTCGAGGCTGAGTTCCCGTTGCTACGAGATGATGAGTCGAACGTTAAGTGAACAAGTGTAATTTTTTTAACAATGTGCAATGTATAATGCCGTCATAAAAATCTATTCAAAGCAGTTTTGTGGAAGATATTATTTTATGATTACATTATACACTCAGCCAACTTATACACATTTGTACGCTGGGTTGCTAAGCTAATTGTTTTGCTGACGGTACATATTTGCATTGTACATAAAAGTCAACGAAACTTACAGATATCGTGTAGTACCCGTACCATGAGTCACTGACAGTGTCAAAACTGACATATACGCTAACGTCTACGTAATTTACTTTCTGTACATCTCGCTCGCACTAATATGAGAGTACGAGCGAGATGCATAGAAAGTAAGTTACGTTCTCGATAGCGTTAATGTTAGTGCCAAACTGGTGATAGCCACACTGTAGGCCGAGCACATGATTGACGCGACAGTATCTTGCCGCGAGATAGACTACCCATCTTTTACTAAATGTATGAATTAAAGGGGGACGGGTAGTCTATGTCGCGGCGAGATACTCTCGCGCCAATCATGTGCTAGCCCGGCTGCATCTTCGACTCTAAAAGCAGCTGTAATAATGTGCTCTTTCTTTCAACAATTAAATTGGTATTTCACAACCTCCTATGCTGTTTTACTTGGTTATAGTAAATATCAACATTGCCGTTTATACTTTACAGTTTAAAATTGAATGTAATATTTTGTTTAATAAGTAGACAAGGTTGAGAAAATAATTAGAACCGGGCCGCTTCTTGATTGTGAATGATTTTAATGAATGGTAGCATCACGACTTTGATTCGTTGTATACACGTAGCTTATAGTTGACTATAAACTTGAAAGCTCGACCTGTTTTTAAGAGCTTTAGAGAGAAAATTAGCTTTAAATTCCCTAGACTGCGATGTCTACAGAAAAGACGCGAACGAGTTAAGCGTACTGTAAAATGTGTATGGCCAGTAGGTACTTTATGATGTTGACAGGAAAGACGATTAAGTTAGATTTTCTACAAAAACACAGCATCAGAAAATTTTTGGGGTTCCTAAAACTGGACATGGACGCTAAGCTTGCGTTTCCGAAGATGCGTAGCGAGGGATGTTTGTTAGGAACCAATAGAATCATTAGAATCATTTCATTTATCTTTCCTCGCTCAGCGCAGCTGTAATGGACATATTGATTCTTAACAAATACATCCCGCATCATCCCTCGCACATCTGGTGGCAACGCAACTTCACTCTCACACCGCTCAGCTACCTGGCTCATTAAACTTACGAGTATATTGACCGGGATATAGACCGTGATTACCTTTTGTATTGTTTATGAGCTCCGGATATTTCGACGCAGTTACATGCATCTTGTTCACGGATTCACGGGTGTTGCGGACGGGTTGTGTTGTTGTTCGGGAGCTCATAAACAATACAAAAGGTAATCACGGTCTATATCCCGGTCAATATAAGTCTAGTGAAACTAACCGTGAATCATTCAAAACTCTTACCTGGCTCATCTCTAGAAAATACTCAATAACAGATTGAGTTGTTAGGCAACTAGCGACGAACAAAAGCGATTGTGTTATGTTTGTAAAACGATAGAGCAAGATTCATTAAACACGCAAGTAAGTAGTATCCCGTTATAAAATATAAAGCACTGTTATGAGATAACGAGAATTGCATTTGTAGCATAATAGCTAGTACGTGTTCTAAGTATGATCTATGATATAGTGTTAATAGGACTTAACAAGAATAGATGGTTTCAATTGAAGTTCATACAATTTGACGTCTTTTTCTACTGTTTTATCTTTTAGGTTTAGTCAAGTCGGGGTTTGAGTCAGTCTTCATATTACATAGATATTACTAATAGTTTCAGATTATTGTATGTTACAATGGTAAATTGTTATACATATTAATTATCCACATTTTTCCTAATATTATATCAGTAGGCCTAGCACATGATTGGCGCGACACTATCTCGCCGCGAGATAGACTACCCGTCTTTTACTATCTGTACGAATTAAAGGGGGAGGGGTAGTCTATGTCGCGGCGACATACTGTCGCGCCAATCATGTGCTAGCCCGGCTGTTTAGTCATACATAATAATAGTAGTGGTTTATACTGTACCTATTTATTTAGTTTGACTTGAAAAAATCTTGTTCCATTGATAATTTTCATTAAATTACTTCTAAATAAAGACATTATTTATATCAAAAATATGACGACCGGTTTTTAAAGAACCACTTCGCTTTTGAAGTCGGTAATAAGTGTTGGAATTCTGTACATATTTCCAGGACATAATATACCACCGTAAGGCTCAAATTGGCGATCTACCCATCGATACCATAAACAATGCACGCATAATCACGTCACAGACAATGCACTGTCAAACCTTAAACAATCACAATAGTTATATATATAACACTGCACTATACTGATCACGATATACCGATATCCAGAATTGAGAAGAGTAAACTGACAGTAATGTTTTTTAGGGTACCATACCGAAAGGGTAAAAACACATTCCTCCACAGTCCGTCTGTCTGTCACGCTGTAGGTATGTCATGAATCGTGATAGCTAGACAGATTTTTTTACAGATGATGTATTTCTGTTGCCGTTATAACAACAAATACTAAAAACAGAATAAAATAAATATTTAAGTGGGGCTCCCATACAACAAACGTGATTTTTTTTGCCGATTTTTGTGTCACAGTACGGAATCCTTCATACGCGAGTCCGACTTGCACTTGGCCGGTTTTTTTTTTTCATGTACAGTCCCCATCAGATATATCGGAGCGGCCGAGGTGCTCATAAATATCTGAACACGCCCTCTAGCGCTCTGATAATAGAGGCGTGTTCAGATATTTGTGAGCACCTCGGCCGCTCCGATACATCTGATCGCGACTGTACCCAATGAAATGTTCGGATAGACATTCTATATTTTAAATTTGTAATATGACCTAAGGTTTGCAGGTACATTTTTCTTTCCATGATTAATCCTGTCCACAATTTTTTTTTTCAGAAAGTTTTAACAGGAATAGTCAGGTATTTTTTTTATTGTTTTTTTTTTTTGTTCAACTACATCCTAGGTGCTTTAGCTAAGTTTTTTTACCTATATTGTCATGACACGCTCTTCAAAGCTCAACTGTCAATTTACTTTTCTGAATTCTGGACACGAGATTAATGATCCATAGATCATGAGATCGCGTCTAGCTGCGCGCGCGCCCCGCGAGCGACTGGTTGCGGTAAAATTATAAACATTGAGGGAATGAGACAGTACGATGTCATGTTTATATGCGTGATTGTTTCCGGTAGGAGATTGCGGTGTAAATTATAATCAGGAGCGATGACTGCGATGAGAAAGGGTCAGTTTTTATGGGTGTTTCAATACTTTCAATATAAAGGAACTTGTTTTGATTGTTCTAGGGCGTAGCTCATCACAGTCATCACTGTTTTAATCTCCTGTAGCAATTAAATGCTTACGGATATTATTGGGGTAGATTGCAAAATAGTAGATTGTGTCACAAGGGAGCAAAATTACATATTTACGGCGAGGGCGTACAATTGAATCCTAAACGAAGCGAAGGATTCTATAATAGAATCCCGAGAGTAACGAGGGGTTCTAAAGTAGAATCCTGAGCGTAGTGAGGGATTCAAGTGTGTTACGCCCAAGATGGTAATAATTTTGCTACCATGTGACACATATTGCTTTTAACATCACCTATGAGGTAATTATAATGTTTAAAACTATTATTTAAGCTAAAAAAATATGTAAAAAAAATTAAAAATAATGTCATAGTCTATGACATTATTTTTACATTTTTTTCACATATTTTTGTTCTATGACTCATAGAACAGAAAAGTGTTACTTTGATCCCTCCTAGCAGGGAAGAAAAGTGCCACTGTGATCCCTCCTAGCAGGGAACAAATAACCCTTTTTTATCGGTGATGTGAAAAATATATAATTTAGATAGTTATGGACTTTATGGAGCTGTAATTTAGTCTTAAGTTAATTGACTCCATTGTGTTACGACAATTAATCAGTTCCAACTAGGGAACAAATCAAATTATTTTATGAAATATTTATTGATTTGTTTTTTAAGTAGTCACAGTAGTCGCACTATATGTATAAATCCCGGCGCCGTGTTCAATTCCCGCCTCGGCCACCGGTGGACTTGGTCACTTTTTCTTTAGTATATGATATTTATTTAAGTTTATAATTAAGCAGTTTCTTTTTAAGTTACATACATGAAAGTGTGTTGGCGTATGACTTTCTCTGATCAGATCGGGGAAATCCTGAAGAAAGGCCAGGTCAAGAGCACCCTAAACCGGCGAGCGTGTATGAGGAATGTTATGAAAGTGAAGTAAAAGCGAAAGAGATATGTCAGGATCGTAGCAAAGATAGATATAACTCCGTAATAGATGGATACAGTCTAAGGAAAAAACGTGCCTCGAAAATCAAGAAAATTTGATTCTCGTTCAGAGGGCGCTACTAGCTTTGACCTACTGTCGTATAGATGGCGTTGACGGTTTCTTTTGTTATTTAACAATTTTAACGCATATCAGTGAAAGAACATGGGTCAAAATCATAAAAATAATTAATGCAAAATAAAAAATCATTTATCCATATTTAAATAAATTTTATCGTATTTTTATAAATCTTCATTTTTAGTTTTAAAGTGTGTCGACAGATGGCAGTGAATTTACTGGGGTTACAAAATTTACTATGACAGTACCGCTCTAGTATAAGTTACTCTATGATCGTAGCAAGTGGAAATCCGTGGTCTCTGCCTACCCCTCCGGGAAATAGGCGTGATTATATGTATGTATGTATGTATGTGTTGGCGTATGCTATAAACTTATGTGTGTATGAATTAAGTAAGTACAATCAATAAAATACAATTTACATGGTTAATTTTCGTAACACAATGGAATCAATTAACTTAAGACTAATTACAGGTCCTTAACAATACGTAATTTTTTTTTGCAATTCACCCTTAGACGAGTTATTGATGGATTGCAAACACAATCGTACATTCGAGATGCAAAATCCCGCGGTATTTCCGGACCGATAAGATCTTCATACGTTCAAGAAAAGAGCGTACTCCCATCTTAAAGGACGGCAACGTTTGCAAGTTGCAACTGGTGTTGCAGGTGTCAATGTGCAATGTAATCGCTTACCATCAGGTGATTCGTCTACTCGTTTGCCTCCTATATCATAAAAAACCGGCCAAGTGCGAGTCGGACTTGCGCACGAAGAGTACCATTACGCAAAAAACGGCAAAAAAATCACGTTTGTTGTATGGGATACTTATATATTTATTTTATTCTGTTTTTAGTATTTGTTGTTATAGCGGCAACAGAAATACATCATCTGTGAAAATTTCAACTGTCCAGCTATCACGGCACAGGGCTACATGCACTCGCCGTCGTTTTTAGTTTTAGTTTTTTATGCCGTACTAACACTAGTAATAAGATTGTTTTGTTTTGTTGAAGTTTATTATAAATTGTAATTTGCAAATCGACATGCCAGTTAAGACGAAAGTGGAAGACCCGCGCGAGGTTTCCATACAAACTTAGTCCTCATTTTCCTCTCTGAATATTAACATTTTTGAAAATATATTGCTACAATTTGGTGTGTAATCAACCCCCTTCGCAAAGCTATGCCCCTTCGTTTGATTTCAGTTTTTAATTATAAGTTAGGAGCATTGAAAAATTTGTATGGAATTTGTTTTTCGCTCTTAAGAGTCCCCGGCAAGCTCGGCCGAATTGCACCTTCCCTCCCATACAAACGTAGTTCCGATCTCATTTTAAAACTACGTGCTGGATTGTAATGAAACTTTGCACATTGTAATGTTTGCTAATGAAATGAAATGAAATTCCCCCGTTTTTACCCTTTGGGTACGGAACCCTAAAAAAAACACCTGCCTTAAAGGTTAAAGTAACGGCAAATACCATCCTTATCTGTCTGTCGCGTCTAATTACACGGTCATTAACTAACGACGTTTAGTGACATTATCCTATCGCGTGACGTAAAATTTGTCTGCGATATAAAAAATCTATAAAAAGGGACCTTATTGTCGATGGCGCTTACGCCATTATTAACGATGCTCCGATATAAATACAATGCCGCGCGGCGCTGTGCGGCGTAAGCGCCATCGACAATAAGGTCCCTTTTCATAGAAAATGCCCCAAATGTAGAGATGACAACCACAATCCATATTAGGTTCGTCGCCGCATTGCCGGCCATTGGCGGCGCAAACGCGTGCAGGCGTGCGTTCCGTGACGGTGCGCGGCAATTACTATGGAAAAAACCTCAAAATTGAGGCGGCCGCAGGTACTTGTAGCGACGCGAAGAAATCGCGGAGTGAGACCCGGTTTTTTGCAATAAAAAAACCGGCCAAGTGCGAGTCGGTCTCGCGCACCGAGAGTTTCGTACTTTTTAGTATTTGTTGTTATAGCGGCAACAGAAATACATCATCTGTGAAATTTTCAACTGTCTAGCTATCACGGTTCATAAGATACAGCCTGGTGACAGACAGACAGACAGACGGACAGCGGAGTCTTAGTAATAGGGTCACGACGTTTTTACGCTTTGGGTACGGAACCCTAAAAAACATCGAAATAACCATATATTTCGATATATTTTGTACTCGAAATGTAGGACTCAGTTGTGTTTTTAGGTTACGACATCGCATTATTAGATTGCCCAATTAGAAATTAAATAATTAGCAAAGAACGAAAAAATACCGTAATATCTCCGGTGTTGCAGGCGTCCATAGGCTACGGTAACTGCTTACCATCAGGCGGGCCGTAGGCTTGATTGCCACCGACGTGGTATAAAAGCAATAATACCGTTTTCGTTCCCATACAAAAAATACCGGTATCCGATCCTTGATAATTGTTTTTTGTAATTTTGGTTAATTTGATTGCTTGTAAAAATTGACATGTAAAAGTGGCCTATTTGCTCAATAAATGTTTGATGTTTGTTTGCCTGAATTACAGTATTATATCATAATTTCCAAAGCTATTTATTTACTACATACAAAACCTCCAATCCACACCAAGTTAAAAGCTCCACCTTTTAGCTAATGCAGCCAAACTTCAAGCTTTCCTCAAGTTTGCTTAATGCCGCATTTCCTACGACCAGAGACCAATAAATATAAGACTGGTAGTCTATATTTATACAATGTCCTTTTTTCGAGTTGTATATGACGGCGCCTACAGGCATCACGCCAAAGTCGTCAAATATAAAACTAGTGGCTCTCTGATGTGTGTGTGTGTGTAGTTAGGTTAAAAATGTAATCATTGAGTCATTCATGGAGCGCGAAAATGGCCCCATGCTCAACCGTTGGCAGGGGCTGCATGCACTCGCCGTCTAGTTTTTATTTTTAGTTTTTATGCGCTACTAACACTAGTAATAAGATTTAAATGTTTGCTAACCATGTA
Source organism: Cydia strobilella (assembly GCF_947568885.1). Classification (NCBI taxonomy): domain Eukaryota; kingdom Metazoa; phylum Arthropoda; class Insecta; order Lepidoptera; family Tortricidae; genus Cydia; species Cydia strobilella. The sequence goes on along the minus strand of NC_086063.1, from coordinate 2,360,991 downwards.
TGGACCTTTTAGTCTGCAATAAATGATTTTTAATTTTTTTTTTTTTTAATTATCATAGCAAACTTACAATGATCTTAAGTGCCATAGACCCTAATGGTACTTAAGTTCTTTATGCTAATTTATACCAATTTGCTGAACATTTTCCAAAAAAAAACGAAACGACAGGAAAATTATATCTTACTACCGAACCTGCAGCTCACAAAATTTCATGATTAGTTCAGAAACGTGACCTGCAGAGGAGAACATCCGGACATACAATAGTAGATTGTTAACCAAGGGATGAAAGGCATTCATCCCTGCCGAGGTATTTTGGCGCTCGAACGCAGTGAGCGCGCCAATAGTCCGAGGCAGAAATGATGCCTTTCACCCGAGTTAAACACTCTACTTTTCATTTTGAATACGAGGAAAGTAAAATGCATGTGTTCTTCCAAAAACATGACTAAGTATACATTTCTATAGTATTTCTTGAGAGTACTTTCAATTAACAATTCAGACAAAAGTATCGTTATTTATGGAATGGAGAGTCAAATATCAGAATGGAAATTGTATAACAAATCCATTTAAACTCAAATTTCAATTGCTTATCGTAAAAAAATTAAAAAAATCGTACTCCGAACGTAAAATGCTCTAGTGCAGACATGTATCATTTTCTGCACACCTTTTAGAACAACAATGACCCTCTTTCAGAGCATGAGAAATGAAAAAGTTTGTTTGTTTTGCCCAAGCTGAAATGGACACCTTCGCTACGCTTCGGTAAATAAATGCAAAAAAGATGACTGAAAACGTGTGCAAACTACGACAAAAATGTTGTATTGAGGCGCCATCGCTATCAACGATTGATCCTGACTACACAGGATCGAAGATAGCCAGTCTGTATAACTTGCTTGTCTCCGCTACTGCTAACTTACTAGATCACATCCATCATTGGCGAAGAATTACCTGCAAACAGAAAGGAAAGTTTTAGTTTTACATGTTATGCGTCTACTAATAGCTATGTTTCTGTGGCATCGTAACTTCCAAACGGATGAACCGATTTGAGTGTAATTTTTAAATCGAAAATCTTGTCTGCAAAGATGGTATATAGCTGGTTTGGTGGAAATGATTCTAGTTTTTTTACTTATATCAAATATTTACGAAAGCCTATTTTGAATAACTGATAGATAAATCTTTCCTCTTTCAATATCGTTGCAGTTGCACTGTCTACTTCACAGGATCTACAATTGATTTTATGACCTAGGCTAACCGAGTGATGGGACCGGATGAGGATTCCTGTCGACCACAGACATATATCTATCTAAATAGTGGTCGCATGCATAATAATTTGTACCTATTTAAAGCACACCAAGACTGGGCATTATATTATTACTATAATTAGGGTATCCTGAGAAGCGCTGGTGGCCTAGCGGTTAGAGCGTGTCTTTCAATCCGGAGGTCGCGGGTTCGAATCCCGGCACGTACCAATAGAAAGCCGTACCGTATAGAAAGTTTCAAGACTAGTATTTTTTATAAAATTTTTGTGTTTGACGATCCTTTTGTGAATTCTTATTATTAAGTTTGACATATCTATAATAATTCAATGTTTTTAAGAATAATAATAACTGCATCAATAAATTGCTCTGATATTCAGATTAAGGTAATATTTAAAACTTGCCAATTTAAAAGTGCTTGTTGCTAGGCCTATTTGAATAAAGAATATATTGACTTTGACTTGACTTTGACAATGAACTTATGTACGAAATATCATTTGATATTTACTAGCCGCTTTTCGGTGAAGGAAAACATGGCGAGGAAACCGGAGTTATCCCAATAAGGTCTAGTTTACCCTCTGGGTTGGAAGTTCAGATGGCAGTCGCTTTAGTAAAAACTGGTGTCTACGCCAATTCTCGGGATTAGTTGCCAAGCGGACCCCGGGCAAATGAGACGTGGCAAAAGCCGGGACAACGCGAGGATGATGATGATTAGGATATCCTGACATATTTATAAACGGTCGTAATTAATGTAAACATATTTTTAATTTGACGTGATCCCAAATTAAATTATGGATTATTGACAACCAAGAACACCACATTTAGGGTAAAAAAAATTAATTAGATATAAATACAAATGTGCTTTATAGATTGACATGATCGTTATAGTCTTTATCTTCTCAAATGACTTTTTCGTCGATGACGGTAATCTGTTAAATAAAAGCCATTGTCTCTTTTGTGCGAGCTGTTGGCCATTGTGTGCCATTGTGTGTGAGCGCAGCACGCGCCGTGGGACACTCGGACAAAAGAGACAATGGCTTTTGTTTAACAGATTACCGTCTTAGACGAAAAAGTCATTTGAGATGATGCAGACTATACCGTAAGCAGCGAAATAGGTGTGTGCGTTGTCTATTTCAGTATGTCTGTGCTACCGACAATTCCCCTACGCACGCATTGACAGCGCACCAACAACATCTGCTATAATGCAGATATTTCTGGACATAATGACTATTAAGGCTATTCATACAGTTTCTGACACGACATTCATACACGCGACAGATTTAACAATATACGGTGTCGCTTAAGGTGGAGGTTCGCGCCGCGACAGACAAGCGACCGAGACAGAAGACCGCGACCGTCAGTTGACGGTAGGCAACATATAAGCGACAGTTCGCGCTGAGACAAGAGACAGAGACCGGAGACGCTCTGTCGGTCGCTTGTCTCTGTCGCGGCGCGAACCACCACCCTTAGGCCCACTTGCACCATCCCACTAACCCGGGGTTAACCGGTTAAACCGTTAACACAGTGTCAAATTGTACTGGTAACCATGGTAACTCCAGGTTTAACCGGTTAACCCCGGCATAGTGGAATGGTGCAAGGCCTTAATGTCAGTACGGTACCCCTACTGTAAATTTCATTCGATAGCGTGACGTGACGCGTTTGCGTTAAGTCTCATTTTGTATGGGATTTTGAGTTTCCAAAACGTCCCGCTTGGCGCGCTGTTCAAATCCCATACAAAATGAAAATTAACGCAAACGCGTACGTCACATCGCGTTATTGAATTAAATTTACACTGAGGGTTCAGAATTTCAGATACATGTGTAAGTTTCGGAAAGTTTCCAAAAAAAATTTTGAAATAAGAAAAAATAACATATGAACGTAAAAGTGATACGAAATGGTTTCATCTCAGCATAACGCTAGCGCCTTTCAGCGCAGTACAGTACAGCTACCGCATATTAGTGCGAGCGAGATGCATAGAAAGTAAATTACGTTCTCGATGGCGTTTATGTCAATGCCAAACTGATGGTAGCCGTACTGGTCTTCCGATGAGACCATCAGTGGCTGTACCACGGGTTCACACTTGACGTTTACGTTAGCGACAGAGTAAACTCGATCGCAGTGCTACTCACTCGCCCTTATGTATTGGTTCACGTAGTCGCGAACGTAAATGTCAAATGCCAACTCGCGGTAGCCGTGAAGGTGAAAAACATCACGCCCTTTACGACAACACTAACTCCTCAAAGAACTATTTCAATCACGGCAACCTCAGAGCGCGAACTAAATCAATTTCCTTGACAGTGAAGCAATAAATTAAACGTCTCCGATTTACTACTACAGCTAATAACTCAGTCGCCGCAAGGGAGTAAGGAAACGAAACAGAGTCGAAGTTATAGCTAGATCCCGTTATCTCGCACTGACATTTCTTTAGCGCAAAGCGCTTTATTGTAACGCTTAATAAGAAGAAAAACCGGCCAAGTGCGAGTCGGACTCGCGCACCGAGGGTTCCGTACTTTTAGTATTCGTTGTTATATCGGCAACAGAAATACATCATCTGTGAAAATTTCAACTGTCTAGCTATAACAGATCATGAGATACAGCCTGGTGACAGACAGACATACGGACAGCGGAGTCTTAGTAAAAGGTTCCTTTTTTTACCCTTTGGGTACGGAACCCTAAAAATGACATAATTTACGCAATATTGAATTTCACGATTTCTTGTCTGTCTTGTCTGTACGAAAGTTGAAGCAGGTTATTCTGTTTCGTTTCTTTACTCTTGTCAATGCGCCACCCACAGCTCGACCCGATTGCCTTTCACGTAAAATAAACTAAACAATACTGAAGGCACTTGTGGTTGTCTACTAAACTATACAATATATATGTATATACGTTGATCAATCAAGATAGAAAGCTTTTATCTACCGAGTTACCATAATGTAGTTTAGGTTGTTGCTGTTAATGATAGACTGAATAACTAGAACATAAAACAACTCAATTCATACAACTTACAAGCATTAAACAATTCAAACCAATTTACATAAAAACATTAAATGTGCCATTTTCAACCAAAAGGGTACTTATTGACCTTATCGACAACTGACAATGTGGTTTTGATTGAAAACGTCACAAATATTAACTAATACAAAAAAAAACGTAATTTGATATTTCGATATAAAGCTAAATGCAAACCTTAATCTGGACCCTGTGCAAGTAACAGAATCGAATAACTTTAAAGGGGCCCACTGACTATCAGTCCGCCGGACGATATCGGCCTGTCAGTTGTTCGGAACTGTCAAATTTTGGTTCTAACTGACAGGCCGATATCGTCCGGCGGACTGATAGTCAGTGGGCCCCTTAATAATTCAAATGTGATTCACCATAATAAAGACTATTAAATACTTATTGACTAACAAAGCTGTACGTATCAAAATACTGGAAAAACTGTCTAAAACAACTTGACGAAACACTTAACAGTTGGCTGGCTAGACTCCTTTCAAGTCTTTCAACGCCTATTATACACCTATCACTGTCAATATCTCCGCATATTGCCTAGCCGTTCAGCTAGGCGCTTTCGGATTTCTGAACAATATTATGACATCAAGCTCGTCTGATGATGGAAGAGAGCCACAGGAACTAGATCAATGGTCGGCAAACTTTTGAGAAGAGCTCTTTTGAAAGAAAAGTACTAAATACTAGTAGGCAATAAAATCTTTTATCGAAAGTGACATTTGTCACAAAAAAACCTGACGGCAAGATAACATTGAAAGTAACTTGACGTAGAGAGTCCCCGACAAGCTCGGCCAAATTTCACCTTCCCATACAAACGGAGTTTCGTTCTCATTTCAAAACTACGTGTTGGATTGTAATGAAACTTTGCACATACAATAACATGAGGTATATCTAGGTCTGTAATTAGTTTATATAGCTCTAGTATATAAAACAAACGAAATAAAGCAATAACAAGTTTTGCATGAAAAATTCAAATTCGCTGTATTTTTTTTACTATGTTATCTGAAGCTACATAAACTAATTACAGACCTAGATATACCTTATCCCATTGTAAGTACAAAGTTTCAGAGCAATCTAGCTAGTCGTTTTAAAATGAGAGCGTAAGTACGTTTGTATGGAGAACCGAGCTTGCCGGTGACTTAAGCGTTAGATCGCTGCTAGACCTATAAAACCTATAATGACCTATTCAACGCCTATTGAGCACCTATCAATATGTGCGGATATTGCTTCGCTATTCAGCTAGGCGCTTTAGGAATAATATTGCTATTTAAAGCGAAGAAGGCCTAACCTGATTTTGCTATGGATATAGTATAGAATATGAGGTATTTATCAACACTCAGTGTGGAGCCTACGTTCCAATTATCCTTGTTAAGAATCTGTTAGTACCCTCCTTTTTTGCACCGCCTCAGGTTTATTTAGGTTAGAGGACAGGTCTAGTTTAGATTTACCGATTAGTCCACATAATGAAACTTGACGAAGCGCTTAGCCGTTGGATGGCCGCTATTCAACGCCTATTGAGCACCTATCAATATGTGCGGATATTGCCTCGCTATTCAGCCAGGCGCTTTCGGAACAATACTGCTATTTAAAGCCAAGAAGGCGTATGTTGGCCTGATTTTGCTATGAATATGGAATTTGAGGGATTTACCCGCAGCTTCGAGCCTACGTTGCACCAATTATCGTTTAGGTAGTTAGTGATCTTTTCATAATGTCTTGTTACATTACTTTACTGTCTGTCCGCGACTTTGGGATGATAACCTGCCACCACTATCCTTACAGCTGTTCTTACAAATTCCGAATAGCCGAATCCTATGACTTTCATTAATAATAATAATAAATCATTTATTTCAGACCGAGCTGATCCATAGTTTGTTACATAGTTACAGAGTATCTTAATAACTATGTTAGTGGCACAATACAAAAACAACAATAATTAAAATGGAACAATATAAATATATAAAAAAAAAATTAAAACTAAATATATTACCTACACGACATAGGAAAAAACTATTTGGCAGGGGCAAGCAAGGCAGACAACCTGCAATACTTGGCCCTGCCAATCGCCACTTCCACCCAGTAGCGAGTGAGAGGAGAGTCGAGGTCGAGACGCTCAGCCAACGCCCTCAGAAGGCTGCTGCTGTTGCCCCGCATACGACTTAGCGGTGATCCAACTCTTTTTCTCCTGACGGCGCAAAAGTCATCTGTACGCGCCTCAGCAAACATTCTAGATGCACTGCAATGTCTCGGCAGCCGCAACAACATTCTGAGGATGTTGTTGTATTGCACGCGAATTGCGTTGTAGGCTCTTAATATTGGTACTTACGACTTTTCCACCAAGCAAGACCTAGCCCGTATCTAGGGCAACGTCCCCGCGTCCCGGTTCCCGAGTTTAATTTCCGCCAGCGGAGCGATGCTTAATGCGCCGATTTAAAATTTTAACTGGCTTTAGCTCGTGCAGGCTTTTCCTTTTTTAACCTATATAGGGATAAACAGAGACTGAACGTGGGATTATCATTTGTTTTGTTTTTAACGTTGAACAATGAAGGTGTCGTTTTTTTTAAGGATGACTTTAGAGCTGCATCTTTATCATAACACCCCTGTCGTCAAATAGGGAATATTCCGCGAAACTCTGCGTATAGGGCGCCACTACCATTATTGGTCTATCGCGAAACAAGGAAATCGAAATTTCGTTATCTAAAATCTCTGTCACTCTTGCATATTCAAGCGATGAAGAGGCAGATAGCGAAATTTCGGATTTGCGTTTCCCGGTAGGTCCTCTGTAAACAAACCGCCTTGATGCATCAATGTCATATTTTATTACCTCTGAAAACTTGTCAAAAACCTATGTATAAGTCACTCTATGGTTTACTAAAAAGGCTAGTACTGCGATCTGGTGGCAGAACAACAGTTTTTTTTGTACCATTTTGGATCTCCGTGCTGCGTGCTGCCATCGCTTTAAGGGGATTGAATTTTTTTGCAATCACTATTTGGTACTAGCTTGTCAGTTATTTATGGATTATTGATAAGACTCAGATGTTTGCAAGTCCTTAGACAGCAGGTTGGCACAGAGCAGCAGTAGGGCTTCGATGAAGATTTTACACATCACTTGATCAGGCGCATGTGGCAGAGTATAGTGTTTCCAAAGACAGATGTGCCGAAAAAAGAACATCTTTGGAATTTGATGAATGTTTATAAGAAATTTAAAGTTGAACAAATTTTGTCACATAACATAACCTCGGAATAAAGCCCGGTTCACATCTGACATGTCGTGTTGTGTTGTGTCGTGACGCATATCGGTTTCATACATTTAATATGGTTGCGTGCACATTTGTCTGACGCAGCCGCAGCGTGCATCAGACAAATGTGAACGCACCGATGCGTGCGAACCGGGCTTAAGTAAATGAAAGTTTGGAGGAGCTAGTACTTTTTAGTACTAGCTCCTCCAAACTGCGCTCCTAGAACGCGGCTGGCAAAGGCGAAAAAGTGTCTCAACTACATCGGTCCTAAAATTTACAATCAGGTCTCCGACGAGATAAAGACTGCGAGAAACAATAACCTGTTTGTATCTAAACTGAAATCTTACCTAATCTCTGCTGCTTACTATTCGTTGCAAGAGTTCTTAAGCAAGTAAAATTATAAGAAAAGTTTATAAAAAAAGTAGAGTCGAGTTACTAAATATATTCATGTGACATTCATACTCGGACTCAAGCTCAAGTGATATAATTAGGTATAAATACCTACTATAATTAATACTAATTATTGTTGTATATGGAATATAAATTATAATTGTAAAATTTGAAAATGTGACGTGTAAAATTATTATTTTATAAATAAATAATTGAAATTGAAATTAGGGTAGGAATGGTAGGATGTGTTTGAAATTAAAATCGCGTGAAGGATATATCCTTCATGCGACAGTACAATAGACACAATAATGTTAAATAACGAAAATAGCCAACATTAATTCTTATAAACTTAATCATTTAAGTAAATTGTTAGAAAAACCGTTTCGTATAAGTAAAAAAAAAACGGATTAAATAAAAATATAGCGCGACCCCCCTTCCGCACTCCAGGTGAGTTTGAGTATTGAGTCGTGATTGACAGTTGACACCAGTTGCACTGTCAAAACAAGTCTCATCTGAATCAATCCACTACCACAATGTGACAGTGAGCTTGTGTGGCCAATTCATGAACCATTAAGCCACACAAGTGCTCACTTAGTTCCGGACAATGCCGATAGATGGCGTGACGCGTCGCCGCCCGCCAACAGCGACTCTTGCGCATAATAACAGAAAACCACGAAAACTTCGTAATCGACTGTGAGCATGTGGCTAGCGTATCCTGAGCTGTGGAATAGTAGAAACTGTTCGTGATCAGAGTTCAAGAAGTACATGGATTGTTGGTTATAGAAGTGATGGGTTAGTGTTGTGAATTTAGACCAGCCGCAAGCTGTTGATGTTGACATAATGAGATAAACACCAGCCCGCCAACGCTGAACGGATGGCTTATATTGAACATGCGGTGTTATGAAACTTTAACTTATGCTATATTTCTACCATCCCTGTCAAACTATATATGTTTATGGTGCTTAGAGTTTAACGTAGGTATTCAATTTACAGTGGCTATAAAACTTGTAAATCAAACGAGACAATAAGTTTAAGACAAGGTGAAGGTTGTGAGTGATTGGACATTTGGACGGAATAGTATTGTGGCCATCATTGAGGAAGGCTTATAAGTACAGCAGTTGATGTCAATACGCCAATCGAAACTATGGAAATAACCACGTGACTTCGTAGCACCTGTCATCCCGATACATTTTTTCATTTCGTTTGTCGATGTACGATTGACAACTTATAGCTTGGCCCCCGGAATATATACTTCTTCGTGAAATATTTGTTTAAATACCAAGGGACAATTAAACTTAAAATGCTACAGACTGAGAAATGGACACGTCACCATGATTCTTAAAAACTAGTTGGTCGAAGGTAACCGATGCCATCAAAGGGAACAGCTTACGCCATTGGTCGACCGCCCTTTCACCGATGACGCATTTTTGTGATGAAATACGATTTGGACGAACTGCGTATTGGACGTACAGCTAACAAATCGTTCTTTCTATACTAATATTACTAGTATTATAAATGCGAAAGTAACTATGTCTGTCTGTTAGCTCTTCACGCGTAAACCGCAGAACCGATTTTAGATGTAACTATACGGACTACGGAGATATCATCACCATACCACGATGACACTGGAAGCCAAAATTGAACATTATGTTTAGTAGACAATATATGTGACGTTGTCACCCAAAAGGTACCACATTGTCGCTTGTTGATAAGGTTGATTTCTAATTGAAGCTATATGGAAAGAGCGCCTTACTGACAAGCGACAATAAGTACCCTTCTGGTTGACACATATAGACATACACACGTCTAGAAGAGGACAATAATAACAGGAGTATAGTGATAATATATCAAGCAGTGGCCTTATTTGCATAAATGCATATGTAAGTGGCAAAAAGATCTATTGATGTTTTTAAAAATTTTCTTTTCGTCACTGCTAATTAGTTTATGTTCATGAGGCGTATTCTGATTGTAATAACAGGTTTCTGAGATATCATATCCACAACAAATCCAGATCAATTTATAACCCAGAGGCTAAGTCTGGCGGTGCAGAGGGGTAACGCCGCTAGCGTCCTTGCGACCATGCCGGAAGGGGGTGATTTGGGGGAAGTCTTTTATATTTAAGGTTTAGGTTTTGTTAGCATAAGTTTAAATTATACATGTTAAATGTTAATGTATAAAGTGTCAAATGTTATAATTATTTATAACCTGTTGCAATCAGAATATGCTTAACGATCAACGATCAAAACCATCATCGAACACTTTTACAAATAGATCTCTTTTCGGATTGTGCTTCTACAGTTCCCGTCAGATATATCAGAGAGTAATAAAAGGTTTAAAAATATTAAAAAATGCACTCTAACGCCTGCACAGTAGAGACTACGTGATCAGGTATTTGTGAGAATCTTGGACGCTCCGATGTATCTAAATGGAGATCTGTACAATTATAGTACGGAATTACGGATACGGATGTATGATTCATAACGAGGCGTCTCACCCCCATCTTATGACGCTACGCTACTCGTATTAATAACTGCATATAAATGAGATGCTATATTCGAGTCAGGCTATAACACGTTATTAATATTAAATGCTTCAACCCCGCGAGGAATAATCCAAGCAATAAAAAGACTGGTGACGTGTTCATGCTCATGTTTTGTCTTGTCTTGTGTTGTGTTCTGTTATGTTCTCAATGGTCTCATTACATATTTCGCGCGTGACGCCAATATTTGACATTTACATATATCGCACTAGTATGGCTTGTGACGCCAATATTTGACATTTGCATCTATCGCGCTAGTATAGCTTGTGACGCCAATATTAGACATTTGCATCTATCGCGCTAGTATGGCTTTTGACGCCAATATTTGTCATTTGCATCTATCGCGCTAGTATGGCTTTTGACACCAATATTTGACATTTGCATCTATCGCACTAGTATGGCTTGTGACGCCAATATTTGACATTTGCATCTATCGCACTAGTATGGCTTGTGACGCCAATATTTGACATTTGCATCTATCGCACTAGCATGGCTTGTGACGGCAAAATCTTACACTTTTTTTCGCCTAGCTCCATGCTCAAAACGTCCAATAAGGAACTTCGTTCCAAAAGTTTATTGTTTAATACCCAATGACCAATACAAACTAGTTATCTGTGTTACCTTAATAATATATAAATAGGATATTACTGTTTTCCACGGCAAACACAATTTAATTTTACACTTTGATCGGCTGTTATTTTCGGTACTTAGTTTGAGTTAGGAGTTGCAGATTTAAGGCCAATACGCACGAGATACGTGTAGTTGACAAGTGTAAATTATTACTAACTTAGTTCGGGACTTCGGGTGCACTCGGTGAATGTTCTCTATAATCATTATGTCAACGGATGAGTCTACTAAATGATGCGGCGTGGTCACGGACACTAACTGTAAATGAAGTGACGTAAGACATGAGAGCAAGCGGTCAGTCAGGTCAGTCAGGCGGGCGGAATAGTGGAGGCTTCGTCACATTGCAGCAGGGCATGAGAGTTGAATGTCTCCAAGCCAGTGTAGTGCTTGTGGGCACCATCACGGCAATGACGCAATGAGTAGGTAAGTTAGAAGTTGTATACTATACCTAGAGGATGTCGCAACCGGCTTCTAAAAAGTTCGATAGACGGTTGCGGGTTAGGAGAGTTGCGAGTTTCGATTTAATGGTGTAAGCAAGCGGATAGACTTGTAGGGAGAGAAGAGTGAAGTTTTGTCAGAACTTGTATTTGGGAACTAAGAGACACCTTTTAAAGATAACAGGGTGGCTACTATCAATTTGGCACTGACATAAAAGCTAGCGTGAACGTAACTTACTTTCTATGCATCTCGCTCGTACTGACATATTAGTGCGAGCGAGATGTATAGAAAGTAAATTACGTAGACGTTAGCGTAATTTGTCAGTATTGACACTGTCAGTGACTCATGGTAAGGGTATAGCTGTTCAAACGCGGTAAAATAGCGCTATATCGCTCGTGTCATGGCTACCATGACTTGGACCATCGCAATTCGAAGCATATGTACAAAAATTGGCCAAGCGTGTTCCCGTACCATGTAACCAGGTAATTAAAAGATCTGTCTGATAACTGCCGACTTATCTGCAGATGAGAGCCGTTAAACATAACCGTCTAAGTTAAGTGTTCTAACTTAGTTTATTTTTCTTGGTGTTAATTTCTTAATTTAGCCATGCCGACTTTTCTGAGGCTTGTAATAAGCATATTTTTTACCATCGCCCACTCTGTTAGAGTCGGACCACGCTAAGTTTTCATGCCAAGTGTTACGTCAAGTATGGAGCTTATGGCCGTCGTGGCAGGGAGATGGGACAGTGCCCTAATTAGGCACTGGACCTCCCATCATAGTTTAGTTAGGTACTAACATAGTAATTTAAGTATATTTGTAACTAACAAAATATGGATTGTAATATCGTCCGAAATAAATGATTTTTATTTTTATTAATTTTTTATTTTTTTATACTTACTGCCAAGATAGCGGGTTCAGAGTCTAACTTACAATTCGTTAATTAATCTTATTGCAACTCGAAACCCATCAGGTACGGGTTTATGAACTATCAGAATGAACAAAAGCTTTCAACCACTTTCAACAGAGTACTAATGCAAGAACTGACCCATTTACTAATCGACAAAAGTTTTTTACATGTTTGTTATTAGGCATTGCCTAAAATAAGAAGTATAAGAACCAATAAAAAAAGAACTTTGAAAACGATATCTTTATAGATCTCGTTCTCGTTATCTGCCTATCTATCGCTCTTGCAGCTTCGATCGATAGAGAGGTTGATAACGAAACTTCGATTTTCGCGGTAGGCCCTCTGGTTCTTGAGTGGCAACAACCAAGTCGCATAAATAATTTTGAAGAGACAGGAAAAGCTAAGGAGGTAACCGCGAAATAAAAAAAAAAAAAAAAAATCGTATATTCCGTCCCTGACACTCCAATGGACGAGCGATAGAGATGAGATCTAAAAATGTCGATAGCCCTGAGTCACGATTCTCGTTCGGCCGTTCTGTAAAGTTTGTTCGCTTCGTTTATTTGGATGAATCTTTGTAACTTAGTCACGGCGTTCCGTTCCGATGCTGGTAAACATTGAGTCATGGGTAATAATAGTTTGGATTAGTTAAACGTAAAGGATTATTTGTAATTAATAGGATTGACTAACATTATAAATGTAATTAGTACATAACATTAGACATGCGATATTGTATTATACGCTTATACCTTATCGACAACTGACAATGTGGTTTTGATTGAAAACGTCACAAATATTAACTAATACAAAAAAAAACGTAATTTAATATTTCGATATAAAGCTAAATGCAAACCTTAATCTGGACCCTGTGCAAGTAACAGAATCGAATAACTTTAAAGGGGCCCACTGACTATCAGTCCGCCGGACGATATCGGCCTGTCAGTTGTTCGGAACTGTCAAATTTTCGTTCTAACTGACAGGCCAATATCGTCCGACGGACTGATAGTCAGTGGGCCCCTAAGACGAAAGTGGAGAACCCGCGCGGATATCGCCTTTTCATACAAACGTAGTCCTCATTTTCCTCTCTGGATTTTAACATTATTGAAAATATTTTGACAAACGAAGTTGTATATGAACCACAGCTTTGAATTTTTTGGAATTTTTAATTATTATAAGCATTTAATTTTTTTTATGAAATCTGTTATTCGCTCCAATTTTTACATTAATTAAAAAATCGGAAAAAGTCAAACGTAGGGGCATAGCTATGGTTAATATACAACAAGTTATGAAAAAATATTTTCCATTATGTCAATATCCAAGTAGGAAAATGGGGACAACGTTTGCATGGAAAGCGGCCGTCCCCTTTCCTTTTAATTTAAACGCGTAAAGATCCCTATTCATATTATAAATGCAAATTATCCGAAAGTAACACTGTCTATGTTCACGCTAAAACCACTAAACCGATTAAGATGAAATTTGATATGGATTGGAAATAGTTTGAGGCCTGGAAGGACAAAAGGATAGTTTTTACGAATCATCATCAATCATCATCCACCGAACGAAATCGCGGGCAAAAGCTAGTGTTATTTAAAAACTACTATTTTGCGTTATAGTCCTTTTTTACCCGGTAATCGGTGAACCACGTGTCTTTGTTATAAAGTTTACGAATCCTCAGTTAACAGTGCGATAACTTCTCACGAGTCTTATGAGGCGGCCGCTTGGCACATCACCATCAATCATATTAACAATGAGAGCAGTAAGAACTTTCGAAATAGCCGTATACGATACGTAGTTGGAAATAGAGATAGACCAGTTTTGCAATCGTTCATTGCGTTCCGGCCATTAAATAGATAGATGGCTATAGATACCGACACGAGTTGCGAAGGCTCCAAAGAACTCCATTTGCAAGGGCAGCAAAAATCATGCCTGACTTTAAACACCTGCTTACCATACACGGCCTTTATCATGCTATCATTGGCCGAGCTATAGAGGAGCTCCGTTTCAGGGTGTCCTCGTGTCGAAAGAGGGACGGAGACAAAGCTTGCAGGCCGTAAGTCGATATCTTGATACGATAAAATTTGTCGATGTTTATTTATTTAAAAAAATATCGCCTCAAATATCGAAATTCGGAAGCTGTCAAATTACCATTTTAGTTATGATTGATTTTGCTCCTTTCTCTGTTTCATAGTGTCACATATAGAAAAAACAAGTAAAGTTGGTGTAAAAATTCGAATTGGAGGTTACTTTGGGAATTAATTGTATCGAGCGAAGTGTTATGAATCGTGTATCGAAAGCTGTGTTATTAAAGATAATATAATCAAGAATTATATATATTTTTCCTACGTTTACAAATATCAACGTTTCTTAGAAAAATAGGATATTTCTTGGGGTATTTTTGCTCAGGGAACGGCCTTAAAATATTTTAATGTATACCGAAAGACTTAAGCTAGGCATATCATGACGAGTCGAATATACTCAGATTGCAGCAATTGCACATTATAGGCACGCTGAACAATTGGCTTCCTTCGGCATTTGGCTCCGATATCCGGCGATCAACGACGCATAATAGACATTTGTTTTGGACTTGCATATGCGAGTGTAAGTTATATAATACTTACTTACTTTACTACTGTAGCGCAACGACCCGAAGTGGATCTTGGCCTCCGACACCAAAGACCGCCATGCTACTCTATCCAAAACTGTTTCTGTCCAGTCGACGGCGCCGAGTTCGCTGAGGTCTAACTTATATTACTCGTACATGATGAATATTTGTGACATTTTCAACCAAAAGATAGAAAGGTACCACATTGTCGCTTGTCAAAAAGGTTGATTTTAAATTGAAGCTGTATGGAAATAGCGCCTTATTGACAACCGACAATAAGTACCCTTTTGATTGAAAATGGCACATTTATAGATTTATTGAGACGATTATAGGTTGTGTTTTAATTGGTTTGTCATGTACGCTGTACAAACTTACAAAGCAAATAAGTTTTTTATAAGTTCGTTTAGTAGTCTGCCCTCATAAGCCCAATTTTAGCAGTACGTATCTCAAAAACATTAGTATTATTTATATTTAAGTTTTATAGTTTAGTAAGTGTAGCTGAATATGTTAAATTTGTATGTTAATATTTCTATAAACTGTCATTTAAGGTAGGTATATTTTAAGCCTGTTAACTATTTCACAATGTTGCAACAATGCAGGCCAGAGAATTGCAATTTTCCAGGCATTTAGCGGAGGTGTCATCTATAAACTATGCTAGGAACTGGAGCGGCAACGAGATAATATTCTGCCTACGTCGCCTTCGCGTAGTCGCCTACACAAGTGCTTGGCTTTGGCTCGTTCTACTTTTTAGCGACTATATTTTTGCCCCCTCTTAACAGTTCCCGGCAAGCTCGGTTCTCCATACAAACGTAGTTATTACGCTCTCATTTTAAAACGACTAGCTAGATTGCTCTGAAACTTTGTGCTTACAATAGAATAAGGTATATCCAGGTCTGTAATTAGTTTATGTAGCTTCAGATACAATAGTAAAAAAATACAGCGAATTTAAGTTTTTCATGCAAAACTTGTTTTTGCTCTAATCTGTATGAACTAATTACATATACCTCATTTCATTGTATGTGCAAAGTTTCATTACAATCAAACACGTAGTTTTAAAATGAGAACGAAACTCAGTTTGTATGGGAAGGTTAAATTCGACCGAGCTTGCCGGGGACTCTTAAGTAAGCAATAAATTCCTTGCATATATTTTTATTAAAAACTTATACTTGTTTCAAATAATTTCATATAAGAAAATTGCAGTGTTTTGCCGCTAAAAAGTAAATTGCCGGTAATAAAGAAGATCGACCAGTAGAATATTATCTTGTTTGGCTTTAGGTACAAATTGACATAGCCCACCGGATTAGCAAGCTGAAGTGGCAGTGGGCCGGTCATATTAGCAGTAGAACCGATAACCGTTGGGGTAGACGAGTTCTCTTGTGGAGACCGCGTATCGGCAAACGTAGCGTAGAACGCCTTCAAACTAGATGGAGTGATGACCTTCGCAAGGTGGCTGGCAAGAGCTGGATCAGAGTTGCCGCAAATCGTGCTCAATGGCGTGCAATAGGAGAGGCCTATGTCCAGCAGTGGACGGGAGTAGGATGATGATGACAAATTGGAACCAGGGACCGGACAACCCTTTCCGCGATAAAACCCTTTCAATGGGCAACACTTAAACACGGCTAACACATTGAAAAACTTTCCCTTTTGAACTGCAAGCCCATTCATACCCCTACCTTTGACTAACCCTTACCGAAAAGCTAACCAAAAATAAGGTAAGCCCTTAATAAGGGTTACCCTTATCTTTAAGCGCTTTTTATAAAGGTTTCCCTTTGCGTGAAAGAGACAGGATTAGTATATATCTACGGTAGTGTATGAAAAGGAAAGAAAATACGTGCCTAGTCAAAGAACGCCGCCGTCGCCGCCGACGATCGCTCGGATTCGAAGTAATGTGTGCTTTATGAACAAGGTAGACGACTTAAATTAGCACGCTTATATGCTAAAAGTGAAGCCCTTTATAAGGCTAACCCTTATAAGCAATATGCAAGGTGTTGGTGAGCGGATGATAAGGGTTTTGTAAGGGTATTTGGGCTACCGATTACTCAAATGTGGTAGCTTTATATAAGGCTTTTTAAAAGCAAAACAAAGGGTTTCGTCTGGCAAAGGGTATGGTGAGTTAAGCCTTATGCAATACCCTTATAAAACCCCGATAAGGGATAGCGGGCCGGTCCCTGATTGGAACCCGGCGACGTGTCGCGACCGCAGACTTCGTGACTGCAGACTGCTTTTTATTTATAATAATCCCTTAAGCGGGTAAAATGTCAAATGCGGGGTGGAAAGTTGAGAGCGCGGATATGGAGTTATAAGCCGACGAATTTATTCTCTTAATCCTTTATTAATATTTTTATGCATTTCGCGCTCACCTGTACCTCGGCGCGGATGTCATTGTTACGGCAACCATTATGTGTTATGTGTCAGTTGCGTAACATAAATAGTTTTCATGGTATACAAGCGTTTATCGAATTAGGTGCAATGCATCATCTCAAGTTGTCTTAGGTATGAGTCAGAGTTTGAAAATTTCTAGTTACTTATGGTCTGTTTTTTTATTCCGTAGCCGTAGACTAAAGTGACATTTCATGTGTTGCTAGTTTTCTACGTCTTATATTTATATTTATAAGACGTAAAAAACTAGCAACACATGAAATGTCATTTTAGTCTACGGAATAAAAAAGACAGACCATAGTAAGTTTTGCAGCCGCATATGGGCATTCGTTTCTGTAGGTAAATTTAATGTTTTTCCTACTCAGAATCACGAGCTCCTTCCTTCCTACTAGGAGGAAAAAAGCGTCCCAAGTTTTATTTTTTTATTTTATTTTACAAGTTGTCAACGTGCCCCTTCCACTTCAGTCCAGCGTCAATAGTAAACCCAAGGAACTTGCACGAGTCACAGCACGGTATCGGAATCTGCATTTGCGGAATGTTAACCTGGCTACTGGCTGTTATTATCATGCAACGAAGCCTTTTTTAAGTTTTTACGGACATCCGGCTGCAACAACTGACGCGCTTGGACTGTAAAGAGCGACGGTCAACCTCGACGCTTGGTCGGGGTTCGGACACGCGAAGTAGATGCATTTACTTCTATGGTATATACATATATTTCTGTGATCGAAGCTATACGAACATTAATATGTAAATATATTTGAAAAAATTTAAAATAGCCTATTAGCAGCCAGTGTAGCCACTAATAGCATACGGGCGCAAGAACCACCAGCATAATGTAAAACAATGTTAATTGTCACCAATTACACGTCCTTCCTAAATTGGAGGGGAAGTTGTAATTACCAGTTTGTAAACGTACTAAAATTCACCCGTCATAATATACACACTAGGCACAGTCGTTGCTCATGGCTTGGCGTTGGCACTAGTTTTTACGAAAGCGACTGTCATCTGACCTTCCAACCCAGAGGGTAAACTAGACCACATTGGGATAAGTCCGGTTTCCTCACGATATTTTCCTACGAATATAATAATTGTGAAAATTTGGCGAGAGAATGTGGTACAGGATAGGACATGTTTTATACCCTAACATTTTTAGGGCTTTATGTTATTCTTAAAGAGGTACCAGTGGCGTAACTAGGGGGGGGGGGGCAAGTGCCCCGGGCGCCAAGATGGGCAAAAGGCAGTAGCAGGGAAACTTTCGTCAGTCGTCAGGGGGCGCAAATTTGGTGACTGCCCCGGGCGCCATATCCTCTAGCTACGCCCCTGCGAGGTACTTCAATTGTCAATAGGCTGATGTAACCATAAAGATGCAGTTAGTTAGAATACACCCTTATTGATAACTAGACATAGATTTCTCTAGCATGAATGTCATATTGTTAGTGCTTGACAAAATAAAAACATCGACAATCCTGTTATCAATGAGTACCCCTTCAACATTAATCATTTTCCATATTTCTGCTATGCACCCATTACATCAGCGGAAGTTGAAAAATCAATGCAGTTTTTTTTTTTAAAGGCGTAGAAGTTTGACATCCGATATTATGGGAAAAAAATTGGTAGTCTACTTCGAGAATCATGATAACTGATGTAGAAATAGGTACTAGATTTTGCATGACGAACTCACAGGCATGTCAACATGTAGATGACTTTTAAAGTCATGATTAAAGATTATTGCTATACAGGAAAATGAATTGAACACTGCATTCCTTGCAGCTACAACCACAGTAAGTTTTTTTACATTTGTGACGTTTTCAATCAAAAGGTACCACATTGTCGCTTGTCGATAAGGTTGATTTCTAATTGAAGCTATATGGAAATAGTACCCTTTTGGTTGAAAATGGCACATTTATGAATTTTATTGTGAGCTATCAGACTGAATATCTAGCAAACTTCACCAAGTAGGAGTTTTGGCTAAAGGGTTTTTTTTAGTGTTTTGTTAACATCTAGATAAATAATATCAACTAAGTAAAAAAAAAATCATACACATAATTATGCCTTTCATAAATCTTTATGACATTTAATACAGCTTTTGTATCACCTTTTCTTTTTGTGTGACAAAGCTTAAATAAAAATTAACTGATTTGCAAGACCTAAGTGATCCCATAAGTGTTCCGTTTGTCAAAACAAAGTTTTGCACGGAACATTAAAAAGCAAGTAAAAATACCTTGCTAATCATAATTATTGATGAAAGTTAATTCAGAAACCACCCTGATGTCCTGAAGGTCTGAGCAGATGTTAAGCTTCATACTTTTTTTTCTCTAAACCAGTTTTATGGACAGGTGTTTTAAGCCAGGTGTTATTTTAATTACTGTTAAAAGCTTTAGCCAACTTAAGATAACAGGGTTATGAGTTTTCACACTATCTGACAGATAACTGACTTAAGTGTTATGATGCAAATAAGATTAGTGTTATCTTTAGGATTATGATGCTTTTGGAATTTGTTATGAAGATAAATGTTTATACTTTATTTTATAGCATTTATTGCATGGGATCTGGATTTTATTAAATTTTCAATGAATCATGAGATTCATATTCATAACAAGTCTAGAAGTAAGTATAGTATAATAGGGGTAGGTAATTGCACTAATTGGAAAGTGGAAAATTATAAAAATATTTTAACTCCTAAGCGTAAATAAATTAAAAAAATATACTCCTTTGTTGTTATTATTAAGACAGCAGCCTGCATACCAAGATTATCAAGCATGAGTATACAGGGTGGCCAAACAATATGTGCATTCCCATTGCCAGGGAGGTTTTGGGATTATACTGAGCAACTTTTACTATAGGACCAACCACGAAATTGAGAAAAATAATTTACCCTCCCATAGAAAATGGTCCAGCCAAAATGTATGAAACAGACAAAATTTTTTTCGCGATTTCAGGGTTGGTCTCTTAGTAAAGTATAATCCCAAAACCTTCCTGGCAATGGGAATCCACTTATTTTTTAGCCACCATGTATTGGTTTTCCATCACAGAAGGATCCTCATGCTTCAAGTGCAGTAAGGTCCTTTCTATCTGAAATTCCAACAGAAATTCTGATAGAAAGGTCCTTAATGCACATGTAGCATAAGTTTAAGGACCTTTCTCTGATGGAAAGCCACATATATTGAGCACATAAGTAGTTATTTATATCTTAATTATTATAACAAGATATTCTTGAAGTAGATTTCTTATAATTATATAGTGGCCATCTTTTTAAGGGATCTTTCAATTTTTTGTGTGCTAGGTGTAATAACTAGGTAGTGGCTTTTATCTACATTAATATGTATATGAATCACCAAGAATAAATAGTCCAGTATTGTTCTAGATTAATCTAATCGCGAAATTGGGGTAGGGTGTGTTTATTAGTCACTTGCACTAACAATATTAAAAGTCCTCCCCTAGGGACACCCCTTGCCACCCCAATGCTAGGAATTATTACACACCTACCCCACATGGAGTACCGAAAAAGCCCCAATTTATATAATAAATTACTTCTAAACCTACCACAAGGTCAGCTCTGAATTCTATTTTCAAATAAGGGTAACCGAAGAACCGCCACAAAACATCGTGTGGGGCCGAAATGAATACGGTAAGAAAAATCGATAACATTCGCGGATGTTGATTTAAATATTACGTTCGTGTAGCGGAGGCTTCGCACTGCAATTTTACTACAGCCTTCGATGCGTTGTCATTCATAAAATGCTAAATTTACGTTCGTAATCAAATAATCGATCACCCGTGACGTCCACACGCCCGTGTTTACGTTTCTTTATATCGCTCGTATATACACGGACACCGATCAAAAGCTCATCGATGCAGTAAATTATCGCCGTTTAAAAATAGTACCACGCCTGCTTGGCTAACTGTGTAATTATTTATTTGTTTTGCTAAGGAAAGCTCGAGCGATGAACTCTACTTACCTCATTTTGACGCTCGATCCTTTGTAGGAACCAATCCGTATACACTAATGCACAGCACGCAACAATTGTTCACTTAAAAACTGCATATTTCCACAGGCACAACAGAACATTTCTCTATTATCGACTAATGCACACGTCCGGGACACTACATTGGGTAGCCATTTTTGTCAAAAAGTAATTTTTTACTTTTACGTCCCGGCCCCGATTCCCATTTCGGAAAGAGGAGAGCGAGAGGACGCTAGCACCGCACCGACACGACGAGGGAATAAAAATAAATGGATCATTGAACCGGTGACTGCCGGTGCAAACTCGGTCCGAACTAAGCTACGTCATTGAGTTTTGTCTTCAAAAGGACTAAACTTTGAACTTTACTGATACATTCCCGAGCAAAAGAGGTTGTGGGATTAAGCTTTTACGTACGGTTCGGACCTGTCATCCGAACTTTCGTCCTTTCTTGGCGCCTACCATTCTTGGGCGTATAATACACGACAGTGCAAGGACCAGGACCAATCACCTAACCGTATTCCATATTTCTAAAATGATTCAATTAATGCCATCTATCGGCAAACCGTATGAATGCTCTTGAATTAGTCACTAATATTTACACTGGCAATTTTGTGGTAGAAAAAAATGTCCGAATATTGACTGGTTTCTTAGTTTTCAAACGAATAAAATTTAATAAACACTACCAATAAAAAGAACTATGGGTTTTATTCAAGAATGGCATTATTAACGAGTTTTTACATACAATTATTCCGTTTTGGACTTTACAGAGGCAACACCTATTGTTACCAGTGACAGCAGCAAACACTCACTCACTCCCTGACAGTTTGTTTTCGGAGAAAATTCAGCCTGTTTCTCTTTTCATAAACAGTTCCTTTTTCGAAAATTTTAATATAATGGTGGGCGCAATGCCTGTTAATTTGATACCAAAATTTTGCAACGGTACCATGGATAGCCGGAATGGTACCGAAGAAGGCGAGTCGCAAGTGAGAATAGGTAGTCGTGTGAAGTGTAATGACGACTTCGCCACGGTAAAATATATCGGAGAAGTGCAAGGATACAAAGGAATTTGGTACGGAGTGGAATGGGATGATCCTGCGAGAGGAAAACATGACGGGTCTTTGGATGATATTCAGTATTTTAAGACCTCGAAACCAGGCGCTGGGTCTTTTATACGCCCAAACAAAATTGCACCAAGTATCACTTGTGCTGATGCTATCAAGAAGTATTACGGAGATCGAGAGGTACGCAGCAAGTGTCCTATTGGTTTTTTATTTATTTAGACCTCTATGTAAGTAATTGTTTTTATTGAGTCAATGTTGTGAACAAATTAGGTCATCCACCCACACAAGTAAGTGCCTTAGCTTAGTCATGAACTCAAGGTAAACAAAGCAATACAATAATATGTTCAAAATGGGTCAAAAATGGTAAAGGAGACATATTTTGTATAGGCGGTATTCTTACTTGAGTATAACTTAGACACTCAAGTTACAGTGTAGTATTACAATTGCTACAAATGACCTTACAACTTACAAACAAGTTTATATACACTTGATTAAAACTGTTCATGTGTGTGGTACTGATAAATATATAATTTAACTTCAATACTTTGCCCATTTCACTTGAGTTTGGGCTGTTAAATTTTTATACAAAATTGCTTGTATCTTTATACAAAAAACCTGTCAGAGCG
Source organism: Cydia strobilella (assembly GCF_947568885.1). Lineage (NCBI taxonomy): Eukaryota > Metazoa > Arthropoda > Insecta > Lepidoptera > Tortricidae > Cydia > Cydia strobilella. The sequence continues at coordinate 2,337,974 of NC_086063.1, read as the reverse complement.
TCCTTATGGCAAGCAACAATGTGGTACCTTTTGCTTGAAAACGACACATATTAATTCATTGGTTTAATATTTTTACACATTTTTCCAGGATGAGGCAGTGGCAGCCCACCGGCGCACAGTGATCAATGAATGGAAGAGGGAGATGGGTGCTCCATTCATTGAGATGGTTGGCTTTGAAAAGATCCATCAGAAACAGTAAGATCTTTGGCTTTCTTCTAGGCTTTAACACATTCACTACCAAGAACATGCTAGGTGTGTTCATTTTGTGTAGGAAATAGGGTGCTTGGCACTTTAAGGAAAAGTCATTTTTAGGGTTTTTTTTATACAACGTCGGTGGCAATCAAGCATACGGCCCGCCTGATGGTAAGCAGTTACCGTAGCCTATGGACGCCTGCAACACCGGAGATATTACACGCGCGTTGCCGACCCTTTAAAAACCTGTACACTCCGTTTTTGAAGAACCCCATACTGTAGCCCCTCGGGAAAACCTCGCTACATTTTATTAGCGAACTCTTTAACAATGACAATCAGTTGGTGCATTCGACCCTTAGTCTTGTAAAGTCATTTTATTTTAACGAGCCTATAAAGTGTCCGACTGTTGGGTAAAGGCCCCTAGATTTCCTATCTTCCCGATTAACTGCAGCATCCGTCCAGTTGCTGAGAAATGCGCTACAAAAAAAATGCGTCCAGATCGTCCCACCATCTCCTCTTAGGCCGACTATGGGGTTTACGTTGTGGCACCCACTCCGTGAAGTCTGAATGCTTAGTCATTTATTTATAATTTGTAATACAAGTGGTAGTCTGCTTATATCTCATATTACTAAAAAGGACAACACCGCTTATTGTACAAATAACAAGCTTTCATGAGCTTTCACAATCAAAAGATATCAGAGAAAACTTGCTGGGCCAATTTGGTGCACTGACACAGAAATTGTAGAGCTCTTTTTTTTTATCCTATCTGGCTTTTACTCCCCGCTCTTAAGTAACATTGGATAGGACTTAAAATCGCCCCAGCTTCGCACGGGTGCAATGCTGATGTACTATACATATAAACTTTCCTCTTGAATCACTCTTATCTATTAAAAAAAATCGCATCAAAATCCGTTCCGTAGTTTTAAAGATCTAAGCATACATAATAGGGACCAGGGACCGGACAACCCTTTCCGCGATAAAACCCTTTCAATGGGCGACACTTAAACACGGCTAACACATTGAAAGACTTTCCCTTTTGAACTGCAAGCCCATTCATACCCTTACCTTTGACTAACCCTTACCGAAAAGCTAACCAAAAATAAGGCTAGCTCTTAATAAGGGTAACCCTTATCTTTAAGCGCTTTTTATAAAGGTTTCCCTTTGCGTAAAAGAGACAGGATTAGTATATATCCACGGTAGTGTGTGAAAAGGAAATAAAATACGTGCCTAGTCAAAGAATGCCGCCGTCGCCGCCGACGATCGCGCGGATTCGAAGTAATGTGTGCTTTATGAACGAGGTAGACGACTTAAATTAGCACGCTTATATGCTAAAAGGGAAGCCCTTTATAAGGCTAACCCTTATAAGCAATATGCAAGGTGTTGGTGAGCGGATGATAAGGGTTTTGTAAGGGTATTTGGGCTACCGATTACTCAAAGCTTTATATAAGGGTTTTTAAAAGCAAAACAAAGGGTTTCGTCTGGCAAAGGGTATGGTGAGTTAAGCCTTATGCAATACCCTTATAAAACCCCGATAAGGGATAGCGGGCCGGTCCCTGATAGGGACAGACAGGTAGCAGGAAGCGACTTTGTTTTATACTATGTAGTGATGAATAAGGAAAATGATTTATGTTCGTATTGCAGAAAATTCGACCGCCTAGTGGAAGTGTGCGTGCGCGACCGCTGCGTGTCCCGCGCGGGCGACGTTGCCGCTCTGTGCCCGCGCGCCCGCTCGCTTGATGTATCCACCAACTTATTTAGCAACTGGCGCGAAGTCATACAGCTGAGCGCGCAGTTGCCAGATCTGAGGGAATTAGATGTCAGGTATATATTTATAGATATTTGAGTAGTGTATCCCTTAGGCGACGTTGCTGCTCTGTGCTGTCTCGCTCGCATACAGCACAACGTCAAGTTGTCAGACTTGGGGGCCCTAGACTAGATGTCAGGTAAGATATTTCAGTAGTGTATCGGGTGACGTTGCCGCTCTGTGCTCGGTCGACGTGTCTTAGAAAGAGAGGAGGAGAGAGAAGAACGCAATTTAATTAGCAAGTTTAGCAACTGACACGAAGTTATGCAGTTGAGCGGCTGAGCGCGCAGTTGCCAGATCTGAGGGAACTGGATGTCAAGTATTGCAGATGAGTAGTGTCCGCGGGCGATGTTGCCGCTCCTGATCTTTTAACATTTTCTTAGTTACTTCCTAAACAAGCCCTGAATCTATTTGATGGCAAATGGCAACCTATCCCAAGAATTGGTGCAGGCACTTTTTTTTACAAAAGCAGCTGCCATCAGACCTTCAAACCCAGAGAAGAAACTGGGCCTTATTGGAATCTGTCTGGTTTCCTCACGATGCATTTCTTCGCCAAAGATCGCCATATTTCGTACCTAAGTTCCAATCCAAGGCACTCATAGATATGTATAATAATTTTAATGCGTAATAAGTTTATAGAAAGGACACTTAGCCCGATAAATTTCGTACATCAACCCGCCTGTTTCTATCTCTATCGCTCGCGGGTAATTATATTCCTGTCCCGCCCATGATGACAGCGGTCAATGACACTGTGCAAGCGAGATAGCAATATATTTATGCTCGTGCGATAGAGATAAGAACACGCGGTAAGCAGTTCTTTAATTAATAATTAATCTCTTACAGCAAAAACCGCATGGCCATCAACTTACCCGAAGAAACCCTGGACCAGCTCTCCATCAATCTATCCAGCTTGGAAAAACTCAACATCTCCGTTTGCGACTACGAATGGTCCGACATCCTCGCTCTATCCCATCTCACTCCGAAGATCCAAGAAATCATTGCCGCTTACAACCAAGTTAGAACTATATCACCACCAATGGTGACTCTCCGAACACTAACCATTCTAAGACTCGATGGAAACCCGATAAACTCTTGGTATGAGGTCATGAATCTAGGTTGGCTGGAGAACTTAAAGGTGCTAAGTCTGAATGATTGTCAGATTGAGCAGATAAGGTTCAATGATAATCCGGGGAATGCGAAAGTGGATGTATTTGAGAATTTGGAGTTGCTGTTTTTAAACAGGAACAAGATAAATGATGTAAGTATGGTTTTTGTTTTATATTGTACAGAGGAAAATCTTAAGAGTCCCCGGCAAGCTCGGTTTTCCATACAAACGTATTACGCTCTCATTTTAAAACGACTAGCTAGAATTGCTCTCAAACTTTGTACTTACAATAGGAGTAGGTATATCTAGTTATAATATAAAGTATATCTACCTTAGTTAAAAAAATACATCAAAAGACTATGCGTCAAAATGGCCCAAAAACCAAAAGAGTGGAGAATTAGGTCATTAGTCATTAGATAGGTATTTTTATGAACTTCATAAGTCATAAGTCATTTATTTGTGAAAGATAGGGTATACATAGGATGTTACAGTTCATAGTAAGTGAGCCAAGCTACCTTGTCACACAGTGACATGCAAATTTCAAATTTTATGCCTAATACTAAACATGCACTTATTTAGATAATGTCTAAAGTTAATTCATATTTACACAACAATTGTAACATACAAAATAACAAATATTAAAAACGAATTATATGGTATAATACAAAATTAATGAAGATGTCACAGATTTATAAATATGATGTAAAACAGTTTAGTTGTCCAGATATTCTTCATTTTGTTCTATGGGCACCAAACGGAATTTTATTGCAGAACTGAGATATTGGTATTTTAGTCAAAATGTAGTCACCCTTATTACCTAGACAATAGAGTCCACCGCCGGGCGAGCGCGGCAAACCATTCGCCGCGCTCCCAAACCCCGCAGCAATTAATTTACTTACTTGGACTCTATTGCCTAGGTAATAAAGGTGAACACATTTTGACTCAATATCTCAGTTCTGCAATGGAATTCCACTTGGTTGACTGGTAGAGAATGGCTCATGGCATTAAGTTCGCCTTTTGTACATTGAGGTGTGTTTTTTTGTGCAGTAAAGTTTAAATAATGTGTAACTTATGTGCATATTATTTCTAGTGGCGATCAGTGAGCGAGCTGGACAAGCTGAACCGCCTCCGCAAGCTCTACTTCTTGAAGAACCCGATACAGGCCACCGAGGACTATGACACTGGATCTCAACTGATTATGGCGAAAATTGGCACACTACAGGTATGTATACTAGTTTTATGGCATATGTAATGTTTCCACGGTCAGTAAGCAAGCTGAACCGAATCCTTCTTGAAGAACCCGATACATGCCACCGAGGACTATGTTACTAGTTTTAAACTCGTAAGGCCCAATGTGCATTACAATGTACAATGGGGTTGGCCGGTTGAAATATTTAGATGGCGCCAGCATAGCTTACCCTGTCAATCCCTAGAATTGTGTCAAATTGTTGTTTTTTTAATGGAATATGAAATTCCATTAAAAAAAACCCCCCCCGGATGCCAGCCCTTTAAGCCAAATGTTTTTTTTTTAGGAACTGAACGGGTCCAAAATAACCCCTGAATTACGCCGAGGAGCGGAATATGACTACATGAAACGCTACGGGGCAGAATGGAAACGCGCGCAGACAGACCTGAATGCGCAGGCAGCTTTTGATATAGACCATTGCCGATTCCAGGAACTCGTTATGAGTAAGCATATTCTTCTCATGTTCCATTGAAAGGCCATTTGCTACTTTAAGGCCGTTCCCTGAGCCAGAAGGCGAAAAATCTCCTTTTATTATCATACTAGCTTTTGCCCGCGACTTCGTCTGCGTGGACTTAGTAACCCCAGCTAGAGTAAGAATAGCGCCTGGAGAAAGTCTTATAGCAATTATTCAATTTGAGCATATTATGCACAAAAATTAGCAGACACTTCATTAATTATCTCAATTCCGACCCGCTTTTTACTTTCTTAAGGGATGATTTTCAGGATAAAAACTATTCTATGTCCTTCTCAGGGACTCAACCTATCTCTATGCCAAATTTCATCTAAATCGATTCAGCGGTTTAAGCGTGAAGAGGGAACACACAGACAGACAGACAGACTTTCGCATTTATAATATTAGTATGGATTTTTCTAAGAGACGTTGATATTCGTAGACGTCAAACATCGAACATTTATTCAGCAAATAGGCCACAGGGGCACTCTTACATGTCAATTTATACAAACAATAAAATTAACAAAAAATTACAAAAAAAAAAAACATAAATATAAATGTCAAATTACACAAAAAAAAAAAAAAATACAAACAGAAGTACTAAAATTGTTTAGAGATGTGGAAAAAATATATGTAGTTCTCTGATTATATTATCTTTAATAACACAGCTTCGGATACACGAATTATGACACTTCGCTCATTAAATTAATTATCAAAGTAACCTCTAACTAGGACTTAATGAAACTTTACTCGGTTATTTATTATGTGACACTATAAACGAAAAAAACAAGAAAAAACAATCTTAACTTAAATAATAATTTGACAGCTTTCGAATTTCGATATCTTTCCCGTTCTTTCTTGCGAAATGTGACAGTGATAGCGGCAAACCGATGGAACGTTAACTCGCGTACATTTTTAGGCCATCGTGAACGCTACTCATGCTTGAAATGGAGACATGTAATATGAAATTCTGTCGCGCTAATAATGGAAGAGTGATAGAGAAATGATGATGATGATGTTTCGTTTGCTGCGGCGCAAACGTTTGGCATCTTGACTAGGCCTTCTATACCGGTTAATATTGTTTCACCTCAAATACACTCTGGCAAAAAGAGTAGAAATTAAAAAGTGGCAATACTGTCGTGTCGTCCCTTTCAAATCAATCTAAGAAAAACAGGACGACACTATGTTCTGTATGAATAGAATAGAAGACGATTGTATGAATAGAATTTTCATGAACGTTTTTACTTTCAGAATACGGCATTCCAGACGACAGCCTTCTCGTACAGCAACCAAAATCTTCCACGCTCACCTCACAGCTTCTAGAAATCACACTCCAAGACGAAACCGGAAAACGACTCAAAAAGAAGTTCCCCAACACTATGGCCGTTCAAAAACTGGTCACACTCGCACAAAGACTCTTCACAAAAGGCAACACCGGAAAACCCAAACTTTACCTACTCGATGACCAAATGAAAGGAGCCGAAATATGCCTAGATAACTACATGAAAGACTTGGCTTATTACTCTATGAAAAATGGAGACAATATTCTTGTTAAATTCAGATAAATTATTTTTTTATTCATGGCTACCCTTAAGTTAATTGGCGCATTTATTTATTTTCCAAATCAGCTTTGTAAATAACATGTCCAAATTGTACCTGTATTTATTGCTAATATTTTCACAAATATAAATATCCTTATTGTATTTTAATTGTTGTTTTTTTTTTAATTTTGGAGGGTTTACTTGTAGTTTGTGATTGAGAAGTGGATTACAATGATTTTATTTTCTACCCTATCTAAACAATTAGTACTTAGATTAATTATCTTTATAATAAGAATTACACTACACATGGCCAACGCTAAAATTACTGCCGTTACTGGGCACTCTGGGCCAAAGCTCGGGGCAGTGTATTATTGAAAAGCTGGAATCTTATACTCTATCGCAGTGTTTTTCATGACGCGACCCCCTTCCCAGGCATTAGTTTTTTTTGCGAATCCCTTTGCATATTATAAAACTTCGACGCCTGCCTTGAACTTTTTGTAACTTGTTTGTTTTCTCTTTCTTTTGTATTAATAAAGGCTTTGAGCGTCTTTGCTCTCTAACATCGCCCTACAGATGAAAACACTGGCCCTGTTACAGTCTGTCAAACAACTATTCATAGGAGAAGGCGCGGAATTTAAGTTTTCTTTGGGACGATATCCCTCGCGCCTACATTTTTTAAATTTGCCACTTCTACTGACTGAAATGGCTTGGCAGACTAGTTTTTTTTTCATGGTCAGCAAATAGTGCTGCAACACATCCGGGTTGAATATTCGATTTGAAACAGCCATCTAGATTTAAAAAAAGTTGTCAGGACCACGCTCGCTCGGTTAAAGTGCTGCCACCTGCACGTCCTTATTACGTGTTCTGCAAGATTCTAAGATCATTCAAAAGATTCATATGAGACATGTATGAGACTTGATAAACTTATTTAATATAGTCGGTCAAACAACTTTGTCAGCAGAAAAAGGCACGGAATTCAAAATTTCATTTCGCGCCTAAATTTTTTGACCGTCTGACGGAAATGGCTTGACAGACTATACTAGAATTTCTAGCATTGCCTTGAAAATGAAACGACTTCATTATCACATTATTTTATTGCCCATTGATGATAGTTAGTAGTGACGTTACGTTTCTTTACATTGTTATATAAATAATGGAAACAGCTGTAACCTTGGACGTGACTTTCGATTACAACCATTTTATATAATATACAATCAACGTTAATAAACTGAGTGAACCAGACCCGCAACGAAAACAAACCCATTTTGATACTGGCCACATTCACCTCGATCGCCATTGGTAACGGTTGTGTCAACAAAACTTTTGTTTACAAATGGCCACTGGCGATAAATTCAAAGTTCCTCTGCCATATGATGTGGAAGTATTATTAGTTTAGTTTAATATTAGTTTTCAGTGATGGGTAATTGTTGGGCGAATGTTACCCGCCGCCGGAGCGTGCATAGACGTATAGTGTTAATATTAATAGGTTTAGACAACGCGGGAAAGACTAAAACCGTGAACAATTTGGCAGGAGAGAACGATGATAAAGTTCTGCCGACCGTAGGTTTTAAGGCTGTTAATTTGATTCATAAGGATACGCCTGTGACTATTTACGATTTGGGTGGAGGGCCGCATTTTAGACAAATATGGTCGCAGTATTATAGCGAGGTACATGGGGTTATATTTGTGATCGACTCAAGTGATTTTTCACGGTTAGATGAATGCCGTGCTGTGTTGGAAGAAGTGTTATCGCATGATAAAATATCAGGTGAGTTGGTGGAACTAATTATAAATTAAATTCGCACATTGGCGATAAGGCAGGCTGCGGCAGCTAACCGTCCTGGCGTGAATAATTGATGGATTTTAGCTGTAGTTAATAATTCAAATGAGACATATTATCGATGAGCTCGTGGATTAATTTAATTTAAAAAACTTAGTTGACCTGATTGGTAAAAATACGCTTTTCTTTGATATCACCAGGAAAGGCCAAGTTTTAGAGCTTAATAATTTTATTAAATGTATACTTCAATTTGTAGGCAAATTAATGCATATATCATGGTTGACTGGTAGAGAATGCCTTCTTGTATTAAGTCTGCCAAATGTAGTTTCATGTATTGTGCAATGATGTTAAAAACTTGTGCAATTATGTTTCTAACCCACTAGTTAGGAACAATGAAACTTCCTTAAGGGTCTCCGGCAAGCTCGGTTCTCCATACAAACGTATGTCTGTAATTAGTTTATGTAGCTTCAGATATCATAGTAAAAAAATAAATTTTTTTTCATACAAAACTTGTTTTTGCTCTATTAAGTTTGTTTTAAACTGTTGTGTTTGTGTGTTGTGTTATAAACTGGAGCTATATAAACTAATTTCAGACCTAGATATACCTCATGTCGTTGTATGTGCAAAGTTTCATTACAATCCAACACGTAGTTTTAAAATGAGAGCAGAACTACGTTTGTATGGGAAGGTGCAATTCGTCCGAGCTTGCCAGGGACTCTAGTGTGTTTCATGGGTTACACTTCCTCAGGCAAACCAATACTGGTGCTAGCCAACAAACAGGACAAGACGGGCGCGCTGGACGATATAGATGTTGTCGAGAAACTCAACATAGAACCGCTTGTTAACAAGTAAGTTCGCAGTATAGTGTATACCTATGCAAGGAGGACATGTCACTGGACGTCTTAGGGCGTCCGCTAGCTGGTGCGGTTGCACGGAGCGGGTGAGAAGGTAACGAAAAATAGTATGAGCAACGATAACTGGTGCGGAGACTTCAACTATTAAGTACCTACTTACTTTAGGTAGCACTTTTTTATTTGCATTTATTATTTTTATATGATTTTGACCCATGTTCTTCAACGGATATGCGTTAAAATTATAAATAACGAACGAAACGGTCAACGCCCTCTATACGAGAGTAGGCCAAAACTAGTGGCGCCATCTGATCGAGAATCAAATTTTCGTGATTTTCGAGGCACGTTTTTTCCTTAGACTGCATCCATCTATTACGGAGTTATATCTATCTTTGGTAGCACCAAAGAGAATTAAGAAGACAGAGTGCTCACTCCATACATCGGTTTTGTTACCAAAAAGACTATTATTTTCGAAGTCTACATCTAGCGTCAAGTAGCGGAACTATCAGTACTGCTACTTACTATCTATACCAATGTGGAGGACCAAGGAACGATAGTACAGTCACAGAATAAGTATTATCATACAGAACGGCCACGCACCGCCTCGCCCCGACTCGAGTTACCTCGCCCCGCGATACCAGATTGACGGCCGTTTGCCGGCCGCTCAGTACTATCTTTAAGCTACTTACTCATACTATGACGCATGACGCGTGTACAGACGTACCGTTCACACATAGAAACGCAAGTGATTTTTGATGTATAACGTGTCCGCACTATGGTATAGTGCCTTTTTGCTACGCACTTACTTTTTAGGGTTCCGTACCCAAAGGGTAAAAACGGGACCCTATTACTAAGACTCCGCTGTCCGTCTGTCCGTCTGTCTGTCTGTCACCAGGCTGTATCTCATGAACCATGATAGCTAGACAGTTGAAAATTTCACAGATGATGTATTTCTGTTGCCACTATAACAGCAAATACTAAAAAAGTACAGAACCCTCGGTGCGCGAGTCCGACTCGCATTTGGCCGGTTTTTTTCAGATACCGATGTCCAACCCTAGTGGAATCCTACACCGCCGAAACGGAAACTAAAAAGAAAAAGCCAAAAATCGACCCCGGACTAAAGAAGGGTTACCACTGGCTCCTCAACTACATCGTTCGTCGTTACGGAGACATCAACCTGCGCGTGCAGACAGACATACACGCCGAGCTGGAGAGGAGGCGGCTGCAGAGTAAAGCTAGCCAGACTTTTACGGCTGACAGCGAAAACACGCGAACTGGTAGGTTTTTAGGTACCCAAAGGGTTAAAACGGGACCCTATTACCATCTATTACTAAGACTTCACTGTTCGTCTGTCTGTCACCAGGCTGTATCTCATGAACCGTGATAGCTAGACAGTTGAAATTTTCACAGATGATGTATTTCTGTTGCCGCTATAACAACAAATACTAAAAACAGAATAAAATAAATATTTAACCCTTTACCAGGCTAAGGGATATATATTTCCCACATACGACACTTCAAACATGTGTTCTATTTTCGATGAGTAAGCCTGATTGTTATTTTTGAAATGTCAGCCTGACAAAGGGGCTCACATAACAAACGTGATTTTTTGCCGTTTTTTGCGTAATGGTACCCTTAGTGCGCGAGTCCGACTCGCACTTGGCCGGTTTTTTAAACTGGTATTGGTACCTACTTTATAGATGATACTGCTGTTATATAGACCTCTCATAAAGTTTTAAATGTTTATGTTCACAGGCTTCGAAAATCCAAACTACAATCTCGAGACCAAGGACTCCGAAGGTGTCATAGTGGTCAAGCCGATATCCATCAAAACGGACAGTGTGGATACCACAGTTACCATTGAGAGTGTCGACAAGCCAAAATTATCGCCGCTTTTTGGTCGAGCTAGTACAGAGACGATGCCCGTGGCAAGGTATATATTATACACTATTTTACACATTTTAAGGTTTGGTGACTATAGTTACCAACCAAGACAAGGTATAAACCAGGAGTCATAGTGGTTTAGCCGGTCTCAATCAAAACCGACAGTGTGGATACCACAGTTACCATCGAGAGTGTCGACAAGCCAAAATTATCGCCGCTTTTAGGTCGAGCTAGTACAAAGACGATGCCCGTGGCTATGTATTTATACACTATTTTTCACATCTTAAAGTGTGGTGACCTGGTGACTATAGTTACCGACCAAGACAAAGTAGGTATAAACCAGGACTCATAGTGGTTTAGCCGGTTTCAATCATAACCGACAGTGTGGATACCACAGTTACCATTGAGAGTGTCGACAAGCCAAATTTATCGCCGCTTTTTGGTCGAGCTAGTACAGAGCCGATGCCCGTTAGCAAGGTATTTATGCACCATTTTCCACATCGTTAAGTGTAATGACGATAGTTACCGACCAAGACAAAGTTGGTATTAACTGACTCATAGTGGTTTAGCCGGTCTCAATCAAAAGTATCAAAACGGACAGTGTGGATACCACAGTTACCATCGAGAGTGTCGACAAGCCAAAATTATCGCCGCTTTTTGGTCGAGCTAGTACAGAGACGATGCCCGTAGCAAGGTATTTATACACTATTTTACACATCTTAAAGTGTGGTGACTATAGTTACCGACCAAGACAAAGTAGGTATAAACCAGGACTCATAGTGGTTTAGCCGGTTTAAATCAAAACCGACAGTGTGGATACCACAGTTACCATTGAGAGTGTTGACAAGCCAAAATTATCGCCGCTTTTTGGTCGCGCTAGTACAGAGGCGATGCCCTAGCAAGGTATTTATGCACTATTTTACACATCGTTAAATGTAATGACGATAGTTACCGACCAAGACAAAGTTGGTATTAACTGACTCATAGTGGTTTAGTACTCAATCAAAAGTATCAAAACGGACAGTGTGGATACCACAGTTACCATCGAGAGTGTCGACAAGCCAAAATTATCGCCGCTTTTTGGTCGAGCTTGTAGAGAGGCGATGCCTGTGGCAGTATTTGTGACGTTTTCAATCAAAAGGTACCACATTGTCGTTTGTCGATAAGGTTGATTTCAAATTGAAGCTAAAAATAGCGCTTTATTGACAACCGACAATAAGTACCCTTTTGGTTGAGAATGACACATTCGTACGCTAATTACAAGTTGTATAGCACGGCGACGATAGTGCCAACTAAAATGTAGTCTAATGGCCCGGCCACGACATCGCGCGGCGGCGGCAGCGGCGAGCAGCGGCCATAGGTTGGAGCGAGACACAGCGATCGGACCTTTCGTTCCCACCTATGGCCGCTGCTCGCCGCTGCCGCCGTCGCGCGATGTCGTGGCCGGGCCGTAAGGCGGTCTTCACTGTGCTGTGCGAGTGGGACATCGCTCTATACGTGTATTGGATAGCGCTAGCTGTCATGCTCAAACAACGATGCGACGTGCGCATTCGCATGATAGTCGTGTAAGCCGTTCGTAGTAGTAAAAATAGTAAAATCGATCGATTGACAAGTAGTATTTGAATTTAAAGGGTGGAGTTGGAGCCTCGAGCGGAATTCAGAAAGCTGTCACCAATCGCCCGAAACAGGAGCGGCGTCAACCACATCGACTTTATGAACAGACCACATTCTAGTCCCACTAAGAAGATGAAGGTACCAACTTTAAATCCTTTGCCATCGTATTATCTCGGAAACGTTCGTATTTATCATGCCACTTCAGTCAACCTCAGTATTTTTTGTACTGAGACTGACTGACAAAGAGAAACATTTGACCCTCACAACAAACCTGATCGACTGATGCCATTAATAAAATTTTGTGGAATACCCTATTTTCTAGGTTGTATAACACTGCAATACATGTGTGCAATTGTGTATTTTTTTTATTGGAGTTCTCTAAAAAGGACTCAAGCCTATCTCCTGCAGACTCGGGGCTCTAACAAGTTGAATAGAACTCGAGTTTCGACTTAATTATAAGACACTGATTTAAACTTTCACTATTATTAAGTCCCGTCGTTGTGAATAATAATTAATTATAAGAGTGAAAAACTGACTTGAGTCTTAAAGCACAGGACTCGGGACTCGAGTAGACTCGAGTCTTAAGCAACACTAAAAGGAGGTTGAAATTTAGTAAGAGACTATTAACGGGAAGGGGTGGAGGGCAATTTAAAACTACTTAAAAGTCCAAATTATGTATTTGTTTTTTTTTTTTCATTTTCGTGTAGGTTGCATATTGACATGTCCTTACGATTATTATTTGTACCTCTTACAGGTTGAGCCACTGAGTCGAAACTCATCTCTAGATTCAGAAGAGAAAACGGCCCGGGAGCCGGAGCGACCACGCCGCGTTATCAGAGACGGAGAAATTATGCGGAGAGAAATATTATTCGCTGACCGAGGTATGTTTTATATGGCGTGACCACAGTACTTGCAGGTTGAGTCGTTGAGTCCAAACTCATCTCTAGTCACATAAAAAACCTCTCGAGAGCCGGAGCGACCACGCCTCGTTATCAGAGACGGAGAAATTATGCGATGGGAAATATTACTCGCTGACCGAGGTATGTTTTATATAGCGTGACCACAGTACTTGCAGGTTGAGCCTTTAAGTCAAAACTCATCTCTAGATTCAAAAGAGAAAACGGCCCGGGAGCCGGAGCGACCACGCCGCGTTATCAGAGACGGAGAAATTATGCGGAGAGAAATATTATTCGCTGACCGAGGTATGTTTTATATGGTGTGACCACAGTACTTGCAGGTTGAGTCATTGAGTCAAAACTCATCTCTAGAATCTGAGGAAAAAACTTCTCGAGAGCCGAAGCGACCACGCTGTATTATCAGAGATGGGGAAATTATGCGGAGAGAAATATTACTCGCTGACCGAGGTATGTTTTATATAGCGTGACCACAGTACTTGCAGGTTGAGTCATTGAGTCAAAACTCATCTCTAGAATCTGAGGAAAAAACTTCTCGAGAGCCGGAGCGACCACGCCGCGTTATCAGAAACGGAGAAATTATGCGGAGAGAAATAATTACTCGCTGCCCGAGGTATGTTTTATATGGTGTGACCACAGTACTTGCAGGTTGAGCCTTTGAGTCAAAACTCATCTCTAGATTCAGAAGAGAAAACGGCCCGGGAGCCGGAGCGACCACGCCGTGTTATCAGAGACGGAGAAATTATGCGGAGAGAAATATTACTCGCTGACCGAAGTATGTTTTATATGGCATGACCACAGTACTTGCAGGTTGAGCCTTTAGCCCGCGGCGCGTGAATCGTCACGTGACAACGTGACGTTCACATAAGTGTCATTAGTAGCAAAGCAAACGTCAGTTGGACCGTCCAACGTGTGACGTCATCACGCTCTGTCGAATTCGCGCCAAAAATTATGAGCGTTTCAACCGCTCAAAAATTTTCAGTTTTAAATATTTTTTAATTAAATAATGTGAAGGTTTACATACGTATTTTTATTTTTTCCGGTGTTCAAACGATATAAATTATCATTACAAAAATTTAAAACAAATTATGCATGGAGCTAATTAGGACTTCCGCGTTTTGAACACATATTAAATCAAAACACTGATTTAAACTTTCACGATTTTTACTCATTATTATTCACAACGACGGGACTTAATCGCGTAAGTTATAAGTTTTGAATTTAAAACTTATAACTTACGCGATTAAGTCCCGTCGTTGTGAATAATAATGACATATTATATCACATTTACAATCTATCGTGAATTTATTTTGTTACCTTTATTTACCGACAAGTGAAACCTGCGTCGAAACATCGGTAAATAAAGGTAACAAAATAAATTCGCGATATACCCGATTGTAAATATGTGATTTAATTAGGACTTGCCAAAAATGCCCATTGAATTCCCAGATTGCAACAAAACCGCCTGCTCCGACGTGACTCCGGTGCGGGAGGCGGCCACGCTGCCGGCGGGCGCGGGGGGTGCGGGGGGTGCGCGGGGTGCGGGGGGCGCGCGGCCCGCCTCCGCCTCGCAGCTCGTGCGGCGCCAGCTCGAGGTGTCGGCGCACAGGCGGCGTCTTAGTCTGCGCTGTGAGTATTAAGGCCGTTCCATCGGTTTGCCGCTGTCTTTGTCACATTTCGCAAGAAAGAACGGGAAAGAACATACGCGCCAAGTGTCAATTTTGATCAAATTTTGTCGGTTTTTATTGATTTTAAAAACGTTACCATACAATATCGAAATTCTAAAGCTATGAAATTACTATTTACGTTAAGATTGTTTTTTCTTCTTTTTTTGTTTATAGTATCACATAATAAATAACCGAGTAAAGTAGGATTAAAAGTCCGAGTTAGAGGTTACTTTGGGAATTAATTGTATCGAGCGAAGTGTCATAATTCGTGTATCGGAAGCTATGTTGTTAAAGATAATATAGTCAAGAACTACATATATTTTTTCCACGTCTACGAATATCAACGCCTCTTAGAAAAACATGATCATATAAGGAGATTTTTCGCCTTAAGCCCAGGAGCCTATCCCACGAAACTGTACAATTCGACAATATTGTTTTCATCACACTCGCTCAGTAAATGTGGAATTGCACGCCGGCTTAGCAGGAACGATTGAATAAGCGTTTTCCATAGGGAGTTATGAAGTTTCTAGTATTATAATTAACAGTTTTTTGTCTTTATACTTCATTTTTGTATCGCAAGTGTGATGAATAACATTGTGTGTATGTAATTCGGGGCGTAATAATATTGCAAACTCATTTACGCTCCATGGTGCATAATGTACTATTAAATACAGCTAACCACCGAGCGGACCGTATGCTTGTTTGCCATCGACGTGGTATAAATAAACATACAACCGAGTTGAGAACCTCCTTTTGAAATCTTGAAGTCATATAAAAATTCTCGTAATCGCTGGGTTTTAATTAGTAATATTTCCGCAGACGTCCGTAACAAGACTAGCCCGGAGCCCGTGTCCATGTTGGTGTACGAACCAAAAAAGAGACACCTCGACAAGGGGGACTTCCAGCACGCCACCAACTGACGCAGGTATGTTTACATTTACCTCCTTGCTTTGTTTACGTTACCTCGCTGCGCTCGGACCGATAAATTGCCTCGGGTGAAATAGATCGCTTTATGCCCTTGTTGTACAATCTACTATTATATTACTTATGAAAGGAAAATAATGTAATAGATTGTATATGATTTATAATTGTAACATATTTGCTATGACTTATTTTTCATAAGTGATTTTTAATAAGATCGCTTACCTTCTTTCTAATACAAAAAAAACGAACTATAATTAAAAAATAAAATAATGAAATTGAATCGCGTTAGACCCGATTAAATTATAATTATGTAAACTAGTACATCAAATTTCGTAAAAATGTTTTCTATAATGCTAAAGCCTGACCAGGAATATATGATCACGCGCCATGTTGCGGAATTTTAATAGAACTATTTTTTTCATACTATACTAAACTGTTACCCTATAAATGATCATATATTACTGGTCAGGCTTTAATAACCAGAGAGGAAAATGGGGAGACTAGGTTTGTTTGTATAAAGAAGCGGCCGTGTGACTTCGTCCTCTTTTGTCTTAAAGTAAGACTGTTTAGTTAAAGATAAAGATTCTTTATTTGCAAGAATACTTAATTCTAAAATACAGGTGTAATATGGTGTACAGTATTCAGTCGCATAACGACATGCAAATTTTCAAAAAAAAATGTTATCTAATAGTATAATTGATAGATTAAAATTCCAATATTATAATTCATAATAAGTAATTGATTGATTAATTAATAATAAGAACACTTAATTTAAAAAAAACTTAAAAAAACGTTGACTTTTACTTTAAACTTTTTAGTGCATTTGTTTCTATTTACAGGTAGTAAAAAATTTCTGCTGTGATGGGTCCAGTGATTGACAAGTATTTTAATGTTAAAAGGTTGTATTTACATCTTTTTCTTTAAGCAGACGTTCTTTGTTTTGTTAAAATAAATTTAAATGATTATTATAAAGAAAAACAGTCATATAATTTTGATTTATTTTACTTAGGTAAATCAACTTTTAGAATTTCGTTTTTGTGCCATAACTTTGGCAATGATTCTACAAGTTAAGTGTCCCCGGCAAGCTCGGCCGAATTGCACCTTCCCATACAAACGTAGTTACGCTCTCATTTTAAAACTACGTGTTGGATTGTAATGAAACTGCACATACAACGACATGAGGTATATCTAGGTCTGAAATTAGTTTATATAGCTCCAGTTTATAAAACAAACGAAATAGAGCAAAAACAAGGTTTGTATGAAAAACTTGAATTCGCTGTATTTTTTTATCTATGGTATCTGAAGCTACATAAACTAATTACAGACATAGATATACCTTATCCTATTGTACGTACAAAGTTTCAGAGCAATCTAGCTAGTCGGTTTAAAATGAGAGCGGAACTACGTTTGTATGGAGAAACGAGCTTGCCTAGGACCCTTAAGTCTATAAAAATCGTGCTTCTTAGTTTGATAGGTAGCTGAAATATGTAGATGGCGCTGTACGGCACTTATGTTCAAGTGAATTACTCGGCACACACAACTGTACAGGGCTATCTACATCAGCTGCCAAATTCGAAGCAGGAATTTTTGTTAAACTTAACACTTCGGGTTATTCCATTTGAGAATAAATATCTCAGATATGAATATTTGTTTTTATTTTTTTATTTTATTAAAATGGCGTTAACCGTCAATAAGAAACTGTTAGCGATGTAAGCACTTAAAACTGTGATTGAAAGTCATGTTTAGGTTATAATGGAAATCTAACGTTTGGAAAACCTTAATATTGTATGATTTAAACTTTCACGATTTTTAATCATTATTATTCACAACGACGGGACTTATTTTACGCGATTTAGTCCCGTCATCGTGAATAATAATATTTATAGTATGATTTGTTTTGATTTATTGCCTTACGTCAAAAGTGTTAATGTGAGTATCTGTAAATTGATTCGCCTGAACATAACAATACAATAATACAATAAGATTAAAAAAAAAAAACTAAAATGTTCCCAAAAGGTACCTAAATCGTTAAGTTTTCACTAACTTTGATCAAGATTATTGAAATGTGAAAGAAGCCAAAGGTTAGTAATAACAGTGTTTAATAGATATTTACAAGCGGGAATAATTAGTTTGAATTAATTAGAAAGCACTAATATAGGTACATATTCAGTTTTTTTTTATAACATAGATTATTCACTAACATTGTTTGGGGGTTCAACTTTTTTGTGCTCTTAAGCGAGGTTTAGACTAGCAAAATTTTCATTATATTGCGGTATCTGATAAACATTTTGAATGCAGTTTTCCTTAGTAGTCGGCAATGTAACTTAAATTGCGTGCAAGTTCTTGCTAGTCTAAACCTCGCTTTATATTCTTTCCGGGTGTCCAAGTGACAATGAATAATGGTGGAAGGTTGTAGAAGAAATGTATCACGTTATACTAATGGCTCCTCTACACGATGGGCCATCACTGGCCCACTAAGATGGGCCAGCGTGTAGAGAGTGTAGTGTTGTCGGATGGCTTATGGCGCGGCCGGATGGCGATTTTGAAAATCCATCAACTTTTAGGTTATTTCACGATTAGACATATGATTTTAGTACCTACAACAAGTATAAATATAATCGCACTTAAACTATCTTGAGACATATTTCAAAATATTTATGAGTACCGTTTTTACTCACTATTATTTTTAGTCGCTTTTGGCGACATGTTTCGGATTCTTTGGGAATCTTTGGGAGCGACGAGGCGGGCGGCGCGGGCAGTGCACGACGTACAACCGCCGCGGACACTCGTGCCTGAGGATGGATTCCCAAAGAATCCGAAACATGTCGCCAAAAGCGACTAAAAATAATAGTGAGTAAAAACCGTACTGATAAATAGTATAAATATAGTTTCAAAATATGTAACGTAGGGAACATATTTTCATACTAGTCTATTCTAGTTAATTACAGCCATAATGTGATTTTAAAATATACATATAGCTTGTATTGTAGTTTTATATTATAGAGTTATTGTTGATTATAACAATTTTATCAGTAGTTACTTAGATTTTCACTTTATATCGTAATTAATTTGCAATATGTACTTGTGTAACTAGATTTTTATTAGTTTGCAATGTAATGTCGCGAAATAGTTTGAACTACTTGTAATATACACATAGTTCATAAAGTAGAATCTTAAGCGTTGCGAGGAATTCAAAGACCGAAAGGGAAACTTAGCTGCAACACATAACATGATCAGTACGGTTTCACTCACTATTATTTTTAGTCGCTTTTGGCGACATGTTTGGGAACCGTACTGATCTAAATATTTCGAAATAAGTCTCACGATAGTTTAAGTTCGATGATTAATATCACCAATCATCAAATTTAAACTGACGAGAGTCATTCTTAAACGTTAAAATAATTATATAACAAGTATACTGAGCACGAATTTCGTAGTCAGCTGCCGAGAAAAGGTACCCCCCTAGAAGTTTGTATGCAAAGGTGCTAAGCGAATAGTATTGCTGACTGTACACTGGCGGTCAATGTGGTGCGAGTGGGACAGCAATATAATTATGCGCGTGCGATAGAGATGTGGAATGCCGGGTGAATGTACGATATTATTCGTCTTTAGCGTCCTTACTTGGATTGACTTTAGACTTTATAGTATAGATTAATAAATATTAGTAAAGGTAATTTTCTACTTTGTATAACTTAATCTTTATAATAAATGATAAACTTATAATTATCTTGTGTGATTATTTACATATTTATATCCGTTGAGTTAAAGCCAGCAGAAATAAATAAAAAATCGGACAAGTGCGAGTCGGACTCGCCCACCGAGGGTTCCGTACTTTTTAGTATTTGCTGTTATAGCGGCAACAGAAATACATCATCTGTGAAAATTTCAACACTCAAATATTTATAAATACTTAAATACATAAAAAACATCCATGACTCAGGAACAAATATCCGTGCTCTTCACACGAATAAATGCCTTTACCGGGATTCGAACCCGGCACTATCGGCTTCATAGGCAGGGTCACTACCCACTAGGCCAGGCAAGTCGTCAGTAACAAAAGCAAAGCCGTCATTTTTATTATTTATTTATTTATTTATTTCACTTTATCTTAGTTATTTGAAGCAAGTTTAAAGACCGGTATCTTAACTTCTTACTTAATTTAATAGCCGTTACTATCCCAACCACGGTCCATTAAGAAACGATTATTGATCAAATGATATTATATTTTAAATTTTAATGATTGTTTAACCTTTTGGACACTAATGAGTAATGACGGATATATCGGCACCGCAGGTCCAACGCCAAAGACGGATTAATCGGTCAAAGACCACAGAGCAACATAGACCTATGTGCATGTGCATAAAGTTCAATTTCAGTTTTGACATTTCGGCGACGTGGCGTCCAAGTGACAGCTTTTATGTTTGACTCGGCGTCGAAAAGGTTAAGAAGTAGTATGTTTTGCCTAATGAGGTTGTTGTTACTGGTATATACATGGAGAATAAGCCGAAATCATCACACGGAAGCAGTCCGCTGGCAGGTACGTGGTTTTTTCATCTAAAAGTGTAAATTACCATCAGGCGAGTCAGGGGTGTAGCTAGAGGATATGGCGCCCGGGGCAGTCACTAAATTTGTGCCCCCTGACGACTGACAAAAGTTTCTCTGCTGCTGCCTTTTGCCCATTTTGGCGCCCCCCCATGGATGGCGCCCGGGGCACTTGCCCCCTCTGCCCCCCCTCTCCCCCTATAGTTACGCCACTGAGGCGAGTCGTCTGCTGGTTTGCCTCCTATATCTTATTCTACTTTATTTGACGTTAAAAAATAATTAATTAATTAATCGATTTCTTATTTAATGGTATTTAAATTGTGTATTGCTTGACGTTTTGTATAATTATAATCAATTGTTATTTTCCACATGACGATCATAATATAAATTCGTATAGATTAGTGTAAAAATAATTTATATTGTAATTTAATATTATGAAATAAATAAATCTAAATCTATCATTAAAAAAAATGAAATGAGAGACGTCTATAAATACGTATCTTTTTTTACCTCAACTGTTCAGTATGCGCTAATAGTGGCGCCCCCTACGCAATTTTGCGTAATACTTACTGCTTACTGCTTACTTACTGCTTACTGCTAGCCTTTCTCCGCAGACGTCTTGTCTGGTTGCCCTTGGCATAGGCCTCTCCCATATTCCTCCACGAGTCTCTGTCCAGAGCCTGTCTTCTCCAGAAAGCTCCAGCCACCTGCCTGAACTCGTCTTCCCATGTCATTTTTTGTCTTCCATCATCCCTTTTTCCGTCTCTTGGGTACCATGTTGTGATGTCTTTTGACCATTTTTCTCTTTTGTCTCGGAGCATGTGGCCGGTCCACTTCCATTTTAGTTTTTTCATAGTGTGGTTTACGTTTATTTTTGTTCTCTTTCTAATGTCCTCCAGTTTTATTCTATCTCTAAGTTTTATATTCAACATGCTTCTTTCCATACTATTTTGGCAGACTTGGAGAGCTTTCCTCTCCTTGACAGTTAGGGCCCAATTTTGCGTAATATCCCCTATTAACTAACAATAGATTCCAGCCATGCGGTTCCTACTACTCCTCCTACCCGCATTGGTGCACGCGCGTCTCTCCATCAACGTCGACGTAGCAACTCGGGAGAGTGACGTCAACGTCATCTTGCTGGGTGAAGATGACCGCGTCATAGATGATGATGAGACTAGGGAGTTCAGGCTGACTGACTCGCCGCTTAAAAACGCTTGCTCTAGGTAAGAAAACATGATTTGAATGGCTTCCTACGCCGCGTGGACGGCGTTGAAGGTACTGTCCGCGCGCCAATGTCGTGCATGGTCGAGGAAGTGGGGGGGGGGGGGGGGGGGCGGGGGGGGTTGACACCACTCTGTCATGACGCCCAACATTCCTAACATTCCGTACCTTTCTGTCAAGAAGATCTAAGAGTTTGTTGAGTGTTGGGGACTGGGGTAGAATAACGACGTGTTAGATGAACATAGGAAGATTTTGTCTTCCATGACTATTTTAGGTACCTACGTAGTGTTTAGCTGTCGAGAGGAATCCGAGGGTTTGAGGGTTTACTTAGTAGTAGTAGTGATACTGTACAGTCGCCATCAGATATATCGGAGCGGCCAAGGCGCTCACAAATATCTGAACACGCCTCTATTGTCAAGGCGTTTTCATAGAAAATGGCACATATTTACAGGTATTACGGGCCATGGCCTACGGACGCCTACCTGCACTCCCCGACACCATGGGGCGACCTTTACCAGACTTATGGCTGGACGCAGGTCCACAGGAAGCTCAAGCCTGTGAAAGCGTCTATCCTTGGTATGTGTCATCTCTATTAATATTTATTTTTCACCTCAGCAGCTCGAACAAGCCTTCTTTCGTCACTCCCTGGAGTGAGGAAAGTGCGACTTTCCTCACTCCAGGGAGTGAAACAAAGTAGCTTTTTAGTGAAGGCCATGAACTGCCACTTCATACTTTTTTTTTCTGTATTATTCTGTGTAATTCGAAATAAATGTTAACATTTAATATGTTCTCACTACTAAGGTGAAAAATTATGTGTGCAACACGAGAGCAAAGTTATTTTACATCTCGTGTTTTTGAGTCCCTCGCTACGCTCAAGATTCTAACTTAGAATCACTCGCTTCGCTCGTGATTCAATTATATAATCTTTCGCTTTCTCGAGACTCAAAATTAACACTCGCAAGAAAAACCAACTTTCCTCTCTTGTTGCATAAATAACTATTTCACCTCAGCAGCTCGAACAAGCCTACTTTCGTCACTCCCTGGAGTGAGAAAAGTGCGACTTTCCTCACTCCAGGGAGTGACGAGAGTGCGACTTTCCTTACTCCAGGGAGTGAAACAAAGTAGCTTTTTAATTTAGTGAAGGCCATGAACTGCCACTTCATACTTTTTTTCCTCTGTATTATTTTGTGTTATTCGAAATACATTAACCTTTAATATGTTCTCACTACTGAGGTGAAAAATTATGAGTGCAAAACGAAAGCAAAGTTATTTTACATCTCGTGTTTTTGAGTCCCTCGCTACGCTCATATTCTAACTTAGAATCACTCGCTTCGCTCTTGATTCAATTATAGAATGTTTCGCTTTCTCGGGACTCAAAATAAACACTCGCAAGAAAAACCAACTTTCCTCTCTTGTTGCACAAATAACTATAACACAAGTATTGTTACACGGCATTACAGCGTACATATACCAATACATCGCGAAATAAAAGGCCCATTTAGACGGCGCGCGAACCCCTATACGATTTTACTTACATTGCGGACTATTGAGGTTACATCCAATTCACCCGACTGATCAAAAACCGCAATATTATGAACCTCGTATGCGAGTTACGCACCTTCAAAATGAGCCCTATAGGTCCCTCCACACTCATGCGCGAATCACGGCGCGAAGCCGCGAACAGGAGTGTGGAGCCTAGTTCGCTAATCGGCTTCGCGCCGCGATTCGTGCATGAGTGTGGAGGGCCCTTAAAACTAATAGAATCCGTTACTTAAAAGGTACTAACAGACAACGCGCAGTCTAATTATTAAAGACACCTTGGGCCCGTTTATCAAAAGCTTGTACCTTGTAATACAAGTGGAAGTCCCGTTTTGACAGCTTTTGTTAGAAGGGGACTTCCACTTGTATTACAAGCTACAAGCTTTTGATAAACGGGCCCAAGTTGTAACATATTAAATGCAAATGTTATAAAGCTCTAAGTTTTGGTTGAACGTTTTTAACGACTTTAACGCGGACAAATTTGTTCCGTTCTGATCTTCATCAGGAGTTCCCCCTCATTAAATGTCACTTTTCTGCATGTAAAATGCTTTATTTGTTGATGAGAATACAAAAATAACTATAATATGCATGTCTAATAAGATTTGAGGAGTTCCCTCGATTCCTAATGGATCCCATCATCAGATCTAGATTTTGACTAAAATAGTACCAATCTGTAAGTATACAAAACGTACTTTCAATAATAAAAAAACAAATCAGTTCAGAATTGACTTGAGTTCTGTTGTAATAAACAACAACAAAAAACTTATTGGAAGTTTGAAGTCAGTAAAAAGAACAAAAAATCTGACTCGTGAAGGATTT
The DNA here is from genome assembly GCF_947568885.1 of Cydia strobilella. NCBI lineage: Eukaryota > Metazoa > Arthropoda > Insecta > Lepidoptera > Tortricidae > Cydia > Cydia strobilella. The sequence goes on along the minus strand of NC_086063.1, from coordinate 2,313,880 downwards.
GAACCTCCGCCCTCCGATGGTTACGTAAACTGTATATCGGCGCTCTAACCTACTGAGCTAACGAGTCGGTGCTGCACCTAACGAAAACACTAATCCTATCCCGCAGAATGACCTCACAAAGCCGTGGGTAGTTTGGAAAAAACTAGTATAACTTGACCAGTCGGTTCGTATAACCGGAGCTCAGATTATACTGGACATAATTGTTAAAAGAAATGAATCATTCATTTCAATGAGTGAGAATGATAAAAATATACCTAGATGTAAACAAACCTAATAGGCCTACCTACCTAATAGGTGCTAAAGAGTAATCTTTAATTTATAAGCTGTATAATTACTTTTGTGTTTTATGTTTGAGCTGATGGCCAAGTTGCCAATGCTCGTAATAAATGAAAAAAAAAAAAAGTAATCTTTAATTAATATCTTTACCTTTGATTCAAAATTATCAGAATCGTGCGGTGAATGTGAGTGTCCGTCATACAATATGTCTCCCGCTATGGGATTTAAATGCAGGGCTCGATTCTACTCGCTAAATCGAGCTACTTTTATTATGGGACCAACCCCGAAATCGCGAAAAAATATTTGGCTTTTCCACAGAAAACATATATCTGATCAGCCAATGTATAAAAAGCCAATTTTTTAGAGATTTTAGGGTTGGTTTCACAATAAAACTAACTCAGTGTAGCGAGTAGAATCAAGCCCTGCATTTAAAGCGCCATGATGTACCTACACAGTGTTTTTAGGGTTCCGTACCCAAAGGGTAAAAACGGGACCCTATTACTAAGACTCCTCTGTCCGTCTGTCTGTCACCAGGCTGTATCTCATGAACCGTGATAGCTAGACAGTTGAAATATTCACAGATGATGTATTTCTGTTGCCGCTATAACAACAAATCGTCGGGTAATAAGCAAAACTCACTAATTCTGAAAAATTATTAAACAAAAATCAACCTTATTTGGATAATAATACTGTTCACTATGGCTATCAGATTGTGGTGGTACTTAGTGACCTTTGCTTTTCACCCGACGAAATACTAAAAACAATAAAATAAATATTTAAATACAACAAACGTGATTTTTTTTGCCGTTTTTTGCGTACTTCGTGCGCGAATCCGATTCGCATCATCATCATCATCATTAACTTAAGAGTTATTGTCTTGTCGGTGGAGTATCTTCCAGCTTTCCTTATCCTGCGCCAGCTCTGAGTTTTTGATACGACACGACCCCTACTTTTTCTTTCACTTGATCTAAAAAGCTGCGTCTGGGTTTTCCTCTACCCCGCTTCCTTCCTATCCGCCCCTCCAGGATATTTTTAAAGAAGTAGTCGTGTCGTATTAAGTGTCCAATCATTTTCCCGCGTCTATTTGCAATAGTGTTCAGAATAGCTCTTCTTACACTCACTCTTCTTAGCACCTCCTCATTCGTTATTTATTATTTATTATGTGTGAATGCACAGGCAGCTTAAAGCTGATACGTGCACATCAATGTCCATTTGTGTTTTGTAGTCTTCGAAAGTGTTCATCGAGTTTGTTTTTAAAAGAGTTTATCTAGGGTGCACTGATCACTGACTTGGGCAAACTGTTCCACACTTTCACTACGCGGTTAGATAGGAAGTGTCGTCTGGGGTTGCTATTACTCTGCGTCCGTGTCAGTTTCAGAGAGTGTCCTCTCAGTCTGTCATTTATGTCTGTTATGCTGTCTCTCCAACTAATTCGCACTTGGCCGGTTTTTTTTCTACATTGTATCGTGTGCTCAAGTTTATTCGTCAACGTTTTTTTCCAGGTATCCATAGCGAACCAGCGATCATAGCGACCCGGCGCTTCACGAACAACGCCACCAAAACTGCCCAGTACAAAGCCGAGTTGAGCCAATCAGTTTCCAATACTATTAGTAACAGCTGGAATCTTCAGCACACCATCCATGTCGGTCAGGAAATCTCGGCGGAATTCGTCATTCCTATTGGCAAGGTCTGTATGTGTAAAGTCTCCAATTAAATAAACCATTTTGTCAGTGGCGTAGCGTGAACTAATCTAGCCGTGGGCGAAATCGCATCTGCGAGGCCCTTTTCTTTCACTGTGCCCGAAGGGGCCTCGCGCGAGGCCCCCCTGGGCGTGAGGCCGTGGGCGACGGCCCACTTCGCCCACGCCTAGCTACGCCACTGCATTTTGTTAGTAAGGTAAGGAGCTTCAAACATGAACCCTGTAAGGGCATCGCAACAATTCTTATTTGCTAAACTTAAAAATTTAGCTTTAGTTTTAATTTTTAAGTTTAGCAAATAAGAATTGTTGCGATGCCCTTACAGGGTTAATGTTTGAAGCTCCTATTGTAAACATTATGATCTGTATAACAACATGAGTGCAATAAAATACTTGAATACTTGAAGGTGCAGTGGGATAAATTCGACAACGGGGTAATTTTGAAAAGCGCTAGTATCGACGAAACTAGAAGGACTTCGTACTTTGGCAACACTCACGCCACTGCAATGCTTATCAAGGCTTGCTTACTGTTGCAACAGTATAAAGTGCTTCTAGTGTACCAAATATTAACGATTTGCAGCATAATTGATAAATGTAGGCCCTACAAAATGTGGTTCTCTCATAGGAAAGTTGAATTTTGCGCCTTTTTCTACTGACAAATTGCTTTGTTAGACTATACTTCGCAAAACCATTATAATTCATAAGCATAACAATCAAATATTTGTGAAAATGTGATGATTTCACTGCCGTGCATTATTTTAACACGAGTAGGTAATAGGTAACTGTCATTGGGAGGGAGTTCTTATCAATAAATCCCTCAGTCGCAGCGAGTGCACTAACATACCCACACGTACATTAGGTACATGTTTATAACTCGAAATAAAATTACCTTTTATAAAACGTCAAAACTATTTGTTATTTAGAAATTACTATGAGAAATGGACAGTGACCCCTCTTCTCTCGTTTTGATGAGTTTTTGTTACTCGTCCACTACGTATAATTACCTTTTTGGTATCATGACCGCTGTGAAACAGTGTGATTTAGCTATCTAAATTTTGCTATTTTTCAGATCGGTGGAAAAACTACACTATCGTACGACCACCAATGGGGCAAGAGCGGCGGCACCTCTAACACAGTAACTGTCGCGGCGAGTTCGGGTGTCACAATCCCAGTTGAGCCTGGCGACACAGTCGAAGCTATCATGACAGCATCCCAAGGCACAATGGAGATAGAAGTCGTATACGAAGCTTCATTACACGGTGACGTCGCTTTGAACTACGATGGGGGCTGGAACGGACATTATTTCTGGAAATACGATGTCAATGCTGTCATGGCGGCGGGCGGTCTTCTCCGCACGTTGCAAGTTACGGAGATACTTAAAGTCGGTTTTTACACTGATGTGGAGATTGTGTTGTATGAGAAGAGTGGTAACAAACGTGTGCTTATGGCGGATATAACGTTTTAATTTATGATTGTGTGCAGTCGGCAGTAATATCACTCTGCAATACTGCGTCAGTGATCCTGCCGACTGCATTACTGCAAGAAACGTCAAATATAATGTAATTCTTATTATATATACTTTGTTTGGATGATTACAAGAAATTATTCGTATTATTTTTATTATAGCGCCATCTATTAATCTGTTTGAACAACACTACTGCTTAGCCAACAGGTTTTATAAGAGTTTTATAAGTTGGTAGATGACGTTTTTCTTAAAATGAGGTTACGTTCAGAAACTATCTGTTACTTATCGATTTTCCTCTGCTATTTTCCCACTTATATACACTCTACTAACTTGCAAAATGGCTACAAAATTAAATAATTGTTTCGGCAGTAATATTGTAAAAAAATCTCGCATTCTATCTTGCACGACTTTGTAAAAGACGAAAGTAGTGTTACATCTTCTTCTTTTAAAATTATGGCTTCAGCCCAGTGGGACTATTTCGCCAGTATCAAGGTATTGAGAGGTTTACAAACGACAAAAATTGTACGGTTGTACAAGACAGTGTACGGTGATTTGTTAGCTCTTGTAAATCGATAGCTAGTCTTTACAAGAAGCACGTGGACTACCGGCCGTTGACTCCAAGATGGTGGTTAAACGCGCTTCAAAATTAATTCTCCATTCACTGCACACTACCACATTAGTTTACTGTATAATAAGCTATCGATATTACACTTTAAACAATATTAATAAGCAAAAAACAAAGTAATTAATCACGATGCTAACTATCAAGATGGCGCTCGAACCGGAAGTCTAGTGTTACATGTTAGGATTTTTTTTTGAGAATTTTGACAGCTGATAGTGACACTGACACATAGTGTCATAATGTGTCAAGTGTGATATGATATGGAACTTAACAAAATTGGCAAATTCACCCGTGCAAAATTGCGGGGAGTAAAGTAAAAGCCAGATAGGATAAAAAAAAAAACTTAACAAAAATAATAATAGCGCCTGTGTAAAAAAAGGAACAAAAGCTGACATTAAAATAATATTAATAATATAGAGGTCTATTAAAACAACGTACAAAACTAGAAAAATCCCTATCAACGTGCCAGTCTCTTCTCATTCTCACCCGCTGGTCAACTTTGAGGGAGCTGCTTCTGAACTGAACTAAGGTTTGCACTTTCTATGTTTAACACTTTAGTTTCTTTTTTATTTTAACACGAACATTTTGGACTACTTGGCAACGATATAATGGATTTCGTGTTCATGTTCTAGCAGCGTCTAAAACAATTGCTTTTGTTTATTTCCAGAGCTATGGACGGTATCGAAAACCCGGAGTCGAATGGTGAATTTGCATTTGAAACGGACCACGTCGCGCTGCGTGGAAATAAGGACTACAATGATTTGTTGAAATATATTGTTGAGCTCGAGTCCCATAGAGTTGCCGCTTTAAAAGACATAGAGGAGTTAACAGAAGCAAGAAACAAGGCGCTTCAGGAACCATTAGAGTTTGTTCAAAAGCTACAGGCTGGCACAATTCAGTTTCCGCCTCGGCATCACATCAGAGAGATACCTACAATAGACTGGGATCAATATGGAGTAGACAGTGCTCATGATATTGATGAATTTAATAGCAACATAAAACCAGATATTCCAGAAGCTGGATTGAAAGTGCGTGGGCGGAAATACACTGACAGCAAGCCGGAGACATTCAATCAGCTTTGGTCCTGCGAGGAGCAAAAAAGATTGGAAGAACTTTTAGAAATTTATCCTGAAGAACCAATAGAAGCAAGGCGGTACAAAAAGATAGCCAAAGCACTTAGAACTCGTACTCCTATCCAAGTAATGAGTAGAGTGCAAAAGTATTTTGCAAAATTAGCCAAAGCCGGCTTGCCCATACCGGGACGGATACCCAAAGGTGTGGGGCGGGATAAATGTAAGTCAATATTTTACAAGAAATCAAATTTCTTCCCTCAGCTGCATGTTCCAGTGAAAATGGAAGACATACATGATGTTGCTGAGACTCCATACACAGCAACTACAGCCACAGCCACTGAGACGAAAGTCGGCAACAAACTCATAGTGGAGTTGTTACGGGCGGCCAAACAACAGAGGGCACTTGATTTAACTGCACCTGTGTACCAGAAGAATACTATGTGTGTTGGATGCCACGCTAAAGGTTTCCTGGGTGCACGGTGGACTGACAATGCCGGCACAGATTACTGCACGGACTGTGTTGTAACGCACCTACCGACAGAACAATTGACCCCAGTTCGGATACCATTGGATTCCAATACTGTCCAGTCAACATCCAGTGTATAAATTGTGGCTTTTTATAATATTGTCCTCGGTTACCGGGATGGTTACTCATGAAATAAAACTATGTAAACGGATTATATCACGTATATTCATCCCTACATTTCGAAACCTTTACAGCGTTCATGGTCAACGGGTGACTGAGGAAAAACTACAAAGTGCAAAAATACCAACATACTAAACATAATGAACCATCATAGACTATATTTTAAGGCTGGTTGTACATGCAAAATCGGTTCATAAGGCTCGTTATACAATACAAATATTTTTCAAGTAAAGATATATACAACAGTATAGTTTTTTTTTTTTTTTATCGCGTATATATATATATCTTTACTTGAAAAATAATTATAGTGTATAACTAGCTAATCTTTCGCAACAACCAGTAATGAAAATGAAATTGATAGAAGAATAAACACAACCTGGAAGAAATACTGGGCACAAAAAGAAATTCTCAAAGGCAATTACAATCTTAACATGAAAAAGATCATAATGGACTCCTGCATTCTTCCTAGCTTGACATATGCATGCCAAACATGGGTTTACACGGAAAGAGCGAAGAACAAAATTCTATCTTGCCAGCATGCAATGGAAAGAAGTATTTTAAATTTAAGAAGAATACAAAAAACAAGAAATATAGACATCCGCAAGAGAACAAAGATAACAGATGCCCTGCAGTTTAGTCTGAAACAAAAGTGGAGGTGGGCAGGTCATGTAGCAAGATATCAGGATCAAAGGTGGACAAATCTTGTAACAAAATGGCCAGGCCCAGCTGGAAAGAGAAGAGCGGGAAGGCAAAGAAAAAGATGGGCAGATGACATTGTACAGGCTGCGGGAAAAAAATGGATGGATGTTGCCACCGACAAAGAGAGGTGGAGACAGATGGAGGAGGCTTATACCCTTGGGGACCACTAATGTGGGATAAAGCTAAATAATAATAATAATAATCTTTTGGCAATACTTACAGCCTGATCAACAGTATTATTAGCTTTAGCTTCATAATAACTAGCCTTATGAACCGATTTTGCATGTACAACCAGCCTTAAAGTTTGTAGTCTATGATTGTTCATTATTTTAGTATGTGGGTATTTTTGCATTTTGTAATTTTTCCTCAGTCACCCGTTGACCACGAACGCTGTAAAGAGTTCGAAACGTCGGGATGTATTATAAATTCAATATACGCGATATAATCCGTTTTCATAGTTTTATTACATATACAACAATTTTTAAGTAAATATATATATATATATATACGCGATAAAGCTACGCCGGCTCCAACCCTACACCTCTGACCCGAGAAGATTTAATTCCCTCCTAAATTGTAGGAGATTATAAATTCTGTATGGTGTAATTTGGGATGTCTTATAAATTCAATATACGCGATATATCCATTTACATAGTTTTATTTCTTGTGACTTTTCTTCATGTAATTTGTACTAATTTAAATAAAAATCCAAAATTTATAAAACAGCAACTTATTTTATTTTCATCACACTCGCTCAGTAAATTGCACGCAGGCTTAGCGGTTATGCTGTGCAATTACATGAAAATTGAAATTTGACTCTAAAAAGGAGACTTATTGTTTTGTCTCCTCTATATATATATCTTAAAAACTATAACTCGAAGAAAACAATGAATCCGCGTTTGCGTTATTACCTCTCTAAATGCTCTGTAATGCAATTTCTTTTTCACCTCAGCAGCTCGAACAAGCCTATTTTCTTCACTCCAGGGAGTGACGAAAGTGCGACTTTCCTCACTCCAGGGAGTGAAACAATGTAGCTTTTTAATTTAGTGAAGGCGTTGAACTTTTTTTTCCTCTGTATTATTCTGTGTAATTCGAAATACATTTTAACCTTTAATATGTTCTCACTACTGAGGTGAAAAATTATATGTGCAACACGAGAGCAAAGTTATTTTACATCATGTGTTTTTGAGTCCCTCGCTACGCTCAAGATTCTAACTTAGAATTATTCGCTTTCTCGGGACTCAAAATAAATACTCGCAAGAAAAACCAACTTTCCTCTCTTGTTGCACAAATAACTATATTCGTTTTACCTCTGTAACCCGAAACCTCTTTAAGGTGAATAAAAATCTATCAGAATCTCTAAGTCGATATCCTGTATGAGACAGTTGTACGTATTATAATAATTACCTATAAATAATAACGTCGATATTTGTCGAAATTATTAGGTACCTATTTGTTATTATGAGTTAAATGCTGAGACAATCGAAATTATCTTTAATGAACTTTATAATTAAACTCTGATTGTATCATTGGTCACGACACAGTGAACAATAATTATTGCTACAATTGAAGCAAAAGACAAATTAGATTATGAAATCTAATTTGACAAACACACAGACAGAAAGACAGACAGACAGACAGACTTTCGCATTTATAATATTAGTATGGAAGTATGAATTATGTCTGGTAGGTATTCTTTGCCCGCGACTTCGTCTGCGTGGACTTAGTAACCGCAGCTAGAGTAAGAATAGCGCCTGGAAAAAAATTCATAGCAATCTAAATTTGAGCATATTATGCACACAAATTAGCAGGCACTTCGTTAATTATCTCAATTCCACCCCGCTTTTTACTTTCTTAAGGGATGATTTTCGGGATAAAAACTATCCTATGTCCTTCTAAGGGACTCAGCATATCTCTATGCCAAATTTCATCTAAATCGGTTCAGCGGTTTAAGCGTGAAGAGGGAACACATAGACAGAAAGACAGACAGACTTTCGCATTTATAATACTAGCTTTTGCCCGCGACTTCGTCTGCGTGGACTTAGTAACCCCAGCTAGAGTAAGAATAGCGCCTGGAGAAAATCTTATAGCAATTGTTCAATTTGAGCATATTATGCACACAAATTAGCAGACACTTCATTAATTATCTCAATTCCACCCCGCTTTTTACTTTCTTAAAGGATGATTTTCGGGATAAAAACTATCCTATGTCCTTCTCAGGGACTCAACCTATCTCTATGCCAAATTTCATCTAAATCGATTCAGCGGTTTAAGCGTGAAGAGGCAACACACAGACAGACAGACAGACAGACAGACTTTCGCATTTATAATATTAGTATGGATTAGTATGGATTGAATGATTGCTATAAGACTTTCTCCAGGCGCTATTCTTACTCTATCTGGGGTTACTGAGTCCACGCAGACGCAGACGAAGTCGCGGGCAAAAGCTAGTTTTAAATAACAGGAAAAAAAATTACGTCAGCTGACAATTTTGCGAAGCAGAAAATAAATTTAGTAGTTATAGTTCGTTTTATGCGGCGGTCATGCGCGTTTTGCTCCTAATTTGTTTGTCTTTAGGTATTTACGCGCATTATGTAGCACAAAGAACTGGTCATAGGATGGTAAGGAGTAACTTACTTAGGCCACTTTGCACCATTCACTAACCCGGGGTTAACCGGTTAAACCTGGAGTTACTATGGTTACCAGTACAACTTGACACTGGGTTAATGGTTTAACCGGTTAACACCGGGTTAGTGGGATGGTGGAATTGGCGCGTAGAGGTTAGGCACTTGCTTCATACTGCTGATATCCCAACGGTAGGGCCAAACCCGAAGATACACTACGGATGAACTTTCACGAAAATAACGAAATGCTTAAAACACTTTTGCTCGTATCCTAAGTATAGGTAAGTAATAAAAGCAGGTTTAACTTTGCAGAGACTATTAAAAAATGTAAGTACACTTTATTGTGCGTCACTTACACAATTATTTACCGATTAATTATAATATAGTTTTTACAGTACATATGGTGCTACTTTCTCGCACTAGTGCGTCAAATAGCACTTTTCGTGCATATGTCGAAAGTTTAAAGGGCCATATGTACTGTAAAACGTTGTACGATACACGTGCGAATAGGTAATTCGCAACTCGTGTCGATTTAAAACACTCCCTGCGGTCGTGTTTTAATTTATCGCCACTCGTTTCGAATTTCCTCTTATCCGCGCTTGTATCGTAAATAACTAAATACAGTCATTTTTTACCCAATTATTTTAGGCCAGTGCCCAGGTATGAAATAAAACGTTTTACTTCTCACGCTTTATGCTTTGATATTTATTTTCAGTTTTCACTCATTTCCATAACAGGGTATGATAGAAATACCTATCTCAAAGACATAGACACAGGTACCTGAACAAGTACCGTCAACCAGGGTGAATACGGATGGCTGGGGTGAATAGAGACAAAATTTAAAATGTGATTGTCACAATCATCTACTAAATATTGCCTGCATTTTGGTTTGTCAACTATGAACGTAATGCGTCTATTATTAATAAAAGGTCATTGCTGTAAGTGTTGTATTAGTGTTGTATTTTTAGCACACCATGAAGACGCAACAAAAGAAGAAATTGTTTCTCGGCCCTGCACTTGTAGGTGCTATGAAAATAGTTTCGGTAAGTAGCCTTACCAAGACTCTTCATCATCAGACTTATCATCGTCATCATATCAGCCTTTTACCGCCTTGCTGAGCATAGGCCTCTCTTCCGAGTACGCCACATCCCGCGGTCCTGAGCCAATTTCATCCAGAAGTGACCCGCAATATTCCAAATGTCGTCCACTCAACGAGTCAAACTGGAATACTGTGCATCTCGCTCGTACTCGCATATTAGTGCGAGCGAGAAGTATAGGTATAACTCAGAGGTATAAAGTAAAAAAACCGGTCAAGTGCGAGTCGGTTCGAAGGGTTCTGTACCATTACGGAAAAAAACAGCATAAAAATCACGTTTGTTGTATCGGAGCCCCATTTAAATATTTATATTATTCTGTTTTTAGTATTTGTTGTTATAGCGGCAACAGAAATACATCATCTGTGAAAATTTCAACTGTCTAGCTATCACGGTTCATGAGATACAGCCTGGTGACAGACAGACAGACGGACGGACAGACGGACAGATGGACAGACGTACAGACGGACGGACAGACGAACAGCGGAGTCTTAGTAATAGGGTCCCGTTTTTACCCTTTGGGTACGGAACCCTAATTACGACGACGTTAGCGAATATGTCAGTGACAAACTGTTGGGAGCCGTAAGGACAGACTTCAAAAATGTTGGTACAATCTGTCTCTCAAGTTTTCATTCCGATCGCAACCTCTGCTTTACCGACTGCATTTTTTAAATGATATTGGTGGCAAACGAGCAGATAAGTCGCCTGATTGTAAGCGATCACCGCCGCCCATGGACAGGGACTCCTGCAACACCAGAGGAGTTGTGGTACTGTCGCAATAACGACCTCGGTATCTTTAAAGCAGGAGTGAATAGGCTGTTACTGAACCGGTGAGCTCCATCTCAGGCCCTGTCTTCACTTTTCATCAGGTGTGACTAGGGCCAATCGCCGATCAGTTTATAATAATAAAAAAATACTGATGTTGCTGCCCGGATTTTTGATATTTGCAGCATCATTGCAGTCAGCAGTAATGTCGTGCTGCAATACTGCTGCAGTAATGCCGGTGAAGTCAAAATCTAAATGGCACCTTTAGATGGAGGTACTTGTAATAATTGTCGCCCATGTATATATTTTTTTCACCTCAGCAGCTCGAACAAGCCTACTTTCGTCACTGCCGGGGTCTATTACAAATTCGAAATACATTTTAACCTATTAATACATGTATGTTCTCACTACTGAGGTAAAAAATTACATGTGTCACACGAGAGCAAAGTATTTTTTTATCTCGTGTTTTTGAGTCCCTCGCTACGCTCAAGATTCTAACTTAGAATCACTCGCTTCGCTCGTGATTCAATTATAGAATCTTTCGCTTACTCGGAACTCAAAATCAACACTCGCAAGAAAAACCAACTTTCCTCTCTTGTTGCACAAATAACTATTGTCATGAATTATGCACAGACGGCGTAAGGTACTAGTCGTCTTTACCTATTCCTTTTTTGTTTGTGTTTCAGCATGTTGCTACTATTCTATCAGTTATTGATGTACGTTTATATTTACCTACCAAAGATATGATACATCCTATTATTTTTACCTCACGCGTAGAATTATGATTATGAGGGGTGGAATGATGATGGTCCCCTATGACATTTCACTTTTATATGGAGTATACGTCGCTAACGTCATAATGACGTATAAATGCTGTTAGGGTTACTTTTTCTTGTAATTTTCAGGTCACAACCACGTTATTGGATCGGTATTCTGCTAAGCCCAAAAAACATGAAGAAAGCGAAGTAAAAGAAGAAGAAGGGGAGTTAGTGGACGCAGAGACGGAAGAAGACGAGGAATTAGTCGATGAAAACACGGATGAAGACGCGTAGAAAAATTTAAGATGTAAAAATATAGCAATATAATAATTTAGTCTTGTATTATTTCTGCCCGGTTGGGTTAACCCTTTTCTTGGAAAGAAATCGTGAGTTCAAGCTGCCCTTGCGCCTGATAGAGCAAAAAAAATGGTCTTAAAAAAAGAATACAAAAAGAGGGTGTAAAATTAAGTATCTTTAAAGATCATCACAGGCCTTTGCGTCTATTGCAGACGATTTATGCATTGCTGTTTAGACAACGGCTTTGGTGACTGTGGAGGCCGATGCGTGAGCGGCACGACCTCCCACATTTTTGCCAGAGGAAGCTCCTGCCACCTGAGGTTCCAGTCCCGGTTTGCTTTCTGCGGCTCCTGTTCAACGCATTAAACCAGAACAGAATCAGAATTTTAAAGATACACTGCCAAGAATAGCCAAGAAAGGCTTCAATGATTTGGGGAATCTATGTATAAGTCCCCAGCTGCTAATTAACTTGCATGGATACTAAACTTTATGGATTGGATGGATATGGATATGGATTGTTTATTGCCATACAGCATGGGTTCAGCATAAGCTGCGTCAGCCATTTCATTATAATACTGACCGTGCAGCGCTGATTTTTCGTTCCCCCTTCACTGATAACAATAGCTAGGTACATTATTAGAGTGCGTGATCAGATATTTTTGAGCATCTCGGCCGCTCCAATATATCTGCAAGCGACTGTGAAAACTCCAAAAATGAATTGAAATTGAAACGTAATGGAAAATTAATCGATTCGAAGGTTTTTCCACCTGTACAAATCGATTATCATCTTCATTTATGGCGTAGGCAGTCTGTGGTCACCATGCGAGTATGGCTGCTTCTCTGCCTTCTCGCCATTGGCATTCAGGCGTATCACATTGGTTCTTCTAGCTCTTTGGTGAGTTAAATCTCAGGAACCAGCAGCCAAAAGCATACAATCCAAGTTACATGATATGAAACTTTGATTAGTTTTTGTTACAAAAATTTTGTTTTACGAAGAAAATGGAAGGAAGTTTTCATGCTCTATTTTCTTTGTAATACAATTGATGTTTGCTTGAATTACATCATTTACATCATATCAAAGATAGATATAACTCCGTAATAGATGGATACAGTCTAAGGAAAAAACGTGCCTCGAAAATCACGAAAATTTGATTCTCGATCAGATGGCGCCACTACCTTTGGCCTACTCTCGTATAGAGGGCGTTGACGGTTTTGTTTGTTATATAACAATTTTAACGCATATCAGTGAAAGAACATGGGTCAAAATCATAAAAATAATTAATACAAATAGAAAAAAACATTTATCCATATTTAAATACATATTATCGTATTTTTATAAATCTTCATTTTTAGTTTTAAAGTGTATCGATAGATGGCAGTGAATTTTTTGTGGTTACAAAATTTACTATGACAGTACCGCTCTATCTTATTATATCCCTCTTTGATCATATTTAACTCATTCCAATGTAGCTATTAAAATAATAATACTTACATTTAATTTCAGGATGACGTAAACCCACCAACAAACCACGGCGTAAAAAAGTTATCCATGGCCGGCTCTTTTTTTAGTTTAGCCTCGGTATGTATCATCTAATATTAGCCAACGACGTGTACAAATTCATCTTTCAGATTTATCTGGCAGGTGTTTGGCGTACCAGTCGGTCAATATATGTTGTTTACCTATACTTGTGTTGCTATTTTCTTGCTGTATTTTAGGGTTCCGTACCCAAAGGATAAAAACGGGACCCTATTACTAAGACTCCGCTGTCTGTCTGTCCGTCTGTCACCAGGCTGTATCTCATGAACCGTGATAGCTAGAAAGTTGAAATTTTCACAGATGATGTATTTCTGTTGCCGCTATAACAACAAATACTAAAAACAATAAAATAAACATTTACTTAAGGGGGCTCCCATACAACAAACGTGATTTTTTTGCCGTTTTTTGCGTAATGGTACGGAACCCTTTGTGCGGAGTCCGACTCGCACTTGGCCGGTTTTTTCTTTTATTGAGATAGTACAAAAAAGAGTATTTTGTATTGTACCTATATATGGCGGGAATCGTCAATGATTTGACTATCGAAAATCTGTGTACATTATATAGACAGACACATCTGTGTCTAGTTTCCGCTATACATTGTCCGGCTTGTCTGCCAGATAAATTTGCCAAACTCATATCTGCGGGCTACTTCAGGTACTGAGTTTGTCCATACAAAATAACCATCTAGAACCGGGAATTCCTGTTCCGGACTCTATTTGTAGGTATAGAAAATGACTAACCACCAAGACCACCAAGAGCATTCTCTCCTGCCTCTCTGACAACCCATCCTTCTGAATTTTCCTAATCCAGCGTGACCGACTGGTAATGGAAGGAGAATAACGTTTTGCAATGTTTGGATATTTGTATGTCACGCCCTGCAGCATGTCACGCCCTGCAGCATGTCACGCCCTGCAGCATGTCACGACCTGCAGCATACAGGGCCTGACATACGCCCTGTATGCTGCGACGACAGACGAATATTATGACAAAGTTTGTATGTAGCCTAGAAACTTCATCATAATATTTGTGTCAACTGTGACGTAACGTCACAGTTGATGCTGAAATCGATAGGGTTTTAGAAATAAGTTAAAACATTTTTATCTTTTCAGATCATAAAAAATGTTCTACTCATCATTATGGTAATTGCAATGTACAGTACGCTGCAGATGTAACTGACCCCCCTCTGAAAACAAATGTCTATGCAGGGGGTCACTTAACTCTGCAGCGTACTTTATATCATAGTGTAATTTTTCAAATTCCGAAATTATACCGCATTAACAAATCCCAATACACGTTTAAGGTATAATTACTCACGGTAGAACGATTCGGGTCCGGGCCGTGGCATCCAACACTTCATCTTTATGACGAGTGAACGGTGATCACGTGACGCTTTCTATAGAAGAAACTGTACTGCTATCACTGACACTGACATCGGTAGCGTGTGCTTACTTTCTATGCATCTCGCTCGTACTCGCCTAAATAATATATTATATATATTATTTATATATTATATATATATATATATTTATTTAATATTTATTTAGTACTATATATTTATGTATGCTAGTACATATTTATTTTATTGCATAATGCAATTGATGTATTTTAGTTATTCGTAGACGTTAATATTGTAGTTTTCCTTCTTAAATATTATTGTACGTTCTGTAAGTTTGTCTATCTATCTAATTCGAATTTTCCACTCATTTACTCTAAGGTTAGCTGGAAGAAATCCCTTATAGGGATAAGCTCGCCTTTGTACCTAAATTTATATGAATTTCATGTTATCAATTTTTGTTTTGTACAATAAAGTGATTTACTACTACTACTACTATAATATCATTAGGGGCTATGCAATAAGCTTTAAGAATTATCAGTTAACAGTAACACCGAGGATGACTGCAATTAAAGTTAAATTTAAAAGTGGAAACTGCCTTGGGTGAGACTTGAACTCACGGCCTCTGGATAGATACTCCAGAGCTCTCCCAACTGAGCCACCAAGACCTCATCCATAGTCAGCAAATCTTCCCACTATATGGGTCTAGGAACCATAGCGACATCTACCATAAGAGCGTTACACTTCTTAAACGGCCACCGGAGTTCCAAGTCACATTGGAAATTCACAAGTTACGATGTGCTACCCAGTCGCAGACGCTTCTGCTTGTTAAAAAATTTATTGCAATTAAAGTTGTATTGAATTTTTCCATCTTGTGATTCTAGAGCGGAAAGAAAATACATGAAGAAGGAATGGGGGTAAGCATCCTACAACCTATGTATATATCGAAGCGGCCAAGGTGCTTAGAAACATCTGAACAAAGCCTTTATTGTAAAGAGGATAATGTGCGTGCTCAGATATGGTGACTGTTCGGTCAGCATCAAAAGTGGCGGATCAGACTACGCGTCAAAAGTATCTACCACTCTCCAATAACTTAATAAGAAGAGATTTAAAAGTGGAAATATTACTGCCTTGGTTAAGACTTGAACTCATGGCCCCGGATCGATACTCCACAGGCCGTGAGTTCAAGTCTCACCCAAGGCAGTAATTTTTCCACTTTTAAATTTATTCTAAGCATAGCATTGCTCGTAGACTTCTGATTGTAAAAAAATAATTTAAACTGGTAGAGATTTTTGAACGCTGACTCTACCTATAGATATAAAAAAAAGAAAGAGAGAAAAGAAAAGTATTCCAGGGTGGCAGATAGGCAGATACTTCTGACGCGTTGTTTCATCCGCTGCTATTGATGCTGACTACATAGCTGAGTGCAGCTATAATTGGTCAAACCAAATTGTCAGTAAATAGGAACAAAAAAAACGCATTTAACTGATTTGCAAGACCGAAGTGATCCCATAAGTGTTCCGTTTGTCAAAACAAAGTTTTGCACGGAACACTAAAAACTGTGTTCATGCTTTTCTTTTGGGTGCTAGTCAGACAAAGATAGCATGAGTGTTTATGTTTGAAATGAGACAGTCCTTTGACAAATTACTTATACGTACGTATAATAAGAATTTTTTATGACAACAGTATTTTGTGTTAAGAAAACTTGCATTTATACGCAATTAAATGTACCTAAAATAATAATAATTGTTACAGTAATAAACGGACAGCTTTCGGGTAAGATTTTCCCGAATTTTTATTATGTGAATTAGTTATAATTTTGACCAATTTCCAAAAAGCAAAACTAGTCATTTTATTTATTTGGTCGTTTACGTTGTTATCTGACAAATAAGTACAGTCGCCATCAGATATATCGGAGCGGCCGAGGTGCTCAAAAATATCTGAACACGCACCTAGCGCCTTGAGAATAGATGCGTGTTCAGATATTTGTGAGCACCTCGGCCGCTCCGATATATCTGATGGCGACTGTACCTATATGTATACGTGTATCTATGTATCATATTTATGTCTTATGATGTATGTTGATCATATCTTTTCCCTTCACTAGCTCGGAAAGCCGTCTTTTATCCTTTAAAACAAGCGGGGAAAAACGCATTTTATCCACTAGTGGGGAAAGTAAATTGACCTTGGATGGGGCGTGTTTAAGTAGCTCGACAGAGAACAAAACGTAAAACGCTCATAATAATGGTTCGTTCGATATTAATTATCATTAAATAAATGGTTTGAGAATCTAATAAAAAATACCAGATTTAGCTTTATTTAATGTTTTAAAGTCATAAACCTTAAAATTCCATAATAAACGTTTGTTTTTTAATAATTATGTTAAATATAACTCTGAACGCACAAGTTAAGTCGATGCAATTTCAAAACGCATCATTGACATTTCATACGTCAGAAATGTCAACATTGTTAACAGAAATTTTACTTAAAAACCTCTCACGTAAAAGTACAGAATTTCCAGAGTTTCTTGTTATAATATCGTACAAAAATGAGTGATTGCAGTTGATGAAGATGATCTAACGCCTGTGGATGTTGCACTTTCCTCGCTATAGTGAGGGGAAAAGTTTTGTGTTACACACGGGTGCAAATGTATTTTACTTCTCGTGTGTTAAAACACTCGCTACGCTCAGGATTCTATTTTAGAACCACTCGCTTCGCTCGTGGTTCAACTATAGAATCCCTTCGCTTGCTCGTATTTCAATTCCACACTCGCGGGTAAAATACAACTTTGCACCCTTGTATAACAAATAACTATTCTATGTAGGTAGGTGAGGTGAGGTTGATTAATTTTCAATGATATCTACCTATTTAGCGAACCTTTGTGGCTACCACCAGTTTGGCACTGACATAAACGCTATCGAGAACGTATCTTACTTTCTATGCATCTCGCTTGTAGTAGTTGTAGTCGCATATTAGTGTGAGCGAGATGTATATAGAAAGTAAATTACGTAGACGTTAGCGTATATGTCAGTGTTGACACTGTCAGTGACTCATGATAAGGGTACTTATGTACTTTACCTAAAAATAAACCGTGTCACTCTTCTTGAACCTGCAGAAGCTAACTTACCTACTCAATTAAATTTTAAGTAGTTTTTGTTATATATGTTACCTACGTATTATTAGTAAATAATAGTAATTTTTTTCAACAGGTACTGAATAATCCCTCGGTTCTTCTACTATGAATAAAATATATGATAAAAATAAAATATGCAAATTAAAACATCGTTTCATTAAAAGTAAGCAAAAGTATGATCTACGTCTATTCAAGGCTAGAGTGAAAAAAGGCTAAAAGGTTACATCTCCAACCCTCTCGACCTACTGACGTGCTGATACTACTATTAAAGTATAAATTTTCTCAAATGATTTTTACGCCTCACACCCTAATCTCCCTTTATAAGCCTTTGTTTCTTTTGTTCAGCGGTTACCAATGCTACCGCTACTGACTGAACGGGAACAAACTCGTTTAAAAATAAATTTTACCGTCCTATTTACATGGTTCAAATTTATGTAGCAGCTTTGTATCCGGAGACCACATACAGGCAACCGATTGTCCTTCATTACCCATACTCATTACCCATACTCGTTATCTCAGAATGAGCTGTTACATTTTGAACCTTAATACTATCACGATAGTTGCTTTTTAACGACATGGTTGCTTTGACACCCGCTCGGCATGAGCCTTCCCATACAAACGGAGTTTTGTTCTCATTTTAAAACTACGTGTTGGATTGTAATGAAACTTTGCACATACAATGACATGAGGTATATCTAGGTCTGTAATTAGTTTGTATAGCTCCAGTTTATAAAACAAACGATATAGAGCAAAAACAAGTTTTGTATGAAAAAGTTGAATTCGCTTTATTTTTAACCGACTTCAAGATTTCAAAGGAGGAGGTTCTCAATTCGGTTGTTTTTTTTTTTTTTTTTTTTTTTATGTTTGTTACTCCATAACTCGTCATTTCTGGACCGATTTTGAAAATTCTTTTTTTGATAATAAGTTTATACATACAGATTGGTCCCGTTTTTGTCAAAAAGCAGTTCTGATGATGGGATCCATGAGGAATCGAGGGAACTCCTCAAATGTTAAAGGCATACATATAGTGATTTTAGTATTTTTATCAACAAATCAAGCACTTACATTTAAAAAAGTGACATTTGATGAAGTGGAACTGCTGATGATGATCAGAACGGAACTCTTCAATGACGCATAGTTCACGTTTGGCGATTTGTCCTCTTCGTTATGTTTGTTAAGCAAGTTAGGTTTTCAAGAAACATTTTTGTCAAGCTCGAGTTCTGATGATGGGATCCATGAGGAATCGAGGGAACTCCTCAAATATGAAAGGCATACATATAGTGATTTTTGTATTTTTATAAACAAATCCAGCACTTCCATTTTAAAAAGTGACATTTGATGAAGTGGAACTGCTGATGATGATCAGAACAGAACTCTTCAATGACGCATAGTTCACGTTTGGCGATTTGTCCTCTTCGTTATGTTTGTTAAGCAAGTTAGGTTTTCAAGAAACATTTTTGTCAAGCTCGAGTTCTGATGATGGGATCCATGAGGAATCGAGGGAACTCCTCAAATGTGAAAGGCATACATATAGCGATTTTTGTATTTTTATCAACAAATCCAGCATTTCCATTTTAAAAAGTGACATTTGATGAAGTGGAACTGCTGATGATGATCAGAATGGAACTCTTTAATGACGCATAGTTTACGTTTGGCGATTTGTCCACTTCTTTATGTTTGTTAAGCAACTTAAGTTTTTAAGACATATTTTTGTCAAGCTCGAGTTCTGATGATGAGACCCACGAGGAACCGAGGGAACTCCTCAAATGTGAAAGGCATACATATAGTGATTTTTGTATTTTCATCAACAAATCCAGCATTTACATTTAAAAAAGTGACATTTGATGAAGTGGAACTGTTGATGATGATCAGAATGGAACTATTCAGTGACACATAGTTCACGTTTGGCGATTTGTGCTCTTCCTTATGGACGCAAACCCAAACTTGGACCCGGACTCGGACCCGGACCCGGGTCTGAACATGGACCCCAACTCGGACCCGGACCCGGACCGAACTCTGACCCAAACCTGGACCCGGACAGCCGGACACGGACCCGGACTCGGATCCGGACCCAGACCCGGACCCGGAAATGCTACTAGAAGAGTGGGTTTGGTGGGTGGGTGTGTTTTGAACTGCGATTCTCACAGAACAGAACTGCTATCAGAAAAGTAGGTTAGGTTAGGTTAGAACTGCGACCCTTACAAAAACGAAATGCTACTAGAAAAGTGGGTCGGTTTACCTCCTTTTC
This sequence comes from Cydia strobilella, assembly GCF_947568885.1. Taxonomy (NCBI): domain Eukaryota; kingdom Metazoa; phylum Arthropoda; class Insecta; order Lepidoptera; family Tortricidae; genus Cydia; species Cydia strobilella. The sequence continues at coordinate 2,293,614 of NC_086063.1, read as the reverse complement.
TACATAATTAGGCAAAAGATGCTGTCTTTTTCATTTCATTGTCTGGAATCTAAGAATGCTTTCAGCGGCATCCCCTATTGAAGTCGGTTTTTTTTTCTTAAAAATTATTTTAACTATGGTATCTGAAGCTACATAAAATAATTACAGACATAGATATACCTTATCCTATTGTTACTACAAAGTTTCAGAGCAATCTAGCTAGTCGTTTTAAAATGAGAGCGGAACTACATTTGTATGGAGAAACGAGCTTGCCAGGCACTCTTAACAATAGGCACTCTTGGATAGAAACTGTAGGCTAGTTACCATGGTGAAATTAAAAGAAATCTGTCACCATCAAGCATACTACATCGGTTTTACCGTAGCTAAACCTATTGGAAAATTGATTGTTAGACGTAAATGATCAGCATCTTCACGGTTGTAGGACATGCGCAAGCGCAGACGTGATGCGTGTACTATTCTTGCTCTGTCTGTTTGTGATAATAGCGCAGGCGTATGATGACAGAGCGGGTACCGTGGTGAGTCTTAATTTACTTTAAACAGTGATTTTAATTAAAAAAGATTTTTAGAACCTATAAAAGTAATAAATCGCTTTTGTTGGAGATACCAACGTAAGTTAATAAACATATCTATATTTAGATTTTATATATTTGCATTTAACTAAACATAGTACACGTACCTACAATAGTTCTCATAACTACTCACGATCAGATGTCATTTATTTATATTTATTTATTTAATTACAAATATAAGCCTACAGTAATACCAAAGCACCTATAATTCTAACATCATGTCACTGTATTAGGTATTGTCAACAAACCATTAAGTATGCAAAAAATATAACACTGACTCTCGCGTTTTGTACACATAATTAATGTCATTAGGTCTAACGCGATTAAATTTCATTATTTAACCTTTTTCCGACGTTTCAGCTAGGTTGCACTAGCTGTGCAAAATCTCAATTGACATTTTGCTGGCCCAATGCTATGCAAAGCAATGCTGGGACGTCAAGTCTTCCGTGACCACGACTGGCTAAAAAATAAATGCATTCCCGTTGCCAGAAAGGTTTTGGGATTATACTGAGCAACTTTTACTATGGGACCAACCACGAATTCGCGCACCCATAGAAAATGGACCAGCCAAAATGTATGAAACAGCCAAATTTTTTTTCGCGATTTCGGTTTTGGTCCCATAGTAAAAGTTGCTCAGATAACTCTTTTTTTGTTTTTTTTATTTAAACAACTAAATCCGGAATTAAACTCGTTAGTTTGATGCTTTCGGGCGTGTGACAATCACTATACCTATAGTATAACCTACTACGGTATAGTTGTATCATTTTTTTCAACCGTTGGCGACAGCCGTACCACCAGCTCTTGACTGCTGAAAGTAAAAAGCATCGCTCCTTTACTTACAAATGGGAAAATATAACTTGTGATTCCATTTATTGTTTCAGACGAGCGTTAGGTCGCCAAATCCCACAGCTTTACGGAAACTATCATTTTTCAATTCTATTGCTACTCTGGCTGAGGTAACTTATTTCTTAAAAGTATTCCTTACTATAGTCCGACAAGAAATCGAGGAAAATAAATGAAAAAAAAAAAAAAATACACGTAACTTTCACATTTTTGACGTAAAATGTTTAAACATGGCAACAATTTAGTATAGATTTTTTTTTGTTACATTTAATTTAATTTCTACTATTTAATGCCGCACTATAATTTACTTGGGTACAATGAAGTCCTGCATTGGTTATGGACGTTTCTGGCATGATATCTAAAGAAAGGAGGAATTAGTTTATATAGCTCTAGTATATAAAACAAACGAAATAGAGCAAAAACAAGTTTTGTATGAATAACTTAAATTCGCTGTATTTTTTTACTATGGTATCTGAAGTTACATAAACTAATTACAGGCCTAGATATACCTTATCCTATTGTTAGTATAAAGTTTCAGAGCAATCTAGCTAGTCTTTTTAAAATGAGAGCGGAACTACGTTTGTATGGAGAACCGAGCTTGCCAGGGACTCTTAAGCAACACTTTTAAACAATTATAAATCAGTGAAGTTTACTTATGGCTGTGTCATCGACGTCATCGTATCCCCAAGTTTAAACGTTAAGGTGACGTGAATGTGTGTATTTCAAACTGCGTGGGTACGGCGACAGATGTTATCTCCATATAATTTTATAACCTTAAAACGTAAAATTTTGCAAAATAGTACTTAGATGACATATGTCACCGTACCCATGCTACTTGAAAAATACTGTATAGTTTGTAATATTCACAGTATGTACTTTATAATTGACTCGGAAGGGTAACTTATGATTAATTTTATCATTTCAGATCATAGCTAATGTTTTGGGGATAGTTATGGTAAAATATCTACATATAATTTGTGTCAATAGTAATGTTTAGTGAATTTTCTTATTGTCTAATACTCGTAAAAGTGTAATTTTTACTGCAATTATAGGATGGAAAGAAAATTATAGAACATGGCATTGGGGTAAGCCTCAGGCACTTTCTCTTAGGTATATTATTATGTAAATAATTAGGTATATTATTATGTAAATAATGTAATCTATAATGTTCATTTTTATTATTATTATTATTATTTATCAATCAGAGCCCACTGTGTCCCACTGCTGGGCAAAGGCCTCCCACCTCTTTTTCCACTCGTAATGTTTATGTATTTGTTGTTTGTATGTTTATGTATTTTTAATTAAAAAAAAGAAAAAAATAGGTATCCTCCTGACGACCAGCGTGCTACATGTAGTACCTACAAGTACATTAATAGTCCTAATTAATAAGTAATTATATCATATAGGTAATTAGTAATCCTATAAATGTATTTAATTACATATACACTTGTTTAATCCAATAGGTTAAAGTTTTTTTGTGTTTAATCGTATTAAAAGCATGCTTTTCTTGTTATAATCGATAATGAACGTAAGAGCGGTAGCATAACATTCACTTAACTTCCTATTTTCACGTGTAAATAGATTGAAAGTGTATAATTTCCTAACCTTTTATATTTATTATTTTATATTGCAGTAACGAGTGGCAAATATTTGCGTAAGTGTATGTCGCTTTTATTATTATTTAATTATATAGGTAGGTTATAGATTATAGTTGAAGTTAAATAAAGTTAAAGAAATGGATTAACCTTATAATAATGTGTAGTCTCTAAGGCAATTATTAATTATTGTATTTTTGATATTGGTAATTGTAATGTGCTAATGTGTGTACAATAAAGTTTTCATGAACTATTTTCTGATATTATATATACATAATTATATTAGGTAATATGTACGTAATCATAATTATTATGTACAATTTAATCATGAGAATAAAATGAAACGTTACTTAAGTAATTTTTTTTTTTTTCACCCAGGTACACAACACAAACAAATAGTTTTGTTTTTTAATGAAATAAACTCTCTGGTGAACTAAATGGTGTGGTTGTCATAGTTTTTTCTTGCATTTCCCTATTTACTCCCACAATTTTAACACATTAAAATTCTTTTAAGAGTTCTGAACCAGTGCCACAGTATTCGCCTGTTCCGCCTATCCCTCCTAATAGCATCATGAAATAGTGCACATGGAACAAGTACCTGTTTGTTTGCGTTTTATGAGTAAACTTTCCATAACTTACGAGTTTATAAGGGTGAGTGACTGTATCTTCAATTGGAAAGAAAATTAAATAAAAAAGAATATAATACATACAAAATTTATTACATATGATCAATACCTAGTTCAGAAATCAACTTCCATCATTTTGGTGCGGTTCTTCCTGTCGCGGACGACCACCTTCGACTGAGAGTAGAAGCCGATCTCGATGATCTCCCGAGACATAATCTCGTTCTTCAGACCTCCGTGAGACATGACAGCCTGCACCGGCAGCGCCCAGTAATGGTGACCCCTGTACACGTCATCGTAGTTCACAGCCACAGCTCCAGAAAGGCTGGCCAAGTATTCCATCTCGATTTGAATCGTACCCTTAGTAGCGTGGAGCTCAGTGGTCACAGATTGTCCTGGCTGGAGTAAGACGTCCATGGATGATGTAGCTCCGATGGTCACAGCTTCAGATTTCTCGGCACCAATACCCCAAGCGGATGTGTAGCTAAAGGCAGTAGATCCGCCCAGATTGGCCACCTCAATATCGACTCCATAGCTGATCTCCTGTCCTACAGAAAGCTCGCCACTCTTGGTCCAGTGAGATGAAACACGGTTCTCAACGGAGTGTGAGATGCCAACGTTGAAAGTAGCCGGCTTCGTGCTGTTGTTCTCAAAAACTTGCTGCATGACGATCAGGGGTTGAGAAGTGATCTTTAGAACTTTGCCGCTTTTCGGCACTAAGGTCCTTGCAACCTGGTCCCAGTTGTAAGTCCTGTACAGATCGCTCCAGGGAGTAGGGCTTTTAAGGAAGGCGTCATCAGGGCGTCTGCCGAAGTAGGCGTTGACGGCGTTCTTGAGGTTGTTGTCTCCCAAGCTGAAGCTGATGCGCTCCTGGTCGGAGATGATGTCCATTTGGCTGCCGGTGTAGTGGACTTTCATTTCTGAGTTCTCGTTCTCGAACTTGCCGCTGACCTCCACGTTGATGCGGGCGTGCACCAGCGCAGGGAGGACGAGGAGGAGGAATCTGAACGCCATGGCTCTGAAAAGAGGAAAAAGGTTTCTTAATTAATAAATGCCTACATGTAGGTAAATATGGGTAGGAAACTTTATTCTAGATGCAACTTATAAATGAACCGGGTTATCATTGTTCAAAAAATATATAAGGTATTGAAAAAAAGTGGTATTAATACGTATAGAAAGACTTAACTTATAGAAATGTTAGCAAAGTATATAGTTAAATTTACAAGTTAAGAAATAAAAGAAACAAGTTTCTGTTTCATTCTGAGAGAAGAAGAATTTAATTTGTAAAGTCAAATCTAATAATGCAAGACTAAATAAAGGACTTTAACTTGAACCAAAAAATTAAATAAAATAAAATAAAAAACACCAAAAATACTTACATTTCAAATGCTAGATGATAAGTATATATAAAATTTAAATTAAATTAAAAGATAAAAAAGAAGTCAAGACACAACTGATGATGTCTAAATGACTTCTTAAACTATGTTCATTTGAATTTCTCACAAATATTTATACTACTATTGAAATATGAAAATAGCAAATGTAACATGTTCAAATAAAACTGCTGTTAAATGTTTTTAGCTGAAACGGTAACGCTGATAATTTTTGCTAAGTTTGCAGACAAGTCTTAAGTCGTCGTTCCAGCAGATTGAAAGCGATTAAATGCTATAAAACTTGAATGCTACCCATGTATACTTACTTAAGTTTGCATTTATATTTGTGTTAGCACTGTTAGCTAGGTACTTGTAGGTATTTGATAAATTTATATCTTGAGTTAGGGGTAAGGTTGGGTAAGGGATATTTTAGATTAGGTTTACAAGAGATGCCTAACATAAAACATCATCTCATTCTTAAGGACCATCATTTTTTATACCACATCAAACATCAAACATTTATTCAGCAAATAGGCCACAGGGGCACTTTTACATGTCAATTTTTACAAACAATAAAATTAACCCAAAATTACAAAAAGAAAAAAAAAACAATTACATAAATGTCAAATTACACAAAAAAAAGCTAATAAAAAATATACAAACAACAGAAGTACTAAAATTGTTTAGAGATGTAAAAGTCTCTAGGTGTCAGAGATAAAATGTATATGAAAAAAAAAAAAAATGAAAAATATATTTATTTTGCACACAAAAATGGGAATTTGCAGATTTAGTATACATGAGGTCCAGGTTGCGCGCATACAGCGGTACATTTAAAACAGTATGAACAGGGGTCCCCAAACTAGGCATAGCCTGTATCTTGGGCGACCAGTTAGTGAATTAAAAACTAGATTGAAAAAAAAAAAGAAAGTATGTCTAAAGATGAAGATAGGTGCTAGTGCTAATAACCTTAGCTACTAGGGATTTACGTTGGTCAGTCTGTCAGTCAAGTCTCTTACGGCTAAGTGTCTATACCTATAGGTTAAATGTCTAATTATATAATAATAAAAAAGATCATCAAATTATCCAGAGATGTAAAGGGTCTCTAAGACTTGAATTGTTATATAATTAATAAAAAGACAAGATATTAAATCAGACAAACAGACAAGAACCGAATGAAGTGCCTCACGTTAATGCCACTCAAAAGTAAAGTTACATAGGTAAAATGTCGTTATTAAACAAGCATACTGCCCGCATGATGGTAAGCAGTCACCGTAGCCTATGGAACACCAGAGGTGATACATGCGCGTTGCCGACCTTTTAAAAACCTGTACACTCCTTTAAATTATCATGACATTAATAAAATTATCATCGTCATCTAAGCGCCAACTTTAGGCTTAAAACTTGACGTTTGTACTTAATAATTTAAATTTTGATTTGGCATGCATGAACTTTACTCAATAGTTTTCACATGCCCTCATTGCCTTATATAAGGCCGAACATATGTTCTCATGTCATGTTATATGTTCTCGTGAATAAACTTTCATTTCATTTCTATGCTAATGCGCAATAATAGAGCTTTGCAGGATCCCCATTATACTACTAAACAGTAGTACTTAGGTACATCAGTTAGTTTTAAATACACGCAATTTATAACTGGCCAGTGAAATCAAGAAAGCAACCATAAAAATCTAAATTTTTGAATTTCAACGTCCGCGGTAGTTTCTTTAGTCCTTTTGATATTCCAATGCCATAACAGCAGCATTATTCTATAGACTTAAATATAGCCGGTCAAACAACTTTGTCAGTAGAAAAAGGCGCGAAATTCTAATTTTCTATGGTACGATTACTCTTCGCGCCTACATTTTTTAAATTTGCCGCTTTTTTTACTCACGGAAATGGCTTGACAGACTAAAGCATTATTTTTACCAATTAATTTAAACATATAAGTCAATAACAACTACTTATACAAACTACTACTACTAACAATAACTTATTACATCGAAAGTAAATGCTAGTTGTTGCACATAACGTTTATTAACATTTATAATCTTAACATAGTATCGCTTTGAATGGAACAATAGCTTTATTTATAATCGCTACTAGTACTACATAATGTAATTTATACTTACGTATGATCTAAACGTACTTACGTACGAAATCACGACACATGTTTGCGATTCGCTGACTCAAAATGGACGAAGTTCACTGGCTATTTAATTAGGGTGCTTGACAAAACTGGAAATATAATGTTATTCTAATGTCTAACCTAACATTATATTTATTTATACTTTATTGCACATAAAATAAGTACAAATGGTGAACTTAATGCCTTAAGGCATTCTCTACCAGTCAACCACTGGGCCAAAAAGAGACGTTTGTTGGTGCAGGCTTTGTACTGTATTTGAAAATAATTAAACGATATCACTACCTACTATTTACAAATTAAATACTAATTATAGTATACCTATTATATTTATATATTGGTATAAACATTTTAGTATGAGTTAAGGTTATCCGACTTACTCGAAACTGACTCGAAAGCCTAATTTTCGTACGTACAGTCAAAATATTTAATTTCCGACGCATTTCGTACCTTGTCACAGTGACAATCAATATGCAAGTCGCTTGAGACCACCTTGAGACCTCATACTATTGTCACTGTGACAAGGTACGAAATGAGTCGGAAAATAAATTCATTGATTGTAACTAACCTTATATGGGCTACTTGCGCGTTTCTTCTTTTTGTTCATCTTAAAGAGGTTTCGAGTTACAGAAGTAAGACGTATGAAAAATTCATATTAGAGAGGTATAGCTATTTATGCAACAAGTGCGGAAAATGGCTGTAATTAGTTAATGTAGCTTTAGTTTAGATACCATAGTTAAACAAATACAGCGAATTTAAGTTTTTCATACATAACTTGTTTTTGCTCTATTTTGTTTGTTTCATAAACTGGAGTTATAAAAACTAATTTCAGACCTAGATATACCTCATGTCATTGTATGTGCAAAGTTTCATTACATTCCAAAACGCAGTTTCAAAATGAGAGCGGAACTACGTTTGTATGGGAAGGTGCAATTCGGCCGAGCTTACCGGGGACTCTTAAAAGATAAATGTGACACTGCCAACCAATCCGGTCCTAGAGATAAATGAAAACTATAAAACAATATTTAAAAACCTCCTTAATAAAAAAGGGTACTACAGTGTCGAAGAGTATCTTAACGATAAAACTGCTTGGCCTAAATTGAATCAAAACAAGAACGACTGCATGAAGCTTAATAATTAATTATTTTTAGATAAATTAGACCCTTAAATAACTGTTTAATGTACCTACCTAAAACTTCTTTGTTTTGTCTGTTGTTATTGTAAATTTATTATATAGCTATTATTGTTAGAATTTGATTATTGTGCTTATAATTTTATTTTTGACGATGCAAAATGTTGATTCTGGCAACAAGTAGGTAAGTATAATTTGTATGTAATGTAACTACCATTAGGTAAATGCACTTTATGCGCATGCATGCTTTATTTCTAGTTTAGTATTAATTTCGTTTATGATAAAATGTAGATTTTTTGACGATGCAAAAGCGATCCAACAGATCCTACTTAAATAAATTGATCTTTATCTTTTATCTTATGTTAATAAAAAAGGCATATCGAATTAAAGTTTTATTCCTTTTAATTTAATCTGAATAATTTAAGTTTACTGTGCAGAAACAAATCTGTTATTATATTATTGATGACCTCAAACATCCTTTAATCATCCATCGTGGATGATGTCTTATGTCTACCCATTTATAGGCCTCCAATCAAGTGTAGTGTGTGCTACATCATAATCGTCATCGGCAACGGCGTCGTCGGCAAAACGTTCATTGGTAACGTCGTCGGCAACACCGTCTTCGGCAATCCGTTCATTGGTAACGTCGTCGGCAACACCGTCTTCGGCAACCCGTTCATTGGTAACGTCGTCGGCAACGCCATCTTCGGCAAATCGTTCATTGGTAACGTCGTCGGCAACACCGTCTACGGCAAACCGTTCATTGGTAACGTCGTCGGCAACGCCGTCTTCGGCAAATCGTTCATTGGTAACGTCGTCGGCAACACCGTCTACGGCAAACCGTTCATTGGTAACGTCGTCGGCAACGCCGTCATCGGGCGGGTTGAGCTCCTCCTGCAGGTCCGACCTAGAATGAGAGAGATAATGAGAAATAATAGATTTTGTCACAAGGGAACAAAATTACATATTTACGGCGTGGGGGTACAGTGGATCCTGAACTAAGCGAAGGATTCAAGTATTAACGCCCAATTTTTTGCTACCATGTGACACACACTGCTTTTCACATCACCTGTGAGGAAATTATTATGTTCTAAAATAAATGCAATAAAGAAACAAAATCGTGTCCTTGAACAGAAAAGTGGCACTTTAGTCCCTCCTAGTCCTAGCGGGGAAGAAAAGTAATCAGTAATCAGTAATCAGTAATCGCTAGGGCACAAAATGACATATTTAAGGCGTGGGCGTACATTGAATCCTAATGAGGGATTCAAGTGTTAACGCCCAGGAATTAATTTTGCTACCATATGACATGTAATGATTTATATCACATCACCTGTGAGAAAGTTTAATTATCTTAGTGATGAAACAGATTTTTTATCAATCTTATGGAAAAACCCGTTAAATTAAGGCGCAATTCAAATTAAGCGGTCACGCTGTCATACAAAATTTGTACGCCTATGTGTTGTGACCTCAATTGTTTTATACAGGGTTTTTTTACAGCAACTTTTACCACGGGACCAACCCCGAAATTGACTCAAAATTTGACTCTCCTTTACAAAATATCAATATCATACCGCAGCCAAAATAATATTTTAATTATTATATGAAACAGTCAATATTTTTTTGTGATTTCGGTATATTAAAAGTTGCTCAGTATGACCAACCAGTCCACCAGTATACCACCACCAGTCCACCAGTTGACCAGTATGTTGTATCAGTATTCACATGATAAAATATTACAAAACCCATGGTAGAGTGTACTCGATCCCATGGCGCCCTCGCAAACGGCAAAGCGGATGCAACGCCGGAATGGGTTTAGTGGGTATTAGGGCCAGGTTCTCCCTCCCCTCGCGCCAGTTGAGAGGGGACAGGAGCGGCGAGTCCCACACACCCCCCCATCAATGGCCTTCCCGCGGCCGGGGGGACGGTGCGTAAAAGCATTCGCCCACTCCGTGAACAAAAAAAGGTAGTTTATGGCTAAGTCACAAGAGACAAGTGGACCCGGGTATGTCCTTAAACTACGTCTAAAAGAGAGGTATGGGCACTGTGAATGTCATCTCGCTTTGTGTGGTAGGGCACAGCACAGCGGATGTCATATCAGATCTAGAGCAGAGTCCAACTGGGGAAGTACCTTACCGTTAGACCTAACTCATAGTGTTGTGTTCCTGCTGGTGAGTTAGGGTCGGCAACGCGCATGGTGTTGCCGGAGGCGTAGGTGACTGTTTACCATCAGGGCCGTATGCTTGTTTGCCACCGACATTGTATAAAAATTACCAACCTGGACGTATCCTTCATCTGAACTACACAGAACTCCTTGGGTGGAGAGAAGATGCACAGCGTTTTTTTCGACGAAGGGTTCTGGTATTCGCTGTCAGAGAGTTGCTCCTGACGGCTCGGCCTATTGGATGGCCTACGCGGCCTGCGCGGCCTACGCGGCCTACGGGGTAATCTCGGTTTCTATTGACATAAAATATAAATATTAATGTTGTAACGCTGTCCGGCCGCCGATGATGAATAAAACGCGAAAAACAATAGTACAGTCTTAAACAAAAGGCGCGCTGGCAGCGGCATCCGTATCGGCCAGGCCGCCAGCACGCGCGCAGCATAGAGATTGATAGTTCCGTCGCCTACAAATGTAATGTACATTACAGTACAAGTGCTAAAAGTAGGAGATTCGTATTTACATCGTACAACGTTTTACAGTAAATATAGCCCTTAAAATTTTCGATAGGCACGTAACGGGCTAATTACAGCACACCATACAATATTATGTACTTTACACAGTGTTATTTGAAATTCTGTTAACTTCAGGGTATGGCTAAGTACATTTTAGAAAAGTAAATGATTTAAAAAATGTTTTATTCATTCATTAATTATATTTTTTTATATATATAGTACGTTTTTGTTTGAAGAAACATCACTTGTGACACTGACATCTAATCCATATCGTATCTATATACGCAATATTTGACGTATCTTAAAGTTCGAATCCGGCTGATAGTCCGCCATAACACTTATAGCTGTTGTCCCTGGCGCTGTGGGCACATTTAACTATTATTACTAACGTATATAACCGACACAGAGAACCAGTATTTTGCGCTATGAACTGCTGCCGTGTTGGAATCAAACCATAGAAGCGGAGCGTGAATCTGGCGACCTAAACACGAAAGCGCCATGAATTTTACGGAGCTTACGACGTTTTGGTCGCGTAGTACAGGTTGTGATTGCGATAATTTCATTGTTTGGTATGTCGTCTCTATAGTAATAATATCTCAATGCACTAAATACTAGGTATGACGCCTTTAGGGGTTTTTGGCGTTGATAGGGTTAAACAAAAAACAATTCTTACATTATTCGATGCTGCTTCTAGTCTTGAAACTCCAACCTTGGATACTTCCTGAAAACGCAAGAGAAATTACAAAACAGTGAAAACATACTTTCTATAATGTTAATATTCAGAAAGGAAAATGGGGACTAAGTGTATATATGCAGCAGCGGTCCTCGTTCCTTAGTTCTGCAGTGCTTGGGGCCCAATGTTTGAATTTCTATCGCACGATTTCGTATTCTCCATTTAACCTTTTGGATTAAATTAAATAAAAAAACTTTAGCTTTAGGCACAGAATAAATAGTATTCCAAAATATTTAGATCAGTACGGTTTTTACTCACTATTATTTTTAGTTGCTTTTGGCGACATGTTTCGGATTCTTTGGGAATCCTTCCTCAGGCACGAGTGTCCGCGGCGGTTGTGCGTCGTGCACTGCCGTGCCAAACCGCCGCCGCCACGTGCCGTATAAACCGTACTTACTGATCTAAATATTTTGAAATATGTCTCACGATAGTTTAAGTGCGATAAATAGTATTATTTATTGATACTTGACTCCAGTCAAACTAGGTAATTACAGTTAATCATAATCATAATAATAACTACTATTTCTAGACACCAAAATTGGTGTGGGCCACATGTACTTGTAGCGACACGACTAAATCGCGGAGTGAGCCACGCCTGCATTAAGGTGACTGTCCATTTTCAACCGCAGCTGCGTTACTGCTCCGACACTACTGCAGCGGCCTGAACGCGTCGGTGTTATTGTCAATTTCCATAGTAAAATGAATGACGATATCGACTGCACGTAATATGGCGATTTTAACGTTTTCCCAACCGCAGCTGCACTACTGCTCCGACAAGTTTAAGTTTTAGTTTTTTATTAGTTTAAGTTTAATAATTAAGGAAGACACAGTACTTACATTCGCAGTTACTTCTGCCACCTACAATATAATAATTTAGATAAAACTTAAATAAGTTCTTGGTCACAAAAAATAAAATTGCTGCCTCGCACAGCTAATCTGTGGAAATTGTTGAATGGACTGTCACATTCGGTATTTCCAGACCGAAACGACCTTTTAAACCTTTTAAAATGCCGGCAACGCACTAACAACCCCTACAACATCAGAGGGGTTGTAAGTGCGTTGCCGGTATTTAAGATGGGTATACGCTCTTAAGAAAAATGATGAAAAATGATTTTAGGATAAAAAAAAGTGTGTGCGTGTAATCTTTACGTGCGATTGAAGTAAAACTTCATTGACGTTTATCGCTATGTATGTTGGCACATTGACGTGTGTCCTAGCTATGGTGCGTGTGTCACTATCACTACTGAGCGTTACTTGCGTAAGAACAAAATCTGAGAGCTTAAAGAAGTTTTGAAGTTTTACTTCAAAAATAACATACCTAAAGAGCTATAGTAGATTGTGTTACAAGTTACAAGGGAGCAAAATGACATATTTTTTATTTACGGCAAGGGCGTACATTGAATCCTAAACGAAGCGAAGGATTATATAATAGAATCCCGAGAGTAACGAGGGATTCTAAAGTAGAATCCTGAGCGCAGTGAGGGATTCAAGTGTGTTACGCCAGAGATGGAAATCATTTTGCTACCATGTGACACATACTGCTTTTCACATCAGGTAATTATGATGTTACAAATATTATTTAAGCTAAAAAAATAATGTGCAAAAAACTTAGAAAATAGTGTCATAGAACAGAAAAGTGTTCCTTTGACCCCTCCTAGCAGGGAAGAAAAACCCCTTTTTCGAATTGGTGATGTGAAAAAGTTTATTTGTTTTATCTCTATATTTTGCCTTATTTTGGGGAATTATTTTCTGGATATAAATAAAATTTACAAACCATCTGAAAAAATATGTAATTTTTTATGAGAATACTGATAGATCGGTATCGTATCGCTGTGTCTTCTTATAAGCATTGTTCGAATCGGGCAGGTTGTTATTATAACATTTAAAACTCGCGGTTTGAACATATATTAAATCACATTTAGAAACGGGATAAATTCGCGATTGACCCGTTTCTAAATGTGATTTAATATAGGTTGTTATTAATTAGTTAAGTGCTCATCAACTGCGGTGTCACTTTACAAGTATGTGGGCAATTTTATTCACTTTACTATTGTTAATCAATAAAGAGCAAGCAGTCCCTGGTGCCGGTGCCGACGGAGCACTACCGCAGCTACCGGCGGCCGTCACAGTCACAGGCCGAGTCTTCGCCGGCCTGCCCGGCCTCCGCGGCCTCTTCGGCCTCCGCGGCCTCCCCGGCCTCGCAGCCCCCTCCGGCCTCGCCCCCGCAGCCCCCGCAGGTGCCGCTGCTGCAGGCTCCGCCCGCGCCGCCGAGGAAGCCGCATAATTATATGCACGCTTCTAATCCGAATTTGCTGGGTAAGTAACCCACCACCTCATACGTAAAATGACTGCTACAGAAAGAGGGACTTTTGAGCCCTTTCACGTATACGGGTTTAACGAACGCTGCTGGCCGACTCCATTGTCACGTGAAAATCGTGCAATAAACTATTTAGACGCAAGGTTGGCCTACATTAATTAATGTTTATTTATCGCCGTACTGCGTCATCGACAGCGATGATGAAGATTATATGTACTGGGTAGGTATATTATATGCACATTATATGTATATAATAATATTGTTTACCTGTTAAAATATTTTATCATATTTTGCGTATCAGCATATATTATAATAAAAACAAATTTGAAAGGTATATATATTTTAAGAAAAGTTAATTTATTTAAGTAATGGGACCTTGGTCGGCGGACATGAAAGCCTTTATGAGAGCCCTGTCGGCACGGCTGGTCGACTCTTCAGGAGACCACAGGGCTGGCGCTTACCTCTCCCAGCGTATATCGCTGACAATACAGAGAGGTAACGCAGCCAGCGTTATGGGGTCAATGCCGCAGGCGGAGATTTTGGACGGGGTGTTCTTTTTATAACTTCAGTATAATTTTTTCTTTTTATATTTAGCTTTAATTTAGTTTTAATATAGTTTTATTTAACATTAATTTAATTTTTAAGTAGATATATAGCTATATTTATTCATTAATAGATTATATTTTGAGAATCTGTAATATATTTTATTCTTAATTTTTAATTTTAATTTTTATGTTTCACAGCTTTTCTGAGCCATGTTGATTGATGAATAAATAAATTAATAAATATTAACAAATTAACAATAGGGTATTTGACTGTATTTAAAATAAATTATTTTAAACCATGCAAGAAATAAAGCACCAGAAGATTAATGGAGTAACGTAGACAGCAGTTATTTTTAGACACAATTTCTATTTTAAAACTCGTATAAAACTATAAAAAGTAGGTAATTTGATTGTGACGTCACATGCTAGTGTTTCATATAAATTCTATAGTAGCAAAACCGTTTTGACAGTTCGAAAAAAGAAACTAATTTGACTGTTAATTAACAATTAAATCTATGAATACAAATAATAACATAAGGTAACTATAAGAATGTATTTAAGAATGTTTTACGTCCATCCGTCCTATCGTATCCGTCAAACCAAAGATATAATCCGGGGAAGTCACACTACAAGTTCCGTGATATTTCGAAATTGTAACTTTTTTTATATGATTTTAATACTCCTAATATATTTAGTTTGACCATAGAGTACCTTATACTAGAGCGGTACTGTCATAGTAAATTTCGTAACCCCAGTAAATTCACTGCCATCTGTCGACACTCTTTAAAACTAAAAATGAAGATTTATAAAAATACGATAAAATGTATTTAAATATGGATAAATGTTTTTTTTTATTTGCATTAATTATTTTTATGATTTTGACCCATGTTCTTTCACTGATATGCGTTAAAATTGTTAAATAACAAACGAAACCGTCAACGCCATCTATACGACAGTAGGCCAAAGCTAGTAGCGCCCTCTGAACGAGAATCAAATTTTCTTGATTTTCGAGGCACGTTTTTTCCTTAGACTGTTCTATTACGGAGTTATATCTATCTTTGGTCAAACCAAAGATATAATCCGGGGAAGTCACACTACAAGTTCCGTGATATTTCGAAATTGTAACTTTTTTTATATGTTTTTAATACTCCTAATATATTTAGTTTGACATATAACTAGAGGTAAATTGCTAGGTATATTGATATAGAGTATACTTAATTTCATAAAAATATATGCTTTGTAACATACAAAAACCGGCCAAGTGCGAGTCGGACTCGCGCACCGAGGGTTCCGTACTTTTTAGTATTTGTTGTTATAGCGGCAACAGAAATACATCATCTGTGAAAATTTCAACTGTCTAGCTATCACGGTTCATGAGATACAGCCTGGTTATAGGCAGACAGACGGACAGACGGACAGCAGATTCTTAGTAATAGGGTCCCGTTTTTACCCTTTGGGACGGAACCCTAAAAACAAAGAATAAGAATCACCCAAATGGTACTACAATGTTTTGTTGTAAAAATATACCTGTAATGCTTCAGGGTCTACATCTTTTCCTTCCTGTAAGGTAAAATAGTGGTACAGTGATTAGTTTGGCCCTGGACTCTCATTTCAAACATAAAGATAATCATACTGTCTTTGTCTTACGCTAGTACTAGCACGCAAAAGAAAGGGATGAATAGTTTTCTTTGTTTTTACTTACTGACAAATTGTGACTCAGACTATAAATAAGTGACCCTGCCTACGAATCACCACGCTGACAACTGACATCCTGATGCAGACAATTTTCTGCAAGCTTTGCCAAATTTAAACTGTATAAACTACAAAATATTTATCAGTACGGTTTTTACTCACTATTATTTTTAGTCGCTTTTGGCGACATGTTTCGGATTTTAAAAAGCGACTAAAAATAATAGTGAGTAAAAACCGTACTGATAAATATTTTGAAATATGTCTCACGATAGTTTAAGTGCGGTGTATAAACTACCCATCAAAAAATTACATGTAAAAAGATGCCAGTCTCGCAACGCAATACTTCTACTACAAAAAAGTTTAGAGATGTAATGTGATTGTGATACCAAGTCGGTTATTTTAGTCAGTGCCAGGGGGTGTTAAAACCGCATCAATATTAGATATCTTTAATTTTTAATACGTATAATGACTTGTTAAGCTAAAATTTACTTGTTTAAAATTTGAAGCTTGTTGGTTGGCTAGAAGTACCTTAGAATTATGATGATCGGTGAGTGAGTGAGTGACAAAAGTAAGGAACTTTGACGTGCAATAATTCTTAAACTACAAGTTCAAATTGAATGTTCTTGGGAATATATATAAGCCATATCATGCCCTATATGTCACTGAAAATTGAAGACTCTAGCTTTAGCCAGCACAAAATTACAGGACGTCGAAAATGGCCTGAATGGCTTCGAGATAAGGATGGTACGGCCAGATTTTTTTATTATACATATCATTAATCATGATATTTTGTCTATGTGCTAATAACAATGTTGTCCCGCGTTTAGTAACTTACCAATCTTTCGGACAACTTTTTGTGGATAAATGATATTAACTTCCTCCCAGTGCCCTGAAAATGAAAAAGTAAGTCAAGTAGGTACCATAAAACCACCCAACTTAGTCTAAAAGCTGTGGTGGTGGTGTGGTAAAACTGTGCTCCAAAAAGCGCTCGATTATCTTGGTTTAGGTGCCCTGTTCTTAGTATTAAATACGGGAAATTAGGGGGTCTCGACGCCAATTACAACTTTGTTCCTTTCGGTGTCGAGACCCCCGGTCTGTGAGGAATGCTGCCAGTATTTATTATATTTGGACCCGGGAATATCCTTAAACTACGTCCGGACCCGGGTATGTCCCTAAACTACGTCCAAAGGAGAGATATGGGCACTGTGAATGACATCTCGCTTTGTGTGATAGGGCACAGCGCAGCGGATGTCATTCCAAGTCTAGAGCAGAGCCCAATTGGGGAAGTACCTCCACCTTACAGAAAACCGCAGCCAAATAACACTAGACCCTACTCATAGTGTTGTGTTCCTGCCGGTGAGTAAGGTTGCCAGAGCTCAACGAGGGTGCGGTGTTAGGGTCGGCAACGCGCATGTAACTCCTCTGGAGTTGCAGGCGTACATAGGCTACGGAGGTTGCTTAACATCAGGCGGGCCGTATGCTTGTTTTCCACCGACGTAGTATATAAAAAAAAAACTTGGGCACTATGGTCCTATGCTCTTTAGATTTAGTTTTTAATTGGGTTAAGTTTGCACTGCACCTTTATTTACATTTTATTCTCCTAAATGACTTAAATAAATCTTAAAGTATTTAATATTGTCTTCGGTTACCGCGATAATTACTCATGAAATAGAACTATGAACGCTGTAAAGGGTTCGAAACGTCGGGATGTATTATAAATTCAATATACGCGATATAATGCGTTTTCATAGTTTTATTTCTTAAAGTATTTACATAGGTAATAAAAAAATTCATAATAATAATACTTACCCTGGTTGCCACTTGAGTGAGCTAAAATAAGACGTATTCATAAAGATAAAGATAAGATAATAGTATTTTGTGCAATAGGTACATAATAAGGGTCCGAATTTACAAAACGAAAAGAGGTTGTGTTTTGTAAAGACAGGCCCGAGAAATTTGAGACCCTAAAATGGGGTGAGTAGGAACAAAACTGACATTCAAACCTCGATAACATTTTAAATTTACATATGCAAACTGAATGGTGTATATAATAAGTGTTCCGGACGTTTGTATTTTAGTTTTAATTTTACGAGCCCCGATGCAAATTAGTTCTTCTAGTTCCACACAACAAATTTGTTTATTCCAATAAATTTTACACATGCAGATAAAATGACCCAGTAATGGGAACCGTAATAGTAATGTTTAATCTAGTTTATTTTGATCGTATAATAAAATCGCATGAGACTTATTGTTAAAAAAATGTACTTTTCAAAAACGTTCTCCAAATCATACTGTCCTCTCCTATAGCACTGCTGCATGCATGGACTCGAAACAAAATTGTCAGTACATTTGTAGAGCCGTGTTGCTTTCCCTAGAAATAGCACTTTTCACATCTGTTATATTCCTACCCGTCAAATAGAAAATCGTTATTTTTTTTTCTTTCAGTACAAACGGTATTTCTTGTATTTGGATTTAGTTATTGGAGAATATTACCATATAAAATTAAACTACATTAGCATTAGCATTAAATGTTAGTGATTTTTAAACTTAAACATTATTTTTGTACAAACGCGAGAACTTCAAAAAATGGTCTGACTAGACGAAAACATATGCATCCTCGTATTTTGGGTAGTTCCATTTTCCATTTCATAACTTTGATGATAAACAGGATATCATACCTCACCCCGTAGTCCCTCGTAATTGGGGTGAGATGGGATTTCATACAAAGGTGATTTTGGAAGATTGTTGGATCGATTTTATTTATTATGAGTATTACTATAGCTCCATTTTAAATTGGAATACATTATTTTTGTAGCAGTAGCCTTAAAATCCTATCTCACCCCCCTTTCACCCCGTCACTCCCCATTCATAACTCAACTCTCCCCGCAAACCCTATTCACTCCATTTTACGGTATGTAGAGTTGCACACAATGTTTTTTCTAAGACAGTAACGTAACCTAAATTATAAATAAAATCAAAGTAAATATTGGTTTGTTAGATGTTTGCCTGGAAGTCAGATTATGTTCAAACAATTCCAATTGCATAATATTGTATGAATATTCCTAAAAACACTGGCTTTTAGGATTCTAAAGAAAAGGATCTGAACTAAATAACTTTTTGTTCTAACTGATAGGCTGATATCGTCCGGCGGACTGATAATCAGTGGCCCCTTCATTTAGAATCGGGCTCGCTCCGTCTAGCTATAAAGATGCAAATACCAGCAAGAGAAATATCATAAAAAAATAATACCTTTGTGCCCATAAGTGTGGTTTGCTGTAATAAAGTGTATTCAAATTAACAACTAGTGAGGTATATGCACTAAAGAAGGCCCATCATGAGCTCCATCTTAGGCCCTGTCTTCACTTTCCATCAGGTGTGACTAGGGCCAATCGCCGATCAGTTTATAATAAAAAATAAAAAAAAGTTACCCGTGATCCACTGTGACCCACTCTCCCCTACTTCTCTGTGGTAAAGCCTAGATATTAAAAGTGAAGTACCTATCAAAAGATGTAAATAGGGTTATGTGGTACCTTTTCTATATAAGAACCAGATACTATTAGAAAAGGTACCACAACACAACCCTATTTACATCTTTGAATACTTATTAGTATATCAAAGAAATATAATATGAATAACACACTTACTCCTTTTTTCACAAGACCAGATAATCTTGAATATAAATGAACTTCGCCTCCCTGAAAAATTTGAAAATATTAAATCTTCGGTTTTAATATTTTAAAAGTGAATGAACTTTTAGGAAAATTATATATTCTTTTACGATATGAAAACTTATCAAACGTTTTTTGGATGAATACGAGTACGCGTGCTTCGCCTGTCGTTTTACTGTTTTTTTCATTTTTACGCATATAAAATCTGTCACCTAAAAGAATAGAATTTCATTTATATATTTTTTTTCTAAAAACATAATGACCTAAACTAAAAACCTTCAACCTATCACCTTTAACTAATTTACACAAAACCTTTACAAATTATACATATAAACCTTCCTCTTGAATCACTATCTATTATAAAAACCGCATCAAAATACGTTGCGTAGTTTTAAAGATCTAAGCATACACAGGGACGGACGGACGGACAGACAGCGGAAAGCGACTTTGTTTTATACTATGTAGTGATGAATACTAGTTTTGATTTATAAACCTTTTCTTAAGCGAGGTTTAGACTGGCAAGAACTTGCATACAATTTTCATTACATTGCGGTATCTGATCAAACTTTTGAATGCAGTTTACCTTAGTAGTCGGCAATGTAACGTAAATTGCATGCAAGTTCTTGCTAGTCTAAACCTCGCTTTAAGGTGATTACTATAGTTGCTAAAAGATAAAATCCAATCAAAAGATGAAGGAGATCGGTCCTATGAATGCCTATGAAGCCGATGGTCCTGGGTTCGAATGCCGGTATGGGTATTTATTTGTGTGATGCCGATATTAATGTAAATTAGTGTAAAAATGTCCTTCAGGTGCATTCCACGAGAATGTCCCTTACGAAACGCCGTTCTTCTAATAGTTCTGAAAAGGCTGAGAAAATTATATTGGGTCTGATAATATTTCATGACTTTGCTAACAAATTGGCGGTATATTCTCGAGCTTTACGGATTTAATTGAATTAGCTGCCATCATCATCATCATCATCATGTCAGCCGATAGACGTCCACTGCTGGACATAGGCCTCCCCCGAGGCTCGCCACTCCGACCGATCCTGTGCCGCTCGCATCCACCGAATTCCCGCGACCTTCACCAGGTCGTCGCTCCATTAGCTGCCATACAAGGCAAAAATATTTCGTTAGTGACATTCTCGTGGAATATATGCCCCTTTATTTTATTTATAAAGCTTTCATCCTTACCTCGTCTTCTAGGATTCTGTCTATTTCCTAATGTAACAAAATTAGTATAATCATGTTAGTATTTTAAAAGAGCTGCTTAATAATAATTATAATTAATGAAACAATTGACCTTCGCACTAATCTCCATACAGGAAAAACACAAATTAGTTGTACATAATGTACATAATTATATTTAACTAAACTAGTATCAAACTCCTGCTGTATCTTATCTCGAAAAAAAAGATGTCTAATCTTTTTTGTACAACAAATTAATATTGCAATATTTACGGAGACTATAAAACTTTAATATTTACTTAATGTATACTTACCAACTAAAAAAAAACGTGTCATTAATATATTTATAGAATTATAATTTCGCTCTCAAAATTTGCGCGCGCAAGCTTGCAAAGAATGTCGTCCCGGGACGTTTATCGGTAAGGCATAATGTGGCCCATTTCGCCAAAGCCTCGGAACCGAATGGTACGCACACATCGCTACCCTGGATTCCCACTACTGGTGTCAGGTTTCCTGGGGATATTATTATTATTATTATTATTAATTCTTTATTTCAGATAATTATTTTATCCATAGTATTGTTAGTTTGGCTTATGACTACGTTAGTTACTTACTACTACTATATTATTTAATTATTTACACATAGTTCAATCCAGAATTTCAGGAAGGTACGTGTATAATCCACCCTATCTGCTATGACCTTGAGTATACTGTTGTGACTGCCCCGAACCCGACACAACAGAGACGCTATTCGCTTACGCCTGACGGCATAGAAGTCGTCAGTTCGTTTAGCGGCGAACATCCCTGAAGCGCTGCAGTAACGAGGCAGTCCCAACAGCATCCTGAAAGCGTCGTTATATTGGATTCGAAGGGCCTTGTATGCCTTTTGAGTATAGTTGACCCATAGACTGCTCGTGTAAAATACTTGACAGTATGCCTTGAAAAGGGTAATTTTGACTTGTTTCGAACAGCGAGCAAATCTACGGGCCAGCATGTTACTCCGCACCGCCAATGCTATATGCCCAATCGAATGCCATTTCCGCGTCTCTTGTGTACGGGTGCATATATAATTAATGATTACACGGTTTAATTCTATAGCTGGTTTAATTTATCGCCCCTATTTGGATTGACACACTGTATTATATGCCATTAAAATGTGCATATCAAATTTCATGTTATTTCAAAATAGGCTGTTACTGAACCGGTGAGCTCCATCTTAGGCCCTGTCTTCACTTTCCATCAGGTGTGACTAGGGCCAATCGCCGCGCGCCGATCAGTTTATAAAAAAAAAATAACAAAAAAAAATGTCGTTTGAAAATGAATGTAAATTCGATTGTATGGCGGAGACTAGATTAGTGTGACTCTTAACTATAGTGTATACAGTTGACAATCAAGATCCTTATTGATTAATAAGTAATTAAGTACATTTTAATTCACTTACAGCCAGCTGAAATCAGTATTTATATGTTAAATGAAATAACTTTTGTATAGCAATAAACTTCTTTGTTATTTTACAACTCAGAAAAATGTACTATTCCATCTGATAAAACATAATAAGTAAATAGACTGATTTAAACTTTCACGATTTTTACTCATTATTATTCACAACGACGGGACTTAATCGCATAAAATGAGACCACGGGGACAACCTCCGCCGTCCTCGAAACGTCGGAGGTAAATTTAAAACTTATTTTACTCGATTAAGTCCCGTCGTTGTGAATAATAATAATAAGTAAATAGGTAGGTAAATATATCCAATATCCGTGAGTCCTATTTGAGTCATCAGATTGACATATCATCAACAAGACTATAGTTTTTTTTTGAAAAATGTCAAAAAGTAATTATTATATAGTTGTGACATTGTCGATAAATCGATTCTCGATTAAATCTGCAAAGACCATATAAAAGATTTTATTGGTGATGATTTATTCGTAGGTATATTTCACAATTAGACGCGTCTGAAACGATTCGATACGAACGGAATCGATTCGGTCGATACCTAAGTAGAGTCAAACTGTATTGCAATTGAGTTCCGTTTTACATAATAAAACTCAACAATATTAAAAAAAATATTTTTATTTTTTTTAAAAAATATTTTGTAGATAAGTGTCTATTATAATGAGATATTCAAAGGTACAAATATATGATTTTTTATCCTATTGGGATTTAAGTATTTTTTCTTAAAAAAGGAACGGTCTGAAACGTCAATGACTACTTGGGATATGAAGTATATGAAGTACTCGACTTTCTGCTCGGAAAACAAAAAAAATACGGCCAAAGCAAATACAATTAACAAAAAAATATTTCTGAAAAGGCACCTTATTCCTATGCATGCATTCAACGGCTTTCTGAAAAAAAAAAACATTTATTAAGTAGCGTTAACTTGTTATAATTTATAAGTTACCTGAATTGGTATGAAAGTTACTTCAAATGTGACGTTTTCAATCAAAAGGTACCACATTGTCGCTTACCATAAGGAGGAAAATTGCTTGTATCTTTATACGAAAAACCTGTCAGAGCGTCCTTATGGCAAGCGACAATGTGGTACCTTTTGCTTAAAAACGACACAAATATGTACGGGATCCTCTACGATCCCGTAATAAGGCCAACCTTCGCTGATCTGTCTGCCGGGTGAAACTAATAGTTTAAGTAATAAAATACGCCCCTGAAATATAAGTAGGGCTATGAAAATATGGCCGGCTATTTTTAAATAATTAAAAAAAAAACTTTTCTTCAAATTATACTGACTTGCTTACTGAACGAACCAAGTTCCAATGAAAAGTATACAACATTACATTGACCATAGCAATCCAGCGCGGGAACGCTGCCTGCGTGATGGGCACCCTACCAAGGGCACAAAAATTTTATAGGTATTTTTAATTTTTAGCTTTACTTATTATAATTGTAGTTAGTTTTAGTTTTATATATTTATTTTATAACACTTATTATCAAATAAATGAATGATTCGGTACATTACATAATATGAATCAGTTAGGTTGCCTATAATTGTCTGGTCACTATTACGGTTGCCGTGTTCAAACAGGTGAGTTGATATGATATGTGAAAATGGCACTGTATGGATATTAGAAACAAAATATCCGTGCTCATATTAAATATAAATGTCGTCACCGGGATTCGAACCTGGGACCTCCAGCTTCGTAAAGGGGCCCACTTATTATAGTTATTATCAGTCCGCCGGACGATATCAGCCTGTCAGT
The DNA here is from genome assembly GCF_947568885.1 of Cydia strobilella. Lineage (NCBI taxonomy): Eukaryota > Metazoa > Arthropoda > Insecta > Lepidoptera > Tortricidae > Cydia > Cydia strobilella. Next base: position 2,269,302 of record NC_086063.1, on the reverse strand, counting down.
TAGAACAAAAATTTGACAGTTCCGAACAACTGACAGGCCTATCGTCAGGCGGACTGGTAATCAGTGGGCCCCTTAAGCAGGGTTACTAGTGTTACTGCGGACTATATGAGCTTGTAAAATTTATTTATTTCTACCGGATGGGACCAAACTTTGAGCTAAGAATCCTAACTATGAATCAAAACTTGAATTGTATACACACCCTTGCTGTTTCTCGAATCTCTTCTTTCTGTAAAGCCGATATTACGATACTTAACATAATAAAGTCAGTATGGAGAAGTGAGGCTGCGTAATTATAAGTGTGGTTGGCCCTCACAATTCACAAAGGGACCACATATTACATTTACTAAATTTAAGTAGCAAATATATAAACTCAGAATAAACACTAATAATTGTAAAACAAGGCCCAATTTTAAAAGCCAGCCACACAGTAATACACAGAGAGAGGGCCTACCGCGAAAACCGAAATTCGCAATTTGCGGGATCTTTCTCTTTTCCTCCAATGAAGGCATAATAAGAGTGACAGAGAAAGATGTTATTTGCGAACTTCGATTTTCGCGGTTAATATAGCCCAGGTACTCTATCTGGTATTCTTCTGGTCTGGCAGTGGAGAATATTATCTAGTAAAAAAAAATAAGTTTAACAAAATAAGTTTACAGTACATATGGTGCTACTTTCTCGCACTAGTGCGTAAAAGAGCACTTTTTGTGCATATGTCGAAAGTTTAAAGGGCCATATGTACTGTAAAATGTTGTACTATACACGTGCGAATAGGTAATTCGCAACTAGTGTCGATTTAAAACACTCCCTGCGGTCGTGTTTTAATTTATCGCCACTCGTTTCGAATTTCCTCTTTTCCGCACTTGTATCGTAAATAACTATTTTGGCAAAATCATTTTTGGTACAAGCTTTTATTGCTGACTGTACTTTTACTACTAATACTCATCGAGACAATTCCAAAACCACAAACCGAATTAGAATATGTTGTTTTATCACCTATGTTCCTGTGCCTACCTCCTGTCTCCAGCATCAGATCAGCTCTATGTCATCATAATATGGGGCATTTTCTATGAAAAGGGACCTTATTGTCGATGGCGCTTACGCCGCACAGCGTTCCGCGGCATTGTATTTATATCGGAGCGTCGTTAATAATGGCGTAAGCGCCATCGACAATAAGGTCCCTTTTTATAGAAAATACCACATATTGCATTGTCATCCGATTTACATACGTGTGCAAAATTTCAGCTTAATCGGAATACGGGAAGTGGGTCAAATTGAACTTGCAAGATTTGACCCCTACAAACAGTTACATACATACATAGGTACATTGCAAGTTAAATAAAACCTTGTAAAAAAAAACCACCTCTAAAAACACCCAGGAACTAAGCAAAAATTTCGATACGATTTCCTGATTTGATTGAAGTCGGTGCCAAGCAAATAGATCCCCCAGTGGAAAGGTAGCGGCCTTAGGGAAGTTTGCATGTAGTGTAGGTTTTGATGGGACTTATTCGATCGAAGCGTCGCGACCTTCCGCCTCCTTTTGTATTTTAACCGACTTCAAAAGTATTTTTCTTGCAAGATACTAGTAAAGGTCATTTAACCATACAAGAAGCTAGGCCCTCGACCTTCGTTCGTAGTACTTACCACTCATGTAATTTAGAAAAAACCTTCAGTGGGCATTAGCCATGTTATTATTTTAAAAAGCTACAGCTAGTACTTACAGTTCTTCCCGGCATTTCTTGTGGTTTTTCCTAAAACATTAAAAATTATGTTAGGTAGGTATACATTCCAGTATCACTCTCACTAAATTACTGTCCTGGGGACTAAAATAGAAATAGTCGTATTTTAATTTTTAGCTGCACATTTAAGAGTCCCGGGAAGCTCGGTTCTCCATACCATAGAGTAACATATACTAGAGCGGTACTGTCATAGTAAATTTTGTAACCCCAGTAAATTCACTGCCATCTGTCGACACACTTTAAAACTAAAAATAAATATTTATAAAAATACGATAAATGTATTTAAATATGGATAAATGATTTTTTTTATTTGCATTAGTTATTTTTATGATTTTGACCCATGTTATTTCACTGATATGCGTTAAAATTATAAATAACAAACGAAACCGTCCACACCCTCTATACGAGTGTAGGCCAAAACTAGTGGCGCCCTCTGATCGAGAATCAAATTTTCGTGATTTTCGAGGCACGTTTTTTTCTTAGACTGTATCGATCTATTACGGAGTTATATCTATCTTTGTCCATACGAACGTAGTTCCGCTCTCATTTTAAAATGACTAGCTAGATTGCTCTGAAACTTTGTACTTACAATAGAATAAGGTATATCTAGGTCTGTAATTAACTAATTACTTTATGTAGGTTAAGATATAATAGTTAAAAAAATACAGCTAATTTTTAATTTTTCATACGAAACTTTATTTTGCTCTAATCCGTTTGTTTTATAAACTAATTACAGACCTAGATATACCTCATGTCATTGTACGTGCAAAGTTTCATTACAATCCAACATGTAGTTTTAAAATGAGAACGAAACTCCGTTGGGAAGGTGAAATTTTGACGAGCTTGCCGGGGACTCTTAAGAGGAAACTGGGCGACCCGACCCGACTAACTACCATCAATAGGGACTGTTTGATTTTTTTGGGGTTCTTGGGTCAACCGTTATATGTATTTAAAACGATTTATATGTTTAATAAATACTCACGACAATCTAAAAAAATAATTGATTGAAAAATAATTAAAATCTACATGTCAATCACATTACAACTAAAACAGTGGGTGTGATTGTATAAAAGATTAAATTTTGAGATTTCTCTCTATATTTGTAGTGGAAGGCGATATTATTTGCCAAATTTCATAGTTATAGGTCAACATGAACTACCCTACAAATTTTGATTGCCTTGAGAGTGACGAAATGTACGTTTTTTTCGGCATAAACGGCCGCATATTTTTTTTACGTTAACTTAGAAGTGGAGAAAACGAGGGGAGGCCTTTGCCCAGCAGTGGGACACCAAAGTAGGCTAAAAAAAAACACAACTGGGACTGTAGAGTTTTAATTTCATTTCGATACCTCCACGCGTTCCCGAGATAAAGGGTCTTGACACAGACGGACGGACAACAAAGTTATCCTATAAGGGTTTCCTTTTTGCTATTGAGGTATGGAACCCTAATAATTGTATAGGTACACACCTCGGCCGGTAAATAAGAAAACCTTAGATCAGATCTGATCTGTTTCTACATGGGGGGCCAGAAAGTTTAAGCAATTTCAGAGGAGGGCCAGAATTGCAGCAAAAATGCATTTTTATTATTCCTCGGGATCACGGACCATATACTAGCGCGGGCCGTACTTTGCCCACCACTGTATTAGGGCATAGTTTTATCACGTTTTATTTTTTTGGGATGCCATTTTTTTGGTCAGTTTTTTTGTTAACTTTTGTAGTTTTGAAGAGCGCCTCATTTTGGTTGGAATAAGCACAAAATCCCAATTTGGGACAAATAAAATGTATGTAAAATCTGTTACGTAAATTCCATACCCCTTCTAGCCTTTTGCACACCCTAAAACCCTGAAACAATAAAATACTTAAATCAGATGAATTTTTATTTAGTAATTCCAGGAGTAACATTCATTTTTTTTTCAATACATTTTTCTGTTCGCCATGCAGAAAGTTTTGGCTCCGTCGAACAGAAAAATAGTATACACATTACGGCCTGTATAAATAAGAAAGGCTCGGATACCATAGGATTGTCGGTCGAGGCGAAGCAGAGACATTTCTTGCTTTACTAAGCACCACTTGCACTATCCCACTAACCCGGGGTTAAGCGGTTAAACCTGGAGTTACTATGGTTACCAGTACAATCTTATCCCCGGGTTGGTGTGGCTTAGAGGCAGTTGTGAATGTTGTGACCGCACGTGCGGCGGGCCGCCATTTTTAATATGGAAAACACGCCTCCTGGCTAGGGTTGCCACCTTTTTTCTATACACATATAGTATTTTTGTCAAAATATTGAAAAAATATAGTATTTACTGGAAAATTAAAAAATATATATAACGCAGATTTGAGGCGAATTAAAAATCCAATTCGCATACGATGCGATATCGCTGACATTTGTATACCCCATTCTTGAGTGATGAAAATATAGTATTTTTCGTACTATATTGTGTTTGTATAATATATAGTACAAGTGACTAAAATATAGTACGATACTATATATTATAGTATGGGTGGCAACCCTACTCCTGGCGGCTGCGCGCCGCACGGCGCGAAAATTTAAAATATTTCTTTGCCGCTCGAGGGGTTATCATGTCTAGTCCCTTTTTTCGGAAAAACAGATTTTCATCTCAAAATGTAGAGCATTTAATGAATTTATTACTTATATATTTTGTTACCACCGTATAATATATTTAACACAACTTTTTTAACTCTAAAAATTTCTAGTCACGGAATTTTATCATATATTTTGACATTGTTCCAAACTTTAAAAACGCGATTACTCAAAATGTTACTAAAGTGACTAGACAGGTTCTTTCCGTGTACCCTTCAATTGGTCCGTTGTGAGTATTGCGTATATTTTGGACCCACTTTTTGGGCACATACCTATTTTGTTTGATTTTGATCTTACAATTCTTACATGTTTATTTCGTTCGCTGCTTACCCCTGGCACTTTTAGCTCCGATCTCCCCTACTTAGAAAGTAATAGTAGATTGTGCCACAAGGGAGCAAAATTACATATTTACGGCGAGGGCGTACAATTGAATCCTAAACGAAGCGAATAGAATTCCGAGAGTAGCGAGGGGTTCTAAAGTAGAATCCTGAGCGTAGTGAGGGATTCAAGCGTGTTACGCACAAGATGGAAATAATTTTGCTACCATGTGAAACATCATGCTTTTTACATCACCTATGAGGTAATTATAATGTTTAAAACTATTATTTAAGCTAAAAAAATAATGTGAAAAAAAAATTATAAATAGTGTCCTAGAACAGAAAAGTGTTACTTTGATCCCTCCTAGCAGGGAAGAAAAGTGCCACTTTGATCCCTCCTAGCAGGGAAGAATAAGCCCTTTTTTCTTTTTTTTTTGAATTGGTGATGTGAAAAAGTACTTACAGTCCTTCGGGCAAGAACGCAGGCAAAAAACAAACAAACAAGCAGCCGTTTGAACATAGTGGTAGTCAAATAGTGTGTAGGAACATATTCTGCCTCTTTATACTCGTATATAACCACAACAAATTTGATAATTGCCATGGAATCAATTTTAGGCATGTTATTAGTTTTGAAAATTAATTTATCAAGCAGTGTACGAATTTTAGGCATATAACTAGATTTTTCATACTTAGTTAATAAAGGGATTTATTATAAAACCCACCAAAAACATTTCCATGTAAAATGTTGCCAAGACGAAACCATAAGGCTGTCTTAAAGTTATCAGATCTCTTGTAGAGCCAAGCTTCTAACTCTACAAGCCCTAACTTCACAAACTCACAAAATATGTGGCTTGGCCGTTTCGTGACCGTCACGTCCGGGTATGTTCTTAAACTACGTCCAAAAGAAAGGTATGGGCACTGTGAATGACATCTCGCTTTGTGTGGTAGGGCACAGGACAGCGGATGTCATTCCAGATCTAGAGCAGAGCCCAACTGTAGGTATTATAGGCTTCCATGCAGCAATACCTAGGGTCAAGCGGCAAGTGTGTTGTGACGATCGCGGGGACATAGTGAGTGCAGTGTGCTTGACTTCGTTCGATACAGCCGCCCTACCAGACCTTCACTTGACGACTCCATCTGCGGACTGCCCCGCGCCCCCCGCCCCCGCCCCATCAGCGCGTGCGCAACGAGCGACGAGGCGGGCGGCGCGGGCAGTGCACGACGAACAACCGCCGCGGACACTCGTGCCTGAGGATGGATTCCCAAAGAATCCGAAACATGTCGCCAAAAGCGACTAAAAATAATAGTGAGTAAAAACCGTACTGATAAATATTTTGAAATATGTCTCACGATAGTTTAAGTGCGATTAAGGTTGTCAGAGCTCGAGGGAGAGGAGTGTTAGGGTCGGCAACGCGCATGTAACTCCTCTGGAGTTGCAGGCGTACATAACTACATAGGCTACGGAGATTGCTTAACATCAGGCGGGCCGTATGCTTGTTTGCCACCAACGTAGTATAAAAAAAACATAGACGTAATGTAAAAAATTGATTCACTATTAATTATTTTTTATTATACAATAGTCCTTGTAGTAACGAAACGGCCAAGCCACATAATTTCACTAAGGTGTAGTTTCGCCCTTGCGCTTCGTTTTGCTCGTCTTGGCAGGCGCACTACCGTTCCCCCAGATATTATTTTATTTTATTTGAGAGACGGCCCAATTCAAACAATGCTTATAAGATGACACACCGAAACGCTGATCAGATCTGTCAGTGTCATAAGTGGCATTTCTTCAACCAAAAACTCCAAAAACCTTTCTTCCTCTAAACGCCTTGACAAAAGAGGCATGTTCAGATATTTGTGAAGCTTTGCGCTTTGGCCGCTCCGAAATATCTAATGACGACTGCACAAGTGAACTACATATGCTTTTTTAAACGTTACATTTCCTAAAGTAATAAATTGCTAGTATTGAACCCTATTTTTTTCGATACGCATGTGTTTTATTCGATTTTTATTAGTGACTATGTTCGAAGCCAATTTTTAATTAAGTATGTGCTTGGTTTAATTGGTCATAAGCTCATGAAATTTCTTTCATAATTGGATGCAACGTGAAGAATTACAATTAACGTACATTTGAATTACTACCATAGGAAGTAATTGACAAATTTAGAGGACCGCAAAAAAAAGGTTTAATTACTGGATTACAGCACCTAAAGTAATTTCAGAATTCGTTTTTTTGCGTTCCTCTAAATTTGTCCATGAGTATATTTTGGAACAATTATGCAATTAAAATATTATTTTATGTTAATATATTTTAAACTGTAATATTATTTCTGATTTTTTCATGAAGACCCTTAATCCACTGTATAAATGAAAATGAAAATATGGGGCATTTTCTATGAAAAAAGACCTTATTGTCGATGGCGCTTACACCGCACAGCGTCGCGCGGCATTGTATATCGGAGCGTCGTTAATAATGGCGTAAGCGCCATCGACAATAAGGTCCCTTTTTATAGAAAATACCACATATAGGTAGTCCATGTCATTCGAGGCATGGCAACAGCTCGTTTTCGTAGGGTTCGCAATTCTAACCTAACCTATTCTTTTTCTTTTTTTTTACCACCCCCTAAATCACTATAAATGGCTACTTACGGCCTAAATACTCGTAAGGTTTGTACCTAAGACTGTTGTCGAAATCTGTCTTATTTGTCACATCTCTAATACCATTAGGCATAATGATTATTTACTCTAATGTACATTAACGTTGCATTAGGGCAGGCAACAATTTGGCACACAAAATTAGAATATCAAAAATCACTTGCGTTTCTATGTGTGAACGGCACGTCTGTACACGCGTCATGTGTTATAGTGTGTGTAAGTTGCTTAAAATAGTACTGAGCGGTCGGCAAAAGGTCGTCAATCTGCTGTCGCGGGGCGAGGTAATTCGAGACGGGGCGGGGCGGTGCGTGGCCATTCTGTATGATAATACTTATATTCTGTGGTTATGGCAAACATGCTTAGGTCTAATATGTAATTAATACTATGGCAAATAATCATTATGTCTATTGAACATTAGGGCTACACATATTAGGACAAAAAAGTTATGGTAAAATAGTTTAGAACAAAAGTTTTTTATGAAAAACAATGTTATTGTAAAGAAAATTTGGATTTTTTATCATTATGTTAACAATGCTTAAGACAAATAAATAGTAGGGCTTCCTAGACTATGGCAAGTAACTGTTACGCTAAATGATCATTAGGTTAAACACCCATTAGGACAAAAGGGTTATGCCAAGTGATTTTAGAGCAAAAGTTGTTAGGAATGTAGAAGCAGATCCCACTGACACGTCTAATCCATATTGTTTCTAGACCTAATATTTGACGTATCTTAAAGTTCGAATCGGGCCGTAAGTCGGTAGTGACCCTACGAAGCTGCTACCTCTCTGTTAGACTTACGTACGAGTTTACAAGTGCGACAGAGCCTCAGTTTTGTGGACTAGTGTGTAAAATTATTAAATTGATAATGTGACCGGTTCGGTGAGGCGAATAGGAAAAAAGATTAAAACAGTATGTAAATCCAGAAACACATTTATTAGAAACGTGTATAAGTTGCGGGTTTATAGATGACGCCCTCTGCTCGACGCCTCCAAACCGGTGTGTGGCTGCAAAACAAATGAGCAGACTAAAATCAAATAAATAATTTATGATTTTATGATTTAAAAAAAACCGGACAAGTGCGAGTCGGACTCGCCCACCGAGGGTTCCGTACTTTTTAGTATTTGTTGTTATAGCGGCAACAGAAAGGGTCCCGTTTTTACCCTTTGGGTACGGAACCCTAAAAAAATGAAAAGGCGCGTAAAGTAGTGTAAAATACATATTTCATAGCTTATATGTAACTTTTTTTTTATACTACGTCGGTGGCAAACAAGCATACGGCCCGCCTGATGTTAAGCAGTCTCCGTAGCCTATGTACGCCTGCAACTCCAGAGGAGTTACATGCGCGTTGCCGACCCTAACATTCCTCTCCCTCGTTGAGCTCTGGCAACCTTACTCACCGGCAGGAACACAACACTATGAATAGGGTCTAGTGTTATTTGGCTGCGGTTTTCTGTAAGGTGGAGGTACTTCCCCAGTTGGGCTCTGCTCTAGATCTGGAATGACATCCGCTGTCCTGTGCCCTACCACACAAAGCGAGATGTCATTCGCAGTGCCCATACAGCATACAGCATATAGTTTTGGATATAGTTTAAGGACATACCCGGGTCCGGACGTAGTTTATGGACATACCCGGGTCCAAACTGACAGTGTATGATTAATACCAATAAAATTCTATTCTATTCTATTCTATTCTATGGTTGGGCCGTGTCGTACGGCTGCGATCGTGACCCGCAAATGGTCTCGCCGGAAGATCAGCACGTTTTGTACATAACATATTCTAAACATATTTAGAAGTAGGTATAGTTGTAAGAATATTTTTCGACCGAAAGCATCTAGAATAATCTACTTAAGGGGCCCACTGACTATCAGTCCGCCGGACGATATCGGCCTGTCAGTTGTTCGGAATTGTAATTTTTTTGTTCTAACTGACAGGCCGATATCGTTCGGCGGACTGATAGTCAGTGGATCCTTTAGATACTTACAAATTTATTCAGACAATTCACTTTCACTGCTCACTAACCTGTTAGGATAAATATTTACTTTGAGTCGTTTATTTCAAATTTTCTGTGGATCATTAATAATTTTAATAAAAATAATATAGTAATAAGTATTTATAATATAAAACTACGTAAACGGATGACATCGCGTATAGTTAATTTCCAATATATGACGAGTGTAAAGTCTCATTTTGTATGGGATTTTGAGTTTCCAAACGTCCCGCTTGGCGCGCTGTTCTAAATCCCATACATGAGAATTAACGCAAACGTTTACGTCCGTCAAGCTAACAAATGAAATTTACACTAGAGCAGGGGTGCGAAACTCCTCGCTTCGGCCAAACTCGGCTCCATTCGGCTCAGCATCGAGCATAGGGTTGGCACAACTTGACGTCCCGTTGTGTGCACGACCACAGATAAGATAACGACTTGAATTTTGACAACTCTAAATAGCCCAAAGGGATAGTGCCATACATTAGAAAGGGACAGCATGATTCGACCCTGAACCGCTGTCAAACTTCGGACTGCACCTTGATATTTGGTTTTCCATTTTGTTGTAAGACTTGTTTGTAATCCATACCCGTTAAGTATGAGTAAAGATAGATATAACTCCGTAATAGATGGATACAGTCTAAGGCAAAAACGTGCCTCGAAAATCAAGAAAATTTGACTCTCGATCAGAGGGCGCTACTAGCTTTGGCCTACTGTCGTATAGATGGCGTTGACGGTTTTGTTTGTTATTTAACAATTTTTACTCATATCAGTGAAAGAACATGGGTCAAAATCATAAAAATAATTAATGCAAATAAAAAAAATCATTTATTCATATTTAAATACATTTTATCGTATTTTTATAAATCTTCATTTTTAGTTTTAAAGTGTGTCGATAGATGGCAGTGAATTTACTGGGGTTACAAAATTTACTATGACAGTACCGCTCTAGTATAAGTTACTCTGGTATGAGTTACAAGTGTGCCATGCGCTAATGTCAGGGATCTCAAAGTCCTTACCTGCCAATGTCAGGGATCTCAAAGTCCTTACCTGCCAATGTCAGGGATCTCAAAGTCCTTACCTGCCAATGTCAGGGATCTCAAAGTCCTTACCTGCCAGTGTCAGGGATCTCTCCTGGTTCATAGTTTTGCTTCGTGGTTCGACTTTTGGAAGATTTGGGACGTTTGGTAGTTTTGGGACGTTTGGTAGTTTTTGGACGTTTAGTAGTTGTGGTAGGTCTGGGACGTTTGGTAGTTTTAGGTTTCGGGGTAGGGGGGCGCCAGCGCCCGCGTTTGGTAGCTCTCCTTTTCTTAAGTCTGTAAATGTGTAAATAATAAACGGACGAAAACGAACTAGAGCTTGCTATTAAATATTGCTGTTAATGCCAATTTAGTTAACTATGGATATTACATAAACAGAACGTGATTATATATTTAATTAATATCTTATAAATTACATGATAACAGTAATCAATATTCATGAAAATGCAAAATATAAAACAAAGTAATAAAGGTTGTACAAGCAACGCATACGTACATATATGTAGTACTTACCTACTATGTAGTTTCTTACTTATTAAAATTAAAATGTGGAAATTCCTGCATTATTTCTCCATCTAAGTCCACCGCCCGTAACTAGAAGTCGCTCCTGCATCTTCATTTTGGTATCATTTTGGTTTGGTAATATGGTTCAAAATATCCTTACTTTTTTCCGTCTATATTTAGTGATAGGTCCTTAACTAAATATAGACCGAAAAAAAAGTAAGTAACGATATTTTCTAATGTTCTTAATAACGGCATAAATAATCAAGTCTTATAGCATTTTAGAATATATCATCAAATTATAAAAAACCGGGACAAGTGCGAGTCGGACTCGCCCACCGAGGGTTCCGTACTTTTTAGTATTTGTTGTTATAGCGGCAACAGAAATACATCATCTGTGAAAATTTCAACTGTCTAGCTATCACGGTTGATGAGATACAGCCTGGTGACAGACAGACAGACAGACGGCCAAACGGACAGAGGAGTCTCAGTAATAGGGTCCCGTTTTTACCCTTTGGGTACGGAACCCTAAAAACGGATGATTTGAGATCCTCCTCCATTTTAAATTAATTTAACGAAGCAATTAATGTCAGTATTACAATAACCAGCACTACGTATAGTCGTTCAATGCAGTGTAGTTAAAAATCTATGAATAATTTAGATGGAGGTCTAAAGTATTACTTACAGACTTTTCAATTTCATGTCTCGATCCTCCGTATAAACGGCACCAACCCCAAGAATGTAACCTATAATTTTGCCATGTAGCAAGGATCTCCTGCTCTGGGCCTCAGAATTTTCTAGAGCCTCTGATTGTGCCAAGTTATCTTGTTGATGCCTGTGAACCGGAGAAACCGTAGTTCAGTTTTAACCCCATGCATATAACCAAATATATTTTTCATTTCTCATGCTCTGCAAGAGGATCTTTGTTGTTTTAAATGGTGTGTAGAAAATGATACGTTTCTGCACTAGAGCATTTTACGTTACAAGTACGATTTCTTTAATTTTTTCTACGATAAGCAAATTAAATTAGGGTTTAAATGTATTTGTTATACAAGTTCCATTCTGATATTTAACTCTACATTTCATAAATAACGATACTTTTGCCAGAATTGTTAATTGAAAGTACCCTCAAAAAATACTATAAAAATGTATGTTTAAAAAAAGACATGCATTTTACTTTCCTCGTATTCGAAATGAAAAGTTAGTGTTTAACTCGGGTGAAAGGCATCATTTCATCCCTTGGTTAACAATCTAATAGTGTTAGTTAGTACGCCGGCAAAGCCACCACTGAGAAAAACCTAACTTAATTAGTTTAATTACTTACAAGGGGGCACACTGCAACAGAAAGACATTGATTTTACTCGTATTAACATGAAAACCAATTTCTTTTCTCATCTTAGCGTTTTCCCTTTTCTATCCTAAAGGATCTATACGTTGCGAGGGACGATATACGTGCCAATGGTCCCACGCCGAAAACTGTGGTCAACACTCGCATGGGCTTCATTTTAAAAGTAAAATTGTGATGGAGTCAAAAACCTGACCTCGGGCCCAGAAATAGTAGCCGACGATGCAACCGCCGGGATAGACGCTAAATATAGTATACGTATGTATCCTTACCTGTACACTAATCACAGCTGCTAGCAGCACAATTAAAACCAGGGGTGCCATGGTGGGTGACGAACTAACGGACCCGCACTTCAAGCTCGTGAGTGAGTATACTCGTGCCCTTTAATTCTCTTCAAACCTTATCAATCAACAAATTAACTTCAAGATATTGGTTTAAGTAATTGAAGAATCATTGAGAGATAATTTTTAATTAAAATAGATACCTACGGCAATTTATGACGCACGGTTGATATCGCTACCTACTTACATCTATCTATTGGATACCGACCGTATAATCAGTTGGTCCAGCGGTGGCAGCATGGTTGCATTTTTATCGCCTGTCACTATGCCTCATTTTCGCACTTACATACTTGTTAGAACGTGACAGGCATGGTGACAGTGCTACGGCATCAGTAAGAGCTTATTCCGTTACCCAATAGCCATATCCCCTCATTGGATATTGGCGGAACCAAACATCTTGACCCACAGAAAAGGTTTTGTTCTGTGTCTTCACTTCACAGATGATAAGATAGAGGGGGCTAATAGAGAGGTCTTTCTTTAGACGGGTGTTATGCGGCTGGGACTGAAGTCCATTGAGAGTTGGTCGGAAGCGTGATGTAGAACATGCTAACGTCATCTGTTACAATCTTGTGGCACGACGTTGTCAGTGGTAGAGCACGCAGAGGACACGGCAGAGTCCTAACCCCTGACTTCTCACTATTCTTCTTCTTCTTCAGTCGGTCCCTCAATACTGAGGATCGTGACATCATGTCCTACTGCTGAAGACCAGGTTCCTCCATAGGGTTCTGCTCCTCGCCAAGCGCATGGCCTTGTGAAGTTTTAATTGCATAGATGCCGTAATTTGAGCACACCATCTAGTGGGAGGAGGGCCCTGAGGTCTCGTGCCTTCTAATCTATTAGGCGAATTATTTTGGACGCCCAAGTCTACTTATAGGTCTAGCCCACTCAGAGACGTTCGTATTTGTCATGCTTCTTCAGTCAACCTCATTACTTTTTGTACTCAGACTGACTGAAATAGCAAGACACGTTCTTACGTTTCCGTGGAAATACGATGGAAAATTATTATACACTACATCTCTACGAAGGTGTTTTCGTTTGTAAAATCGCGACAGTTTTTCCAGTATAGGCATGGTTAGTATTCCTATAGTGTTTTAGAAGGTGTGACGTGCAATTTCGACGTCTTTGATTTTGGTAAAGCCTTGTTAAATTACTATTTTCAGTAACCCTATTAGATGCTGTGTGATACTGATACGGCGGTGTAAATATGTTCAATACGCTTAATTTTGATAAAAATATCATACTGTCGGTCACAACTTGTCCAGGGTTTCCACACCTACTTAATACTTAGTTCGTTAAGCCAATAGGGAATATTACGCAAAACTCTGCGTAGAGGGTGTCACTAGCACGATCACAGGGCCTACCGCGAAACACGAGAATTGAAAGTTCGGTTTCTGCCTCTCTATCAGACTTGCCTATTCGATAGATGTCATAGTAAAAACTTGTCAAAAAACTGTTTAAGGCCTAGTATGTATTAGTTAGTCTATGGTTTAGTATGTGCACTAGTGCTGCACTCTGGCGGCAGAACATTGCAATAATAGTCCTCATTGATAGTGAACACGGCAGCCATACTGGGGGCCGGAAACACCTCTAGCCACTTGGACGTTGCGTCTATCTATCAGTAGTAAATATCAAATTAAATTCAGTACATAGTTATTATCCGAAAAACTCAGTGGTAAGAGCCAGGATTTGATCCCTCGACGTCTAGATTGAAAGTCAGACTTCAGATTCACTCGAATAACAGCCACTGGAAAATAACTAAAATTTGGGATTTTTTTGCGCAGTACCTACCTATTATCTATTGATCATATCGAAAGAATTCAAAAAAATTTTATTAAATGGATGCAATACAAGTTTAAATCTACTGTTGGTGATACTATTGCAAGTCTTAAGCTGCGTAGAGAACATCGAGATCAGATATTTCTGTAAATTATTAAATCATTCGATTGAGTCGCAGTATCTTATCAGTAATATCTCGTATAGATGCACTAATTCCCGAACTAGAACAAATGTTCTATTCGCAATTCCATTCTGTCGTACTAGATATGTAAAAAACTCGTATCTTGTTAGAGCGTGCTCAGCGTATAACTCTAAATATTCAAACCTCGATCTATTCAGTACGAAGCTTGGCAAATTTGTTTCTTTGTTAAAGAATGACGTCTAGTTATTTTTTGTTAAATTCTTAAATTTTCAAATTTTATTGTTTATTATTTTATTACTTTTCAAATTTTGTTGCAGACGCATGATGTTGTATTGATGTACTCTTTTTTATTTTTATTTTTTTATTTTTCTCTGTTTCCTAGAACGATTGAAATGATATGTTATAATGTATTTTTACTCTAGTTCCCTTTGAGTGTTCACTCACTATACTGCACTGCACTTCCTACCTTTTGTAATGAAACACTTCACTTGACAACTTAATACTCATTTATTCCGAAACCAAATTTACTATATACGGGGCTGTGGAAAAATCTTAACAGCGCGAAGCAGCCGATAGAACAGCGACATCTATTGTGAAATTAGGCAACTCTAAAAACTAAACATTACTACATTCAACATTATCGGCCCCCAAGGACGACTTGTCCTTCATAAAGAAACATGTAAACAAAAACAACGAGAATAGTAAAGTTAACAACACGTGAAAATCTACATGAATCAATAGTAAAAGCGTTAAATTACACAGTGAAACTCAAATAGAGCTATTCTTCAAAAACTAAAACACATTAAACTTCTTAACAGACTATAGTTAAGAATCCAGAGGTAGAGGGCAAATTTTAGCAATGGGCCTACGAAAAGTACCATTCTTTAATTTTAACGTAACCACTCGTGTTAAACCATCTCTACCGGGATGCTTGTCTATTATACGACCTAACAACCACTTTCCGGGAGGGAGTCTTTCATCCTTGACCAAAACTACAGTTCCATCAGGATTAGTAACGGTCCATTTATACCGGTTTTGTAGTGTTGTTAAATACTCAGAACTCCAACGAGTCCAAAGCGATTGCAACATCCTTTGGAGCAATTGCCAACGATCCAAACGGGATACTGGCACAGTTGTGAGACTTTCTTCCGGAACAGTGATAGGAGCTTCACCTATAAGAAAATGTCCCGGTGTAATTGGAGAAGCATCATCAATCGAGTTACTAATGGGAGTTAACGGTCGAGAATTTACACAAGACTCCACTTGAGTCAATAGTGTGGAATACTCTTCGAACGTAAGAAGAGTTTGCCCGATAACACGCTTAAGGTGAGACTTGATCGATTTCACACCAGCTTCCCAGAGTCCACCAAAATGTGGTGAGCCAGGAGGAATAAAGTGCCATGTAGTTTGGTCATTTGCCAAAATCTCAGATATTTCTCCAACTACTTCTGAGTTCCTATTCCTAAACATAGTGTCAAGCTCTTTCGAGGCTCCAATGAAGTTGGTACCACAGTCGCTCCACAGATCACTACAATGACCGCGTCTAGAAGTGAAACGACGAAAAGCGGCAATAAAGGCAGCCGTGGACAAGTCACTCACAAGTTCTAAATGAATGGCCTTGGTCACGGTGCACACAAACAAAGCAATATAAGCTTTACAAGTGCGTTGACATCTACCAGGGTACAATTTTAACTGGACTGGGCCAGCAAAATCCACTCCACTTTTACGGAAGGGCTTATCTGGCGTTACACGACACGCAGGTAACTGACCCATCAATTGGTTGATCGGTGTTGCAGACTGTTTAAAACAAGGGATACATTTATGAATAACTTTCCTAACTAAATTCTTAGCACCGATTATCCAATATTTGCAACGAATTCCATTGAGAGTCAGTTGAGGACCTCCGTGCAAACAATGAATATGAGCATCATTTACAATTAAAACAGCTAAATGACACTTCGAGGTTAGAACGACAGGTGATTTTGTATCAAAGTGTACATTTGCATTACGTATACGTCCCGTAACTCGAATAATACCATTTTCATCAATAAACGGGGCAAGTGGGGTCAAAACATCAGATTTCGGAATCCTTTGGCCTTTTCTCAACATTTGTAACTCTTCCTGGAACCGAAATTCCTGAGAGAGTCGAATGCAAACCCTTGTGGCATATCTCAATTCGGTAACTGTAAGATGCTGAGGAAAAGTCTCAGGGACTATCTGATTCAGTTTTGCATCAATGTGTGCTTTACACAGCTTTACAAATCTCAGTAGGTACGCTGTAACGCGAATCAATTTTGTCAGAGTAGAGTATCTAGCCAAATATGTAAGTCGATCATCACTCTCATTCGATACACCAGCTTTGAGTGCTACTATCTTATTATCATTTCCTTTCGAATTTTCTTTGGCTTCTAGTTGTGTTGTTGGTACGTCGAGAGAGAGCGAGCGACAATTATCAAAATCATTCGTTTGGTGAAGTACAGTTGGTCCGCGCCACCACAACTCGCAGTCTTTAAACAGATCGGGACGAATGCCACGCGACGCAACGTCTGCAGGGTTTTCTGCCGATTGAATGTGGTGCCACCGGCCACTACTTACATTATTAACAATCTCAGTGACTCTATTAGCTACGTACGTTTTCCAAGTGCTAGGGTTTCTTCGAAGCCATGCTAAGACAATCATTGAATCTGTCCACGCAAAGACAGATTCCTCAGGCAAACGAAGACTGTGCTGAACATCTTTGAGTAACTTCGAGAGCAGTACCGCGCCACACAGTTCCAATCGTGGGATGGAGACTTGTTTTACAGGTGCCACTTTTGTTTTGGCAATGACTAGTGACACGTGGATTCCGTGGGGCGTGATAACTCGCAAATAAACAACAGCAGCGTAAGCTAAACAAGAGGCATCACTGAACCCGTGAATTTCCACTATTTCCTTGCCGTCAAATTGTGTATGAACCCAACGATCTAAATACAAGGTTGGCATGTGACAGAGCTGGTCCCTGTAGCTTGACCACTCTGTGGCAAGTTCGAGAGGAAGTTCATCAGTCCAACCAATACCACTCAACCAAAGTTTTTGCAAAAACATTTTTGCAGTGATAACCACTGGCCCTAAAAAACCTAAAGGGTCATATGATTTCGCAATATCCGACAGTACTGACGTTTTGGTGAAGCGTTCTGTGGGTTCTGAAATATCTACCTTAAGTTCGAAGACATCATGATGTGAGTTCCATTTGATACCTAAAGCTTTGATGGTATCATCAAGCTTGATCTCGACACTTGGTTGATTTGTTTTTTCTGAGCTAGGAATATTCTTCAAGACGTCAGGACTGTTGGATGCCCATTTGTGCATTTCAAATTTACCATTAGCCATAGCTTGTGTGATACGACTCTGTAACTTAGTAGCTTGTTCCACGTCATTCGCACCTGTCAGTAAGTCATCCATATAAAAGTCATTACTTATGACTTCAACTAAGTCTGGGAATTCCTCTTTTTCATCTTGTGCAAGCTGCTTTAGTGTGCGAATAGCGAGGAAGGGAGCGCATGACGTACCATATGTCACAGTTAACAAACGTTTCTCGACGATTTCATCTTGTGGAGATGAGCGCCACAGTATGCGCTGATAGTCAACATCTTCTTTAGCGACGAGTATTTGGCGATACATTTGCTTTACGTCAGCAAGCAGACAAATCTTGTGAGTACGCCAACGAACAATGAGATCTCGTAAGTCTTGCAATAGTGATGGTCCGATGAGTAATTCATCGTTCAGAGATGAGCCATTTGACGGCTGTGCAGTCCCATCAAAGACAACACGCAGCTTTGTTGTGCTGCTGGATTCTCTTATTACAGCGTGGTGAGGGAGATGGTAGACTTTGTGAGTTGGCTTATGTTGTGGGTCTACATCTTCTAAATGATTCAGCTTCTGATATTGATCTATGAAGTCCGCGTAATCTTTCTGAAATTTAGGCTTATTTGCAAATCTTTTCTCCATGTGCATTAGTCTCTGTAGTGCGATATGTCGAGAATCGCCTAAGTTCTTTTCGTGGTCATCTTTAAACGGTAAGTGTACGACGTAACGACCATCTTCTTGTCTGGAGTGAGTTTCTTTATAGTGCTCTTCACATTGTGTCTCAAGATGTGTCATCGGTTTTTCATGAGGCTTGTACTCTTCAGTCTCCCAGAATTTGCGTAGGAGTTGATCTACCTCGATAAGTGCGTGATGTGCTACAATATTGTGAGGTGGCAGATCGCTTCGTGGTTTAGACGCTCCAGAGACAAACCATCCGAGTTTCGAGTTTTGTGCTATAAGCTTGTCATCGTTATATTTGTGAAGTCCGTCTAGCAAAATAAATGCATAGACCTCGGCGCCCAGTAGAACATCAATAGGTCCCGGCGATTGCATGTGAGGGTCCGCTAGTTGCAATTGGGACAGGGCAGGCCATTGTGAGATGTCAAACTCCTTTGAGGGTAGCCAACTATTAATCTTCGAGAGTACGTGAGCGTCAACTTGCATTACATAGTGAGTGTCTATCGGAGAGTGAATATCTAAGTTAACGACGTGTCGTGGCAGTGTAGCTTGATTTTCAAGACCTGTGATATTAGCTGGCTGGAAAGTTTTCTTCAGTCGTAGCAGTTGCACTGCAGACTCTGTAATGAAGGTGCCTTCTGAGCCTTGGTCAATAAGGGCTCTAAGTTGTACGAGAGAACCACTGCTATCCTTCAAATATATTTGTGCTGTGGCTAATATCACTTGTTTGCCTTTTTGTGAAACCTTCAGACTTGTGAGTTCCTTAATTTGTGTGTCTTCAGATTCTGTGGGTGTCTCCATCGTGACTGTATTCGCAGTTATACTCTGGTAGTGCAAAAGCGTATGGTGTTTGCGATTACAGGTTCTACATGTTGTGACTTGTCTACAGTTCCGTATGGAATGTCCTTTGACAAGGCAATTGAAGCATAAGTTGTTGTTCTTTACAAATTCTTTACGTTGATCTATGTCGAGTTGTGCAAATTCAGTGCAGTGACAGATGTAGTGACTTTTCTTACAATATGTGCATTCCGTATCAACTTCAGCGGTGAAAGATCTCACATTCTTTATTTTAGGTGCAGTAGCTGGTTGTTGAAATGTGGTCTCTTTCTTATCTTTCTTTTGTGTCGCTTGTACCATTTCCATCGCTCTGAATCGTCCCTCTAAGTATGATGTGAGCTTGTTATAAGTGGGTAACTCTATAGAAGATCCAAGTGATTGCTCCCAAGCTTTGTGAGTTTCACTATCTAACTTGGATACCACAATATGCACGATAATCGAATCCCAAGTAGTTATGTCAATCTTCAAATTCGTTAGACTACTGAGACACTGGTTTGTAGTATCAAGAAGATCCTTGAGGCCTTTAGAGCATTCGTATGTGAGTTTCTTCTGATTGAGCAGGCGATTCAGTATGATATTAGCTATCACTCTATCATTGCTGTAGCGGCAGACTAAGGCGTTCCAAGCCTTCCCATAATTGGCAGCTGTGAGTTCGAAATGACGGACGACTTGTTCGGCTTCACCCTTCAAGCTTGACCTCAAATAATGATGCTTGTGTATGTCACTCAGACCCGGCTCATTGTGTACCATAGAGATAAACAAATCCTTAAAGTGCATCCATTCTTGGTAATCACCGGAAAACGAAGGGAGATTTATCGGTGGGAGTTTACTCTTTGTGACAACTTGAGGTTGAGATGCATGAGGCACTTGAGGTGAGGCACCTTCTTGAATTATGACAGATTCCGTCAGTTCCAATAAACTAGTCTTGAACTCCATATAGAAATCTTCGACATCATTATAGAGCGCTTTCAGTTCCTTTTTCTCTTCAACGTTTACTGAAGACTTCAGAATTTCTCGGTGTTCAGTAAGGAATTGATTCCAATACTCTTCTAGCGACTCTATGCGTATTTTCAAGTAACTTGCTGTGTAACGCGTTGACGAAGTTTTCTTATGATTAGTGAGAAGTCTTTTAATCTGACTAAAAAGTTCTTCTTGTGATGCTATGTTAGCCATTATTGTTTAAAATTTGCTAAGTGAATGACAGATTTCAAAGTCTATTTTTATTCTAAGTTTATTTTTGAACACAATTTTTCAAAGTAATTTTTCAACCGAAATTACGCTATGTCCAAGAATCCACAAAATCGACTAAGTCCAAATTTAAGCAAATTATTCTAAGTGTTTTTTCAGCGGTTTTTTTCTAAGTCCTAAATTCACTCGAAATTGCACTATGTCTTTTTTCACGCGAAATATTCTAAGTGTTTGTTACCGCGAAAATTAACTAAGTCTTTGACACTTCACATTTATTTCCACTGTCACTGTACTCACGATTATCCGGCTCGAAGGACCAATGTTCACTCACTATACTGCACTGCACTTCCTACCTTTTGTAATGAAACACTTCACTTGACAACTTAATACTCATTTATTCCGAAACCAAATTTACTATATACGGGGCTGTGGAAAAATCTTAACAGCGCGAAGCAGCCGATAGAACAGCGACATCTATTGTGAAATTAGGCAACTCTAAAAACTAAACATTACTACATTCAACATTGAGCATTTATGTTTTATTCTATTAGTGGAAACTGTTTTGGCTCATGTATTAGTCATAATATCTATATCCTGTATTATTGTAAGCTGTTTGTTTCCCAATAAAATAAAATAAAAATACTGTAGAACTAGAAACCAGTGAGTTTTGCAATGGCTATTACAACCGTTATAGGTTGTGGGCCAGTATTATAAACCGGTTTGCTTAACTCTCTTAAAGGGCCCACTGATTATCAGTCCGCCGGACGATATCGGCCTGTCAGTTGTTCGGAACTGTTAAATTTTTATTCTGACAGGCTGATATCGTCCGATGGACTGAAAATCAGTGGGCCCCTTTAAATTAGGCATTTTATTTAAAAGGATTTAAAAGAATTTTTTTTTAAATACATTTCTGACGTTTGACGCGCGCTGGTAGGTATTTAAAACAGTATTTAAATCCAGAAACACGTATAATAGACTTAGGTTTGTAGATGACGCCATTTGCTCGACGCTTCCCAACCGATGTCCAACTGAAAAATAAATAAGCATTCACTAAGGAATAATAACAGTGCATAGTGAAACAGTGCGGGAATTCGGTGGTTGCGAGCGGCACAGGATCGGTCGGAGTGGCGAGCCTTGGGGGAGGCCTATGTCCAGCAGTGGACGTCTATCGGCTGACATGATGATGATGATGATAATAGTGAAATATAATTGAAGGGAGAGTTGAGGCAAGGAGACGGAGGGGGAGACCAAGGAGAACATACATAGATCAAGTAAAGGAAAAACTCAACGTCGTGTCGTATCAGGCTGTCAAGGAGAAGGCAGAGCACCGACAAATAGGGAAATCGTTCCACCGACAAGAGTATGACTCTTAAACATATGATGATGATTAACACTCATTAGTGTTTTCACATTTTTCTTCCCAATATCGGATCTTGTAAGATACGATTAGGATGTATCCTATCCTGTAACTACATCCATCGGGGCGGAGGGTGTACGTATGTACCCCTAGTGCAAATTTCATTTGATAGCGTGACGTGACCTAGGTATACGATACGCGTCTGCGTTGTGTCATTTAGTATAGGATTTTAAGTTTTCAAAAGGTCCCGCTTGGCGCGCTGTTCAAAAGCCCATACAAAAAATAGACATAACGCAAACGCGAGTGCTAGCCGCGAAAATCGAAGTTCGCAAATTGCGGGCATCTTTCTTTGTCGCTCTTATTACGCCTTCATTGAAGTAAAAGAGAAAGATCCCCGCAATTTGCAAATTTCGGTTTTCGCGGTAGGCCCTCAGGAGCGCGTCATCCCAGCTTCAGCGGAAAACTACAGCAAACATAATGACTGCACTGATATACAGGGTGATCAATCCAAATGGGTCAGTAGGGACTACCCGATATCGGATCCAACAATGTGAAAACGTTGTGTTACGGTAGTAATATTAGTTATTCTGTGGTTAGGCGGTGCAGATCTGACGAATCTGACGAACAAATCTGTACGTTTATACCTTAACAGTTTTGTGGTAACTTGATTTAGTTCTAGTAGGTATGTTTGTGAAAATATTTTTCGTTATATAATATAAAGATAACAGTTTTGAATGATATATATAAGTCTTGTAAAATAAAGATACTTACAAATTTATTCATACGAATAATCACTCTCATACTCAGTGGTCGTTGTCTCACGTGAATCAAATCTAAATTCTGCACTAATATGGACTCTGTGCCTGATTCGAAAAATATTAAAACAGCATGATTAATTAATCATGAAAACATAAGTAAACGAATTAATTATAACGCATATAATAAATTTAAAATTTCGAACCCTTTAGTCTTCGTAGATTATTAAGAGTCCACGGTAAGCTCGGCCGAATTTCACCTTCCCATACAAACGGAGTTTCGTTCTCATTTTAAAACTACGTGTTGGATTGTAATGAAACTTTGCACATACAATGACATGAGGCATATCTAGGTCTCTAATTAATTTATCTGGCTCCAGTTTATAACACAAACGAAATAGAGCAAAAACAAGTTTTGTATGAAAAACTTAAATTCGCTGTATTTTTAACCGACTTCAAGATTTCAAAAGGAGGAGGTTATCAATTGGGTTGTATGTTTTTTTTTTTTTTAATGTTTGTTACTCCATAACTCCGTCATTTCTGGACCGATTTTGAAAATTATTTTTTTGATTGTAAGTATATACATACAGATTGGTCCCGTTTTTGTCCAAACGCAGCTCTGATGATGGGATCCATGCGGAATCGAGGGAACTCCTCAAATGTTAAAGGCATACACATATAGTGATTTTAGTATTTTCATCAACAAATCAAGCACTTACATTTAAAAAAGTGACATTTGATGAAGTGGAACTGCTGATGATGATCAGAACGGAACTCTTTAATGACGCATAGTTCACGTTTGGCGATTTGTCCTCTTCGTTATGTTTGTTAAGCAAGTTAGGTTTTCAAGAAACATTTTTGTCAAGCTCGAGTTCTGATGATGGGATCCATGAGGAATCGAGGGAACTCCTCAAATGTGAAAGGCATACATATAGTGATTTTTGTATTTTTATCAACAAATTCAGCATTTCCATTTTAAAAAGTGACATTTGATGAAGTGGAACTGCTGATGATGATCAGAATGGAACTCTTTAATGACGCATAGTTTACGTTTGGCGAATTGTCCTCTTCTTTATGTTTGTTAAGCAACTTAAGTTTTTAAGACATATTTTTGTCAAGCTCGAGTTCTGATGATGAGACCCATGAGGAACCGAGGGAACTCCTCAAATGTGAAAGGCATACATATTGTGATTTTTGTATTTTCATCAACAAATCCAGCATTTACATTTAAAAAAGTGACATTTGATGAAGTGGAACTGCTGATGATAATCAGAATGGAACTCTTCAATGACACATAGTTCACGTTTGGCGATTTGTTTTCTTCCTTATGGACTCAAACCCAAACTTGGACCCGGACTAGGACCCGGACCCGGGTCTGGACATGGACCCCAACTGGGATCCGGACCCGAACCGAACTCTGACCCAAACTTGGACCCGGACAGCCGGACACGGACCCGGACTCGGATCCGGACCCAGACCCGGACCCGGAAATGCTACTAGAAAAGTGGGTTAGGTTAGGTTAGAACTGTGACCCTTACAGAAACGAAACGCTATCAGAAAAGTAGGTTAGGTTAGGTTAGAACTGCGACCCTTACAAAAATGAAATGCAACTAGAAAAGTGGGTGGTTAAACCTCCTTTTCTACATTATTAGGCAATATTATAATAATTAGGCAATTAGGCAAAAGATGAATTAGGATAATTAGGCAAAGGATGCTGTCTTTTTCATTTCATTGTCTGGAATCTAAGAGTGCACCATCAACAATAAGTAATCTTTCAGCGGCATCCCCCATTGAAGTCGGTTTTTTTTTTCTCAAAAATTATTTTAAACTATGATACATAAACTAATACAGACATAGACTTTATTCTATTGTAAGTATAAAGTTTCAGAGCAAACTAGCTATTCGTTTTAAAATGAGATGTATGGAGAACTGAGCTTGCCGGGGACCTAAGGGTTACACATTTTTAAAGTTAAAGATTTCGGCCAGGTACGGGAACGTGGGCAGCCATTTTCTCCATCCGATCATTTAATTTTGCTTCTATTATACTTTTTTTTCTCCATACAAGACCCACCCTAACACATACTTAAGTCGATTGTCAGATTAGAAATCCTTAAATTAGAAAAGATATCTGCGTGTTTCCTTACGTTTTTCCATCAGTGGCAACTTGACTTGTTCTTTTGGGCCGCTTGGTAGTTTTTTTGGTTTTGGGGGTTTTCGATTTGGTAGTTCTGGTTTTGGTTTTCGATTTGGTTTTGATAGTCCGTCTTTTGGTTTTGGTTTTTCTAAGTCTGTAAATAATAATCGTATGAACTTGAGCTTCGATAAAAATACTGATTTGTAATAAACGTAAAAGGTCGTCGCCAGGAACAAAATTGGTCAATATACTCTGACCACATGTACACACGTGTACACGTGCGTATACACGTGCGAATAAGCAATTCACTACTCGTGTCTATTTCCTACTTTTCGAACTTGTATCGTAATGTAAGTACTTACTAATTACCAGGCATCGTAAACTGCGAGCGAAATCCATTGAAATTACGTACTTTGACTTGACTTGACAAGTAACAACCCTAGTACTTCAATGGATTTCGCTCGCAGTTTACGATGCCTGCTAATTACAGTACATATGCTGCTACTTTATCGTAGTGCGGTAATTAACACTACGTGCCTGTGTCGAAAATTTTAAGTACAAAAAGTAAAACGTTGGACGATATTTGTGAATAGCCACTCCTACTTTTCTCACTCCTATTTCACATGTAAAATTTAAAAACCGGCCAAGTGCGAGTCGGACTCGCGCACCTTTTTTCTTTACATACATAGTATTTTTGTCAAAATATTGAAATAATATAGTATTTACTGGGAAGAAAAAAAAATGGATTTTTAAATCGCCGATTTGAGGCGAATTAAAAATCCAATTCGCATACGATGTGATGTCGGTGACATTTGTATAACCCTTTCTTGAGTTA
Source organism: Cydia strobilella (assembly GCF_947568885.1). NCBI lineage: Eukaryota > Metazoa > Arthropoda > Insecta > Lepidoptera > Tortricidae > Cydia > Cydia strobilella. The sequence continues at coordinate 2,243,734 of NC_086063.1, read as the reverse complement.
TGAAAATATAGTATTTTTCGTACTATATTGTTTTTATATTATATATAATACAATTGACTAAAATATAGTACGATACTATATATTATAGACATTATAGTATGGGTGGCAACCCTAGTTGCATGGGAACCCCACTTAAATATTTATTTTATTCTGTTTTTAGTATTTGATGTTATAGCGGCAACAGAAATACATCATCTGTGAAAATTTCAATTGTCTAGCTATCACGGTTCATGAGATACAGCCTGCTGACAGACGGACAGACAGACAGCGAAGTCTTAGTAATAGGGTCCCGTTTTTACCCTTTAGGTAGGTACGGAACCCTAAATATCGGTTAATTTAAGCAACCATGGACTGGCTCAACTTTTTAATAATTAATAAGGCAACCTACTAAAGTTAGATTAAGAATAAAATAAGCTATCATTTAATATAGTATAAAAAAAAATTAAAATATTTATCACTATCCATACGCAATGTGTCAATGTGTATATTATGTATCATTTCTTTCTTATCCCAAATAAATAACAGATGAGGATATATATAGTCTGCATCTTCTCAAATGATTTTTTCGCCACACCCTAATCTGTTACACAAAAGCCTTTGTTCCTATTGTGCGTGCGCGTGTCCATTGTTGGTGAGCGCGTGGCCATTGTTGGTTAAGCGCATGCCACTCGCTGATGCACAATGGTCACGCGCTCACCAACAATGGGCACACGCACGCATAAAAGGAATAAAGGCTTTTGTATATAAAAGTGTTACTTACAAATTTATCTCAGTGATAGACTCGTCCGTATATACGGGATCGACGCCAAGTATGTGCCCTGCATTAGCATACAGCCTCCTTCTTTGGACATTTACTAAAGCATCTGACCGTGCCAAGTCGTCTTGTTGTTGAGGCCTGTGAACCGAATAAACACTTCATTAAATAAAACTTTGTAAACGGATTATATCGCGTATAATGAGTTTAAAATCGACGAACGTCTAACATTGACCACGGACACTGTAAAGAGTTCGAAAGGTCGGGATGTATTTTAATTTTAGTATCTAGTAGACCAAGCTTTGCTCGGAAAACATAAAAACTCAAAAATGCGCGTTTCCCCGAGATAAGACGTAGCTAGATCGATTTTTCTCCCCCGAAAATCCCCATATAGCCAATTTCATCGAAATCGTTAGAGCCGTTTCTGAGATCCCCGGAATATATAAATATACTGGATGGAAAAAATTCATAGGCCCTGGGGCTTTGTATTAGTTTATCTTGTTAAAATAATAAATAGTTGATGTCTATAGGTAGGTACATTTTTGAGCCAGTGCGTATTACGTATTAATTACCGCCGCCATTGAGAAAATCCTAAATTAAATTATTAATTTATTAATACTTACAAAGGCGCACACTGTAATGATAAATTGCTATTTATTAACAGATCAATCAATACTCGTACTATTTAATTTATTGATTTCAGCAAACTTGTTATCAATGTTGCAGTTCATTTATTAAGAAATAGTTTTAAAGTGGTTAAGAATTTAACTGGGATTAACGCTGAGACAAATTATACTCATCCATACTAACATTATAAATCGAAAGTCTGTCCGTTTTTCTGTCTGTGTAGGTAACACTTCACGCTTAAACCGCTGAATCGATTTACATGAAATTTGGCATAGAGATAGGTTGAGTCCCTGAGAAGGACATAGGATAGTTTTTATTCCGAAAATCATTCCTTAAGAAAGTAAAAAGCGGGGTGGAATTGAGATAATTAATGAAGTGCCTGCTAATTTGTGTGCCTAATATGCTCAGATTGAATGATTGCTATGAGAATTTTCCAGGCGCTATACTTACTTTAGCTGATGTTACTAAGTACACGCAGACGAAGTCGCGGGCAAAAGCTAGTATGAAATATCTCAATATTGTTGTACCTGTACACTAATGACAGCAGCCACCAGCACCATCAAAACCAATGGCCCATCCATTGTCAAAATAGTTAAGATGTTAACGAAATAACGGCCACTAATATGAAGCTCGAAGTGACTAGTGTGACTACGCGGACTTTAATTCTGTTCTTCTTCATCAAACGTAGCAAATTGATTAACGACAAGATATCGATTTGATTGAAGAATCATTTGCAAGATAATTTTTAATTAAAATGGCTAAACTGATTAATTTATGGATACACGCTTAATATCGCCATTTACGTTTACCTAGGTATTGTTGAATTTGCAATACCGCAAACATTGACATATATCTAAAGACGGGCCTTACGGGTACTAAGAATGGTGCCAGTACAGCGGTGTCACTCACGAATTCGAGCCAATTGTGCAGTCTAACGTCCTGGCCACGACATTGCGCGACTGGCTTCGGCTAAGGCAACAACCGTAGGTTGGAGCGAGACACAGCGATCGGATCTTTCGTTCCCACCTATGGTTTTCACTGGTGGCTTAGCGGTAAGAGGCGCGACTTTTCGGAGTCGCGGGTTCAAACCCCGGCTCGTACCAATGAGTTTTTCGGAACTTCTTCTACTCCAATTCTTTGGATTGCTTGTCAACCGGACCCCAGGCACCATGGCAAAATGCCGGGACAACGCGAGGAAGATGATAATACTACTCACTTACTCTATACTCACTTACTCCGTTGACCCAACCGTTGACGTGCGACCCAAAATGAGACTTGGCCTCCGACACAAGACAGCGCCACTTTTCTCGATCCTGTGCGACCTCTCGCCAATTGGTGACTCGAAGTTCGCGTTGTTCGAAGATGATAATAAATCACTTTTTAATGAGGATTTGCCACGAATTCATCATCATCATCATCATGTCAGCCGATGGACGTCCACTGCTGGACATAGGCCTCCCCCAAGGCTCGCCACTCCGACCGATCCTGTGCCGCTTGCATCCACCGAATTCCCGCGACCTTCACCAGGTCGTCGCTCCATCTCGTTGGAGGCCTACCGGCAGTTCGTCTTCCGGTACGCGGACGCCACTCCAGAACCTTCCGGCCCCACCGGCCATATGCCCCGCCCACTGCCACTTTAGGTTTGCAATTCTCCGAGATAGTGACCCTAGTTCTACTGCGGATATCATCTTTTCTGACTCTACGAATGCCACGAATTACATAACCCAAAATACTAATGAAACTCAGACTAACTCAGTATATCCAAAATATATTTCTTGTTTAATTATTTATTTGTTTCAACTGCTCCACACAATACTGTCGTCCCGGAGATAAAATACACATTTTCTTCGTCGGTAAAGTGATCACTCTTGGAACTAAGTCAGTAGCGTCCTCTGTATTAGTATCATCCCAATATGAATCACCGATTAATGTTTCAGCTGATTTTTCTGGAGATGTCTGTAATAGTACATAACTAAGGATGATTCACGTTAGACCGGGCCGTGTCCGGGCCGGAGCTTCCGGCGCTTCGTTTTCTATGGAAAGCATCACGTGATCACCTGTCATGTCATAGAAAAGTAAGCGCCGGAAGCTCCGGCCCGGACACGGCCCGGTCTAACGTGAGTCATCCTTTACTATAGAGGCCGGGAAACGAAGGGTTGCAGGCCAAGCAGAATAGAGATACGCGGCCGGCAACCCAGTTTCTAGCCGAGATTTGTATAGTGCTTTTCTCAAACTTGCAATGAAATATCCATAACGGTGGCCAAGATTGAGAAAACAACTGTCTGAAAATTGAACTTAGCGCGGAGCAAGTAGATTTGGTTGGTACCATAGTAAAAGTTGCTCAGTATAATCCCAAAACCTCCCTGGCAACGGGAATGCACTTATTTTATTGCCACCCTCTAAAAATACCTAATATCACGGTGAAGTAGTTTAGACCGTACCTCAATAGACTCGGGGTTTTCTATAGGTTTTCCCAAAACCTCTCTAGTAGTGTCATCGTAATAGTCCCGTGAAATAGTTTTTACGGCTCTTAGTTCTCCGGATATCTGAAAGGCAACAAGAAAAACTTTTAAAAGCTCTCAGTCCAACATTTTATTTAGTCATCGCGCATTTTACTGTCCTTGTCCGTACCTAGTGTACCTACATGTATTGGCGCGGGTGAGACGCAAGATATTCCATCTAATGTTCTTTGCCTTAAAAACCTGTATGAGTACCTAGAAGGTATCTACGTATTTAAAATTTACTTCATAAAACGAGTGATGGGGATGAACGTTTTAATAGCGACAGCAATATGGCAACCAATTTAAGGATGACTCACGTTAGACCGGGCCGTGACCGGGCCGGAGCTTCCGGCGCTTACTTTTCTATGACATGACAGGTGATCACGTGACGCTTTCCATAGAAAACGAAGCGCCGGAAGCTCCGGCCCGGTCACGGCGCGGTCTAACGTGAGTCATCCTTTATTAAGAAAACTGCCCGTGTCCAGCTGCTGCATATAGGTACTGCAATGCTGCTGCACTCACAACAAGAACGCGATATTTAAGGTGGCATACAGATTACGACCGCAGAACGTTAATGTTGCATCGTGACTGCTGCGGCGTGGACGCAGGCGATGCCGTTGTCAATCTTATTGATAAAATGAGTAACAACTACAATTCATATAGGAAATCGCTGATGCAGTTCCAATAAGAATGTAACCTTTAAGACCTTTTGTTATGTGTAGCCAGAAATTGGATTAAATATCAATCTTAGAATATACCTCACACACACTAACAGCTAACAAACTCATGATTAATCCTGTATAGATATACATGGTGGCAATCGATACACTATAACATAAAGGTGCATATAGGTACATACTAGAATGCGTGTATCAATTTTAAGCATAGCGATAAGCGATGTTTACAAAAGCTAGTATAGATATGAATCTAGTCAATATTTAGATTTGATTTTCACCTTGTAAAATATATACCTAATGGTAATACGTTCGATATTCCCTATTAATACTGTAAATGCGAAAGTGATTATCTGTCTGTTACCTCTTTACGCTTGAACCGCTGAACCGATTTATATGTTAAATGATATAGAGATAGTTTAAGGCCCGAGGGTGAACATAGGATAGTTTTTATCAATCATGATCATAATCCGACGCACACGAAGTTGCAGACAGACTAGTATTAGATTTCTATTTTATTCCAATAATTCAATACAAACACAAGTCAGAAACAATACAACAACTACGACATTTCGATAACCTCACAAGTCGGGGCTCAGCAGGGCGATCCTTTGGGGCCCTTTTGACTGGACTGGAAAGAGCTGGAAGTAGCCGCTCAAGATCGCGACAAATGGAGAATTCTTCTGCGAGCCCTATGTTCCTAATGAGTGATAACAGGAATGCATCGTCATCATCATCACCATCATTATCATCATCATCTATATAAATAAAAACCTACAGCACGTGTGACAGCAGCTGAACAAATTCATCTCAAAAGTTAATTATGATAGTCATCGGTTCAATTCGTCCTGCTATGGAAGCAGAATTACAAAGTAGGTATTTGTTTTTTGATTTAAATAAGAAAATGAGATCCTGCCATTATATTGCTGTATTCTGCGTAAGTTTTTCATACAGGTAATTAGTATATGCCCTAATGGTTTTTAATTTTCATATATTTTACTTAAAAGTTGTCAGCATAATACAATTTAATTTATTTCATAGAAACATTGTGAAATTGTGAAACAAATTAGGTAGCTTAAAAAAGAATGGCCACTTATTATAAGCATACATTCATAAAGATTTATACTAATCGCTTATTTAGAAACTGAGTTGAATTTGCCAGCGGTGGCGTTTCTAATATGAACGATAATTCAGTTGCAGGTGATGCTTATATTTGCGGTTCTTGGGTATCCAGGAGAACCAACAGGAAGTAAGTAATGGTATACTTATTATACGTACATTAACATAGTTAAAGGGCGCAGTCTTCTAAAAAAATGTGTAATACAATACTTTTTTTACTGATACCATGTTTTCTTTAACTTCTCGACTAACTTTGATGATACTAAAAATTGACACCAATGATTATGATGGTTCAGACCAATAATAACAGATCTAACAGCATTAATGTTATCTACATTCGCTATAAACTAACACAAACGCTTCTCAGGTGCTCCAGAAGAAGAAGAAGCTATGTATGCTTCTGACGAGAACAGTAATAAAACAACAAACATTACAAACACAGAAAATGTAACCAACAGCGATAATCTAACTGAAATTGATGCAGCAGTGACTTCAGAAATCGTCACTGATAATAGTATATACGTAGAAAGCAATTATACTTCAGAATATGAAAATGACAACAGTACATCAGTAGAAAGCAATCACACTTCAGAATATCAATATGACGATAATGACGATGTACAATCAGCGACACCGCAAGAATATGAAAAGGAAGGGGAAAATGAAAATGAAAACAATGACAAAATTGAGTCATTGACACCCTATGGTAAAGGGAAACATCTGAGTTCAGAGGAAGCTGAGCATGAAGTTGTAGATGTAGCGAAAATGCGCGAGGAGCGACGGAAAAAGCGTAAAGGTAAACTTGTGATGACGCGCCACAGCACGCACACATACAAGGCGGCACCACAACACAGCCACGCAGAACCGGCCGCCTGTCCGAGCGCCGCGCCCCACCGCCGACCGCGCCGCGCACCCCGCGCGCCGAACCGTATATAACCCCGCGCACTCGCAGCGATCGGGGAGTGTTCTTCGCAGTCGCGGATCGGCTGCTAGGGGCACTGCACTCTAGCTGAGCGGTGTGTGGTTCACGCGTCAGCTCCCTAGAGACTCCCTCCCCCTCTTCCTCGGTACGTTGAGCGGTGTGTGGTTCACGCGTCAGCCCGGGTACCTTGCTAGAGGATTCTATACCTTACCCTTGGGGACAGTAGTGCCGGGAGCGTGGTAGACGCCCAGCACACTGTCCTTGCCCCGAGATCCCGTCACTCCGCCCGAAGGAATAGTAGCGCAGTGTGTGGTTACGCGTTAGCACTCTATCCCTTCGGTACAACCCCGATCCCGTTCCGTACACCGTAAGCCTGGCCCTGCCGACCGTCCCGAGGGTCAGCACAACCCCGTATGGTTGTCGCGGATAGATTAGGGATTCGCGCCCGTCATTAACATCCCGAATAAGGGATCCCGTCCCGTGCGCATTAGCGTAGGCTCTAGCATACCCGTTTGATCCTATTATAAATAAACCGGCATAAAAGCCCGTAGATTGTAGAGATATAAATCAATGTTTCTTTACTCACCCCTCTGCCCTCTCATCCCTGAGCTGTCGAGACATAACCCGAGGTCCCGTCTGGACCGAGGGAGATCGTACATGCTGCCACACTCGTCCCGACGCGTGTGACAACATTACATCTGGCGCCCAACTCAAAAACTCGCGTAAGAGCTCAAACGCTCGAGAGGACACAGGTTATTTCATCTTAAAATTGTTTTCTATTTTTATTAAAAGATAAATCCGTATAAAAACATAATATAGCGTATCCCACCCGCCCAAAATAAAGTCCCGACACACCATAGTTAACAAAGGTAAGCTAACGTGTGAAGAGATACCACAAGACACACTAAGAAACAAGATGCATACGACGTGGATATACCGTTTAAAAAAACCAGAGCTGATAGAGGCAGCTGCCCAGCGTGGAGTACCGACGGAAGGGCTAACCGTAGAAGAAATTCGGAAAGGGTTGGTCGAGATCGTGAAAGAAGAAACCGCCCTCCAAACACAAGAACAAAGTCACTCAAGCGACACAGCCGACAACAGCGCAAAAACAATCACGAAACTCATAAGAGAGTGGAACCTGTCCTTCAAAACAACCGATTGCGCAGTAGAATTCATAGAGAGACTACAAGAACTCGTAGCGGCAAGCGGCATTCAAAATGAAGAAATATTACCCGCGCTGCCAAGAATCCTACGAGGAAAAGCACTCCTCTGGCACAGGAATAACGCAGAAAAATGGACAACATGGGACGAGTTCGTAAGTCTTTTTAAACTATACTATTTCCCAAGCAATTACGAGGAAGACCTGGTTGCCAAGATCGTAGCAAGGAAACAACAGTATAGAGAGACATTCACACAATACGTGACAGACCTACAAACTTTAATAAGAAGGCAGGGAAGCCTCACCGAGTCAGAGCAACTACACCGCATACATGAAAACATGTTAAAAAGTTACAAGATGTACATTAAAAAACAAGACTTTAAGGATTTAGCAGGCCTATTAAAACTAGCGACTGAATACGAGAGTTTCACGTTAAGCGCACACAACACAGAGACCGCTAAATCGGGAAAATACCACAATACGTACTGGAAGGCGACAAGCACAGAGCAAAACACACATACACCCGGAAACGCAGGTACAAGTGGAACACACCGTTCAAACAGAACAAACATACGCAATCCCGAAAGTGAAAACAAAATACACCCCAATTACGACTCAAGGACATGCTGCTGGTCATGCGGGAAACCAGGGCACGACACAGGAGCATGTAGAGGCCGACGGCAAATATTCTGCAGCGGGTGTGGAAGAAAGGGAGTACTAAGCAAGAACTGCTGCAGGAAAACGACATGGGGAAAACCAGAAGCGCTAGGTGCGTCCGACAGCCCAAATGAAGACAACCGGCCGTACGTACAGATACACATAATGGGACAAAAATATCGCGGATTGCTCGACACCGGCTCCACAAACACGTACATTAATCAACACGCATACGATGAGTGTAAGGGGAAGGCACTATCAGAAAAAGAGACCACAAGACCAATCGTGTTAGCAAACGGGCACAGAACAGAAGCCAAGAAGAGTATTCTAGTAGAATTACAGGTAAGAAACTCAAACTTAAAACACTGGGTACGAGTGTTACCTAACGCAACCGATATAATAATCGGCATGGACGTCCTACGAAGACTCGGAATGACAATAGGATGGCCACAAGACGAAATAACAGACGCCGACGACCACACAGGGCCGCCCGCGGACACGACACACCAGTCAACATCGGAAAACACAATAATTAACAACTCACAAACCGAAACCAAAACCGAACAAAAAGAAGCACCGACCGCCACATCACAAGAACCCGAACACGGACAGAGCGAACCGCAACGAACGGGAACACTCACGGAAGAACAAAACAGAGAGCTGCAAGACATGCTGCAGAAAGAGTTCCAACTGTGCGAAGAAAGCCCCAAGGGAAATAATTGGATACAACACAAAATAAAATTAAAACACTCAGAACCAGTCAAACAAAAATATTACCCACGGAACCCCAAACAACAGCAAATCATTGACCAACACGTCAACGACATGTTACAACAAGGGATAATAGAGAGATCACACAGCCCGTACAGCTCGCCCGTAGTACTAGTAAAAAAACCGTCCGGAAAATATAGATTTTGCATAGACTTTCGGAAAGTAAACGAAATCTCTGAAAAAGACGCGTACCCGCTACCGCAAATAGACGACACTTTAGAAAAACTACGACAAGCCCAGTATTTTTCAAAATTCGACCTGAAAAACGGATACTGGAACGTAGGCTTAGAAGAGCACAGCAGACCGGTAACAGCGTTTACCGTACCAGGGAGAGGGTTATTCCAGTTCAAGGTCATGCCCTTCGGCCTCCACTCGAGCGGAGCAACCTTTCAGAGATTACTAGACAGAGTAATCGGCCCAGAAATGGAGCCAAACGCGTATGTGTACCTAGATGATATCATAGTATGCAGCCCCACATTCGACGAACACATAAAGCACCTAAAAGAAGTTTTCAACCGTATAAGAGAAGCTAGGCTACAGATAAACAAAGAAAAATGCGAGTTCGCGAAGGCCGAGGTAGAATACCTAGGTCACACAGTAACAAGAGAAGGGATCAAGATGAACGCGGAGAAAATCAAAGCGATAACAGACTTGAGACCACCAGGAAACATAAAACACATACGAACATTCATAGGTATGACGTCATGGTACAGGAAATTTATTCCCAACTACGCGGACATAACCGCGCCGCTCGTCAAACTATTAAAAAAAGGGGAGAAATTCGTTTGGGACACACAACAAGAAACCGCATTTAAAAAACTCAAAGAAATAATAACAACAGACCCAATCCTGACGAGGGCAGACTTCACAAAACAGTTCCGGCTAGAAACTGACGCGAGTGATATCGGATTAGGGTCAGTCCTTCTTCAGGACCACGGGGGAACACCCAGAGTCATAATGTACGCAAGCAGAGCGTTAACACCACCGGAAACCAGATATTCAACCGCCGAGAGAGAGTGCTTAGCCATAATATGGAGTATACGGAAAATGAGACCGTTCCTAGAAGGCTATCAGTTTACAGTCGTAACCGACCACCAAGCGCTACGCTGGTTAAACACCGTAAAAAACCCATCCGGCAGACTCGCGAGATGGGCCCTGGAACTGCAACAATACGACTTCGAAGTAGTATATAGGAGCGGAACACAAAATCAAGTGGCCGACGGCCTATCACGGAACCCAATATACACCATTCAAGAACACGACTGGTACACCAACGAAATAACACAAACACGTAACAATACCGACAGAACGGGAGATTATTGCATACGAGACGACAAATTATACAAAAAAATACACTCCGACCAATATAAGGGGAGCATAAACCCAGAGACAGAATGGAAATTATGTGTACCACGACAAGAAAGAGAAACCATAATACAGCAAAACCACGACTCGCCAAGCGCCGGTCACTTAGGAATAGCAAAAACAGTCAAACGGATAACACAAAGACACTATTGGCCCGGAGTACACCATGACATCATAAAATATATTAAAAAATGCGAAGCGTGTCAAAAACACAAACCGTCTCAACAAAAACAACCAGGAAGGATGCACATAAACAACGCGAAAGTACCATGGGAAACAGTAACCTCTGACCTGATCGGACCACTACCAAGGTCATCTAAAGGTTACCAGTGGATAATTGTGTTCCATGATAAATTTACGAAATGGTCCGAAATCACACCGTTGCGTAACGCAACCGCAAACAGCATAGCGAGAGCATTCGAACAACTGATAGCATTACGTCATGGAGCCCCCGTAAACCTACTCTCGGATAATGGTCGACAATACACCTCAAAAATATTCCGCGATATATTAAAAAAATATGGAACGAACCATAAACTTACACCGCCATACTCGGCACAGTGTAACGCAACAGAAAGAATAAACAAAACTTTAGGTACGATGATAGCAACATACGTCGAAAGCAACCACAAAACATGGGATAAATACCTAACCGAATTTAACTTTGCACTAAACACATCCGTACAAGAATCGACGAAATATACGCCCGCATTCCTGTTATACGGCAGAGAGCTGCGAAACCCGAACGATCAAAATTCATTCCCCACGCCGCAAGTTAAAGAAATTAAAAAACGACATGAAATAGTACGGAAAAACCAAGAAAAAACATCAACAATACAAAGAAGTTATTACGACAAAAACAAACGCCCGTGGAACCCTAAAATACGTGACCAAGTATTAAGAAGAAATTTCACATTATCGAACGCCGAAGAAAGCTATTCCGCTAACTTGGCTCCTAAGTACATAAGACCGACCATACATCATTCTAGAATAGAAATCTCCAGTTATATACCTACTACAAGAAAAAAAAAACCGCAAACGTAAAGTTGTAACAGCGCATAATATAAAGAATATGAAACCTTTACGCCAACTGAATAAAACATAACCGTCCCGTGACCACACAACCGGCAGTTAGGTATAGGGTATAGGTACCATGCAAAATAGCATACAAGAACGCAAACGAAAGCCGGCATAATCATTAAAAGGAATAGGGTTCATTATAAGTCGCACCGCACACGAGAGCCGGCAACCGAGAGATATTATAACCAAAGATAGGAGTAACTACCTACAGAAGAGTAAAATCCAACAACGAGATACAATACTAAAATTACCGTAACCGCGAAATAAATAACGACAATAACTCTCTGATCATTCAATGCTTCTTGCAGGGAGCGTAGAACACGGCAACTCGTAAACAAACTATGTCGAGCGCACGGAAATGAACCGTACACAGTCCGCATAAGGTCTAACCTAAATTTTAGAAAATAAAAAAACTCAAAATTAAAACCCAGAATATCACAGATTAAGTGAACCCAACCTCGGAAATGTCTCCAAAAGGGTACAAACGGACTATTACGAAAAAGATAAACGATATAAATATAACATAACAAGAAATAAAATAAAATTGAAATAACTAGAAACAAAACATAAACCATAAGCGCGAAACCTAACTACCTACTATAAAATTATCCGAAATTTCAGAAATAGAATACTGCCGATATAGTGCTATGGCCCGGCGTGGGCGTAGTTCAGTCGGAACTCCACGGACCCAGTAGCGAGGCTGAAGCGGGAACGACAAACCCACCGTCACTCGCGACACCAGACCAGCCGTCACCAGCGAAACCAGGATAACGGCAGCCCAGCTGCCCGATGGGAGCGCAGGAACCGCCCCCAGGGCAGAACCAGAACCGGACGACCTGTGCGCGGGCTGCTAGCACAGGACAATAAGTATGGCACCTTACCATCAGTGGACTGGTAAGGGGACCTAGCAACCGCAACCAGAAATATAGTAAGGTATGAAGAGGATTATAATTATCACTACAAGTGAACATAAAAACAGGAATTAGTAGACACCCGAGTATATTTTAGTCGCCGTTAGCGACATGTGTCAACCCCGTATACAGTGTGTAAAAAAAAAATACAGCCCACTTTTTTTTCCCAGTCTAATTTTTATTTTTAACCAAGCTAAAGTAATATAAATAAACACGATTACAGGTGATTTTTCCCCTACAGGTAAAAATCTCCTCAGCCGGGACGGGACTGTGATGACGCGCCACAGCACGCACACATACAAGGCGGCACCACAACACAGCCACGCAGAACCGGCCGCCTGTCCGAGCGCCGCGCCCCACCGCCGACCGCGCCGCGCACCCCGCGCGCCGAACCGTATATAACCCCGCGCACTCGCAGCGATCGGGGAGTGTTCTTCGCAGTCGCGGATCGGCTGCTAGGGGCACTGCACTCTAGCTGAGCGGTGTGTGGTTCACGCGTCAGCTCCCTAGAGACTCCCTCCCCCTCTTCCTCGGTACGTTGAGCGGTGTGTGGTTCACGCGTCAGCCCGGGTACCTTGCTAGAGGATTCTATACCTTACCCTTGGGGACAGTAGTGCCGGGAGCGTGGTAGACGCCCAGCACACTGTCCTTGCCCCGAGATCCCGTCACTCCGCCCGAAGGAATAGTAGCGCAGTGTGTGGTTACGCGTTAGCACTCTATCCCTTCGGTACAACCCCGATCCCGTTCCGTACACCGTAAGCCTGGCCCTGCCGACCGTCCCGAGGGTCAGCACAACCCCGTATGGTTGTCGCGGATAGATTAGGGATTCGCGCCCGTCATTAACATCCCGAATAAGGGATCCCGTCCCGTGCGCATTAGCGTAGGCTCTAGCATACCCGTTTGATCCTATTATAAATAAACCGGCATAAAAGCCCGTAGATTGTAGAGATATAAATCAATGTTTCTTTACTCACCCCTCTGCCCTCTCATCCCTGAGCTGTCGAGACATAACCCGAGGTCCCGTCTGGACCGAGGGAGATCGTACATGCTGCCACACTCGTCCCGACGCGTGTGACAACATTACAAACTGACTCAATTAATATACATATATTATGACATTTAAAACTTTCCCGTTTTGAACACATATTAAACCACATTTACAACCGGGACATCTGTGAAACCTGTGTCGAAACGTCGGTAAATAAAGGTAATAAAATAAATTCGCGATATACCCGGTTGTAAATGTGTAAAACACACATATGTAATATAAATATGCATAGCAAGTTATTGTGATTCATACTGACATTAAAATAATAAAACTAACTGTCGGGTGATTCACATCTTGTAACTTAGATTCCAAACCGGAATCTGATTGATTGGCGTACTTCCGTAATACAATAACAATGCAATAATATGATAGCATTGAGCTGATCTGACCACGTAGTCGGAAGGTAGCCAAATGTACTCCACATTAATATTAGGCTTCTCTATCTTCTCTATATTCATGTATGGTTCGGAAACCTGGACTCTGAAAGCGAGTACTCGGAATAGGATTGACGCATTTGAGATGTGGTGTTGGCGCAAGATGTTGGGTATTCCTTGGACGGCGCGCCGCACTAATGCGTCAATCCTGACGGAATTGAAAATCCAGTGTCGTTTATCAGCCATTTGCCTCCAGCGGATCCTTAGCTACTTTGGACACGTGGCCAGACGGGAGCCGGACAACCTTGAAAAGCGCATTATGGTTGGCATGGTGGATGGAGGACGGGGTAGTGGACATCCACCAACCCGCTGGGTAGACACTGTGAAGAAGGCCTGCCAGGGATCTACACAGTATCAGAACGGCGGAAAATCGTGCAGAATGGAGAGCCTTTGTACACAAAATAACGACCTCATGTGGTCGCGACCCTCAGCCATGAGGAACCGAGGAAGAAGAAGAAGAATATTAGGGTTACTAAAAATATCTCTTTGACTTGATAAACATACAAAGGAGACGAAGTAAAGCCGTAGTAATAAAAATGTGTATTAAAAACGTTTTTTCCTACTAATTCGTTTCATGAATCGCGTTAATCGATAACATACCTTATCACAGACTACGTCGGGAAATGCGTATACACCAGATACGTGCGGATCCAGGATAAGTACGGCTGCGAGATGTGCACGTGCATCTACGAGAAGTCCATGATGCTGTGCACGCCGTTCGAGTGCAAGGACCACGGGTTACTGGCCCATGAACTCGACCCGATGACCTATAACGATTATGTTTTAGGCGTTCCGACGCATTTTAGTGGTGAGTTTTATTAGTAGTAAATCATCATCATCATCATCATCATCATGTCAGCCGATAGACGTCCACTGCTGGACATAGGCCTCCCCCAAGGCTCGCCACTCCGACCGATTTTGTGCCGCTCGCATCCACCGAATTCCCGCGACCTTCACCAGGTCGTCGCTCCATCTCGTTGGAGGCCTACCGGCAGTTCGTCTTCCGGTACGCGGACGCCACTCCAGAACCTTCAGGCCCCACCGGCCGTCAGTTCTGCGAGCAATGTGCCCCGCCCACTGCCACTTAAGATTCGCAATTCTGCGAGCTATGTCGGTGACCCTAGTTCTACTGCGGATATCATCATTTCTGACTCTATCACGCAGAGAAACCCCGAGCATAGCTCTCTCCATTGCTCTTTGCGTGACCTTGAGCCTTCTTATGAGGCCCATCGTTAGCGCCCACGTCTCAGATCCGTATGTCATCACTGGCAACACACACTGGTCAAAGACTTTTGACTTAAGACACTGCGGCAATTTGGACGAAAAGATACTGCGGTTATTCCCGAACGCTGCCCAACCGAGTCGGATTCGACGAGTGACCTCTTTCTCGAAGTAGTAAATAGTAAATACGAGTAGTAAATGTACCTAGATAATATTACCAGGGATCTAAAAGCAATATTTTGTCGAGAAAGCAAAAGGAAGATGTAACGAGATGAGTGTAGAGAGAGGTGTAGGTTTCTAAGGCGATGTTCACATTTGATGCGACTTCAATGTGATAGACCTGTTCACACATTGATTAAAGGATGACTCACGTTAGACCGGGCCGTGTCCGGACCGGAGCTTCCGGAGCTTACTTTTCTATGACATGACAGGTGATCACGTGATGCCTTCCATAGAAAACAAAGCGCCGGAAGCTCCGGCCCGGACACGTCCCGGTCTAACGTGAGTCATCCTTAATGATTAGTGTTTAGTTCAAGTTAATTCTTCTTCTTCTTTGCCTGTCCCTCTTCCCAGTTTATCTGGGGTCGGGTCTCCTTGTATGTCTGCGCCAGAGTGCTCTGTTCTGGCTTGTCTGCGTACTCAGGCTCGCTTTCCGGATCTCTTTCTGCATGTCTGACCACCAGGTGTTGGGTGGCCTTCCCCTTCCTCGGGATTGGTTGGGTATATTTAGGGCCTTTTTAACAGAATGGTCATCACCACGCCTAAGGATATGGCCATACCAGCGCAATCGACTTTCCTTTACTTTCTCAACTATAGGTGCTACCTTAAACGATCCCCTGATAAATTCATTTCTGATCTTGTCCAATCGAGTCACTCCTCCCGCCCATCTGAGCATTTTCATCTCGCTTGTGTGGAGTTTCTGTTCGTGTACTTTCTTAAAGGTCCAGCACTCTGCTCCGTATGTCATGGCTGGTCGTACAACCGTTTTGTACACTTTCCCTTTTACTCTGATGGGCATTTTGTGATCGCACAGGACACTCGATAATGATCTCCATTTAAGCCATCCGGTGTTGATACGGTGATCTACGTCTTTATCGACTTTTGCATCAGAAATAAGTACCGACCCTAGATATTTGAAACTGTTTACTTTGGGTAGTGCTTGATTGTCTATATAAATGTTGCACCCAGTTTCTTCTGTGCCTCCGAAGTTACATTCCAAATATTCGGTTTTACTCCGGCTTATACGTAGCCCGTGGCTTTCTATGCGTGTTACCCACTGACAGAGTGTTTCCTGAAGGTCTGTTGCATTTTTCGATAGCAAGACGATATCATCCGCGTAAAGCATACATTCTAGTGTTGATTTTTGTATGTCTCTGGTGATGTAGTCCATGCATACGTTAAACAGTAAAGGACTCAAAGCTGATCCTTGATGGACCCCTACTTCTACAGAGAACGGATCACTGAGGCCGGCAGGGCTTTTGACTTGCGTTTTGGTGTTTTTATACATATCTTGGACTATAGTTATGTAGCATTCTGGGATGTTTTGCGCTCTCATCGCCTGCCATACTAGCCTTCGGGGAACTCTATCGAAAGCCTTCCCCAAGTCAATGAAAAGGAGATACAAATTTTCTTTATTCAAACGGTATTTTTCCATCGCAACTCTGAGTGTTTGAATAGCATCTATCGTTGATTTGCCAGGAGTGAAGCCATATTGGTTTTCGGTTATGCGGATGTGATCATTTAAACGAGAAGCAATGACTCTTTCGAAAAGTTTTAATGTGTGTGATGTGAGCTTTACTCCTCTATAGTTTCCACACTGTGCAATATCGCCTTTTTGTTTATAAATAGGACATAATGTACTATTACGCCAGTCTTCGGGAATCTTGCCATCTTTAATAATACAGTTGAAAAGTTTAGTCAGCCAGGGTAGTGCTGTTTGGTCCAGCTTCTTCCAGATGTCAGCTGGTATCTGGTCAGGCCCGGTAGCTTTGTGATACTTCATTTTTGTTAATGCCTTCTTTACTTCCTCAACTACTATGTAGCTTATAGGTCCTTGGGTGGCAGGCGCATATGGCATAAGTGCACTGGGGAATTCCTCGTTCATTAGTTTTTCGTAATATTCCTTCCAACGGCCGTTGATATCTTTATTTGCTGTTAGCAGTTTGCCTTGGGTATCCTTGATGTATTTGTTAGTTTTAATATCGAGGGTGGATCTGTAGCGTTGTCGAGCAATTTTGTAGATGGTATTCTCAGTTTCCGCCTTTTCTAGTTTGTCATAGAAGTCTTCTCTAGATTTCGCTATGGATTGTGCTACGGCAGATTTTGCTATCTTCTTGTGGCTTTTATACTCTAGACGGTCTTCTTCAAGGTCTGATTTTTGCCACAATTTGAACGCTTCTCTCTTTGCTTTTATTAGATCTCTCACACTCTCGTTCCACCAAGATGTCTCCTTATTCAGACGCAGTCCTCCGCGCGATACTCCCAAGGTTGCTTTTGCTTTCTTGAGGCAGAGTTGTTGGAAATCGTCCCACATTTGGTTGGCTGGCTTGTTCGCCTCTACATCTTCTACCACAGGTGGCCACCCATCCGAGGAATTGTGATCCCTTGGAGGTGTGCAACTCTTTCCACTTTATGCTCTCTGTCCGGTCTATGTGTGTTTTTATAGGCTTGGGTAGAGTCATCACTGCAACTAGGAGTCTATGTTGTGATGTAAGCGCATTACCTGGGATCACTTTGCAGTCTTTATAAAGTTTAAGGCAATTACTACTGGCTAGAATAAAGTCTATCTGTGTTTTATGGTTTGAGCATTTATAGGTGATAAGATGTTGTTGATAAGAGAAGCTTTCTTCTGGAAGTGTGTGTTAACAATTTTCAAGGAGTGCTTGGTTGTAAAGTTCAGAATATCTAAACCTTGCTGGTTTATACAGCCAAATCCATATCCTCCATGGGCATCAGAATTGAGATCATTTCTTTCGCCTACATGCCCGTTCAGATCTCCCCCTATATGGATGTGTTCGGTGGGCGGTATGTTTTGCATAACTTCATCGAAATCCTCCCAGAAGTCCTGTTTTTCTTGCTCGGGACAGCCGGTTTGTGGGGCGTACACTGAAATAATGTTCATAGGATGTTGGTCGTCCATTGCTAGCTTTATAGCAATCAGTCTGTCGCTTTTTCTGTCCACGTTGATTATCCTCTGTTTGAGATGGTTATCTAGTACGATACCCACACCATTTCTTTTAGTATTAGTCCCATGGTACACAAGCTGGTAGCCATTCCCTAAGTCTCTGGATTTAGACCCTTTCCATTTGGTATCTTGAATGCAGCAGGCGTTAATTTCTCTGGTTTGTAGAATTTCGCTTAGCTCCTGGCTGCGCCCTGTCATTGTGCCGAGATTCCATGATGCGAGTCTGAGTTTGTCCCTGGATTTTAGGTGCGAACGATGGTTCTTGTCTCTAGCGTCGCTTTTGGGGAACGCCCTAGCATATATCTTGTTTCCAGCATTCTTCGCATCTACGTCGCTTGAGGGGGACGCCCTAGCATTAGACTTACTCATTTTTATGGTACTTTTCATACAAGGAGTTTTTGGGTTGTTGGCGGAAGTTTTACGGCCGGTTGCCACCTGACGCCAAGGTTGTATTTCTCGTGGAGATATGCGGGTGCCGCCGTTGTCCCTGTGTGGGTTCTTTCGCCGCCATTCCTTCTGTACGTCCCAACCGAGGCGTACAGCACCATCTGCAGCCTCTACTCCAAGTATTTCGAAGAAGCCTGCAGCGGGGGTTTGGTATCGAAGTGTCCATCTCCGGCCTGTTGGTCCGCGGGAGGTATTTAATTTCCCTCCTACCCTGCATATCTGCCGAGTGTTACCCTATCCGCCACCTGGGGACGCGTTCTCTAGGGGTGAGGCTCCCCCGAGAGAGTTCAAGTTAATTCATTTGCTACTAATCACAAATGTATACTTGTACTAAACACAAATCAAAATATTGCGCTTTTCACTTCTCACATTCATAAAGGTATAAAATTATTATTATTCCATGTACGGTCAGTCTTACAGGTCATACTATTAGCCTAGCACTTTTGCATACAAACTTCTATGCAGGGGGTACCTTTTCTCTGTATCTGACGCCTGTGACACAAAAAATTGCCAAATAATTCTATTTGTTTTATAGTTGTAGTTGTGTACATGGCAGTACCATCTCTTTCTATACTGAATCCGTAATAGGTACGTTATAGAATCCGAATTTGATTCGAATAGCATGTGCAAACAATTCCTGCACGGATATTGATGGTCGTTCTTGTCTACGTGACAGCCTGATAAAACGGTATCCGTCACTTTCTATCCCGCGGTGTTAGTGACAGTTATTTTATCACGTAGATAAAGCCATCAGTAATACGCCTGCTGCTCACCCTTAGAGTATGGTCAAAGGCAACTCTAAATAGAGCGATTATCGCCGTGATCGAGTTTATGACATCGCGAAAGGTGCAGATGTGGACTCGAATCGGATCTTGATCGCTGGAGGCCGTTAAATATTAATTAAAATAAATGCTAATGTCTGTTACAGAATACAAATGCGACCCTGGACAGGTGATTGAAGCCGACGTGCTCTGCGAGTGTAAGTGCGTACGGCGGGACATCCTATCCTGCCCGCTCACGTGCCAACTCGGCAGACCGCTCAACTAGTGTGAACAAATCGCTCGAGCACTCCAAGTTTTATAAGAAATCCTAGTTAAATAGATAGGTAATGAGCAATTTATAACAATTAATTGGACATTAATAAAAATGTATGGAAATGATAGCGTTTTTCAGTGCGCATTGTGCAGGTTATTTTGCCCTGTTTCATAGTGAACTTTCGCGCGGATTAATGAAGAATTTACCACGGTTTATCATTGCAAATGCAATGCATTACGCTTGGTCTGACTCTAGTTAGGAATGTTGACTGTATTTAAAATAAATTTTATTGACACCATGACCAAAATAAGCATGAGATAATTATTTGAAAAATGCAGATAGCAGTTATTTTTGACACAATTTCTATTTAATCAATATATGATTTGACCCATGTCCTTTCACTGATATGCGTTAAAATTGTTAAATAACAAACGAAACCGTCAACGCCGTCTATACGAGAGTAGGCCAAAGGTAGTGGCGCCATCTGATCGAGAATAAAATTTTCGTTATTTTCGAGGCATGTTTTTTCCTTACACTGTATCCATCTATTACGGAGTTATATCTATCTTTGGATATACCTATTCGTCGCAGATTCATTAAATCATCGTGCATCTGTTCACGCAGAAGATCGCGTGCGACGCAAAACCTATTCGTCGTACTGCGCTACATCATCGGTCCTACGCTTCAGTTATTCATCGTGGGCCTACATTTTAAACACATTATTTCAACCAAGTAAGATACTTCACGGGCGGCGCGAACTGTGAGAAAGCCAAAGCATTCGTCGCACCGTGCAATTTTTGTGAACAATCTACAATTTTGATATGTGAAATACCTACTCCGGTCGAGATGTCATTCGTCGCGATAATTTGTATTTTTATATTCCCGCCATTGGGTTGCCAATGCTGCCATCATCGCCATACTTTCGCGCTGACGCAAGTGGTGCAACCACGACGCAGCACAGGACGTCGCCCAATCACCAGGACCGGCCATTGTTGAAAACCAACGCGATTGGAGGACAGCAAAATATCGTTCGTTCCATTCCTCAGTTTCATTCCTTGCAATAACTTCATTCTCCTTGGCACATCGTTATTTTACTAGTGGCTCTGTGAGCTGTAGACCTCGCGAGCATAGCTTATTAAGATAGATGTGTCTTAGGGCTGTCCTGCCGACTAACCACCAAAAGATGGCGTGATTGTGCACAATTTGCGAATTATTACCACCGTTTCCAAAACTCAAACATTTTCTAAGACGTGTTGATATTTACGCACGCAACAAAAATATGACGTCTTAATCGAAATATATTTACACTCAACAGTCGAGACTGTCACATTTCCTTAAAAAATGTGTAAAGACTGCAAAATGTAGCAATATCGTAATGTGAGTAGATTCGTAGTGTTACAGTACAGTGAAGTAACCTAGAGGGCGCAGCGGAATGGATTGTTTATTGTTAATAGAAATTAAATTTAAATTCTTGTTTGAGCAACGATTGAGACTTTGATAAGGCACTTAGAACCAACTGATATTTTCAGACAGTAGTTGTAATGTGCTCGTGGCACCCGTAACCTCTGTTTTGAAAAAAAAAATCAGATAGTAGCTGACCTACATGGTTCAAACCCCGATTGCCAATATTTTTTTTTATAATTTTAACGTTCTCTTTTGAGTTATTTTCATCATTATCATCATCATTAACTTAAGAGTTATTCTGATCTTCCAGCTTTCCCTATCCTGCGCCAGCTCTTTGACTATTTGCTACGACACGACCCCCATTTTTTTTTTCACTTGATCTAAAAAGCTGCGTCTGGGTTTTCCTCTACCCCGCTTGCTTCCTATCCGCCCCTCCAGAATAGTTTTAAAGAAGTAGTCGTGTCGTATTAAGCGTCCAATCATTTTCCCGCGTCTATTTGCAATATGTACAAATGTAGTGCATAATTGTTTTCCATCGTATTTTCTCGGAAACGTTCGTATTTGTCATGCTACTTCAGTCAACCTCAGTACCTACTTTTTGTACCGAGACTGACTGAAATACTTTTGTACGTTTCCGTAAAAATACGATGGATAATATGTAGTCTGAATTTCAACGTCACCTTTTGAATAATTTTTTGAAGTAGATCGGGATTCTTTAGGATGCAATGCAACCGGAAATACGGAGATGAGGACGGATTTCTTCCGAGTAAATCATGAATATGGGATGTAAAAAACCGAATTGACACAAACAATTTTATTAGTTTAAAAATTGGATGCTCGAGCAAATGTAGATGATGTCATCAGCACTGAAACAAAATTAAGTTTGTATTAAAACATACCTTCTCGCTCTTATTTCTTTGTATTAAGTACAATGTCAACGAAATCTAGTATCAGACATATGGATGGTATAGAAAGGATGCCGATCTCTTATGGCAGAATTGTTGCAAAAGTGACCGCTTTCAGCTTTAAATAATAGTTCCTAATCTCTCCGGTGGCGCTAGTTAGGCTCTGGGACATGAGTATAACATGAACCAACCAATAAGGCAACAAATAACCCGACGAAATTACGTAGGTTGTTTTTGGTAGTATTTCGGTGAATGGTGGCGCCGCCTAATTACTGTATTTTTAATGGACACTTTTCATACATAGAGATTAGGCTCCTTTATATAGTCTCCATGATCAGACAGATATATTTGAATGTTAATATCAAATGTCATGCTATCTCATGTCATTTTAAAACGAGAACTTCGGTTGTATGGAAGCGGTTTTTTGGTGGTGGGTTCGTGTGAATCTTAGTGCTCGCCATATACTTATCTCACGCTAATATATCGGACCTAAAAAAATTGCTTATACCTGATGATATTATCCCAAAGGTTGTCTGAAAAGACCGCTTTTTAGCGATAATACCACTTGTTACGCAGTTATATTTTTGAAATAAAACTATGGAAACGGATTGTATAGCGTCATCATCACAGGCCTTTGCGTCTATTGCAGACGATTTATGCATTGCTGTTTAGATAACGGGTTTGGTTTGGTGACTGTGGAGGCCGATGCGTGAGCGGCACGACCTCCCACATTTTTGGCAGAGAAAGCTCATGCCACCTGAGTTTGCTTTCTGCGACACCTTCTGCTATCTATCGCATTAAAGCAGGCTACTAATTGATACTGATCGAGACAATTGTAACAAACCCGACCACAATTAGGGTGCGTATCACATAGATTCAATGGTCACCTTCCGATCGCCAGATCAGCTCGATGGTACGAGTACGATGCATTATCACTATTATCAGTTTTCATCCAATTTACATAATTATGTACCTAAGTATGTAAAGTTTTAGCTCAATCGAATAATAGGAAGTGGGTTGACCCGAAAAACATTGCAAGTTAAATAAAAAGCTTGTAAAAAGCATTGTTATTTGTGTAATAGAGAATACTCGTAATATTATTTACTTACTCTATTCTCATAGCTCCTTTGCCTGACTAACGCAGTACTGTAGATTGCCGGGGGTGTAGATGCACAGCTTCTTTTTGGACCCTTTTCCATATTCTTTCCCCTGTGGTTTCGCTCCTGAACTACCATCGTCGTTTAAATCACCCTTTGAGAAATAAAGAGTTACTTATTAGCTGGGATAAAAAAGTGGGCATTTGAAAATAAAATTAGCTATAACGTTTAAAACTTTCGCGGTTTGAACACATATTCAATCACATTTACAAATAATTAACATTTATGTGTAGTGGGTGGTTTGAAAATGTGATGTCTACCTCAAACTTTAAATGCACTTTTCGTGGGGTAGTCACACAAATCTCTGTTTTGACATTTTGCTGGGACGTCAGTTAGCCGCGACCACGACCAGTGAAACCTGTGTCGAAACGTAGGTAAATAAAGGTAACAAAATAAATTCGCGATAGACCCGTTTGTAAATGTGATTTAATATAAAATTTGTTGACTTTCGATGAATCAAAATTAGGCAACAAAAAGTGCATATTTAAAAATAAGAGGTTAAATTTCATATATGACAGCGACCGCACAAATTCTATAATTACATAATTACTTTTACCTGTTCATCTTCAAGTGGCTGATGGAAATTAAAAATTTAACTGAATAGGTATCAAAAATGTCCTAGATACATGTTTTTCTTTCTGCAAACCTAGTTTTGGGTATGTCTTTTGAGTTCTCACTCACTATCACTGGCACTAAATATTATAAAACAAAGTCCCCACCGCGTTTGTCTGTCTGTATGTTTGCGTTAAACTCAACGGTTTTTACCTATCAATAGAGTGATTCCTGAGGAAGGTATAGGTGTACAGTTTGTTAAGATGTTGTGTAACCCGTGCGAAGCCGGGGCGGGTCGCTAGAGTTTAATAAAAAATAATAATTATGATAAATAATAAAGCAAAACTCGATGTGCTTTTGTAATTTCGTTGAGCAGTTCATTGCCGCATTAAGGATGACTCACGTTAGACCGGGCCGTATCCGGGCCGGAGCTTCCGGCGCTTCGTTTTCTATGGAAAGCATCACGTGATCACCTGTCATGTCATAGAAAAGTAAGCGCCGGAAGCTCCGGCCCGGACAAGGCCCGGTCAAACGTGAGTCATACTTTATCATAATCATACCATCGTTTATTACGTGAGAAAACGCAATCGCTGATTATAAATGAAGGTTATTGTTATTTTGGAGGGAAAAAGGGTGCCGAGAAATGAGACACTGTCGTTTATCGTATGGCTATATTCCGACTGACAGGCCTGTTGCCGGGTGCAACCGGCTGACGAGAAAATCTCATCTACCCCCAATATCTTAAATCTAACAGTTATATATTATTTTTATAATTAAAGAGGGAAAAATAAAGACAAATTAGATACCTGGTCACTGTCTGTGTCTAACTAAAATATGAAAAAATATAATAAAGCATTAATTTACTAGCATTTTTGCGCACTTTCGTTTGCGCAGAAGCCATAAATCATATATGTGACGTTTTCAACCAAAAGGTACCACATTGTCGCTTGTTGATAAGATTGATTTCTAATTAAAGCTATATGGAAATAGCGCCTTACTGACAAGCTACAATAAGCACCCTTTTGGTTGAAAATGGCACATATTAAAACAAGATTAAGTACACCGCGGCCTCCTTTTCCTCTCTCAGTATTAACATTATTAAAAGTATTTTGACACAGTTCATTGTATATCAACCACAGCTATGTTTGATTTTATTCGAATCTTTAATTATTGTAAGTAAGGAGCATTTTAAAAATTGTATGATATCTGTTTTTCGCTCCTAATTTTTACACAAATAAAAAAATCTAAAAAAGTCAAACATAGGGGCTATTTAATATACATCAAAATACATTAAAACATTTTCCATAATATCAATATCCAGAGAGGAAAATGGGAACTACGTTTCTATGGGCCAGCGGCAGAAGTGTATAAAAAAAAGGATTAAGTACCTGATCCACCGCTTCTCCATCATCGCTGACACCCTAAAATTAAGTACATAATAAGAAATAGCTTTACAGTAAAGCATATGCGTAATTATTTTTGACATTGCCACTAGCTGTACTATCATGGGCATCAGGGACAACTAGCTGTACCATCATGGGCATCTTTCTTGCCTGTGAAGCCGTGGTCCTGGGTTCAAATCCCGGTAAGGGCATTTATTTGTGTGATGAGCACAGATATTTGTTCCCGAGACATGGGTGTTTTCTATGTATTTAAGTATTTATATATTATATATATCGTTGTCTGAGTACCCACCCGCCGCCGTAGAGCCGACCCCAAATGATATGGGAAAAGGCTAGGCGAAGAAGAAGAAGTTTTCTGAGTACCCATAACACAAGCCTCCTTGGGCTTACCGTGGGACTTAGTCAATCTGTGTAAGAATGTCCTATAATATTTATTTATTTATTTCTCAAGAACGCATCCAACGGAGAGCGACTCGAATAGGGGATATTACTGCAATGTTCTGCCACCAGAGTGCAGGACTAGCCTTTTTAGTAAACCATAGTGTAACTTATACATACTGTACCTTTAACAGGTTTTTGACAAGTTTTCAGAGATAATAAAATATGACATTGATGCATCAAAGCGGATTGCTTACAGAGGATCTACCGGGAAACGCGAATCCGAAAATTCGCTATCTGCCTCTTTATCGCTCGAATATGCAAGAGTGACAGATAAGAGATGTTAGATAAATAAATTTTCTTGTTTCACGTTAGACCCTCAGGTTGTGGTAGTGGCGCCCTGGCGCCCCCTATGGTGCTGCGTAGATATGTAGCCTCGATTGCCTCTGCATTTTCTATTATTACATGTATAACGGGGAGTGTTTCGAGAAAAACAAATTCCATATCCATTTTTAAACGCTTCTAACTAATACGTAATTAAAAACTTCTAAAAAAACAATAACAAATAAAAGGGCATAGCTGTTGCTAATATACCGACATCATACTGCTTAAAAATATTTTCTATAATGCTAATTTTATTAATAACCAGAGTACGGAGGACAACAAATACGTTTGTATGGAAAAGCGGTAGCGTGACTTCGTCCCCTTTTGTCTTAAAACGAAAGTGAACCCGCGCGGAATCCAGGTAGCAAAGTGACGTCAGCGGTCAGTGACATCATAATGACGTAATAATGACGTCGCTGACGTCATAATGACGTATAAATACTACTGGGGAATCGCCTTTTCATACAAATATAGTCCTCATTTTCCTCCCTGGATATTAACATTAGGTATAGAAAATATTTTGCCACAATTTGTTGTATATTAACCACAGCTATGAAATATGAATGAATGAATGAATGAAATCGTTTATTCACAATGAATATATGGTAACATAAGATCTTAATTTATATACATTGCTTCCCATTATATATTCAGTCAAGATAGACATGTGAAAATATTTGTCAGTGATATATATATGTCACTCAGTCTGATAAAATTTGAATTAAATACAATTACACGACTAATTACAATTTGGCGCAAATATTTACAACAGTACATAATTAATTTAATAAGAGATCAATAGAGTGATGATAATCAGAACAACAGAAAGAGAAGAAATTACAATTAAAATTAGAATGTCAATTGTTTTTTTTTATTACATGTAAATTAAATGTCAGTCAATAATCAAAATCTATACAATAAAAATTCGTTAATACTATAAAAACATTTATCAATCAATAGTTTATACAATTTTGTTTTAAATTCGTTTACAGGCAATGTCTTTATGTCAGCTGGTATTTTATTAAATATAGTAATACACATGTTGTGAGCGCTTTTTTTCCTTAGTACTAATTTGCTACTAGTTGGTATTGCTAACCTACAGCGTCTATGTGACCGTGTTGTTACCTTATCTTCTACGAACGTGAATAGTTGAATATTGAGTTTTACAAAAACACATATCTCGTAAATATAGAGGCAGGGGAAGGATAGTAATTTATGTTTAATAAATAATGGTTTGCAAGGCGCCAGTCTATCTGCTCCACAAAGGGTTCGGATACATTTTTTTTGAGCGACAAAGGCGCGATCAGCGTTTACAGAGTTACCCCACATAATTATGCCGTATCGTAAAATAGACATGATGTATCCGTGATAGATTAGTAAGGCAGTTTTGAATGAAACAGTTCGTTTAATGCGCCAAAGCGCAAAAATAAATTTGTTCAGTTTCGTACAAACCGTGTCTACATGTTCTTTCCAACTACAATGTGTGTCGAGTGTCATACCGAGGAAAACAGTGCTATTTACTTCTTCAACTAAACCTAAGTTATGTTTAATGACAACTTGGTGGTTTTTAGATTTATATGATTTAAATAACATAAATTTGGTTTTGTCCACATTAATTTTAAGATTATTGAATTCTAACCAGTCGATAACATCTCGCAAAGCTGTATTTATTTCATTTTCAAAATTATCTATGTCTATTCCCTTAATTACTAATGTAGTGTCGTCGGCAAATAATATGGAGTTATGGTTTGTTGAGTCAGGTAGATCGTTTATATAAACAAGAAATAAAAGGGGTCCTAAGATACTCCCTTGAGGGACGCCATGCTTATTTACTTGAAAGCACGACTGGACCACAGAGCGCTCGTTATTAGTGATTTGTTCTATTTCAGTGCATTGCTCTCGATTTTTTAGGTAACTCTCAATCCAGGAGTAGGCTGGCCCGCGTATTCCGTATTTCTCCATTTTGTCGAGAAGGCGTATATAATGAAAAGGGACCTTATTGTCGATGGCGCTTACGCCGCACAGCGTCGCGCGGCATTGTATTTATATCAGAGCATCGTTTATAATGGCGTAAGCGCCCTGGACAATAAGGTCTCTTTTTATAGAAAATACCACATTTGTGGTCTTACCTTAGTTACTCTTTTTCTGATTTCCTGTAAAGGGCAACTATTTGGTATGCAGGGGCCGATTGCATTACACTTGTAACTACTCGTAATTATTAGCGAAAGTCTTTCTAATCAAAGAAATTGGAAAGAGAATTCCGCTAATATTATTAGTTAAAAGTTGTTAAATGCAATCGGTCCCGGGTTAGAAAATTCCAAACATCCAACATACCATACCTAAGACCTTGGTATGTTTGAACATTTCTTGCTTGGGTAAGCCACTCCTATTTTTAAATTGATTTGAAGAAAAACTAAATCATTTCAAGACAGTATAAGACACTCTTGCAATAGAATAAAGTGCTCTATCCTTTCGTACTAAAAATCGTAAAATTATAATCAAAAGCAACTGATATAGGTTTGAAGCTCTGAACCTATATCAATTGCTCTTGATTATAATTTTAATAAGAAACCAAATTTATTGTAAACTATACTAAAATAATAGAAACTTGAACAACGAAATTGGGCTTTCCAAAGTCTACAATGTACCTACTGAAATAAAAATATGTTTTTTTTGTTAGCCTAAGAATTTAGTTCCCCCACTCCCTGTTTGTATTAGTTTCCCGCCAATCCGAGTAAAATGCGTAAAAGTAGTTCCGCCATCTCTTTTTTGGTCTGCCTGCACCCCGGCTAGCTCCATCTATGGTGTTCCGTGGGTCCCACTCGGTACCTAGTTTGGCCCAATTTAATAATTATAATAACAATAAATATTTCTCAACTACAATACCTCCTTGATTTTGTCACTTAATTTCTGAAATGTTTAAAATGTATTTGTTTAATATCTTTAGGTTTATTTTAGAACAAATATAATAAAAACACAACAACATAATTATGACAGAGCGGACTTATATAATTGTCCGCCATATGTGCATTATTTTTGTATTTTGTCAGTTTTGTGCAATAAAGGTCAAAAATAAAGAACAACTAAAATAATGTGTTCCAAAAATATTATTGTTATACCTCTGCTACAACTTGCGAAACCTGTTCATAACAAAGAGAAATGAATTAGAATCTATTTAAAACATATTTTTTTACGTAAAATTAGGAGTACCTTCAAAATTTAGTGTAGACACATTCCTACTTATAAATTTATTACGTTTAAATATTTTATCTTAAAATCTCAATTTTAGTATTTTTAGAATACATTAATATAACTAATAAAATTAATTTATAAACAAAAGTTACAAACCAGCTATAAAAAAATATATTCGTTAATACAACGTATTGATAAAAGTGTGAATGTTATTTCAGATTATTTAACCTTAAAACCCGCGTAGAAACTTCAACTTTCGCTCCAAAAAAAAACAACTCTCACTGAGCGTAAGCGTGAACGAGATAGATGTTCGTGCCCTGGACAACGGATATTGTTTTTGAATTTTAATTAATTGTAAATTTTAACCAAAAAAGAAAACGCTATCCACGAGATCGATCAAAAATAAAATAGGGCATGTTTAGAAGCAAAGTTAATATTTTTTGCTTTTGTGCGTAATTTGTTACAAATGAGGAATAAGTGAGGAGGAATAAGTATCATTTTAATGAAACTATTAGAAAAAATTCACCTTTGTACTGTTTATTCTGAATGATATTAGAGAGCACTACTAGTTATAGAGTAAATCGTCAATTACTGGCCACTGGCCACCTTATAAGTACTAAAAATTAATTCTATTCGCCTATAAACAGAATTTATTTTAGTATAAGGTGGCTAGTTGTTGGAAGGTGGATTCATTTTTAGTATAAGGTGTCAATAACTGGCCACCTTCCAACAACTAGCCACCTTATACTAAAATGAATTCTGTTTATAGGTGAATAGAATTCATTTTTAGTATAAGGTGTCAATAACTGGCCACCTTCCAACAACTAGCCACCTTATACTAAAATTAATTCTGTTTATAGGTGAATAGAATTCATTTTTAGTATAAGGTGGCCAGTTGTTAAACAGATATTAAACGATTTACCCTACCTAGTAATTACTTTTTATTATATTATTTAAAAAAAGTACTAAGAATATAAGCGTACCATTTTTGCTGCCAGAGGAGCATTATCTTTAGCCTAAAAAAATAAAGCAAAATAGTATTAAAAAATATCTAGGTTTTTGTTGCTAGAAAATGTAATACAAATATAGAAAATGACGAGATTTAGAGAGACTAGCGAGTAGAAGTTTTACATACAAATATACAATACTCTAAAATTCTAAAAATTTGAATTTCATTTATTCAGCCAAAATATAATTATGTACTTATCAACAATTTTTATTAGATTTCTAAGTTTTTCTCATTTTTAAAATTGTGCACACAGCTCGCGCTCTGTGGTCATAATACTCATAATTCCCAGGTCTCAAAAACCTGTGCAAAAAATCATGATCACGACATTAAATGATGATTTTTTGCAGCTGGTGGCTATATGTTGGCGCGTCGGTTTGCTCACTGTTCCGACCAAGCTAAAATAACTTTGTTCAGGGCGTACTGTCAGGCGTTCTACACTAGTCAGCTGTGGTACCATTGCACGAAACGATCGTTCAATAAGCTTCGAGTACAGTACAACAACGCGTTTCGTGCAATGTTACGGCTACCGTGGCGGTGTAGTGCATCTGGCATGTTCGCCGTGAACAGAGTAGACGACTTTTACGCTATAATGCGTAAAAGGCACTGGTCGTTTGTCGGGAGAGTGAGCGAATCGATGAACAGCATTGTTAGCGTAGTGTACGCAACCTGCTACTGTATGAGCAAGGCCTCCGCTGCAAATATTTAATTAGTGTTAGATTAGGTAATAATTAGTTTAGTTTAGTTTAGAATAGTAAAATTTAATATAGATTAGAATGTATAAATTAGATTAGATTAATACAATAATTATTCTTTATGTAATGGGTTGATACCTAAATAAATAACATTTTTATTTTTATTTATTTATTTATTATTTATATGTATTATAAGTACAGCGAGTTGCAAAATTTTGCAACTCGCTGTACCTACTTGTAAGGCCTGAATTACACTTGTAAGTTTTACTTACGTAAGTAGGGCCAAAGCTATTTGCTAGAATGAGATAACGATATTCATATCTCATTCTGTAGTATAGCTGCAGCTGTGTACCTACTTACGTAAGTAAAACTTACAAGTGTAATTCAGGCCTAATGTATGTATACATATAACTTACCAATCTTTGCATCAACTTCTTTTGCACTTCTCTGGTCGACTTCAGTGCCTCATTTATTATTCCCTGAAATGTTTTATTATTATTATTTTCAACACACTTGCCCAAAACGACGTTTTTATTCCACGGTTTTTTGGCGAATAATCCTAGATATTAAACACGCGTGCTTTTTCAGTATATTGTAACACTTGTGCTGTTTCATTATATTATCCGACTGAGTTAAGAAGGTAACTGATTGCTAATAATATGCATGGAAACGGAGCCTTCTTAAATTGGTCGGATTGGTCGGGCGCGCACGACCGCCTGCCGCGGCCCGGCCGGCCCGCCCGCGGCCGGGGTGAGGGGCGGCCGGCAGTATGACAGATGCAACACTGCATACTAACTGTTTTAATAATTAAAGTTTAATTAATATGAAAGTTTCTTTTTTTTTCTCGCCATTGTTAGACACAATAGCACACGCCGTGGAACACGCTCGGAGACAATGGCACACAATGGCCGACCGCTGCCACAAAAATAAACAATGGCTTTTGTTTTACAGATTAGGGTCTTAGACGTAAAAATCATTTGAGAAGATTTATACTATACAAACAATAATTCTTCTAATGTAATAATATATTTTTATACATACCTCGACGAGCACACGATTTACCTACAGAAAAAAGGTTAAATTACAAACATTCATAATTATACTTCTATAAAAATATTTGTAAATGATTTATTACGAGTACATACAATACAAATAATAGCTCAAGAACAAAATATACGCGCTCATAACACACATAAATGCGGACCAGGAGGTGAACCCGGGACCGGGGCCATAGTCAGGGTAACTATCCACTAGGCCAGACAGGTCGTCAAAATATAATAAGCAAACATATTTTCATAGTAATTCGACGTTTTTCGTAGTACTTCCACACTGGCACCGTGTATGCAAAATAAGCTCGATCCCACTCGTATGGTGCAAAATACACTTGTGAGAAATCACATTTTTTTGCCTTTTGCTGGATCAATATTTTTGAACTTGAGGGCACTATTTTGTATCTGCGTTCCTTACTACCAATTGGGTATTCTGTTTTTAAAATTTGGTAAGGAACACAGATACAAAATAGTGCACTCAGATTTAAAAAAAACTGTAAAAAATGTAAGCAAAAATGTTTTTCTTAAGTGTATTTTGTATATATTATACATATTACACGGTGACAGAGTGTGGAGGTGTAAGTAATTCTTTGGGATTCGTGTCAAGGTCATCACTCTCTCTCTCTCTCCTTAGCATTATTATTCCCATCTGATTGTGGGGTCTGCTTTCCCAATCAATTCAACTCGTTTCAATCATTTCAATTCGTGTCAAGGTCATATTGTTAAAAAATAAATGCGAAATATGTACCAGCTGAAATAAAATAATTATAGGTATTTAGAAGTTTTACTTTCGAAAAGTTATTTGAAAACTTTACCTTTATCAAAAGAAGAAAATTAAATTATTAGAATCAGGCTACACTAACTCTGCAGCATATTTAATATCACCGACGTCATATTTTTCATAGAAGTTTGACGTTCATGATAACATTTCCAGTTCCACATTCTGTGCTATCAAATAAGCTGGAGAGTTTGCGTAGCCTGATCCTGATTATCATACTTTAAATATGATGTTAATAACCTGCAGAGTCTGCGTAGCCTGATCCTGATTATCATACTTTAAATATGATGTTAACAAGCAAACATTTTAGGTCGAAAAGCAAGCAAGCTTAAACTGGAAAACCCGTGGAAAGGGTTTATGTAAATGTAAATCTTAATGGGATCGGAGTCCCGCGTTATATTGAGATTTCACCAGTAATAAGGTGCTTACTCATATTAAGTATTTTTTACGTCTGCTAGCGATAATACAAATAACAGCTGCTACACAACTAGTAAATTAATAACTCTAAATAAGTACCTTTCGTTCCCCGCGCTTTAAACCGTTCCTCTGAAGAATAAGCAATAATATTAGTTATTTTACAAGATTTTGTTGTATAATTTTACTTATTTTAGTGTCTGTCTGTAATCAAATCCTACATGTCTGACCGTGTTACCGGTTCTCTGAACCCATAAATAAATAATGGAAACCGAAAGAATATATTTAATGACTGACAACGAGTACTGGAGAGCGATTCAAATTTAATCATTTATTATTATTGAGAGACCCAGAGACAGGCCGAGAACGAGTGTGTACATGCTGCTTCCTTCTCCCTTCCCCCTTCCACAGTCCACACCACGTTTCACGTAAATCATTACGGCTGTGTCCCTAAAACGGCCTAACCGCTTTTTGGTTATTAAATAGGACTCACTACATACGTATTATACGGCATATAACTATATCCCTACACTATCCCTATATCAACTATATCTCTGCCGCACGGCCGCACTCCTACCTACAATTATTTCACTAAACCTAATCCAGTAATATAACTATATCACTAAACTAAAGACGTATTATAGTTATAATACTATTCCTAGTAAGATAGTAATGAATCGCTTTCGTATAACTTTACGGCATATAATTTTATGCCTTATAAATTACCTGAGCCACCTATATACGTTTTGCAGACGACCTGGTGCTTCTATCAGAATCAAGCGCGCAAATAAAATTCATGATCCATTCTCTAAACACAGCTAGTAAAGTAGTAGGCTTAGAGATAAACCTCACTAAAACAATGCTAATGACAAACAGCACGGCAAATACGATATTGGTAGACCACGAGGAACTGATATTTACAGATAAATACACATACTTAGGCAAACAAAGAAAAGGGAAAACGTGGTAGAAGGGATCGGCATACTGAGCTCGCATAGCCCGCCGCAGCGCGTAAAATACCTAAACTCGCTCAACGCCGAAATGTAATAGCGCTCTTAAAAGTAATATGCCAATAAAAATTAAAACACAAGTAATGTCGTCCTGTCTTCTACCATGCTTAACATATGCCGGCCAGACCTGGAAGTACACACCAAAAATAAAGAAAAAAATCGTCACGTGCCAACGAGGCCTTGAGAGAAGCATGCTAAATATTTAAAAAATCCAAAAAATACGGCACACTAAAATAAGAAGCATATCAAAAGCGATTGATGCTCTAAAATATGCACAAAAACTAAAGTGGAAATGGGCCGGACATGTAGCACGACTGACAGACGACCGATGGACCATAAGAGTGACATCGTGGAAAGGCCCAAGTGGGAAACGCGGTATTGGAAAACCACCAACGAGATGGGCGGACGGGATAAATAAAATAGCTGGTCCAAACTGGATGCAAATAGCCCAGGATAGAGCAAACTGGGCATCTTTGGAGGAGGCCTTCACCTGCGGAGGGGTTCTGGCAGATTAAGCTTTTTTTTATAATCGCAAATAACTTAAATTATAAATGTAAATCATAAGATAGAATTTAGTAATACGTATTTTTAGTTATGTAAATCTGTAGTTGTAAGAAATAAATGGCTTTTTTATTTTATTTATTTTATTATATCCCTAGGGTTATAACTATATAACGGCTTTATCTATCGTACTGCGACATATACATTATCACAACTAAATAAATAAATAAATAAATAAACTTAGTACTCAACTAAGGCAAATAGTTTTGGAGAAAATAGGCTGTGACAGACAGACGGACGGACGGACAGACAGACGCATGAGTGAACCTAAGGGTATAAGGGTTCCGTTTCTTTTCTTTTGTGGTACGGAACCTTAAAAAGAATAATATTTTATTTCGTCCTTTTCAACTCGGTTACAAAAAATTGTTAAAGGTTTTTATTGAACTTAGCCTTGTAATTTGAAATTGCATCTGTCCTCTCTAAAATAAAATAAAAAATATATAAACAAAAAACACTTACATTCAGTTTAGTCGTCAGCGAAATAAGCCTCAACCAGAAGTTTTGCTAAAATAAATGTGAGATCAGTATTTACATTATCACACATGATTCAGATTCAGATTAATCTTTATTTTCAGAAAAAGGGGTAGTTATAGGTCTTAAAATTAGGTTAATAATTGATCCACCTTAACTTAATCCGCTATCTCAAGCCAGCATGCAAATTCTAAAATTATTTATAAAACTACAACATTCATATATTTTCAAATCATTAATTAGGTATATAGATAGGTACATTTAAAAAACAATTAACTTTTAAATAAAAAAAAACACGTACAATACGAGTAACCGGGACGACCCGGCTTTATCCCGTCCGGTTTTGACCCGAACATGATCTATGGTTCTACTAATTTTACAGTACATATGGTGCTACTTTCTCGCACTAGTGCGTAAAGTGCACTTTTTCTACATATGTCGAGAGTTTAAAAGGCCAAGGGTACTGTAAAACGTCGTTCGATACACGTGCGAATAGGTAATTCGCAAATCGTGTCGATTTAAAACACTCCCTGCGGTCGTGTTTTAATTTATCGCCACTCGTTTCGAATTTCCTCTTTTCCGCACTTGTATCGAAAATAACTATATTTAACGGGGCCCCCGTGGACGCACATAATGCCATGGATTTTGGATTCGACTATGGTAGTGCTAAGGGAGTCTTTCCCATCACTAAAAACCCGAGTGTGGATTCCAACACGTCAGGTGAGCCGGGTGGCCGCACGGTGGAAAACTGACGACTCTCAACTGCTAGTTTTATTGGTTTTTGTAAACAAAACACGTTATGGCTAAATTTATCACGTTTGATGTGTTTCGTAAAGTATTGATTAAGTCTTATTTTCTCTAATGTTTTCATAAATTTCTAACTCCCAGTTCAAACATTAGATTAGGGATAAGGGGTACAGTATTGTGGAATTTATCGAAGCAATTATTTTCAAAAGCATTTATTTTTTTAATAAAAACACCTATAAGTTATTTTTAAATATTAACTACCGAATGATGTTCCCACCAACATCGGCATGAAGTTGATGATGTTTTTTTTTCATATTTGTTATTATTTTGTACGCAGTGAAGAACCACACACTTACAATAATAAATACTTACTGTTACAGTACTATTTTTAAAAATATTAGTAATCTGAAAAAAATTTTTATAATTGCTCTTTTTTATTATGTTTATATTACGTCAAATAATTTTAAACAACGAATAAACACATGTATGATACAACTCGTATGTGTCAACAATAATATTCAATTTTGCAACTCAATTTATATAGACAGGTACTTCGTCTGATGTGTAGTATCAACTAGGTAGGCCTATTAATCGAAAGACCCGGAAGGAACCGAAAAAAACTTAAATTATAAATGTAAATCATAAGATAGAATTTAGTAATACGTATTTTTAGTTATTGTAAATCTGTAGTTGTAAGAAATAAAAGGCTTTTTTATTTTATTTTATTTTATTTTATTTTATTTTATTTATTTTATTATATCCCAAGGGTTATAACTATATAACGGCTTTATCTATCGTACTGCGACATATACATTTTCACAACTAAATAAATAAATAAACTTAGTACTCAACTACGGCAAATAGTTTTGGAGAAAATAGGCTGTGACAGACAGACGGACGGACGGACAGACAGACGCATGAGTGAACCTAAGGGTATAAGGGTTCCGTTTTTTTTCTTTTGAGGTACGGAACCTTAAAAAGAATAATATTTTATTTCGTCCTTTTCAACTCGGTTACAAAAAATTGTTAAAGGTTTTTATTGAACTTAGCCTTGTAATTTGAAATTGCATCTGTCCTCTCTAAAATAAAATAAAAAAAATTATAAACAAAAAACACTTACATTCTGTTTAGGCGTCAGCGAAATAAGCCTCTTATGGTAGTTTTGCTAAAATAAATGTGAGATCAGTATTTACGTTATCACACATGATTCAGATTCAGATTAATCTTTATTTTCAGAAAAAGGGTTAGTTATAGGTCTTAGAATTAGGTTAATAATTGATCCACCTTAACTTAATCCGCTATCTCAAGCCAGCATGCAAATTCTAAAATTATTCATAAAACTACAACATTCATATATTATAGGTACATTTAAAAAACAATTAACTTTTAAATAAATAAAAAAACACTTGTACAATAACCGGGACGACCCGGCTTTATCCCGTCCGGTTTTGACCCGAACATGATCTATGGTTCTACTAATTTTACAGTACATATGGTGCTACTTTCTCGCACTAGTGCGTAAAGTGCACTTTTTCTACATATGTCGAGAGTTTAAAAGGCCAAGGGTACTGTAAAACGTCGTTCGATACACGTGCGAATAGGTAATTCGCAAATCGTGTCGATTTAAAACACTCCCTGCGGTCGTGTTTTAATTTATCGCCACTCGTTTCGAATTTCCTCTTTTTTGCACTTGTATCGAAAATAACTATATTTAACAGGGCCCCCGTGGAAGCACATAATGCCATGGATTTTGGATTCGACTATGGTAGTGCTAAGGGAGTCTTTCCCATTACTAAAAACCCGAGTGTGGATTCCAACACGTCAGGTGAGCCGGGTGGCCGCACGGTGGAAAACTGACGACTCTCAACTGCTAGTTTTATTGGTTTTTGTAAACAAAACACGTTATGGCTAAATTGATCACGTGTGATGTGTTTCGTAAAGTATTGATTAAGTCTTATTTTCTCTAATGTTTTCATAAATTTTGTAACTCCCAGTTCAAACATTAGATAAGGGATAAGGGTTACAGTATTGTGGAATTTATCGAAGCAATTACTTTCAAAAGCATTTTTTTTTTTATAAAAACACCTAAAAGTTATTTTTAAATATTAACTACCGAATGATGTTCCCACCAACATCGGCATGAAGTTGATGATGATTTTTTTTTCATATTTGTTATTATTTTGTACGCAGTGAAGAACCACACACTTACAATAATAAATACTTACTGTTACAGTACTATTTTTAAAAATATTAGTAATCTGAAATAAATTTTTATAATTGCTCTTTTTTATTATGTTTATATTACGTCAAATAATTTAAAACAACGAATAAACACATGTATGATACAACTCGTATGTGTCAACAATAATATTCAAATTTGCAACTCAAGAAGGTTATGAAAATATGTAGAACATTTTATGTACCTACATTTATATAGACAGGTACCTCGTCTGATGTGTAGTATCAATTAGGTAGGCCTATTAATCGAAAGACCCGGAAGGAACCGAAAAAAACTTAAATTCGCTGTATTTTTTACCTATGGTATCTGGAGCTACATAAACTAATTACATATACCTTATCCTATTGTCAGTACAAAGTTTCAGAGCAATCTAGCTCGTCGTTTTAAAATGAGAGCGGAACTACGCGTGTATGGGGAACCGAGCTTTCCGGGGACCCTTAAAGTTATGCATAATCATTATGGAGAATATATTTTTTTTATCCATTTCCTTCTTCTTTGATTAATTGAGGAAAAATTTGAAGCGATTATACAATTTTTTTTTGTTACTTGAAATATTATTTCCTCAACATTTTCAATCAACAATCAATCAATCAATCAATCAACCAATCAATCAATCAATTCTTTATTCGTTCATCACAGGTACATAAATAGGTGGTAACAGTATTCTAAGAAACAGCTATGATGTGCCTTTTGGCGTACGAAATTATTACTTATTATCTGTGTACAATTTTGTTTTTTTACATTATTTACATGGGTAATCAGATTGGCATATGCAATCATAACTGAATGTCAAATATTCATTTTATGCTATGCTAGGAAATAATTATGCTAATATCAATTGTCAATATCATTAATATAATCAGTTACCGTAAAATGGAATGAGTAGGAGCAAAACTGACATCCAAACCTCGATAACATTTTATTTTTACATATGCAAACTGAATGGTGTATATAATAAATGTTCCGGACGTTTGTATTTTAGTTTTTTATTTTATTTTGGGTAGTTCCATTTCATAGCTTTGACGAAACTGGACCTCATCCTCATCCTTGTACTCGTAGCACGCATGAGCAAACAGAAATGGGCTGTGACTACTTGGCCCTGGCCACAGAGGTCCACAAAATACACAAAAAAGAGGAAGACCAAGGCAGAGATGGATAGATGAAAGAAATAGAGTAGCTGGCAAAGACTAGATGTCCAGACCTAACGTTAGAGATGTATGGAATAACATTGAGGAGGGAGGAGGCCTTCACTCGTAGAGAGGTCCCTAATTCAAACTCTACTACATAAATAATTTAATTAAACTGAATGACATTAAGTATACTGTACAATAAAATAACATAATGTATATTTTCAAATCGTATCGTAATCGTATTAAATTGTTTATAATGATTGATTGAAATTTTAGATAAGAAATAAATTTAAATTTAATTTAGTTCTTAATGTTTAAATGAAGAAAGTTATTTAGTAAGTTTAAAATACGTGTTAAAGAGTAAAATTTCATTAAATGGGTCAAAATTCTTTTCGTTTTCTAATTTTGTGTCCCCAAAAAATGTGACGGAGTAGACTTTTGTATGAGTTGAAAATTAGCTTTTAATTTTTCTCATGTAAAATATACTATAAGTACCTACAGTTAGAAAGTCACGCAATAGCACTCGACTTTTTTATATTATTTTATAGAATCCAAAAAAAAACAAGCGTTTCCGGGTCCCAGGTAGCCAGAAACGAGATAAAGAAAATAATATTGACTAAAATTGTTTGATTGATTGTTGTCACCATTTCCACTTAGTTTATTGTTTGTTTTACGTTGTATGTTTGTATTTCATTTTGTTTGTAGTGTTATCAAGTTTATTTCATGTAATTTTCACGGAAACGATTACATATTATATTAATTTAATAGGAAATTCTTCTAACAACACTTGTGCGGCATGGCCTTATAAGTCATCATGACATTTTAGCGCAGGCGCAAGGACGTCACCGCAAAGTGGATGCGTTCGGTGATAGATAAGGCCGTGTTGTACGGTTGCGTTCGTGGCCCGCAAATGGTCTCGCCGGAAGACCAGCGCTGACTTAAAGGTTAGCATTATGCTGAGGCGGGACCATTTCGTGGTAAACTAGGTATATACTTTTTTGTTTTAAATATACTTCTTCTTTGTAATACTTTTGTATGAAATGTAGTTTACCATGAATAAATGAATTCTATTCTATTCTATTCTATTCTAAAAATCAACAATTCGACGAGATATGATTTAAATTTAAAGCTTTTATTTTATACGTACCTCAGGCTGCAATAAATATATATAATAGTAAATTGTTATATGTATGTCTGTTGTTTGTACCTATATTATGAGTCTACTTTTCCAATGTTTTATAACAGTAATAACACAAGAAAATTAAAAAAAAACTGCGGAAATAATTCGTGTGGTTTTGAAAATCATTAAATTGATGTCATTAAAGGTTAAACGAACTATAAGTAGGACTACCTTGTTTTTATATCGGGCGAATAGTTTTTTGGCTGACTGAAAAAAATAAGTTAAATAAATGTAGTTCAATAACGTTGTTTTTAGGGTTCCGTACCCAAACGCGACTCTATTACTAAGACTCCGCTGTCCGTAAGTCTGTCTGTCACCGGGCTGTCTCTCATGAACCGTGATAGCTAGACAGTTGAAATTTTCACAGATGATGTATTTCTGTTGCCGCTATAGCAGCAAATACTAAAAACAGAATAAAATAAATATTTAAGTGGGGCTCCCATACAACTAACGTGATTCTTTTGCCGTGTTTTGCGTAATGGTACCCTTACCCTTGGTTACCTTTCGTGCGCGAGTCCGACTCGCCCTTGGCCGATTTTTTTTAAATAATAATCCGCGTTTTTACTTAGTGTTCTGAGCAGTACTCGTACAATGAGTCACTGACAGTGTCAAAACTGACATATACTTTCGCTAACTTCTACGTAATTTACTTTCTATACATCTCGCTTGAACGAGTACGAGCAAGATGCAAAGAAAGTAAGCTAAGTTCTCGATAGCGTTTATGTCCGTGCCAAACTAGTGGTAGCCACACTGTTCTGAGCGAGCAAAATGAGTTCGTTTGGAAAATGGAAACAGTTTGGACCCGGGTATGACCTTAAACGGCTTAAACTACGTCCAAAAGAGAGGTAGGGGCACTGTGAATGTCATATCCGCTGTGCTGTGCCCTACCACACAACGCGATATGACATTCCAGAACTAGAGCAGACCCCAACTCCCCAGTCCTTCCCCAAGGACCTCCACCTTAAGGATGACTCACGTTAGACCGGGCCGTGTCCGGACCGGAGCTTCCGGCGCTTCGTTTTCTATGGAAAGCATCACGTGATCACCTGTCATGTCATAGAAAAGTTAGCGCCGGAAGCTCCGGCCCGGACACGCCCCGGCCTAACGTGAGTCATCCTTTACTCCTCTTACAGAAAACCGCAGCCAAATAACACTAGACCCTACTCATAGTGTTGTGTTCCTGCCGGTGAGTAAGGTTGCCAGAGCTCAACGAGGGTGCGGGGTGTTAGGGTCGGCAACGCGCATGTATCACTAATACGGATTACGGACCACTGTTGCACTAATATGGAAGAGAGAGAGAGACGCACCGATTGTCACCTTGGCCGGCAGTAAGCATTTCATATGGTTCAACAAAGCAAAATAATTATACTAATTAAAAGTAAACACTAAAAACGCTTTCAAATCGCGTGCATTAATACTTACCAGTGCAGTATCTCTTGCTTCTTGCATAGTCTATAAACAGAAGTGCAATAACACTATTATAAACCTCTGACGAAAACAATGTGAACACTAATGGGGGGGTTTGATTGGATAAGTACCACAGAAAAAGTACTAACAATGAGTTATTATTATTTATTACTATAGAGAAGCCAAACAATGAAATTGTCGCAATCGCAACCTGTACCACGCGACCAAATCATCGTAATTTAAGCGTCGTTAAATTCATGGCGGTTACGCGTTTAGATCGCGAGATTCACGCTCCGCTTCTGTGGTTTGTTCTCAAAACAACAACAAATCATGGCGGGCATACTGGTTTTCTGTGCCGGTAGTTAGTAATATAATAAAGTTTAATAGGTACTAATAAAGAGTTGAATGTTGCGTAATCATAGATATTATTTTTTTCGTCTCGCGAAATTCTACAGCATCTGCTGACAATAAGTATCTGCTCGTCATCTCTGCATTACTGTTGATGTAGTTTTTACCGCCGCTGTATCAGTCAATTTCTATGATAAAATGAGTAACGTTCCCGCCGCGTTAAGGATGACTCACGTCACGTTAGACCGGGCCGTGACCGGCACTTCGTTTTCTACGGAAAACATCACGTGATCACATGTCATGTCATAGAAAAGTAAGCGCCGGAAGCTCCGGCCCGGTCACGGCCCGGTCTAACGTGAGTCATCCTTAATACACTAAGGAAATTGACAGATACAGCGGTTGCAACAGTACAGCTAAATGTAGTGAATATAAACCTTTACCATCGTATTTTTACGGAAACGTACGTTTACGTTACCGTAAACTTGACGTGCTATTTCAGTCAGTCTCAGTATAAAAAGCACTGATGTTGACTGAAGTAGCATGACAAATACGAACGTTTCCGAGAATAGATGGCAAAAGATTGTTCACGACAACTGTAATGCAACTGCATTTGACATTCAAACGTCACCTTACCTTAGCGCTTTTTAATCCTGTCAAAAGTTCTGGCTTGCGCTGTAAAGTGAAACAAACGATTAAAATGAAGTAATTCTAGGATAAAATGTAAAATACCTACTTGTGTCTACCGTAGAAACTCATTTAAATTAATATAATAGGGTTTTCTCCTACTAGTCAAGTCAGTTTCTTTTTTAGAACTGTCAAAACGATATGCTATTTGCTAATATCTAATATGTTTTTTTGCAGAAATCGCGAAGCGTCTGGTTGACGTAACTGGTGACCGAAGAGCTGGCGGCTTCCTCGCACAACCTATCAGCATTGCGATACAGCGAGGAAATGCCGCCAGTATCCTTGATACATTGCCTCAAGGGCCTATTTTAGATTTAAGCTAGTTATTAATTTCGTTTACGTAGTACCACTATATATATTTTGTATGTAAATGAAGAGTTGAAAAAAAAATGTAATTTATATGAAACATTACACAATGACATCACGGTCAACTCGCCTACTTTTTACATTTCTATACGACTTATTAAATAGAACTTGTGTTTAAAAATAACTGCTATC
Organism: Cydia strobilella; assembly: GCF_947568885.1. Lineage (NCBI taxonomy): Eukaryota > Metazoa > Arthropoda > Insecta > Lepidoptera > Tortricidae > Cydia > Cydia strobilella. The sequence goes on along the minus strand of NC_086063.1, from coordinate 2,200,233 downwards.
TATATTTTTGTAATAATAGGGTATTCATCTACTAGTTAAATCAGTTTCTTTCTTAGAACTGTCGAAACGATTTGCTAATATGAAATTTATATGAAACATTACACAATGACGTCACGGTCAACTCACCTTCTTCTTATATTTCTATCCGATTTATTAAATAGAACTTGTGTTTAAAAATAACTGCTATCTATATTTTTGTAATAATAGGGTATTCATCTACTAGTTAAATCAGTTTCTTTCTTAGAACTGTCGAAACGATTTGCTAATATGAAATTTATATGAAACATTACACAATGACGTCACGGTCAACTCACCTTCTTCTTATATTTCTATCCGATTTATTAAATAGAACTTGTGTTTAAAAATAACTGCTATCTATATTTTTGTAATAATAGGGTATTCATCTACTAGTTAAATCAGTTTCTTTCTTAGAACTGTCGAAACGATTTGCTAATATGAAATTTATATGAAACATTACACAATGACGTCACGGTCAACTCACCTTCTTCTTATATTTCTATCCGATTTATTAAATATAACTTGTGTTTAAAAATAACTGCTATCTATATTTTTGTAATAATAGGGTATTCATCTACTAGTTAAATCAGTTTCTTTCTTAGAACTGTCGAAACGATTTGCTAATATGAAATTTATATGAAACATTACACAATGACGTCACGGTCAACTCACCTTCTTCTTATATTTCTATCCGATTTATTAAATAGAACTTGTGTTTAAAAATAACTGCTATCTATATTTTTGTAATAATAGGGTATTCATCTACTAGTTAAATCAGTTTCTTTCTTAGAACTGTCGAAACTATTTGCTAATATGAAATTTATATGAAACATTACACAATGACGTCACGGTCAACTCACCTTCTTCTTATATTTCTATCCGATTTATTAAATAGAACTTGTGTTTAAAAATAACTGCCATCTATGTTTCTAATAACTTTCTTGTGATTTATTTCATGCATGGTGTGAGATAATTTATTTTAAGTACAGTCGAATCACGCACACACGCACACACACACAGTCACAGTCTATAAGAGTTGCATAAGTTCTTAGTTCATGTAGGTATTCAGTAACTAAATTAACATCTAGCTACGAAAACTATTTTATGTAGTTTTATGTTTGTATACCTCTAGGTCTTCGAACAACGTAAAGAGAGTAAAGACTATACAATTGTTACGTTTTTAAATATAACTCTAGAAAAACTAACCGTGAATCATTCAAAACTGTTATAGTAGGTAGTATGTTTGTATTAATAATAGCAGAATACTTACCACCAACTGTAAAATGGAATATATATAATATATATTTTTTAATTAAAGACTATAAACAAACGAACAAAAATCCACGCGGGTATACGGGCGGGTAACAGCTAGTTTTCTAAGATCATCCGTTCAGTCGTGATTTTTTTATTATTAATTTAAGGCATGGACTTTTTCTTGACCTACTTAGATATCCTAGTAACTCAATTTCTTGAGGTTAAACTTAATGACCTTGAATGACGATACTAATTACTTATGCATTTTTTCCGCAGATTCATTTTAACCCTTTGAACGTCATCTGTCACACACAAGAACGTCATACACAGCTTGTTGCGAACGCAACCTTTTATTTGTATAATGCAGTAGCTAAACGCAGCCGTCGGGGTCGGTTAGTACGCGGAGGCTTTTATTTGTATAATGCAGTAGCTAAACGCAGCCGTCGGGGTCGGTTAGTACGCGGAGGCTTTTATTTGTATAATGCAGTAGCTAAACGCAGCCGTTGGGGTCGGTTAGTACGCGGAGGCTTTTATTTGTATAATGCAGTAGCTAAACGCAGCCGTCGGGGTCGGTTAGTACGCGGAGGCTTTTATTTTTATAATGCAGTAGCTAAACGCAGCCGTCGGGGTCGGTTAGTACGCGGAGGCTTTTATTTGTATAATGCAGTAGCTAAACGCAGCCGTCGGGGTCGGTTAGTACGCGGAGGCTTTTATTTGTATAATGCAGTAGCTAAACGCAGCCGTCGGGGTCGGTTAGTACGCGGAGACTTTTATTTGTATAATGCAGTAGCTAAACGCAGCCGTCGGGGTCGGTTAGTACGCGGAGGCTTTTATTTGTATAATGCAGTAGTAGCTAAACGCAGCCGTCGGGGTCGGTTAGTACGCGGAGGCTTTTTTAAAGTATAAGGTTACGTTAGGTACAGTTGACGAAACGGTTAAAAAGTGTAGCAGTGGTGGTTATAGTATGGAGGCTGATGCGAGAGTGATCAAGCGAAATTGAACAGAAAAAAGGTGGTTTAAATTTAGGTGCCTCTAATTGGCCGCGATACAACTGATGTGGAGCGCTCCTATTGGTGCTTTAAAAAAGCCTCCGCGTACTAACCGAGCCCTACGGCTGCGTTTAGCTACTGCATTATACAAATAAAAGGTTGCGTTCGCAACACAGCTAATATCTCTGGTTTCAGCCCTTCATACGTCGTGGGCGCCGGGCACGCGTTTAGTTCGCGAGATTCACGCTCCGTGGTCGGTTTGTTTGTTGTCAAAGCGACAGCAACTCATGGCGCCAAATACTGGTTCTTTGTGCCGGTTCTATACGTTGGTAATAATAGTTCAATGGCTTCAGCTAGCAAATATAAATCATACCTACTGGAAACGTTGCATGTTACTTTGACAACTTACGCCGGGCAGTACTAATAAGCGTTCTAGGCGTCACGGGCAGAAGTTCATACGACGCCTTTAAGGGTTCTTGGCGTTCAAAAGGTTTTAAAGTAGCGTATTACATACGTTAAAGCTATTAATTTATTAAAAAGTACTAGTTTATTCTAATATATTTATATATAACTTACTTGTTCGAGTCGCGCCTCACTACCCTCAAGTATATCCAAAACATCCTCACGTGTTAGGAGGGGTATGGGTCCACTCTACACAGACAAAAATTAATGTATATATAATGTAATTCAGCCTACATACTTCCCACTGCGGGGCACAGATCCTCCTCTCATGCGCTAGAGGCCTTGGGCTATATTAACCAGCGGGCTGAGCACGGTAGCATTTTTATCGCCTGTCACCATACCTGTCACGTTCTAACAAGTATATAAGTGCGAAAGTGACGGGCTGACGGGCATAGTGACAAGCGATAAAAATGGAAGCATGCTGCGATCGCAGGAGAAATAAAGAACGAATAATAATTCATAAAAAAATATAAGCTGGGGCTTGGATTTAACGTCGCTTGTAATTTTGATTCGATAGCGTGACGAACGTTCGCATTAGCGTTATGTCTATTTTTGCATGGGATTTTGAACAGCGCGCCAAGCGGGACGTTATGGCAACTCAATAGCCCATACAAAATTGGACGTAGTTACGCGAAAACGTTCCAACCCACAAGTCACTCGAAAATGAGTTACCATAACCAGGGTACTATTTTTGACATATTACATCATGTGCACACAAAGATGCTAGTATTTTAAGGTTAGTTTCATCAATAAAGTTTGACCCAAATGTTCCAACCCACCATTATGCCAAGGACGTGTACTCAAAATAAAGTAAAAACATTACATGCATACTGAAACATATTGTTAAAAACTCTTAATAGAATAACATATCGTTATAATGTTCCACTTGTCTTGGAACATTATACTAAATTCATAAAACGCACATTTAATTGTTTCTTAAATGATCCATGTGGGTTGGAACGTTTTTGCAAAATCTTTATACATTTTTTATTCCTGCAAAAATGTTCCATGTAATTTGAAACCTTTTAGATTAATCCATACTGTTTTTTTAAGCTGCGAAGACTGTTCTAAATAAATTGGAACGTTTTATTATAATATATTATTTTCTAATTTTTTGCTATAAACGATCCACATATACTTGATCCATTTTTGCTATTAAATATGTTCGAGAGAAAAAAATATTTTTTACCAAAACTAATAACTATGGTATATTTAAGTTTATGTATTTAGTCAAAAGAATCAATGGACTATTAACGATAAAGGTGGCAACATTATTACTCTTTGCTCCCGTAAAATGACAGCACCAACGAAACGCACATGTGAAACGAAACGCCGCCGCGGACCTACTTGTCATCGTAGTGTGAAAACAAATGCCGACAAAGTAAGACGTGCTGCCGTGTTGTCTTCTTTTGTTAATATAATAAGTTTAAGTAAATTGAACGTAGTTACGCGAAAACGTTCCCACCCACAGCGACCCCATTTTGAGATAAACGCAATTTTGTGTTTTAGTGGTACACTTTTTCCCTGTAATTATTTCAGGCAAATACTATTGGTTTTACTGTGGAATGCCAAACTGGTTATTGAATGATATGCATATTTTTTGTAAATACATAATACAAGGGGCATATAAATAGGTAAAACGAGTTTGAAACGTTTTTGCTAAATTTAATTTTGTATGAACCTTGTTAAATAGCAATTATGCATAAACGTTCCAAAACGAATTTAAGTGTATTATTTTATAAATATATCTAAAATAAATTTAATATGTAAAATAATAAATAACAATGAGGAACATACAAAAACAAAAAAAAATGAAAATGTATTACAAAAAAAATAGGACGTGATCTTTTGAGCTTAGAACCTATGCCAAAAATTAGCTGATATGGTTCCAAAAGTTATCAAAAACTTATATTAAACATTCAATCATCATCGTATTCTATGATCTCGAAGTCCGGAACTCCACCAAACCCATCAACATCATCAGTAGCTTCTTCATAACATCAATATTATTAAAACCTGTAAAAAAGTTAAACCTCTTCAAGTTTACAAAATGACAAAGACTGATTTTTTTAGTTCAACTAAACTGGAAAAGAAGATTATCAATAGGAAGAAGTTTACAGACTCATCTAAAGTTAGTTGGCTACATACAAAAGAAATTAAGTTGGATAAAGATAAAATGTTTTCTATTTTTATGCGGTCTACGATGGATTTCATACATAAATACATACATACATATAATCACGCCTATTTCCCGGAGGGGTAGGCAGAGACCACGGATTTCCACTTGCTACGATCCTGACATACCTCTTTCGCTTCCTTCACTTTCATAACATTCCTCATGCACGCTCGCCGGTTTAGGGTGCTCTTGACCTGGCCTTTCTTCAGGATTTCCCCGATCTGATCAGAGAAAGTCCGCCGAGGTCTGCCCCTTCCAACTCCCGTTTCTACCTCTCCCTTATACACTCTCTTTGTTAGCCTTCTTTCACTCATTCTTTCCACGTGTCCAAACCATCTCAACATACCTTTCTTAATTTTTGTCACTACATCTTCGCTCAGTCCACACTTTTCCCTTATCACACTGTTCCTAATTCTATCTTGTAATCTCACACCACACACACTTCTCAACGCTCTCATTTCCACTGCATTCACTTGGCTCTGATGCCTCTTCTGCCATACCCAACTTTCGCTACCATACATAAGTGTAGGCACCAGCACCCCTCTATGCACAGCCAACCGTGCCTTTTGCGACACCTTCGTTGTCGACCAATGAGTTGAAAATTGATAAAAGAATAAAGCGAGAACTGCAATACATAAAAGAATCTGATTTTTGTTTATTGTGGCCTAATGGCAAAACGAGCGATGGAAAAGAGCATGCTAAAGCTAAGGAAAATACATAAAGTCAGAAGTGAACGCATAAGAAACAAAACGAAAATCACAGATGCACTAAAATATGCACTTAAAATAAAATGGCGATGGGCCGGCCATGTAGCAAGATACACAGATGAACGGTGGACAAAAGAAGCGACTCTATGGAAAGGTCCCGACGTAAAAAGAAAGGCAGGACGACCACGAAAGCGATGGAGCGACGACATAGTAGCCACGGCCGGTCTAAGATGGCTAAATAAGGCAAAAAACAGAGACGAGTGGAACAAATTGGAGGAGGCCTTTACCCAATAAAGTGGGGTTTCTATCAACTTTTAGTTTTAAATACATAAACATAAAAATAAGTAAAATAATTATACTAACCGAGTAAAATAAGTTTTAAAAAGCAAACATATATATATATATATATTAATTAATATAAATATAAATATAATTAATATAAATTAACAATATTAAGTGTTACCAAGTTTGTAAGTAGTTGATAAGAAAATAAAAAGGCTTTTTATTATTATTTTATAATGGCAAACCGATTGCTCCAGCGAAATTAGTGGACTTACAATCCATGTACCACTACCTACCTGAGGATTGCCTTCAATTTTATAGAACGCTTCAAAGTTCTGAAGAAGCTACTGATGATGTTGATGGGTTTGGTGGAGTTCCGGACTATGAGATCATAGAATACGATGATGATTGAATGTTTAATATAAGTTTTTGATAACTTTTGGAACCATATCAGCTAATTTTTGGCATAGGTTCTAAGCTCAAAAGATCACATCCTATTTTTTTTGTAATACATTTTCAATTTTTTTTGTTGTTTTTGTATGTTCCTCATTGTTATTTATTATTTTACATATTAAATTTATTTTAGATATATATTTATAAAATAATACACTTAAATTCGTTTTGGAACGTTTATGCATAATTGCTATAGGTTCATACAAAATTAAATTTAGCGAAAACGTTTCAAACTCGTTTTACCTATTTATATGCCCCTTGTATTATGTATTTTCCAAAAATATGCATATCATTAAATAATTAGTTTGGCATTCCACAGTAAAACCAATAGTATTTGCCTGAAATAATTACAGGGAAAAAGTGTACCACTAAAACACAAAATTGCGTTTATCTCAAAATGGGGTCGCTGTGGGTTGGAACGTTTTCGCGTAACTATTTAATGACACTTAAGGCAAACTCGTACGTCACGTCACGCTATCGAATGAAATTAACACTAGGGGAGCGAATGGTCGCTAGAACCAAGTTAAAATCTACTGTATTAAATTTTAAAATATGTAGTACTATGTTTGTACTATAACAGCAGAATACTTACAGTGTCCTGTAAAATAAAATATATCAAAAATCGGATGTTGACTAACAGGCCAATTCAAACGTATATACAGACATAAGTATTATATTTAATTTATGTTTTTTAGCTATCATGCGTCTAGCCCGTGCGGACGTTATAAATGTACGAACATTTACATGTACGGACAAGTGGCAGTTTGGCACAAATTTCATTTTTGGTACAAGCTTTTATCGCTGTCTGTACTTTTTTCCACAGGCAACTAATAAGTACTCATCGAGATAGTTCTAATAACCCCAAACACAATTAGTTCCCATGGCCACTTCCTGTATCCATCACCAGATCAGCTACATGTCATCATAATAAATAAATAAAATGCATTTATTTCAGACGAATAAGTGTCCATAGTTTGTTAGTACCAAAAAATACTTAAATACCTATATTAGTACCTAAACCTAAGTGAAGCGAGGACCAGTGCCTGATTAGGCCACTGTCCCACCTCCCCGCTACTACGCTCAGGAGGCTGTGGCGGCTGTCGCGGACTCACGGCGCGCAGCGCTTGCGCAGCGTCGCATGGAAACCGTCGACGTGTGCGTCAGCGAACATGCCAGACGCGCTTCAATGCCGCGGCAGCCGCAACAGCACCCTGAACGCGTCATTATATTGAACCCGCAATGTATAGAGCGAGCGCTGCGGCCGCTGCGTGTATCTCGACCATAAGCTGCAGGTATACAGTATATTGCATTTGTCATCCGATTTACATATGTATTAGGTATCCGAAATTTCAGCTCACACGGAAATCGGGAAGTGGGTCCAATAAAGCTTCCAAAAGATTTCTTATCTCAATAAAACAGCAGCATCATTAGAGGTAGTGCTTAGCTTGAGTCTTTCCAAATGTTCCAATGTCTAACACCAGTTGGCGCCACTGTAGATGTAGGTCCAGATAAACAGATCTCAAAATTCTTCTATGCTTATTTTAAAAAAATCAATACGTTAATATACACAAAGGTATTTTAACGTCCAAATGTGTCATATTTTTAACCTGATTAATTTTGCATATAATAGTTGGCACTTTTTATAAATCACTAACAGTTATTGAGCTATATCTATTGTTTACCATGTTTAATCAAAGATGGACAAAGATATACCACAATTATTAAATTAAATAATTATTTAATTCAGAAATACAATTTCCATATTATATTAGTAACTTATTCTATTAACTTTTAAACTATGTTTAAAGTTTAAATTATGAATAAGGAGTGAAAATTCCCGATAAAAAAGTTTGAAATCCCCAAAAATTTGACATTTTGAAAGACCTCCATCTACACTAGCGCTCCCAGCGGCGAAATTAAACGCGGTACCCCTCATTGCATTGCGATACCAATTCACAGAAAATGCAGGCAGCCTCATTGGCACAATGCCGCGGGGGCCTTATTTACGTAGACGTATTTTGAACCGACTTCGATTTCATAGGAGGGGATTCTGTATTCGGTTTGGTGTTTTTAGGGTTCCGTACCTCAAAAGGTACCCCTTATAGGATTATTTTGTTGTCCATCCGTCCGCGTGGAACGCGTCCGGGAACGCGTGGAGTAGTAGTAGGGTTAATAATGAGCAAAAATGTATGGAGCAGTATGCACTTTAGTCTCAGGCGATGCCGCTTGGCACGATTGTTCCCGGTAGCCACGAGATCGTACCGTCCATACCTCCCCAAGAGGGGGGGTGAAAGGGTCCAATCTATGCTATATTTCTTCCTGTTCTTAGCAACTAGGGCAAGTTATACATCATTTTAGTATAATTTAGGGACGAGGAATTCATTTTTGAAATAATTATTAAACGTTTCTAATAAAAAAATCGTTATTGTACAAAAAATTAAATTGTTATGTAGTTTTTGTGATAATTTTGGCTGTTACAGTCACAGTGTGGCGATTTGCACTAAATAAAAATTGGATATTGTAGCCCATTTATTCATCATTCTGAAAAATATCACTTTAAACTAGGCACTAATACATTTTAAATCACATTTACAACCGGGTCTATCGCGAATTTATTTTGTTACGTTTCGACACAGGTTACTCTGGTCGTGGTCGCGGCTAACTGACGTCCCAGCAAAATGTCAAAACAGAGATTTGTGTAACCTGTGTCGAAACGTCGGTAAATAAAGGTAACTAAATAAATTCGCGATAGACCCGGTTGTAAATGTGATTTAATATGTGTTCAAACCGCGAAAGTTTTAAATGTTATAATAATACATTTTCTCGTAAAAAAAAATATACCGCGTGGCGGTGACGATTTCCATACAAATGGGAACATGCCAAAGATTAAAAATGTTTACAAAAACATTGAATTTGGCATTTTAAAAGTATAAATATGTATAATGTTTTAATGTGATTATCTTCGGTGGTTTAGATTGTATGATGTCCGAAAGTAAGCAGAGTAAAGTAGAGTTTTATTAAGTAGATATTGAAATGTATACTTAGGCTATTATGAAATAAAATGTCTCTAACTCAAACACGTATTTTGATCCTAAACTACGGAAAATTTTATGTTGAAATTTTGAAAATCGATTAATTACAATAGGTACAAGTTAGTTATAAACTAAAATTTTAAAATATCAACCCTTTAGGCGGTGAAATGGTAGGGGGGGGGGGGGGGTGAAAGTTTGTATGAATAAACGACAAATTTGGTACCTTAAGAGGGCAAAAGCTCATGGAAAAATCAATAAAATATAATATTTATAACACTGATTTAAACTTTCACGATTTTTACTCACTATTATTCACAACGACGGGACTTAATCGCGTAATAGTAGATTGTTAACCAAGAGTTGAAAGGCACCCATTTCCGTCGAGGTTGTTTGGCGCTCGAACGCAGTGAGAGCGCCAATAGTCCGAGATGGAAATAGTGCCTTTCACTCGAGTTAAACACTCTACTTTTCATATCGAATGCGAGGAAACAAAACAAGACAAGGCAATTTTGCAAAATCAGTAACTAAAGTACCTAATAGACCTGCGGCCATTATTTTTTTCCTAAGGACTTACTTGCAATCGGAGACTTTTCACGTGTGAAGATAAATAAGCCCTAGCGAAAAATATTTAGATTGCAATATTTACGGAAACACACATATCTTAACAAACTGCAGTAATTTTAAAATGATTTGGTTAATTTAGTATCAAAATCAGCGGGATTGCCTCTTACTTTTTAATTTTTTACTTTTTCGTTGTAAAACTCCCAATAGTTAATGGCATCCCAGTCATTTAGCCAACATAATAAAAGTATATAAAGAAATTTCAATATTCAATAACAATTTAATGAATAAAATAAGCAAATTTTATCTTATATTTAATTTTATTTTCACGAATATAGTGATAAAATAAATAAATAAATAAATAAATAAATATTATAGGACATTCTTACACAGATTGACCAAGTCCCACAGTAAGCTCAAGAAGGCTTGTGTTGTGGGTACTCAGACAACGATATATATAATATACAAATACAATAAAAGACTTTAAAAACCCATTTAATATCGTACAAACGTTTAACTGTGGCTGTATAAGATACTGCCTTTGCTCATTTACGCAAGTGTATGGTTTAAAAAAATATTTTTGGTGTATTCCTTTTGGTTCCCGCCTTATGATATCGAGTAAATACAATTCAACAAAAGAAATCAAGAATAATTTATTTCAACAATTTATCATTATCGTTTTTTATCAAAAATGATGTAATCATTTTTGATAAAAAACGATTCAATGCGGGATTAGTAAAATTAGAACAATTTCCAATTGTTCCAGGCGGGGAAATAAAGACACTATTTTTCAATTTTGTTTCTCGTGATGCTCGTGGGACGGGGACGAAGAGGAGTACAACACTTTTCTGCACTAGAGCAGAAACGTATCACTTTCTGCGCACTTTTTAGAACAACAACGACCCACTTTCAGAGCATGAGACATGAAAAATAAGTTTTAAATTTACCTCCGACGTTTCGAGGACGGCTTTGTCCCGTGGCGTGGTTAAGTCCCGTCGTTGTGAAAAATAATAATATTTATACTTTTAAAATGTGAAATTCAGTGTTTTTGTAAACATTTTTAATCTTTAACGTTTTTAATAATTATGATTATGTGAGACGCAGAAGCGCGCGATCGGTGCGGATAATATATGATAATAGCTGCAACCCGCAGTCTAATAACCGACTCGAATTTTATCATTCCGACTCATCCTAATTCCGACTGTCGTAATTACGAATGATGAATCATGTATTTAGGTAACAACTTTTTATTATTAGATTGTCTCATTAAAAATTAAATAATAAACCAAAGAACGAAAAAGGACGTAATAATACCGGTATTTTTTCTATAAAGAGAAAACCGGTTCCGAGCCTTGCTCACAAATGACATCGCAAGATAAGCTTTTCACGAGAGTAAGTATAATTAACAAAAATTTTAGCCCACCTGCCTATAGAAAATGGGAAACTGATAGGGGTAATCTTAATAACACCCCCTTTTTATTTCTAAAACTCCATGAAGAAGGGATGAAAATAACTGAACGAAATGCACGCGAGTGAAGCCGCGGGTACAGCTAGTACTTTAATAAACTTACAGTTTCGTCACTTTTGCCGGGCAGTGTTTGGTCTCGCTAAAACATATTAAATATTTTAGATATACATACATTCCATCTATCGCTTTTTCATGCGACAAACATAGGGTAAATGCTCTAGGGATACCGTAAAATGGGGTGAGTAGGGTTCGCGGGGAGAGTTTATTGTTTATTGTTTATTTAATACAGTGCAAGCTTACAGTACAACACCAATTCACTTACACCCTAGAACAATAGATATATAAATGCCAGAAAAATTACAAAAAAAAATACATGCAAACAGATAGAATGTCAAGAAAGATATTTACAAATTCAGTCAAATAATTACAATGTTAAGTTTATAAAATGTCAAGAATGATAAAATGTACAATTCATTACAATCAATTTAATTACAATATTTAGAATTTAGAAAATGTTTAGCAGTATTGCATAAGTATGCTAAACTATTAGCGAACATGTCGGCATCTGTGTACTGAGCGAGCATTGAATGCAGAGTCAACAGAGCGCGCGAGGTATGAGCGTGCCTCGCGTAGCATGTGCGAGTGGAAGGCCGCTGCAACAGGCATGGCCAGCGGCGCGGCGCTACCGCCCCGTCTACATCCTGGGCTATCCTCTTAGGAACTACCAATCCCAACCTCTCCAACACCCCTGGACTGTCGGACTGTGACGAATTGCAGTTCATAAAAAGTCGAAAAGGTAAGCCCATTGCATTACATAAGGGCTACCAATATAACTTGCGCACGGGGAAGAAAAACCAAAACGGCACAACCCTTTGGCGATGCACCGATAGAGGCAACTGTTATGCGTCAATAACAATTGATCCAAAAGGAAATAAAGTATTGCGTGTGAATAAAAATCACCAGTGCAGACCAAACTACGTGAAAAGAGAAATAGACATAATGTTAGAAGCCTGTAAAAAAGAAGTATGCACTAATTTGACCTCTGTACAACAGATTTACGAGAGTTACGTGGAAAACTTGAAAGGTAGAAAAGGCCAACGATTTGCTAAGTACATCCCACTGTTTTCATCGGTTAAAAATGGACTGTATGCGGCTAGAAAAAGGTTTTTGGACACCGACAAACTCAGTTTTCGAGAATTAGCAGACGTTCGTATAGCTGGTACATTAGCTAAAGATTTTTTAGTATACGAAGATGGTCTTCATGACAAAATTTTAATATTTGCGTCTAAAATGGGTAAAGATCTAATTAAGAATCTGGACGGATCTTATTACGCAGATGGAACATTTCATGCTGCCCCGCATCCATTTTATCAATTGTTTGCGGTTCATTTAGATAATAATTCGACGGACGAGACCATAAATCTCGTTCCAGTTATATACGGATTACTCCCCAATAAGGAACAGAAGACGTATTTACGATTCTTTCATGCGTTGAAAGAAAAACTTTGTGTCAACATTGTCAGATTCAAATGTGACTACGAATTGGCGATTTTAAACAGTGTTCGTGCAGTTTTTCCGCATGCCATTGTAACCGGCTGCCAGGTTCACTATAGCAGGGCAGTAAGGAGAAAGGCTAAAAAGCTTAACTTAAACAAAACACCGTACGGACGAAGGTTGACAAGAAAAGTTACCCATCTGCCTTATCTGCCGGCTAATAAAATAAAACAAACATGGTCTACGCTGCTAAACGATACTCCAAAGCCAATGATTACCGTTGTGTTGAATTTTAAAAAATATTTTGAAGACTTTTGGTTCAACAAAGTAACGGTGGACGGAATCTGTTGTTCCGAAGACAAATTTCGAACTACGAACGCTATTGAGGGTTGGCACCATCGTTTAAACACGATACTACCCAAAACGCCGAACTTGTTCCTGTTTTTAAAATGTTTGAGGAAAGAGGCGTTTCATTATGAAAACAAAGTTTTTCAGCATATTTTTCAAAAGAAAAAAAACAGAAAACCTGATGTTATAATCTTTGACCGGAAATACAAAGTGCTTTTGAAAAAACTGGAAGCCAATGAAATAACTCCCATGTCATTTTTAAATAAAATAATTTTCCTAACTCTTTTACTTAAACCAGACAAGGATAAAAAAGGCAATAAGAAATAATAATTTAAGTAAAAAAACACTGTCTAGCCTACGTACTCCATATAAGTCGTATGACTAATTGTATGTCTTCTTAATTTTACGTGCTAGGTTGACCTTAGAAGTTCTGTTTTAAGTTTTCTGTAATAAACTTGATATTTTCCTTTAAGACCACATTTTTTATTATTTATTTTTATTAATTTATTTATTTATTTTTCTATAGGCACCTTGTCTATACATTTGTTTCGCCAAACATACTGTTCCTTCTAATATACCTCCTATATATAGGAGCCGAATCTTGCTACCCGATGAGGTAGGTGACTGGTATGCCGGCTCTCCGTCTTATGGTCTTTCGGGGAAACGGCTGAACTAGGAATTTGCACAGTGGTCTTTCGGGAAAATGGCCTTAGTAGGAATCTGTATTGTGGTCTTTCGGGGAAATGGCCATAGTAGGAATCTGTATTGTGGTCCTTTGGGGAAATGGCCGTAATAGGAAAAGACCGAACAGGGATATGGCCGATGTAAGAATTTCCACGATGGCCGTAGAAGGAAGTGGCCGTAGGTGACCGGATCCATCGTATGGAGAGACATAATAGGTAGAAAAACTTAGTATTTTTTGGAATAGCGGAAGGAGAAAAATCTTACCCAGAACTGGAAAACAAAATTTCAGAATTTAAATTCAATTCAATTCAATTCAATATATTTATTGCAGGCAAAAACCCATAGATAAAAATTACACATTAAACTTAAAAATACATAAAATAAATTGACAATACATTAAAATTACAATTAAAATTAAAATTAACATTACAATTAAAAATTAAAATTAAAATTTACTATTTACATTAAATTATACACTGTGCCTCTAGAGCCCATATGTAGGTCATTCCAGTGCCTCCAAAGTGTACCAGCTGGATTCCCATGGATGAGCTGAAGCAAACTGTTGGAACTGTCACGTACCCGGCGCATGAGGGAGGTAGTACGTTTGCGGATTATAGCACTGAACGCGTCCACTCTAGCCTCCGCAAACAGACCCGAAGCGCTACAGTAACGTGGCAGTCCCATCAGCATGCGGAAACCATTATTGTATTGGACGCGCAGGGCATTGAGGGTCTTTTTAGTGTAATTTGTCCACAGGCTGCACGCGTAAAAGGACTGACAAAAAGCCTTAAAAAGGGTCTTTTTGACATTCCCGTCACAACGTGCGAACCTACGTGACAGCATGTTACACCTTACTGACAATGCCCTGCGCTCCCTCTCCATGTCAGCATCATCTTGGAGGTCCTCGGTGACCCAGTGCCCAAGGTACTTGAACCGTGACACTCTATTTAGAGGAACACCACACAAATATACGGCAGGAACTGACGTATACTCCTTTTTGCCTGCCTTGAAAGAGCTGTAAAGTAATTAGGCTGCTTTTTTTCAAAAAAACTTACTTCTAAAATGTAAATTCCTGTCAATGTAAGAAAGCGTTTCTCTCGGAAAACGTCCCGAAGTGAGTCTCTAAAATTCATGCGATAAATTATTTTTAAGCATCTTTTTTGTAGTAATAATGTTTTATTCACATCCACAGAATTACCCCAGAAAATAACTCCGTAGGTTAATAGCGGATACACGTTACCATAGTAGGCACTAATAACTATATTTTCAGAGCAATTCTCTGATAGTATGGATAATGCGTAACAGTTTTTAGATATTTTCTTGTTTAATTGCTCGATGTGAGCCTTCCAATTTAAATGAGAATCAACGTGTACACCTAGAAATTTTATACTGTTTACTTCCTCTATAGTGGTTCCTGATTCCGATATACTTAGAGACAGCCGAGACAGGAGAGGTTCCATAGTTCCTAAACTGAATAAGCTTGGTTTTATTTACATTTAATTTGAGATTTAAGTGGTTGAGCCAATTTATAATTTTCGTGAGAGCTACATTTATATCCCTTTGAAGAGTAATATTCGAACGATCACAAGAGAAAAATATGGTGGCGTCGTCGGCAAAAAGAACACACAATTGGTCCGCTATAGTGGGAAAGTCGTTTAAATATATAAGGAATAAAAGCGGCCCAAGTACGCTTCCTTGCGGTACGCCAACAACTACTTCCTCATAGCATGACAACAGTTGCTCTATAGTTGTACACCTTTTGTTACGTAATATCTAAATAACAAGTATTGGTTTCTATTAGCACGTCTTCTCATCTTGCCTTTTAATAATGAGGTCGCTAGCGTGCGTCACCGGTAATATATGACGGGGCAGTTTTTAAAAATTCATCAATAAATTATGGTGGTAAATTATACAAAATGATGTATAAGAACAGTTTCAGCAAATGTTGCAGATTGTTTAAGTATCAAAATTACGTTGAAATTAAGTCTTTTCAGAGAAATGTTCACTTATTTTGAAGTAATTTCTGGAGAAAATTGATTTCGTCTAAATTTCATTTACACTACTTCAAAGTCATAATAATAAAAATGTAGTCTGTAGTGGAGTACAGGACATGTGTAATACAAAATTACCATTTTTAGCAGTCCAAACTTTACGAAATTTACAAATAAGACCGACAAAATCAGTGTTTTACGCGCGTTTACCTAAACGTCCATCAGAAAAATATGTATTATATAATTTAGAAAGTAAAAAAAATAAAAAAAAATGATTTACAAAGCTGCGAAATGAGAAGACGTGCTAATAGAAACCAGTACTTACTTGTTATTTCTATTGCGTAAAAAAGGTGTACAATTTCACCGACTAAATCTAACAATTTTACATTTTTGCGACTAATATCAATAACGGGCTCTTAACATACCGCATGTGGCCTGTAATAGGAGCAAAAAATTAAACTGTAGGCTATACTCCTCAAACTGACCAACATTTGTTCAGCGACTTTTAAAAATAATGAAGACTTTAGACTTCGTATTTTTCATACAAAATAAATATTATCTTCAATGTACGCCATTATCATTGTAATTGACGTTGCCTGTCACTGTCACACCTTAAACATAACAAAATTCGCAATACATTGCGTCTTGGAAAAAACTTTAAACTGTATTAAAAATCAAAACACGTTATTTTTAAAAGTCGCTGAACAAATGTTGGTCGGTATGAGGAGTACATCCTACAGTTTAATTTTTTGCTCTTATTACAGGCCACACGCGGTATATGTCTTTTATAAACAGTCGTACAAATAACTTACTATGTTTTTAGTTCGATAACGTCGGGCCTGCGCAAGCGCGACAAGAAGACACAGCAAGAAACTCACGCGCATGTTGACAGTCAAAAACTACTTCAGTATAACCAAGCCATTTCAATTTATATGCAATTCAATACTTAATTAAACATGTCAAATTTTACAGCTAATAATAAATTCCTTATGAAATTATCAACATTAATAAGCGATCACAGAAATAATAATAATTAATATGTGGTATATAGTTAATTATGTAGAACTAAGTAATTATAGAGGTGTTTTATCGAACAACTACCTGCTGACCTAAAAAATGAGCCGTGTGACGAAGCATTTAAGCGCAAATTGAGAAACCTTTTGTTGGATAACCCTCTGTACTCTATAAGTGACTTCATGGAATTGAATTTGTAATGATATATGTAATTTTATTTATGATACAAATGATTTATTGTATTTTAAAAATGACATTCTTCTTTTGTGATATTTTATTTTGTTTGACATTTAATGATGATTCTAAATTGCTAATATGACGATCCTTATTGGGAGAGAAAATTATTTTAATTTATTTTGTATTTTTTAGTATGTAATGTTTGACGATCATGGTAAGAAGATAAGCACAATTTTGACATTGATGCAAATTTATAGTGTAATATTTATCCTGAAATAAATAAATCTAAATCTATTTGATGTTGTTTGACGGATGGTCTGGCCTAGTGGGTAGTGACTATGCGTGAGTGAGTAGTAAAAACGCGTTTACACTATTTTAAACTAAGAATAAGAAATATTTATTAGCACAAAAAAGAACATAAAACAACATAAAATAACATTCATTTAGAATATAAAATAACAGAATTGTGCTAAAAGGTCCTCACTCAGCTTAATGTCCCGAAGTGAATCCTAGGACACACTACGTGACGCTGATTTTCAGTGAGGCCTGATAAAACTAAAACTAGAACTAAAACTAAAACTAACTAGGTAGCAGAAAGTTCAAAATTAAGTATGTAACAAAAACATAAGGATCAATCCATATCCATACTAATATTATAAATGCAAAAGTGTGTCTAGAATAGTTTTTATGTCGAAAATGAAAAGAGGGATGGAAATGAGAAAATTAATGAATTGCCTGTTAATTGGTGTTAGCAATTAAGCATATTCTCAAAATTATTGTCATTACATTTTATCCAGCCGCTATACATAGTCTAACTGCTGGAACTTATTTCCACGCAGAAGAAGTCGCGGGCAAAAGCTAGTCAATTAATAAAAGTTAGAAAAAAGAAATCTAAAGAACACGTCGAACACGAACGGGTGTGTATGTGTTTGTGTGTGTGCGAGTGTGACTGAGTGTGTGAGAGTGTGAGTTGTGTGTGAGTGTGCACGGTTGCATAAGTGCTACAATTTTTGTTTGTTTAGTAGAAAATTCCGGAGCTTAACTTTAAAAGAGGTGACCGATAAACAATTATATACTGGTGGTGGCAAGTCGTTCCAGCACTTTGTGGCAGCAAAACGGAAGCTGCCACGAAAGGCAGCCGTGCAATGTGTTGTGCGGTGTATAAGGCGTGTTGCATCTCTCATAGGACGCTGAGAAAAAAATATTTTGTCATAAAGATAAGAGGGTTGTCTATTTTTTATAATACCAAAAAGTAAGGTCGCAAAATGGAGAGATCTACGGGAGGCCATATTCATCAGATTGTATCGATTTAAAAAAGGAGTGATGTGAGCACGTCGAGGAATGGGAAAACAGAAACGGGCACAAGCATTTTGAATTCGTTGCAGCATTTTCTTAGTCCGACCCAGTAAGCGTCCACTGAGGACTACATCTGCGTAATTAAGTTTTGACAGTATGAGTGCCTCACTCAACTTAATGCGCATGTCAACAGAGAGACACTCACGGATTTTGTACAGCACCTTGAGACGGTAAAAACAGTTGCGCATTGTTTGCGAGATATGTTTCTCAAACTAGTCTAGTAACCTCATAGTTTCGGACTTGTATTGATAATACCAGAAATAGGACAAATATTTCGCTATTTTTCGAGTGGTACAAAGTTAGCACAACGGGCAATTTTAAGTTTTAAGTTTGTACTACAACTAACATTTTTATGGACACTGTGTCTGAAATAAACAATTTTTTTTTGAGATTAGAGCGCTCGAAATCGAACAAGAGATAAATATTGCCTTATACAAATGTCACGAATATTTTCGCATTTACTTTAAAACTACGCATATTTGACTTCACTGGAAAGACCGCACCGCAGTATAGTGTCACATAGCGCCATCTAGTGGTTTTGGTGTAACTTCGTTTATTATTATTTCTGTTAGTGATAATTTCTTTATAGAAATATTGAACATGATTTAATTTAATTATATAGTTTACTTACAAATAGAAATATTTGTTTTTTAGTTATTTCCTTAATATTGTGTCGATAGGTAATTAAACCTACATGTTTAAAAAGGTAGCACAATATGACTGGCAACATTGAGTTCGTGTTGTAAAGAGCACTAAATTTGAAATGGAAAAATAGGATAAGAAGAAAAGACGCATGGAATGGTGTCAGAAAATTGGTTGTGGCAAAAATTAAAATACAGATGTTAATATAAAACTGCGTGGAAATCCATTGTCGCCGGATATAGTTCCGGAGATACATATTTTGGTTACTGGGTAAGTAATTCTCGCAATGTGGTGTTTTCACTGCAAACCGGCTTAATCCAACCTCGGCAAAGTCTAAGTTATTTATTCTTTCCAGGTTTTAATAGCCCAAGGCAAATGTTGCTTTCCTTTGCCAAGTTGCTGAGGAAAGAGGGTCGTGCCCTTGAGCGTGGCAAGCTGATGTAAGAGACGGGTCTTCTCAAGATCGGGACGCCTTCATGGCCATTGTCACGAGTTCCGACCCAAATGCTGTTCTTGACCGCTGCAGACTTTTTCTGTCGTCTGTCTCGTTCGTCTGGAGAGAGGAGGAGTTAATGCAGAGGAGGAATTAACACCGTCGTCATCGTCTGTGGCAGCAGGTATGTGTTGGCCCTTAGTAAGCTCATTGTTTACTTGAAGTTCAAGTTGTTATTGTCATAGATCGGTAACCTTTTACTTTTGTCACGTTTATAATGAATAACTTTAATATCATAACCAAGGTTTACTGGGATCTAATGGACAGTGTTGTTTGCCAAATTTAATGTTTAGATGTAACTTTTCGTACTTTATGATTACCTGAATATAATTTAATTAAACAACTAGTTTGTTGGTGGTTTATCCTAAAAATATAAGAATACAGATATTAATGAACCAACAGCTCTACCGTTAGCAGTCTGAGCTAGAAGTTGTATTTTAGGGTATGTAGGAGTTTTGAAAGAAGAAATAAAACAACTATCAAGTGGACTCTTGTGTTTTCTTTCCTTTATTACATCCCTAGGTATTATGTAACCAGCCAGTATAGGTTTTAGGGGTTACAATAGAATGGACTTGTGGTCGCTTGTCGCTGAGATGGAGTAAGTAGTCAGTAAACACCCCCATGATAAAGTTGATAATCTGACTAATGATCTCCCCATAATCCCATGACCACCGTAACCACCCCCATAACCATTCCTATGTTCAACCACATGACCACCCCATCACTATCCGACTACCACTGAGAAGGTAAATATGAGGGTATGGCTCCCTTCAATACTATTCCCACTACTATTAGGCGTTTAAATTCTACTAATAAAATTTAAAACGAGTGGCCAACACCACTCGGTTCTTAATTTTTATCGCTCGTATTTCAAAAATAGTATTTCATCGTATTGCATAGATTTTCGAGTCACAAAACCGAGCGCTCGAAATTCAAAAATCGGCCCCTAGGTCTTTCGAAGTTGCAAACTTGGATATACGGTACTGCATAGTATTTGTTCTAACAACAAAATATTTAAAAAAAAAGTGCGAGTCAAACTCGCCCACCGAGGGTTCCGAACTTTTTAGTATTTGTTGTTATAGCGGCAACAGAAATACATCATCTGTAAAAATTTCAACTATCTAGCTATCACGGTTGATGAGATACAGCCTGGTGACAGACAGACGGGCAGACGGACAGATGGACAGCGGAGTCTAAGTAATAGGGTCCCGTTTTTACCCTTTTTTATGAAATAGGAGGCAAACGAGATCACCTGATGGTAAGCGATTACCGCCGCCCATGGACACCCGCAACACCAAAGGGGCACGGAACCCTAAAAATCAGAACTAGCTTTCGATATGAATGTCCTAACCATACTGAGTTGTTTAACCTCCTGACGACCAGCGTCCTACACAGAGTAGCTACATAGGCCTCAATTAAGTTTTGACTTTTTGTCAATTTGACAGAGTTGAATTTAAGCTAGCAATCTTTGATACCCGGACGTCAGGAGGTTAGGTGGCAGCAGAATGCAATTGTGTTGTAGCAAAATAAAGTAGCTTTGTTCAATAATGGAGCGGAGTTCAACAATTAACAATTTCACTTTAATGGATTTATATCTAGTCTTAATAACCATTACAAATACTTCTATAAATTCGAAGCTCTACTCGAAATATCTAATTAATTTAAATTAGCTACGGTATATTCGTTATACACGTGCGCTTTTTAATCAAACCTTTCTTAAATTATACTTGATTTTCACATACAAATGCCTACTGTTTAATTGGTACCTAAACCGAGGCTAAATTTACGCCTACATGTACCTGTAGAGATTGATAGGTATTTATGTATTTATGTATTAATTATCTCCAATTATAGGCCTCGCCATTTATAAAGTTGCGGCGGAGTTACACACAATTAATAAGTTTTTGGCAAAAATTTCATTTTTGGTACAAGCTTTTATCGCTGATTGTACTTTTCTTTCCAGAGGCAACGAATACTTATCGAGACAATTCTAAAAACCCCAAACACAATTAGGTTGCGTTGTTTTATCACAGAGTTCCTATGACCACCTCCTGTCTCCATCATCAGATCAGCTCGATGGTACCATAATATTGCATTTTCACCCGACTTACATATGTATGCAAATTTTCAGCTTATCGGAAACCGGGAAGTGGGTGAAATTTAACTTACAAGATTTGGCCCTTACAAACATCTTACATATTACATACATACTTTGTTACATAGGTACATTGCAAGTTAATAAAAAGCTTGTAAAAACAGAGAGGAATTCTAAGTTAAAAATGCAACTATCACTATAGCAAAGACTGTTTCGGGGGCCCCTGCGGATAGGACTTCGGCTCATGGGGATGTTTTGTGTAATCCCCTCCGCAAGAGCAGTACCTACTTAAGAGGTGTTTCTACTATTTCCATGTGTCGGATGATGGAGCTCACGGGCAGCGCTTTGAATTCCTTCGGTTCTAGATAGCCTGCTCCAAAGTCCTTCATTCTCTGTGTGGCAAGGGCCTCACATTCACACACTAGGTATATTATTTACTGTACTTCCTCTCCGCCTTACATTCGAAAATCGGTGTTGTGTTAAGGTAGTTAAAAAAAACGACCGTAGATGGACATAAACCAATTTAATTGCAGATGTGCGCACATATCGATAACTTTCGCTTTCCATTTACACTATTAACTAAGCACTTCTTTCTGAATAATTGTTATCCCGTATCTTTCTATGATGTGACTAGCGACGGTAGCGTCGTCGGTGTCCACGTAGAAACATTCCTTCGGGCAAGACATGACGCTCGAAAGGACGCAGGAACTAGTACATTGCTGAGCGTGCACGGTTGTCCCTGGCTTACAGTCACTTGCGTATTCTGCCAAGTAGAATAATGCGCCGCACTAATGCATCGATCCTTGATGAACTGAACATCACAACCAGGCTGTCTACTGTCTGCTTACGCAAAGTGCTTGTGTATTTTGGCCACATTGCCAGGAAAGACAGTGATAACCTGGAGAAGCCGGTAATCACTAGTAAAATCGAAGGCGATAGTCCGAGACGCAGGAGCCCAATGCGGTGGACAGACCAAATTCGCTCAGCCCTTGATGTAACGCTCCACGGTGCCCTACACTCGGCGACAGACAGAAAGAGGTGGCGGCAAATTGTCCAAGAAAAGCTGCTCCCTAGAAGTGACCACGACCCTCAGTGATGAGGAACCCGATTCAAGGAGGAGGAGGAGAATAATGTATTAAATAAAAAGGTCAAATCATTAATCACTACACATATATATATAATTATATAGTCCGACCACGCTAAATGCACGCCAAGTGCTTCTTAAAGTGGGCCCAGCTTCGGAAAATACTTTTACCACGAGTACCACGACCATCGCAACATCTCTAAAAGCGTAGGTAGTGCATCTAAAATCAGGTCGGCATTAAAACACGAGCACGAGACACTGGATCAGCAACTTCCTGTACATAATTGGCAATCGGGTTTGCCAATTTCATCCAACTTAAACGTAACGTGTTTATTGTCTTTACAGCTTAGAGCCTGTTCTGAAAATGTCAAATGGAAGTTTACAGTATTGTTATAAAAGATGCCGTGGTAAGCTGGAGTGAAAGAAATAAGTTATATTTTAATGCAGCAAAATGTAAAGTTATTACTTTTACCAGAGCCCGAACGCCGATCTATGCTACATATACTTTAGGCGGCGATCAGATGGAACGTGTAACTGAGATTCGAGACCTGGGACTGACACTAGATAGACAATTGGACTTCAGACAGCACGTGACTATGACATGCCAAAATGCAAGTAAAATGCTCGGATTTATAATGAGAGTAGCATATCAATTTTCGAATGTCAGAGTCGCAATCATGCTGTACAATGCTTTCGTTCGGAGTAGGCTAGAATTTGGAGCCATAATTTGGAATCCGCACGAATCTAAGTACACCACTATGGTGAAAAAGATACAGCGCAAATTCGCTAGGTTTTTGTATAAGCGTCAGTACGGATACTACCCATATATGTATCCATCGCTATTCGTATCAGGGATGGTAGGGCTGGATACGCTCGAGTTCAGGAGAAAGACGTTGACGTTGATCCACTACTATAAACTACTCAATGGTAGAGTTAGTGGTTCGGCGGTGTTAGAGCGGGTAGGACTGGCCGTGCCGGGCCGGGGTGCTCGAGATGGCTCGGGACAGGCTGTAGCGCCGCGTCGCCGGCCGCCGCTGTTCGCGCGCACCGTGGCGCGCACGCGCATGAGCCGCACTGACAACGCGCCGACTCGCCGGGCGTGTGCGCTTCTTAATGACATGGTCCAGCACCTCCCAGAGGTCGACGTGTTCGCAGACAGTATAGGGACGTTTGTGAGGCTTGTGGCGCTGTATCTTAACAACTGCTCTACATAGAATGGTATTGACTGAAATTAAATGATATAGAATGATATTGTTTGAATTATATTGTATTTGAGTATTATTTATTGTTGACTTTTATCTTTATTTATCATATGATTATATGTTATTTTTATTTTATTTTTGCTGTTGTATTTGTAGCACCGCCCACAATTTCTCTGCTTAGCCTTAAGGTTGACTGGTAGAGAATGCCTTATGGCATTAAGTCCGCCTTTTGTACTGTAAGGTTTTCTTTTGTGCAATAAAGATTAAATAAATAAATAAATAAATAAAATGAAATTTGTATTAGAATAAGCTTAATTTGATGTTTTTTTATTTATTTGTTTTTTCATGATGTTATTTAATTTTTAAAGGTTTTAATGTAATTAATGTGTAAGTGTTTTGGTTCAGCACTGTGTACTTGCATGTGATTAAATAAATAAATAAATAAAAAACAGTGCGTGGAGTCCCTCCGCGCGGAAGAAGTGAAACTTCGTAATGTGGAAATGAAAATAGGAAGGGGTAGAAATTGTTTTTTTTAATACAGTTGCTCAAAAAGTGCTACTTTTCGTGGCTGTTAAGCGTGCGGAAAGTTGGTTTTCGCGAACTAGTGCTTTTTACTTTTCCAATTTTTTTAAATTTTTACTTGTTCCAATTCATGACTACTTATTGATGAGTGGTAATATTAGTTTCCTTTAAACGTCGTAATAAACATAAAAACCTACTATTAATGTAAGAATACGAAAAATATACATATTTCATATTTTATTACTTACCTCTTCGTCATTATAAGTATTATAATACGTTTATTTTTTAATGTTGAAAAACCGTTCTTAATAAGTTGTCTGAATAGAACGGAACGCCTGTCAAAGAAGAGGCGTATTTTCTTACTGCAAGAATGTTTCAAGTTTCCAAAGGCAACATTCGATATTGTTTTTATAAATATACGATACACAAATAATCGTAAATAACGATATTTAGGTAATAATAGTACAATGTTTTAATATTCACAATTGTTTCTGTCTTATAGAACATGCATTTGAAAAAGAAGTGGGTTCAATAATAATAACAATAGTAGATTGTTAACCAAGAGTTGAAAGGCACCCATTTCCGTCGAGGTTGTTTGGCGCTCGAACGCAGTGAGAGCGCCAATAGTCCGAGATGGAAATAGTGCCTTTCACTCGAGTTAAACACTCTACTTTTCATATCGAATGCGAGGAAACAAAACAAGACAAGGCAATTTTGCAAAATCAGTAACTAAAGTACCTAATAGACCTGCGGCCATTATTTTTTTCCTAAGGACTTACTTGCAATCGGAGACTTTTCACGTGTGAAGATAAATAACCCCTAGCGAAAAATATTTAGATTGCAATATTTACGGAAACACACATATCTTATCAAACTGCAGTAATTTTAAAATGATTTGGTTAATTTAGTATCAAAATCAGCGGGATT
Source organism: Cydia strobilella (assembly GCF_947568885.1). NCBI lineage: Eukaryota > Metazoa > Arthropoda > Insecta > Lepidoptera > Tortricidae > Cydia > Cydia strobilella. The sequence continues at coordinate 2,174,802 of NC_086063.1, read as the reverse complement.
GCCTCTTACTTTTTTATTTTTTACTTTTTCGTTGTAAAACTCCCAATAGTCAATGGCATCCCACTCATTAAGCCAACATAATAAAAGTATATAAAGAAATTTAAATATTAAATAACAATTTAATGAATAAAATAAGCAAATTTTATCTTATATTTAATTTTATTTTCACGAATATAGTGATAATGACTTTAAAAACCCATTTAATATCGTACAAACGTTTAACTGTGGCTGTATAAGATACTGCCTTTGCTCATTTACGCAAGTGTATGGTTTAAAAAAATATTTTTGGTGTATTCCTTTTGGTTCCCGCCTTATGATATCGAGTAAATACAATTCAACAAAATAAATCAAGAATAATTTATTTCAACAATTTATATAACAATTTACTTACATCATTTTTCAATTTTTTCAATGCGGGACCGTAAAATTAGAACAATTTCCAATTGTTCCAGGCGGGGAAATAAAGACACTATTTTTTAATTTTGTTTCTCGTGTTGCTCGTGGGACGGGGACAAAGAGGAGTACAACACTTTTCTGCACTAGAGCAGAAACGTATCACTTTCTGCGCACTTTTTAGAACAACAACGACCCACTTTCAGAGCATGAGACATGAAAAATCTATTCTAGTCGAATAAAAGCTAGAAAAACACCTCTTCAAATGTCAATGTCAATGATGTCACAGTATTAATAATATTATAAAAGCTTAAACGCATAACGCTATGAAGTTTTTTGATTAGGTATAAGTTAGGTTAAGTAATATTGCTATGCCCTTGCAGGGCTCATGTTTGAAACTACTCATTTGTTATTTAATACCCATATGTACCTACAACATGAATGCAAATAAAGAACTTGAACTTGAACTTGAACTTGAAGCTAGCTGCGTTTAACGCTATGAAGTTAGCTGCGTTTAACGCTATGAAGTTAGCTGCGTTTAACGCTGTCAGTTGGAAGTCCCATAAGAAGTTTCACTTCAATAAATAATCACAAATGTATACTTGTACTAAACACAAATCAAAATATTGCGCTTTTCACTTCTCACATTCATAAAGGTATAAAATTATTATTATTCCATGTACGGTCAGTCTTACAGGTCATACTATTAGCCTAGCACTTTTGCATACAAACTTCTATGCAGGGGGTACCTTTTCTCTGTATCTGACGCCTGTGACACAAAAATTTGCCAAATAATTCTATTTGTTTTATAGTTGTGTACATGGCAGTACCAACTCTTTCTATACTGAATCCGTAATAGGTACGTTATAGAATCCGAATTTGATTCGAATAGCATGTGCAAACAATTCCTGCACGGATATTGATGGTCGTTCTTGTCTACGTGATAGCGTGATAAAACGGTATCCGTCACTTTCTATCCCGCAGTGTTAAAAAGTGACAGTTATTTTATCACGTGGATAAAGCCATCCATAATACGCCTGCTGCTCACCCTTAGAGTATGGTCAAAGGCAACTCTAAATAGAGCAATTATCGCCGTGATTGAGTTTATGACATCGCAAAAGGTGCAGATGTGGACTCGAATCGGATCTTGATCGCTGGAGGCCGTTAAATATTAATTAAAATAAATGCTAATGTCTGTTACAGAATACAAATGCGACCCTGGACAGGTGATTGAAGCCGACGTGCTCTGCGAGTGTAAGTGCGGACATTAATAAAAATGTATGGAAATGATAGCGTTTTTCAGTGCGCATTGTGCAGGTTAGGTAACGTTCGCGCGGATTTATGAAGAATTTACCGCAGTTTATCATTGCAAATGCAATGCATTACGCTTGGTCTGACTCTAACTAGGAATGTTGACTGTATTTAAAATAAATCTTATTGACACCATGCCCAAAATAAGCATGAGATAATTATTTGAAAAATGCAGATAGCAGTTATTTTTGACACAATTTCTATTTAATCAATATATGATTTGACCCATGTCCTTTCACTGATATGCGTTAAAATTGTTAAATAACAAACGAAACCGTCAACGCCGTCTATACGAGAGTAGGCCAAAGGTAGTGGCGCCATCTGATCGAGAATCAAATTTTCGTGATTTTCGAGGCATGTTTTTTCCTTAGACTGTATCCATCTATTACGGAGTTATATCTATCTTTGGATATACCTATTCGTCGCAGATTCATTAAATAATCGTGCATCTGTTCACGCAGAAGATCGCGTGCGACGCAAAACATATTCGTCGTACTGCGCTACATCATCGGTCCTACGCTTCAGTTATTCATCGTGGGCCTACATTTTAAACACATTATTTCAACCAAGTAAGATACTTCACGGGCGGCGCGAACTGTGAGAAAGCCAAAGCATTCGTCGCACCGTGCAATTTTTGTGAACAATCTACAATTTTGATATGTGAAATACCTACTCCGGTCGAGATGTCATTCGTCGCGATAATTTGTATTTTTATATTCCCGCCATTGGGTTGCCAATGCTGCCATCATCGCCATACTTTCGCGCTGACGCAAGTGGTGCAACCACGACGCAGCACAGGACGTCGCCCAATCACCAGGACCGGCCATTGTTGAAAACCAACGCGATTGGAGGACAGCAAAATATCGTTCGTTCCATTCCTCAGTTTCATTCCTTGCAATAACTTCATTCTCCTTGGCACATCGTTATTTTACTAGTGGCTCTGTGAGCTGTAGACCTCGCGAGCATAGCTTATTAAGATAGATGTGTCTTAGGGCTGTCCTGCCGACTAACCACCAAAAGATGGCGTGATTGTGCCCAATTTGCGAATTATTACCACCGTTTCCAAAACTCAAACATTTTCTAAGACGTGTTGATATTTACGCACGCAACAAAAATATGACGTCTTAATCGAAATATATTTACACTCAACAGTAGAGACTGTCACATTTCCTTAAAAAATGTGTAAAGACTGCAAAATGTAGCAATATCGTAATGTGAGTAGATTCGTAGTGTTACAGTACAGTGAAGTAACCAAGAGGGCGCAGCGGAATGGATTGTTTATTGTTAATAGAAATTAAATTTAAATTCTTGTTTGAGCAACGATTGAGACTTTTATAAGGCACTTAGAACCAACTGATATTTTCAGACAGTAGTTGTAATGTGCTCGTGGCACCCGTAACCTCTGTTTTGAAAAAAAAAATCAGATAGTAGCTGACCTACATGGTTCAAACCCCGATTGCCAATATTCTTTTAAATAATTTTAACGTTCTCTTTTGAGTTATTTTCATCATCATCATCATCATCATTAACTTAAGAGTTATTCTGTTGTCGGTGGAGTATCTTCCAGCTTTCCCTATCCTGCGCCAGCTCTTTGACTTTTTGCTACGACACGACCCCCATGTTTTCTTTCACTTGATCTAAAAAGCTGCGTCTGGGTTTTCCTCTACCCCGCTTGCTTCCTATCCGCCCCTCCAGAATAGTTTTAAAGAAGTAGTCGTGTCGTATTAAGCGTCCAATCATTTTCCCGCGTCTATTTGCAATATGTACAAATGTAGTGCATAATTGTTTTCCATCGTATTTTCTCGGAAACGTTCGTATTTGTCATGCTACTTCAGTCAACCTCAGTACCTACTTTTTGTACCGAGACTGACTGAAATACTTTTGTACGTTTCCGTAAAAATACGATGGATAATATGTAGTCTGAATTTCAACGTCACCTTTTGAATAATTTTTTGAAGTAGATCGGGATTCTTTAGGATGCAATGCAACCGGAAATACGGAGATGAGGACGGATTTCTTCCGAGTAAATCATGAATATGGGATGTAAAAAACCGAATTGACACAAACAATTTTATTAGTTTAAAAATTGGATGCTCGAGCAAATGTAGATGATGTCATCAGCACTGAAACAAAATTAAGTTTGTATTAAAACATACCTTCTCGCTCTTATTTCTTTGTATTAAGTACAATGTCAACAAAATCTAGTATCAGACATATGGATGGTATAGAAAGGATGCCGATCTCTTATGGCAGAATTGTTGCAAAAGTGACCGCTTTCAGCTTTAAATAATAGTTCCTAATCTCTCCGCTAGTTAGGCTCTGGGACATGAGTATAACATGAACCAACCAATAAGGCAACAAATAACCCGACGAAATTACGTAGGTTGTTTTTGGTAGTATTTCGGTGAATGGTGGCGCCGCCTAATTACTGTATTTTTAATGGACACTTTTCATACATAGAGATTAGGCTCCTTTATATAGTCTCCATGATCAGACAGATATATTTGAATGTTAATATCAAATGTCATGCTATCTCATGTCATTTTAAAACGAGAACTTCGGTTGTATGGAAGCGGTTTTTTGGTGGTGGGTTCGTGTGAATCTTAGTGCTCGCCATATACTTATCTCACGCTAATATATCGGACCTAAAAAAATTGCTTATACCTGATGATATTATCCCAAAGGTTGTCTGAAAAGACCGCTTTTTAGCGATAATACCACTTGTTACGCAGTTATATTTTTGAAATAAAACTATGGAAACGGATTGTATAGCGTCATCATTACAGGCATTTGCGTCTATTGCAGACGATTTATGCATTGCTGTTTAGATAACGGGTTTGGTTTGGTGACTGTGGAGGCCGATGCGTGAGCGGCACGACCTCCCACATTTTTGGCAGAGAAAGCTCATGCCACCTGAGTTTGCTTTCTGCGACACCTTCTGCTATCTATCGCATTAAAGCAGGCTACTAATTGATACTGATCGAGACAATTGTAACAAACCCGACCACAATTAGGGTGCGTATCACATAGATTCAATGGGCACCTTCCGATCGCCAGATCAGCTCGATGGTACGAGTACGATGCATTATCACTATTATCAGTTTTCATCCAATTTACATAATTATGTACCTAAGTATGTAAAGTTTTAGCTCAATCGAATAATAGGAAGTGGGTTGACCCGAAAAACATTGCAAGTTAAATAAAAAGCTTGTAAAAAGCATTGTTATTTGTGTAATAGAGAATACTCGTAATATTATTTACTTACTCTATTCTCATAGCTCCTTTGCCTGACTAACGCAGTACTGTAGATTGCCGGGGGTGTAGATGCACAGCTTCTTTTTGGACCCTTTTCCATATTCTTTCCCCTGTGGTTTCGCTCCTGAACTACCATCGTCGTTTAAATCACCCTTTGAGAAATAAAGAGTTACTTATTAGCTGGGATAAAAAAGTGGGCATTTGAAAATAAAATTAGCTATAACGTTTAAAACTTTCGCGGTTTGAACACATATTCAATCACATTTACAAATAATTAACATTTATGTGTAGTGGGTGGTTTGAAAATGTGATGTCTACCTCAAACTTTAAATGCACTTTTCGTGGGGTAGTCACACAAATCTCTGTTTTGACATTTTGCTGGGACGTCAGTTAGCCGCGACCACGACCAGTGAAACCTGTGTCGAAACGTAGGTAAATAAAGGTAACAAAATAAATTCGCGATAGACCCGTTTGTAAATGTGATTTAATATAAAAAAATTTGACTTTCGATGAATCAAAATTAGGCAACAAAAAGTGCATATTTAAAAATAAGAGGTTAAATTTCATATATGACAGCGACCGCACAAATTCTATAATTACATAATTACTTTTACCTGTTCATCTTCATGTGGCTGATGGAAATTAAAAATTAAAATGAATAGGTATCAAAAATGTCCTAGATACATGTTTTTCTTTCTGCAAACCTAGTTTTGGGTATGTCTTTTGAGTTCTCACTCACTATCACTGGCACTACATATTATAAAACAAAGTCCCCACCGCGTTTGTCTGTCTGTATGTTTGCGTTAAACTCAACGGTTTTTACCTATCAATAGAGTGATTCCTGAGGAAGGTATAGGTGTACAGTTTGTTAAGATGTTGTGTAACCCGTGCGAAGCCGGGGCGGGTCGCTAGAGTTTAATAAAAAATAATAATTATGATAAATAATAAAGCCAAACTCGATGTGCTTTTGTAATTTCGTTGAGCAGTTCATTGCCGCATTAAGGATGACTCACGTTAGACCGGGCCGTATCCGGGCCGGAGCTTCCGGCGCTTCGTTTTCTATGGAAAGCATCACGTGATCACCTGTCATGTCATAGAAAAGTAAGCGCCGGAAGCTCCGGCCCGGACACGGCCCGGTCAAACGTGAGTCATACTTTATCATAATCATACCATCGTTTATTACGTGAGAAAACGCAATCGCTGATTATAAATGAAGGTTATTGTTATTTTGGAGCGAAAAAGGGTGCCGAGAAATGAGACACTGTCGTTTATCGTATGGCTATATTCCGACTGACAGGCCTGTTGCCGGGTGCAACCGGCTGACGAGAAAATCTCATCTACCCTTAAATCTAACAGTTATGTATTATTTTTATAATTAAAGAGGGAAAAATAAAGACAAATTAGATACCTGGTCACTGTCTGTGTCTAACTAAAATATGAAAAAATATAATAAAGCATTAATTTACTAGCATTTTTGCGCACTTTCGTTTGCGCAGAAGCCATAAATCATATATGTGACGTTTTCAACCAAAAGGTACCACATTGTCGCTTGTTGATAAGATTGATTTCTAATTAAAGCTATATGGAAATAGCGCCTTACTGACAAGCTACAATAAGCACCCTTTTGGTTGAAAATGGCACATATTAAAACAAGATTAAGTACACCGCGGCCTCCTTTTCCTCTCTCAGTATTAACATTATTAAAAGTATTTTGACACAGTTCATTGTATATCAACCACAGCTATGTTTGATTTTATTCGAATCTTTAATTATTGTAAGTAAGGAGCATTTTAAAAATTGTGTGATATCTGTTTTTCGCTCCTAATTTTTACACAAATAAAAAAATCTAAAAAAGTCAAACATAGGGGCTATTTAATATACATCAAAATACATTAAAACATTTTCCATAATATCAATATCCAGAGAGGAAAATGGGAACTACGTTTCTATGGACCAGCGGCAGAAGTGTATAAAAAAAAGGATTAAGTACCTGATCCACCGCTTCTCCATCATCGCTGACACCCTAAAATTAAGTACATAATAAGAAATAGCTTTACAGTAAAGCATATGCGTAATTATTTTTGACATTGCCACTAGCTGTACTATCATGGGCATCAGGGACAACTAGCTGTACCATCATGGGCATCTTTCTTGCCTGTGAAGCCGTGGTCCTGGGTTCAAATCCCGGTAAGGGCATTTATTTGTGTGATGAGCACAGATATTTGTTCCCGAGACATGGGTGTTTTCTATGTATTTAAGTATTTATATATTATATATATCGTTGTCTGAGTACCCACCCGCCGCCGTAGAGCCGACCCCAAATGATATGGGAAAAGGCTAGGCGAAGAAGAAGAAGTTTTCTGAGTACCCATAACACAAGCCTCCGTAGGCTTACCGTGGGACTTAGTCAATCTGTGTAAGAATGTCCTATAATATTTATTTATTTATTTCTCAAGAACGCATCCAACGGAGAGCGACCCGAATAGGGGATATTACTGCAATGTTCTGCCACCAGAGTGCAGGACTAGCCATTTTAGTAAACCATAGAGTAACTTATACATACTGTACCTTTAACAGGTTTTTGACAAGTTTTCAGAGATAATAAAATATGACATTGATGCATCAAGGCAGATTGCTTACAGAGGATCTACCGGGAAACGCGAATCCGAAAATTCGCTATCTGCCTCTTAATCGCTCGAATATGCAAGAGTGACAGATAAGAGATGTTAGATAAATAAATTTTCTTGTTTCACGTTAGACCCTCAGGTTGTGGTAGTGGCGCCCTGGCGCCCCCTATGGTGCTGCGTAGATATGTAGCCTCGATTGCCTCTGCATTTTCTATTATTACATGTATAACGGGGAGTGTTTCGAGAAAAACAAATTCCATATCCATTTTTAAACGCTTCTAACTAATACGTAATTAAAAACTTCTAAAAAAAACAATAACAAATAAAAGGGCATAGCTGTTGCTAATATACCGACATCATACTGCTTAAAAATATTTTCTATAATGCTAATTTTATTAATAACCAGAGTACGGAGGACAACAAATACGTTTGTATGGAAAAGCGGTAGCGTGACTTCGTCCCCTTTTGTCTTAAAACGAAACTGGAGGACCCGCGCGGAATCCAGGTAGCAAAGTGACGTCAGCGGTCAGTGACATCATAATGACGTAATAATGACGTCGCTGACGTCATAATGACGTATAAATGCTACTGGGGAATCGCCTTTTCATACAAATATAGTCCTCATTTTCCTCCCTGGATATTAACATTAGGTATAGAAAATATTTTGACACAATTTGTTGTATATTAACCACAGCTATGAAATATAATGAAAAGGGACCTTATTGTCGATGGCGCTTACGTCGCACAGCGTCGCGCGGCATTGTATTTATATCAGAGCATCGTTTATAATGGCGTAAGCGCCCTGGACAATAAGGTCTCTTTTTATAGAAAATACCACATTTGTGGTCTTACCTTAGTTACTCTTTTTCTGATTTCCTGTAAAGGGCAACTATTTGGTATGCAGGGGCCGATTGCATTACACTTGTAACTACTCGTAATTATTAGCGAAAGTCTTTCTAATCAAAGAAATTGGAAAGAGAATTCCGCTAATATTATTAGTTAAAAGTTGTTAAATGCAATCGGTCCCGGGTTAGAAAATTCCAAACATCCAACATACCATACCTAAGACCTTGGTATGTTTGAACATTTCTTGCTTGGGTAAGCAACTCCTATTTTTAAATTGATTTGAAGAAAAACTAAATCATTTCACGACAGTATAAGACACTCTTGCAATAGAATAAAGTGCTCTATCCTTTCGTACTAAAAATCGTAAAATTATAATCAAAAGCAACTGATATAGGTCTGAACCTATATCAATTGCTCTTGATTATAATTTTAATAAGAAACCAAATTTATTGTAATTTATACTAAAATAATAGAAACTTGAACAACGCAATTGGGCTTTCCAAAGTCTACAATGTACCTACTGAAATAAAAATATGTTTTTTTTGTTAGCCTAAGAATTTAGTTCCCCACTCCCTGTTTGTATTAGTTTCCCGCCAATCCGAATAAAATGCGTTAAAGTCGTTCCGCCATCTCTTTTTTGGTCTGCCTGCACCCCGGCTAGCACCATCTATGGTGTTCCGTGGGTCCCACTCGGTAACTAGTTTGGCCCAATTTAATAATTATAATAACGATAAATATTTCTCAACTACAATACCTCCTTGATTTTGTCACTTAATTTCTGAAATGTTTAAAATGTATTTGTTTAATATCTTTAGGTTTATTTTAGAACAAATATAATCAAAAAAACACAACAACATAATTATGACAGAGCGGACTTATATAATTGTCCGCCATATGTGCATTATTTTCGTATTTTGTCAGTTTTGTGCAATAAAGGTCAAAAATAAAGAACAACTAAAATAATGTGTTCCAAAAATATTAATGTTATACCTCTGCTACAACTTGCGAAACCTGTTCATAACAAAGAGAAATGAATTAGAATCTATTTAAAACATATTTTTTTACGTAAAATTAGGAGTAACTTCAAAATTTAGTGTAGACACATTCCTACTTATAAATTTATTACGTTTAAATATTTTATCTTAAAATCTCAATTTTAGTATTTTTAGAATACATTAATATAACTAATAAAATTAATTTATAATCAAAAGTTACAAACCAGCTATAAAAAAATATATTCGTTAATACAACGTATTGATAAAAGTGTGAATGTTATTTCAGATTATTTAACCTTAAAACCCGCGTAGAAACTTCGACCTTCGCTCCAAAAAAAAAACAACTCTCACTGAGCGTAAGCGTGAACGAGATAGATGTTCGTGCCCTGGACAACGGATATTGTTTTTGAATTTTAATTAATTGTAAATTTTAACCAAAAAAAAAACGCTATCCACGAGATCGATCAAAAATAAAATAGGGCATGTTTAGAAGCAAACTTAATATTTTTTGCTTTTGTGCGTAATTTGTTACAAATGAGGAATAAGTGAGGAGGAATAAGTATATTTTAATGAAACTATTAGAAGAAATTCACCTTTGTACTGTTTATTCTGAATGATATTAGAGAGCACTACTAGTTATAGAGTAAATCTTCAATTACTGGCCACTGGCCACCTTATAAGTACTAAAAATTAATTCTATTCGCCTATAAACAGAATTTATTTTTAGTACAAGGTGTCAATAACTGGCTACCTTCCAACAACTAGCCACCTTATACCAAAATGAATTCTGTTTATAGGTGAATAGAATTCATTTTTAGTATAAGGTGTCAATAACTGGCCACCTTCCAACAACTAGCCACCTTATACTAAAATGAATTCTGTTTATAGGTAAATAGAATTCATTTTTAGTATAAGGTGGCCAGTTGTTAAACAGATATTAAACGATTTACCCTACCTAGTAATTACTTTTTATTATATTATTTAAAAAAAGTACTAAGAATATAAGCGTACCATTTTTGCTGCCATAGGAGCATTATCTTTAGCCTAAAAAAATAAAGCAAAATAGTATTAAAAAATATCTAGGTTTTTGTTGCTAGAAAATGTAATACAAATATAGAAAAAGACGAGATATAGAGAGACTAGCGAGTAGAAGTTTTACATACAAATATACAATACTCTAAAATTCTAAAAATTTGAATTTCATTTATTCAGCCAATATATAATTATGTACTTATCAACCATTTTTATTAGATTTCTAAGTTTTTCTCATTTTTAAAATTGTGCACACAGCTCGCGCTCTGTGGTAATAATACTCATAATTCCCAGGTCTCAAAAACCTGTGCAAAAAATCATGATCATGACATTAAATGATGATTTTTTGCAGCTGGTGGCTATATGTATTATAAGTACAGCGAGTTGCAAAATTTTGCAACTCGCTGTACCTACTTGTAAGGCCTGAATTACACTTGTAAGTTTTACTTACGTAAGTAGGGACAAAGCTATTTGCTAGAATGAGATAACGATATTCATATCTCATTCTGTAGTATAGCTGTGTCCCTACTTACGTAAGTAAAACTTACAAGTGTAATTCAGGCCTAATGTATGTATACATATAACTTACCAATCTTTGCATCAACTTCTTTTGCATTTCTCTGGTCGACTTCAGTGCCTCATTTATTATTCCCTGAAATGTTTTATTATTATTATTTTCAACACACTTGCCCAAAACGACGTTTTTATTCCACGGTTTTTTGGCGAATAATCCTAGATATTAAACACGCGTGCTTTTTCAGTATATTGCAACACTTGTGCTGTTTCATTATATTATCCGACTGAGTTAAGAAGGTAACTGATTGCTAATAATATGCATGGAAACGGAGCCTTCTTAAATTGGTCGGACTGGCGGGCAACGGCGCGCACGACCGCCTGCCGCGGCCCGGCCGGCCCGCCCGCGGCCGGGGTGAGGGGCGGCCGGCAGTATGACAGATGCAACACAGCATACTAACTGTTTTAATAATTAAAGTTTCATTTATATGAAAATTTCCCTTTTTTTTCTCGCCATTGTTAGACACTAGCACGCGCCGTGGAACGCACTCGGAGACAATGGCACACAATGGCCGACCCATAAAAGAAACAATGGCTTTTGTTTTACAGATTAGGGTCTTAGTCGTAAAAATCATTTGAGAAGATTTATACTATACAAACAATAATTCTTCTAATGTAATAATATATTTTTATACATACCTCGACGAGCACACGATTTACCTACAGAAAAAAGGTTGAATTACAAACATTCATAATAATACATACAATACAAATAATAGCTCAAGAACAAAATATACGCGCTCATAACACACATAAATGCGGACCAGGAGGTGAACCCGGGACCGGGGCCATAGTCAGGGTAACTATCCACTAGGCCAGACAGGTCGTCAAAATATGATAAGCAAACATATTTTCATAGTAATTCGACGTTTTTCGTAGTACTTCCACGTAGTACTTGCATACACGGTGCCACCGTGTATGCAAAATAAGCTCGATCCCACTCGTATTGTGCAAAATACACTTGTGAGAAATCACATTTTTTTGCCTTTTGCTGTATCAATATTTTTGATAGTGCCCTCAAACTATTTTGTATCTGCGTTCCTTACTACCAATTGGGTATTCTGTTTTTAAAATTTGGTAAGGAAACTAAGGAACACAGATACAAAATAGTGCACTCAGATTTAAAAAAATCTATTCGGCAAAAGGCCAAAAAATGTAAGCAAAAATGTTTTTCTTAAGTGTATTTTGTATATATTATACATATTACACGGTGACAGAGTGTGGAAGTGTAAGTAATTCTTTGGGATTCGTGTCAAGGTCATCACTCTCTCTCTCTCCTTAGCATTATTATTCCCATCTGATTGTGGGGTCTGCTTTCCCAATCAATTCAACTCGTTTCAATCATTTCAATTCGTGTCAAGGTCATATTGTTAAAAAATAAATGCGAAATATGTACCAGCTGAAATAAAATAATTATAGGTATTTAGACGTTTTACTTTCGAAAAGTTATTTGCAAACTTTACCTTTATCAAAAGAAGAAAATTAAATTATTAGAATCAGGCTACACTAACTCTGCAGCATATTTAATATCACCGACGTCATATTTTTCATAGAAGTTTGACGTTCATGATAACATTTCCAGTTCCACATTCTGTGCTATCAAATAAGCTGGAGAGTTTGCGTAGCCTGATCCTGATTATCATACTTTAAATATGATGTTAACAAGCAAACATTTTAGGTCGAAAAGCAAGCAAGCTTAAACTGGAAAACCCGTGGAAAGGGTTTATGTAAATGTAAATCTTAATGGGATCGGAGTCCCGCGTTATATTGAGATTTCACCAGTAATAAGGTGCTTACTCATATTAAGTATTTTTTACGTCTGCTAGCGATAATACAAATAACAGCTGCTACACAACTAGTAAATTAATAACTCTAAATAAGTACCTTTCGTTCCCCGCGCTTTAAACCGTTCCTCTGAAGAATAAGCAATAATATTAGTTATTTTACAAGATTTTGTTGTATAATTTTACTTATTTTAGTGTCTGTCTGTAATCAAATCCTACATGTCTGACCGTGTTACCGGTTCTCTGAACCCATAAATAAATAATGGAAACCGAAAGAATATATTTAATGACTGACAACGAGTACTGGAGAGCGATTCAAATTTAATCATTTATTATTATTGAGAGACCCAGAGACAGGCCGAGAACGAGTGTGTACATGCTGCTTCCTTCTCCCTTCCCCCTTCCTCGTCTCGTCTCGCGCTTCTCCGATTGGATCGGAGCGGTGTGCCGAGAGACGAGTGTGTACAGCTGACATTTAAGACGCTTAGCGTCACATGCACCACCCCTCTAACCCGGGGTTAACCGGTTAAACTTGGAGTTACCATGTTTAGACCTGTACCAATAACTTCTGAGGTTATAAGAATATTAATGTTGCTTATTTTTTATATATAGTTTCCAGACCATATACTAAACCTAAAAATAATATTTTGTGTCATCCTAGGTATTTGCTTAGGTAGAAATTTAGGTATTTCTTTTTTCAATCAGCATTCTGTAAAAAAAATATTCGAGACGAAATTCTTTGTTTCCCTGTAAAGGCAAAGTGGCTTCCGACGTACACACGCATTTTGTGTCATTTTCATCCACGGGTATAATGGCATTTAATAAATACCTAATATTGATCCTAAAACGCCTAAAAAAATATTAGAGTCGGTAAGTGAAGTGTTGTACTTTACAGAACATTGTTATATGTTATTCAAACAAATCTGTGTCAAATTCATCCACCGCTTTTATTTAAAAAAAATTTTTTTCTAATTAACACCCTGTATCTGCCACAAAAAAAAATTCATATTATTAAGTTTACGTCTATAATATTATAATACCACATTGAGACATCATTCATAATTTGGGTCATTTTGATCCACGGTTTTTTTACTATTTTAATAAAACTCAATTGAGCAAGAAGGGCGTGCGCGGGGAAGGGTACCTACGCGGGTGGGGTGCTTATTATACTTGCCGCAATATCAGCCGGCGACTGAGATCTTAATACTATCTCCTTTACCCTTGTTAAGTTAAGACCAACCAAGAGATGGCATTATGAGCTGTCTCGCCACTTAGTTTTGCGATACAGTGTATTTATTTCATTCGGAGGCATAATTACATTGTCTTATCAATCTTACCGTAGTAGGTATATAAATATAATTAAAAATAAACTGTAGGCTGCACTCCTCACACTGACCAACATTTGTGACGTTCCTAATCAAAAGGTACCACTTTCTCTGACAGGTTATTTGTATAAAGATATAATCAAATTTCGTCTTTATGGTAAACGACAAAGTGGTACCTACCTTTTGATTGAGAATGTCACATCAGCGACTTAAAAATTACTTTTGTTTCGATTTTTAGTAGATTTTTTAAGTTTATTTTAAGACGCAATTTATTGTGATTTTTGTTATGTTTAAGCGTGGCAAGCAACATTAATTACATTGATGATGATGTTCATTAAATACAATATTTTTTCATACTATACTGAACTGTCACCCTATACATGAGATTGAACAGCGCCCTCTTGACAATGATCATATATTACTGGTCAGGCTTTAATATGTGTCATAATTTAGTAAAGTCCCCTTTGTGGATTCTAAGTTTCCGAGTTACAGCAGTTTAGTGAAAGCGTTTTTTTTAAAATATAAATTAAGGGTTGAATAAAGAGGAAAGAAAATTTGATTATTTTTGCGCTACGACGCACGGTTTAGGAGATACAGCCCTATAAAGTTTTTTTTATTGTTTTTTTCTTTTTTACATTGTGTTTTTTGTATATTACTTTGGGGTTTCATAAAGGGGAACGAAAATTTAATTATTTTTGCGCTACGACGCATGGTTTAGGAGATCAAGCCCTATAAAAAAAAACTTTTTTTTTTGCGTTTTTTTTTGTATAAATTAATGGTTACATAAAGGGGACCGAAAAGTTGATTATTTTTGCGCTACGACGCACGGTTTAGGAGATACAGCCCTATATAGATTTTTTTCTTTTTCTTTTTTACGTTTTTAAATCTTAATTAAGGGCTTCTTAAGGGGAACGAAAATTTGATTATTTTTCGCTACCATGCACGGTTTAGGAGATACATCCCTAAAGTTTTTTTTTCTTTTTTTTGTCATTGCGTTTTTTGTTATTACTTTGGGGTTTCATAAAAGGGAACGAAAATTTTATTATTTTTGCGCTACGACGCACGGTTTAGGAGATACAGCCCTAAAATGATTTTTTCTCTTTTTCTTTTTTGCGTTTTTAAATCATAATTAGGGGCTTCTTAAAGGGGAACGGATATTGATTATTTTTGCGCTACGATGCACGGTTTAGGAGATACAGCCCTATAAAGTTTTTTTGTTATTATTTTTTTCTTTCTTTTTCTTGTGTTTTTGTATATTATTTTGGGGCTTCATAAAGGGGAACGAAAATTTTATTATTTTTGCGCTACGACGCATGGTTTAGGAGATACAGCCCTATAAAGATTTTTTTTTTAAATTTTGCGTTTTTTTAAATATAAATTATGAGTTGCATAAAGGGGAACGAAAATTTTATTATTTTTGCGCTACGACGCATGGTTTAGGAGATACAGCCCTATAAAGATTTTTTTATTGTTTTTTTTCTTTTTTACTTTTTTACATTGTGTTTTTTGTATATTACTTTGGGGTTTCATAAAGGGGAACGAAAATTTTATTATTTTTGCGCTACGACACATGGTTTAGGAGATACAGCCCTATAAAGATTTTTTTTTTAATTTTGCGTTTTTTTTAAATATAAATTATGGGTTGCATAAAGGGGAACGAAAATTTTATTGTTTTTGCGGTACCACGCACGGTTTAGGAGATACAGCTCTATAAAGTTTTTTTCCTGGTTTTTTAAGTATTAATTACGGGTTTCTTAAAGGGGTTTTTTAAATTATTTTTGCGCTACGACGCATGGTTTAAGAGATACAGCCCTATAATGATTTTTTTTTTAAATTTTGCGTTTTTTTTTTAAATATAAATTATGGGTTGCATAAAGGGGAACGAAAATTTTATTATTTTTGCGCTACGACGCATGGTTTAGGAGATACAGCCCTATAAAGATTTTTTTTTTTAATTTTGCGTTTTTTTTTAATATAAATTATGGGTTGCATAAAGGGGAACGAAAATTTTATTGTTTTTGCGGTACCACGCACGGTTTAGGAGATACAGCTCTATAAAGTTTTTTTTCCTGGTTTTTTTTGTTTTTTTTTTTAAGTATTAATTACGGGTTTCTTAAAGGGATTTTTTTAAATTATTTTTGCACTACGACGCATGGTTTAAGAGATAATGATATGTTTTTTTTTAATTTTGCGTTTTTTTTTAAATATAAATTATGGGTTGCATAAAGGGGAACGAAAATTTTATTATTTTTGCGCCACCACGCACGGTTTAGGAGATATTATATCTATATATATAGCTATAATAGCTCTATAAAGTTTTTTTTCCTGGTTTTTTTTTAAGTTTTAATTAAGGGTTTCTTAAAGGGGAACGAAAATTTGATTATTTTTGTGCTACGATGCACGGTTTAGGAGATGCAGCCCTATAAAGATTTTTTTTGTTGTTTTTTATTTTTCATTGTGTTTTTTGTATATTATTTTGGGGTTCCGTAAAGGGGAACGAAAATTTTGTTCTTTTTGCGCTACCACGCACGGTTTAGGAGATATAGCTCTATAAAGATTTTTTCCTGTTTTTTTTTTGTTTTTTTTTTAAGTATTAATTAAGGGATCCTTAAAGGGGAACGAAAAATTGATTATTTTTGCGCTACGATGCACGATTTAGGAGATGCAGCCCTATAAAGTTTTTTTTTTTGTTTTTTTTTCATTGTGCTTTTTGTATATTAGTTTGGGGTTCCACAAAGGGGAACGAAAATTTGATTATTTTTGCGCTACGACGGTTTAGGAGATACAGCCCTATAAAGTTTTTTTTGTTTTTTTTTTCATTGTGTTTTTTGTATATTACTTTGGGGTTCCGTAAAGGGGAACGAAAATTTTATTATTTTTGCGCTACGACGCACGGTTTAGGAGATACAGCCCTAAAATGATTTTTTTTCCTCTTTTTCTTTTTTGCGTTTTTCAATCTTAATTAGGGGTTTCTTAAAGGGATTTTTTTAATTATTTTTGCGCTACGATGCACGGTGTAGGAGATACAGCCCTATAAAGTTTTTTTGTTATTTTTTTTCTTTTTTTTCATTGTGTTTTTAGTATATTGCTTTGGGGCTTCATAAAGGGGAACGAAATTTTTATTATTTTTGCGCCACCACGCACGGTTTAGGAGATATTATATCTATATATATAGCTATAATAGCTCTATAAAGTTTTTTCCTGTTTTTTTTTTAAAGTTTTAATTAAGGATTAAGGAGATACAGTCCTATATATTTTTTTACAATGCATGTGCTCGAAAAGTGCGTTTCCTACGGAGCCATATCGTGCGGAAAGTACTGCTTTTCCGCACTAGTGCTTTTTGTTTTCAATTTTTTTTTACAGTACATATGGTGCTACTTTCTCGCACTAGTGCGGAAAAGAGCACTTACCGTGCATATGTCGAAAGTTTAAAGGGCCATATGTACTGTAAAACGTACGATACACGTGCGAATAAGTAATTCGCAACTCGTGTCGATTTAAAACACTCCTTTTAATAATTAAACTTATTTGCCATGACATGTTTTTTTATTTACTCGCACAATGCATAGTAAAACGTTGTATGATACACGTGCGTAAAGATGACTTCCGCACTTGTTGCATAAATAGCAATTTTTTTTATCAAAGAATGAAAGAAAGTCACGGTATTAATAACCAAATTTTACTTTAGTGGTACCTTTTCCCTATCACTGTCACAAATGTATGTGGCGTTCACGTAAACGCGATATTTTTAAGATTTCCCTGCGCAATGTTGCCAGCTCGCTCGCAAATCAAACATGTACTTACAGTTCTTTTGCATAATGGTGACATTGTACAATATCTATAAGTTTTAAATAGGTAAAAGATAATTCGACGCATTCTTTGCTTGCTTGTTGCTTGTTGTTGTGTTGTTTGCGTAACTTCTTTGAATAAGTTGCGTTAATTTGGCGCACAGGCGAAGTAAACATGCGTTGCGTACGGCAAGGTCACGCCGCGGCCCCACCCTGCACGGCCTCCGTTGCCCATTCAGACCGCCCGCTAGCTTCGTTTGAACGCAAATAATATTTTTGTAATATTTGTTTATGCAGTGGATGCAAGTGACACAAATTCATACATCTTATTTATCTTGCATTTCAAATTAATAAGATGTAAACTCTAATATCTTTAATATTCTTTTGTAACGGTGACAGCCTGTTACAACAAAATCATCAAATATCTTATGAAGCTATGCCTTAATAAGACACAAAATCATTTAATGGACCTATTTAAACGATTAAATTCGACCTAAGTAATTTTTTTTAACTCTAATTTTTTTTTGTGTCATTTAGAATATTATGACATAGTATCAGATTGCAGTGGACGTAATTGACACAAACTATGTTTTCACACTAAAAACACTATCCTAAATGCAACACAGTTACATGTGTTCTCTCGAATATTTTTTTCTCCAAGATAATTCAAAATAAAAAATAATTACCACAAAATAACAAATTACTAGAAAAGCAAATTATATATATGACACAAAACAAAATGTAAGATTTACATCTTAACAAAGTATTCATAAGCGAAAACAGAATTGACTTTAATATTTTTATAACCTAGGGGTCAAAATATAGCCAGCGGTACAGGTCTAGTTTACCAGTACAATTTGACACTGGCTTAACGGTTTACCCAGATAAACCCGGGTTAGTGGGATAGTGCAAGCGGCGCTTAGAGGGACTTGGACACCAATACGTGAATCATATGACAGTGTTTCAGGTACTGGCAGACAAACCCACAGAATAAGTAATAGTATTATCATACAGAACGGCCACGCACCGCCCCGCCCCGACTCGAATGACCTCGCCCCGCGACAGCAGATTGACGGCCGTTTGCCGGCCGCTCAGTACTATTTTTAAGCAACTTACTCACACTATGACGCATGCCGCGTGTACAGACGTGCCGTTCACACATAGAAACGCAAGTGATTTTTGATGTATGGCGTTTCCGCCCTGTGGTCAGACCTCTTCGCGAACGCCTTCAAGATGCCATTGGAACTAGCCCGCACTCTGTGCACCAGGGATGTGAAGCGTTTCCTCATTGTAGTGTAAAAACAGTCTACCCTGGCCTCCGCGAACATCCCTGATGCACTACAAAAACGAGGTCATCATCAGCACCCTGAAGGCGTTATTATATTGTATACGAAGAAGCTCGGCCTTCGCAATAGCCGTCCACACCACGTTTCACGTAAATCATTACGGCTGTGTCCCTAAAACGGCCTAACCGCTTTTTGGTTATTAAATAGGACTCACTACATACGTATTATACGGCATATAACTATATCCCTACACTATCCCTATATCAACTATATCTCCGCCGCACGGCCGCACTCCTACCTACAATTATTTCACTAAACCTAATCCAGTAATATAACTATATCACTAAACTAAAGACCTATTATAGTTATAATACTATTCCTAGTAAGATAGTAATGAATCGCTTTCGTATAACTTTACGGCATATAATTTTATCCCTTATAAATTACCTGAGCCACCTATATACGTTTTGCAGACGACCTGGTGCTTCTATCAGAATCAAGCGCGCAAATAAAATTCATGATCCATTCTCTAAACACAGCTAGTAAAGTAGTAGGCTTAGAGATAAACCTCACTAAAACAATGCTAATGACAAACAGCACGGCAAATACGATATTGGTAGACCACGAGGAACTGATATTTACAGATAAATACACATACTTAGGCAAACAAATCAGCTTCGATAAAGAAAGCAACGAGGCGGAAATAGAAAGACGCATTAAAAATACTTGGAACAAATATTGGAGTCTGAGGGGATTTTTAAAAGTAATATGCCAATAAAAATTAAAACACAAGTAATGTCGTCCTGTCTTCTACCATGCTTAACATATGCCGGCCAGACCTGGAAGTACACACCAAAAATAAAGAAAAAAATCGTCACGTGCCAACGAGGCCTTGAGAGAAGCATGCTAAATATTTAAAAAATCCAAAAAATACGGCACACTAAAATAAGAAGCATATCAAAAGCGATTGATGCTCTAAAATATGCACAAAAACTAAAGTGGAAATGGGCCGGACATGTAGCACGACTGACAGACGACCGATGGACCATAAGAGTGACATCGTGGAAAGGCCCAAGTGGGAAACGCGGTATTGGAAAACCACCAACGAGATGGGCGGACGGGATAAATAAAATAGCTGGTCCAAACTGGATGCAAATAGCCCAGGATAGAGCAAATTGGGCATCTTTGGAGGAGGCCTTCACCTGCGGAGGGGTTCTTGCAGATTAAGCATTTTTTTATAATCGCAAATAACTTAAATTATAAATGTAAATCATAAGATAGAATTTAGTAATACGTATTTTTAGTTATGTAAATCTGTAGTTGTAAGAAATAAATGGCTTTTTTATTTTATTTTATTTTATTTATTTTATTATATCCCTAGGGTTATAACTATATAACGGCTTTATCTATCGTACTGCGACATATACATTATCACAACTAAATAAATAAATAAATAAACTTAGTACTCAACTAAGGCAAATAGTTTTGGAGAAAATAGGCTGTGACAGACAGACGGACGGACGGACAGACAGACGCATGAGTGAACCTAAGGGTATAAGGGTTCCGTTTCTTTTCTTTTGTGGTACGGAACCTTAAAAAGAATAATATTTTATTTCGTCCTTTTCAACTCGGTTACAAAAAATTGTTAAAGGTTTTTATTGAACTTAGCCTTGTAATTTGAAATTGCATCTGTCCTCTCTAAAATAAAATAAAAAATATATAAACAAAAAACACTTACATTCAGTTTAGTCGTCAGCGAAATAAGCCTCTTATGGTAGTTTTGCTAAAATAAATGTGAGATCAGTATTTACATTATCACACATGATTCAGATTCAGATTAATCTTTATTTTCAGAAAAAGGGGTAGTTATAGGTCTTAAAATTAGGTTAATAATTGATCCACCTTAACTTAATCCGCTATCTCAAGCCAGCATGCAAATTCTAAAATTATTTATAAAACTACAACATTCATATATTTTCAAATCATTAATTAGGTATATAGATAGGTACATTTAAAAAACAATTAACTTTTAAATAAAAAAAAACACGTACAATACGAGTAACCGGGACGACCCGGCTTTATCCCGTCCGGTTTTGACCCGAACATGATCTATGGTTCTACTAATTTTACAGTACATATGGTGCTACTTTCTCGCACTAGTGCGTAAAGTGCACTTTTTCTACATATGTCGAGAGTTTAAAAGGCCAAGGGTACTGTAAAACGTCGTTCGATACACGTGCGAATAGGTAATTCGCAAATTGTGTCGATTTAAAACACTCCCTGCGGTCGTGTTTTAATTTATCGCCACTCGTTTCGAATTTCCTCTTTTCTGCACTTGTATCGAAAATAACTATATTTAACGGGGCCCCCGTGGACGCACATAATGCCATGGATTTTGGATTCGACTATGGTAGTGCTAAGGGAGTCTTTCCCATTACTAAAAACCCGAGTGTGGATTCCAACACGTCAGGTGAGCCGGGTGGCCGCACGGTGGAAAACTGACGACTCTCAACTGCTAGTTTTATTGGTTTTTGTAAACAAAACACGTTATGGCTAAATTGATCACGTTTGATGTGTTTCGTAAAGTATTGATTAAGTCTTATTTTCTCTAATGTTTTCATAAATTTTGTAACTCCCAGTTCAATAATTAGATAAGGGATAAGGGGTACAGTATTGTGGAATTTATCAAAGCATTTATTTTTTTAATAAAAACACCTATTAAGTTATTTTTAAATATTAACTACCGAATGATGTTCCCACCAACATCGGCATGAAGTTGATGATGATTTTTTTTTCATATTTGTTATTATTTTGTACGCAGTGAAGAACCACACACTTACAATAATAAATACTTACTGTTACATTACTATTTTTAAAAATATTAGTAATCTGAAATAAATTTTTATAATTGCTCTTTTTTATTATGTTTATATTACGTCAAATAATTTAAAACAACGAATAAACACATGTATGATACAACTCGTATGTGTAAACAATAATATTCAAATTTGCAACTCAAGAAGGTTATGAAAATATGTAGAACATTTTATGTACATACATTTATATAGACAGGTACTTCGTCTGATATGTAGTATCAATTAGGTAGGCCTATTAATCGAAAGACCCGGAAGGAACCGAAAAAAACTTAAATTTGCTGTATTTTTTAACTATGGTATCTGAAGCTACATAAACTAATTACAGACATAGATATACCTTATCCTATTGTCAGTACAAAGTTTCAGAGCAATCTAGCTCGTCGTTTTAAAATGAGAGCGGAACTACGCGTGTATGGGGAACCGAGCTTTCCGGGGACCCTTAAAGTTATGCATAATCATTATGGAGAATATTTTTGAAGTGAAACTTCTTATCATCCATTTTCTTCTTCTTTGATTAATTGAGGAAAAATTTGAAGCGATTATACAATTTTTTTTGTTACTTGAAATATTATTTTCTCAACATTTTCAATCAACAATCAATCAATCAATCAATCAATCAATCAATCAATCAACCAATCAATCAATCAATTCTTTATTCGTTCATCACAGATACATAAATAGGTGGTAACAGTATTCTAAGAAACAGCTATGATGTGCCTTTTGGCGTACGAAATTATTACTTATTATCTAACTGTGTACAATTTTGTTTTTTTACATTATTTACATGGGTAATCAGATTGGCATATGCAATCATAACTGAATGTCAAATATTCATTTTATGCTATGCTAGGAAATAATTATGCTAATATCAATTGTCAATATCATTAATATAATCAGTTACTGTAAAATGGAATGAGTAGGAGCAAAACTGACATCCAAACCTCGATAACATTTTATTTTTACATATGCAAACTGAATGGTGTATATAATAAATGTTCCGGACGTTTGTATTTTAGTTTTTTATTTTATTTTGGGTAGTTCCATTTCATAGCTTTGACGAAACTGGACCTCATCCCGTAGTCCCTCGGAATTGGGTTGAGATGGGTTTTCATACAAAGGTGATTTTGGAAGATTGTTGGATCGTTTTTTTATTATTATGAGTATTACTATAGCTCCATTTTAAATTGGAATACATTATTTTTGTAGCAGTAGCTCTAAAAACCCATCTCACCCCCCTTTTAAACCTTCTCTCCCCATTCATAACCCAACACTCCCCGCGAAACCTACTCACCCCATTTTACGGTAAACTATAATAACACTTAACTAGTAAAACATTATATAATAAGGACTTAAATTTTTGTATTGGTCCCGTTTGCCATGATTCTGGTAAGTTATTAAATAACGCTTTTTTGCATCAAAGCTGTCATAGTCCTACTTACTAATACCGCTGGTTTTGTTGGGCGAAGGGTGCAAGTTCGCATTTCGAAACAAGGAAACAATATAAATTTTGTTACACTTTTTTTGGAAATAGGTATTTACGTCCCTAGTAGTCACGGTAAGTATACAGTGCGAAAAAAAGTAATGGGCCCTGGAGGGAAAGTACCTTAAAATCTTAAGTTTCTCAGTTTACTTGAAGGAAACATTCTGATATATATATTTTTTAAACAAAACTGCTTTCAAATTTTATTTTAAATTAGCTTGTCTTGTCCGGGCATCTTAAAATTAAAAAAATAGATAATATCCATAAAAGACGATAGGACCTAATGTTTCTTGGAGTAATTTTAAATTTAACATGATCTGTATCGAAGAGTGCAATAAAATAGCGAGCGGTTTTTTTTTTAAATTTTTAGTCGGTTCGATTCCCGGGCGAAACTAAGCGAATTTGAAAAAAATATTTGACAGTTGTTTCTTTTTTAAAATAAAAGAATGTTTCCTTTAAGTAAAATGAGCTAACTTAAGGTTTTAAGGCAGTTTCCCTCCAGGGCACATTCATTTTTCCACACTATACAGTGTGAAAAATGTATGTAAATGTAAGAATAAGAATAAGAAAACATTTATTGCCACACAACAAAAGAGAAATTACGGGAATATATTTACAAATAACATAGGGTAATAATCTAACGGAAGACATCACTAACCATCTAAAAGAAATGCAAAAGCTAGACTCGACGAATGTAAAGTGGAACCATTTTCAGAAGCTTTGCACTACAAAAGCCATCTATCATCTAGGCGTCTAAGTGTCCCATTCGCGACAAAAAAGACACTAAGTGGTGGCAAGGAGATGTCAAACAAAAAATCTATCAAAAGAAAATCCTCTTCAAAAACTGGCAACATAGCAAGGACGATAAAGATCTTGACTTGTACAAAGTAGCAAAAAAGGAAGCAAAACGAGCAGTTGCGCAAGCCAGGGCATCATCAAGGGACGATTTCTATACCAAACTAGAAACCGCCATAACCGATAAAGAAATCTTCCAAATCGCTAAGCAAAGGCATAACAACTCAAAAGATACGAAAACCATCAAGTATATTAAAGACAAAAGCGGCCGACTACTAACTTCCGGGGTGGGTGTCCACCAGGGATCGGCTCTCAGCCCGTTATTATTCAATTTGGTTATGGACCACCTCACGTCGCATATACAACGTCAACCCCCATGGGATTTGCTCTACGCAGATGACATAGTTTTGATTAGCGAAGACGTAAAAGAGCTGCAAAGCATTCTAGAAACCTGGAGAGTAGCCCTAAAGGACGGCGGACTGCGTGTAAGCCGACAGAAGACCGAAGTGATGCACTGCAACTTCAGTGGCGCCAACCTCCGCAGCACAATTTACTTGGACGGCAACTCTCTGAACGAAGTAACGAGCTTCAAATATCTTGGTTCGAACATGCAAAACGACGGATCTATAGATGCAGATATCGTTAACCGTATCAACACTGGATGGTTGAAGTGGCGTGAGCTCACGGGCGTTCTCTGCGATAAACGAATGCCAGTTCGTATTAAGGGCAAAGTTTATAAGGCAGCTGTGCGCCCGGCAATGACATACGGCTCCGAGTGTTGGCCACTCAAAAAAGAACAAGTCGCTAAACTGCATGCTGCGGAGATGAGGATGCTGAGATGGGCTGGCGGAGTAACATTGTTGGATCATATTAGGAATATCCACGTTAGAGGCAGTTTCAGAGTAAGGCCAATCGAAGAAAAGCTCACCGAAAATCGACTACGATGGTATGGCCACGTCATGAGGCGCCCACCAGACCACATGACGAGAAAGGTGCTAGAGATGAGTGAAAAGCCTAGGGGTCGCGGGAGGCCCAAGATAACATGGATAGGTCTTGTAAAAAAGAACCTTAAAGAAAAAAGATTACCACCAGAGACGACCCAGGACAGACGCTCCTGGCGACGCCGTATAAGGAGAGCCGACCCCAAGTAAATGGGATATAAGGCTAGGAAGAAGAAGAAGATCATATTATTTTTACAGATATATATATATGCAGGTTAAATTTAGAATAATTAGATTAAACGAAAAATTACATAGTTAAATGTATAGGTAAGAAGGCAGTCGATAGATGTTAGGAGATATACTTTATGATATAATAATAATAATAAATATAATAAGCCCGCAGGGCAGCTGTTGGGGAGTGACGACCCCACGGACCCGAGTGCTCCAGAGAGTCGGCTGACCGACTCCGGCGTCTCCGGCGTGTCTTCGTCGGTCGGAGTGGACCCCAAGGGGTGCAGGACTCTCAGCTATGGCTTGCCTTCATTGGCCGTCCAGAGGGGAGTCGTAAGAGCTATATGCTCCAGGGGTGGAAGTGAAAGATGCATAAGACGCGAGTTGGCACAGTGGCTGTTAACAGTCACTGGGTAGAAAGCGGCGCACACCTCTCGACACCCCTGAGCCGCTCACACCGGTGTTGCTCCTGGTCGTCTTCACGACGGCAGTTTCAGGGGCCCATCTAGTCAGCGGCAAGTCACCACCTGTCTCGATAACCTGCTGCGACCGGTTCATGGGTGTCTATTGTTGGGCCTGAGAACGGGTTCCAGGAGGCGTTCTACATGACATTAAAGCTCTCCAAGGGGCCTCTACGTGTTGGATCTATTTCCCCACGCAAGCCTATCAAAAGACCGGGATTTACTAGTATAGGCCCGTGAAATCCGAAAAGATACAAATAATAATAATATTCTTTATTTTGCACAATGAAACATGATTAAATACAGCAAATTAACATAAAAAAACTAAGCAGCAACAGGCGGTCTTATCACTTAAAAGCGATCTCTTCCAGACAACCTTCAGGTAGTAGAAATTAGCGCAAAGAAGAAAATTGTATAAGGGTAGCAAAAATAAATGGAGAACAAGTACAGGGAAAAAAAACAGCACAACTAAATATATAACAATATCAATACATGGATAAATGTAATATATAAAATAAATATATATACATATATATACACATAGATAGTGATATGTCTATGTATATATATATATATACATAGACATATCACACAACACAGACAGACAGACAAAATCTAATAATTAACGAGTTTGAGGAAGGGACAGATAGTGTATTTTGAGCTGAGCCTTAAAAATAGGGAGTGATTTAGCATGTCTTAGCTCACACGGCAGAGCATTCCACAACCGAATCGCTTGGAAGGTAAAATAATCGTTATAGAATTTAGAAGAAGAAGAAACTTGGGCAAACAGATAATTCTGGGAGCATCTTAAAGAAGAGAGGTATTTGAAGCGCTCCTTCAGGTAAAGTGGGGTAGAGGGGTTGAAGAGAATATCGTATAGGTGAGCTAGAATGTGGGAATTGCGTCGGAAACGTATAGGAAGCCACTTGAGCTGCGAGACGTAGCGTAGGAGACGTGATCATATTTACGCAAGCCATAAATGAACCGGATGCATAGGTTTTAAAGACGTTCGAGTTTATTTAGTTGCTCTTCAGAAAGATCGGGGTAGCTGATATCCACATAATCTAAAATAATACTATAATTTAGCAACTTAATTAATACATACATCAGCATACTATAATAATGAACAAAACAATTATTAAATTAATAATACATTTAGGTATAAATCTAAAATGGGTAGACGCAGAGCATAAGCAATTAAGCGAGCGGTAAAAAGTTACGAAGCCGCCGTAGGGATCCTGTTGCAGCAAACATTTTTCTACTAACCTCATTGAGCTGGGGAGATAGAGTGCGGTCCATAATTATGCCTAGATTTTTAACTTAAAAAGAATAAGGAATCTGTGTGCCGTTAATTTAAATCGTAGGTAAATTTGGAAGAATAAATTCGGGAGATTAATTTTGAACTACCTATAATTAATTAATTATTAATTGCTTGCGTTTTATACAACTACTTAAATACATACATAGTAAACATCCATGACTCAGGAACAAATTAATATCTGTGCTTATCACACAAATAAATGCCCTTACCATACGGCAAGTATCGTACGGATTCGAACCCAGGACCATCGGCTTCATAGGCAGGGTCACTACCCAAGTACCTACCAGGCCAGACCGGTCGTCAATAAGTACTTACAAAAACAATGGATTTGTGTCGTATAAGACGGAAAAGTTATCAAATATTTTCTAAACTTAACAATCAATCAATTGTTATTATCTAACAATATATGAAATACGTAAAAATTAAAACAGAAAATAACTTACATAATTGATTATAACCTGCTGTGAGACATACTAACATTAAATAATTTCACGGTTTAGACTCACTTGTTTTAGTCACTCGCGCGACATGTTTCGGAGAGCCTAGGTCTCCTTTCTCATACTATATATATATATATTTTAATGTAATAGGGAGCAAACGAGCAGACGAGCCGCCTGATGGGAAGCAGTCATCGCCGCCCATGGACATAAGCAATACCAGAGGAGCCACTTATGCGTTGCCCACCTTTGAGAACCCTAAATACCTGCTTCTTGAAGAACCCCATGTCATAGCGCAGGGGAAACACCTCAGAAGGTAGCTCATTCCATAACTTGCACGTTCTGGGCAGAAACGAGCGAGATGCCCGCTTGTTTTTGGTTTGCCACGTGTCAAGAAAGTGAGGATGAGCTTTGTTTCTTTGGCGGGAGGTGCGGTGGTAAAAACGTGTCGGTGGCACCAGATCAAAAAGTTCTTCAGAACATTCCCCATTGTACAGACGGTAGAACAAGCACAAAGAGCCAACGTCCCTCCGAAGGCTAAGAGGTTCCAAACCGACTGTGAGATCGGGATCGCCAACAATACGAACTGCCCCAGTTCGAAGTGGAAGAAGTGGAGAGTGGAAGTGGGAGAAGTTGGTATTTCGGTGCTCCAGACCAGAGATGAGAACATACTCCATATGTGGTCGAACCTGCGCTTTGTATAACGAAAGCCGGTGACCTGGTGTGAAGTACTGTTTCGCTCTATTGAGCACCCCAAGCTTCTTAGAGGCCAATTTGGCTTATTGCTGGTCACTTATAAGCTGGTGGTCCTCGAGGTATGCTAGGAGCTGTTTGTTAACCACACGCTCCATCACCTTGGAGAGAAGAGAGGTAATCGCAATCGGCCGGTAGTTGGAAGGGTTTGTGCGATCACCCTTTTTAGGGATTGGATGGACCCAAGCAGTCTTTCAGGATGACGGGCATTTACCTGAGCAAAAATCAATGTATTTGTTAGGCCATTCAGAAAAAAAGGAAAGTTAGCCTGCCTAGGAGGTCTAGGAAAGTAAAGGCCGACATGAGCGAAGGACAATATATAAAATTAAAAAATGTTGCTCTCTCTGTAGTATATGATTACGGCGAATCATATAAAGAAATCGTCATATAGTTTTCTGAAATGTCCACTCATCAATAAAGCGTTTAAAGTGGTTGCAATTACATTAAACTTTTTTTTTGATTCCCAGGTAATGTAAATGTTCGATTATATTGTTTTCCCTATCTGTCAATTAAATTCAAATTTAGGATATCAAAACGATGACTGAGTAAAATGGGATTTGAGTATTATTTCAAATGGAGACCTAGGCTTGCCTGCCTGTTAATTCGCCTGTTTCAGGCGAATTAATATTACATAATGTAAATTCTGGACTTATAAAGAAGTGTTGAAATCAAACCTTCCTATAAAGCATAAGAAAAAAGTACTGTAATTTTCCAAATTTGCCAAATGGCAGCCGATCCTGGACATTAAACAATAGCATAAATATTAAGTTACAATATGCCAAAGAGCTATGGAACGCAGTATCCTAAATATTAAAAGGAGATACATGAAATGAAATCACAAATGTAATAGAATAAGAATAAGAATAAGAAATATTTATTTAGACGCCTTAGAACATTGTAAAAAACTAAAATGGAGATGGGCTGGCCATGTAGCACGCATGAACAAACAGAAATGGGAAGTGACTACTTGGCCCTGGCCACAGAGGACCACAAAATACTCGAAAAAGAGGAAGACCAAGGCAGAGATGGATAGATGAAATAAATAGAGTAGCTGGCAAAGACTACATGTCCAGACCTAACGTTAGAGATGTATGGAATAACATGGAGGAGGGAGGAGGCCTTCACTCGTAGAGAGGTCCCTAATTCAAACTCTATTTATGTATAAATAATTTAATTAAACTGAATGACATTAAGTATATTGTACAATAAAATAACATAATGTATATTTTCAAATCGTATCGTAATCGTATTATATTGTTTAATATAATGATTGATTAAAATTTTAGATAAAAAGTAAATTTAAAAGTTATTTAGTAAGTTTAAAATACGAGTGTTAAAGCGTAAAATTTCATTAAATGGGTCAAAATTCTTTTCGTTTTCTAATTTTGTGTCCCCAAAAAATGTGACGGAGTAGACTTTTGTATGAGTTGAAAATTAGCTTATAATTTTTCTCATGTAAAATATACTATAAGTACCTACAGTTAGAAAGTCAAGCAATAGCACTCGACTTTTTTATATTATTTTATAGAATCCAAAAAAACAAGCGTGGCCGGGTCCGGGTAGCCAGAAACGAGATAAAGAAAATAATATTGACTAAAAATCAACAATTCGACGAGATATGATTTAAATTTAAAGCTTTTATTTTATACGTACTGACGACAGCTCTGCTGCAATAAATATATATAAGCTACATGCCCAATTCACGAGCTAGTGGAGCCCAGGCGCTCAGGGAGGCAATGGTCGAACGCATGAACGTGTCACTGAAGGCAGTCTCCGATTGGGGTGAAGCCAATTTGGTGGTTGCGTTCAATGCTAGTAAGACTCAGGCGTGTCTTACCTCCGCTAAACGGAGTCCATTCCATCTCACTCCTACTTTCCGAGATGTATCCCTTCCGTTAACCGACCATCTTGAGCTACTCGGAATCTCACTGACCTCAAAACTCAACTTCGGCCCGCATATCGAGTCGAAAGCACAGTTAGCGGCAGGAAAGCTAGGCATCCTCAACAAGGTGAGGCAGTATTTTACATCTAGGCAGTTGCTCGACCTTTACCAAGCACAAGTCCGATCGTGTGTAGAATACTGTTCTCATCTGTGGGATGGCTCTGCAAAGTACCAGCTTGAGGCGCTCGAGTCAGTTGAGAGGAGGGCCAAGAGAATCATCAATGACAGCAATCTGACGAATGCTCGACTCCAAAGTCTGGAGCATCGTCGCAAGGTTGCCAGCCTGTCGAACTGCACAAGCTTATTCCTCCGTCCCATTTTTACCATCCTCCTCCCATACCTCCGGCATCGCTTCATGGTAGGAACTCCAAAAATACGCACGAAGCGTTTTGCTTCCACATTTCTTATGCGTACTGCCAAGGAGTGGAACGCCCTGCCCGAGTCTGAGTTTCCGCATGAGTACAATCTGGGGCTCTTCAAGGCAAGAGTGAATAGGTATCTCATAGGTAAGCGTGCTCCACCGTAGACCGCATCGTCACTTACCATCAGGTGGGATCGTGGTCAAACGCCTGCCTATTCATCATTAAAAAAAAAAATAGTAAATTGTTATATGTATGTCTGTTGTTTGTACCTATATTATGAGTGTACTTTTCCAATGTTTTATAACAGTAATAACACAAGAAAATTAAAAAAAAACTGCGGAAATATTTCGTGTAGTTTTGAAAATCATTAAATTGATGTCATTAAAGGTTAAACGAACTATAAGTAGGACTACCTTGTTTTTATATCGGGCGAATAGTTTTTTGGCTGACTGAAAAAAATAAGTTAAATAAATGTAGTTCAATAACGTTGTTTTTAGGGTTCCGTACCCAAACGCGACTCTATTACTAAGACTCCGCTGTCCGTAAGTCTGTCTGTCACCGGGCTGTCTCTCATGAACCGTGATAGCTAGACAGTTGAAATTTTCACAGATGATGTATTTCTGTTGCCGCTATAACAGCAAATACTAAAAACAGAATAAAATAAATATTTAAGTGGGGCTCCCATACAACTAACGTGATTCTTTTGCCGTGTTTTGCGTAATGGTACCCTTACCCTTGGTTACCTTTCGTGCGCGAGTCCGACTCGCCCTTGGCCGATTTTTTTTAAATAATAATCCGCGTTTTTACTTAGTGTTCTGAGCAGTACTCGTACAATGAGTCACTGACAGTGTCAAAACTGACATATACTTTCGCTAACTTCTACGTAATTTACTTTCTATACATCTCGCTTGAACGAGTACGAGCAAGATGCAAAGAAAGTAAGTTAAGTTCTCGATAGCGTTTATGTCCGTGCCAAACTAGTGGTAGCCACACTGTTCTGAGCGAGCAAAATGAGTTCGTTTGGAAAATGGAAACAGTTTGGACCCGGGTATGACCTTAAACGGCTTAAACTACGTCCAAAAGAGAGGCAGGGGCACTGTGAATGTCATATCCGCTGTGCTGTGCCCTACCACACAACGCGATATGACATTCCAGAACTAGAGCAGACCCCAACTCCTCAGTCCTTCCCCAAGGACCTCCACCTTAAGGATGACTCACGTTAGACCGGGCCGTGTCCGGACCGGAGCTTCCGGCGCTTCGTTTTCTATGGAAAGCATCACGTGATCACCTGTCATGTCATAGAAAAGTTAGCGCCGGAAGCTCCGGCCCGGACACGCCCCGGCCTAACGTGAGTCATCCTTTACTCCTCTTACAGAAAACCGCAGCCAAATAACACTAGACCCTACTCATAGTGTTGTGTTCCTGCCGGTGAGTAAGGTTGCCAGAGCTCAACGAGGGTGCGGGGTGTTAGGGTCGGCAACGCGCATGTATCACTAATACGGATTACGGACCACTGTTGCACTAATATGGAAGAGAGAGAGAGACGCACCGATTGTCACCTTGGCCGGCAGTAAGCATTTCATATGGTTCAACAAAGCAAAATAATTATACTAATTAAAAGTAAACACTAAAAACGCTTTCAAATCGCGTGCATTAATACTTACCAGTGCAGTATCTCTTGCTTCTTGCATAGTCTATAAACAGAAGTGCAATAACACTATTATAAACCTCTGACGAAAACAATGTGAACACTAATGGGGGGGTTTGATTGGATAAGTACCACAGAAAAAGTACTAACAATGAGTTATTATTATTTATTACTATAGAGAAGCCAAACAATGAAATTGTCGCAATCGCAACCTGTACCACGCGACCAAATCATCGTAATTTAAGCGTCGTTAAATTCATGGCGGTTACGCGTTTAGATCGCGAGATTCACGCTCCGCTTCTGTGGTTTGTTCTCAAAACAACAACAAATCATGGCGGGCATACTGGTTTTCTGTGCCGGTAGTTAGTAATATAATAAAGTTTAATAGGTACTAATAAAGAGTTGAATGTTGCGTAATCATAGATATTATTTTTTTCGTCTCGCGAAATTCTACAGCATCTGCTGACAATAAGTATCTGCTCGTCATCTCTGCATTACTGTTGATGTAGTTTTTACCACCGCTGTATCAGTCAATTTCTATGATAAAATGAGTAACGTTCCCGCCGCGTTAAGGATGACTCACGTCACGTTAGACCGGGCCGTGACCGGCACTTCGTTTTCTACGGAAAACATCACGTGATCACATGTCATGTCATAGAAAAGTAAGCGCCGGAAGCTCCGGCCCGGTCACGGCCCGGTCTAACGTGAGTCATCCTTAATACACTAAGGAAATTGACAGATACAGCGGTTGCAACAGTACAGCTAAATGTAGTGAATATAAACCTTTACCATCGTATTTTTACGGAAACGTACGTTTACGTTACCGTAAACTTGACGTGCTATTTCAGTCAGTCTCAGTATAAAAAGCACTGATGTTGACTGAAGTAGCATGACAAATACGAACGTTTCCGAGAATAGATGGCAAAAGATTGTTCACGACAACTGTAATGCAACTGCATTTGACATTCAAACGTCACCTTACCTTAGCGCTTTTTAATCCTGTCAAAAGTTCTGGCTTGCGCTGTAAAGTGAAACAAACGATTAAAATGAAGTAATTCTAGGATAAAATGTAAAATACCTACTTGTGTCTACCGTAGAAACTCATTTAAATTAATATAATAGGGTTTTCTCCTACTAGTCAAGTCAGTTTCTTTTTTAGAACTGTCAAAACGATATGCTATTTGCTAATATCTAATATGTTTTTTTGCAGAAATCGCGAAGCGTCTGGTTGACGTAACTGGTGACCGAAGAGCTGGCGGCTTCCTCGCACAACCTATCAGCATTGCGATACAGCGAGGAAATGCCGCCAGTATCCTTGATACAATGCCTCAAGGGCCTATTTTAGATTTAAGCTAGTTATTAATTTCGTTTACGTAGTACCACTATATATATTTTGTATGTAAATGAAGAGTTGAAAAAAAAATGTAATTTATATGAAACATTACACAATGACATCACGGTCAACTCGCCTACTTTTTACATTTCTATACGACTTATTAAATAGAACTTGTGTTTAAAAATAACTGCTATCTATATTTTTGTAATAATAGGGTATTCATCTACTAGTTAAATCAGTTTCTTTCTTAGAACTGTCGAAACGATTTGCTAATATGAAATTTATATGAAACATTACACAATGACGTCACGGTCAACTCACCTTCTTCTTATATTTCTATCCGATTTATTAAATAGAACTTGTGTTTAAAAATAACTGCTATCTATATTTTTGTAATAATAGGGTATTCATCTACTAGTTAAATCAGTTTCTTTCTTAGAACTGTCGAAACGATTTGCTAATATGAAATTTATATGAAACATTACACAATGACGTCACGGTCAACTCACCTTCTTCTTATATATCGTCTGGTTGACGTAACTGGTGACCGAAGAGCTGGCGGCTTTCTCGCACAACGTATCAGCATTGCGATACAGCGGGGAAATGCCGCCAGCATCCTTGGTACAATGCCTCAAGGGCCTATTTTAGATTTAAGCTAGTTATTAATTTCGTTTACGTAGTACCACTGTATATATCTTGTATGTAAATAAATGTATTTTACCTCTTATTTCTATCCGATTTATTAAATAGAACTTGTGTTTAAAAATAACTGCTATCTATATTTTTGTAATAATAGGGTATTCATCTACTAGTTAAATCAGTTTCTTTCTTAGAACTGTCGAAACGATTTGCTAATATGAAATTTATATGAAACATTACACAATGACGTCACGGTCAACTCACCTTCTTCTTATATTTCTATCCGATTTATTAAATAGAACTTGTGTTTAAAAATAACTGCCATCTATGTTTCTAATAACTTTCTTGTGATTTATTTCATGCATGGTGTGAGATAATTTATTTTAAGTACAGTCGAATCACGCACACACGCACACACACACAGTCACAGTCTATAAGAGTTGCATAAGTTCTTAGTTCATGTAGGTATTCAGTAACTAAATTAACATCTAGCTACGAAAACTATTTTATGTAGTTTTATGTTTGTATACCTCTAGGTCTTCGAACAACGTAAAGAGAGTAAAGACTATACAATTGTTACGTTTTTAAATATAACTCTAGAAAAACTAACCGTGAATCATTCAAAACTGTTATAGTAGGTAGTATGTTTGTATTAATAATAGCAGAATACTTACCACCAACTGTAAAATGGAATATATATAATATATATTTTTTAATTAAAGACTATAAACAAACGAACAAAAATCCACGCGGGTATACGGGCGGGTAACAGCTAGTTTTCTAAGATCATCCGTTCAGTCGTGATTTTTTTATTATTAATTTAAGGCATGGACTTTTTCTTGACCTACTTAGATATCCTAGTAACTCAATTTCTTGAGGTTCAACTTAATGACCTTGAATGACGATACTAATTACTTATGCATTTTTTCCGCAGATTCATTTTAACCCTTTGAACGTCATCTGTCACACACAAGAACGTCATACACAGCTTGTTGCGAACGCAACCTTTTATTTGTATAATGCAGTAGCTAAACGCAGCCGTCGGGGTCGGTTAGTACGCGGAGGCTTTTATTTGTATAATGCAGTAGATAAACGCAGCCGTCGGGGTCGGTTAGTACGCGGAGGCTTTTATTTGTATAATGCAGTAGCTAAACGCAGCCGTCGGGGTCGGTTAGTACGCGGAGACTTTTATTTGTATAATGCAGTAGCTAAACGCAGCCGTCGGGGTCGGTTAGTACGCGGAGGCTTTTATTTGTATAATGCAGTAGTAGCTAAACGCAGCCGTCGGGGTCGGTTAGTACGCGGAGGCTTTTTTAAAGTATAAGGTTACGTTAGGTACAGTTGACGAAACGGTTAAAAAGTGTAGCAGTGGTGGTTATAGTATGGAGGCTGATGCGAGAGTGATCAAGCGAAATTGAACAGAAAAAAGGTGGTTTAAATTTAGGTGCCTCTAATTGGCCGCGATACAACTGATGTGGAGCGCTCCTATTGGTGCTTTAAAAAAGCCTCCGCGTACTAACCGAGCCCTACGGCTGCGTTTAGCTACTGCATTATACAAATAAAAGGTTGCGTTCGCAACACAGCTAATATTTCTGGTTTCAGCCCTTCATACGTCGTGGGCGCCGGGCACGCGTTTAGTTCGCGAGATTCACGCTCCGTGGTCGGTTTGTTTGTTGTCAAAGCGACAGCAACTCATGGCGCCAAATACTGGTTCTTTGTGCCGGTTCTATACGTTGGTAATAATAGTTCAATGGCTTCAGCTAGCAAATATAAATCATACCTACTGGAAACGTTGCATGTTACTTTGACAACTTACGCCGGGCAGTACTAATAAGCGTTCTAGGCGTCACGGGCAGAAGTTCATACGACGCCTTTAAGGGTTCTTGGCGTTCAAAAGGTTTTAAAGTAGCGTATTACATACGTTAAAGCTATTAATTTATTAAAAAGTACTAGTTTGTTATAATATATTTATATATAACTTACTTGTTCGAGTCGCGCCTCACTACCCTCAAGTATATCCAAAACATCCTCACGTGTTAGGAGGGGTATGGGTCCACTCTACACAAACAAAAATTAATGTATATATAATGTAATTCAGCCTACATACTTCCCACTGCGGGGCACAGATCCTCCTCTCATGCGCTAGAGGGCTTGGGCTATATTAACCAGCGGGCTGAGCACGGTAGCATTTTTATCGCCTGTCACCATACCTGTCACGTTCTAACAAGTATATAAGTGCGAAAGTGACGGGCTGACGGGCATAGTGACAAGCGATAAAAATGGAAGCATGCTGCGATCGCAGGAGAAATAAAGAACGAATAATAATTCATAAAAAAATATAAGCTGGGGCTTGGATTTAACGTCGCTTGTAATTTTGATTCGATAGCGTGACGAACGTTCGCATTAGCGTTATGTCTATTTTTGCATGGGATTTTGAACAGCGCGTCAAGCGGGACGTTATGGCAACTCAATAGCCCATACAAAATGACACTTAAGGCAAAACTCGTACGTCACGTCACGCTTCGAATGAAATTAACACTAGGGGAGCGAATGGTCGCTAGAACCAAGTTAAAATCTACTGTATTAAATTTTAAAATATGTAGTACTATGTTTGTACTATAACAGCAGAATACTTACAGTGTCCTGTAAAATAAAATATATCAAAAATCGGATGTTGACTAACAGGCCAATTCAAACGTATATACAGACATGAGTATTATATTTAATTAATGTTTTTTAGCTATCATGCGTCTAGCCCGTGCGGACGTTATAAATGTACGAACATTTACATGTACGGACAAGTGGCAGTTTGGCAAAAATTTCATTTTTGGTACAAGCTTTTATCGCTGTCTGTAATTTTTCCACAGGCAACTAATAAGTACTCATCGAGACAGTTCTAATAACCCCAAACACAATTAGTTCCCATGGCCACTTCCTGTATCCATCACCAGATCAGCTACATGTCATCATAATAAATAAATAAAATGCATTTATTTCAGACGAATAAGTGTCCATAGTTTGTTAGTACCAAAAAATACTTAAATACCTATATTAGTACCTAAACCTAAGTGAAGCGAGGACCAGTGCTTGATTAGGCCACTGTCCCACCTCCCCGCTACTTACGCTCAGGAGGCTGTGGCGGCTGTCGCGGACTCACGGCGCGCAGCGCTTGCGCAGCGTCGCATGGAAACCGTCGACGTGTGCGTCAGCGAACATGCCAGACGCGCTGCAATGCCGCGGCAGCCGCAACAGCACCCTGAACGCGTCATTATATTGAACCCGCAATGTATAGAGCGAGCGCTGCGGCCGCTGCGTGTATCTCGACCATAAGCTGCAGGTATACAGTATATTGCATTTGTCATCCGATTTACATATGTATTAGGTATTCGAAATTTCAGCTCACACGGAAATCGGGAAGTGGGTCCAATAAAGCTTCCAAAAGATTTCTTATCTCAATAAAACAGCAGCATCATTAGAGGTAGTGCTTAGCTTGAGTCTTTCGAAATGTTCCAATGTCTAACACCAGTTGGCGCCACTGTAGATGTAGGTCCAGATAAACAGATCTCAAAATTCTTCTATGCTTATTTTTATAAAATCAATACGTTAATATACACAAAGGTATTTTAACGTCCAAATGTGTCATATTTTCAACCTGATTAATTTTGCATATATTTTAGTTGGCACTTTTTATAAATCACTAACAGTTATTGAGCTATATCTATTGTTTACCATGTTTAATCAAAGATGGACAAAGATATACCACAATTATTAAATTAAATTAAATTAAATAATAATTTAATTCAGAAATACAATTTCCATATTATATTAGTAACTTATTCTATTAACTTTTAACCTATGTTTAAAGTTTAAATTACGAATAAGGAGTGAAAATTCCCGATAAAAAAGTTTGAAATCCCCAAAAATTTGACATTTTGAAAGACCTCCATATACACTAGCGCTCCCAGCGGCGAAATTAAGCGCGGTACCCCTCATTGCATTCCGGCGATACCAATTCACAGAAAATGCAGGCAGCCTCATTGGCACAATGCCGCGGGGGCCTTATTTACGTAGACGTATTTTGAACCGACTTCGATTTCATAGGAGGGGATTCTGTATTCGGTTTGGTGTTTTTAGGGTTCCGTACCTCAAAAGGTACCCCTTATAGGATTATTTTGTTGTCCATCCGTCCGTCTGTCTGTGAAGACCATTTTTCTCGGGAACGCGTGGAGTAGTAGTAGGGTTAATAATGAGCAAAAATGTATGGAGCAGTATGCACTTTAGTCTCAGGCGATGCCGCTTGGCACGATTGTTCCCGGTAGCCACGAGATCGTACCGTCCATACCTCCCCAAGAGGGGGGGTGAAAGGGTCCAATCTATGCTATATTTCTTCCTGTTCTTAGCAACTAGGGCAAGTTATACATCATTTTAGTATAATTTAGGGACGAGGAATTCATTTTTGAAATAATTATTAAACGTTTCTAATAAAAAAATCGTTATTGTACAAAAAATTAAATTGTTATGTAGTTTTTGTGATAATTTTGGCTGTTACAGTCACAGTGTGGCGATTTGCACTAAATAAAAATTGGATATTGTAGCCCATTTATTCATCATTCTGAAAAATATCACTTTAAACTAGGCACTAATACATTTTAAATCACATTTACAACCGGGTCTATCGCGAATTTATTTTGTTACGTTTCGACACAGGTTACACTGGTCGTGGTCGCGGCTAACTGACGTCCCAACAAAATGTCAAAACAGAGATTTTTGTAACCTGTGTCGAAACGTCGGTAAATAAAGGTAACTAAATAAATTCGCGATAGACCCAGTTGTAAATGTGATTTAATATGTGTTCAAACCGCGAAAGTTTTAAATGTTATAATAATACATTTTCTCGTAAAACAAATATACCGCGTGGCGGTGACGATTTCCATACAAATGAGAACATGCCAAAGATTAAAAATGTTTACAAAAACATTGAATATGTATAATGTTTTAATGTGATTATCTTCGGCGGTTTAGATTGTATGATGTCCGAAAATAAGCAGAGTAAAGTAGAGTTTTATTAAGTAGATATTGAAATTGAGGCTATTATGAAATAAAATGTCTCTAACTCAAACACGTATTTTGATCCTAAACTACGGAAAATTTTGTTGAAATTTTGAAAATCGATTAATTACAATAGGTACAAGTTAGTTATAAACTAAAATTTTAAAATATCAACCCTTTAGGTGAAATGGTAGGGGGGGGGGGGGTGAAAGTTTGTATGAATAAACGACAAATTTGGTACTTTAAGAGGGCAAAAGCTCATGGAAAAATGATTAAAACATTATATTTATAAAACTGATTTAAACTTTCACGATTTTTACTCATTATTATTCACAACGACGGGACTTAATTGCGTAAAATAAGTTTTAAATTTACCTCCGACGTTTCGAGGACGGCGTTGTCCCGTGGCGTGGTTAAGTCCCGTCGTTGTGAAAAATAATAATATTTATACTTTTAAAATGCGAAATTCAATGTTTTTGTAAACATTTTTAATCTTTAACGTTTTTAATAATTATGATTATGTGAGACGCAGAAGCGCGCGATCGGTTGCGGATAATATATGATAATAGCTGCAACCCGCAGTCTAATAACCGACTCGAATTTTATCATTCCGACTCATCCTAATTCCGACTGTCGTAATTACGAATGATGAATCATGTATTTAGGTAACAACTTCGTATTATTAGATTGTCTCATTAAAAATTAAATAATAAACCAAAGAACGAAAAAGGACGTAATAATACCGGTATTTTTTCTATAAAGAGAAAACCGGTTCCGAGCCTTGCTCACAAATGACATCGCAAGATAAGCTTTTCACGAGAGTAAGTATAATATACAAAAATTTTAGCCCACCTGCCTATAGAAAATGGGAAACTGATAGGGTTAATCTTAATAACACCCCCTTTTTATTTCTAAAACTCCATGAAGGGATGAAAATAACTGAACGAAATGCACGCGAGTGAAGCCGCGGGTACAGCTAGTACTTTAATAAACTTACAGTTTCGTCACTTTTGCCGGGCAGTGTTTGGTCTCGCTAAAACATATTAAATATTTTAGATATACATACATTCCATCTATCGCTTTTTCATGCGACAAACATAGGGTAACTGCTCTAGGGATACCGTAAAATGGGGTGAGTAGGGTTCGCGGGGAGAGTTTAGTTTATTGTTTATTTAATACAGTGCAAGCTTACAGTACAACACCAATTCACTTACACCCTAGAACAATAGATATATAAATGTCAGAAAAATTACAAAAAAAAAATACATGCAAACAGATAGAATGTCAAGAAAGATATTTACAAATTCAGTCAAATAATTACAATGTTAAGTTTATAAAATGTCAAGAATGATAAAATGTACAATTCATTACAATCAATTTAATTACAATATTTAGAATTTAGAAAATGTTTAGCAGTATTGCATAAGTATGCTAAACTATTAGCGAACATGTCGGCATCTGTGTACGAGTACTGAGCATTGAATGCAGAGTCAACAGAGCGCGCGAGGTATGAGCGTGCCTCGCGTAGCATATGCGAGCGGAAGGCCGCTGCAACAGGCATGGCCAGCGGCGCGGCGCTACCGCCCCGTCCACATCCTGGGCTATCCTCTTAGGAACTACCAATCCCAACCTCTCCAACACCCCTGGACTGTCGGACTGTGAC
The DNA here is from genome assembly GCF_947568885.1 of Cydia strobilella. NCBI lineage: Eukaryota > Metazoa > Arthropoda > Insecta > Lepidoptera > Tortricidae > Cydia > Cydia strobilella. Next base: position 2,133,653 of record NC_086063.1, on the reverse strand, counting down.
GAATTGCAGTTCATAAAAAGTCGAAAAGGTAAGCCCATTGCATTACATAAGGGCTACCAATATATGAATATAACTTGCGCACGGGGAAGAAAAACCAAAACGGCACAACCCTTTGGCGATGCACCGATAGAGGCAACTGTTATGCGTCAATAACAATTGATCCAAAAGGAAATAAAGTATTGCGTGTGAATAAAAATCACCAGTGCAGACCAAACTACGTGAAAAGAGAAATAGACATAATGTTAGAAGCCTGTAAAAAAAGAAGTATGCATCAATTTGACCTCTGTACAACAGATTTACGAGAGTTACGTGGAAAACTTGATAGGTAGAAAAGGCCAACGATTTGCTAAGTACATCCCACTGTTTTCATCGGTTAAAAATGGACTGTATGCGGCTAGAAAAAGGTTTTTGGACACCGACAAACTCAGTTTTCGAGAATTAGCAGACGTTCGTATAGCTGGTACATTAGCTAAAGATTTTTTAATATACGAAGATGGTCTTCATGACAAAATTTTAATATTTGCGTCTAAAATGGGTAAAGATCTAATTAAGAATCTGGACGGATCTTATTACGCAGATGGAACATTTCATGCTGCCCCGCATCCATTTTATCAATTGTTTGCGGTTCATTTAGATAATAATTCGACGGACGAGACCATAAATCTCGTTCCAGTTATATACGGATTACTCCCCAATAAGGAACAGAAGACGTATTTACGATTCTTTCATGCGTTGAAAGAAAAACTTTGTGTCAACATTGTCAGATTCAAATGTGACTACGAATTGGCGATTTTAAACAGTGTTCGTGCAGTTTTTCCGCATGCCATTGTAACCGGCTGCCAGGTTCACTATAGCAGGGCAGTAAGGAGAAAGGCTAAAAAGCTTAACTTAAACAAAACACCGTACGGACGAAGGTTGACAAGAAAAGTTACCCATCTGCCTTATCTGCCGGCTAATAAAATAAAACAAACATGGTCTACGCTGCTAAACGATACTCCAAAGCCAATGACTACCGTTGTGTTGAATTATAAATAATATTTTGAAGACTTTTGGTTCAACAAAGTAACGGTGGAGGGAATCTGTTGTTCCGAAGACAAATTTCGAACTACGAACGCTATTGAGGGTTGGCACCATCGTTTAAACACGATACTACCCAAAACGCCGAACTTGTTCCTGTTTTTAAAATGTTTGAGGAAAGAGGCGTTTCATTATGAAAACAAAGTTTTTCAGCATATTTTTCAAAAGAAAAAAAAACAGAAAACCTGATGTTATAATCTTTGACCGGAAATACAAAGTGCTTTTGAAAAAAACTGGAAGCCAATGAAATAACTCCCATGTCATTTTTAAATAAAATAATTTTCCTAACTCTTTTACTTAAACCAGACAAGGATAAAAAAGGCAATAAGAAATAATAATTTAAGTAAAAAAACACTGTCTAGCCTACGTACTCCATATAAGTCGATTGCCTAATTGTATGTCTTCTTAATTTTACGTGCTAGGTTGGCCTTAGAAGTTCTGTTTTAAGTTTTCTGTAATAAACTTGATATTTTCCTTTAAGACCACATTTTTTATTATTTATTTTTATTAATTTATTTATTTATTTTTCTATAGGCACCTTGTCTATACATTTGTTTCGCCAAACATACTGTTCCTTCTAATATACCTCCTATATATAGGAGCCGAATCTTGCTACCCGATGAGGTAGGTCGGGGAAACGGCTGAACTAGGAATTTGCACAGTGGTCTTTCGGGGAAATGGCCTTAGTAGGAATCTGTATTGTGGTCTTTCGGGGAAATGGCCATAGTAGGAATCTGTATTGTGGTCCTTTGGGGAAATGGCCGTAATAGGAAAAGACCGAACAGGGATATGGCCGATGTAAGAATTTCCACGATGGCCGTAGAAGGAAGTGGCCGTAGGTGACCGGATCCATCGTATGGAGAGACATAATAGGAAGAAAAACTTAGTATTTTTTGGAATAGCGGAAGGAGAAAAATCTTACCCAGAACTGGAAAACAAAATTTCAGAATTTAAATTCAATTCAATTCAATTCAATATATTTATTGCAGGCAAAAACCCATAGATAAAACTTACACATTAAACTTAAAAATACATAAAATAAATTGACAATACATTAAAATTAAAATTACAATTAAAATTAAAATTAAAATTAACATTACAATTAAAAATTAAAATTACAATTTACTATTTACATTAAATTATACACTGTGCCTCTAGAGCCCATATGTAGGTCATTCCAGTGCCTCCAAAGTGTACCAGCTGGATTCCCATGGATGAGCTGAAGCAAACTGTTGGAACTGTCACGTACCCGGCGCATGAGGGAGGTAGTACGTTTGCGGATTATAGCACTGAACGCGTCCACTCTAGCCTCCGCAAACATACCCGAAGCGCTACAGTAACGTGGCAGTCCCATCAGCATGCGGAAACCATTATTGTATTGGACGCGCAGGGCATTGAGGGTCTTTTTAGTGTAATTTGTCCACAGGCTGCACGCGTAAAAGGACTGACAAAAAGCCTTAAAAAGGGTCTTTTTGACATTCCCGTCACACCGTGCGAACCTACGTGACAGCATAACCTTACTGACAATTCCCTGCGCTCCCTCTCCATGTCAGCATCATCTTGGAGGTCCTCGGTGACCCAGTGCCCAAGGTACTTGAACCGTGACACTCTATTTAGAGGAACACCACACAAATATACGGCAGGAACTGACGTATACTCCTTTTTGCCTGCCTTGAAAGAGCTGTAAAGTAATTAGGCTGCTTTTTTTTCAAAAAAACTTACTTCTAAAATGTAAATTCCTGTCAATGTAAGAAAGCGTTTCTCTCGGAAAACGTCCCGAAGTGAGTCTCTAAAATTCATGCGATAAATTATTTTTAAGCATCTTTTTTGTAGTAATAATGTTTTATTCACATCCACAGAATTACCCCAGAAAATAACTCCGTAGGTTAATAGCGGATACACGTTACCATAGTAGGCACTAATAACTATATTTTCAGAGCAATTCTCTGATAGTATGGATAATGCGTAACAGTTTTTAGATATTTTCTTGTTTAATTGCTCGATGTGAGCCTTCCAATTTAAATGAGAATCAACGTGTACACCTAGAAATTTTATACTGTTTACTTCCTCTATAGTGGTTCCTGATTCCGATATACTTAGAGACAGCCGAGACAGGAGAGGTTCCATAGTTCCTAAACTGAATAAGCTTGGTTTTATTTACATTTAATTTGAGATTTAAGTGGTTGAGCCAGTTTATAATTTTCGTGAGAGCTACATTTATATCCCTTTGAAGAGTAATATTCGAACGATCACAAGAGAAAAATATGGTGGCGTCGTCGGCAAAAAGAACACACAATTGGTCCGCTATAGTGGGAAAGTCGTTTAAATATATAAGGAATAAAAGCGGCCCAACTACTTCCTCATAGCATGACAACAGTTGCTCTATAGTTGTACACCTTTTGTTACGTAATATCTAAATAACAAGTATTGGTTTCTATTAGCACGTCTTCTCATCTTGCCTTTTAATAATGAGGTCGCTAGCGTGCGTCACCGGTAATATATGACGGGGCAGTTTTTAAAAATTCATCAATAAATTATGGTGGTAAATTATACAAAATGATGTATAAGAACAGTTTCAGCAAATGTTGCAGATTGTTTAAGTATCAAAATTACGTTGAAATTAAGTCTTTTCAGAGAAAGGTTCACTTATTTTGAAGTAATTTCTGGAGAAAATTGATTTCGTCTAAATTTCATTTACACTACTTCAAAGTCATAATAATAAAAATGTAGTCTGTAGTGGAGTACAGGACATGTGTAATACAAAATTACCATTTTTAGCAGTCCAAACTTTACGAAATTTACAAATAAGACCGACAAAATCAGTGTTTTACGCGCGTTTACCTAAACGTCCATCAGAAAAATATGTATTATATAATTTAGAAAGTAAAAAAAAAAAAAAAAAAATGATTTACAAAACTGCGAAATGAGAAGACGTGCTAATAGAAACCAGTACTTACTTGTTATTTCTATTGCGTAAAAAAGGTGTACAATTTCACCGACTAAATCTAACAATTTTACATTTTTGCGACTAATATCAATAACGGGCTCTTAACATACCGCATGTGGCCTGTAATAGGAGCAAAAAATTAAACTGTAGGCTATACTCCTCAAACTGACCAACATTTGTTCAGCGACTTTTAAAAATAATGAAGACTTTAGACTTCGTATTTTTCATACAAAATAAATATTATCTTCAATGTACGCCATTATCATTGTAATTGACGTTGCCTGTCACTGTCACACCTTAAACATAACAAAATTCGCAATACATTGCGTCTTGGAAAAAACTTTAAACTGTATTAAAAATCAAAACACGTTATTTTTAAAAGTCGCTGAACAAATGTTGGTCGGTATGAGGAGTACATCCTACAGTTTAATTTTTTGCTCTTATTACAGGCCACACGCGGTATGTCTTTTATAAACAGTCGTACAAATAACTTACTATGTTTTTAGTTCGATAACGTCGGGCCTGCGCAAGCGCGACAAGAAGACACAGCAAGAAACTCACGCGCATGTTGACAGTCGAAAACTACTACAGTATAACCAAGCCATTTCAATTTATATGCAATTCAATACTTAATTAAACATGTCAAATTTTACAGCTAATAATAAATTCCTTATGAAATTATCAACATTAATAAGCGATCACAGAAATAATAATAATTAATATGTGGTATATAGTTAATTATGTAGAACTAAGTAATTATAGAGGTGTTTTATCGAACAACTACCTGCTGACCTAAAAAATGAGCCGTGTGACGAAGCATTTAAGCGCAAATTGAGAAACCTTTTGTTGGATAACCCTCTGTACTCTATAAGTGACTTCATGGAATTGAATTTGTAATGATATATGTAATTTTATTTATGATACAAATGATTTATTGTATTTTAAAAACGACATTCTTCTTTTGTGATATTTTATTTTATTTGACATTTAATGATGATTCTAAATTGCTAATATGACGATCCTTATTGGGAGAGAAAATTATTTTAATTTATTTTGTATTTTTTAGTATGTAATGTTTGACGATCATGGTAAGAAGATAAGCACAATTTTGACATTGATGCAAATTTATAGTGTAATATTTATCCTGAAATAAATTAATCTAAATCTAAATCTATTTGATGTTGTTTGACGGATGGTCTGGCCTAGTGGGTAGTGACTATGCGTGAGTGAGTAGTAAAAACGCGTTTACACTATTTAAAACTAGTCTAGTAACCTCATATTATTATATCATTGTATTGATAATACCAGAAATAGGACAAATATTTCGCTATTTTTCGAGTGGTACAAAGTTAGCACAAAGGGGCAATTTTAAGTTTTAAGTTTGTACTACAACTAACATTTTTATGGACACTGTCTGAAATAAACATTTTTTTTTTTTTTGAGATTAGAGCGCTCGAAATCGAACAAGAGATAAATAATTGCCTTATACAAATGTCACGAATATTTTCGCATTTACTTTAAAACTACGCATATTTGACTTCACTGGAAAGACCGCACCGCAGTATAGTGTCACATAGCGCCATCTAGTGGTTTTGGTGTAACTTCGTTTATTATTATTTCTGTTAGTGATAATTTCTTTATAGAAATATTGAACATGATTTAATTTAATTATATAGTTTACTTACAAATAGAAATATTTGTTTTTCAGTTATTTCCTTAATATTGTGTCGATAGGTAATTAAACCTACATGTTTGAAAAGGTAGCACAATATGACTGGCAACATTTCGGGGAGATGGGCCTCGTTAGCATTGTGCTGCAACCCGTCTAGGAGAAGGAAAACTCCAAAATATAACCCGGGGAGATGGGCCTCGTTAGCTTTGGGCTGCAACCCGTCTAGGAGAAGGAAAACTCCAATATAAAACCCCCAAATCCAAGGTGTTAGCCGACCCGTGCCGAGGGATGCATAGCCAGAGGGTAGTACTGGCGTTGAACGGAGGGTGTCTGTGTTGGCGGTCACAGGACACAGTGGTGAACCGCCTTGCTTCAGTACAGGGCTCTGCTGTTGTGGACATTTAAATCCCTTTTACTCGTGGGAACGCAATGGAGATTCAAAATTATAATAATCATCCGAATGGCGGCGACGTGGTACGCCACCCGTCACGTCTCGTTTCTCGCGGGGGCGACAAGCGGCTCGCGGAGAGCCGCTTTGATACGCTGAATGTTGGAGGAGGAATGGAAGATAAATTAAATGAGGTTTTGCAGATGATGGATGAGAGAAAAATTGATATTTTGTGTGTTAATGAGACGAAACGGAAAGGATGCGATACCACCTTGCATGGAACCTACACGGCGTATTGGTCTGGGGTACCTAGTTCGGATCGCGCCTGTCAGGGAGTTGGTGTTGTACTTTCCGCAAGAATGGCTGAGTGTGTGAGAGAATTTGAATGTGTGAATTCCAGACTGATGTGGATTAGACTGAAAGTGGGAATGATGCGCATATTTTTGGTAGGCGTTTACGCTCCAGTAGACCGGGGTGCGAGTATCTCACAGCGCGTTCGGGATGAAAGGCAGATATTTTGGGATGAACTGAGAGAGGTTTTGAAAGTATGTAAGAGTAATGAAAGATTAGTTTTGTTAGGTGACTTCAATGGCTGGGTAGGAATAAAAAGGGACGGATTTGAAAAGGTTCTTGGAATGTACGGTGACGAGAGAGTGAATGATAATGGGAGAAGCGTGTTAGAAATTTGCCAAGAGTGGAACCTTTGTGTAACAAACACGATGTTTGACCACAAATGGATTCACCTATACACTCGAGAGGCGGAGAATGTTAGGAAAAGTATGATTGACTTTGTGATAGTGGATGAAAGAATTAGGAAGAATGTTATCGACTCCAGGGTGTATCGAGGGTCGGGTATCCATACTGACCACTTCCTGGTAATGTGCCGATTAAGTGGCTTGTTTAAAGGATGGAGACAACGACCCTGTACAGTTACTGCCGATTTAAAAAGAATAAAAGTGGAGAATTTGCAACAAGAAGGAGTAAATGATGAGTATAGGAGTAGATTAAAAACCGAATTCAATGGTATGGATGAGATTAGTGAGACTGAACAATTGTGGAATAGTTTTAAAAATAAAGTAGTAAGTGTGGCAAGTGAAGTATGTGGAGTGAGGAAGAGGCACAAAGGAAAAAAGGAGAAGAATGTTTGGTGGGATAAAGAAGTGCAAGAAGCTGTGTGTAAGAAGAAACAGTTGTGGTTGGATTGGTTAGCCACAAGAGCTAACCAAAGAAATCACACGGCTTCATATGACGAAGTCAGTGAAGCGAAAAAGGATTATAGAAGAATGAAAGTTTTAGTAAAGGAATTAGTAGACAGAAAGAAAGACGAACAGAAAGATAAAATGGAAGAAAGGCTGTCTCAAGATTTCCAAACAAATATAAAGTTTTTCTGGAAGTCCGTTCGTTTAGCCAGGGGTAACACCCAGAGTTCTGAGCTAAAGTCAATAAAAGACAAGAATGGAAGATTAGTGAATGAGGAAGAATGCATCTTAGAAAGATGGAAAGAGTATTTTGAAAGTTTGTTTGATAAAGAGGAGGCAAGCACGTCAATTTCGGAGTTGAATGAAAGCATTGAGAACGTGTCGGAGAACGAAGATAGTATTAGCATGGATGAAATTGTGAAAGCGTTGAAAGGAATGAAATCAGGAAAGGCTGCAGGATATGATAGAGTTTCTGTCGAGATGCTGAAAGCTGGACAAGGCATTGTAGCAAGTCAGTTGTACCGCCTTTTCAATATGTGCTTGAGAACTGGTCAAGTGCCCAGGGACTGGTGCAAGGCCGTCATTGTACCTCTTTACAAAGGAAAGGGATCACAACTGGATTGCAAAAACTACAGAGGCATTAGCTTACTCAGCGTCGTCGGCAAATTGTATGCAAAGATATTGATTAAAAGAGTAGTGAAAGAAACCGATGAGAAAGTATGGGATGCACAAGCGGGATTCCGAAAGGGTATGGGATGTACGGATCAAGTCTTTTCCTTGCGATGCATAGCCGAAAAGCATTTGGCTAAAGGTCAGAAGGTCTATTGCGCTTTCGTGGATTTGGAAAAGGCTTATGACAGAGTGGTGAGGAATGAACTTTGGTCGGTACTGTCGGTGTATGGATTGAGCGGCCGTCTCATTCAGGCACTGAAATCGCTCTATGAGGATTCCAGTGCTTGTGTGAGAGTAAACGGGTCGTACACTGAGTGGTTTAGCATCGAAAAGGGTGTTAGGCAGGGATGTGTAGCGTCACCGTGGCTGTTTAATCTGTTCATGGACAGTAGTTTGCATGATTTGAGAAATGATGAATGTGGGCTGAGAATGAGTGGGTTACCCGTCAAATGTCTTCTTTACGCTGATGACCTGGTATTGCTAGCGTCATCGGGTGAAGAGTTGCAGGAGATGGTAACTAGAATGCTTGGATCTTTTGAAAGGAAAGGAATGAAAATTAATGTAAGTAAGACGAAAGTAATGGTATTTGAAAAGGAAGAATATATGACAAACTGAAGTGTAGGCATAGAATATTAGGTATTTATAGGATTCGAATAACATGTAATTAGATCATAAGGATCATATAGCTTAGCGGTACCATATACGGAGAGTCATGTAAGACGACTCTCCCCATATTAGGTTAGGAATGTAATCCATATACGGAAAGTAATGTAAGATGACTCTCTAACAACCATTTGACACCTTTCACGTGTAGACCTCCCAAGTAGTGTGATTCATAGTTAACCTAGATAATTTAGTATATAAAGTATTGTATATTTTAAATTAAGGCATTATATCTACAGTTTCTACTCGACAGTCTTGTGTTTTACTTCTGTCTTGGGTCCCATCCTTACATGGCGATCCTGCCAGTGGCGTAAAGTCTACGCCATATGGCGCCTGCCGGTGCAGTAGGTGGTTCTGCACTGGCGGGGCGCGCTTCAATGGCAAAATTTCGAGTAAATAATTCAAGAAAATAATTTAAAACTCTTAATATGTGGACATTCGCAAGAAAAAAAAAACAGTGAAAAACTAAAATATCAAAAAGCAAAAACTGAAAGTGAAAAACAAACAATAATTTAAATAAACTAAAATAATGTGTGGGAAAGTGGACTCTAGTGATAAACATACGTAAAATTAAATAAAGCAAGACATAATATGGACAAGAAGGCAAGTGATATACCAGCGTCGGTTTGCTAATATAACGTAAATAAAACTATTTTTGTGAGAAATCTATCAGCGTGAATGTGAAAACGTGATTTAACTATTCGGATAAAGTACTGTGCAAATCCGCGAACCAAGACTGCATGTGTATGTGATGACGGTTATTGCTAACCAGTAACGAAAGCTGTGGGCGCGGCTGGATGACTCTAAGTGGACCCAAATAGACAAGAAGAAATGGACTCCTATTATATTAAGGTACACTCAATAATTGTGTTCGAGATTTTAATTATTTTTTAAGTGTACATGTGGATATTTAACTTGCACTTTATATTTAAAAATAATTTTTTTTACCGGTTTTTACTTTGTTAACACGGACTTGATGCATGATAAACAAATAACTAGGAAGAAAGTAAGTGATATAAACGTGGAATACATATATGTAACAAAGATTAAACGAAAAAAGGTTAAATATTATGATATGTCTATGAAATAAAACTTGATATTATTTTACTATGGGATATGGAAAATTAAATGTTCGTAGGTAATATTTTGTAAAGTGAAGTTAAATGATTATTTTAGAAAATGAAGTTATTACAATGTAAAGGACTGGTTTAAAGATAAAATTCGCGAAGATAGAAGATTAAAATTGTGAGGTTTATAAAGTTGTGTTAAAGATGGCAAAGCTAAGCAGATAAGTTTTTATGATGCAATTAGCCTGATCACCTAAGAGCGAATTAAATCCTTATATGTTGTAGTTTTGATGGTTTGTGAGTAATATGAAGCGGATAATAATTGTTTTTAGATTATGAGGAAAATTAATTATTTTAAAAGAGATTATATGAGAGCGGTAGTAATGATATTCGTTAGCTTCAGTGGCCCGAAGGGAACTGTTGTGCGAATTAAAACAATGTAGCAAGGTACACCGGGATACAAGGGCAGGCACGAAATCCTTGTTACCTGATCATGATTCGGTCGAGCTACCTTTCGTGAAGGTCCTTGGACACGTGGTATGTTTGTTAAAGAAAGGAAGTGTTAAAAGAACTGCCTGTTAAGTAATAATTAATGGTATAAATAATATATGCGCACTAAAGAAAGAAATAATAATAAAAATATACCTTGTATCCTGAAAGAAATAATGAATAAAATAATAAATGAGTGAATTAATGAATATATGATATATTGAAGAGATATTGTAGCGCTACAGAATAGATAATTATGCTGTATACCCTTGCAATGAGAATCGCATACAGTGCATGCTTTATAAAAGAGATAGTATGAAAACAAATAATAAACATAATAAGCATGTGAAGACGTCATAAAAGAGAAAGAGATAAATAAATAAATTGTGAAACATTATTTTCTTGCAAGTAAATAGGAAAGACGATACTATGAAAAGTTATGCATACTGACAATATGAAAAAAAAACCTGTGTAATTTATGGTACCTAGGATTGTGACAAATACGCGTATTATTCAATGACAATGACAATGAGAAATAAGAGAATTAATAGAAGAGGAGATTGAATTAAGAATTACTTTGTTATCAAATGAGTTTAATTTTATTAAGATAAGAGATTTTTGTATTATTAATGGTTTTATTTTAACATGTGAGTAAAATTTTATTTTAGCATAATTATGAACCATACTTATTATAGTGGAAGACATATGAATATTATTTTTGTGTTATGGATAAATAATTATAAAAAAAAATGTCAAAAAAAAATGAAGTGTAAAAAATATATATATATATAAAAACAATAATATAAAAAATGTCAAAAAAAAAGAAAAAATATATTCAATAATACATTTTTCCTTTTCCAAAAGGAGGGAGATGAAGTGTAGGCATAGAATATTAGGTATTTATAGGATTCGAATAACATGTAATTAGATCATAAGGATCATATAGCTTAGCGGTACCATATACGGAGAGTCATGTAAGACGACTCTCCCCATATTAGGTTAGGAATGTAATCCATATACGGAAAGTAATGTAAGATGACTCTCTAACAACCATTTGACACCTTTCACGTGTAGACCTCCCAAGTAGTGTGATTCATAGTTAACCTAGATAATTTAGTATATAAAGGATTGTATATTTTAAATTAAGGCATTATATCTACAGTTTCTACTCGACAGTCTTGTGTTTTACTTCTGTCTTGGGTCCCATCCTTACACGTGAAATTTTGATTGGTCAAGAAAGAGTAGAACAAGTGAAAGAGTTTGTGTATCTGGGAACCTTATTCACTAGGGACGGTAAGCATGATAAAGATATTGAAAGGAGAGTGAGTGCTGGAAATCGCGTGAATGGGGCACTTAATGCTTTTATGAGCAGCCAGAAGGTGTCGCAAAAGGCACGGTTGGCTGTGCATAGAGGGGTGCTGGTGCCTACACTTATGTATGGTAGCGAAAGTTGGGTATGGCAGAAGAGGCATCAGAGCCAAGTGAATGCAGTGGAAATGAGAGCGTTGAGAAGTGTGTGTGGTGTGAGATTACAAGATAGAATTAGGAACAGTGTGATAAGGGAAAAGTGTGGACTGAACGAAGATGTAGTGACAAAAATTGAGAAAGGTATGTTGAGATGGTTTGGACACGTGGAAAGAATGAGTGAAAGAAGGCTAACAAAGAGAGTGTATAAGGGAGAGGTAGAAACGGGAGTTGGAAGGGGCAGACCTCGGCGGACTTTCTCTGATCAGATCGGGGAAATCCTGAAGAAAGGCCAGGTCAAGAGCACCCTAAACCGGCGAGCGTGTATGAGGAATGTTATGAAAGTGAAGGAAGCGAAAGAGGTATGTCAGGATCGCAGCAAGTGGAAATCCGTGGTCTCTGCCTACCCCTCCGGGAAATAGGCGTGATTATATGTATGTATGTATGTATGTAACATTGAGTTCGTGTTGTAAAGAGCACTAAATTTGAAATGGAAAAATAGGATAAGAAGAAAAGACGCATGGAATGGTGTCAGAAAATTGGTTGTGGCAAAAATTAAAATACAGATGTTAATATAAAACTGCGTGGAAATCCATTGTCGCCGGATATAGTTCCGGAGATACATATTTTGGTTACTGGGTAAGTAATTCTCGCAATGTGGTGTTTTCACTGCAAACCGGCTTAATCCAAACTCGGCAAAGTCTAAGTTATTTATTCTTTCCAGGTTTTAATAGCCCAAGGCAAATGTTGCTTTCCTTTGCCAAGTTGCTGAGGAAAGAGGGTCGTGCCCTTGAGCGTGGCAAGCTGATGTAAGAGACGGGTCTTCTCAAGATCGGGACGCCTTCATGGCCATTGTCACGAGTTCCGACCCAAATGCTGTTCTTGACCGCTGCAGACTTTTTCTGTCGTCTGTCTCGTTCGTCTGGAGAGAGGAGGAGTTAATGCAGAGGAGGAATTAACACCGTCGTCATCGTCTGTGGCAGCAGGTATGTGTTGGCCCTTAGTAAGCTCATAGTTTACTTGAAGTTCAAGTTGTTATTGTCATAGATCGGTAACCTTTTGCTTTTGTCACGTTTATAATGAATAACTTTAATATCATAACCAAGTTTTACTGGGATCTAATGGACAGTGTTGCTTGCCAAATTTAATGCTTAGATGTAACTTTTCGTACTTTATGATTACCTGAATATAATTTAATTAAACAACTAGTTTGTTGGTGGTTTATCCTAAAAATATAAGAATACAGATATTAATGAACCAACAGCTCTACCGTTAGCAGTCTGAGCTAGAAGTTGTATTTTAGGGTATGTAGGAGTTTTGAAAGAAGAAATAAAACAACTATCAAGTGGACTCTTGTGTTTTCTTTCCTTTATTACATCCCTAGGTATTATGTAACCAGCCAGTATAGGTTTTAGGGGTTACAATAGAATGGACTTGTGGTCGCTTGTCGCTGAGATGGAGTAAGTAGTCAGTAAACACCCCCATGATAAAGTTGATAATCTGACTAATGATCTCCCCATAATCCCATGACCACCGTAACCACCCCCATAACCATTCCTATGTTCAACCACATGACCACCCCATCACTATCCGACTACCACTGAGAAGGTAAATATGAGGAGGGTATGGCTCCCTTCAATACTATTCCCACTACTATTAGGCGTTTAAATTCTACTAATAAAATTTAAAACGAGTGGCCAACACCACTCGGTTCTTAATTTTTATCGCTCGTATTTCAAAAATAGTATTTCATCGTATTGCATAGATTTTCGAGTCACAAAACCGAGCGCTCGAAATTCAAAAATCGGCCCCTAGGTCTTTCGAAGTTGCAAACTTGGATATACGGTACTGCATAGTATTTGTTCTAACAACAAAATATTTAAAAAAAAAGTGCGAGTCAAACTCGCCCACCGAGGGTTCCGAACTTTTTAGTATTTGTTGTTATAGCGGCAACAGAAATACATCATCTGTAAAAATTTCAACTATCTAGCTATCACGGTTGATGAGATACAGCCTGGTGACAGACAGACGGGCAGACGGACAGATGGACAGCGGAGTCTAAGTAATAGGGTCCCGTTTTTACCCTTTTTTATGAAATAGGAGGCAAACGAGATCACCTGATGGTAAGCGATTACCGCCGCCCATGGACACCCGCAACACCAAAGGGGCACGGAACCCTAAAAATCAGAACTAGCTTTCGATATGAATGGCCTAACCATACTGAGTTGTTTAACCTCCTGACGACCAGCGTCCTACACAGAGTAGCTACATAGGCCTCAATTAAGTTTTGACTTTTTGTCAATTTGACAGAGTTGAATTTAAGCTAGCAATCTTTGATACCCGGACGTCAGGAGGTTAGGTGGCAGCAGAATGCAATTGTGTTGTAGCAAAATAAAGTAGCTTTGTTCAATAATGGAGCGGAGTTCAACAATTAACAATTTCACTTTAATGGATTTATATCTAGTCTTAATAACCATTACAAATACTTCTATAAATTCGAAGCTCTACTCGAAATATCTAATTAATTTAAATTAGCTACGGTATATTCGTTATACACGTGCGCTTTTTAATCAAACCTTTCTTAAATTATACTTGATTTTCACATACAAATGCCTACTGTTTAATTGGTACCTAAACCGAGGCTAAATTTACGCCTACATGTACCTGTAGAGATTGATAGGTATTTATGTATTTATGTATTAATTATCTCCAATTATAGGCCTCGCCATTTATAAAGTTGCGGCGGAGTTACACACAATTAATAAGTTTTTGGCAAAAATTTCATTTTTGGTACAAGCTTTTATCGCTGATTGTACTTTTCTTTCCAGAGGCAACGAATACTTATCGAGACAATTCTAAAAACCCCAAACACAATTAGGTTGCGTTGTTTTATCACAGAGTTCCTATGACCACCTCCTGTCTCCATCATCAGATCAGCTCGATGGTACCATAATATTGCATTTTCACCCGACTTACATATGTATGCAAATTTTCAGCTTATCGGAAACCGGGAAGTGGGTGAAATTTAACTTACAAGATTTGGCCCTTACAAACATCTTACATATTACATACATACTTTGTTACATAGGTACATTGCAAGTTAATAAAAAGCTTGTAAAAACAGAGAGGAATTCTAAGTTAAAAATGCAACTATCACTATAGCAAAGACTGTTTCGGGGGCCCCTGCGGATAGGACTTCGGCTCATGGGGATGTTTTGTGTAATCCCCTCCGCAAGAGCAGTACCTACTTAAGAGGTGTTTCTACTATTTCCATGTGTCGGATGATGGAGCTCACGGGCAGCGCTTTGAATTCCTTCGGTTCTAGATAGCCTGCTCCAAAGTCCTTCATTCTCTGTGTGGCAAGGGCCTCACATTCACACACTAGGTATATTATTTACTGTACTTCCTCTCCGCCTTACATTCGAAAATCGGTGTTGTGTTAAGGTAGTTAAAAAAAAACGACCGTAGATGGACATAAACCAATTTAATTGCAGATGTGCGCACATATCGATAACTTTCGCTTTCCATTTACACTATTAACTAAGCACTTCTTTCTGAATAATTGTTATCCCGTATCTTTCTATGATGTGACTAGCGACGGTAGCGTCGTCGGTGTCCACGTAGAAACTTCCTTCGGGCAAGACATGACGCTCGAAAGGACGCAAGAACTAGTACATTGCTGAGCGTGCACGGTTGTCCCTGGCTTACAGTCACTTGCGTATTCTGCCAAGTAGAATAATGCGCCGCACTAATGCATCGATCCTTGATGAACTGAACATCACAACCAGGCTGTCTACTGTCTGCTTACGCAAAGTGCTTGTGTATTTTGGCAACATTGCCAGGAAAGACAGTGATAACCTGGAGAAGCCGGTAATCACTAGTAAAATCGAAGGCGATAGTCCGAGACGCAGGAGCCCAATGCGGTGGACAGACCAAATTCGCTCAGCCCTTGATGTAACGCTCCACGGTGCCCTACACTCGGCGACAGACAGAAAGAGGTGGCGGCAAATTGTCCAAGAAAAGCTGCTCCCTAGAAGTGACCACGACCCTCAGTGATGAGGAACCCGATTCAAGGAGGAGGAGGAGAATAATGTATTAAATAAAAAGGTCAAATCATTAATCACTACACATATATATATAATTATATAGTCCGACCACGCTAAATGCACGCCAAGTGCTTCTTAAAGTGGGCCCAGCTTCGGAAAATACTTTTACCACGAGTACCACGACCATCGCAACATCTCTAAAAGCGTAGGTAGTGCATCTAAAATCAGGTCGGCGATTAAACACGAGCACGAGACACTGGATCAGCAACTTCCTGTACATAATTGGCAATCGGGTTTGCCAATTTCATCCAACTTAAACGTAACGTGTTTATTGTCTTTACAGCTTAGAGCCTGTTCTGAAAATGTCAAATGGAAGTTTACAGTATTGTTATAAAAGATGCCGTGGTAAGCTGGAGTGAAAGAAATAAGTTATATTTTAATGCAGCAAAATGTAAAGTTATTACTTTTACCAGAGCCCGAACGCCGATCTATGCTACATATACTTTAGGCGGCGATCAGATGGAACGTGTAACTGAGATTCGAGACCTGGGACTGACACTAGATAGACAATTGGACTTCAGACAGCACGTGACTATGACATGCCAAAATGCAAGTAAAATGCTCGGATTTATAATGAGAGTAGCATATCAATTTTCGAATGTCAGAGTCGCAATCATGCTGTACAATGCTTTCGTTCGGAGTAGGCTAGAATTTGGAGCCATAATTTGGAATCCGCACGAATCTAAGTACACCACTATGGTGAAAAAGATACAGCGCAAATTCGCTAGGTTTTTGTATAAGCGTCAGTACGGATACTACCCATATATGTATCCATCGCTATTCGTATCAGGGATGGTAGGGCTGGATACGCTCGAGTTCAGGAGAAAGACGTTGACGTTGATCCACTACTATAAACTACTCAATGGTAGAGTTAGTGGTTCGGCGGTGTTAGAGCGGGTAGGACTGGCCGTGCCGGGCCGGGGTGCTCGAGATGGCTCGGGACAGGCTGTAGCGCCGCGTCGCCGGCCGCCGCTGCTCGCGCGCACCGTGGCGCGCACGCGCATGAGCCGCACTGACAACGCGCCGACTCGCCGGGCGTGTGCGCTTCTTAATGACATGGTCCAGCACCTCCCAGAGGTCGACGTGTTCGCAGACAGTATAGGGACGTTTGTGAGGCTTGTGGCGCTGTATCTTAACAACTGCTCTACATAGAATGGTATTGACTGAAATTAAATGATATAGAATGATATTGTTTGAATTATATTGTATTTGAGTATTATTTATTGTTGACTTTTATCTTTATTTATCATATGAAATTTGTATTAGAATAAGCTTAATTTGATGTTTTTTTATTTATTTGTTTTTTCATGATGTTATTTAATTTTTAAAGGTTTTAATGTAATTAATGTGTAAGTGTTTTGGTTCAGCACTGTGTACTTGCATGTGATTAAATAAATAAATAAATAAAAAACAGTGCGTGGAGTCCCTCCGCGCGGAAGAAGTGAAACTTCGTAATGTGGAAATGAAAATAGGAAGGGGTAGAAATTGTTTTTTTTTAATACAGTTGCTCAAAAAGTGCTACTTTTCGTGGCTGTTAAGCGTGCGGAAAGTTGGTTTTCGCGAACTAGTCACACTCTACTTTTCATATCGAATGCGAGGAAACAAAACAAGACAAGGCAATTTTGCAAAATCAGTAACTAAAGTACCTAATAGACCTGCGGCCATTATTTTTTTCCTAAGGACTTACTTGCAATCGGAGACTTTTCACGTGTGAAGATAAATAACCCCTAGCGAAAAATATTTAGATTGCAATATTTACGGAAACACACATATCTTATCAAACTGCAGTAATTTTAAAATGATTTGGTTAATTTAGTATCAAAATCAGCGGGATTGCCTCTTACTTTTTTATTTTTTACTTTTTCGTTGTAAAACTCCCAATAGTCAATGGCATCCCACTCATTAAGCCAACATAATAAAAGTATATAAAGAAATTTAAATATTAAATAACAATTTAATGAATAAAATAAGCAAATTTTATCTTATATTTAATTTTATTTTCACGAATATAGTGATAATGACTTTAAAAACCCATTTAATATCGTACAAACGTTTAACTGTGGCTGTATAAGATACTGCCTTTGCTCATTTACGCAAGTGTATGGTTTAAAAAAATATTTTTGGTGTATTCCTTTTGGTTCCCGCCTTATGATATCGAGTAAATACAATTCAACAAAATAAATCAAGAATAATTTATTTCAACAATTTATATAACAATTTACTTACATCATTTTTCAATTTTTTCAATGCGGGACCGTAAAATTAGAACAATTTCCAATTGTTCCAGGCGGGGAAATAGACACTATTTTTCAATTTTGTTTCTCGTGTTGCTCGTGGGACGGGGACGAAGAGGAGTACAACACTTTTCTGCACTAGAGCAGAAACGTATCACTTTCTGCGCACTTTTTAGAACAACAACGACCCACTTTCAGAGCATGAGACATGAAAAATCTATTCTAGTCGAATAAAAGCTAGAAAAACACCTCTTCAAACATGAGCCCTGCAAGTTGCAGGGCTCATGTTTGAAACTACTCATTTGTTATTTAATACCCATATGTACCTACAACATGAATGCAAATAAAGAACTTGAACTGGAACTTGAAGCTAGCTGCGTTTAACGCTATGAAGTTAGCTGCGTTTAACGCTATGAAGTTAGCTGCGTTTCGCTGTCAGTTGGAAGTCCCATAAGAAGTTTCACTTCAATAAATAATCACAAATGTATACTTGTACTAAACACAAATCAAAATATTGCGCTTTTCACTTCTCACATTCATAAAGGTATAAAATTATTATTATTCCATGTACGGTCAGTCTTACAGGTCATACTATTAGCCTAGCACTTTTGCATACAAACTTCTATGCAGGGGGTACCTTTTCTCTGTATCTGACGCCTGTGACACAAAAATTTGCCAAATAATTCTATTTGTTTTATAGTTGTGTACATGGCAGTACCAACTCTTTCTATACTGAATCCGTAATAGGTACGTTATAGAATCCGAATTTGATTCGAATAGCATGTGCAAACAATTCCTGCACGGATATTGATGGTCGTTCTTGTCTACGTGATAGCGTGATAAAACGGTATCCGTCACTTTCTATCCCGCGGTGTTAAAAGAAGACAGTTATTTTATCACGTGGATAAAGCCATCCATAATACGCCTGCTGCTCACCCTTAGAGTATGGTCAAAGGCAACTCTAAATAGAGCAATTATCGCCGTGATTGAGTTTATGACATCGCAAAAGGTGCAGATGTGGACTCGAATCGGATCTTGATCGCTGGAGGCCGTTAAATATTAATTAAAATAAATGCTAATGTCTGTTACAGAATACAAATGCGACCCTGGACAGGTGATTGAAGCCGACGTGCTCTGCGAGTGTAAGTGCGGACATTAATAAAAATGTATGGAAATGATAGCGTTTTTCAGTGCGCATTGTGCAGGTTATTTTGCCCTGTTTCATAGTGAACGTTCGCGCGGATTTATGAAGAATTTACCGCAGTTTATCATTGCAAATGCAATGCATTACGCTTGGTCTGACTCTAACTAGGAATGTTGACTGTATTGAATTGTAGATAGCAGTTATTTTTGACACAATTTCTATTTAATCAATATATGATTTGACCCATGTCCTTTCACTGATATGCGTTAAAATTGTTAAATAACAAACGAAACCGTCAACGCCGTCTATACGAGAGTAGGCCAAAGGTAGTGGCGCCATCTGATCGAGAATCAAATTTTCGTGATTTTCGAGGCATGTTTTTTCCTTAGACTGTATCCATCTATTACGGAGTTATATCTATCTTTGGATATACCTATTCGTCGCAGATTCATTAAATCATCGTGCATCTGTTCACGCAGAAGATCGCGTGCGACGCAAAACATATTCGTCGTACTGCGCTACATCATCGGTCCTACGCTTCAGTTATTCATCGTGGGCCTACATTTTAAACATATTATTTCAACCAAGTAAGATACTTCACGGGCGGCGCGAACTGTGAGAAAGCCAAAGCATTCGTCGCACCGTGCAATTTTTGTGAACAATCTACAATTTTGATATGTGAAATACCTACTCCCGTCGAGATGTCATTCGTCGCGATAATTTGTATTTTTATATTCCCGCCATTGGGCTGCCAATGCTGCCATCATCGCCATACTTTCGCGCTGACGCAAGTGGCGCAACCACGACGCAGCACAGGACGTCGCCCAATCACCAGGACCGGCCATTGTTGAAAACCAACGCGATTGGAGGACAGCAAAATATCGTTCGTTCCATTCCTCAGTTTCATTCCTTGCAATAACTTCATTCTCCTTGGCACATCGTTATTTTACTAGTGGCTCTGTGAGCTGTAGACCTCGCGAGCATAGCTTATTAAGATAGATGTGTCTTAGGGCTGTCCTGCCGACTAACCACCAAAAGATGGCGTGATTGTGCCCAATTTGCGAATTATTACCACCGTTTCCAAAACTCAAACATTTTCTAAGACGTGTTGATATTTACGCACGCAACAAAAATATGACGTCTTAATCGAAATATATTTACACTCAACAGTAGAGACTGTCACATTTCCTTAAAAAATGTGTAAAGACTGCAAAATGTAGCAATATCGTAATGTGAGTAGATTCGTAGTGTTACAGTACAGTGAAGTAACCAAGAGGGCGCAGCGGAATGGATTGTTTATTGTTAATAGAAATTAAATTTAAATTCTTGTTTGAGCAACGATTGAGACTTTTATAAGGCACTTAGAACCAACTGATATTTTCAGACAGTAGTTGTAATGTGCTCGTGGCACCCGTAACCTCTGTTTTGAAAAAAAAAAATCAGATAGTAGCTGACCTACATGGTTCAAACCCCGATTGCCAATATTCTTTTAAATAATTTTAACGTTCTCTTTTGAGTTATTTTCATCATCATCATCATCATTAACTTAAGAGTTATTCTGTTGTCGGTGGAGTATCTTCCAGCTTTCCCTATCCTGCGCCAGCTCTTTGACTTTTTGCTACGACACGACCCCCATGTTTTCTTTCACTTGATCTAAAAAGCTGCGTCTGGGTTTTCCTCTACCCCGCTTGCTTCCTATCCGCCCCTCCAGAATAGTTTTAAAGAAGTAGTCGTGTCGTATTAAGCGTCCAATCATTTTCCCGCGTCTATTTGCAATATGTACAAATGTAGTGCATAATTGTTTTCCATCGTATTTTCTCGGAAACGTTCGTATTTGTCATGCTACTTCAGTCAACCTCAGTACCTACTTTTTGTACCGAGACTGACTGAAATACTTTTGTACGTTTCCGTAAAAATACGATGGATAATATGTAGTCTGAATTTCAACGTCACCTTTTGAATAATTTTTTGAAGTAGATCGGGATTCTTTAGGATGCAATGCAACCGGAAATACGGAGATGAGGACGGATTTCTTCCGAGTAAATCATGAATATGGGATGTAAAAAACCGAATTGACACAAACAATTTTATTAGTTTAAAAATTGGATGCTCGAGCAAATGTAGATGATGTCATCAGCACTGAAACAAAATTAAGTTTGTATTAAAACATACCTTCTCGCTCTTATTTCTTTGTATTAAGTACAATGTCAACGAAATCTAGTATCAGACATATGGATGGTATAGAAAGGATGCCGATCTCTTATGGCAGAATTGTTGCAAAAGTGACCGCTTTCAGCTTTAAATAATAGTTCCTAATCTCTCCGGTGGCGCTAGTTAGGCTCTGGGACATGAGTATAAACATGAACCAACCAATAAGGCAACAAATAACCCGACGAAATAACGTAGGTTGTTTTTGGTAGTATTTCGGTGAATGGTGGCGCCGCCTAATTACTGTATTTTTAATGGACACTTTTCATACATAGAGATTAGGCTCCTTTATATAGTCTCCATGATCAGACAGATATATTTGAATGTTAATATCAAATGTCATGCTATCTCATGTCATTTTAAAACGAGAACTTCGGTTGTATGGAAGCGGTTTTTTGGTGGTGGGTTCGTGTGAATCTTAGTGCTCGCCATATACTTATCTCACGCTAATATATCGGACCTAAAAAAATTGCTTATACCTGATGATATTATCCCAAAGGTTGTCTGAAAAGACCGCTTTTTAGCGATAATACCACTTGTTACGCAGTTATATTTTTGAAATAAAACTATGGAAACGGATTGTATAGCGTCATCATCACAGGCCTTTGCGTCTATTGCAGACGATTTATGCATTGCTGTTTAGATAACGGGTTTGGTTTGGTGACTGTGGAGGCCGATGCGTGAGCGGCACGACCTCCCACATTTTTGGCAGAGAAAGCTCATGCCACCTGAGTTTGCTTTCTGCGACACCTGCTATCTATCGCATTAAAGCAGGCTACTAATTGATACTGATCGAGACAATTGTAACAAACCCGACCACAATTAGGGTGCGTATCACATAGATTCAATGGTCACCTTCCGATCGCCAGATCAGCTCGATGGTACGAGTACGATGCATTATCACTATTATCAGTTTTCATCCAATTTACATAATTATGTACCTAAGTATGTAAAGTTTTAGCTCAATCGAATAATAGGAAGTGGGTTGACCCGAAAAACATTGCAAGTTAAATAAAAAGCTTGTAAAAAGCATTGTTATTTGTGTAATAGAGAATACTCGTAATATTATTTACTTACTCTATTCTCATAGCTCCTTTGCCTGACTAACGCAGTACTGTAGATTGCCGGGGGTGTAGATGCACAGCTTCTTTTTGGACCCTTTTCCATATTCTTTCCCCTGTGGTTTCACTCCTGAACTACCATCGTCGTTTAAATCACCCTTTGAGAAATAAAGAGTTACTTATTAGCTGGGATAAAAAAGTGGGCATTTGAAAATAAAATTAGCTATAACGTTTAAAACTTTCGCGGTTTGAACACATATTCAATCACATTTACAAATAATTAACATTTATGTGTAGTGGGTGGTTTGAAAATGTGATGTCTACCTCAAACTTTAAATGCACTTTTCGTGGGGTAGTCACACAAATCTCTGTTTTGACATTTTGCTGGGACGTCAGTTAGCCGCGACCACGACCAGTGAAACCTGTGTCGAAACGTCGGTAAATAAAGGTAACAAAATAAATTCGCGATAGACCCGTTTGTAAATGTGATTTAATATAAAATTTGTTGACTTTCGACGAATCAAAATTAGGCAACAAAAAGTGCATATTTAAAAATAAGAGGTTAAATTTCATATATGACAGCGACCGCACAAATTCTATAATTACATAATTACTTTTACCTGATCATCTTCAAGTGGCTGATGGAAATTAAAAATTAAAATGAATAGGTATCAAAAATGTCCTAGATTCATGTTTTTATTTCTGCAAACCTAGTTTTGGGTATGTCTTTTGAGTTCTCACTCACTATCACTGGCACTACATATTATAAAACAAAGTCCCCACCGCGTTTGTCTGTCTGAATGTTTGCGTTAAACTCAACGGTTTTTACCTATCAATAGAGTGATTCCTGAGGAAGGTATAGGTGTACAGTTTGTTAAGATGTTGTGTAACCCGTGCGAAGCCGGGGCGGGTCGCTAGAGTTTAATAAAAAATAATAATTATGATAAATAATAAAGCCAAACTCGATGTGCTTTTGTAATTTCGTTGAGCAGTTCATTGCCGCATTGCATTGGCGCTTCGTTTTCTATGGAAAGCATCACGTGATCACCTGTCATGTCATAGAAAAGTAAGCGCCGGAAGCTCCGGCCCGGACAAGGCCCGGTCAAACGTGAGTCATACTTTATCATAATCATACCATCGTTTATTACGTGAGAAAACGCAATCGCTGATTATAAATGAAGGTTATTGTTATTTTGGAGGGAAAAACGGTGCCGAGAAATGAGACACTGTCGTTTATCGTATGGCTATATTCCGACTGACAGGCCTGTTGCCGGGTGCAACCGGCTGACGAGAAAATCTCATCTACCCCCAATATCTTAAATCTAACAGTTATATATTATTTTTATAATTAAAGAGGATAAAATAAAGACAAATTAGATACCTGGTCACTGTCTGTGTCTAACTAAAATATGAAAAATATAATGCATTAATTTACTAGCATTTTTGCGCACTTTCGTTTGCGCAGAAGCCATAAATCATATATGTGACGTTTTCAACCAAAAGGTACCACATTGTCGCTTGTTGATAAGATTGATTTCTAATTAAAGCTATATGGAAATAGCGCCTTACTGACAAGCTACAATAAGCACCCTTTTGGTTGAAAATGGCACATATTAAAACAAGATTAAGTACACCGCGGCCTCCTTTTCCTCTCTCAGTATTAACATTATTAAAAGTATTTTGACACAGTTCATTGTATATCAACCACAGCTATGTTTGATTTTATTCGAATCTTTAATTATTGTAAGTAAGGAGCATTTTAAAAATTGTGTGATATCTGTTTTTCGCTCCTAATTTTTACACAAATAAAAAAATCTAAAAAAGTCAAACATAGGGGCTATTTAATATACATCAAAATACATTAAAACATTTTCCATAATATCAATATCCAGAGAGGAAAATGGGAACTACGTTTCTATGGGCCAGCGGCAGAAGTGTATAAAAAAAAAGGATTAAGTACCTGATCCACCGCTTCTCCATCATCGCTGACACCCTAAAATTAAGTACATAATAAGAAATAGCTTTACAGTAAAGCATATGCGTAATTATTTTTGACATTGCCACTAGCTGTACTATCATGGGCATCAGGGACAACTAGCTGTACCATCATGGGCATCTTTCTTGCCTGTGAAGCCGTGGTCCTGGGTTCAAATCCCGGTAAGGGCATTTATTTGTGTGATGAGCACAGATATTTGTTCCCGAGACATGGGTGTTTTCTATGTATTTAAGTATTTATATATTATATATATCGTTGTCTGAGTACCCACCCGCCGCCGTAGAGCCGACCCCAAATGATATGGGAAAAGGCTAGGCGAAGAAGAAGAAGTTTTCTGAGTACCCATAACACAAGCCTCCTTGGGCTTACCGTGGGACTTAGTCAATCTGTGTAAGAATGTCCTATAATATTTATTTATTTATTTCTCAAGAACGCATCCAACGGAGAGCGACTCGAATAGGGGATATTACTGCAATGTTCTGCCACCAGAGTGCAGGACTAGCCTTTTTAGTAAACCATAGAGTAACTTATACATACTGTACCTTTAACAGGTTTTTGACAAGTTTTCAGAGATAATAAAATATGACATTGATGCGTCAAGGCGGATTGCTTACAGAGGATCTACCGGGAAACGCGAATCCGAAAATTCGCTATCTGCCTCTTTATCGCTCGAATATGCAAGAGTGACAGATAAGAGATGTTAGATAAATAAATTTTCTTGTTTCACGTTAGACCCTCAGGTTGTGGTAGTGGCGCCCTGGCGCCCCCTATGGTGCTGCGTAGATATGTAGCCTCGATTGCCTCTGCATTTTCTATTATTACATGTATAACGGGGAGTGTTTCGAGAAAAACAAATTCCATATACATTTTTAATTAAAAACTTCTAAAAAAAACAATAACAAATAAAAGGGCATAGCTGTTGCTAATATACCGACATCATACTGCTTAAAAATATTTTCTATAATGCTAATTTTATTAATAACCAGAGTACGGAGGACAACAAATACGTTTGTATGGAAAAGCGGTAGCGTGACTTCGTCCCCTTTTGTCTTAAAACGAAAGTGAACCCGCGCGGAATCCAGGTAGCAAAGTGACGTCAGCGGTCAGTGACATCATAATGACGTAATAATGACGTCGCTGACGTCATAATGACGTATAAATACTACTGGGGAATCGCCTTTTCATACAAATATAGTCCTCATTTTCCTCCCTGGATATTAACATTAGGTATAGAAAATATTTTGCCACAATTTGTTGTATATTAACCACAGCTATGAAATATGAATGAATGAATGAATGAAATCGTTTATTCACAATGAATATATGGTAACATAAGATCTTAATTTATATACATTGCTTCCCATTATATATTCAGTCAAGATAGACATGTGAAAATATTTGTCAGTGATATATATATGTCACTCAGTCTGATAAAATTTGAATTAAATACAATTACACGACTAATTACAATTTGGCGCAAATATTTACAACAGTACATAATTAATTTAATAAGAGATCAATAGAGTGATGATAATCAGAACAACAGAAAGAGAAGAAATTACAATTAAAATTAGAATGTCAATTGTTTTTTTTTATTACATGTAAATTAAATGTCAGTCAATAATCAAAATCTATACAATAAAAATTCGTTAATACTATAAAAACATTTATCAATCAATAGTTTATACAATTTTGTTTTAAATTCGTTTACAGGCAATGTCTTTATGTCAGCTGGTATTTTATTAAATATAGTAATACACATGTTGTGAGCGCTTTTTTTCCTTAGTACTAATTTGCTACTAGTTGGTATTGCTAACCTACAGCGTCTATGTGACCGTGTTGTTACCTTATCTTCTACGAACGTGAATAGTTGAATATTGAGTTTTACAAAAACACATATCTCGTAAATATAGAGGCAGGGGAAGGATAGTAATTTATGTTTAATAAATAATGGTTTGCAAGGCGCCAGTCTATCTGCTCCACAAAGGGTTCGGATACATTTTTTTTGAGCGACAAAGGCGCGATCAGCGTTTACAGAGTTACCCCACATAATTATGCCGTATCGTAAAATAGACATGATGTATCCGTGATAGATTAGTAAGGCAGTTTTGAATGAAACAGTTCGTTTAATGCGCCAAAGCGCAAAAATAAATTTGTTCAGTTTCGTACAAACCGTGTCTACATGTTCTTTCCAACTACAATGTGTGTCGAGTGTCATACCGAGGAAAACAGTGCTATTTACTTCTTCAACTAAACCTAAGTTATGTTTAATGACAACTTGGTGGTTTTTAGATTTATATGATTTAAATAACATAAATTTGGTTTTGTCCACATTAATTTTAAGATTATTGAATTCTAACCAGTCGATAACATCTCGCAAAGCTGTATTTATTTCATTTTCAAAATTATCTATGTCTATTCCCTTAATTACTAATGTTGTGTCGTCGGCAAATAATATGGAGTTATGGTTTGTTGAGTGAGGTAGATCGTTTATATAAACAAGAAATAAAAGGGGTCCTAAGATACTCCCTTGAGGGACGCCATGCTTATTTACTTGAAAGCACGACTGGACCACAGAGCGCTCGTTATTAGTGATTTGTTCTATTTCAGTGCATTGCTCTCGATTTTTTAGGTAACTCTCAATCCAGGAGTAGGCTGGCCCGCGTATTCCGTATTTCTCCATTTTGTCGAGAAGGCGTATATAATGAAAAGGGACCTTATTGTCGATGGCGCTTACGCCGCACAGCGTCGCGCGGCATTGTATTTATATCAGAGCATCGTTTATAATGGCGTAAGCGCCCTGGACAATAAGGTCTCTTTTTATAGAAAATACCACATTTGTGGTCTTACCTTAGTTACTCTTTTTCTGATTTCCTGTAAAGGGCAACTATTTGGTATGCAGGGGCCGATTGCATTACACTTGTAACTACTCGTAATTATTAGCGAAAGTCTTTCTAATCAAAGAAATTGGAAAGAGAATTCCGCTAATATTATTAGTTAAAAGTTGTTAAATGCAATCGGTCCCGGGTTAGAAAATTCCAAACATCCAACATACCATACCTAAGACCTTGGTATGTTTGAACATTTCTTGCTTGGGTAAGCCACTCCTATTTTTAAATTGATTTGAAGAAAAACTAAATCATTTCAAGACAGTATAAGACACTCTTGCAATAGAATAAAGTGCTCTATCCTTTCGTACTAAAAATCGTAAAATTATAATCAAAAGCAACTGATATAGGTTTGAAGCTCTGAACCTATATCAATTGCTCTTGATTATAATTTTAATAAGAAACCAAATTTATTGTAAACTATACTAAAATAATAGAAACTTGAACAACGAAATTGGGCTTTCCAAAGTCTACAATGTACCTACTGAAATAAAAATATGTTTTTTTTGTTAGCCTAAGAATTTAGTTCCCCCACTCCCTGTTTGTATTAGTTTCCCGCCAATCCGAGTAAAATGCGTAAAAGTAGTTCCGCCATCTCTTTTTTGGTCTGCCTGCACCCCGGCTAGCTCCATCTATGGTGTTCCGTGGGTCCCACTCGGTACCTAGTTTGGCCCAATTTAATAATTATAATAACAATAAATATTTCTCAACTACAATACCTCCTTGATTTTGTCACTTAATTTCTGAAATGTTTAAAATGTATTTGTTTAATATCTTTAGGTTTATTTTAGAACAAATATAATAAAAACACAACAACATAATTATGACAGAGCGGACTTATATAATTGTCCGCCATATGTGCATTATTTTTGTATTTTGTCAGTTTTGTGCAATAAAGGTCAAAAATAAAGAACAACTAAAATAATGTGTTCCAAAAATATTATTGTTATACCTCTGCTACAACTTGCGAAACCTGTTCATAACAAAGAGAAATGAATTAGAATCTATTTAAAACATATTTTTTTACGTAAAATTAGGAGTACCTTCAAAATTTAGTGTAGACACATTCCTACTTATAAATTTATTACGTTTAAATATTTTATCTTAAAATCTCAATTTTAGTATTTTTAGAATACATTAATATAACTAATAAAATTAATTTATAAACAAAAGTTACAAACCAGCTATAAAAAAATATATTCGTTAATACAACGTATTGATAAAAGTGTGAATGTTATTTCAGATTATTTAACCTTAAAACCCGCGTAGAAACTTCGACTTTCGCTCCAAAAAAAAACAACTCTCACTGAGCGTAAGCGTGAACGAGATAGATGTTCGTGCCCTGGACAACGGATATTGTTTTTGAATTTTAATTAATTGTAAATTTTAACCAAAAAAGAAAACGCTATCCACGAGATCGATCAAAAATAAAATAGGGCATGTTTAGAAGCAAAGTTAATATTTTTTGCTTTTGTGCGTAATTTGTTACAAATGAGGAATAAGTGAGGAGGAATAAGTATCATTTTAATGAAACTATTAGAAAAAATTCACCTTTGTACTGTTTATTCTGAATGATATTAGAGAGCACTACTAGTTATAGAGTAAATCGTCAATTACTGGCCACTGGCCACCTTATAAGTACTAAAAATTAATTCTATTCGCCTATAAACAGAATTTATTTTAGTATAAGGTGGCTAGTTGTTGGAAGGTGGATTCATTTTTAGTATAAGGTGTCAATAACTGGCCACCTTCCAACAACTAGCCACCTTATACTAAAATGAATTCTGTTTATAGGTGAATAGAATTCATTTTTAGTATAAGGTGTCAATAACTGGCCACCTTCCAACAACTAGCCACCTTATACTAAAATTAATTCTGTTTATAGGTGAATAGAATTCATTTTTAGTATAAGGTGGCCAGTTGTTAAACAGATATTAAACGATTTACCCTACCTAGTAATTACTTTTTATTATATTATTTAAAAAAAGTACTAAGAATATAAGCGTACCATTTTTGCTGCCAGAGGAGCATTATCTTTAGCCTAAAAAAATAAAGCAAAATAGTATTAAAAAATATCTAGGTTTTTGTTGCTAGAAAATGTAATACAAATATAGAAAATGACGAGATTTAGAGAGACTAGCGAGTAGAAGTTTTACATACAAATATACAATACTCTAAAATTCTAAAAATTTGAATTTCATTTATTCAGCCAAAATATAATTATGTACTTATCAACAATTTTTATTAGATTTCTAAGTTTTTCTCATTTTTAAAATTGTGCACACAGCTCGCGCTCTGTGGTCATAATACTCATAATTCCCAGGTCTCAAAAACCTGTGCAAAAAATCATGATCACGACATTAAATGATGATTTTTTGCAGCTGGTGGCTATATGTTGGCGCGTCGGTTTGCTCACTGTTCCGACCAAGCTAAAATAACTTTGTTCAGGGCGTACTGTCAGGCGTTCTACACTAGTCAGCTGTGGTACCATTGCACGAAACGATCGTTCAATAAGCTTCGAGTACAGTACAACAACGCGTTTCGTGCAATGTTACGGCTACCGTGGCGGTGTAGTGCATCTGGCATGTTCGCCGTGAACAGAGTAGACGACTTTTACGCTATAATGCGTAAAAGGCACTGGTCGTTTGTCGGGAGAGTGAGCGAATCGATGAACAGCATTGTTAGCGTAGTGTACGCAACCTGCTACTGTATGAGCAAGGCCTCCGCTGCAAATATTTAATTATTGTTAGATTAGGTAATAATTAGTTTAGTTTAGTTTAGAATAGTAAAATTTAATATAGATTAGAATGTATAAATTAGATTAGATTAATACAATAATTATTCTTTATGTAATGGGTTGATACCTAAATAAATAACATTTTTATTTTTATTTATTTATTTATTATTTATATGTATTATAAGTACAGCGAGTTGCAAAATTTTGCAACTCGCTGTACCTACTTGTAAGGCCTGAATTACACTTGTAAGTTTTACTTACGTAAGTAGGGCCAAAGCTATTTGCTAGAATGAGATAACGATATTCATATCTCATTCTGTAGTATAGCTGCAGCTGTGTACCTACTTACGTAAGTAAAACTTACAAGTGTAATTCAGGCCTAATGTATGTATACATATAACTTACCAATCTTTGCATCAACTTCTTTTGCACTTCTCTGGTCGACTTCAGTGCCTCATTTATTATTCCCTGAAATGTTTTATTATTATTATTTTCAACACACTTGCCCAAAACGACGTTTTTATTCCACGGTTTTTTGGCGAATAATCCTAGATATTAAACACGCGTGCTTTTTCAGTATATTGTAACACTTGTGCTGTTTCATTATATTATCCGACTGAGTTAAGAAGGTAACTGATTGCTAATAATATGCATGGAAACGGAGCCTTCTTAAATTGGTCGGATTGGTCGGGCGCGCACGACCGCCTGCCGCGGCCCGGCCGGCCCGCCCGCGGCCGGGGTGAGGGGCGGCCGGCAGTATGACAGATGCAACACTGCATACTAACTGTTTTAATAATTAAAGTTTAATTAATATGAAAGTTTCTTTTTTTTTCTCGCCATTGTTAGACACAATAGCACGCGCCGTGGAACACGCTCGGAGACAATGGCACACAATGGCCGACCGCTGCCACAAAAATAAACAATGGCTTTTGTTTTACAGATTAGGGTCTTAGACGTAAAAATCATTTGAGAAGATTTATACTATACAAACAATAATTCTTCTAATGTAATAATATATTTTTATACATACCTCGACGAGCACACGATTTACCTACAGAAAAAAGGTTAAATTACAAACATTCATAATTATACTTCTATAAAAATATTTGTAAATGATTTATTACGAGTACATACAATACAAATAATAGCTCAAGAACAAAATATACGCGCTCATAACACACATAAATGCGGACCAGGAGGTGAACCCGGGACCGGGGCCATAGTCAGGGTAACTATCCACTAGGCCAGACAGGTCGTCAAAATATAATAAGCAAACATATTTTCATAGTAATTCGACGTTTTTCGTAGTACTTCCACACTGGCACCGTGTATGCAAAATAAGCTCGATCCCACTCGTATGGTGCAAAATACACTTGTGAGAAATCACATTTTTTTGCCTTTTGCTGGATCAATATTTTTGAACTTGAGGGCACTATTTTGTATCTGCGTTCCTTACTACCAATTGGGTATTCTGTTTTTAAAATTTGGTAAGGAACACAGATACAAAATAGTGCACTCAGATTTAAAAAAAACTGTAAAAAATGTAAGCAAAAATGTTTTTCTTAAGTGTATTTTGTATATATTATACATATTACACGGTGACAGAGTGTGGAAGTGTAAGTAATTCTTTGGGATTCGTGTCAAGGTCATCACTCTCTCTCTCTCCTTAGCATTATTATTCCCATCTGATTGTGGGGTCTGCTTTCCCAATCAATTCAACTCGTTTCAATCATTTCAATTCGTGTCAAGGTCATATTGTTAAAAAATAAATGCGAAATATGTACCAGCTGAAATAAAATAATTATAGGTATTTAGAAGTTTTACTTTCGAAAAGTTATTTGAAAACTTTACCTTTATCAAAAGAAGAAAATTAAATTATTAGAATCAGGCTACACTAACTCTGCAGCATATTTAATATCACCGACGTCATATTTTTCATAGAAGTTTGACGTTCATGATAACATTTCCAGTTCCACATTCTGTGCTATCAAATAAGCTGGAGAGTTTGCGTAGCCTGATCCTGATTATCATACTTTAAATATGATGTTAATAACCTGCAGAGTCTGCGTAGCCTGATCCTGATTATCATACTTTAAATATGATGTTAACAAGCAAACATTTTAGGTCGAAAAGCAAGCAAGCTTAAACTGGAAAACCCGTGGAAAGGGTTTATGTAAATGTAAATCTTAATGGGATCGGAGTCCCGCGTTATATTGAGATTTCACCAGTAATAAGGTGCTTACTCATATTAAGTATTTTTTACGTCTGCTAGCGATAATACAAATAACAGCTGCTACACAACTAGTAAATTAATAACTCTAAATAAGTACCTTTCGTTCCCCGCGCTTTAAACCGTTCCTCTGAAGAATAAGCAATAATATTAGTTATTTTACAAGATTTTGTTGTATAATTTTACTTATTTTAGTGTCTGTCTGTAATCAAATCCTACATGTCTGACCGTGTTACCGGTTCTCTGAACCCATAAATAAATAATGGAAACCGAAAGAATATATTTAATGACTGACAACGAGTACTGGAGAGCGATTCAAATTTAATCATTTATTATTATTGAGAGACCCAGAGACAGGCCGAGAACGAGTGTGTACATGCTGCTTCCTTCTCCCTTCCCCCTTCCACAGTCCACACCACGTTTCACGTAAATCATTACGGCTGTGTCCCTAAAACGGCCTAACCGCTTTTTGGTTATTAAATAGGACTCACTACATACGTATTATACGGCATATAACTATATCCCTACACTATCCCTATATCAACTATATCTCTGCCGCACGGCCGCACTCCTACCTACAATTATTTCACTAAACCTAATCCAGTAATATAACTATATCACTAAACTAAAGACGTATTATAGTTATAATACTATTCCTAGTAAGATAGTAATGAATCGCTTTCGTATAACTTTACGGCATATAATTTTATGCCTTATAAATTACCTGAGCCACCTATATACGTTTTGCAGACGACCTGGTGCTTCTATCAGAATCAAGCGCGCAAATAAAATTCATGATCCATTCTCTAAACACAGCTAGTAAAGTAGTAGGCTTAGAGATAAACCTCACTAAAACAATGCTAATGACAAACAGCACGGCAAATACGATATTGGTAGACCACGAGGAACTGATATTTACAGATAAATACACATACTTAGGCAAACAAAGAAAAGGGAAAACGTGGTAGAAGGGATCGGCATACTGAGCTCGCATAGCCCGCCGCAGCGCGTAAAATACCTAAACTCGCTCAACGCCGAAATGTAATAGCGCTCTTAAAAGTAATATGCCAATAAAAATTAAAACACAAGTAATGTCGTCCTGTCTTCTACCATGCTTAACATATGCCGGCCAGACCTGGAAGTACACACCAAAAATAAAGAAAAAAATCGTCACGTGCCAACGAGGCCTTGAGAGAAGCATGCTAAATATTTAAAAAATCCAAAAAATACGGCACACTAAAATAAGAAGCATATCAAAAGCGATTGATGCTCTAAAATATGCACAAAAACTAAAGTGGAAATGGGCCGGACATGTAGCACGACTGACAGACGACCGATGGACCATAAGAGTGACATCGTGGAAAGGCCCAAGTGGGAAACGCGGTATTGGAAAACCACCAACGAGATGGGCGGACGGGATAAATAAAATAGCTGGTCCAAACTGGATGCAAATAGCCCAGGATAGAGCAAACTGGGCATCTTTGGAGGAGGCCTTCACCTGCGGAGGGGTTCTGGCAGATTAAGCTTTTTTTTATAATCGCAAATAACTTAAATTATAAATGTAAATCATAAGATAGAATTTAGTAATACGTATTTTTAGTTATGTAAATCTGTAGTTGTAAGAAATAAATGGCTTTTTTATTTTATTTATTTTATTATATCCCTAGGGTTATAACTATATAACGGCTTTATCTATCGTACTGCGACATATACATTATCACAACTAAATAAATAAATAAATAAATAAACTTAGTACTCAACTAAGGCAAATAGTTTTGGAGAAAATAGGCTGTGACAGACAGACGGACGGACGGACAGACAGACGCATGAGTGAACCTAAGGGTATAAGGGTTCCGTTTCTTTTCTTTTGTGGTACGGAACCTTAAAAAGAATAATATTTTATTTCGTCCTTTTCAACTCGGTTACAAAAAATTGTTAAAGGTTTTTATTGAACTTAGCCTTGTAATTTGAAATTGCATCTGTCCTCTCTAAAATAAAATAAAAAATATATAAACAAAAAACACTTACATTCAGTTTAGTCGTCAGCGAAATAAGCCTCAACCAGAAGTTTTGCTAAAATAAATGTGAGATCAGTATTTACATTATCACACATGATTCAAATTCAGATTAATCTTTATTTTCAGAAAAAGGGGTAGTTATAGGTCTTAAAATTAGGTTAATAATTGATCCACCTTAACTTAATCCGCTATCTCAAGCCAGCATGCAAATTCTAAAATTATTTATAAAACTACAATATTCATATATTTTCAAATCATTAATTAGGTATATAGATAGGTACATTTAAAAAACAATTAACTTTTAAATAAAAAAAAACACGTACAATACGAGTAACCGGGACGACCCGGCTTTATCCCGTCCGGTTTTGACCCGAACATGATCTATGGTTCTACTAATTTTACAGTACATATGGTGCTACTTTCTCGCACTAGTGCGTAAAGTGCACTTTTTCTACATATGTCGAGAGTTTAAAAG
This sequence comes from Cydia strobilella, assembly GCF_947568885.1. Classification (NCBI taxonomy): domain Eukaryota; kingdom Metazoa; phylum Arthropoda; class Insecta; order Lepidoptera; family Tortricidae; genus Cydia; species Cydia strobilella. The sequence continues at coordinate 2,098,918 of NC_086063.1, read as the reverse complement.
GCCAAGGGTACTGTAAAACGTCGTTCGATACACGTGCGAATAGGTAATTCGCAAATCGTGTCGATTTAAAACACTCCCTGCGGTCGTGTTTTAATTTATCGCCACTCGTTTCGAATTTCCTCTTTTCCGCACTTGTATCGAAAATAACTATATTTAACGGGGCCCCCGTGGACGCACATAATGCCATGGATTTTGGATTCGACTATGGTAGTGCTAAGGGAGTCTTTCCCATCACTAAAAACCCGAGTGTGGATTCCAACACGTCAGGTGAGCCGGGTGGCCGCACGGTGGAAAACTGACGACTCTCAACTGCTAGTTTTATTGGTTTTTGTAAACAAAACACGTTATGGCTAAATTTATCACGTTTGATGTGTTTCGTAAAGTATTGATTAAGTCTTATTTTCTCTAATGTTTTCATAAATTTCTAACTCCCAGTTCAAACATTAGATTAGGGATAAGGGGTACAGTATTGTGGAATTTATCGAAGCAATTATTTTCAAAAGCATTTATTTTTTTAATAAAAACACCTATAAGTTATTTTTAAATATTAACTACCGAATGATGTTCCCACCAACATCGGCATGAAGTTGATGATGTTTTTTTTTCATATTTGTTATTATTTTGTACGCAGTGAAGAACCACACACTTATAATAATAAATACTTACTGTTACAGTACTATTTTTAAAAATATTAGTAATCTGAAATAAATTTTTATAATTGCTCTTTTTTATTATGTTTATATTACGTCAAATAATTTTAAACAACGAATAAACACATGTATGATACAACTCGTATGTGTCAACAATAATATTCAATTTTGCAACTCAAGAAGGTTATGAAAATATATAGAACATTTTATGTACCTACATTTATATAGACAGGTACTTCGTCTGATGTGTAGTATCAACTAGGTAGGCCTATTAATCGAAAGACCCGGAAGGAACCGAAAAAAACTTAAATTATAAATGTAAATCATAAGATAGAATTTAGTAATACGTATTTTTAGTTATTGTAAATCTGTAGTTGTAAGAAATAAAAGGCTTTTTTATTTTATTTTATTTTATTTTATTTTATTTTATTTATTTTATTATATCCCTAGGGTTATAACTATATAACGGCTTTATCTATCGTACTGCGACATATACATTTTCACAACTAAATAAATAAATAAACTTAGTACTCAACTACGGCAAATAGTTTTGGAGAAAATAGGCTGTGACAGACAGACGGACGGACGGACAGACAGACGCATGAGTGAACCTAAGGGTATAAGGGTTCCGTTTTTTTTCTTTTGAGGTACGGAACCTTAAAAAGAATAATATTTTATTTCGTCCTTTTCAACTCGGTTACAAAAAATTGTTAAAGGTTTTTATTGAACTTAGCCTTGTAATTTGAAATTGCATCTGTCCTCTCTAAAATAAAATAAAAAAAATTATAAACAAAAAACACTTACATTCTGTTTAGGCGTCAGCGAAATAAGCCTCTTATGGTAGTTTTGCTAAAATAAATGTGAGATCAGTATTTACGTTATCACACATGATTCAGATTCAGATTAATCTTTATTTTCAGAAAAAGGGTTAGTTATAGGTCTTAGAATTAGGTTAATAATTGATCCACCTTAACTTAATCCGCTATCTCAAGCCAGCATGCAAATTCTAAAATTATTCATAAAACTACAACATTCATATATTTTCAAATCATTAATTAGGTATATAGGTACATTTAAAAAACAATTAACTTTTAAATAAATAAAAAAACACTTGTACAATAACCGGGACGACCCGGCTTTATCCCGTCCGGTTTTGACCCGAACATGATCTATGGTTCTACTAATTTTACAGTACATATGGTGCTACTTTCTCGCACTAGTGCGTAAAGTGCACTTTTTCTACATATGTCGAGAGTTTAAAAGGCCAAGGGTACTGTAAAACGTCGTTCGATACACGTGCGAATAGGTAATTCGCAAATCGTGTCGATTTAAAACACTCCCTGCGGTCGTGTTTTAATTTATCGCCACTCGTTTCGAATTTCCTCTTTTTTGCACTTGTATCGAAAATAACTATATTTAACAGGGCCCCCGTGGAAGCACATAATGCCATGGATTTTGGATTCGACTATGGTAGTGCTAAGGGAGTCTTTCCCATTACTAAAAACCCGAGTGTGGATTCCAACACGTCAGGTGAGCCGGGTGGCCGCACGGTGGAAAACTGACGACTCTCAACTGCTAGTTTTATTGGTTTTTGTAAACAAAACACGTTATGGCTAAATTGATCACGTGTGATGTGTTTCGTAAAGTATTGATTAAGTCTTATTTTCTCTAATGTTTTCATAAATTTTGTAACTCCCAGTTCAAACATTAGATAAGGGATAAGGGGTACAGTATTGTGGAATTTATCGAAGCAATTACTTTCAAAAGCATTTTTTTTTTTATAAAAACACCTAAAAGTTATTTTTAAATATTAACTACCGAATGATGTTCCCACCAACATCGGCATGAAGTTGATGATGATTTTTTTTTCATATTTGTTATTATTTTGTACGCAGTGAAGAACCACACACTTACAATAATAAATACTTACTGTTACAGTACTATTTTTAAAAATATTAGTAATCTGAAATAAATTTTTATAATTGCTCTTTTTTATTATGTTTATATTACGTCAAATAATTTAAAACAACGAATAAACACATGTATGATACAACTCGTATGTGTAAACAATAATATTCAAATTTGCAACTCAAGAAGGTTATGAAAATATGTAGAACATTTTATGTACATACATTTATATAGACAGGTACTTCGTCTGATATGTAGTATCAATTAGGTAGGCCTATTAATCGAAAGACCCGGAAGGAACCGAAAAAAACTTAAATTTGCTGTATTTTTTAACTATGGTATCTGAAGCTACATAAACTAATTACAGACATAGATATACCTTATCCTATTGTCAGTACAAAGTTTCAGAGCAATCTAGCTCGTCGTTTTAAAATGAGAGCGGAACTACGCGTGTATGGGGAACCGAGCTTTCCGGGGACCCTTAAAGTTATGCATAATCATTATGGAGAATATTTTTGAAGTGAAACTTCTTATCATCCATTTTCTTCTTCTTTGATTAATTGAGGAAAAATTTGAAGCGATTATACAATTTTTTTTGTTACTTGAAATATTATTTTCTCAACATTTTCAATCAACAGTCAATCAATCAATCAATCAATCAACCAATCAATCAATCAATTCTTTATTCGTTCATCACAGATACATAAATAGGTGGTAACAGTATTCTAAGAAACAGCTATGATGTGCCTTTTGGCGTACGAAATTATTACTTATTATCTAACTGTGTACAATTTTGTTTTTTTACATTATTTACATGGGTAATCAGATTGGCATATGCAATCATAACTGAATGTCAAATATTCATTTTATGCTATGCTAGGAAATAATTATGCTAATATCAATTGTCAATATCATTAATATAATCAGTTACTGTAAAATGGAATGAGTAGGAGCAAAACTGACATCCAAACCTCGATAACATTTTATTTTTACATATGCAAACTGAATGGTGTATATAATAAATGTTCCGGACGTTTGTATTTTAGTTTTTTATTTTATTTTGGGTAGTTCCATTTCATAGCTTTGACGAAACTGGACCTCATCCCGTAGTCCCTCGGAATTGGGTTGAGATGGGTTTTCATACAAAGGTGATTTTGGAAGATTGTTGGATCGTTTTTTTATTATTATGAGTATTACTATAGCTCCATTTTAAATTGGAATACATTATTTTTGTAGCAGTAGCTCTAAAAACCCATCTCACCCCCCTTTTAAACCTTCTCTCCCCATTCATAACCCAACACTCCCCGCGAAACCTACTCACCCCATTTTACGGTAAACTATAATAACACTTAACTAGTAAAACATTATATAATAAGGACTTAAATTTTTGTATTGGTCCCGTTTGCCATGATTCTGGTAAGTTATTAAATAACGCTTTTTTGCATCAAAGCTGTCATAGTCCTACTTACTAATACCGCTGGTTTTGTTGGGCGAAGGGTGCAAGTTCGCATTTCGAAACAAGGAAACAATATAAATTTTGTTACACTTTTTTTGGAAATAGGTATTTACGTCCCTAGTAGTCACTGTTGAGTTTCAAATTCGATATTTTTTGTTTAAGGTAGTTATTTTTTTTCTTAATACTTTAAAAATGTAGGTACTTGTGAAAACGCTCTAAACCCTTCCAAGCTACCTATCCCTTGCCAACGCGCACAAAGCCGTATCGCCGTCTCGTTTTACGGCACTTATATGAGACGCCATCTTGGCGAAGTCAGTTCCCGAATTGATGCTTGACTAACAGCATCGTCTCTAATTTGAATAAATCAAAATGTGTGAAAACTAGCAAAAACTGTTGAACTGGAGTGAATGTGATACACGTGATTGACGCTGAAGTCTTGGTGAAAGTTTTATGAAGTGCTGGCCAGCCGAAGAGACACACAACGAGCTCCAAAGGTATGTGCGCAGGCATTTCTTCTAACACCCTTAATTCTAAGCGTCAAACAAGTACTTCTCGTTAATTTTAGATACAGTCCACTTAATATTTCAATTCCCTTCTGGTGTCTTGAGGGCTCCCATACATATCTCCCCGCATCTTTTTTTTCCGCTTAAATATTGGTATAAAGGCACTACCATATTTTTTGATCCATTCGAGCCGGATCTATATCCATTTGTCATAAATATACCGCTAACTATATGGTCATTGTGTTTACGTAACTGAAATATACTGTCATTTATCCTATTATATCTCCCGCATCGGCAGTTATTTCGTTTTGTTTCCGCTCCGCGTTGCTAAGCACGACAGATCGTAGGTTATTTCCTAATTTATTTTAATTTTATGACAAACATACTTATACACGTGTTCCACTTTTTCTTTGTTCACATTCCATAATTGTTAGCCATCTTGGAAATAGTCTAAATAATTATTTCAATTCATTCGTGATAGTTCGGATTTGTTCGGCTAGTTCATTTATTCCGCTCGTTTCGCACCTATACGATTGCACGTTCCACGGCACAGTTAACGTCACACCGCTCGCTCAAATATTTCGGGTAGAAAAATATTCCGTTCGCTATATAACGTCGTTGACTCGCGGCTTGTATTCGTTAGGTATACCTATTTTTAAAGGGAACTCATTTATTTAAACCGCATATATTATATTCCATTCACATAAATACGTTTAGTCAAATTGCTATACTAAATAGTACACTACACCTGCATACAAATAACTCGTAGGTACACTATTTATTTACGACGTTTTAATTTAGTTTTATTGCAAAACTTATTCATACCCAATAAGAATGACAAAACAAACAAAGAATGGAAAAGGCAGCTCATAGCGATACAAACAAAAATCAGCTTGCCCTCTATACAGTTCGGCGCGATGTTATATACAAGCGCGTAGAAAACATCTTGGAACTTGCTTATAAGGCGGAAACCGATGCTACTCAATATAGGCCATTTCACACGAGTGCATTAAATTTAGATAAATTGCGTGAAGATTACGAAACCGTTTTGGAGTCATATAATTTATTGCAATTACAATTGCACCCTGACTCAGAAATAGATTACGAGTCATGGACGGCCTTTGAGGAAATGTATTGTTATATCAAGCAAGTTCTGATAGATAACGAATCCAAGGTTCCCTCTGAACCGGCAAATTCGTCGAAACCAAAATGCCGCCTGCCTAAATTGGAGTTAGTTTCTTTTGACGGAGATGTCAAAAACTGGCCTTTGTTTTACCAACAGTTTAAAAGTATTATTCACGAAAACGCATCGCTGACTGACAGCGAAAAGGTGTACTATTTAGTTGGCAAATTGACTGGCAATGCAGCAAATGTTTGCTCCGGCTTGCCCACAACCGCGGAAAATTATCCAATAATTTGGAACGCATTAATACAAAAATACGATGATCCACGTTCGTTAGCATCAGCGTATTTTAATCAGCTGCTAACATTTAAACAATTAACCGCAACCAACGCCGCCGGCTTGGATTTATTTATAAATAAATTTAACTCGTCTGTAGAAGCCCTTAAGCAGTTGCACCTGAATGACTTAACCGACTTCATGCTTTTACATTTAGCGCTGCAAAAGTTGGATTCCGATACAATTAAATTGTTCGAAATTACATACCGCAAAGAGAAAATCCCCTCTTATCAAAATTTGATTGAATTTGTTAAAGAACAAAATAAAGTTTTATCTCGTTCGCCAAATGCGACAATTAATAAACCGGTTGATAATTCTGCTAAACAACGCTTGTTACAAAAATCTAAGTCGTTTGTAAACACAGATGTGGCCAATAGCACAAGCGCCAGCGATAAATGTTCATTGTGTAAAAATAAACAACATGAGCATTTATATTCATGTCAATCTTTTAATAAAATGACACCGCACGATAGGTTCAACTTCATAAAATCAAACTCTTTTTGCAATAACTGCTTAAGTGTGAAACATAAGACATTAGCTTGCACTTCCAAGCATCATTGTTCTCATTGTTCGTTAAGACATCATACGATGTTACATTTTAATACGAAAGAGAAATCTCACTGCAACGTTAGTGCAGTGGTATCCGCACCCGCTTCTAATAATTGTTTTCCCGCAATAACAAATAATGTTGTTACTCCCGCACCCGCTACCGCTTATGACTCGACCCCAGCCTTTTCAGCTGTACGGGCCGATAACCCCGCTCAAGCTAATATAGACCCTGCAATTGCCGCAGTTAAGGTCGAAAATAGCTTGCCGCCTCCTCGTGAGGTAATTTCCGCGTCCATCCGCACGATGGCATGTAAGGACAATAGTGGTCCATGCCTAACTACCGCTTTACTCGCAACCGCTAAAATTAAGGTTATTGATTCCTTAAACCGCACGCATATCCTTCGCGCATTAATTGATCCGGGATCAATGTCGGATTATATTACTGTCGCCTGTTGCAATCGCCTTGCGCTTGCTATAAATAAACCGCTACACGCTACTGAAGCCTCTGGCTTGGGAGAAATAGCTCTCGAGACAAAGGGCAATACCGCGCTCACCTTTTCATCTTTATTAGATGATTCACATAAATATTCGATCCGTCCGTTGATAGTAAATCGCATAACCTCACAGTTACCCGACTCGCGCGTAAATAAAGAGGTTATTGATTTTGCTCGCAACTTACCGCTCGCCGACGGTGGCTTTTCGGAACCTGGACCCATAGATATACTCTTAGGGGTTAATATTTATTGCAAAATATTGCTGTCTAGGAAAATTGAGAGTTCGGATCCTACAATACCTACCGCGCTAGAAACGACCTTAGGGTACGTAATAATGGGTGACGCCGCTATAGCTAACCCGCCCACCGCTTCTCGCACGCTTTGCGCGTTTACTAGCGATCCGCTTCATAGGCTCGTTGAGAACTTTTGGGCAGTAGAAGAGATACCTTCGCGTACCTTTTTGAGTCCAGAAGATCAAAAATGTGAAAATATTTACACTTCTACCACTGTCCGTAATACTGACGGCAGTTATACGGTGGACCTTCCGTTTAAAGACAATCCTCAGACATTGGGCGATTCCTTTAATACCGCAAAAAGGCGTTTTTTACTTTTAGAAAAGAAATTCGCTAAAAATCCTGATCTTAAGTCTGGATACGACGAAGTTATTCACGACTATCTTGATAAAGGTATACTCACCCGCGCGTCAACTGATGACGAATCTAATACTCGTGGATTTTATCTACCGCACCACCCTGTATTACGCAGCGATAAAATAAGTACAAAAGTGAGACCTGTCCTAGACGGAAGTTCAAGGACAGATACAGGTTTATCTTTAAATGATATTTTACATACCGGATGTAACCTACAGGCTAATATTTTTCACATTTTATTAAATGTGCGCATTTATAAAACAGCATTTTTCGCTGATGTAAAACAAATGTACTTATGCATTTATGTGAACCCTTCGCACCGCAAATACCAACGGATTTTATATCGGTTTTCTGATACCGACCCGCTCGAAGTGTTAACGTTCACGAGAGTGACGTTTGGACTTCGACCTTCAGCCTTTTTGGCAATTCGGACGTTACGTCAGTTAGCGGCCGATGAGCGGCACAACTGGCCGAATGCAGCCTCTGTGCTCGAAAGAGATGTCTACATGGACGACCTCGCTTCTTCTGCTTCTTCACCCGAGGAAGCTGTTAAGATAGCAGACGAATTGATCGCCCTTTTCAAAGCAGGTGGATTTGATTTACTCAAATGGTCTTCCAATTCACGCGAATTGCTCGAACACATACCTGAGTCGCACCGACAATCTAAATCTATTTCCTTCGACGATGGAAGTACTTTTAAGGTTTTAGGTTTGAAATGGTTACCTGCACGAGACAGCTTTGTTTTTGATATCTCGAGTCCTCCGTCCGTTTGTACCAAGCGCGCCATTCTTTCGGCTACCGCACGCCTGTACGATGTCTTAGGACTCGTCGGCCCAGTTATTTTGTACGCCAAATTGATAATTAAGCAGCTTTGGCTTCTTTCTATCGATTGGGACGAAGAGCCCCCCTCGCATATTGTTAAGCAGTGGCAACAATATTTAGCCGAGCTACCGCAAATATCTCGCCTTAGTTTTCCTCGACATTTAGGCATTGAGATGAGGTCTCAAGTTTCGTTGGTTGGTTTTTCCGATGCCAGCGAATCCGCATATGGGTGCGTAATATATTCCCACGTCGTGAATGGCAACGAGCCGCCTGTGGTCACGTTGCTTTGTTCGAAATCGAGAGTAGCTTCCGCTAAACCCAAAATTACTCTTGCTCGTTTGGAACTTTGCGGGATATTACTTCTTTCTAAACTTCTTAAGGAAGTTCACGACACCATGTCGAATAGGCATAAAATAAATAATATTTTTGCATTTTCAGACTCAGAGGTCGCCTTATGTTGGTCGGTCGCCTCTCCACATAGATTTGACACTTACGTTGCGAATCGCATTTCGCAAATTCAAACCAATATTTCACCTGACAACTTATATCACGTTGCAGGCTCGCAAAACCCCGGTGACTGCGTGTCACGTGGTCTTACTCCTTCCCAATTGCTCCAGCATGAGCTTTGGTTTAAAGGACCCGCTTGGTTATCACAACCTACAGAGTGTTGGCCCATACAAAGATTCGTTCCGAATCGGTCACACCTGCCCGAGGAGAAAACCTTGTCCCACGTGACCACGGAGGTTACAAAAATTGAACATCCTCTACTAACGCTCGCCCTCCGTTGTTCTACTTGGAACAAACTTCTTCGAACTACTGTTTATGTGCTTCGTTTTCTGAAGAAGCTACCGCGAAATGATGTAATTACCGCTAATGACCTAAATACCGCTGAACTTAAAATTATAAAAGCGGTACAAGATGCACACTTCTCAGCTGACATCAAGTCCATTTCTAAAGGACGTAAATGCTCGCTAAAGTTACAGAAACTGTTTCCTTTCCTTTCTGATGGGATTTTACGCGTTGGAGGTCGCTTATCGAACTCATCGCTGGATTATGGATCTAAGCACCCTATAATTCTACCTAAAAAAGGTCATATAGTAGAATTAATAATTGATTGCTATCACCGCAAAAACCTGCATGCAGGGCCTCAGCATTTAGTTGCTATATTAAAAACTAAATTTTGGATTATTTCCTCGCGTCGCATTGTTCGGCACCGCACTCAAAAATGTAACCGTTGTTTTAGGTTGAATCCTAGACCTACTTTTCCTCTTATGTCAGATTTGCCGAAATGTCGTTTAGAGCAATGCAAAGCCTTTATGCATACAGGTATAGACTTTGCTGGACCCCTGTATGTTACTCCTTACCGGAAACGCGGCATACGCAGCGTTAAGGCTTATATATGCCTTTTTATTTGCCTTGTAACTAAAGCCGTTCATATAGAATTGGCCTCAAATCTAACTTCTGCATGTTTCATAGACGCTTTCAAGCGCTTTCTATCGCGACGAGGTCCCTGTAACTTTGTTTACTCGGATAACGGGACGAATTTCGTATCCGCAAAAGCTTATTTTAAAGAGCTTCACGATGTTTTACAATCGGACGACTACTATAAGTCTTTCAGCGACGAGCTCGCGAAACATCGTATCACTTGGAAAATGAATCCTCCTACCGCTAGCCATTTCGGAGGTATATGGGAAGCTAATATAAAAATCACTAAGACCTTACTGTTTAGAGTCATAGGAAAGCAGATCCTAACCTTTCAGGAGATGGAAACCGTCCTTACTCAAGTAGAAGCTTTGCTCAACAGTCGACCTTTGTATGCTTTAAGCTCGGACCCTTCCGAACCGCTCGCGCTTACCCCTTCTCATTTTTTGACCACGTCTCCGTTGGAATTTTTACCCGCGGCTGATTTATCTGATGAACGCCCCGACTTACTGTCTCGGTTTTCATTAATGGACTCGCTAGTGCAGTCGTATTGGAAGAGATTCAAAACGGAGTATTTACATAATTTGCAGCAACGGGAAAAGTGGAATACTCCCTCAAATCCAATTAAAATTGGTACCGTAGTAATATTAAGCGTTGATAACGCCCCGCCTTTACAATGGCCATTAGGAATCATAACCAACGTCTATCCTAATAGCCAAGACGGAGTCGTACGCGTGGCGGAAGTTAAGACGAAGACTGGAACGTATAAACGTCCCGTCATACGGTTATGTCCGTTACCGACTCAATAGTAGTCTTATGTTTAGTTAAGAATCTTAGGTTTAGTTCACGTCTAATATAGACCAATTAAATATAATACTTAAGTTAGCTTAGCTTATTCTTGCGTTTTACGTAACTTACTTAGTTATTAGCACGATTGTTGTGCTTTGTTATTTAAACCTTTTTTCTTTGGTTTGGTTTGTGTTAGGTAAATTTTTTGTTTGAATTTTTATTACGAACTTAGCAAGTAACTTGGCACAATGACCATATGCCGCGATTATATTATTATAGTTTGAGCACTTTTGCTCTCCCCTTCCTTTTCTTTGAAGGGTTCCTTCAAGGCCGGGGGGATGTTGAGTTTCAAATTCGATATTTTTTGTTTAAGGTAGTTATTTTTTTTCTTAATACTTTAAAAATGTAGGTACTTGTGAAAACGCTCTAAACCCTTCCAAGCTACCTATCCCTTGCCAACGCGCACAAAGCCGTATCGCCGTCTCTTTTTACGGCACTTATATGAGACGCCATCTTGGCGAAGTCAGTTCCCGAATTGATGCTTGACTAACAGCATCGTCTCTAATTTGAATAAATCAAAATGTGTGAAAACTAGCAAAAACTGTTGAACTGGAGTGAATGTGATACACGTGATTGACGCTGAAGTCTTGGTGAAAGTTTTATGAAGTGCTGGCCAGCCGAAGAGACACACAACGAGCTCCAAAGGTATGTGCGCAGGCATTTCTTCTAACACCCTTAATTCTAAGCGTCAAACAAGTACTTCTCGTTAATTTTAGATACAGTCCACTTAATATTTCAATTCCCTTCTGGTGTCTTGAGGGCTCCCATACATATCTCCCCGCATCTTTTTTTTCCGCTTAAATATTGGTATAAAGGCACTACCAGTCACGGTAAGTATACAGTGCGAAAAAAAGTAATGGGCCCTGGAGGGAAAGTACCTTAAAATCTTAAGTTTCTCAGTTTACTTGAAGGAAACATTCTGATATATATATTTTTTAAACAAAACTGCTTTCAAATTTTATTTTAAATTAGCTTGTCTTGTCCGGGCATCTTAAAATTAAAAAAATAGATAATATCCATAAAAGACGATAGGACCTAATGTTTCTTGGAGTAATTTTAAATTTAACATGATCTGTATCGAAGAGTGCAAAAAAATAGCGAGCGGTTTTTTTTTTTAATTTTTAGTCGGTTCGATTCCCGGGCGAAACTAAGCGAATTTGAAAAAAATATTTGACAGTTGTTTCTTTTTTAAAATAAAAGAATGTTTCCTTTAAGTAAAATGAGCTAACTTAAGGTTTTAAGGCAGTTTCCCTCCAGGGCACATTCATTTTTCCACACTATACAGTGTGAAAAATGTATGTAAATGTAAGAATAAGAATAAGAAAACATTTATTGCCACACAACAAAAGAGAAATTACGGGAATATATTTACAAATAACATAGGGTAATAATCTAACGGAAGACATCACTAACCATCTAAAAGAAATGCAAAAGCTAGACTCGACGAATGTAAAGTGGAACCATTTTCAGAAGCTTTGCACTACAAAAGCCATCTATCATCTAGGCGTCTAAGTGTCCCATTCGCGACAAAAAAGACACTAAGTGGTGGCAAGGAGATGTCAAACAAAAAATCTATCAAAAGAAAATCCTCTTCAAAAACTGGCAACATAGCAAGGACGATAAAGATCTTGACTTGTACAAAGTAGCAAAAAAGGAAGCAAAACGAGCAGTTGCGCAAGCCAGGGCATCATCAAGGGACGATTTCTATACCAAACTAGAAACCGCCATAACATAACCGATAAAGAAATCTTCCAAATCGCTAAGCAAAGGCATAACAACTCAAAAGATACGAAAACCATCAAGTATATTAAAGACAAAAGCGGCCGACTACTAACTTCCGGGGTGGGTGTCCACCAGGGATCGGCTCTCAGCCCGTTATTATTCAATTTGGTTATGGACCACCTCACGTCGCATATACAACGTCAACCCCCATGGGATTTGCTCTACGCAGATGACATAGTTTTGATTAGCGAAGACGTAAAAGAGCTGCAAAGCATTCTAGAAACCTGGAGAGTAGCCCTAAAGGACGGCGGACTGCGTGTAAGCCGACAGAAGACCGAAGTGATGCACTGCAACTTCAGTGGCGCCAACCTCCGCAGCACAATTTACTTGGACGGCAACTCTCTGAACGAAGTAACGAGCTTCAAATATCTTGGTTCGAACATGCAAAACGACGGATCTATAGATGCAGATATCGTTAACCGTATCAACACTGGATGGTTGAAGTGGCGTGAGCTCACGGGCGTTCTCTGCGATAAACGAATGCCAGTTCGTATTAAGGGCAAAGTTTATAAGGCAGCTGTGCGCCCGGCAATGACATACGGCTCCGAGTGTTGGCCACTCAAAAAAGAACAAGTCGCTAAACTGCATGCTGCGGAGATGAGGATGCTGAGATGGGCTGGCGGAGTAACATTGTTGGATCATATTAGGAATATCCACGTTAGAGGCAGTTTCAGAGTAAGGCCAATCGAAGAAAAGCTCACCGAAAATCGACTACGATGGTATGGCCACGTCATGAGGCGCCCACCAGACCACATGACGAGAAAGGTGCTAGAGATGAGTGAAAAGCCTAGGGGTCGCGGGAGGCCCAAGATAACATGGATAGGTCTTGTAAAAAAGAACCTTAAAGAAAAAAGATTACCACCAGAGACGACCCAGGAGTCCAGGACAGACGCTCCTGGCGACGCCGTATAAGGAGAGCCGACCCCAAGTAAATGGGATATAAGGCTAGGAAGAAGAAGAAGATCATATTATTTTTACAGATATATATATATGCAGGTTAAATTTAGAATAATTAGATTAAACGAAAAATTACATAGTTAAATGTATAGGTAAGAAGGCAGTCGATAGATGTTAGGAGATATACTTTATGATATAATAATAATAATAAATATAATAAGCCCGCAGGGCAGCTGTTGGGGAGTGACGACCCCACGGACCCGAGTGCTCCAGAGAGTCGGCTGACCGACTCCGGCGTCTCCGGCGTGTCTTCGTCGGTCGGAGTGGACCCCAAGGGGTGCAGGACTCTCAGCTATGGCTTGCCTTCATTGGCCGTCCAGAGGGGAGTCGTAAGAGCTATATGCTCCAGGGGTGGAAGTGAAAGATGCATAAGACGCGAGTTGGCACAGTGGCTGTTAACAGTCACTGGGTAGAAAGCGGCGCACACCTCTCGACACCCCTGAGCCGCTCACACCGGTGTTGCTCCTGGTCGTCTTCACGACGGCAGTTTCAGGGGCCCATCTAGTCAGCGGCAAGTCACCACCTGTCTCGATAACCTGCTGCGACCGGTTCATGGGTGTCTATTGTTGGGCCTGAGAACGGGTTCCAGGAGGCGTTCTACATGACATTAAAGCTCTCCAAGGGGCCTCTACGTGTTGGATCTATTTCCCCACGCAAGCCTATCAAAAGACCGGGATTTACTAGTATAGGCCCGTGAAATCCGAAAAGATACAAATAATAATAATATTCTTTATTTTGCACAATGAAACATGATTAAATACAGCAAATTAACATAAAAAAACTAAGCAGCAACAGGCGGTCTTATCACTTAAAAGCGATCTCTTCCAGACAACCTTCAGGTAGTAGAAATTAGCGCAAAGAAGAAAATTGTATAAGGGTAGCAAAAATAAATGGAGAACAAGTACAGGGAAAAAAAACAGCACAACTAAATATATAACAATATCAATACATGGATAAATGTAATATATAAAATAAATATATATACATATATATACACATAGATAGTGATATGTCTATGTATATATATATATATACATAGACATATCACACAACACAGACAGACAGACAAAATCTAATAATTAACGAGTTTGAGGAAGGGACAGATAGTGTATTTTGAGCTGAGCCTTAAAAATAGGGAGTGATTTAGCATGTCTTAGCTCACACGGCAGAGCATTCCACAACCGAATCGCTTGGAAGGTAAAATAATCGTTATAGAATTTAGAAGAAGAAGAAACTTGGGCAAACAGATAATTCTGGGAGCATCTTAAAGAAGAGAGGTATTTGAAGCGCTCCTTCAGGTAAAGTGGGGTAGAGGGGTTGAAGAGAATATCGTATAGGTGAGCTAGAATGTGGGAATTGCGTCGGAAACGTATAGGAAGCCACTTGAGCTGCGAGACGTAGCGTAGGAGACGTGATCATATTTACGCAAGCCATAAATGAACCGGATGCATAGGTTTTAAAGACGTTCGAGTTTATTTAGTTGCTCTTCAGAAAGATCGGGGTAGCTGATATCCACATAATCTAAAATAATACTATAATTTAGCAACTTAATTAATACATACATCAGCATACTATAATAATGAACAAAACAATTATTAAATTAATAATACATTTAGGTATAAATCTAAAATGGGTAGACGCAGAGCATAAGCAATTAAGCGAGCGGTAAAAAGTTACGAAGCCGCCGTAGGGATCCTGTTGCAGCAAACATTTTTCTACTAACCTCATTGAGCTGGGGAGATAGAGTGCGGTCCATAATTATGCCTAGATTTTTAACTTAAAAAGAATAAGGAATCTGTGTGCCGTTAATTTAAATCGTAGGTAAATTTGGAAGAATAAATTCGGGAGATTAATTTTGAACTACCTATAATGATTGCTTGCGTTTTATACAACTACTTAAATACATACATAGTAAACATCCATGACTCAGGAACAAATTAATATCTGTGCTTATCACACAAATAAATGCCCTTACCATACGGCAAGTATCGTACGGATTCGAACCCAGGACCATCGGCTTCATAGGCAGGGTCACTACCCAAGTACCTACCAGGCCAGACCGGTCGTCAATAAGTACTTACAAAAACAATGGATTTGTGTCGTATAAGACGGAAAAGTTATCAAATATTTTCTAAACTTAACAATCAATCAATTGTTATTATCTAACAATATATGAAATACGTAAAAATTAAAACAGAAAATAACTTACATAATTGATTATAACCTGCTGTGAGACATACTAACATTAAATAATTTCACGGTTTAGACTCACTTGTTTTAGTCACTCGCGCGACATGTTTCGGAGAGCCTAGGTCTCCTTTCTCATACTATATATATATATTTTTTAATGTAATAGGGAGCAAACGAGCAGACGAGCCGCCTGATGGGAAGCAGTCATCGCCGCCCATGGACATAAGCAATACCAGAGGAGCCACTTATGCGTTGCCCACCTTTGAGAACCCTAAATACCTGCTTCTTGAAGAACCCCATGTCATAGCGCAGGGGAAACACCTCAGAAGGTAGCTCATTCCATAACTTGCACGTTCTGGGCAGAAACGAGCGAGATGCCCGCTTGTTTTTGGTTTGCCACGTGTCAAGAAAGTGAGGATGAGCTTTGTTTCTTTGGCGGGAGGTGCGGTGGTAAAAACGTGTCGGTGGCACCAGATCAAAAAGTTCTTCAGAACATTCCCCATTGTACAGACGGTAGAACAAGCACAAAGAGCCAACGTCCCTCCGAAGGCTAAGAGGTTCCAAACCGACTGTGAGATCGGGATCGCCAACAATACGAACTGCCCCAGTTCGAAGTGGAAGAAGTGGAGAGTGGAAGTGGGAGAAGTTGGTATTTCGGTGCTCCAGACCAGAGATGAGAACATGCTCCATATGTGGTCGAACCTGCGCTTTGTATAACGAAAGCCGGTGACCTGGTGTGAAGTACTGTTTCGCTCTATTGAGCAACCCAAGCTTCTTAGAGGCCAATTTGGCTTATTGCTGGTCACTTATAAGCTGGTGGTCCTCGAGGTATGCTAGGAGCTGTTTGTTAACCACACGCTCCATCACCTTGGAGAGAAGAGAGGTAATCGCAATCGGCCGGTAGTTGGAAGGGTTTGTGCGATCACCCTTTTTAGGGATTGGATGGACCCAAGCAGTCTTTCAGGATGACGGGCATTTACCTGAGCAAAAATCAATGTATTTGTTAGGCCATTCAGAAAAAAAGGAAAGTTAGCCTGCCTAGGAGGTCTAGGAAAGTAAAGGCCGACATGAGCGAAGGACAATATATAAAATTAAAAAATGTTGCTCTCTCTGTAGTATATGATTACGGCGAATCATATAAAGAAATCGTCATATAGTTTTCTGAAATGTCCACTCATCAATAAAGCGTTTAAAGTGGTTGCAATTACATTAAACTTTTTTTTTTATTCCCAGGTAATGTAAATGTTCGATTATATTGTTTTCCCTATCTGTCAATTAAATTCAAATTTAGGATATCAAAACGATGACTGAGTAAAATGGGATTTGAGCATTATTTCAAATGGAGACCTAGGCTTGCCTGCCTGTTAATTCGCCTGTTTCAGGCGAATTAATATTACATAATGTAAATTCTGGACTTATAAAGAAGTGTTGAAATCAAACCTTCCTATAAAGCATAAGAAAAAAGTACTGTAATTTTCCAAATTTGCCAAATGGCAGCCGATCCTGGACATTAAACAATAGCATAAATATTAAGTTACAATATGCCAAAGAGCTATGGAACGCAGTATCCTAAATATTAAAAGGAGATACATGAAATGAAATCACAAATGTAATAGAATAAGAATAAGAATAAGAAATATTTATTTAGACGCCTTAGAACATTGTAAAAAACTAAAATGGAGATGGGCTGGCCATGTAGCACGCATGAACAAACAGAAATGGGAAGTGACTACTTGGCCCTGGCCACAGAGGACCACAAAATACTCGAAAAAGAGGAAGACCAAGGCAGAGATGGATAGATGAAATAAATAGAGTAGCTGGCAAAGACTACATGTCCAGACCTAACGTTAGAGATGTATGGAATAACATGGAGGAGGGAGGAGGCCTTCACTCGTAGAGAGGTCCCTAATTCAAACTCTATTTATGTATAAATAATTTAATTAAACTGAATGACATTAAGTATATTGTACAATAAAATAACATAATGTATATTTTCAAATCGTATCGTAATCGTATTATATTGTTTAATATAATGATTGATTAAAATTTTAGATAAAAAATAAATTTAAAAGTTATTTAGTAAGTTTAAAATACGAGTGTTAAAGCGTAAAATTTCATTAAATGGGTCAAAATTCTTTTCGTTTTCTAATTTTGTGTCCCCAAAAAATGTGACGGAGTAGACTTTTGTATGAGTTGAAAATTAGCTTATAATTTTTCTCATGTAAAATATACTATAAGTACCTACAGTTAGAAAGTCAAGCAATAGCACTCGACTTTTTTATATTATTTTATAGAATCCAAAAAAACAAGCGTGGCCGGGTCCGGGTAGCCAGAAACGAGATAAAGAAAATAATATTGACTAAAAATCAACAATTCGACGAGATATGATTTAAATTTAAAGCTTTTATTTTATACGTACTGACGACAGCTCTGCTGCAATAAATATATATAAGCTACATGCCCAATTCACGAGCTAGTGGAGCCCAGGCGCTCAGGGAGGCAATGGTCGAACGCATGAACGTGTCACTGAAGGCAGTCTCCGATTGGGGTGAAGCCAATTTGGTGGTTGCGTTCAATGCTAGTAAGACTCAGGCGTGTCTTACCTCCGCTAAACGGAGTCCATTCCATCTCACTCCTACTTTCCGAGATGTATCCCTTCCGTTAACCGACCATCTTGAGCTACTCGGAATCTCACTGACCTCAAAACTCAACTTCGGCCCGCATATCGAGTCGAAAGCACAGTTAGCGGCAGGAAAGCTAGGCATCCTCAACAAGGTGAGGCAGTATTTTACATCTAGGCAGTTGCTCGACCTTTACCAAGCACAAGTCCGATCGTGTGTAGAATACTGTTCTCATCTGTGGGATGGCTCTGCAAAGTACCAGCTTGAGGCGCTCGAGTCAGTTGAGAGGAGGGCCAAGAGAATCATCAATGACAGCAATCTGACGAATGCTCGACTCCAAAGTCTGGAGCATCGTCGCAAGGTTGCCAGCCTGTCGAACTGCACAAGCTTATTCCTCCGTCCCATTTTTACCATCGGACTACAAGACAAACGGCACTCCGGCATCGCTTCATGGTAGGAACTCCAAAAATACGCACGAAGCGTTTTGCTTCCACATTTCTTATGCGTACTGCCAAGGAGTGGAACGCCCTGCCCGAGTCTGAGTTTCCGCATGAGTACAATCTGGGGCTCTTCAAGGCAAGAGTGAATAGGTATCTCATAGGTAAGCGTGCTCCACCGTAGACCGCATCGTCACTTACCATCAGGTGGGATCGTGGTCAAACGCCTGCCTATTCATCATTAAAAGAATTTTCAAATCTAAATTAAAATATTGTCAAATTAATCAAGATCAGATCCGAATGGATATTATTGCGCAGCTACATTCTAGTAAAAAATTTGGTAAATTTTGGAAATCAACTAATAAATTAAACCCTAAGGCGGCCTTGCCTGTGAGCGTAGCTGGGCTGCATGAGCCGAGTGATATAGCCAATGCGTTTCAGCGACACTTCAAGGTAGAATCACCGCTGTCCCCCCCGTCTCATAGGTGCGATGCTGTGAGTCATCCTGAGGTAAATATTGTGAGATTCTCTGCTAAACAGGTAGCTTCAGTTATTAATAAGATGGTGCGAGGGAAGTCTCCCGGGAAGGATGGCTTAAGCATAGAGCACTTGAAGTACGCGGGTGTACACCTACCAAGAATTCTTGCATTGTTTTTTAACCTTTGTTTAAGTCATAGTTACCTGCCGGATGAACTTATGCACACAGTAATTGTCCCTATTGTAAAGAACAAAACAGGTGATGTTTCTGACATGTCCAACTACAGGCCCATCTCGTTGGCCAATGTTATTGCTAAGGTGCTGGACAGTCTGCTAGACAAACAGCTGGCTAAGCATATCCGCCTGCACGACGCTCAGTTCGGCTTCAGACCTGGCCTATCCACCGAATCTGCCATCCTATGTCTGAAGCAGACTGTCCAGTACTATACGGCAAGAAAAACGCCTGTATATGCCTGTTATTTGGACCTGTCAAAAGCATTCGACCTCGTATCTTACGACGTGCTGTGGCATAAGTTACAATCTGATACGGATTTGCCGTATGAAGTTACCTCGTTGCTTAAATACTGGTACGGTAACCAAGAAAATTGTGTGAAGTGGGCTGGAGCGTATTCGATGACATATAGGTTGGAGTGCGGGGTGAGGCAAGGGGGGTTAAGTTCACCCCGCCTCTTCAACCTGTATATGAATCGACTGCTGGAGGAGCTCAGCAGTGCCAGTGTGGGATGTTCCATAGACGGAGTGCGCGTTAATAACATCAGCTACGCGGATGACATGGTGCTGCTGAGCCCCTCAGTGAGTGGTTTAATTAGTTTATTGCGCAAATGTGAGTCGTATGCAGAGGCCCATGGGCTCAAATACAATGCAAACAAAAGCGAGTTTATGCTGTTTAAAGCGGGTAATAAGACCTACAGCGTGCCCCCTGTGACTCTTTGCGGAACTCCTTTGGCACAAGTTAAGCATTTTAAGTATTTGGGCCACTGGGTCACTGAAGACATGTGTGACAATATGGATATCGAGAGGGAACGCAGAGCGCTGGCGGTGCGCTGCAATATGCTGGCTCGTAGGTTTGCACGATGTACTGAAGAGGTGAAGGCTACGCTTTTTAAAGCATATTGCCAGTCCTTCTACACGTGCAGCCTGTGGACCAGTTATACGCAGCGGGCATACAGCGCCAGCTCGAATACCATCCTCTGCACGTTGGCTGACCGGTGGGACTCACCGTGGCTGAAGCACTGGGTGCAGCTACATGCCCCATTATATGAAATTCTATTTTAATATTATGTTTGTACTAACCCTAGATTTAAGTATTAGTATGTATGTTACTAACACATTATGGACTTATTTGTTCGAAATAAATTATTATTGATTGATTGATTGATTGATTGATTAAAAAAAAAAATAGTAAATTGTTATATGTATGTCTGTTGTTTGTACCTATATTATGAGTGTACTTTTCCAATGTTTTATAACAGTAATAACACAAGAAAATTAAAAAAAAACTGCGGAAATATTTCGTGTAGTTTTGAAAATCATTAAATTGATGTCATTAAAGGTTAAACGAACTATAAGTAGGACTACCTTGTTTTTATATCGGGCGAATAGTTTTTTGGCTGACTGAAAAAAATAAGTTAAATAAATGTAGTTCAATAACGTTGTTTTTAGGGTTCCGTACCCAAACGCGACTCTATTACTAAGACTCCGCTGTCCGTAAGTCTGTCTGTCACCGGGCTGTCTCTCATGAACCGTGATAGCTAGACAGTTGAAATTTTCACAGATGATGTATTTCTGTTGCCGCTATAACAGCAAATACTAAAAACAGAATAAAATAAATATTTAAGTGGGGCTCCCATACAACTAACGTGATTCTTTTGCCGTGTTTTGCGTAATGGTACCCTTACCCTTGGTTACCTTTCGTGCGCGAGTCCGACTCGCCCTTGGCCGATTTTTTTTAAATAATAATCCGCGTTTTTACTTAGTGTTCTGAGCAGTACTCGTACAATGAGTCACTGACAGTGTCAAAACTGACATATACTTTCGCTAACTTCTACGTAATTTACTTTCTATACATCTCGCTTGAACGAGTACGAGCAAGATGCAAAGAAAGTAAGTTAAGTTCTCGATAGCGTTTATGTCCGTGCCAAACTAGTGGTAGCCACACTGTTCTGAGCGAGCAAAATGAGTTCGTTTTGAAAATGGAAACAGTTTGGACCCGGGTATGACCTTAAACGGCTTAAACTACGTCCAAAAGAGAGGCAGGGGCACTGTGAATGTCATATCCGCTGTGCTGTGCCCTACCACACAACGCGATATGACATTCCAGAACTAGAGCAGACCCCAACTCCTCAGTCCTTCCCCAAGGACCTCCACCTTAAGGATGACTCACGTTAGACCGGGCCGTGTCCGGACCGGAGCTTCCGGCGCTTCGTTTTCTATGGAAAGCATCACGTGATCACCTGTCATGTCATAGAAAAGTTAGCGCCGGAAGCTCCGGCCCGGACACGCCCCGGCCTAACGTGAGTCATCCTTTACTCCTCTTACAGAAAACCGCAGCCAAATAACACTAGACCCTACTCATAGTGTTGTGTTCCTGCCGGTGAGTAAGGTTGCCAGAGCTCAACGAGGGTGCGGGGTGTTAGGGTCGGCAACGCGCATGTATCACTAATACGGATTACGGACCACTGTTGCACTAATATGGAAGAGAGAGAGAGACGCACCGATTGTCACCTTGGCCGGCAGTAAGCATTTCATATGGTTCAACAAAGCAAAATAATTATACTAATTAAAAGTAAACACTAAAAACGCTTTCAAATCGCGTGCATTAATACTTACCAGTGCAGTATCTCTTGCTTCTTGCATAGTCTATAAACAGAAGTGCAATAACACTATTATAAACCTCTGACGAAAACAATGTGAACACTAATGGGGGGGTTTGATTGGATAAGTACCACAGAAAAAGTACTAACAATGAGTTATTATTATTTATTACTATAGAGAAGCCAAACAATGAAATTGTCGCAATCGCAACCTGTACCACGCGACCAAATCATCGTAATTTAAGCGTCGTTAAATTCATGGCGGTTACGCGTTTAGATCGCGAGATTCACGCTCCGCTTCTGTGGTTTGTTCTCAAAACAACAACAAATCATGGCGGGCATACTGGTTTTCTGTGCCGGTAGTTAGTAATATAATAAAGTTTAATAGGTACTAATAAAGAGTTGAATGTTGCGTAATCATAGATATTATTTTTTTCGTCTCGCGAAATTCTACAGCATCTGCTGACAATAAGTATCTGCTCGTCATCTCTGCATTACTGTTGATGTAGTTTTTACCGCCGCTGTATCAGTCAATTTCTATGATAAAATGAGTAACGTTCCCGCCGCGTTAAGGATGACTCACGTCACGTTAGACCGGGCCGTGACCGGCACTTCGTTTTCTACGGAAAACATCACGTGATCACATGTCATGTCATAGAAAAGTAAGCGCCGGAAGCTCCGGCCCGGTCACGGCCCGGTCTAACGTGAGTCATCCTTAATACACTAAGGAAATTGACAGATACAGCGGTTGCAACAGTACAGCTAAATGTAGTGAATATAAACCTTTACCATCGTATTTTTACGGAAACGTACGTTTACGTTACCGTAAACTTGACGTGCTATTTCAGTCAGTCTCAGTATAAAAAGCACTGATGTTGACTGAAGTAGCATGACAAATACGAACGTTTCCGAGAATAGATGGCAAAAGATTGTTCACGACAACTGTAATGCAACTGCATTTGACATTCAAACGTCACCTTACCTTAGCGCTTTTTAATCCTGTCAAAAGTTCTGGCTTGCGCTGTAAAGTGAAACAAACGATTAAAATGAAGTAATTCTAGGATAAAATGTAAAATACCTACTAGTGTCTACCGTAGAAACTCATTTAAATTAATATAATAGGGTTTTCTCCTACTAGTCAAGTCAGTTTCTTTTTTAGAACTGTCAAAACGATATGCTATTTGCTAATATCTAATATGTTTTTTTGCAGAAATCGCGAAGCGTCTGGTTGACGTAACTGGTGACCGAAGAGCTGGCGGCTTCCTCGCACAACCTATCAGCATTGCGATACAGCGAGGAAATGCCGCCAGTATCCTTGATACAATGCCTCAAGGGCCTATTTTAGATTTAAGCTAGTTATTAATTTCGTTTACGTAGTACCACTATATATATTTTGTATGTAAATGAAGAGTTGAAAAAAAAATGTAATTTATATGAAACATTACACAATGACATCACGGTCAACTCGCCTACTTTTTACATTTCTATACGACTTATTAAATAGAACTTGTGTTTAAAAATAACTGCTATCTATATTTTTGTAATAATAGGGTATTCATCTACTAGTTAAATCAGTTTCTTTCTTAGAACTGTCGAAACGATTTGCTAATATGAAATTTATATGAAACATTACACAATGACGTCACGGTCAACTCACCTTCTTCTTATATTTCTATCCGATTTATTAAATAGAACTTGTGTTTAAAAATAACTGCTATCTATATTTTTGTAATAATAGGGTATTCATCTACTAGTTAAATCAGTTTCTTTCTTAGAACTGTCGAAACGATTTGCTAATATGAAATTTATATGAAACATTACACAATGACGTCACGGTCAACTCACCTTCTTCTTATATTTCTATCCGATTTATTAAATAGAACTTGTGTTTAAAAATAACTGCTATCTATATTTTTGTAATAATAGGGTATTCATCTACTAGTTAAATCAGTTTCTTTCTTAGAACTGTCGAAACGATTTGCTAATATGAAATTTATATGAAACATTACACAATGACGTCACGGTCAACTCACCTTCTTCTTATATTTCTATCCGATTTATTAAATAGAACTTGTGTTTAAAAATAACTGCTATCTATATTTTTGTAATAATAGGGTATTCATCTACTAGTTAAATCAGTTTCTTTCTTAGAACTGTCGAAACGATTTGCTAATATGAAATTTATATGAAACATTACACAATGACGTCACGGTCAACTCACCTTCTTCTTATATTTCTATCCGATTTATTAAATAGAACTTGTGTTTAAAAATAACTGCCATCTATGTTTCTAATAACTTTCTTGTGATTTATTTCATGCATGGTGTGAGATAATTTATTTTAAGTACAGTCGAATCACGCACACACGCACACACACACAGTCACAGTCTATAAGAGTTGCATAAGTTCTTAGTTGATGTAGGTATTCAGTAACTAAATTAACATCTAGCTACGAAAACTATTTTATGTAGTTTTATGTTTGTATACCTCTAGGTCTTCGAACAACGTAAAGAGAGTAAAGACTATACAATTGTTACGTTTTTAAATATAACTCTAGAAAAACTAACCGTGAATCATTCAAAACTGTTATAGTAGGTAGTATGTTTGTATTAATAATAGCAGAATACTTACCACCAACTGTAAAATGGAATATATATAATATATATTTTTTAATTAAAGACTATAAACAAACGAACAAAAATCCACGCGGGTATACGGGCGGGTAACAGCTAGTTTTCTAAGATCATCCGTTCAGTCGTGATTTTTTTATTATTAATTTAAGGCATGGACTTTTTCTTGACCTACTTAGATATCCTAGTAACTCAATTTCTTGAGGTTCAACTTAATGACCTTGAATGACGATACTAATTACTTATGCATTTTTTCCGCAGATTCATTTTAACCCTTTGAACGTCATCTGTCACACACAAGAACGTCATACACAGCTTGTTGCGAACGCAACCTTTTATTTGTATAATGCAGTAGCTAAACGCAGCCGTCGGGGTCGGTTAGTACGCGGAGGCTTTTATTTGTATAATGCAGTAGCTAAACGCAGCCGTCGGGGTCGGTTAGTACGCGGAGGCTTTTATTTGTATAATGCAGTAGCTAAACGCAGCCGTCGGGGTCGGTTAGTACGCGGAGACTTTTATTTGTATAATGCAGTAGCTAAACGCAGCCGTCGGGGTCGGTTAGTACGCGGAGGCTTTTATTTGTATAATGCAGTAGTAGCTAAACGCAGCCGTCGGGGTCGGTTAGTACGCGGAGGCTTTTTTAAAGTATAAGGTTACGTTAGGTACAGTTGATGAAACGGTTAAAAAGTGTAGCAGTGGTGGTTATAGTATGGAGGCTGATGCGAGAGTGATCAAGCGAAATTGAACAGAAAAAAGGTGGTTTAAATTTAGGTGCCTCTAATTGGCCGCGATACAACTGATGTGGAGCGCTCCTATTGGTGCTTTAAAAAAGCCTCCGCGTACTAACCGAGCCCTACGGCTGCGTTTAGCTACTGCATTATACAAATAAAAGGTTGCGTTCGCAACACAGCTAATATCTCTGGTTTCAGCCCTTCATACGTCGTGGGCGCCGGGCACGCGTTTAGTTCGCGAGATTCACGCTCCGTGGTCGGTTTGTTTGTTGTCAAAGCGACAGCAACTCATGGCGCCAAATACTGGTTCTTTGTGCCGGTTCTATACGTTGGTAATAATAGTTCAATGGCTTCAGCTAGCAAATATAAATCATACCTACTGGAAACGTTGCATGTTACTTTGACAACTTACGCCGGGCAGTACTAATAAGCGTTCTAGGCGTCACGGGCAGAAGTTCATACGACGCCTTTAAGGGTTCTTGGCGTTCAAAAGGTTTTAAAGTAGCGTATTACATACGTTAAAGCTATTAATTTATTAAAAAGTACTAGTTTGTTATAATATATTTATATATAACTTACTTGTTCGAGTCGCGCCTCACTACCCTCAAGTATATCCAAAACATCCTCACGTGTTAGGAGGGGTATGGGTCCACTCTACACAAACAAAAATTAATGTATATATAATGTAATTCAGCCTACATACTTCCCACTGCGGGGCACAGATCCTCCTCTCATGCGCTAGAGGGCTTGGGCTATATTAACCAGCGGGCTGAGCACGGTAGCATTTTTATCGCCTGTCACCATACCTGTCACGTTCTAACAAGTAT
This sequence comes from Cydia strobilella, assembly GCF_947568885.1. Taxonomy (NCBI): domain Eukaryota; kingdom Metazoa; phylum Arthropoda; class Insecta; order Lepidoptera; family Tortricidae; genus Cydia; species Cydia strobilella. Next base: position 2,072,670 of record NC_086063.1, on the reverse strand, counting down.
GTAAGTGCGAAAGTGACGGGCTGACGGGCATAGTGACAAGCGATAAAAATGGAAGCATGCTGCGATCGCAGGAGAAATAAAGAACGAATAATAATTCATAAAAAAATATAAGCTGGGGCTTGGATTTAACGTCGCTTGTAATTTTGATTCGATAGCGTGACGAACGTTCGCATTAGCGTTATGTCTATTTTTGCATGGGATTTTGAACAGCGCGCCAAGCGGGACGTTATGGCAACTCAATAGCCCATACAAAATTGGACGTAGTTACGCGAAAACGTTCCAACCCACAAGTCACTCGAAAATGAGTTACCATAACCAGGGTACTATTTTTGACATATTACATCATGTGCACACAAAGATGCTAGTATTTTAAGGTTAGTTTCATCAATAAAGTTTGACCCAAATGTTCCAACCCACCATTATGCCAAGGACGTGTACTCAAAATAAAGTAAAAACATTACATGCATACTGAAACATATTGTTAAAAACTCTTAATAGAATAACATATCGTTATAATGTTCCACTTGTCTTGGAACATTATACTAAATTCATAAAACGCACATTTAATTGTTTCTTAAATGATCCATGTGGGTTGGAACGTTTTTGCAAAATCTTTATACATTTTTTATTCCTGCAAAAATGTTCCATGTAATTTGAAACCTTTTAGATTAATCCATACTGTTTTTTTAAGCTGCGAAGACTGTTCTAAATAAATTGGAACGTTTTATTATAATATATTATTTTCTAATTTTTTGCTATAAACGATCCACATATACTTGATCCATTTTTGCTATTAAATATGTTCGAGAGAAAAAAATATTTTTTACCAAAACTAATAACTATGGTATATTTAAGTTTATGTATTTAGTCAAAAGAATCAATGGACTATTTACGATAAAGGTGGCAACATTATTACTCTTTGCTCCCGTAAAATGACAGCACCAACGAAACGCACATGTGAAACGAAACGCCGCCGCGGACCTACTTGTCATCGTAGTGTGAAAACAAATGCCGACAAAGTAAGACGTGCTGCCGTGTTGTCTTCTTTTGTTAATATAATAAGTTTAAGTAAATTGAACGTAGTTACGCGAAAACGTTCCCACCCACAGCGACCCCATTTTGAGATAAACGCAATTTTGTGTTTTAGTGGTACACTTTTTCCCTGTAATTATTTCAGGCAAATACTATTGGTTTTACTGTGGAATGCCAAACTGGTTATTGAATGATATGCATATTTTTTGTAAATACATAATACAAGGGGCATATAAATAGGTAAAACGAGTTTGAAACGTTTTTGCTAAATTTAATTTTGTATGAACCTTGTTAAATAGCAATTATGCATAAACGTTCCAAAACGAATTTAAGTGTATTATTTTATAAATATATCTAAAATAAATTTAATATGTAAAATAATAAATAACAATGAGGAACATACAAAAACAAAAAAAAAATGAAAATGTATTACAAAAAAAATAGGACGTGATCTTTTGAGCTTAGAACCTATGCCAAAAATTAGCTGATATGGTTCCAAAAGTTATCAAAAACTTATATTAAACATTCAATCATCATCATATTCTATGATCTCGAAGTCCGGAACTCCACCAAACCCATCAACATCATCAGTAGCTTCTTCATAACATCAATATTATTAAAACCTGTAAAAAAGTTAAACCTCTTCAAGTTTACAAAATGACAAAGACTGATTTTTTTAGTTCAACTAAACTGGAAAAGAAGATTATCAATAGGAAGAAGTTTACAGACTCATCTAAAGTTAGTTGGCTACATACAAAAGAAATTAAGTTGGATAAAGATAAAATGTTTTCTATTTTTATGCGGTCTACGATGGATTTCATACATAAATACATACATACATATAATCACGCCTATTTCCCGGAGGGGTAGGCAGAGACCACGGATTTCCACTTGCTACGATCCTGACATACCTCTTTCGCTTCCTTCACTTTCATAACATTCCTCATGCACGCTCGCCGGTTTAGGGTGCTCTTGACCTGGCCTTTCTTCAGGATTTCCCCGATCTGATCAGAGAAAGTCCGCCGAGGTCTGCCCCTTCCAACTCCCGTTTCTACCTCTCCCTTATACACTCTCTTTGTTAGCCTTCTTTCACTCATTCTTTCCACGTGTCCAAACCATCTCAACATACCTTTCTTAATTTTTGTCACTACATCTTCGCTCAGTCCACACTTTTCCCTTATCACACTGTTCCTAATTCTATCTTGTAATCTCACACCACACACACTTCTCAACGCTCTCATTTCCACTGCATTCACTTGGCTCTGATGCCTCTTCTGCCATACCCAACTTTCGCTACCATACATAAGTGTAGGCACCAGCACCCCTCTATGCACAGCCAACCGTGCCTTTTGCGACACCTTCGTTGACGACCAATGAGTTGAAAATTGATAAAAGAATGAAGCGAGAACTGCAATACATAAAAGAATCTGATTTTTGTTTATTGTGGCCTAATGGCAAAACGAGCGATGGAAAAGAGCATGCTAAAGCTAAGGAAAATACATAAAGTCAGAAGTGAACGCATAAGAAACAAAACGAAAATCACAGATGCACTAAAATATGCACTTAAAATAAAATGGCGATGGGCCGGCCATGTAGCAAGATACACAGATGAACGGTGGACAAAAGAAGCGACTCTATGGAAAGGTCCCGACGTAAAAAGAAAGGCAGGACGACCACGAAAGCGATGGAGCGACGACATAGTAGCCACGGCCGGTCTAAGATGGCTAAATAAGGCAAAAAACAGAGACGAGTGGAACAAATTGGAGGAGGCCTTTACCCAATAAAGTGGGGTTTCTATCAACTTTTAGTTTTAAATACATAAACATAAAAATAAGTAAAATAATTATACTAACCGAGTAAAATAAGTTTTAAAAAGCAAACATATATATATATATATATTAATTAATATAAATATAAATATAATTAATATAAATTAACAATATTAAGTGTTACCAAGTTTGTAAGTAGTTGATAAGAAAATAAAAAGGCTTTTTATTATTATTTTATAATGGCAAACCGATTGCTCCAGCGAAATTAGTGGACTTACAATCCATGTACCACTACCTACCTGAGGATTGCCTTCAATTTTATAGAACGCTTCAAAGTTCTGAAGAAGCTACTGATGATGTTGATGGGTTTGGTGGAGTTCCGGACTATGAGATCATAGAATACGATGATGATTGAATGTTTAATATAAGTTTTTGATAACTTTTGGAACCATATCAGCTAATTTTTGGCATAGGTTCTAAGCTCAAAAGATCACATCCTATTTTTTTTGTAATACATTTTCAATTTTTTTTTGTTGTTTTTGTTTGTTCCTCATTGTTATTTATTATTTTACATATTAAATTTATTTTAGATATATATTTATAAAATAATACACTTAAATTCGTTTTGGAACGTTTATGCATAATTGCTATTTAACAAGGTTCATACAAAATTAAATTTAGCGAAAACGTTTCAAACTCGTTTTACCTATTTATATGCCCCTTGTATTATGTATTTACAAAAAATATGCATATCATTAAATAACCAGTTTGGCATTCCACAGTAAAACCAATAGTATTTGCCTGAAATAATTACAGGGAAAAAGTGTACCACTAAAACACAAAATTGCGTTTATCTCAAAATGGGGTCGCTGTGGGTTGGAACGTTTTCGCGTAACTATTTAATGACACTTAAGGCAAACTCGTACGTCACGTCACGCTATCGAATGAAATTAACACTAGGGGAGCGAATGGTCGCTAGAACCGAGTTAAAATCTACTGTATTAAATTTTAAAATATGTAGTACTATGTTTGTACTATAACAGCAGAATACTTACAGTGTCCTGTAAAATAAAATATATCAAAAATCGGATGTTGACTAACAGGCCAATTCAAACGTATATACAGACATAAGTATTATATTTAATTTATGTTTTTTAGCTATCATGCGTCTAGCCCGTGCGGACGTTATAAATGTACGAACATTTACATGTTCCGTACGTGGCAGTTTGGCACAAATTTCATTTTTGGTACAAGCTTTTATCGCTGTCTGTACTTTTTTCCACAGGCAACTAATAAGTACTCATCGAGACAGTTCTAATAACCCCAAACACAATTAGTTCCCATGGCCACTTCCTGTATCCATCACCAGATCAGCTACATGTCATCATAATAAATAAATAAAATGCATTTATTTCAGACGAATAAGTGTCCATAGTTTGTTAGTACCAAAAAATACTTAAATACCTATATTAGTACCTAAACCTAAGTGAAGCGAGGACCAGTGCCTGATTAGGCCACTGTCCCACCTCCCCGCTACTACGCTCAGGAGGCTGTGGCGGCTGTCGCGGACTCACGGCGCGCAGCGCTTGCGCAGCGTCGCATGGAAACCGTCGACGTGTGCGTCAGCGAACATGCCAGACGCGCTGCAATGCCGCGGCAGCCGCAACAGCACCCTGAACGCGTCATTATATTGAACCCGCAATGTATAGAGCGAGCGCTGCGGCCGCTGCGTGTATCTCGACCATAAGCTGCAGGTATACAGTATATTGCATTTGTCATCCGATTTACATATGTATTAGGTATCCGAAATTTCAGCTCACACGGAAATCGGGAAGTGGGTCCAATAAAGCTTCCAAAAGATTTCTTATCTCAATAAAACAGCAGCATCATTAGAGGTAGTGCTTAGCTTGAGTCTTTCCAAATGTTCCAATGTCTAACACCAGTTGGCGCCACTGTAGATGTAGGTCCAGATAAAAGGATCTCAAAATTCTTCTATGCTTATTTTTAAAAAAGGTATTTTAACGTCCAAATGTGTCATATTTTCAACCTGATTAATTTTGCATATAATAGTTGGCACTTTTTATAAATCACTAACAGTTATTGAGCTATATCTATTGTTTACCATGTTTAATCAAAGATGGACAAAGATATACCACAATTATTAAATTAAATAATTATTTAATTCAGAAATACAATTTCCATATTATATTAGTAACTTATACTATTAACTTTTAAACTATGTTTAAAGTTTAAATTATGAATAAGGAGTGAAAATTCCCGATAAAAAAGTTTGAAATCCCCAAAAATTTGACATTTTGAAAGACCTCCATCTACACTAGCGCTCCCAGCGGCGAAATTAAACGCGGTACCCCTCATTGCATTGCGATACCAATTCACAGAAAATGCAGGCAGCCTCATTGGCACAATGCCGCGGGGGCCTTATTTACGTAGACGTATTTTGAACCGACTTCGATTTCATAGGAGGGGATTCTGTATTCGGTTTGGTGTTTTTAGGGTTCCGTACCTCAAAAGGTACCCCTTATAGGATTATTTTGTTGTCCATCCGTCCGCGTGCAACGCGTCCGGGAACGCGTGGAGTAGTAGTAGGGTTAATAATGAGCAAAAATGTATGGAGCAGTATGCACTTTAGTCTCAGGCGATGCCGCTTGGCACGATTGTTCCCGGTAGCCACGAGATCGTACCGTCCATACCTCCCCAAGAGGGGGGGTGAAAGGGTCCAATCTATGCTATATTTCTTCCTGTTCTTAGCAACTAGGGCAAGTTATACATCATTTTAGTATAATTTAGGGACAAGGAATTCATTTTTGAAATAATTATTAAACGTTTCTAATAAAAAAATCATTATTGTACAAAAAATTAAATTGTTATGTAGTTTTTGTGATAATTTTGGCTGTTACAGTCACAGTGTGGCGATTTGCACTAAATAAAAATTGGATATTGTAGCCCATTTATTCATCATTCTGAAAAATATCACTTTAAACTAGGCACTAATACATTTTAAATCACATTTACAACCGGGTCTATCGCGAATTTATTTTGTTACGTTTCGACACAGGTTACTCTGGTCGTGGTCGCGGCTAACTGACGTCCCAGCTAAATGTCAAAACAGAGATTTGTGTAACCTGTGTCGAAACGTCGGTAAATAAAGGTAACTAAATAAATTCGCGATAGACCCGGTTGTAAATGTGATTTAATATGTGTTCAAACCGCGAAAGTTTTAAATGTTATAATAATACATTTTCTCGTAAAAAAAAATATACCGCGTGGCGGTGACGATTTCCATACAAATGGGAACATGCCAAAGATTAAAAATGTTTACAAAAACATTGAATTTGGCATTTTAAAAGTATAAATATGTATAATGTTTTAATGTGATTATCTTCGGTGGTTTAGATTGTATGATGTCCGAAAGTAAGCAGAGTAAAGTAGAGTTTTATTAAGTAGATATTGAAATGTATACTTAGGCTATTATGAAATAAAATGTCTCTAACTCAAACACGTATTTTGATCCTAAACTACGGAAAATTTTATGTTGAAATTTTGAAAATCGATTAATTACAATAGGTACAAGTTAGTTATAAACTAAAATTTTAAAATATCAACCCTTTAGGCGGTGAAATGGTAGGGGGGGGGGGTGAAAGTTTGTATGAATAAACGACAAATTTGGTACCTTAAGAGGGCAAAAGCTCATGGAAAAATCAATAAAATATAATATTTATAACACTGATTTAAACTTTCACGATTTTTACTCACTATTATTCACAACGACGGGACTTAATCGCGTAATATAATAATAATAATAATAATAATAATAGCCTTTATTTACAATCATTCTTTAAATATAGTTACAATAATCTTATTTATTTATTTGACACCGGTACGTGAAGATTGTCTTGCTGTCCAGCATAGGCCTCCCCTAGAGTACGCCACTGAATGCGATTCAGCGCTTGTCTTTTCCAAGTAATTCCCGCTATTTTCTTTATATCGTCTTCCCATCTACTTCGTTGTCTCCCTTTTTTTCTTTTGAATTGTCTCGGGCACCACTCTGTTACTTGCCTAGACCATTTATCCTTACTACTTCTAATCATATGGCCTGCCCACCTCCATTTTAGTTTTTTAATGCAATAAGTGATATCTGTAATTCCAGTTTTGTTCCTTATAGCATCTAGTCTTATTTTATCTCTTAGTTTTATGTTTAGTAAGCTTCTCTCCATACTGTGTTGGCAAGTTTCTAATTTACGTATGCTATGATTAGTTAAGCTCCATGTTTGGCATCCATATGTCATTACAGGTAGTATACATGAATTAAATATTTTGCTCTTCGCTTTCATTGGCATGAGAGGGTTTTTTACTACCTCCTTGAGAGACCAGTACCTTTTCCATGCCAAAGTGATTCGGTTGTTTATTTCTTTCATTGTAAGGTCTATTGGCGATATGATCTGTCCAAGGTATGTGTATTCGTTCACATAATCTATATTTTGGCTGTTAACAATTATAGGGATGTTTTCCGAGTTTGACATTATTTTAGTTTTCTCAGTGTTCATTGATAGCCCTACTTTATCACTTTCATACACCAGTTGTTTTAACATCTTTTGTAAGCTTTTTGGATCTTCAGAAATTATTATTAGATCGTCTGCAAACCTCAAGTGGTTTAGTCGCTCTCCATTGATATTTAAACCGTAATTTTCCCACTGGAGACGTCTAAACACTTGTTCTAGAACAGCTGAGAAAAGTTTTGGTGACAAAGGATCGCCTTGCCTTACTCCTCTTTTTATCGGGAAATATTCTCCATCTCTTTCAGTTCGTATTTTTGCTTTCATGTTCTTATATATGTTGGTAATCAGTCGCACATACTTTTCCTCCACTCCTTGTGTTTCTAAAGCTTCCCATATTGTTGCGTGTTTTAAGGAGTCAAATGCTTTGTTATAATCCACGAACGCAAGGTAAAAGGTAATATTGTATCGTAATCGCGTAATAGTAGATTGTTAACCAAGAGTTGAAAGGCACCCATCTTCGTCGAGGTTGTTTGGCGCTCGAACGCAGTGAGAGCGCCAATAGTCCGAGATGGAAATAGTGCCTTTCACTCGAGTTAAACACTCTACTTGTTGGTTGTAATAAGGTTCACTTTATGAATTTTGGATGTTTGTGTTTAAATAAATAAAATAGACGTGCGATCTTGTACGGGTTTATTAAGCGACTAAATGATGGTTATAAATAGAAAGAGAAGGCAGTAATGTAATGAAACATGCATGCATAAGGTTCATTTTTAACACAACATACCGCCCACCAAAAGGACACTTACGTCCTTTTCCTAACTTTACAATAGTACAATTTAACTTGATCAAATTGACATTACAAAGTTTCAGTATCAATGGGCAACGCACATAATTTAGATATAGATCGTTTCACTATAGCACTACCAGATTTAACACTGTACACTCTAGTAAAACCGTCTTCAGCAGGATGTTTGTCCATAATGCGGCCCAGTGACCATTTGCCTGGAGGCAAGTTATCAGTTTTGATAAGCACTATGTCCCCTATTTTAAACTCTTTTTCTTTTTTCAGCCATTTAGGTCTTTGTTGCAGTCTAGATAGATACTCATCTTGCCATCGACGCCAAAAATCTGCTAACAGTTTCTGCGTGAGTTGCCAGCGGGACAAGGTATGTATTTTACATTCTTTATAATCTGCTGCTGGAACAACGATTGGGGCTTCACCTATCAAGAAATGTCCTGGGGTGAGTATTTCAGCGTTTTCAGGGTCTGAGTTATCGACGGGACATAGGGGCCGAGAATTCAAACAGGCCTCGGACTCGGAAAGTACGGTCGTCATTTCTTCGAACGTCAAATTTGTTGTCAGAACTCTCTTTAGATGGTATTTTATGGATTTGACGCCGGCTTCCCAAAGGCCTCCAAAGTTAGGGCTGTAAGCTGGAATGAAGTGCCACTGTGTGCCTTCGATTGCTAGTGTCTCTGCTATTGGTCCGGTAAATCTCAATTTTGCTTCATTCCAGGCTTCTACAAGTTCTTTGTTAGCACCTACGAAGTTTCTACCCTGGTCGCTCCACAGGTGAGTACATTTTCCTCTTCTAGCGACGAAGCGTTTGAATGCCGCTATGAATGCTTCTGAGGTAAGGTCTCCAACCAGTTCAATATGAATTGCTTTGACGGCCATACAAATGAAAATAGCTATGTACGCCTTCACAGTTTTTCCTCCTCGGCCTTTAGACGTCAATATCTGGTATGGCCCTGCAAAATCTACTCCACTGTGTAGGAATGGTCTCGAAGGAGTGACTCTCGTCTCCGGTAAATCTCCCATGATTTGCGGTTTCGACGTAGCATTTTGTTTTGCACAAGTAAGGCATTTCTGAATGTGTCTCTTGACTAAGGACTTTGCTCGTAATATCCAGTACTTAGAACGTAAGTAACATAGCATTTCAGCCAGAGTGCCGTGAAGCGTTCTTGTATGTGCATCAGCAATTATTAGTGGCACTAAAGAGTTCTTGTTTCCCAGAATGATTGGATGTTTTCTGTCTTCGTGTATATTTGCATATCTGAGGCGACCGCCCACCCTGAGGCATTTATTTTCATCTACGTATGGGGCGAGGGATCTTAGGGAGCTCTTTCTTTTCACTTGTTTATCTGATGTCAACCGTTCTATTTCTTCTTGATACTCTTCTTGCTGTACCATTTTTATGCAAATATTCATGGCGTTTTGTAATTCCATTGTAGTAATATCCTTATCAATGCCATCTGGATTTTTCTTGTGGTTTAAGAATCTTAGGCAATAGACAATACTTTTAAGTAGTTCAGTTAGGTTATCAAAATCTCCAAATTGTGTAGTCAATGCCTTTTCTTGTTTTTCCAGGTCCTCAATATTCAGGTAAGTTTGCATTTTCTGTACCTTTATTTCTTCATCTGTTGTAAAATCCTCTTGTGTACTAATATTTATTTCTTTTTCAGATAACCAGCTCGGGCCGTGCCACCACAGATCACAGTTCTTCAGTGTGGTCAGCTTCATCCCTCTTGAAGCGATATCTGCAGGATTGTCTTTAGATTGCACATGGTACCAGTGTTTGTTGTTAAGGTTCTCAACTATTTCTACGACGCGGTTGGCTACAAACGGTTTCCATCTATTGGGTTCTCCACAAAGCCAAGCGATTACTATCGAAGAGTCGGTCCATGCGAACATGTTTGTTGTTGGTATTTTCATAGCTTGTCCAATCTGTTTCATTAGTTTAGACAGGAGTAAAGCGCCACATAATTCCAAGCGCGGGAGGGAGATAGTTTTCAAAGGTGCTATTCTCGTTCGTGCAGCGATGATTTTGGTTGTTATTTTGTTCTCGCTTTCAACTCTTATGTATACTACAGCAGCGTATGCGCGCATAGATGCATCGCTAAATCCATGTATCTCTATCTTTTCTTCTTCCGAGTTTGTTGTGCCAAGCCATCTATCCATCTTTATATCCTTGACATTTTCAAAATCATCTCTTATCTGTGTCCATTCTTCTTCGAGCTCAGGGCTGACACATTCGTCCCAAGATACCTTTTCAAGCCATAACCTTTGCATCAGCATCTTCGCCATAACAGTGCTTGGTGCGATCCAGCCTAGTGGATCGAATAGCTTTTGTACATCTGATAATATCCCACGTTTAGTTGTGGTCCTTGGCATTGGTGATAGTGACAAGTTGTATTGAAATTGGTCTGCACCAAGATTCCATACAATTCCAAGTGCCTTTATAGTTCCATCAAGGTTCAGTTCTATCTGTGCATTCGCTGATCTTTTATCTTTATCAATAGATTTCATAAATTCCATGTGTCCATAACATGGAATTTATGAAATCTATTGATAAAGATAAAAGATCAGCGAATGCACAGATAGAACTGAACCTTGATGGAACTATAAAGGCACTTGGAATTGTATGGAATCTTGGTGCAGACCAATTTCAATACAACTTGTCACTATCACCAATGCCAAGGACCACAACTAAACGTGGGATATTATCAGATGTACAAAAGCTATTCGATCCACTAGGCTGGATCGCACCAAGCACTGTTATGGCGAAGATGCTGATGCAAAGGTTATGGCTTGAAAAGGTATCTTGGGACGAATGTGTCAGCCCTGAGCTCGAAGAAGAATGGACACAGATAAGAGATGATTTTGAAAATGTCAAGGATATAAAGATGGATAGATGGCTTGGCACAACAAACTCGGAAGAAGAAAAGATAGAGATACATGGATTTAGCGATGCATCTATGCGCGCATACGCTGCTGTAGTATACATAAGAGTTGAAAGCGAGAACAAAATAACAACCAAAATCATCGCTGCACGAACGAGAATAGCACCTTTGAAAACTATCTCCCTCCCGCGCTTGGAATTATGTGGCGCTTTACTCCTGTCTAAACTAATGAAACAGATTGGACAAGCTATGAAAATACCAACAACAAACATGTTCGCATGGACCGACTCTTCGATAGTAATCGCTTGGCTTTGTGGAGAACCCAATAGATGGAAACCGTTTGTAGCCAACCGCGTCGTAGAAATAGTTGAGAACCTTAACAACAAACACTGGTACCATGTGCAATCTAAAGACAATCCTGCAGATATCGCTTCAAGAGGGATGAAGCTGACCACACTGAAGAACTGTGATCTGTGGTGGCACGGCCCGAGCTGGTTATCTGAAAAAGAAATAAATATTAGTACACAAGAGGATTTTACAACAGATGAAGAAATAAAGGTACAGAAAATGCAAACTTACCTGAATATTGAGGACCTGGAAAAACAAGAAAAGGCATTGACTACACAATTTGGAGATTTTGATAACCTAACTGAACTACTTAAAAGTATTGTCTATTGCCTAAGATTCTTAAACCACAAGAAAAATCCAGATGGCATTGATAAGGATATTACTACAATGGAATTACAAAACGCCATGAATATTTGCATAAAAATGGTACAGCAAGAAGAGTATCAAGAAGAAATAGAACGGTTGACATCAGATAAACAAGTGAAAAGAAAGAGCTCCCTAAGATCCCTCGCCCCATACGTAGATGAAAATAAATGCCTCAGGGTGGGCGGTCGCCTCAGATATGCAAATATACACGAAGACAGAAAACATCCAATCATTCTGGGAAACAAGAACTCTTTAGTGCCACTAATAATTGCTGATGCACATACAAGAACGCTTCACGGCACTCTGGCTGAAATGCTATGTTACTTACGTTCTAAGTACTGGATATTACGAGCAAAGTCCTTAGTCAAGAGACACATTCAGAAATGCCTTACTTGTGCAAAACAAAATGCTACGTCGAAACCGCAAATCATGGGAGATTTACCGGAGACGAGAGTCACTCCTTCGAGACCATTCCTACACAGTGGAGTAGATTTTGCAGGGCCATACCAGATATTGACGTCTAAAGGCCGAGGAGGAAAAACTGTGAAGGCGTACATAGCTATTTTCATTTGTATGGCCGTCAAAGCAATTCATATTGAACTGGTTGGAGACCTTACCTCAGAAGCATTCATAGCGGCATTCAAACGCTTCGTCGCTAGAAGAGGAAAATGTACTCACCTGTGGAGCGACCAGGGTAGAAACTTCGTAGGTGCTAACAAAGAACTTGTAGAAGCCTGGAATGAAGCAAAATTGAGATTTACCGGACCAATAGCAGAGACACTAGCAATCGAAGGCACACAGTGGCACTTCATTCCAGCTTACAGCCCTAACTTTGGAGGCCTTTGGGAAGCCGGCGTCAAATCCATAAAATACCATCTAAAGAGAGTTCTGACAACAAATTTGACGTTCGAAGAAATGACGACCGTACTTTCCGAGTCCGAGGCCTGTTTGAATTCTCGGCCCCTATGTCCCGTCGATAACTCAGACCCTGAAAACGCTGAAATACTCACCCCAGGACATTTCTTGATAGGTGAAGCCCCAATCGTTGTTCCAGCAGCAGATTATAAAGAATGTAAAATACATACCTTGTCCCGCTGGCAACTCACGCAGAAACTGTTAGCAGATTTTTGGCGTCGATGGCAAGATGAGTATCTATCTAGACTGCAACAAAGACCTAAATGGCTGAAAAAAGAAAAAGAGTTTAAAATAGGGGACATAGTGCTTATCAAAACTGATAACTTGCCTCCAGGCAAATGGTCACTGGGCCGCATTATGGACAAACATCCTGCTGAAGACGGTTTTACTAGAGTGTACAGTGTTAAATCTGGTAGTGCTATAGTGAAACGATCTATATCTAAATTATGTGCGTTGCCCATTGATACTGAAACTTTGTAATGTCAATTTGATCAAGTTAAATTGTACTATTGTAAAGTTAGGAAAAGGACGTAAGTGTCCTTTTGGTGGGCGGTATGTTGTGTTAAAAATGAACCTTATGCATGCATGTTTCATTACATTACTGCCTTCTCTTTCTATTTATAACCATCATTTAGTCGCTTAATAAACCCGTACAAGATCGCACGTCTATTTTATTTATTTAAACACAAACATCCAAAATTCATAAAGTGAACCTTATTACAACCAACAAGTAGAGTGTTTAACTCGAGTGAAAGGCACTATTTCCATCTCGGACTATTGGCGCTCTCACTGCGTTCGAGCGCCAAACAACCTCGACGAAGATGGGTGCCTTTCAACTCTTGGTTAACAATCTACTATTACGCGATTACGATACAATATTACCTTTTACCTTGCGTTCGTGGATTATAACAAAGCATTTGACTCCTTAAAACACGCAACAATATGGGAAGCTTTAGAAACACAAGGAGTGGAGGAAAAGTATGTGCGACTGATTACCAACATATATAAGAACATGAAAGCAAAAATACGAACTGAAAGAGATGGAGAATATTTCCCGATAAAAAGAGGAGTAAGGCAAGGCGATCCTTTGTCACCAAAACTTTTCTCAGCTGTTCTAGAACAAGTGTTTAGACGTCTCCAGTGGGAAAATTACGGTTTAAATATCAATGGAGAGCGACTAAACCACTTGAGGTTTGCAGACGATCTAATAATAATTTCTGAAGATCCAAAAAGCTTACAAAAGATGTTAAAACAACTGGTGTATGAAAGTGATAAAGTAGGGCTATCAATGAACACTGAGGAGTTTCTAGAGGCCAAGTTTCGTACGCTGGAACTAATTACAAATAATACAAAGGAAGTGAAGTCAAACAAGGAGCGAAGTACATGCCATGTTGCCACACCTACCTTCGAGAACAGGAGTTGTGTAATGTGTAAAGAAAGTCATACATTATGTCACTGCAAGGAGTTTACCAAGATGGAACCTACGGAGAGAAGCGAATATGTCAAAAATAACAACTTATGTTACAACTGTCTAGTACCAGGGCATTCAGCATCAAAATGTCGAGTACCTGTGTCCTGTAGAATATGTCACCGACGTCATCACTCCCTTCTACATCAACTAAAGCAGACTGAGCCTGTGGCCCCTACGAGTCCCTCACAACCACTGGCTTCATCATTACATGTTGTAGAAGACATAGAAGAAGTGCAAGCAAACACAGTGATCGCGTTACATCTCAATACTAGACAGAATTCAGCACTACTAGCGACCGCTGTGGTGGAAGCAAGAAGCAATAGAGGTCACATCATTCCACTGCGCGCGCTAATAGACCAAGGTTCCGAAGAATCATTTATAAGCGAGAAAGCGGCTCAACTACTAAAGCTTGACCGACAACATGTAAGGGGAAGCATCACGGGCTTGGGTCCCATGAGAACAGAAATCAACCACGCCTGTGAGCTACAAATAAAATCACAGTGGGATAAAACATTTGTCCTACCGGTTAAAGCTTATGTAATGTCAAAACAGCTGACCAGGAAGATACCCAAGAAACATATTGTTCAACAACCATGGCCTCATCTACAAGGATTACAGCTAGCGGATCCTAATTACAACAACTCGGGACCCATAGATCTCTTGCTAGGGGTCCGAGTATACGCTAGAATACTGCAAGCAGAACTAGTCAAAGGTCCACCAGGTACACCATGCGCACAAAAAACTGACCTGGGATGGATTCTTTTTGGAGAGAGTGATAGCACATCACAAGAAGATTCTTACCTCGTCATGCACCATCAGGTCGATATAGAAGACACACTGAAGTCTCTATGGGAAATAGAAACAGACACTAAGAGAAAACATACCAAGGAAGAACAGCTATGTGAAGAAATCTATGAAAAAACAGTCACTCGAAACCAAGAAGGAAGATACATTGTGAAGCTGCCATTTAAGATTGTGAATCCAAAGGTACTTGATGGAAATACAAAAGAGATAGCTACAAAGAGGTTCCTGCAACTAGAAAGAAGATTTAAGCGTTCGCCGAACCTGAAAACAGAATACATAAAGGGTATTAACGATTACCTTGAAGAAGGACATCTAGAAGAAGTACCTGAAAAGGAAAAAGAAGATAAATCGGTATACCTACCACACCACGCTGTAATTCGCGACGACAAAGAAACCACGCGCACGCGCATTGTTTTCGACGCGTCCTGCAAAGGATCAAACAACGTCTCATTAAATGATGAACTGATGATAGGTCCACAACTGCAAGATGACTTAAGAAATCTTTTAATGAGATGGAGACTGAAACGAGTTTGCTTCGTGGCAGATGTCCAGAAGATGTACCGCCAAATATTGGTAACAAAAGAGGACGCAAATTACCAACGAATTCTATGGCGACAAGACGAGTCTGAAGAGTTAAAAGAGTACCGTATGCTTCGAGTCACTTTCGGTACCGCTCCAGCTCCATACTTAGCGGTCAAGACACTTCAGAAGATTGCTATCGATGAAGAAGAGAAACAACTCGGTAAAGAAACAAACAACCACAGCGAAGTGGCAATCAAAACAATAAAAGAAGACTTTTATATGGACGACATGCTGTCAGGGGCAGCAACCGCTGAGGAAGCTATTGCAATAGCTAAGGAAGTAACACGCATCCTGAAACAAGGCGGATTCCAACTCATGAAATGGTCCTCCAATATGCAATACAATAATGAGGACCATTTCATGAGTTGGAATCCGCCTTGTTTCAGGATGCGTGTTACTTCCTTAGCTATTGCAATAGCTTCCTCAGCGGTTGCTGCCCCTGACAGCATGTCGTCCATATAAAAGTCTTCTTTTATTGTTTTGATTGCCACTTCGCTGTGGTTGTTTGTTTCTTTACCGAGTTGTTTCTCTTCTTCATCGATAGCAATCTTCTGAAGTGTCTTGACCGCTAAGTATGGAGCTGGAGCGGTACCGAAAGTGACTCGAAGCATACGGTACTCTTTTAACTCTTCAGACTCGTCTTGTCGCCATAGAATTCGTTGGTAATTTGCGTCCTCTTTTGTTACCAATATTTGGCGGTACATCTTCTGGACATCTGCCACGAAGCAAACTCGTTTCAGTCTCCATCTCATTAAAAGATTTCTTAAGTCATCTTGCAGTTGTGGACCTATCATCAGTTCATCATTTAATGAGACGTTGTTTGATCCTTTGCAGGACGCGTCGAAAACAATGCGCGTGCGCGTGGTTTCTTTGTCGTCGCGAATTACAGCGTGGTGTGGTAGGTATACCGATTTATCTTCTTTTTCCTTTTCAGGTACTTCTTCTAGATGTCCTTCTTCAAGGTAATCGTTAATACCCTTTATGTATTCTGTTTTCAGGTTCGGCGAACGCTTAAATCTTCTTTCTAGTTGCAGGAACCTCTTTGTAGCTATCTCTTTTGTATTTCCATCAAGTACCTTTGGATTCACAATCTTAAATGGCAGCTTCACAATGTATCTTCCTTCTTGGTTTCGAGTGACTGTTTTTTCATAGATTTCTTCACATAGCTGTTCTTCCTTGGTATGTTTTCTCTTAGTGTCTGTTTCTATTTCCCATAGAGACTTCAGTGTGTCTTCTATATCGACCTGATGGTGCATGACGAGGTAAGAATCTTCTTGTGATGTGCTATCACTCTCTCCAAAAAGAATCCATCCCAGGTCAGTTTTTTGTGCGCATGGTGTACCTGGTGGACCTTTGACTAGTTCTGCTTGCAGTATTCTAGCGTATACTCGGACCCCTAGCAAGAGATCTATGGGTCCCGAGTTGTTGTAATTAGGATCCGCTAGCTGTAATCCTTGTAGATGAGGCCATGGTTGTTGAACAATATGTTTCTTGGGTATCTTCCTGGTCAGCTGTTTTGACATTACATAAGCTTTAACCGGTAGGACAAATGTTTTATCCCACTGTGATTTTATTTGTAGCTCACAGGCGTGGTTGATTTCTGTTCTCATGGGACCCAAGCCCGTGATGCTTCCCCTTACATGTTGTCGGTCAAGCTTTAGTAGTTGAGCCGCTTTCTCGCTTATAAATGATTCTTCGGAACCTTGGTCTATTAGCGCGCGCAGTGGAATGATGTGACCTCTATTGCTTCTTGCTTCCACCACAGCGGTCGCTAGTAGTGCTGAATTCTGTCTAGTATTGAGATGTAACGCGATCACTGTGTTTGCTTGCACTTCTTCTATGTCTTCTACAACATGTAATGATGAAGCCAGTGGTTGTGAGGGACTCGTAGGGGCCACAGGCTCAGTCTGCTTTAGTTGATGTAGAAGGGAGTGATGACGTCGGTGACATATTCTACAGGACACAGGTACTCGACATTTTGATGCTGAATGCCCTGGTACTAGACAGTTGTAACATAAGTTGTTATTTTTGACATATTCGCTTCTCTCCGTAGGTTCCATCTTGGTAAACTCCTTGCAGTGACATAATGTATGACTTTCTTTACACATTACACAACTCCTGTTCTCGAAGGTAGGTGTGGCAACATGGCATGTACTTCGCTCCTTGTTTGACTTCACTTCCTTTGTATTATTTGTAATTAGTTCCAGCGTACGAAACTTGGCCTCTAGAAACTCCTTAAAATCGTTCCACTTCGGCAAGGGTTCAGAGTCACTCTTATACGCATGCTCTTCCCAGTCTTTATGCGTCTCTGGGTCCAATTTCTGAACAAGCAAAAATATCACAAGTGGATCCCAAGAGTCAACAGAAACATTCAGGTTTTGAATGTTGTGTAGACACTCTGACGTTGTATCTAAGAGTACTTTCAGTTGAGCAGCTGATTGTGTGGTCATTTTACGCTGGTTAACTAATTTCTTCAAATTATTGTTCAAAATTAATCGTTTGTTGCCATACCTTGTTTTCAGGATCAGCCATGCTTGTGAGTAATTATCAGACGTAATTTGAATGTGCCTCAGTAACGACGACGCTTCGGCAGTAACACTTGTCTTCAAATAATGTAGCCTTTGTACGTCACTTAACATCTTGTTGTTATGCACGAGTGAAATGAATAAATCTTTGAACGCGGGCCACTCTTCATAACTTCCACTAAAAGTAGGTAACTCGATCCGCGGCAAACGTACAAAGTTGTTTTGTGTTCCTGCCATCACGTAACTTGAGTTGGCAACAGAAGTTTCCATTAACGTCTCCTGCACTAAACCGGCCAGTTTGTCCATCAAATCACCTCGGAGTACGTTGTACAAATCTTCGTAAATAAAAAACTCCTCATTCAAAAAGTATGGTAAATCACCCTTTTGCTCCGTAGGTGTGACCTTGACCAACTCTTGGTGGCTGTGGTTAAACGTAGCCCAGTATTCGTCAATCATTTTAATCCGAGACTCGATGTAACCCTTGGTTAATCTCGCCTTGGGGCACTTTTTTAGGTTAACTTGTGTTTTCCGAAGCACTGTAGCACTATCCTCAAGCACGGCGTGTAATTGTTTTTGTTTTTCATTCATTGTTAACGATAAAACACTGCAATTTCACGTACAAGTCTATTAAAACGTCGTTATAACACTTTGCAATAAAACTTGTTAAAAATAAAATAAACTCATTAGTTTGAGGTGCAATTCGTTAGCATCTGCCGGCTCCTTATCTCTGGAATGCGGCTCGCTATTGTTCTCGTCGCCGGGCGGCCGGTTGCAGCTGCACTAATTGATCCGGTTCGAAGGACCATATGTTGGTTGTAATAAGGTTCACTTTATGAATTTTGGATGTTTGTGTTTAAATAAATAAAATAGACGTGCGATCTTGTACGGGTTTATTAAGCGACTAAATGATGGTTATAAATAGAAAGAGAAGGCAGTAATGTAATGAAACATGCATGCATAAGGTTCATTTTTAACACAACACTACTTTTCATATCGAATGCGAGGAAACAAAACAAGACAAGGCAATTTTGCAAAATCAGTAACTAAAGTACCTAATAGACCTGCGGCCATTATTTTTTTCCTAAGGACTTACTTGCAATCGGAGACTTTTCACGTGTGAAGATAAATAACCCCTAGCGAAAAATATTTAGATTGCAATATTTACGGAAACACACATATCTTAACAAACTGCAGTAATTTTAAAATGATTTGGTTAATTTAGTATCAAAATCAGCGGGATTGCCTCTTACTTTTTAATTTTTTACTTTTTCGTTGTAAAACTCCCAATAGTTAATGGCATCCCAGTCATTTAGCCAACATAATAAAAGTATATAAAGAAATTTCAATATTAAATAACAATTTAATGAATAAAATAAGCAAATTTTATCTTATATTTAATTTTATTTTCACGAATATAGTGATAAAAGACTTTAAAAACCCATTTAATATCGTACAAACGTTTAACTGTGGCTGTATAAGATACTGCCTTTGCTCATTTACGCAAGTGTATGGTTTAAAAAAATATTTTTGGTGTATTCCTTTTGGTTCCCGCCTTATGATATCGAGTAAATACAATTCAACAAAAGAAATCAAGAATAATTTATTTCAACAATTTACTTACATCATTTTTGATAAAAAACGATTCAATGCGGGATTAGTAAAATTAGAACAATTTCCAATTGTTCCAGGCGGGGAAATAAAGACACTATTTTTCAATTTTGTTTCTCGTGATGCTCGTGGGACGGGGACGAAGAGGAGTACAACACTTTTCTGCACTAGAGCAGAAACGTATCACTTTCTGCGCACTTTTTAGAACAACAACGACCCACTTTCAGAGCATGAGACATGAAAAATAAGTTTTAAATTTACCTCCGACGTTTCGAGGACGGCTTTGTCCCGTGGCGTGGTTAAGTCCCGTCGTTGTGAAAAATAATAATATTTATACTTTTAAAATGTGAAATTCAGTGTTTTTGTAAACATTTTTAATCTTTAACGTTTTTAATAATTATGATTATGTGAGACGCAGAAGCGCGCGATCGGTGCGGATAATATATGATAATAGCTGCAACCCGCAGTCTAATAACCGACTCGAATTTTATCATTCCGACTCATCCTAATTCCGACTGTCGTAATTACGAATGATGAATCATGTATTTAGGTAACAACTTCGTATTATTAGATTGTCTCATTAAAAATTAAATAATAAACCAAAGAACGAAAAAGGACGTAATAATACCGGTATTTTTTCTATAAAGAGAAAACCGGTTCCGAGCCTTGCTCACAAATGACATCGCAAGATAAGCTTTTCACGAGAGTAAGTATAATTAACAAAAATTTTAGCCCACCTGCCTATAGAAAATGGGAAACTGATAGGGGTAATCTTAATAACACCCCCTTTTTATTTCTAAAACTCCATGAAGAAGGGATGAAAATAACTGAACGAAATGCACGCGAGTGAAGCCGCGGGTACAGCTAGTACTTTAATAAACTTACAGTTTCGTCACTTTTGCCGGGCAGTGTTTGGTCTCGCTAAAACATATTAAACATTTTAGATATACATACATTCCATCTATCGCTTTTTCATGCGACAAACATAGGGTAACTGCTCTAGGGATACCGTAAAATGGGGTGAGTAGGGTTCGCGGGGAGAGTTTATTGTTTATTGTTTATTTAATACAGTGCAAGCTTACAGTACAACACCAATTCACTTACACCCTAGAACAATAGATATATAAATGCCAGAAAAATTACAAAAAAAAATACATGCAAACAGATAGAATGTCAAGAAAGATATTTACAAATTCAGTCAAATAATTACAATGTTAAGTTTATAAAATGTCAAGAATGATAAAATGTACAATTCATTACAATCAATTTAATTACAATATTTAGAATTTAGAAAATGTTTAGCAGTATTGCATAAGTATGCTAAACTATTAGCGAACATGTCGGCATCTGTGTACTGAGCGAGCATTGAATGCAGAGTCAACAGAGCGCGCGAGGTATGAGCGTGCCTCGCGTAGCATGTGCGAGCGGAAGGCCGCTGCAACAGGCATGGCCAGCGGCGCGGCGCTACCGCCCCGTCTACATCCTGGGCTATCCTCTTAGGAACTACCAATCCCAACCTCTCCAACACCCCTGGACTGTCGGACTGTGACGAATTGCAGTTCATAAAAAGTCGAAAAGGTAAGCCCATTGCATTACATAAGGGCTACCAATATAACTTGCGCACGGGGAAGAAAAACCAAAACGGCACAACCCTTTGGCGATGCACCGATAGAGGCAACTGTTATGCGTCAATAACAATTGATCCAAAAGGAAATAAAGTATTGCGTGTGAATAAAAATCACCAGTGCAGACCAAACTACGTGAAAAGAGAAATAGACATAATGTTAGAAGCCTGTAAAAAAGAAGTATGCACTAATTTGACCTCTGTACAACAGATTTACGAGAGTTACGTGGAAAACTTGAAAGGTAGAAAAGGCCAACGATTTGCTAAGTACATCCCACTGTTTTCATCGGTTAAAAATGGACTGTATGCGGCTAGAAAAAGGTTTTTGGACACCGACAAACTCAGTTTTCGAGAATTAGCAGACGTTCGTATAGCTGGTACATTAGCTAAAGATTTTTTAGTATACGAAGATGGTCTTCATGACAAAATTTTAATATTTGCGTCTAAAATGGGTAAAGATCTAATTAAGAATCTGGACGGATCTTATTACGCAGATGGAACATTTCATGCTGCCCCGCATCCATTTTATCAATTGTTTGCGGTTCATTTAGATAATAATTCGACGGACGAGACCATAAATCTCGTTCCAGTTATATACGGATTACTCCCCAATAAGGAACAGAAGACGTATTTACGATTCTTTCATGCGTTGAAAGAAAAACTTTGTGTCAACATTGTCAGATTCAAATGTGACTACGAATTGGCGATTTTAAACAGTGTTCGTGCAGTTTTTCCGCATGCCATTGTAACCGGCTGCCAGGTTCACTATAGCAGGGCAGTAAGGAGAAAGGCTAAAAAGCTTAACTTAAACAAAACACCGTACGGACGAAGGTTGACAAGAAAAGTTACCCATCTGCCTTATCTGCCGGCTAATAAAATAAAACAAACATGGTCTACGCTGCTAAACGATACTCCAAAGCCAATGATTACCGTTGTGTTGAATTTAAAAAAATATTTTGAAGACTTTTGGTTCAACAAAGTAACGGTGGACGGAATCTGTTGTTCCGAAGACAAATTTCGAACTACGAACGCTATTGAGGGTTGGCACCATCGTTTAAACACGATGCTACCCAAAACGCCGAACTTGTTCCTGTTTTTAAAATGTTTGAGGAAAGAGGCGTTTCATTATGAAAACAAAGTTTTTCAGCATATTTTTCAAAAGAAAAAAAACAGAAAACCTGATGTTATAATCTTTGACCGGAAATACAAAGTGCTTTTGAAAAAACTGGAAGCCAATGAAATAACTCCCATGTCATTTTTAAATAAAATAATTTTCCTAACTCTTTTACTTAAACCAGACAAGGATAAAAAAGGCAATAAGAAATAATAATTTAAGTAAAAAAACACTGTCTAGCCTACGTACTCCATATAAGTCGTATGACTAATTGTATGTCTTCTTAATTTTACGTGCTAGGTTGACCTTAGAAGTTCTGTTTTAAGTTTTCTGTAATAAACTTGATATTTTCCTTTAAGACCACATTTTTTATTATTTATTTTTATTAATTTATTTATTTATTTTTCTATAGGCACCTTGTCTATACATTTGTTTCGCCAAACATACTGTTCGTTCTAATATACCTCCTATATATAGGAGCCGAATCTTGCTACCCGATGAGGTAGGTGACTGGTATGCCGGCTCTCCGTCTTATGGTCTTTCGGGGAAACGGCTGAACTAGGAATTTGCACAGTGGTCTTTCGGGAAAATGGCCTTAGTAGGAATCTGTATTGTGGTCTTTCGGGGAAATGGCCATAGTAGGAATCTGTATTGTGGTCCTTTGGGGAAATGGCCGTAATAGGAAAAGACCGAACAGGGATATGGCCGATGTAAGAATTTCCACGATGGCCGTAGAAGGAAGTGGCCGTAGGTGACCGGATCCATCGTATGGAGAGACATAATAGGTAGAAAAACTTAGTATTTTTTGGAATAGCGGAAGGAGAAAAATCTTACCCAGAACTGGAAAACAAAATTTCAGAATTTAAATTCAATTCAATTCAATTCAATATATTTATTGCAGGCAAAAACCCATAGATAAAAATTACACATTAAACTTAAAAATACATAAAATAAATTGACAATACATTAAAATTAAAATTACAATTAAAATTAAAATTAACATTACAATTAAAAATTAAAATTAAAATTTACTATTTACATTAAATTATACACTGTGCCTCTAGAGCCCATATGTAGGTCATTCCAGTGCCTCCAAAGTGTACCAGCTGGATTCCCATGGATGAGCTGAAGCAAACTGTTGGAACTGTCACGTACCCGGCGCATGAGGGAGGTAGTACGTTTGCGGATTATAGCACTGAACGCGTCCACTCTAGCCTCCGCAAACAGACCCGAAGCGCTACAGTAACGTGGCCGTCCCATCAGCATGCGGAAACCATTATTGTATTGGACGCGCAGGGCATTGAGGGTCTTTTTAGTGTAATTTGTCCACAGGCTGCACGCGTAAAAGGACTGACAAAAAGCCTTAAAAAGGGTCTTTTTGACATTCCCGTCACAACGTGCGAACCTACGTGACAGCATGTTACACCTTACTGACAATGCCCTGCGCTCCCTCTCCATGTCAGCATCATCTTGGAGGTCCTCGGTGACCCAGTGCCCAAGGTACTTGAACCGTGACACTCTATTTAGAGGAACACCACACAAATATACGGCAGGAACTGACGTATACTCCTTTTTGCCTGCCTTGAAAGAGCTGTAAAGTAATTAGGCTGCTTTTTTTCAAAAAAACTTACTTCTAAAATGTAAATTCCTGTCAATGTAAGAAAGCGTTTCTATCGGAAAACGTCCCGAAGTGAGTCTCTAAAATTCATGCGATAAATTATTTTTAAGCATCTTTTTTGTAGTAATAATGTTTTATTCACATCCACAGAATTACCCCAGAAAATAACTCCGTAGGTTAATAGCGGATACACGTTACCATAGTAGGCACTAATAACTATATTTTCAGAGCAATTCTCTGATAGTATGGATAATGCGTAACAGTTTTTAGATATTTTCTTGTTTAATTGCTCGATGTGAGCCTTCCAATTTAAATGAGAATCAACGTGTACACCTAGAAATTTTATACTGTTTACTTCCTCTATAGTGGTTCCTGATTCCGATATACTTAGAGACAGCCGAGACAGGAGAGGTTCCATAGTTCCTAAACTGAATAAGCTTGGTTTTATTTACATTTAATTTGAGATTTAAGTGGTTGAGCCAATTTATAATTTTCGTGAGAGCTACATTTATATCCCTTTGAAGAGTAATATTCGAACGATCACAAGAGAAAAATATGGTGGCGTCGTCGGCAAAAAGAACACACAATTGGTCCGCTATAGTGGGAAAGTCATTTAAATATATAAGGAATAAAAGCGGCCCAAGTACGCTTCCTTGCGGTACGCCAACAACTACTTCCTCATAGCATGACAACAGTTGCTCTATAGTTGTACACCTTTTGTTACGTAATATCTAAATAACAAGTATTGGTTTCTATTAGCACGTCTTCTCATCTTGCCTTTTAATAATGAGGTCGCTAGCGTGCGTCACCGGTAATATATGACGGGGCAGTTTTTAAAAATTCATCAATAAATTATGGTGGTAAATTATACAAAATGATGTATAAGAACAGTTTCAGCAAATGTTGCAGATTGTTTAAGTATCAAAATTACGTTGAAATTAAGTCTTTTCAGAGAAATGTTCACTTATTTTGAAGTAATTTCTGGAGAAAATTGATTTCGTCTAAATTTCATTTACACTACTTCAAAGTCATAATAATAAAAATGTAGTCTGTAGTGGAGTACAGGACATGTGTAATACAAAATTACCATTTTTAGCAGTCCAAACTTTACGAAATTTACAAATAAGACCGACAAAATCAGTGTTTTACGCGCGTTTACCTAAACGTCCATCAGAAAAATATGTATTATATAATTTAGAAAGTAAAAAAAATAAAAAAAAAATATTTACAAAGCTGCGAAATGAGAAGATGTGCTAATAGAAACCAGTACTTACTTGTTATTTCTATTGCGTAAAAAAGGTGTACAATTTCACCGACTAAATCTAACAATTTTACATTTTTGCCACTAATATCAATAACGGGCTCTTAACATACCGCATGTGGCCTGTAATAGGAGCAAAAAATTAAACTGTAGGCTATACTCCTCAAACTGACCAACATTTGTTCAGCGACTTTTAAAAATAATGAAGACTTTAGACTTCGTATTTTTCATACAAAATAAATATTATCTTCAATGTACGCCATTATCATTGTAATTGACGTTGCCTGTCACTGTCACACCTTAAACATAACAAAATTCGCAATACATTGCGTCTTGGAAAAAACTTTAAACTGTATTAAAAATCAAAACACGTTATTTTTAAAAGTCGCTGAACAAATGTTGGTCGGTATGAGGAGTACATCCTACAGTTTAATTTTTTGCTCTTATTACAGGCCACACGCGGTATATGTCTTTTATAAACAGTCGTACAAATAACTTACTATGTTTTTAGTTCGATAACGTCGGGCCTGCGCAAGCGCGACAAGAAGACACAGCAAGAAACTCACGCGCATGTTGACAGTCGAAAACTACTACAGTATAACCAAGCCATTTCAATTTATATGCAATTCAATACTTAATTAAACATGTCAAATTTTACAGCTAATAATAAATTCCTTATGAAATTATCAACATTAATAAGCGATCACAGAAATAATAATAATTAATATGTGGTATATAGTTAATTATGTAGAACTAAGTAATTATAGAGGTGTTTTATCGAACAACTACCTGCTGACCTAAAAAATGAGCCGTGTGACGAAGCATTTAAGCGCAAATTGAGAAACCTTTTGTTGGATAACCCTCTGTACTCTATAAGTGACTTCATGGAATTGAATTTGTAATGATATATGTAATTTTATTTATGATACAAATGATTTATTGTATTTTAAAAATGACATTCTTCTTTTGTGATATTTTATTTTGTTTGACATTTAATGATGATTCTAAATTGCTAATATGACGATCCTTATTGGGAGAGAAAATTATTTTAATTTATTTTGTATTTTTTAGTATGTAATGTTTGACGATCATGGTAAGAAGATAAGCACAATTTTGACATTGATGCAAATTTATAGTGTAATATTTATCCTGAAATAAATAAATCTAAATCTATTTGATGTTGTTTGACGGATGGTCTGGCCTAGTGGGTAGTGACTATGCGTGAGTGAGTAGTAAAAACGCGTTTACACTATTTTAAACTAAGAATAAGAAATATTTATTAGCACAAAAAAGAACATAAAACAACATAAAATAACATTCATTTAGAATATAAAATAACAGAATTGTGCTAAAAGGTCCTCACTCAGCTTAATGTCCCGAAGTGAATCCTAGGACACACTACGTGACGGTGATTTTCAGTGAGGCCTGATAAAACTAAAACTAGAACTAAAACTAAAACTAACTAGGTAGCAGAAAGTTCAAAATTAAGTATGTAACAAAAACATAAGGATCAATCCATATCCATACTAATATTATAAATGCAAAAGTGTGTCTAGAATAGTTTTTATGTCGAAAATGAAAAGAGGGATGGAAATGAGAAAATTAATGAATTGCCTGTTAATTGGTGTTAGCAATTAAGCATATTCTCAAAATTATTGTCATTACATTTTATCCAGCCGCTATACATAGTCTAACTGCTGGAACTTATTTCCACGCAGAAGAAGTCGCGGGCAAAAGCTAGTCAATTAATAAAAGTTAGAAAAAAGAAATCTAAAGAACACGTCGAACACGAACGGGTGTGTATGTGTTTGTGTGTGTGCGAGTGTGACTGAGTGTGTGAGAGTGTGAGTTGTGTGTGAGTGTGCACGGTTGCATAAGTGCTACAATTTTTGTTTGTTTAGTAGAAAATTCCGGAGCTTAACTTTAAAAGAGGTGACCGATAAACAATTTCGTACTGGTGGTGGCAAGTCGTTCCAGCACTTTTTGGCAGCAAAACGGAAGCTGCCACGAAAGGCAGCCGTGCAATGTGTTGTGCGGTGTATAAGGCGTGTTGCATCTCTCATAGGACGCTGAGAAAAAATTATTTTGTCATAAAGATAAGAGGGTTGTCTATTTTTTATAATACCAAAAAGTAAGGTCGCAAAATGGAGAGATCTACGGGAGGCTATATTCATCAGATTGTATCGATTTAAAAAAGGAGTGATGTGAGCACGTCGAGGAATGGGAAAACAGAAACGGGCACAAGCATTTTGAATTCGATGCAGCATTTTCTTAGTCCGACCCAGTAAGCGTCCACTGAGGACTACATCTGCGTAATTAAGTTTTGACATTATGAGTGCCTCACTCAACTTAATGCGCATGTCAACAGAGAGACACTCACGGATTTTGTACAGCACCTTGAGACGGTAAAAACAGTTGCGCATTGTTTGCGAGATATGTTTCTCAAACTAGTCTAGTAACCTCATAGTTTCGGACTTGTATTGATAATACCAGAAATAGGACAAATATTTCGCTATTTTTCGAGTGGTACAAAGTTAGCACAACGGGCAATTTTAAGTTTTAAGTTTGTACTACAACTAACATTTTTATGGACACTGTGTCTGAAATAAACAATTTTTTTTTTGAGATTAGAGCGCTCGAAATCGAACAAGAGATAAATATTGCCTTATACAAATGTCACGAATATTTTCGCATTTACTTTAAAACTACGCATATTTGACTTCACTGGAAAGACCGCACCGCAGTATAGTGTCACATAGCGCCATCTAGTGGTTTTGGTGTAACTTCGTTTATTATTATTTCTGTTAGTGATAATTTCTTTATAGAAATATTGAACATGATTTAATTTAATTATATAGTTTACTTACAAATATAAATATTTGTTTTTCAGTTATTTCCTTAATATTGTGTCGATAGGTAATTAAACCTACATGTTTAAAAAGGTAGCACAATATGACTGGCAACATTGAGTTCGTGTTGTAAAGAGCACTAAATTTGAAATGGAAAAATAGGATAAGAAGAAAAGACGCATGGAATGGTGTCAGAAAATTGGTTGTGGCAAAAATTAAAATACAGATGTTAATATAAAACTGCGTGGAAATCCATTGTCGCCGGATATAGTTCCGGAGATACATATTTTGGTTACTGGGTAAGTAATTCTCGCAATGTGGTGTTTTCACTGCAAACCGGCTTAATCCAAACTCGGCAAAGTCTAAGTTATTTATTCTTTCCAGGTTTTAATAGCCCAAGGCAAATGTTGCTTTCCTTTGCCAAGTTGCTGAGGAAAGAGGGTCGTGCCCTTGAGCGTGGCAAGCTGATGTAAGAGACGGGTCTTCTCAAGATCGGGACGCCTTCATGGCCATTGTCACGAGTTCCGACCCAAATGCTGTTCTTGACCGCTGCAGACTTTTTCTGTCGTCTGTCTCGTTCGTCTGGAGAGAGGAGGAGTTAATGCAGAGGAGGAATTAACACCGTCGTCATCGTCTGTGGCAGCAGGTATGTGTTGGCCCTTAGTAAGCTCATAGTTTACTTGAAGTTCAAGTTGTTATTGTCATAGATCGGTAACCTTTTACTTTTGTCACGTTTATAATGAATAACTTTAATATCATAACCAAGGTTTACTGGGATCTAATGGACAGTGTTGTTTGCCAAATTTAATGTTTAGATGTAACTTTTCGTACTTTATGATTACCTGAATATAATTTAATTAAACAACTAGTTTGTTGGTGGTTTATCCTAAAAATATAAGAATACAGATATTAATGAACCAACAGCTCTACCGTTAGCAGTCTGAGCTAGAAGTTGTATTTTAGGGTATGTAGGAGTTTTGAAAGAAGAAATAAAACAACTATCAAGTGGACTCTTGTGTTTTCTTTCCTTTATTACATCCCTAGGTATTATGTAACCAGCCAGTATAGGTTTTAGGGGTTACAATAGAATGGACTTGTGGTCGCTTGTCGCTGAGATGGAGTAAGTAGTCAGTAAACACCCCCATGATAAAGTTGATAATCTGACTAATGATCTCCCCATAATCCCATGACCACCGTAACCACCCCCATAACCATTCCTATGTTCAACCACATGACCACCCCATCACTATCCGACTACCACTGAGAAGGTAAATATGAGGAGGGTATGGCTCCCTTCAATACTATTCCCACTACTATTAGGCGTTTAAATTCTACTAATAAAATTTAAAACGAGTGGCCAATTAACACCACTCGGTTCTTAATTTTTATCGCTCGTATTTCAAAAATAGTATTTCATCGTATTGCATAGATTTTCGAGTCACAAAACCGAGCGCTCGAAATTCAAAAATCGGCCTCTAGGTCTTTCGAAGTTGCAAACTTGGATATACGGTACTGCATGGTATTTGTTCTAACAACAAAATATTTAAAAAAAAGTGCGAGTCAAACTCGCCCACCGAGGGTTCCGAACTTTTTAGTATTTGTTGTTATAGCGGCAACAGAAATACATCATCTGTAAAAATTTCAACTGTCTAGCTATCACGGTTGATGAGATACAGCCTGGTGATAGACAGACGGGCAGACGGACAGATGGACAGCGGAGTCTAAGTAATAGGGTCCCGTTTTTACCCTTTTTTATGAAATAGGAGGCAAACGAGCAGACGGATCATCTGATGGTAAGCGATTACCGCCGCCCATGGACACCCGCAACACCAAAGGGGCACGGAACCCTAAAAATCAGAACTAGCTTTCGATATGAATGGCCTAACCATACTGAGCTTGTTTAACCTCCTGACGGCCAGCGTCCTACACAGAGTACATAGGCCTCAATTAAGTTTTGACTATTTGTCAATTTGACAGAGTTGAATTTAAGCTAGCAATCTTTGATACCCGGATGTCAGGAGGTTAGGTGGCAGCAGAATGCAATTGTGTTGTCGCAAAACAAAGTAGCTTTGTTCAATAATGGAGCGGAGTTCAACAATTAACAATTTCACTTTAATGGATTTATATCTAGTCTTAATAACCATTACAAATACTTCTATAAATTCGAAGCTCTACTCGAAATATCTAATTAATTTAAATTAGCTACGGTATATTCGTTATACACGTGCGCTTTTTAATCAAACCTTTCTTAAATTATACTTGATTTTCACATACAAATGCCTACTGTTTAATTGGTACCTAAACCGAGGCTAAATTTACGCCTACATGTACCTGTAGAGATTGATAGGTATTTATGTATTTACCTGGAGATAATTATAGGTCTCGCTATTTATAAAGTTGCGGCGGAGTTACACACAATTAATAAGTTTTTGGCAAAAATTTCATTTTTGGTACAAGCTTTTATCGCTGATTGTACTTTTCTTTCCAGAGGCAACGAATACTTATCGAGACAATTCTAAAAACCCCAAACACAATTAGGTTGCGTTGTTTTATCACAGAGTTCCTATAACCACACCTCCTGTCTCCATCATCAGATCAGCTCGATGGTACCATAATATTACATTTTCACCCGACTTACATATGTATGCAAATTTTCAGCTTATCGGAAACCGGGAAGTGGGTGAAATTTAACTTGCAAGATTTGGCCCTTACAAACATAGTTACATATTACATACATACTTTGTTACATAGGTACATTGCAAGTTAATAAAAAGCTTGTAAAAACAGAGAGGAATTCTAAGTTAAAAATGCAACTATCACTATAGCAAAGACTGTTTCGGGGGCCCCTGGGGATAGGACTTCGGCTCATGGGGATGTTTTGTGTAATCCCCTCCGCAAGAGCAGTACCTACTTAAGAGGTGTTTCTACTATTTCCATGTGTCGGATGATGGAGCTCACGGGCAGCGCTTTGAATTCCTTCGGTTCTAGATAGCCTGCTCCAAAGTCCTTCATTCTCTGTGTGGCAAGGGCCTCACATTCACACACTAGGTATATTATTTACTGTACTTCCTCTCCGCCTTACATTCGAAAATCGGTGTTGTGTTAAGGTAGTTAAAAAAAAAACGACCGTAGATGGACATAAACCAATATAATTGCAGATTTTTTTTTTTATTTATTTATTTACATACACACAACCATCAATTACAGGAAATCCTAATTCGACAGTATGGAAATTGACACAAAAAATAGGTACAATACATTAGCTTACAGATTACAGTAGCACAATACGTAAAGCGTAGCCCTTGTGAATTCGTTCAGAGAACAAGAGAACAAATCTAACTCGATCGCTACTCTATTAAGGGTCCGAATTGCGCGCGTAAAGGGGGCCTGGCGAAGGAGTTGCGTTCGAGCGAGCGGCTCGGCCAGCAGGCTCGGCCGCCGCCGCCGCCACACATACCGATCTGGTACGTTCAAACGCACCTCTGCCAGGACTCCAGGGTTGCACAACTTGCCCCGCACCAACTTAAATATATATGAAGCTAGCCCCAGCTCCCTTCTAACTTCTAGTTTATTGTATCCTACCATTCCTAACACGAACAACGTAGGATACTTTAACGGATAAAAAGGGTATACTCCGTATAATTTTAAATATATAAATCTAATAAATTTATTTTGGATGCGTTCCAACATTAACCTATATTTTGACTCGTGTGGACTCCAGATTGCCGCATTACCCTCCAAGTGACTCCTGACTATTGCCTCGTACAAGACACGTATCGCGTTAATATTATTAAACCCATGAGCCTGCCTCATTACAAACCCCAGATTTCGGAAAGCCTTCTTACATACTGAAACAATATGGTCTCGAAAGGTGAGGTCGGACTTCAGCAGCACCCCTAAGTCCTTCACTTCGCCGACGCGCTGCATCGGTGACTCTCCTAACACATATTGGTAGCAAAGTGGATTCCGAGATCTGGTGAATGAGACAATGGCGCACTTTGACACGTTGAAATTTAACCTATACGTTTGACTCCATTTGACCACTCGGTGTATGTCCTCTTGTAATTTAATACAATCAGAGCTGTCATTAACTCTGCGGACAAGCTTGAGGTCATCAGCAAAGAGTAGACAAATGGAATCTTTAACAACGTCAGGAAGGTCATTTATCATTAAAATGAACTCTAAGGGGCCCAAATTGCTCCCCTGACTTACGCCAGACCTCGTGAAATATGGTTCTGACACGTGACCAGCACAGTCCACATACTGGCGCCTGTTACTTATATAGCTGGCAAGGAAAGTAAGAGTATGTGGAGTGAAACCCGCGCTTGCCAATTTCACGAGTAAAACATCATGGTCGACGGTATCGAATGCCTTCCGGAAGTCGAAGTATGCCACATCCACCTGGTCTCCTGCATCCACTGCCGGCACTATATTGACCATGAGATGCAATAGGTTACCTGTGGTACTGCGCGCCTTCCGGAAGCCATATTGCGCATCAGACATTATGCAGCTAGCTTGGGCCTGAACCGATTGGTAAATCGCAGACTCAAATACCTTAGCGACCGTACACAATACTGCTATCGGTCGGTAATCGCTGGTATTCGGTCCGCCGCGACCTTTCGGTACAGGTACCACCCTGGTTAACTTCCACCTGTCAGGAAACATTTTAGATTGAAGGCAAGTATTAAAAATATAATGCAAAGGCTCAGCCAGAATAATACGACAGTCCTTAAAAATGTAAGGTGGGATACCATCTGGACCCGCGGACCGCTTGGGTTGGAGCGCTGCCAGGGCCCGCTGCACCTCCGCCAGCTCTAGGCTCGCGACGTGCACCCTCGCGCTGCTCGCCGTTGAGGAGGCGTCCGCCGCCTCAACTTCCAACCGAGCCGGGTTTGGATTGTAAACTGATTCAAAGAAAGTGGCAAATTCCCTAGCACATTCCTGATCCGATAGTTGGCGTCCGTTCACTACCAGCTTTCTTTTTATTACGTTCCCCCAGATGTGCGCACATATCGATAACTTTCGCTTTCCGTTTACACTATTAACTAAGCACTTCTTTCTGAATAATTGTTATCCCGTATCTTTCTATGATGTGACTAGCGACGGTAGCGTCGTCGGTGTCCACGTAGAAACATTCCTTCGGGCAAGACATGACGCTCGAAAGGACGCAGGAACTAGTACATTGCTGAGCGTGCACGGTTGTCCCTGGCTTACAGTCACTTGCGTATTCTGCCAAGTAGAATAATGCGCCGCACTAATGCATCGATCCTTGATGAACTGAACATCACAACCAGGCTGTCTACTGTCTGCTTACGCAAAGTGCTTGTGTATTTTGGCAACATTGCCAGGAAAGACAGTGATAACCTGGAGAAGCCGGTAATCACTAGTAAAATCGAAGGCGATAGTCCGAGACGCAGGAGCCCAATGCGGTGGACAGACCAAATTCGCTCAGCCCTTGATGTGACGCTCCACGGTGCCCTACACTCGGCGACAGACAGAAAGAGGTGGCGGCAAATTGTCCAAGAAAAGCTGCTCCCTAGAAGTGACCACGACCCTCAGTGATGAGGAACCCGATTCAAGGAGGAGGAGGAGAATAATGTATTAAATAAAAAGGTCAAATCATTAATCACTACACATATATATATAATTATATAGTCTGACCACGCTAAATGCACGCCAAGTGCTTCTTAAAGTGGGCCCAGCTTCGGAAAATACTTTTACCACGAGTACCACGACCATCGCAACATCTCTAAAAGCGTAGGTAGTGCATCTAAAATCAGGTCGGCATTAAAACACGAGCTCGAGACACTGGATCAGCAACTTCCTGTACATAATTGGCAATCGGGTTTGCCAATTTCATCCAACTTAAACGTAACGTGTTTATTGTCTTTACAGCTTAGAGCCTGTTCTGAAAATGTCAAATGGAAGTTTACAGTATTGTTATAAAAGTATATCATATAACTATGAATGGTGTCAATAAAACGTATTTTAAATACAGTCAACATTCCTATACTACACTTACATTACTAGAGTCAGACCAAGCGTACAGCATTGCATTTGCAATGATAAATTCTTCATTAATCCGCGCTAATGTTCACTATGAAACAGGGCAAAATAACCTGCACAATGCGCACTGAAAAACGCTATCATTTCCATACATTTTTATTAATGTCCAATGTCAAATGTTATAAATGCTCATTTTCTATCTATTTAACTAGTATTTCTTATAAAACTTGGAACACTCGAGCGATTTGTTCAATTTGATGGTTTTATTTTGAACTGTAGGAACTATATTCGTTCCTACCATATTTGACCCTTTACCATGTGCGTGCATATAGTCTGGCATACAAGTTTTGTCGGTAAAATAAACTAAACTTATTTTAATCCGGCTTCCGTAAGTCGCGATCTACAGTCACGAATCTCGTTGCCCTCGCTGACTATGTCTGCAAAGAGATGGATGAGGGGTACCAGGTCGATGCTGCGTATTTCGACTTCAAAAAGGCATTCGACCTGGTCGACAACGACATATTGCTGAGGAAGCTAGCGCTAGCGGGCTTCACACCAAAGCTATTAGATTTCTTTGCTAATTACATGTGTGGCAGGCAGCAGTACGTCAGGGTGGGCGGCTTCGAGTCTAGTGACTACTGTACGCTGTCTGGTGTGAGTCAGGGCAGTACCTTGGGGCCCACTCTTTTTCTCCTCATGATAAACGACTTGCCCGACACAATCAGTGCTGCTAAGTGTCTTCTTTTCGCCGATGACCTGAAGCTGTTCCTAGGTATTCGTAGTATTAGCGACAGTGCATCGATGCAAGCTGATATTGATGCTGCTGCCAGGTGGAGTGAGAGAAATCGACTTCCCTTTAACGTGAAAAAGTGTAAGGCGATAACTTTCTCGCGTAAGCGTTCTGATCTCCAAACTGGGTACAGCTTGGCGGGTTCCTCGTTAGAGAAAGTTAGTGAAATCCGAGACCTAGGTTTAATATTAGACAAAAAATTCGACTTCCATTCGCATATCACTCGTATTAGCAAGCAGGCCAGTAAAACCTTAGGAATGAGAATATCCAAGCAGTTTCACGTTGGAGTGGCTAAGATTCTCTTTAACGCGTACGTGCGCAGCAAGTTGGAGTATGGTGCGGTTGTCTGGGATCCGTATGAGGCGAAGTATTCCCTAATGCTTGAAAAAATACAACGAAAATTTGCACGCTGGTTGTATAAAAAAGCCTACGGATATTACCCGTACCTCTACCCTTCCATCTTTGTCTCGGGGATGGTTGGGCTAGACACGCTCGAATTAAGGCGGAAGTTGTTGCTCCTGGTGCACTATCTCTCAATCGTTCATCACCAAGTTGATAGCCCAGAGGTGTTAGAGAGGATAGGGTTGTTAGTGCCTAGGAGGGTACCGCGGGATGTAGACGGGGCGGTCGCACCGCGTCGCCGGCCGTGTGTGTTGCTGCGGCCGGCCGCTCGCACGTGTTACGCGAGGCACGCACCTACCACGCGTGCTTTATCATTGCTCCATTTAATGCTCACTCAGTATGTAGACGCTGACATGTTCGCCGATCGTTTAGCACATTTGTGCAGAACTGCTAGGCAATTTTTGAATTTTTATAATTTTAATTGACTGTCATGACATTTTATTTTATATGTTGTATATTTTATTGACATTGTTTAATATTATACCCGATTTTTTTTTGTTTCCTAGCGTGTAAGTAAATTTGAAATTAGAATTTGTTTTGACATTTTTATGCGCATGTTTTTATAAGTATTAATGTTGAGGTTAGTTTTAATTAGTTTCCATGTTCCTACTCATATCTGTACTCCTAGCATGTAAGTGAATTGGTTTTAAACTGTAAACTTACATTGTTTCCAATAAATAATAATAACAAAGCTTCCGTGAGACACAGACATATTAAATATATTAATAACGGGTCACTCACGTATTTTAAGTCGAAAAACGCTCGACATGTTTCACTCCTCAGCGTTTTTCGACTTAAAATACGTGAGTGACCCGTGAGTAATATATTTAACTAAACTTATTGCTCTTTGGGGTTACAAAACAATAAAGTAGATATACATATACTATGAATACATTTTATTTCATTTATGAAATAAGTAGTTAAAATTTGTTTTACAAAGTTGTTGTTACCTCTCGTGCTAAATATTGATACTCGAGCAAGCGAAAAATTCCAAAGTTGAACCACGAGCATAACAAATGGTTCGATAAATAGAATCTTGAGCGTTGCGAGGAGTCTATGCTCCACTGAAAAACACCTGTTGCCACACTTTAAGTCTTATTATATACTTTCAGATAATCACCATGAATTTGCTACTATTATGTTTGCTGCCCGTTGTCGCCCACGCTCAAATGCCGTGAACATTCAAGCCTCGAAACAAACACCAGACTCTTTCCTGCACGCAACTGGTGTATACCACTCTATCATAACTGCTGAAGATCAGAAAATATTCCACTTAAACAACGAAACACTTAAGAATGCGGTGTTTAATCTTACTGGAAGAATACCAACAAATGTATTTTTCCATGGCCCGACACCTTGGAACGATTTGTATAAAACATACAAGTGGGAGCCAGTGAAAACTATTATTAAACCGCAAAATATTACAGTTTAAAAATTGAAAGTAACGAAGTTGTTTTATATAAATAAAAAGAAAATATCTGACGATGATTCTGTAGGCAAGAAAGAAAAGGTTTAATTGAAAGCCAATGTAGAGAAAAAAGTAACTGCTTTTTGGAACCAAACGGATACGTTTGCCGCGAAAGTTGATTATATTATATTAGTGTCATAGGCATGACGGGACCTGCTTTCCATCTAAACTCTACCTTTGGCCATAAGTTTACGGAGAAAAATAATGTCATCTTAGAATCTCCGTCCGTAGAATTTACTTTAAAACCAAAATCTGTCGCTAATGTAGTATTTAATGCCACAAAAGTAACAGTAACTATAGAAGTAGAATACTGGGTTACTCTGGATGGATATGTGGCCACAAATAACGAAGTTATGATAAATGGTCACCACTTTTGGGCGTATGATGTTAAGAATGTGCTGAAGCCTGAAAGCTGCAGCTCTTCCAGATTTCTGGAAAGAGAGAGAATTTATTAGTGTCGTGTTTTATACAGATAGCAAAATAGTTGTTGGTGATCACTATAAACTTTTGGTTGTCATTAAAAAATCTGTTTTTTTTTATTATTACTTACCTGTCTACCTAACATTGGCTCAAGCCATGTTCATAGGTTGGCTATATGTTTATAAACAAAGTTTGCAATAATTTAACACCAATAAGGATTTCAGTGGGGCTTAAAAACGACACAAACAAATTTTAAAGTCTTTCTATTATCATCAATAACGAAACAAATAAAAGACTAGTCACTGAGTTTCTTATAGCACTGTTTCCTTGTTGCTTTAACACTTTTGGAAGAACTTTAAAAGTTAATTTCTTATGTATCTTTCCTGTTCTCCAGTTAATGTCTTGATCTGTTGTATTTATCACGGTAAAGAAGCATTGATTTACACTATTCATAGCAAATACATTGTCTCCATACACTTTTATAGAGCAGTTAGTGTAAAATTCTATACTTATTTCTTCACTAAGTCTCATACTATGCGGCATTCCAGCTTCATCCATTATTGTTTTTATATCATAATGCTCATAACCCCAAACGTAAGAGCTATCGAATTTCGCCAAAACATTGCCGGTTAAAGCCGCTAAGTAATTTATCTGTATTAAAACTGTTACTTTAGTTGCACCTAAAATCGCCGTAGCGTCCTGTTTTGGGCCTACAGTTACAGCGAAAGATGCATTAACAATAGGAATGGTTTGCGTTTCAGAAAAATCCCTTCCGAAATTAGATTGTATGCTCCAATTCTTATTTATGCTATGTACGTCAATTATATGTATTATCTCCGCGGGAAATACGTCCTCCTGTTTATAAACACACGTCACGTTATCCTCTATATTTCCTGTTAGTGTTATTATTTGGGAATTTACATTTGCGTAATTATTGTACGTCTGTAACTTGTTCAAAATTACTTCCTCTTGTATAACACTTATTTTAGTTCCGTTTGGTTTAAGAAGCGTTTTAACTGGTTCTAATTCATAATTCTTATATACATCGTTGTCGTTATCAAGGAAAACTTCAGTTTGTAATCCAGTTAGTGTAAATAAGGCTTTCTGTAGTAGTTCATCGGTAATATGGAATAGTTCTCTATGGTTTGAGTTTAGATCTCTTGTCTCTGATTGGCCAGTAGCTCGAACGGTGACTTCGTTTGAGTCTGAAACTTGGATGTGAATATTTATTTGTGCGTGTGTCTTTGATAGGAAACACAGAATAACTGGCAGAAGTGTACGCGCGATGGACATCTGAAAATATGCAAATAAAATATTAAGTCAAAGAAGGAATGCGTATAATTATTATATATAGTATTTATAGTGTATTTTGTAGTGCACACAAAATTGGAAAAAATACTTTCTTCGTTCTGATAACGTCGCAAACTCCAAATTTTCTGAGCATATGCAATCTTAGAAAAATATTGCAATCAACTTAGCCATACTCTAAATGTAAGCATTAAGTGCTGTTCATACATTTTCTACTAAACGTATATACACTGATTTAAACTTTCACGATTTTTACTCATTATTATTTACAACGACGGGACTTAATCGCATAAAATAAGTTTTAACTTTTACCTCCGACGTTTCGAGGACGGCGTTGTCCCCGTGGTCTCGGAGAAGACTGGCAAAAGTTGACATCGACATCTTCTAGGCGCGCGAGTTTTTCGAACTACCCGCACTTGGTCTTGTTTATTAACTTGAACGTTTTGCGCACTAGGGATGTCACCGGGTCGACACACAAACGAAACGAAACGTCGAAGGTAAAAGTTAAAACTTATTTTACGCGATTAAGTCCCGTCGTTGTAAATAATAATAAACGTATATAAGTAGTAAATATATGAACTCGCATTTAACACTAATCAAAGTGTAAATATGTAGGCCCTAAGTCACTTAGGTAAGTCAGGGGCTAATGATAAAGGCGCCGATTATATATATACGTAACGTGTATGTACAGTCGCCATCAGATATATTGGAGCGGCCGAGGTGCTCAAAAATATCTGAACACGCACTCTAACGCCTTGACAATAAAGGCGTGTTCAGATATTTGTGAGCACCTTGGCCGCTCCGATATATCTGACGTCGTACTGTACAACTCAAGTAATAATACGTATTCATATTTTAACGTGAATTATAAACCCAAGCACATTCGTTGAGTCGCTACTTTAGTTTAGATAATTGCATGTAAGAATAGTTTTCTTACGCATTCGTCTGAATTGATGTAATTGAAATTGAAATTCTTTATTTCGAACTTGACGTCCATAGGGTTAGGTCATACAATAACTTAATCTAGAGTTAGTATTACAATTGATTAGACAAAACAAACAATTGGACAAAACAAACAGAACAAAACATTACATAACAGAACATTACATTTATAAGTTTCGCGGCGGAGCAGCAACAGGTGCGTGTAGCTGCATGTACCGCTTGACTAGGGGCGAGTCCCAACGCTGCGCCAGCGTACTTAGGATGCTGTTCGTGCTGTTTCGGCTGCGATTGAGGAGTGACGCACATCGCTTCCTCATGATGGCAAAAAAACAGTCTGTTTGAGCCTCAGCAAACATCGCTGAGGCACTACAATACCGCGGCAACCTGAACAGCATCCTAAATGCATCATTGTATTGAACATAGCCTAATAATAATGCCTAATAGCAATACCTGATGATAATACGATTACTAAGGCGATTATTTAAGTTTTTTCTATAAAATTTCGCAAATGTATTGTATATAAATTAAGGCAAATATTTGCTACCACAATTAACTATAAAAATTGTCTTTTTGAAGTAGCTCTAAAAAATTTAAGTAGTCACTTGAAAGTGGAACTTATATCTACACAGAAAGACGACATCTAAACTCGTGCTATTCTACTATTAAGTATCCAAAATTTTAATTAAAATACTAACCTTTTGGCCTTTTCTAACACATATACAAAACACGTTTCACACCATAGTAGAAATACAACTGATCATCTTAAATCAATTTTTACGCATAATGTATCTAAAAATTCGCTTCAGAATCAAAACTCACTAAGAAATCTGTCAATATTTTTAGCAACGTCGTATCTTGCAACTGAACCGATACTGAGATACGAGCTTTACTTAAAGCATGCATTTGTTACTTATTGAGTTTGATTGCTAAATTATTATTTTTTTCAATTGAATTTGAATCTTAAGAATGAGATATAAGACTCGTTTTCGGTGACGGTCGCAAAGGTTTTGGCGTAATATAATAACATCATAACCTGTTTTGTAGTCAAGGTTGATGATTCGTTAATGTTTATCTAATATGCTACAAGCTTTAAAGTAAATGCCAGACGGATAGAGTAAGACAGGCTCAATTTCGATGATGTAAACTGTCTGGAGTTTATTTGTGGTATTTTCTATAAAAAGGGACCTTATTGTCGATAGCGCTTACGCCATTATAAACGATGCTCCGATATAAATACAATGCCGCGCGGCGTAAGCGCCATCGACAATAAGGTCCCTTTTCATAGAAAATGCCCCATTTTTATTTAATCTTTTGATCGATTTTTGTTATCAACGAACTAGCCGCCGCCACACAACCCTAACAGCATTTATACGTCATTATGACGCCATTATTACGTCGTTATGACGTCACTTTGCTACCTAGGAATCTAAGTAGGGCGTTTTGTAAAATAAATATTGAAAACCTGATTCTCACCTGGTGATATTGAGTTCTTTCAACTCAGAATCACTAGCATATACAATTCTGATGATAGTCCCAATTTTTTTTATGAAAAATGTACGTTCCATTACGTCACGCACATACAAGTGAAAAAATTGTTCACACTGAAACGTGACGTAATGGAATGCACATTTTGGGACATCTTTATTTTAATGGTGGGATGGATATATAAAAAAAACCGGACAAGTGCGAGTCGGACTCGCCCACCGAGGGTCCCGTACTTTTTAGTATTTGTGGTTATAGCGGCAACAGAAATACATCCATCTGTGAAAATTTCAACTGTCTAGCTATCACGGTTCATGAGATACAGCCTGGTGACAGACAGACGGACAGCGGAGTCTTAGAAAAAATGAAAGTAAAATGGTAAAACAACATAAAATACTTGTATAGATGCATTTATTTGTATAACAATATTGCTTTCACATGTTCGTATAACAGATTTAGTGGGTTCTTTTGATCGCAAAAAACAACTAAGGGAGTAAACTACCAATATATATACATATTATATTCCTATCACTTTTCTCAAGCGGTTGGTAAAGTTGAACGGTGCTATCTAGTAGAAGGTAGCTGAATTTTGAGACAATAACTAGTTAACCCTTTTCCAGGCCGCAACAAGCTTTGATGATTCATTTAAAGACGTCGCATTTCCCGAAAGTGCAATCTAATTTGAACCTTAAATCGGAATACTAAAGTTGAAATTCTATTGGCGCGTATGTGTTTGATAAATCGTAAGGTGACTGCTATAGTTGCACTGATTTAAACTTTCACGATTTTTACTCATTATTATTCACAACGACGGGACTTAATCGCGTAAAATAAGTTTTAAATTTACCTCCGACGTTTCGAGGACGGCGTTGTTCCCCGTGGTCTCGGAGAAGACAGGCTAAAGTTGACATCAACATCTTCTAGACGCGCGAGTTTTTTGAACGACCCGCACTTGGTCTTGTTTATTAACTTGAACGTTTAAAACTTATTTTTTAATACAGTTGCTCAAAAAGTGGTACTTTTTGTGGCTGCGTAGCGTGCGAGAAGCTCAATTTCTCGAACTAGTGCTTTTTACTTTTTAGTTCCAAACTATACTTTCGAAACGCAGTTAAAATGTAATTTAGCTTGAGCAGGTACTGGGGCCTCACTCGTTACTCCTCGGTGTCGTTGACCAACCCGCGCCGGGCCCGCGGCGGCCGCGGCCGGGGCGCGCACGAGTATGAAGGTATCGCGGGCTGCGGCAGCTCAAGTATCAAGGGCTGTATAGGTACTTTTGGTTTTGGTTTGGATTGGTGGTATGATTCTACTAATGATATATTAATTTATTATTTTTTCGCAATTGTATTAAAAAACGTCGTTTACAACACGTGTGAAATGTCTTTTTACCACTCGTACCGAGTCTTGCCACTCGCTTTCAGCTCGTGGCAAGATACCTCGGTACTAGTGGTAAAAAGACATTCTTTTCACACTAGTTGTAAAATGTACTATTACGGGATTAAGTCCCGTCGTTGTGAATAATGACTGCTATAGTTATTGGCCACTACATATTAATTGGCCACTCCTAACAATAAGACTTCTTTACGATTTGTTAGGAGTGACCAATTACTAATGTAGTGATTATTATTTACAACGACGGGACTTAATCGCGTAAACTAAGTTTTAAACGTTCAAGTTAATAAACAAGACCAAGTGCGGGTCGTTCGAAAAACTCGCGCGTCTAGAAGATGTTGATGTCAACTTTAGCCGGTCTTCTCCGAGACCACGGGGACAACGCCGTCCTCGAAACGTCGGAGGTAATTTTAAAACTTACTTTACGCGATTAAGTCCCGTCGTTGTAAATAATAATCACTACATTAGCCACACTCCTAACAAATAGTAAAGAAGTCTTATTGTTAGGAGTGGCTAATTACTATGCAGTGGCCAATAACTACATATACCCTACAGTCACCCTACTGTGCATGGTAAAGGGTTCATATATAATTTTTATTTAACATAATACATATCAGCTGACCATAATAACTCCTTACCAACCGCCTCAGCTAAACGGTAGATCTATAAGTTGTCTACAATAGGGGGTATTATTGCAATGTTCTGCCACCAGAGTGCAACACTAGCCCCTTTAGTAAACCATAGAGTAACCTATACATACTGTGCCTATAACAGTTTTTTGACAAGCTTTCAGAGGACCTACAGGGAAACGCGAATCCGAAATTTCGCTATCTGCCTCTTTATCGCTCGAATATGCAGGAGTGACAGAGATGTTTGATAACGAAATTTCGATTTTC
The DNA here is from genome assembly GCF_947568885.1 of Cydia strobilella. NCBI lineage: Eukaryota > Metazoa > Arthropoda > Insecta > Lepidoptera > Tortricidae > Cydia > Cydia strobilella. The sequence goes on along the minus strand of NC_086063.1, from coordinate 2,029,480 downwards.
TTGTTTCGCGATAGACCCTCAGATTGTGGTAGTGGCGCCCCCTGCGCAGAGTTTCGCGTAATATTCCCTATTGAGAACACTTATTTGGAAAGTTGATAATTTTTTTTTGGTTAGGTGGGCTACAATCGGTTTAGGGTCCACTTTTATACGGAAGGGCACATTCATCCCAATTTAAAGCACAGTTGACAGAAAAAGTACAGAATCAGATGTAGTGCATAATTATTTTCCATCGTATTTTCACGGAACGTGTCTTGCTATTTCAGTCAGTCTTGGTACAAAAGCTACTGAGGTTGACTGAAATAGCATGACAAATACGAACGTTTCCAAGAAAAATGGAAATTAATTATGCACTTCATATATGCACGGACTTGAACAGAACAAAGTGAGGGAATGTCATTATAAACATAATATTTTCATAGAATTTTGACACGAATGATGCCATTGTTACACTTTGCCGTTGCAAATGTCATCCAGTTAGGTTGGTCAAACTCTATACTAAATGCTTATCCAAAACAGTTTTACAGTGTAGATAATTTTGCTCGTATTACTAATCACTTGCTGATAAAATGAGTTTAGTTTAAAATTACAAATCAAAGTTTCATCTAGCATTATAAATAATACAAAAGAATTAAATAATATTAAAGCTATTTATAACTAAATTAATTACATCTAGTAGGTGATTTTTAAGGCGATACATGCCCAGATCAAATTGTGGTGTTTTTCAGTCGGTCTAACAAGTTTAAAATTAAGTAATTGTATAATCATTTTACAATTACATAAAGTCAATAGGATAGAATATCTAATAGTAAACACCAGGAATCGGTCTGGGCGTACCTCGTCTTAAATGTGCCATTTTCAACCAAAAGGGTACTTATTGTCGCTATATAGCTTCAATTAAAAATCGACCTTATCAACAAGCGACAATGTGGTACCTTTTGATTGAAAACGTCACAAATGTTGGTACATTATGGTTCAGTAACAAAAATAACGTCCATTGTAAAATCGTTTATTAAATCAAATTCTTTTTAATGTAGCACTATTTCCTTTTATCTGGATATATCAGACATTAAAAGGAATAACTAAAAGTATTTACGCAGAATAAATACATAAGCATAAATTATGCTTGATTCGACATCTTTGTACATAAATAAAAAGTTTAAAAAACTTTATAACAACTATGGTTTTATATGGATATGGATACCATATTTGTGTCGTTTTTCAATCAAAAGGTACCACATTGTCGCCTGCCATAAGGACGCTCTGGCAGGCTATTCGTATAAAGATACAAGCAATATTCCTTATGGTAAGCGACAATGTGGTATCTTGTGGTACGACGGTGTGGTATTGAAAACGTCACATTTGATCAGATACTGCGTCAAAAGAACTGCTCCTTAGTATGAAAAGGGTAATTTTGTATGAAGACAATTGAGTTTCATAAGTATAAGTCTTCATATAACCAGTGGGGAGACACTCCTTCTTTCGGGCATTTTCGGCTCCGTTCGGCTCAGAATTGCTCCGAGCAAGTATTAGGGTTAGCACAACGACGTCCATTTGCGTGCACAACCACAGATAAGATAATGACTTGAATTTTGACAACCCTAAATAGCCGAAAGGGATTGTGCCATACATTAGAAACGGACAGCGTGATTCGACCCTGAATCGCTGCCAAACTTCGGTTTTGTAGGAAGTGTTCTTTCTATACGGTAGTACTATTACTTATTCCGTTAAGAAAAATAAATTACTTTAGCTAAATTTAGTCTCAAATTATACTTTTTACTAGAAATACCACCGCTGTAGTGCCTTACAGAGGTAAGGATGTACTTGTACATAGACCAGTAGCCTTACCACGAGTTCACACTTGACGTTTACGTAGTTTACGTTAGCGACCGAGTAAACTTGATCGCAGTCCATCTCGCTCGTACTGATGTATTGGTGCATTAAAAGAGGAATCGATCTAGTTCACGCAGTCGTTAACGTAAATGTCAAACGCCAACTCGTGGTAGCTGTGCAAGTGTACAAAGTTTTAAGATTCAGATGTTCAGATTTACATTGATTTAAAATGTATACATTATATGACGTACACAAAATATTTACAAAACATGTAATGTAATAATTACATATTATTATAATTAAATCTAATATAGGACTTTTAAAGTTTACAATGTCTGGCTTTGGACGAGTATTCAACAGGGTTCAAAATTATCCAGATAATTATAGTCTTTGATAATTATCCCATATGGGTGGTGCTATATTTATTTTCTTTGAATTCTTTGATAGTAAAAAATAATGATTGGGGCGTTTTTTGCTATGTACAAATAAAAACTGACCTTATATTGATCAGTTTTTTTATTATTAACCATTGAAATATAAGATAAACAATCTAATTATATTTCGTAAATTTTAGGTTATTATCAAATCGATCCTTAATCATTATCAGGCGTAAAAGTCACGATAATTATCAAGATAACCTATCATTAATAATTATCCTTTCGAACCCTGCTGACAAGCTTATACAGGTTAACAAAAATTGGGATCAAAATAGTTTATCACGTTCGAAAGCCAAATTTTTCTTCTCTCTACTATAGAGAATAAAATAGCCTTTTTTCATAAAAAGAAAAAGCCCTTTTTTACCTGTTGTGTGAAAAATTGTATCTAGATCGGTATGAACGCAGTAAACCTGTGCTTAACCTTTCGAATTTATTATATTTTACAGACATCCTGTTATTAAAAACGTCCATTTCCTACGCTGACCGCTTACCACGTCCTAAGAATCCAGCGGGCTGAGCACGGTCGCATTTTTATCGCCCGTCACCATGCTTGTCACGTTCTAACAAGTTAGCGTCACGTTCTAACAATAATGTAATGTAATATAATGTAATGTAATGTAATAATAATGTAATTTAATAATATGATTTATTGTAGTATAACCTCGTAAGGCCCACCATACAAAGTTTCCCTATTTTTAATTCTAACCTTGTTGCATAGAAGATTAGGGTGACTTGCGTTTGTTTTAGAAAACATTGAAACAAAAGAAATGCTACTTAATTCAGTTAGTGTAAGGTTCAAATTAGATTGAAACAGAGTGTACATTGTAATGCACATTGGGCCTTACGAGGATAATATTTGGAAATAAAAAATTATAAAAAGTGCGAAAGTGACAGGCATAATGACAGGTGATAAAAATGCAACCATGCTGCCACCGCAGGCAAAATAAAATATTACGTTAGCGTCACAATTTGCAACTTTTCATAACATTATACCTATGAAAGAGTCTCAGAATGATCACATACTATATGAGCCCGTGTCTTTTCTTGTATTCGTCGAGGTTGAGAGAACGTTTCGGTCCACTCTCTTTGACTTTCGCCGTGACCGCGGGTTTTGGTGTTACGTTTGAACTAACTTCTGGAACAAAAGGTTTCATGTCAATATCTTATCTGATAAGTTGTATTTAGATGAGAACGGCACTCACTTGTATTTTTAGTCGCTTTTGGCTTTTGGTGTACGACGTACAACCGCCGCGGACACTCATGCCTGAGGAAGGATTCCCAAAGAATCCGAAACATGTCGCCAAAAGCGACTAAAATACAAGTGTGAAACCGTTCTCATCTAAATATTTTGAAATATGTCTCACGATAGTTTAAGTTCGACTGATAAGTTGTATTTTCCTTAAGAGTCCCCGGCAAGCTCGTCCGTGTTGCACCTTCCCATACAAACGTAGTTCCGTTCTCATTTTCAAACTACGTGTTGGATTGTAATGAAACTTTGCACATACAATGACATGAGGTCTAGGTCTGTAATTAGTTTATATAGCTCCAGTTTATAAAACAAACGAAATAGAGCAAAAGCAAGTTTTGTATGAAAAACTTAAATTCGCTGTTTTTTTTTAACTATGGTATCTGGAGCTACATAAATTAATTTCAGTCATAGATATACCTTATCATATTGTAAGTACAAAGTTTCAGAGCAATCTAGCTAGTCGTTTTAAAATGAGAGCGAAACTACGTTTGTATGGAGAACCGAGCTTGCCGGGGACCCTTAAAACTATTCAGTACCTAGGCGTTTTTTTTAAAACCTGATTCTTTCAAATCTGGACATTCTTGGGCTCACTCTACTCAGAATCGACAGCATTTCTCTGTCCTGCCATTAAAAAAAGATGTCCCAAAATGTCCATTCCATTACGTCACGTTTTAGTGTAAACATTTTATCACTTGTATGTGCGTGACGTAGTGGAATGTACAATTTTCATACAAAATTTTGGGACACTTTTTTATCATCAGGATTGAATATGCTAGTGATTCTGAGTTGAAAGAACCCAAAAACACCAGGATCTGTGAGAATCAGGTTTTCAATATTTATTTTAGAAAACGCCCACTTTAGTTGTCACACCTTTAGTTTACCTTACACACAATGAAGGGTTGGAAAAAACCGGACAAGTGCGAATCGGACTCGCCCACCCAGGGTTCCGTACTTTTTAGCATTTGTTGTTATAGCGGCAACAGAAATACATCATCTGTGAAAATTTCAACTGTCTAGCTATCACGGTTCATGAGATATAGCCTGGTGAAAGACAGACGGACAGTAGTCTTAGTAATAGGGTCCCGTTTTTACCCTTTGGGTACGGAACCCTAAAAACATCCTCTATGAATTAGAGCCACCCCACACCGGCGTCTTTTGAGCGTCGGTCTAGTCAGCGCTATGGAAAATGGCGTCGCTGCGCAGTTGCGCCAACGTTGCGTCGAGCAGCAGCCATAGAGTTTACTAGACGCCGACCAACGCTCGGGAGGCGCTAGTGTGAAGTGGCCTTTAGATTTATATTTACTCCTTTTCCTTTCGTGTTGAGGTTCCCGTTAACCCCTTTATAGGTGTTGTATTTTCTACCCGTTTGGGTGTTTAAAGATTCTCAATCCAACGGAGCGGCAGCTGACATTTTCGAGTGACAACAAATCAATAGTGTACTTACTGCTACCGACGCCAACGGAGAGGTCCAAGTCTACATTGATGTCTAACTCCGTTTTTGTACATTGTAATAGGCTAGTTTCTCAATCCACCAACGGAGCGGCAGCTGACATTTTCGAGTGACAACAAATCAGAAGTGTACTTACTGCTACCGACGCTAACGGAGAAGTCCAAGTCTACATTGATGTCTAACTTCGTTTTTGTACATTGTAATAGGCTAGTTTCTCAATCCACCAACGGAGCGGCAGCTGACATTTTCGAGTGACAACAAATCAAAAGTGTACTTACTGCTACCGACGCTAACGGAGAGGTCCAAGTCTACAATACATTGATGTCTAACTCCGTTTTTGTACATTGTAATAGGCTAGTTTCTCAATGCACCAACGGAGCGGCAGCTGACATTTTCGAGTGACAACAAATCAGAAGTGTACTTACTGCCACCGACGCTAACGGAGAGGTCCAAGTTTACATTGATGTCTAACTCCGTTTTTGTACATTATAATAGGCTAGTTTCTCAATCCACCAACGGAGCGGCAGCTGACATTTTCGAGTGACAACAAATCACTTACTGCTACCGACGCCAACAAAGAGGTCCAAGTCTACATTGATGTCTAACTCCGTTTTTGTACATTGTATATGCTAGTCTCAATCCACCAACGGAGCGGCAGCTGACGTTTACGAGTGTTAATGAATCAGAAGTATACTTACTGCTACCGACGCCGACGGGGAGGTCCAAATCTACATTGATGTCTAACTCCGTTTTTGTACATTGTAATAGGCTAGTTTCTCAATCCACCAACGGAGCGGCAGCTGACGTTTACGAGTGTTAATGAATCAGAAGTGTACTTACTGCTACCGACGCCGACGGGGAGGTCCAAATCTATACTGATGTCGAAATCGTGTAGGGAGTAGAGACTGGCATTGTCCGTAGACTGGGTTTTGGGCCTTTCTGAATCTGGATTGTGCTGAAAACAAAATATCAATATTTTAAATTAATGTCAAATTAGCTACTCATTACAGCGACGGAATATATACAGGGCGGCTAAAAAAATAAGTGCATTCCCGTTGCCAGGAAGGTTTTGGGATTATACTGAGCAACTTTTAATATGGGACCAACCAGGAAATCGCGAAGACTGGCCGACCACGACCAGTGAAACCTGTGTCGAAACGTCGGTAAATAAAGGTAACAAAATAAATTCGCGATAGACCCGTTTGTAAATGTGATTTAGTAATGACACTTACTTCTAATCTCTCCCTCTCCTGTATCTCTCTCGCCGCTTTCTCCTCTTCCGCTCTCTGTTTCATCTCTTCCGCCGCCGCTTCCTCGTTCCGCATTAGTTCCTGAAAATAAATATTTTACAAATTTTAGAGAAAAACGGAACTTAGTTTGAATGGTCGTAAATGTTTTCGTGTTATTTTTGGTTTCGCTTAAACGTTTTTATTCTCAAAAGAAATTAACCCCCTTATTAAAAAAACTAGTGCAAAAAATAAAAGGCATGATAATTTATACTGCAAATTAAACAATTTAATAATAATAAATAAGTGATAACACTCAATATTCTAATACTCAAATTACTTTTTCGAACAAGATCGCGGCATTTGAGTTATGTCAGAATTAAGAGCCCATTAACGTTCTCACTAGCGCCACTGCTAAATAATTGTGATTATTTAAATTTAACGATAGATATTTAAAAAAGGGGGGCCGTTACGTACTATATTTTGTATCAAAGTACCTTTTGAATACATCAAACTAGTTTTAATGTTGCTGGATTCGTCGATTTATGAACTCAAAGCAAAAACGGCCGTTTCAACTTCGGACGCATAGATTGACGAATCATCGTAAAAACTAGCGTTGAAAAAACCGGGAAAATTGCGGGAAAATTTCCAAACGGCTCGTTTTTTTCAAGTTTCTTTCGAAAAAAAATATATTTTTCAATATACTTAATAAGGAATTTAAACAGGTTAAGGTTGCATGTCTAATGTGTTTGTTTATGGCATTAACACTGTCATCACTCATCAGTGGCATTGTGTGTGACAAATTTAATTTTTCTGAATAGAACTGGAAAAAAAGCCCTTCAGGCAATTCGTCTTTGGAACGATCTCCCTCTTCCTTTAAGGCAAGCACAGAGCAAATTTTCTTTTAAAAGACCTCTCTAACTCGCTTAAAAATAAATGATCTGCATGTTACTTGTATACTTGGGTACATAATACAATATTTATTTATATATGTATGTATGCATGTTTGTATATATGTAGGTATATATTGTTATTATTCTTATATGTGTAAGTGTATAAACAAAATATATATTGTTTAGAATAATTTGATTTGTGTTTCATATTTCCTCTCGCTTTCTACAATCCTGCACTAACTACACGTTTCTGTTTGACCCAATTGTTGACTGGTAGAGAATGCCTTAAGGCATTAAGTCCGCCTTTTGTACAATTTTATATCGTGCAATAGTTTAAATAAATAAAAAATAAAAAAAAACCGAAAAAAAATGAAATTTTGAAAAATTCCCGAAAAAAACATTTGACTTTTTTCCTGAATTTTCATCCCTAGTAAAAACTATTACACGTATCTTTGTGTATTATGGATGGAATGGATTATTATGATACATACATTGGTAGCAACAAGAAAATTATTGTATAAAAATAGGCCTACCTGTGCCCTGCCTCCCTGGTGAGATTTAAAGTTCATGACAGGTTTCGTATGCCGCCTGGTGAAAGGATCATCGATTTTCTTTCCCTTCATAGCTTTCACCTGTAAACATAAAATAAAACATGTCTTTATTATAGTAATCTTTGAAATCATTTAATATGGAAAATACATATCGCGTGGTTAGAGCTTTCTCAACATGTACATTTGGGGCATTTTCTATGAAAAGGGACCTTATTGTCGATGGCGCTTACGACGCACAGCGTCGCGCGGCATTGTATTTATATCGGAGCATCGTTTATAATGGCGTTAGCGCCATCGACAATAAGGTCCCTTTTTATAGAAAATACCACATTTAAAGTTTGTCAGAAGACTACGGACATGCTGTAAAACATACAAAGCTGCACCAGTGCGGTGGCCGCCATTTTGAACTTTTCAATAGGGGGTATTACTGCAATGTTCTGCCGCCAGAGTGAAGCACTAACACAAATTGTAAACCATAGAGTAACATATACACACTATGCCTTAAACAGTTTTTGAATTTTCACAGATAATAATATATGACACTGATGCATCAAGACGGTTTGTTTACAGAGGGCCTTCCGGGAAAGGGGTCATCCACATATTACGTCATGCCAAATGTGACAGTATGTGTTAGATAGGAAAAAGCGTGACAAGGGGAGGGAGGGGGGGTCCAAATTGATATTTTATGTTATGTAATATATGGACGACTCCAAACGCAAAAATCGAAATCTCTTTAGCGCTCGAATATGCAAGGGTAAAGATTTTGCGTAATTCCCTATTGTCAGACCGATTGCATTATAGTATAGGTTAATAAATAATACTAACCTCCTCCATAATGGCTTTTTCCGCTGATTCCACGTTCATTTTCCTGTTCCTGTTGTTGATATACGATATGCTCTGTATAGAGGATGTTCTGGTTTTGTCGAGGTGGTTCGCTCTCTCTTCTAACTCTTGTATTTTGGCGTTTAGGTCGAATACTATTTCCTCGTCACCTCTGTTAAAACATGTTGAAAAAGTTAGCAAAAAACACCGGCCAAGTGCGAGTCTGACTCGCGCACAAAGAGTTCCGTACCATTACGCAAAAAACGGCAAAAATATCACGTTTGTTGTATGGGAGCCCCACTTTATTTATTCTGTTTTTAGTATTTGTTGTTATAGCGGCAACAGAAATACATCATCTGTGAAAATTTCAACTGTCTATTTACGTTCTATCACGGTTCATGAAATACAGCCTAGTGACAGACGGACAGACAGACAGACGGACGGGCGGACAGCGGTGTCTTAGTAATAGGGTCCCGTTTTGGAACGTAGTGGAATGTACAATTTTTGGGACACATTTTCTTATCATCAGGATTGAATATGCTAGTGGATCTCAGTTGAACGAACCCAAAAACACCAGGATCTGTGAGAATCAGGTTTTCAATATTTATTTTAGAAAACGCCCATTTACATTTTACGCATTCGTATTGTTGTCTCACCTTAATTGTGCGACGTCTCTTTCCTTCATCAGTTGCGTTTTCTTCATGGCGTAGTTTGTGGGATGTGATCTGAACCTATCTTTTTCTTGTACCATTTTTTCTACGTCTTCTTCCTAATAAAAAAAAAATTGTAAGAAAAAATCGTTTAACAATAACACTAATATGTGGTATCTTCTATAAAAAGGGACCTTATTGTCGATGGCGCTTACGCCATTATAAACGATGCTCCGATACAAATACAATGCCGCGCGACGCTGTGCGTCGTAAGCGACATCGACAATAAAGTCCCTTTTCATACAAAATGCCCCATATAATAAAGAAGTCAACTAATCCATACTAATATTATAAATGCGAAAGTCTGTCTGTCTGTCTGTGTGTTACCTCTTCACGCTTAAACCGCTGAACCGATTTAGTTGAAATTTGGTATACAGATAGTTTGAGTCCCGGGGAAGGCCATAGGATACTTTTTATCCCAGAACTCACCCCTCAAGGGGGTGAAAAGGGGGGTTAAAATTTGTATGGGGAATCAATAACCGCTCAACCGATTTAGATGAAACTTGGTATGGGGATGGTTTGAGCTGTGGGAAATGATATAAAATAACTTTTATCCCCGAAATCATCCCTTAAGGGTGTAAAAAATGGGGTGGAAATGTATAGTGTGGACCAATTTGGGGGTGAAAAAAGGATGGATTAAAAAGCAGATTTGTTTAAGAATTAAGATACCCAAATTACTAATTCCACGCAGACGAAGTCGCGGGCAAAAGCTAGTATTATAAATGCGAAAGTCTGTCTGTCTGTGTGTTCCCTCTTCACGCTTAAACCGTTGAATCGATTTAGATGAAATTTGGCATAGAGATAGGTTGAGTCCCTGAGAAGGAGATAGGATAGTTTTTATTCCGAAAATCATCCCTTAAGAAAGTAAAAAGCGGGGTGGAATTAAGATAATTAATGAAGTGCCTGCTAATTTGTGTGCATAATATGCTCAAATGGAATTATTGCTATGAGAATTTTTCCAGGCGCTGTACTTACTTTAGCTGCTGTTACTAAGTCCACGCAGACGAAGTCGCGGGCAAAAGCTAGTAATATATATTAAATACATAGAAAACACCCATGACTCAGGAACAAATATCTGTGCTCATCACACAAATAAATGCCCTTACCGGGATTCGAACCCAGGACCATCGGCTTCACAGGCAGAGTCATCCACTAGGCCAGACCGGTCTACGAAGGTTATGACCGCCCTGTTTATTCTAACATGTCACTCACACGTCAACATCATTAATACAAGAAAGCTCTTGATATCACGAAAGTTAATTTGCCTGAAAAGCGTCCTCGGCGCTATAGAGTCTCTTAATAGGTATTTATAATTTAATTACACGTGGAAAAAAATTTGTGAAAGAAGACTAACAATGAGAGTGTATAAGGGAGAGGTAGAAACTGGAGTTGGAAGGGGCAGACCTCGGCGGACTTTCTCTGATCAGATCGGGGAAATCCTGAAGAAAGGCTAGGTCAAGAGCACCCTAAACCGGCGAGCGTGTATGAGGAATGTTATGAAAGTGAAGGAAGCGAAAGAGGTATTCCAGGATCGTAGCAAGTGGAAATCCGTGATCTCTAACCTAACCCTCCGGGAAATAGGCGTGATTATATGTATGTATGTACATATTTCTTACCTTAAACTCATACATAAGTGCTTCCTTAACTTCTAAAATCTTGGTCCTCACAAAGTCCATGGTGGGTGGTTTTTTGTTAGCGTCCTTTATCGCTTTGTGCCATTTCTGAAACTCTCCGTCCGTGAACTCCTGCAAAATGAGCTTAGTTAGTATAAAAATAAGGTTCTTTTTGGTTTGAGTTACAAATGTGTCAGACTTATTGCTCACAATCAGTTACAAATGTGTCAAACTTATTTCTTAGTTTATGAAAATAAACATAAGGCTAGGTTCATCTATTAAAGACTAGCTTTTGCCGGCGACTTCGTCTGCGTGGAATCAGTAAAAGCAGCTAGAGTAAGTTTAGCGCCTGGAGAAAGTGTAATAGCAATAATTCAATTTAGGCAAAAGCTTAATTTCTTGACATAAATTATCAGGCAACTCATTAAAACTCAATTTCACCCCTATTTTCACTCTCTTTAGGGTGATTTCCGACATAAAAACTATCCTATATCCTTCCCCGGGACACAAACTATCTCTATGCCAAATTTCAACTAAATCGGTTCAGCGGTTTAAGCGTGAAGAGGTAACACACAGACAGATAAGACTTTCTGAAATACTGGAAGAACCAATGACCACCACTGAACCAAGACTGAAAGAAACAAATGCCTTTTGTTTAACAGATTAAGGTTTGGGCGAAAATAGTAGATTGTGTTACAAGGGAGCAAAATGACATATTTACGGCGAGGGCGTACGTTGAATCCTAAACGAAGCGAAGGATTCTATAATAGAATCCCGAGAGTAACGAGGGATTCTAAAGTAGAATCCTGAGCGTAGTGAGGGATTCAAGTGTGTTACGCCCAAGATGGAAATAATTTTGCTACCATGTGACATATACTGCTTTTCACATCACCTATGAGGTAATTATGATGTTACAAATATTATTTAAGCTAAAAAAATAATGTGCAAAAAGATGTGAAAGTAGTGTCCTAGAACATAAAAGCGTTACTTTGATCCCTCCTAGCAGGGAAGAAAAGTGCCACTTTGATCCCTCCTAGCAGGGAAGAAAAGTGCCACTTTGATCCCTCCTTGCAGGGAAGAAAAGTGCCACTTTGATCCCTCCTTGCAGGGAAGAAAAACATCTTGTTCGAATTGGTGATGTGAAAAATCATTTGAGATAATTCGTACTATAAGAGGGTAGCTGTTTGTACAAAATTAAAGTTTTACCTGATTACTGACGAACTCCAATCGGAAAACTCTGTCTTGTGTCCCGTGGCGTAGTTTCAGTCCCTTGTTTGTTCGCGTGTTGCCCAGATTGTATACTTTCGCTGTCTCGTAAACATCTATTATTTCTGCTACCTGCAAGATACACCCTCGTGAGTCTAAGTGCCTGTTTCACAATGTCCAAGTCAAGTATTTGATAGCTAATTAACAAATAAATTAATTGCCAGATAAAACTACCTTCAGTTGTAAAGGTATTTATATACCAGTTAAGCTTATTTGAAGATTGTGAAACGCCAACGATGACTTTACTCGTCAGATAAGTGGCAAATAACTTATTCAGGACTTTACTTGGCCATTGTGAAACAGACCCTAAATGTAAATTAAAATGTATATTCATTGCAATCTAATTTGAACCTTTCATGAAACAAATAAAGTAGCTTTTCTTTTGTTTCACTGCGTTGTAAAATCGTTCCAATTTACTTATAGAACAAGGTTCAAATTAAAAAACTTTCTACGGTTGGTCTTACGAGGATAATTTAAAATAAGTTTTTGGCAAAAATTTCATTTTTGGTACACGGTAGTGGGGAGATACTCCTTATTTCGAGCAAATTCGGCTTCGTTCGGCTCAGCATTGCTCCGAGCAATTATTAGGGTTAGCAAAACTTAACGTCCCTTTGCTTGCACGACCACAGATAAGATAATGACCTGAATTTTGACAACCCTAAATAGCCGATAGCCATATTTGTCCGGGTCTCGAAAAATTAACGGGCCCGCTAATTATCAGTCCGCATTGTATTTATATCGGAGCATCGTTTATAATGGCGTAAGCGCCATCGACAATAAGGTCCCTTTTTATAGAAAATACCACAATTATTATCTTACCCTATATACAGGATTTCCGTTGTTGTTCCCAATTCCGATGCGGACGAAACACCCATTGACCACACGAGAGAAGAATGGTAAGTGCACTAGTCTTTCTAATTTAAACCTGCCAACATATAGATAGATAAGATTAAAAAATTATTTATTTTTGATAAAAGGTCAACGTGGAGAAAATAAAATTATTTTTGTACTCGCCAACTGTAATGGTTGAATTAAGATTTCGTATACCAAACTGTAATTGGGTTTGGGTACTTTTCATGTCTCCCAACTCAACTATAATATTTATTTCGATACGCTGTTGTCATATCTGTCGTAATAGACGTTTTGTTAGTGAACTTTCTGTACCTAGTATAGTTAACGCTATCTCTACTGAGCTCGTTCACTTACCTGTACTAACAATGGCATTCTGTTAAACAAAAGCCATTATTTCTTTTGTGTGAGCGCGTGGCCTTTTTGTGCCTGAGGCTCACACACAATGGCCACGCGCTCAGGCACAAAGGCCACGCGCTCACACAAAAGAAATAATGGCTTTTGTTTAACAGAATGCCATTGTTAGTACAGGTAAGTGAACGAGCTCAGTAGATATAGCGTTAACTATACTATTATTTATTCTGTGGTAATGGTAATACACACCTGCTTAGCCTAAGTTTGTTTATCTGATCCCTGCTGTCCGCGTACTTGACTTCCTTGACTTCTTCACGTTCTCTCTTCTTCTCCGTCTCTTCTCCACCGGTTGATGAAGAACTTGACGACGCGCTGGATCGACGACCGCGACCTGGTTAGAGTATTATATTGTAAAGGTATAAGGATTGCCGGCCGAGTGAAGCGAGGTCGTTTAGTCGCACAAGGTTAGCAAAGTTGTATTCCAGAATTTTCAGACTGGGTATAGTTCTAAAAAAAAAGTGCGATAATATGAACTATACACCAATTATTATTTTATTATTATTCAGAGCCCACTGTGTCCCACTGCTGGGCAAAGGCCTCCCCCCTCTTTTTCCACTCGTCTCTGTATAGTGCTATATCTGGCCAGCCTCTCAAGGAGTCCAAGTTATCCCGCATCGCCGACGAGGTCTGCCGGATCCCCGGTTATACTCGTGGGGCTCCCACTCCGTGGTTAACTTGGCCCACAAGTCGTCCGGCATTCGGCAGACATACCAATAATAAACCAATAATAACCTATAAGTTTGATGAAGGGAGACCTACCTCTGTCACTCAAGCGTAGGCTTATGGACATGTGCGTACTTCCAGTTCTCACCTACGGTGCTCAGACCTGGTCCTTGACGGAAGCTCAGAAGTCCAAAATCGGGGTTTGCCAGAGAGCTATGGAGCGCAGCATATTAGGTGTAAAATTAAGGGATCGAGTCCGAAACACCATGCTGCGCTCTAAAACTCAAATAATAGACGTAGCTCGGAAAGCGGCCAAGTTGAAATGGGACTGGGCTGTTCATGTCTGCCGAAAGCCGGATGACTTGTGGGCCAAGTTAACCACGGAGTGGGAGCCCCACGAGTCTAACCGGGGATCCGGCAGACCTCGTCGGCGATGGCGGGATAACTTGGACTCCTTCTTGACAGGCTGGCCGGATATAGCATTAAACAGAGACGAGTGGAAAAAGAGGGGGGAGGCCTTTGCCCAGCAGTGGGACACAGTGGGCTCTGAATAATAATAATAAACCTATAAATTTAATATTTGAGAAAAATTACTTTACATTTCATATCTGTCAAATTGCCATCAAACTTAATAACAAGTGTATAGGGTATTCCATAGACACTATGTGGACGCTATTGTCGCGCAAAAAGCCAATTTTTTTCTTTTCCGGAGCAATTATAATCGATAATGCCAAGCGTAAGCTCAACGATTTACAAATTTGATATGAATTCATTTTTTTTTATTTTTCTTTGACAAGCAGAAACGTCTGCGAACGATATTAAGCTTAGAATGAATTTAAAGTGGAAAAAATACTGCCTTGGGTAAGACTTGAACTCACGGCCTCTGGATCGAATTTATTTAAATTTGGTATGACTCAAAATAATCGAAAAGTATGTACCAGTATTTGGCATCTATTTCTGTAGAAAACAGGATTGTAAATGCTAACCATAGGGTATTTGACTGTATTTAAAATAAATTATTTTACACCATGCAAGAAATAAAGCACCAGAAGATAAATAGAGAAACGTAGACAGCAGTTATTTTTAAACAAAATTTCTATTTTAAAACCCGTATAAAACTATAAAGAGTAGGTAATTTGATCGTGACGTCACATGCTAGTGTTTCATATTAAATTCCATAGTAGCATAGTTTTGACAGTTCGAAAAAAGAAACTGGTTTGATTAGTAGTTAAATACCCTATTGGTAGGGTGCCAAGCTGCCAACAATAGGGGATTTGACTAGTAGACAAATACCCTATGGTAGGGTGCCAACAATAGGGTAGGTTTTAGCTATTTACCTTGTGATTTGTTATCATCTGAGTCAGATCCCGAGTCGTCAGAATAGATGTCTGATGCTTTCAATTTGACACTTTGTTTACTCGAACCGCCTATTAGTTCCTCATCTGCATCCTGTGAATAATAATAGTGTTGAAAAAGTTATGGGCCCTGGAGGGAAAGTACTTTAAAACCTTAAGTTAGCTCATTTTACATCAAACATCATACATTTATTCAGCAAACAGGCCACAGGGGCACTTTTACATGTCAATTTTTACAAGCAATAAAATTAATCAAAAATTACAAAAAAACAATTACAAATACGGAATCAATTACTTAAAAGAAACATTACTTTACTTTTAAAAATAAACAAAACTGCATTCAATGATTTTTTAAAGTTTGCTTGTCTCGCCCGGGAATCGGACCAACTAAAAATTCCAAAAAATAAACATTCTCTATTTTTTCTACTAGTCGATACAGTTAATGTTAATGATAACATTTCTCCAAGAAACATTAGGTTTTACACTCATCTGTCGTACAAAATATCCATAAAATCGAATATTTTGTACCTAAGAATATTTTTAGACAAGCAAAATTGAAGAAAAAAATTTAAAAAATATATGTTTGAATGCAATTTTGATTCTTTTTAAAAATAAAAGAATGTTTCCTTTAAGTAAAATGAGCTAACTTAAGGTTAAAACCTTTCCCTCCAGGGCTCATTTATTTTTTCCACCTTGTATACTAATTTAATCATTGCCAATTAATTCATTGACTGTAGTCAGAGGCTACTGATTTGTTTAAGGAGTAAGGAAACTATTTGTGCAATAAAGCCTTGATCCCCGCTCAGAGTTGTTGTTGGTGGTGATATTCGTGGTATAGCGTGTTGGGCACCTTTGCGCCTGGTGTGGAATTTTCGACTGACTTTTGTGATTGATTAGTGTTTGGGGTTTTTTTCTTCATTGTAACAATAAATAATAATAATTCTTTAAGCTTTCAAGGAATCCATACCAATATTTTAAATGCGAAAGTGTGTCTGTCTGTCTGTTACCTTAAACAGCTGAACCGATTTACTCGAAATTTGGTATAGAGATAGTTTGAGTCCCGGGGAAGGACATAGGGTAGATTTTATCCCAGAAGTCATCCTTTAAGGTGAAAAGGGGGGGTGAAAGTTTGTATGAGGAATCGATAAAAAGCATATTGGATAAAAGAAATCTACCCAAATTACTAACTCCACACAGACGAAGTGCTAAAGCTAGTATTAAATAAATTAAAAAAAGCTATACATCATCATCATCCTTATCCTTGTCCTTCTGTTCTGCTTCCCTTCGTTTCCTGGCCAAATTGTCCCTTGTGACTTTAGCATCCCGCTGGGCCCTGAGGGCGGCCATTGCGTTTTGCCGCCGGTCGTCCACGTTGCGTTTACGCTCAGTTTTAGCGCCGAAAAGGGGAGAGGCTGAACGCTCTGACGGTTCTGAAAAGTAAAGATGGATTTACAAACACTTAAAACAACTAAAAAAATGGGGCAAGTGCGAGTCGGACTCGCGCACGAAGGGTTCCGTACCATTACGCAAAAAAATCACTTTCGTTGTATGGGAGCCCCACTTATATATTTATTTTATTCAGTTTTTTGTATTTGTTGTTATAGCGGCAACAGAAATACATCATCTGTGAAAATTCCAACTGTCTAGCTATCACGGTTCACGAGATACAGCCTGGTGACAGACAGACGGACGGACAGACGGACAGCGGAGTCCTAGTAATAGGGTCACCTTTTTACCCTTTGGGTACGGAACCCTAAAAATAACAGTTAAAATAAAACGAGTGCAGTGATATACACGCATCAGCTGCAGACTGCTAGTGTATTAACTATAACTATCGCGGTCCATGAGATACAGCCTGGTGACAGACGGACAGACAGACAGCAGTCTTAGTAATAGGGTCCCGTTTTTACCCTTTGGGTACGGAGCCCTAAAAAACAATCTACTATTCCACAATGTTGCTATTTATGCAATTCCGTGCGTCGCATATTAATGTTGCAGACAGTATCGTATAGTTACTGGTAATATGTTAATTTAGACATAGTACACTTGTTGTCAGTGTTATAATCATGTAAACTGAAATAAATGTCATATAAGGAAAAAATGACCAAAGCCTCCAGTGTCCAGAGCTGGAATCGAACCAGCGTCCCCCGTTTACCGGACAGGTGCCTGAACCGCTCGGCTATCCGGTCACGGTGGCATGGGTCGAAATTTCCAAGTATATGACAATTTCCCGAAGGCTTGTGTGTGTGTGTGTGGGTTTTTTTTTACTTCGTATATAACATTTATTTCAGTTTATAGTTTAAATAGTAGTGTGTCTACTTGAAAAAACACAAATTAAAATATTTTAATAGAAAATAATTTAATTTGTTCTTAGAGTTATAATCATTAGTCACCAGAATCTTTAGGGTCATCCAATATCTCTCCGGGGCTAGGCGGTGCTGCCTCCTTGTCTTTCTCCGGCTCCTTCTCCTTCTCTCCGGCTTCGGCTGCCAAGGCGGAGGCTGTCAAAACAATACAAATATTATTATTGCGTGCAGGGAAGTAGGCAATCCATACTAATATTATAAATGCGAAAGACTGTCTGTCTTTCTGTCTGTGTGTCCCTCTTCACGCTTAAACCGCTGAATCGATTTAGATGAAATTTGGCATAGAGATAGGTTGACTCCCTGAGAAGGACATAAGATAGTTTCTATCCCGAAAATCATCCCTTAAGAAAGTAAAAAGCGGGGTGGAATTGAGATAATGAATTAAGTGCCTGCTAATTTGTGTGCATAATATGCTCAAATTGAATTTGCTACGAGATTTTTCCAGGCGCTATACTTACTTTAGCTGCTGTTACTAAGTCCACGCAGACGAAGTCGCGGGCAAAATCTAGTAGGGAATATTACGCAAAACTGCGTAGCGATCGCCACTAGCACAACTAGAGAAGCAACGGATAGTTGTTTGGTCGGATACCGGATATTCGGCCTGACCGCCGGCGGTCAGGCTGAAGCTGTTGAGTTTTGCAGGTGCGCGTCGTGCAGGTTTCGACCTGTAACGTTCCGTAGTGAACGTTCGCGCGAACTCATTTCTGGGTTCGTAAACAAGTTTTCATCTGTACTGTTCGGAAAGTTCACCTTTCATAGACTGATAGCCGGGTGGAAAATTGCTTTTCCCACCCTAGGGTGGAAAGTAATTCTAATATAAATATGCCTGGCAAAACTTTTAATTTTTCAAATTGTTCAAATTTTAGCGTAATCTTCAACTAATTTAATTTCATTGTTGTTGTGGTTTACCTATGATTTGTTCTAAAGAAATATACTTACCAATAATAAACAATTTGTTTAATAATTTGTTCTTACCAATAACACATTTCTTGCGTTTGACTTTCCTCATAGTCGAAATGAAAAGTAGAGTGCAACAGAATAATTATGTTTTGTAATGTTATTAATTGTATTATTGTAATGCTTAATTGTAGAAATGACTTGTAAATGTAAATATTTACTAATAAATATCATATCATATCATATCAGTGTTTAACTCGGGTAAAAGTAACCATCTCACCCTCGAACTATTGGCGCTCGAACAAAGTGAGTGAATATATCTCGGGTTCACTTTCCACCCTTGGTTAACAATCTACTATTAAAGGGTCGACAACGCGCATGTAATATCTCTGGTGTTGCAGGCGTCCATAGGCTACGGTGACTGCTTACCATCAGGCGGACCGTATACTTGTTAGCCACCGACGTGGTATTAAAAAAAACCGGCCAAGTGCGAGTCGGACTCGCGCACGAAGGGTTCCGTACCACTACTCAAAAAACGGCAAAAAATCACGTTTGTTGTATGGGAGCCCCCCTTAAATATTCATTTTATTCTGTTTTTAGTATTTGTTGTTATAGAGGCAACAGAAATACACCATCTGTGAAAATTTCAACTGTCTAGCTATCACGGTTCATGAGATACAGCCTGGTGACAGACGGACAGAGGAGTCTTAGTAATAGGGTCTCGTTTTTATCCTTTGGGTACGGAACCCTAAAAACACCGAACATTATACATACCTTTGGCCTGTTTCTGCTCTTGTTTCTGTTTCCTCTGTCTCCTGGCGTCCCGTCTCCTGGCGATCTCGCCGGGGGACGATGAGCGCTCAGATGCTGAGCGACGGGCGAGACGCAGTTTACGTTCTATCTCCCATCTAGAACATGAAAAATACATTTAATTATATGTGCCATTTTCAACCAAAAGGGTACTTATTGTCGCTTGTCAGTAAGGCGCTATTTCCATACAGCTTCAATTAAAAAGCAACCTTATCAACAAGCGACAATGTGGTACCTTTTGGTTGAAAACGTCACATATGTTGTAAAATAACTATAATGTGTTAAAATGACATCTAGCAACTATATGGCACGTTTGTAAGTTCTGTAGAAAAAACAAGATAAATGCTTAAGTACTAAGAATCTAGAAATACGCGTGTTTCAAGGGTCCCCGGCAAGCCCGTTTCTCCATACAAACGTAGTTCCTCTCTCATTTTCAAAACGACTAGCTAGATTGCTCTGAAACTTTGTACTTACAATAGGATAAGGTATATCTAGGTCTGAAATTAATTTATGTAGCTTTATGTTAAAAAACACAGCGAATTTAAGTTTTTCATACAAAACTTGCTTTTTTCTTGCTTGCTTATTTCGTTTGTTTTATAAACTGGAGCTATATAAACTAATTACAGACCTAGATATACCTCATGTCAATGTATGTGCAAAGTTTCATTACAATCCAACACGTAGTTTTAAAATGAGAGCGGAACTACGTTTGTATGGGAAGGTGCAATTCGGTCGAGCTTGCCGGGGACTCTTTTAACTGTCGCGAGTTATTAAACAAACATTATTGCTGTGTGATTTTTTGCATCAATAAAATAAAAAATTATGTTAGTTTACAATTTTTATAATTCAATTGACAGTAGACGGCGCGTTTTGAACCGAATTCAGCATTAGTAAAGGGAATAAATTTATCTAGGTATTTTTAAAAATGTTTTTCCGCAACTATAAAACAAATTGTATGTCGTATTGACATTACAAATGATAAATTGAAGATGCGTGTAAAAAACTCCTTTTAAGAGCAATCGTGCAAAAACATGTAATTAAGAGTTAAAAAAATCAAACCTTGTCTTCATAAGGTCCCTCCGCTCGATACGTTTGAAGATCTCTTGTTCCCTCTCTTTTTCTGACATGGCGGCGAGACGCGCTCTGTCCTCTTCATCCCCCATTAGGTTTTCGTCGTAACTGAGGAACAAATATTAGGTATGACTTACCATACAATAAATTAATTATATGTAAACCTCTTCATTGCAATGAAAAGTTTACAAATTTTTAATATGACTTAAATTAAATTTTACTTTAATCTAGGACGATAAAGGTAAAAAACCGGCCAAGTGCGAGTCGGACTCGCGCACGAAGGGTTCCGTACCCTTACGCAAAAAACGGCAAAAAAATCACGTTTGTTGTATAGGAGCCCCATTTAAATATTTATATTATTCTGTTTTTAGTATTTGTTGTTATAGCGGCAACAGAAATACATCATCTGTAAAAATTTCAACTGCCTAGCTATCACGGTTCATGAGATACAGCCTGGTGACAGACAGACGGACAGCGGAGTCTTAGTAATAGGGTCCCGTTTTTACCTTTTGGGTATGGAACCCTAAAAACAGAATAAAATAAATATTTAAGTGGGGCTCCCATACAACAAACGTGATTTTTGTCGTTTTTTGCGTAATGGTACGGAACCCTTCGTGCTCGAGTGCAACTCGCACTTGGCCGGTTTTTTTATTAAAAATCGTCCAAGCGCAAAATAAGAGTATTTCTACTAAAGTCTAGAACTTACCCATCATCGAATTCCTCTTCGGAGTCAACGGAATCATTATCCGATGAGTGTGACGACACTTCGCCTAGATGAGAAAAATATTTTCAGAAAACTTCTAACGAAAAAGCTAATATGTAAGTACTGTGTAGACAATAGGATATGAGGGGGATAGGAAACAAGGAAATTGCGATTTTGTCGCTGAAATATTGCGTTCATGTATATTATATTTTTTAAATAAAACGTAACCATTATTTTTTTCCTATTTGGAAGTTAAAATAATATTTTTTTGAAACTGAGGTATTTTATTATTAGATTATTAGTCGCATATATTTTTATAAGTTTCCAATTTCTTCTTCCTCACGTTGTCCCGGCATTTTTGCCACGGCTCATCAGAGCCTGGGGTCCGCTTGACAACTAATCCTAAGAATTGACGAAGGCACTAGTTTTTACGAAAGCGACTGCCCTCTGACCTTCCAACCCAGAGGGGGAACCAGGCCTTGTTAGGATGAGTCGGTTTTCCTCACGATGTCTTCCTTCACCGAAAAGCAACTGGTATCATTTGATATTTCGTACATAAGTTCCGAAAAACTCATTGGTACAAGCCGGGGTTTGAACGCGCGACCACTGGATTGAAAGTCGCACGCTCTTACCGCTAGGCCAGTTTAAGTTTCCAATTTATTGTGATAAATTGTTCATCCATACTAATATTATAAATGCGAAAGTCTGTCTGTCTGTCTGTGTATTACCTCTTCACGCTTAAACCGCTGAACCGATTTAGTTGAAATTTGGCATAGAGATAGTTTGAGTCCCGGGGAAGGACATAGGATAGTTTTTATACCGAAAATCATCTCTTAAGAGGGTGAATATCGGGGTGGAATCATGGTGGAATTGAGATAATTAATGAGTTGCCTATTAATTTGTGTGAATATTATGCTAAAATTGAATGATTGCTGTAAGACTTTCTCCAGGTGCTATTCTTACTCTAGCTGGGGTTACTAAGTCCACGCAGACGAAGTCGCGGGCAAAAGCTAGTTTTCTATATATTTAACTAGATTTAGTTATAAAAAACATGTGTCAACAATCCTATAGACATTTCTCACCTTCCTCTGGTTCGCTGTAAACATCCTTCTTCTTCCCCGACCCAGCGCTATCAGTACTCTTCCGGACCTCACTTTTCTTATGCTCTGGCTTTTTCCGGTTCTCATCCGAATGGTCCGTGGAGGCCTTCCGGGAGTTCCGGCCTTTCTTTGATGAGGTGCTGTCTGCATCGCTGTCGGAGTCCGAGCTGGAAGATGATGATGATTTTGCTGAAAGGAAGATTTTTGTTATTCTATGTCAAACAAAAGAGCTCTTTTAAGTTTTATTGTTAGATAGATAGATAGATAAACCATTTATTCGTTTGCCACAATACACACATACTAAAACAGAAGAAACACAGGAGATACAAAAAAGCAACATTGAGATAAAAACAAAAGTTAAAAAAATAAACCGTAGAATTGCTGTGTGCGTTGCAGCAAAGCAAAAGGGTTCTGGCTCAGTTATACACTCCGCTCTTTCGAGCGAAGCACTGGTAATTCTGCTGGAACCCATTCTGTTGTTTATTTATTACATTTATAAGCATAACAGTTGAACCAAATCGCTTACAAACTAGCTATTACAAAATTAATTTACCACAGATTATATAATAGTTCTTACGAACATCACTCATCTCTTAAAGAAAACGCAAATACCTACCGTTTTGATACCTATACAAAAATACAATGGAGTAATTCACTCAGACAACGATATATATAATACTTATACAAATACTTAAATACATAGAAAACACCCATGACCCGGGAACAAATATCTGTGCTCATCACACAAATGAATGCCCTTACCGGGCCGGGATTCGAACCCAGGACCATCGGCTTCATAGGCAGGGTCACTGGGCGTTTTCTAAAATAGATATTTAGAACCTGATTCTCCCAGATCCTGGTGTTTTTGGGTTCTTTCAACTCAGAATAACTAGCATATATTCAATCCTGATGATAAAAAAAATGTCCCAAAAATTTGTATGAAAATTGTACATTCCACTACGTCACGCAGATACAAATAAAAAAAAGTCACACTAAAACGTGACGTAATGGAATGAACATTTTGGGACATCTTTTTAATGGCAGGATGGAGAATGCTGTCGATTCTGAGTAGAATGATCCCAAGAATGTCCAGATTTGAAAGAATCAGGTTTTCAATATTTATTTTAGAAAACGCCCCACTACCCATAACTCGCAGGCATATCTGCTTGTTAAAAATTAGTCCACAGGTCTTAAATGCTACTTACAGTTTCTTCTGCTGCCCCCCTCATTATCAGATTCACTGTCCGAGGATTTGCTGTTAAACTTGGCGGGCGGGGATTCTCCTGGCTTCTTTTTCTTCTTTGCCAAGTTTAGGAATTGCTGTTGGATAAATAATAAAATGACAGATTTCATTTAGACGCTTTTAAATTACATTCTAAACTGGTCAGATATTGGTCAGCAGGTCCACACAGAATGTAATAATATTTTTTACTAGCGACCAGCCCCGGCTTCGCATGGGCAGTTCAACTAATTTACCATATCCTCTAGCTGCACGGACATCAAAACTTGCAAGGACGAATGCAAAGTGGATTTGTCAAAATAAAGATTCAAATTAGAATGGAACAGGAGACCTTTTCATAGGCCTCTGGGCAGCTAGTGGATATTGCTGAGTCGAGCAGTTTGGTCTGTGAATAGGTGCCTCGCCTGAGGCAAACACATATGCAGCCACAATGGCTCAGGTCAAGCAAGCTACACCTCCATAGCCCAAGCTGATTCGAGAGCTGGGTAATTGAAACTATTAGAATTATTACAACAAATTAAATTATTTTCAGAATTTTTTTTTATTTTTTTTATTTCAAGTAGAAAAACTACTATATAAATTATAAACTGAAATAAATGTCATATACTAAGAAAAAGTGACCAAGGCCTCGAGTGCCCCAGGCTGGAATCAAACCAGTGTCCTCTGCTATTGCGGCAGGTGCCGGTGCCATTCGGCCACCATTTTTGACATCCTGACACAATTAAAGATAAATTAGGCAAAATTCTTGAAAGGAACCCAGATGATAATGAAATACGAATGATGACAAGCTCACAACAATTGGAGGAAGTTCTAAAACATGCTACTTTAACTTCAGTCAATGTAGAAAGATCTTTTTCGAGTCATAAGTGTATTTTTTGACCAACATAAAAGTGTCAATTACACACACATTTTACAACTGGACTGATGAAATGAACAACGCATACACGTCATACCACGTGAAGACTATGAAGAATCAATTCCTATAGCTACGTGTTCTATGAATTTATTGTAGTACCTGCATATTATTCGTTATTTGTCAATGAAGATAGTGGTGTATTTTTTTTTACCATGCTATAAATATTCCGAAGCCTGATCATTACGAAACATTCGTTTGATTACAAAGTGGGCAGAAATATGTTACTAACTAGTACAGGAAAAAAATTTGGCGGCAAAATATGTACATCCATGAAACTTAGTTTTTTATCTTTATCTTGGAACTAGAAATGAGGATCTGCCGGGTCCTATCTAAATTACATTCCAAGTTTCCATTTTGTGCTGTTACAGCAACCTGTGAAGCCAAGCTTTGGCAAGAAAGTTTAGATATCCCTGTACTCACTACTTAGTTCAACCAATAGCCATTGCTATCTTTGCATCATTTTCATTGGAAGATGTGCTGCCATCTAGCCTGATGACCTGTTTCTCGAGATTACCTATCAAAAACCCGTGCTATAAATTAACTAACACCATATTCATAATTTGTATTAATTCTGTAGAAGTATTTGAAGCATATATTAGGCATAACCCAATTTCTCAGTTGACTAAGAATCTTTCAGACTGTCCATCCATACTACAGCATCCACTATTTGCAAAAAGTGAAAGTCTACTTACATAATAGAAGTGTGGAATTTTCTTCATCAATGAAAATCGTCTGTCACATCATAGTGCAAAAATTACATATTTCTGGCAATTTGTCACCCTCAATACGTGTTAAAGGACTTTCAGCAGAGGTTATGCGTTGGTATGCGGCATTTTATAACAAACATCCAATGACTCATGCGATTTTGATTCCATTACAACTCGAACAAGACAAAAATAACGATGTTTTCTACGCCATAACACAACGTTGTTTTGATGCTTGTTTCTTCGTTAAAAGCCACAATCCGAGGTATTTTGTGAAAACTGCGCATTAGACAGATTTAGGCGCGCCAGACATTGATCTTGGCCTAAATACGCAGACATATTATCAGAAGAAAGGCGTCAAATCGTGGATGCCAAGCGTGATCTTATAACCTACGTATTTGAAAGAAAAACATGACTTACAGAATCCATATCGGACTCGCTGCTGGCGTCCGAATCCAAGAACGGTTTATTCTTCCTTTTAGCCATTGTGAAGCACTTAGTAACTGTGTAATAAAATACTAGAGGACGCAAATTACGCTTTCTTTCTGTATGCCAATTGCCAAGCAAGACTGACTCAACTGACTGAACTGAAGTTGCTTCGAGCGGGCTGGGGAACGCGAATGAATGAATGAAATTACTCATAGACAAATAGAATGTCAGTAGAGTAAAATTGTTGCCATATAATAAATCTACATCATCGTGTAATACTTTACCGATTCAATGGCATATCCGTCCCAACACTAAGAAAAAGTTCATCTGTCAGTAGAAATTGTCGTTGACTGACATTATTGTGATTATTGTGTAGTTGAACTTTGTTGCACGAATTTCGTGAATTTATTTTGTCCAAACGACAAAAAACTGTAACCAAACGGTGTGTCCAAACTTATTATGCCTAATGATTTATTAAAACAGCTGGGCGGAAGGAAAGCAATCATGGTTTGTGTCTATTCAGTCCTAACTTTAGGTTACGATTCTAGAAGTTCCGAGCATGACTTGCAAAAACCTTACAATGACGCTTATAAGAGGCTGCGTAGCGTTTCCGAGCCCAGAAAAAGTCGATAAAGGCATGCTGGTTGTAGTAATTTATTGGCTCGTTGTTTACACTTTGGTTACCTACGTTTTGTTTGTAAACAAAGTTTATTACAATTATTACCTACTGTACTATCTACAATTTATTCTATGCTCTAGAAACGACGCCAGAAGCAAAAGCTTGCCTAATATAAAGCCTTGGCCTAAATTATATTTTATTACAAAATGATAGCCTAGACAATTTTAGCCAAAACTGCTTAATATTAAATAGGGGGATCAAGACACTTCCTATGGAAATAAATGATTCTGGCTATGTTTATTGTATAATAAATCGATGGTATTGACAAATACGAAAACAATTTTAGCAGTCTATACATGTTTGGTAGCTTTATCAAAGTATTAGTACAATTATTCTTCCCTGCATGTTTGCATTGTGTCTATTGGTTCTCTTGGCCAGGGGCCAATTGCATAATAACTTGTAACTAATAATATTAGCAGGGGCCCGTTTCTTAAAAGCTTGTAACTTGTAATACAAGCGATGTCACTTTTTGACAGCTTTGGTTAGAAAGGGATTTCCACTTCTATTACAAAACGCAAGCTTTTGAGAAACGGGCCCCAGAAGTCTGTTTCCAATTCCTTTGATTGGAAAGACTTACGCTAATATTATTAGTTACAAGTTATTATGCAATCGGCCCCTGATTGACATAAATTTACCTACATTTTAAACCCACATCCTAAAACGAGAAGATTTATACAAAAAATGTGGAGGCAATGAAACAAATAAAATAATACACACACACACATACATAGTTAAAACATCACAACTTGTTTTCTATTACTGATTATTTCTTTTATCAACTCTTTTCTTATAATTTTGTAATAACTCACCATTGAGGCACACTATGACATGTTTAAGCAATCAGTGTTTACCACTTTATTGACCTCTCCCTTGAGTAGGGAACTATGATAGCACCCATGAGGCTGACATGTTCACCTAGAGTGTCCAAAGCCTCCATAAAAACCAGATTAAAAAAAAAAAAAAAGTACTTACATATGGTCATATGTAAAACAAAAATAATATGTCTACATAAAATTACAGGCACCATTGTCCCCGACCCCGTGCGCGGAGATCAGTGATGATGAGCTGGTCTCCATCTCCGTCCGGGACCTGAACAGGCAGCTCAAGATGCGAGGGCTGACCAGGGATCAGATAGTCAGGTACTTTAATTTAACCCCTAAGTCCCACGGGCCTAAAAACCGGCCAGAATTGACTATTTACACGAACATTTTCGTAGCGCTATGCTCGTAGCTGATCCCAGCGTTTTCCCTTTTTGTAGAGGAAAGCAACTAGATCAGAGAACCCGCTGAGCGGGTTTTTGGCACTTAATGTGTTAAACACAATTGAATATTAGAATATTGATTTAGTTGGACTAAAGATTACTAAACTGTGTTTCATAATACATTATGATACATTCCACAATTCCATAATAAATTATATAACCTGGAGCTGTAGGTTGTGCAGTTTTTTTATAAGTAAAATTTGTTAAGTCAAATGAAATTTTGTTTTGTCAAAATTAAGATTCAAAATACAATGGAAAGGGAGACATTTTTATAGGCCTTTGGGCAGCTAAAGGATATACTAAAATAACAGTTTGATTGCCCAAGCAACTACTCAATTTGTCTG
Organism: Cydia strobilella; assembly: GCF_947568885.1. Taxonomy (NCBI): domain Eukaryota; kingdom Metazoa; phylum Arthropoda; class Insecta; order Lepidoptera; family Tortricidae; genus Cydia; species Cydia strobilella. The sequence continues at coordinate 2,001,632 of NC_086063.1, read as the reverse complement.
TACCCATTTACATATATCTAAGGACGGGCCTTAGGGGCAATAAGAATGGGGCCAGTACAGTGATTCGAGCCAAGAAAATTCGAGCCAATCGATACATACGCGGTGGAAAAAAATTATGGGCCCTGGAGGGGAAATGCCTTAAAACCTTAAGTTAGCTCATTATACTTAAACATTATTATTTTATTTTTAAAAAGAAACAAAACTGCATTCACATTTAATTGTTTGAGGTTGAGTAGTAGTAGTAGGAAATCACTTTATTGTACAAAAAAAAAATGTTAACATGAAATTCATATAAATGAAATGGTTGAGTGAGTCTGAGCGCATGCTACGGCGCGTGCCATTGTCAGAGACAATGGTACACAATGGGCGACCGCACGCACAAAAGGAACAAAGGCTTCTGTTTAACAGATTACCGTCTTAGACGAAAAAGTAATTAGAAAAGATGCAGACTATAACTTCGTGGAATGCTCCTACCTATAGACTTATATATTATGTGACACATTTCAGAATGAAACAACGACGGCGGACGCTAAAGAACAGAGGCTACGCGGCGTCGTGTCGTATCAAACGAATCGAGCAGAAAGATGAACTAGAAACTGAGAAAAGTCAGGTATAAACATTACTAATTTACTTACTTTAAACATAACATCACTTTTTGACATCTATCAATAAAGATACTTAGACTACGTCCCATATTGGCAACATCGCCATCAAAAACGCGTTTTGCACTATGTACCTAACAATAAAAACTTGTTTTTAGGGCTCCGTACCCAAAGGGTAAAAACGGGACCCTATTACTAAGACCTATGCGCTGGACTGACCAAATAAAGTCCGCAGTGGGAAACCGCGTATCTGAGTGTGCTAGACAGTCTGCCAACAGGGAGAGATGGCGGGAGATCGTGCGAAGAGCTGTGTCCGCCTCTACTACCGATGCGGACGCTTCAACGTGACCACGACCGCTCTGTCAAGAGTGATACGACAGAGAAGAAGATTACTAAGACTCCGCTGTCCGTCTGTCCGTCCGTCTGTCTGTCTGTCACCAGGCTGTATCTCATGAACCGTGATAGCTAGACAGTTGAAATTTTTACAGATGATGTATTTCTGTTGCCGCTATAACAATATTAAAAACAGAATAAAATAAATATTTAAGTGGGGCTCCCATACAATAAACGTGATTCCGACTCGCACTTGGCCGGTTTTTAACTTCATCATGTATATTATTTTTATGTGCTCTTATCTAAATCCTTTTTTGGTACCCAGGAATGGCATGACATGGAACTAATGCAGGAAGACAACAACCGCATCCGGGATGAAATAGAGGCTCTCCGGAGCAAATATGATGCTCTCAAACGGTTTGCTGTTATGAAAAACATACCTTTACCGCCTGAGCTAGATATACTGCCTTAAGTGAAATATAGAATATATTAGTGTAATAGACTAATAGTGTAATGGCGTTAGAGTACAGAATAAATGTGACGTTTTCAATCAAAAGGTACCACATTGTCGCTTACCATAGGGACGAAATTTACTTGTATATTTATACGAATAACCTGTCAGAGCGTCCTTATGGCAAGCGACAATGTGGTACCTTTTGCTTGAAAACGACACAAATAATAGTACTAGGTACAGAAGGTTCACTCTCTAACAAACCGCGTCTATTACGACAGATATGAACGCTAGGTGGCGCAAGCGCGAGCAGACGTCCGTTCCGTAGCGGCAACCACTATGGCTAGACACCAACATTGGTGTGGGCCGCGTGTACTTGTAGCGACACGACGAAATCGCGGAATGAGCCACGCCTGGTAATTGTAATGGCGTTAGAGTTAGACCAAGCTAAGTTGGCAGCGATTTTGATACTGTGCAAGTGTTATTTAAACGTCATAATTTTGACGACCGGTCTGGCCTAGTGGGTAGTGACCCCGCCTGTGAAGCCGATGGTCCTGGGTTCGAATCCCGGTAAGGGCATTTATTTAAAGAAAGAAAGAAAATACATTTATTTTAACATCATAAACATTGGACAAAACTATGAAGAACACATAAAACACAAATTAGATGCTAAAACAGGATCCCCACTCAGCATAATGCCACGGCAAGCCATGACGCTGATTTTTATTGGGTACCTGACTTAAAAACTAAGCTACAACTAAACTAAAACTAAACGAGTGACAAACACAAACTTCAAACACAAATTACAGAATTACAGAAAAAAATAAATTGAAATTTAAATTGAAATTAGGCAATAGGTAGATATAATTTAACATTTTGTTCAACGTTGCGGATCGTTGGCTTGCATAAAACAGCAGAGAAGATGGGTTGCTCTTTCCGATTTGTGTGATGAACAGATATTTGTTCCTGAGTCATGGGTGTTTTCTATGTATTTAAGTATTTATATATTATATATATCGTTGTCTGAGTACCCATAAATAACACAAGCCTCCTTGGGCTTACCGTGGGACTTAGTCAATTTGTGTAAGAATGTCCTATAAATGTCCTATAAAAAATAATTTCATAGAAGTTTGCTTGGTCTAATTCTATTCATAAACGTGTCAAATCTAACAAACAGTTAATAGTCGTTTGTCCCTATCCGTCATTTTGACATTGTGTTTGTTAGAAAGAGACACAATTTAACAAAGGTTTGCTAAGGATTATGAATAAGGGGGTAATACTTGAGTGTATTTTATGTTTTAAAATGGGGCATATTGTATGAAAAGGGACCTTATTGTCGATGGCGCTTACGCCGCACAGCGTCGTGCGGCATTGTATTTATATCGGAGCATCGTTTATAATGGCGTAAGCGCCATCGACAATAAGGTCCCTTTTTATAGAAAATACCACAAATTAGTGATGGTCAGTGATTGAAATTGACAATATGATATCTTTCATCCATTACCATTCCTTATTATTACTTAGTTTCTGACCTTTAATTCGATTTTCTTTAGATTACAATAGATGTTACTGTTAGAAGTATTAGAACAAATTAAATTATTTTCAGAAAATATTTTAATCTGTTTTTATTTCAAGAAGAAACACTACTTACTATATAAATTATATACTGAAATAAATGTCATATACTAAGAAAAAGTGACCAACAAGTGACCGGAGGCCTTGGTCACTTTTTCTTATTATATGACATTTATTTAAGTTTATAAAGTAGATCTTAATAAACAAAACAATATTATTTTATTATGATTTGTGATTATCATGTATACCTACTTTTTACAATGGTTGTATGTTAGTTTGTAAGTTAGATTAAGTTTATTTTATTTATTTGAGATTAAATAATAAGATAGTATACCTACAATATTTTTGTTTTATTAAAAGTACCACAGTTCTCCCAAGTCAGTTTTCCATTTTATAAAAAAAAAAAACATAGTCAAACTAAGAAAAGTCAAGAGAGAGATTTTAAACTTCAAACTTCGATGAAATAAAATTATGACGTATAAATAACACCTGGCACTGCGTGGGCTGGCTTCCGGTTCGAGCGCCATCTTGATAGTTAGCATCGTGATTAATTACTTTGTTTTTTGCTCATTAATATTGTTTAAAGTGTAATATCGATAGCTTATTATACAGTAAACTAATGTGGTAGTGTGCAGTGAATGGAGAATTAATTTTGAAGCGCGTTTAACCACCATCTTGGAGTCAACGGCCGGTAGTCCACGTGCTTCTTGTAAAGTCTAGCTATCGATTTACAAGAGCTAACAAATCACCGTACACTGTCTTGTACAACCGTACAATTTTTGTCGTTTTTAAACCTCTTAATACTTTGATACTGGCGAAATAGTCCCACTGGGCTGAAGCCATAATTTTAAAAGAAGAAGACTGCGTGGGCTGTCAAAATCTCTGCAGACTTTTCTTGGTCTAACTCTAGGTACCTAAATAAAAGTAGGTATTTCAATTTAAGTGATTGACATATGTCCTTGTTCCATTTGTTTTTCTTAACACAAATAAAACCAAAGTTAATTGACACATGAAGCTAATCAAGAAGACAACCGCATCCGCATGTGCCGTTTTCAATCAAAAGGTACCACATTGTCGCTTGCCATAAGGACGCTCTAGGTTATTTGTATAGATACAATCCAATTTCGTCCTTATGGTAAGCGACAATGTGGTACCTTTTGCTTGAAAACGTTACAAATAGCGTCGGCGTCTAAGCGCTATGGAAAATGGCGTCGCTGCGCAGTTGCGCCAACGTTGCGTCAGCGTCACAGAATAAATAATAGCACTACCGTACAGAAGGACACTTCCTACAAACCCGAAGTTTGACAGCGATGTATAGTATTATCCCTTTCGGCCATAGACATAGTATAGTAGTTATAGACATGAAACCGAGCGACCAGAGGTAAGAGAAAGACATATTCAATACAATACAAAACAATCATTTATTATCTTCGGTTACCGCGATAGTTACTCATGAAATAAAACTATGAAAACGGATTATATCGCGTATATTGAATTTATAATACATCCCGACGTTTCGAACTCTTTACAGCGTTCGTGGTCAACGGGTGACTGAGGAAAAATTACAAAATGCAAAAATACCCACATACTAAAATAATGAACAATCATAGACTACAAACTTTAAGGCTGGTTGTACATGCAAAATCGGTTCATAAGGCTAGTTATACACTATAATTATTTTTCAAGTAAAGATATATATATATACGCGATAAAAAAAAAAAAAAACTATGCCGGCTCCAACCCTACACCACGGACCCGAGAAGATTTAATTCCCTCCTAAATTGTAGGAGGGTATCCCAATATGGGACCGGCAACAAACTGTGTTGTCGGGATGTATTATAAATTCAATATACGCGATATAATCCGTTTTCATAGTTTTATTTCAATCATTTATTAATTAAAAAAAAATTAAAAATTAAAAAGCTTTATTTCGGATTAATTACATCCATAGAATTACATATTATTTGAATTAAAATTAAAACAATTAAATTAATGTTAAACTTAAAACTAACTTAAACTAAACATATTTTAAAAAAATTACTTTTTAAAATCTGCACGTGGCGCGTGCGATTTCGCCCAGTGGCCAAATATCGCCACAAAAAATAAAAAATTGTGACGTGTAAATTTTTATAAATTAAAAATTTACACGTCATAGTAATGATATTACAATGCTATTCTAAATTTCATTATGCATAAAATAATTATATTATGCATTATTCATGTATTGACAGGTTAATGTATGGCAGCATAATCCTTTTTCTCTTTCACTCTTATAAATTTCGGTATTTCGCCATCGCCTCCTACCTATGCTGCCATAACCCGACCATGAAAAAAAACCCGGTCGGTGATAAGGACAAACCATGGCACTACTGTCTCTTTCCTCTTATAGAAAATGCAATAAGACTATCTTTCTCTATCAAAGAGTGTCAGGCCCATGGAGACTGTATAAAGGAGCCAAATCTCTATGTATGAAAAGTGTCCATCAAAAAACAGTAATTAGGCGGCGCCACCATACACCGAAATACTACCAAAAACAACCTACGTAATTTGGTCTGGTTATTTGTTGCCTTATATGGTTCATGTTATACTCATGTCCCAGAGCCTAACTAGCGCCACCGGAGAGATTAGGAACTATTATTTATAGCTTAACGCGGTCACTTTTACAACAATTCTGCCATAAGAGATTGCGATCCTTTCTATACCATCCATAGTCAGGCCCTTGCTTTCGGCTATTTAGGGTTGTCAAAATTCAGAGGTCATTATTAGGGTTCCATACCCAAAGGGTAAAAACGGGACCCTATTACTAAGACTCCGCTGTCCGTCTGTCCGTCCGTCTGTCTGTCTGTCACCAGGCTGTATCTCATGAACCGTGATAGCTAGACAGTTGAAAATTTCACAGATGATGTATTTCTGTTGCCGCTATAACAACAAATACTAAAAACAGAATAATATAAATATTTAAATTTGGCTCCCATACAACAAACGTGATTTTTTTGCTGCTTTTTTTCGTAATGGTACGGAACCCTTCGTGCGCGAGTCCGACTCGCACTTGGCCGGTTTTTTTATCTGTGGTCGTACATGCTAGCGGAACTTCATTCTGTGTAATTATTTTTAGTTTTATGTTATGTTGTGCTAATAAATACTTTTTCTTTCTTTCAAAGGGACGTCAAGTTGTGCCAACAGTGCCAATCCTAATAATTGCTCGGAGCAATGCTGAGCCGAACGAAGCCGAATTTGCCCCAAAGGAGTAGTGTCAGTGTCTCCTCACTGGTTGCGCCGAGCAGCAATAGAGAGAGACGCCGGCCGACGCTAGTGTGGGGTGGCTCTTAAACTAAAAGCTACCAATAAAAAGGGTCCCTATATAAATCAATTTAATTATAGTCCTTCCTTAAAGGTTCTCTATTGAGCACTTTAGGCACTTGAATTAAATATTTGTAATAGGTACCTTTAGTAATGGAATAAAGGGAACTTTTTGAGATTCAGCCATTTTTAGACGGATAGAAAGAGGGCTATCGTTTTTTTGCTCACCAGTTGGCGCCTCTGTTGATGGTGGTCCAAAAGACTATAGAAAAGCTGTCAGTCATTGAAGTGACAAGTGACATTTGACATTTCGAACTATGGAAAAGACCACCATCTACAATAGCGCCCCTAGCGGCGAATTCATACGCGTTAGCCCTCAATGCTAATGGATGAAATGTTCGCTGTTTAGCGAACTAGGCTCCAGACTCGCGTTCGCGGCTTCGCGGTGATTCGCGCATGAGTGTGGAGGGACCTTAATATGAAAACAAATGGCTCTACCTAATTTCTAATAGTTGATTATATCGGATGGAACCCTTTAGAATACCTCGACGTGTCTTGCTTGGTGCAGTTGCGTATGGTAAAAGGAACGTTGGAAGACCGATGCTGCGCTTTAAAGACTGTGTCAAGCGAGACATGTCAGCAATCGAAATCGACCACCAAGCTTGGGAAACCTTAACTGACGACCGTGATGGATGGCGCAAGCGTGTTGTGGAGGGGAGAAGGCTATGCGACCAAGCCTGGTTTAATGCGTTAGATAGCAGGTGTCGCAGAAAGCAAACCGGGACTGGAACCTCAGGTGGCATGAGCTTTCTCTGCTCAAATAAGTGGAAGGTCGTGCCGCTCACGCATCGGCCTCCACAGTCACCAAACCCGTTGTCTAAACAGCAATGCATAAATCGTCTGCAATAGACGCAAAGGCCTGTGATGATTATATCAACATTTCAATGTAAAGACGTGACTAAACTGTGATTATTATTTAGGAATTTAGAGAATTTACACGCACACACTATACATATTATTTTATATCAGAATTCCGAACATTAATTTTGATATCCGTCAAGAAGTGCTGGTTAAAATTGGGTCTAAATTAACAAAGCTCAAAACACAGTAGGTACTTACATAATTTAGCGAAATAAACAAATGACACTTATAAACAAAAAATAACGAAAGCAGAAGGAAGACGTAATAAATAAATAGGGGGAAAGAAATAAGTAATTTGTCTTTGCTTGCTCCAGTGCTTCATGCTTGTAAAACACGATAACTGTGGAGTTAGGGTAGAAAAATATAGTGCGGCGTTGTTGTCCCGCATAGACGTGCCATTCCTGAGCATAAATTAAGTAACTCTCAAAGAAACCGGTATTATAATTAACTCCATTTTGGATAAATATTATTTTTAACAGACTTCAAAGCAGGAGGTTATCAATTCGACCATTTTTTTTTGTACCTCAGAACCGTCATTTCTGAACCTTTGGTTTTTTTTTAAATCGCAAGTTGGTGCTGTTTTTGTCGAACCCCAGTTCTGATGGGATCCGTGAGGAATCTAAGGAACTCCTCAAATCTTATAGGCATACATATATATAGCGATTTTAGTAAGTATTTTCATCAACAAACCAAGCATTTTCATCCAAAACAGTGCCATTTGTTGAAATGGAACTGCTGATGATGACATGTTTCACTTTTAGCACTTTGTCCTCTTCGTTATGTTTGTTAGCCAGTAAGTTCTGAATGAACATTTGTAAATATCTAGTTTTGATGATGGGTTCCATGAGGTCCAACTCCTCAAATCTTGATCGCTTCAGATCCAGACCTTGAACATGGATACGCACCCGAAGCCGAAGCGGCGCAAAAATGTTTAGTGAAATGACAGTGTGGCCAGACAGGACCGAGTCATACAGAATGATGTATCACTCATAAGAAAAACTTTAAACTAAAAATTGAAAAATAAAATTAATGTTTAAAATAAATACTTCGAAAATTATAAAATAAAATATTATCCCGTTTTATATGCGCTAGTAACTGAAACGTTTGAAGTCGATGCTAAGCCAAATTTTAAAAGCGTCAACACCCCGTCAAATCGAATGCCAACCCAACCCTGGTGTAGTTTGATAAGAAAGAAAGAACCAGTAGTATATATTACTATTTGGCTTGGCACCGACTTCAAACGTTTCAGTTGCTAGCGCAAAGAAAAAGTGACGCGTGAGCTGATGAAGACGCGGGTTCGATTGCCGCCTCGGCTACCGGTGGACTTGATCACTTTTTCTTTAGAGTATTTTATCTATTTCAGTTTATAAAAACCTATTTCCCAAGTCCACAGTCACAGTGCCCTCTATACAAGTAACAAATGACTCAAGGCAGCCATTGTGAAAATATTAATTAATTTTGCTAAAATTGGGCACACGTTTGTTTTGAATTAACTCCTGAACTCACTGAATCATTACTGGGTTACTGTGTTACGCAGCGTATCTTACGCTGCGTCTTGCGTAGGAGAACGAGAAGCGGCGCGGCGCGGCGCGGCGCGGCGGGCCCACGGCGTTCGCGTTCGCAACGAGATCGCCCACGTAGGACACTTCTATAGGTATCAAAGGATTGATTCACCCCGCTCCGCGCCGCGCCGCTTCGCGTTCGCCTACGTCAGGGTTTCTTAAACTTTTTGCAGTCACGGACCATGTTCACAATTTAAACAATTCCACGGACCCTGGTCAAAAAATACTTTAGGAAACCAAAAAAAATATTAAATGTCTTATTTATACTGTAAATTCACTTTTATTATAAGTTTCATTACACTTAAGTCTCGTCAAGTTTACTACAGAGATTTCCTAATAAGTATGTTTACTTACAGTAAGTAACTGACCTACTGCGGACTCCTTATAAACATGCTACGGACCCCTAAGGGGTCCGTGAACCCCACTTTAAGAAACCTCGGCCTACGTAGTACCAGGCGTGTCTCACTTCGCGATTTCGTCGCGTCGCTACAAGTACCTGCGGCCGCAATTTTGAGGTTTTGTCATAGTAATTGCCGCACACCGCTATGGAACGGACGCCTGCACGCGCTTGCGCCGCCTTGCGCGTAGTACTTTGCATTTTGTTAGGGAGTGAATCTTCTGTACTTAGTACTATTATGTATTCTGTGTTAGTACGCTGCGTTAGATGAGTGGTACGGAGTTTTTACACACTTTTGGAACGGAGTTTCTACAGACTAATGAGTGCACCGACTTTTCTACAAGACGATCTTTCTTACTGACTTTACTAATGGAGTACTTGGTTTGTTTACTTGCTTAAAGGGGCTCACTGATTGCCAGTCCGCCGGACGATATCGGTCTGTCAGTTCGGCCACTCAGCGCATGTCAGAAAATGTGTCATTCTCAACCAAAAGGGTACTTATTGTCGGTTGTCAATAAGGCGCTATTTCCATAAAGCTTCAATTTGAAATCAACCTTATCGACGTTATTATTTACAACGACGGGACTTAATCGCGTAAAATAAGTATTAAACCCACCTCCGACGTTAATAAACAAGACCAAGTGCGGGTAGTTCGAAAAACTCGCGCGCCTAGAAGATGTTGATGTCAACTTTAGCCAGTCTTCTCCGAGACCACGGGGACAACGCCGTCCTCGAAACGTCGGAGGTGGGTTTAATACTTATTTTACGCGATTAAGTCCCGTCGTTGTAAATAATAATGAGTAAAAATCGTGAAAGTTTAAATCAGTGTCTTATCGACGTTATTTGTACAACAGGAGAGCAAAGGTTGATATTACTTCGAGTGCTCATTTTGAGTCCCGTGCAAGCAAATGATTCTATAATAGATTCACGAGCGTAGCGAGATTATACAATTACAGACCTAGATATACCTCATATCATTGTATGTGCAAAGTTTCATTACAATTCAACACGTAGTTTTAAAATGAGAACGAAACTCCGTTTGTATGGGAAGGTAATGGACCCGGGTATGTCCATAAACTACGTCCGGACCCGGGTATGTCCTTAAACTATGTCCAAAAGAGAGGTATGGGTACTGCGAATGACATCTCGCTTTCTGTGGTAGGGCACAGGACAGCGGATGTCATTCCAGATCTAGAGCAGAGCCCAACTGGGGAAGTACCTCCACCTTACAGAAAACCGCAGCCAAATAACACTAGACCCTACTCATAGTGTTGTGTTCCTGCCGGTGAGTAAGGTTGCCAGAGCTCGAGGGAGAGGAGTGTTAGGGTCGGCAACGCGCATGTAACTCCTCTGGAGTTGCAGGCGTACATAGGCTACGGAGACTTCTTAACATCAGGCGGGCCGTATGCTTGTTTGCCACCGACGTAGTATAAAAAAAAAGGTAAAATTCGGAAGAGCTTGCCGGGGACTCTTAATAAATGTGTAAACAAGCCCCAATGTGAAGGCAAGCCACATTTACCCCTCAGCCACACTTATCCTTATTGACCAACGTAATTTGGAAATAATTATCTTGTTTCAAACTTACAAATGAAAAAAAGTGCTCAACATTTTTAATAATAAGTATATATTCGAATATCCGATCCCTGATAACAATAATTATTTATCATTCTCATACAATACCTATCAATCGAAGTTCATTAATCTATTATGTATATATATACATGCAGTGTGTCATATAGGCATTGGACAAACCCTGAAATCCCACATATGGTTACTTCTCAGAAATTCTCTAACGTACTTAATTTTTTAGGGTTCCGTACCTCAAAAGGAAAAAACGGAACCCTTATAGGATCACTCGTACGTCTGTCTGTCTGTATCCGTCTGTCACAGCCTATTTTCTCCGTAACTACTGGACCAATTAAGTTGAAATTTGGTATACATATGTAAGTTTGTGACCAAAAGACGGACATGTAACGTAAACAAATGAATTTTAAACAAGGGGGCCACTTTTGGGGGGTAAATGAGAAAATTGAAAATAAAGTTTTTCAAACTATATCGTGTTATATATCAAATGAAAGAGCTCATTCTGAGAATCTCAAATATATGTTTTTTATAATTTTAGGATAAACAATTTAGAAGTTACTCAAGAAAATAGGCAAAAAATGACCACACAAAATAGATCATTACCTATAGATTACAGGAAAACCTATTAGAAATTGCAGTCAAGCGTGAGTCGGACTTAATTACTTAGTGTTTGATCCGACCCCTACGGGTTTTTTAAAGACATTTCACTCACGTTTCACATAAAAAATAAATTGTTTAAATTTTTTAATGTACGGAACCCTTGGAACGCGAGTCCGGCTCGCACTTGGCCGGTTTTTTAAATTAGAACAAGATGAAAAAAAAAATTTTTTTTTTTAAAGTTATTTTCAATAATCGACAACAAAAAGAAAAATACTGTATTAACCTTTTGGACGCCAACGACGGATATATCGGCACCGCAGGTCTAACGCCAAAGACGGATTAATCCGTCACAGACCACAGAGCAACATAGACCTACGTGCATGTGCATAAAGTTCAATTTCAGTTTTGACACTTCGGTGACGTCCTAGTGACAGCTGACAGTGTTTGACACGGCGTCGAGAAGGTTAATCATTAGCAGTGTTTTTGTTAATTTGTTAGAAAAGGTTCGGCAATGATGACATTGTCAAAAGTTAAAATCTTATTATAATAAGTTAAAAAAAACTATCACAAAGTTCGAAGAAGGTTCGAAGGAAGGAACACATACAAGCAGCTCCAGAGTAAAAAATCGTAATTTGTTAAAGCCTGACCAGGAATATATGATCACGCGCCATGTTGCGGAATTTCACAGGAACTAATTTTTTCATACTATAATACTGAACTGTCACCCTATACATGAGAATAACAGCGCCCTCTTGACAATGATCATATATTACTGGTCAGGCTTTGTTTTGTTTTGTTTTTAACCGACTTCAAGATTTCAAAAGGAGGAGGTTATCAATTCGGTTGTATGTTTTTTTTGTTTTGTTTTTTTTTTTTTGAAAATGTTGCGGGCTTACAGGTGACCCCAAAACGCTCACAAGATAATAATATTATTGAGATAAAATAACTATACAAATAATGTCAACCTACCTAATAAATAAATAAAATAACACAATTATATAAAATTCAATTCAATTACGCCAAATTACAAGTGAAATGTGAAATTACAATTAAATCAAATTTCGGGAACAAATGTTAAATTACGTCAAATTATAGGCTAATTATCTTGATTTGTTAGTTAGCGAAAGAGGTATGCCAGGATCGCAGCAAGTGGAAATCCGTGGTCTCTGCCTACCCCTCCGGGAAATAGGCGTGATTATATGTATGTATGTTAATTTCTTCGTAACCGCTACACCGGTTGTTATGATACTTTGTATACTGGTTCTAAATACCCTAATGCATATGTACATTTCGGGTTTGTCCAATGGCTAGGGACACCATATATCTATAATATTAATATTTAATTATTTTTCAACTCTTGAATGTCGCCAACTACGCTGGTGCATAACGCCAGGCCTTTCTCGGAATAAAAAGACAGCTGGAAGTCGTATCTGAAACACAATATGTAGTATGTACGATAAACAACTGAAATAAAAACACACGAACTATCTAACTCTTTGTTTGAAGCACATAATTTTAGGTTTGTTTAAGTTTATGCGCAAATTATTCTTACTCAGACAGTCAATTACGTTCTCTAAAGTTTTATTTATGGTAACTTCTAAAGCTAGCGGGTCATTTCCAGTAAATATAATCGTGCTATCGTCAGCGAAAAGTATCATTATCTGTGGTAAACCATTTATATATGTATATTCGAAAAAGTAATGGGCCTAGTACACTACCTTGAGGCACTCCGTATTTAATTTCTTTATGCTTCGACGAAACACATATTTCCGTTTTCGATTTAGTACAGATTTTGTTGATTCTGATTATTTGATTTCGTCCAGTTAAATAAGTTTATGAGATCGTGAACGTTCCCGCGCATGCCATAGTCGTATAATTTATTTAATAGAATATTATGATCTACAAAATCAAATGCTTTGGACATGTCCATGTATAAAGCACAGACAGTTCTCTTTTCATCCATTTCACTCATAATTTTATGTAAAAGATCGAAAATTGCCATATTAATGGATTTGACTTTTCGAAAGCCTCTTTGCTTTTCTGCAAACAAGTTATGAGCTTCAAAATATTGATACAATCTATTATAAATTACCTTTTCTATGATTTTAGAAAATATAGAAAGGAGTGCTATAGGTCTATAATTATCCATATTATCCCTTTCTCCTTTTTTATGAAGAGGATGTACTATGGTCACTGTTAGCGTGTTTGGGATTTGACCTCTCTACAAACCTTTACCTTATTTGATACAAAGATTTATGAGTGCAGTGTGCTACATTTTAAACTGTATGGAGTGTGAAATTAATAGCATTTTATTGTATAAGTACACATACTTACCTTCCAGTTTCACCAACGGCCTTTGCAAGAACCCAGGAAAAGTCCGTAAGATTAATGTTCTCAGTTGCATAATTACCCTGAAAATAATAAAAATGCTGTAATGTTGGTGGTACGTCCGAAATTATGCAGAAGTTTTAATTAATAACATATATAATTAAGAACATTGTGTGTGCTTAATTCGGTACAGGAATTACGAACTCGTCTTAAGCCCTCGCCTTAGGATTCTGGCTTCAATTCACACTAGTTCGTAAATTCTTGCTTACCACCCTTAATACACACTATTGAAGTACATTCTGAACGACCTCTTTTTTTTTATACCACGTCGGTGGCAATCAAGCATACGGCCCGCCTGATGGTAAGCAGTTACCGTAGCCTATGGACGCCTGCAACACCGGAGATATTACACGCGCGTTGCCGACCCTAACACTCCTCTCCCTCGTTGAGCTCTGGCAACCTTATTTATCGGCAGGAACAACACTATGAGTAGGGTCTAGTGTTATTTGGCTGCGGTTTTCTGTAAGGTTTCCCCAGTTGGGCTCTGCTCTAGATCTGGAATGACATCCGCTGTCCTGAGCCCTACCACACTATGGATGGTATAGAAAGGATGCACATCTCTTATGGCAGAATTGTTGCAAAAGTGACCGCTTTCAACTTTAAATAATAGTTCCTAATCTCTCCGGTGGCGCTAGTTAGGCTCTGGGACATAAGCCATATAAGGCAACAAATAACCCGACCAAATTACGTAGGTTGTTTTTGGTAGTATTTCGGTGTATGGTGGCGCCGCCTAATTACTGTTTTTTGATGGACACTTTTCATACATAGAGATTTGGCTCCTTTATATAGTCTCCATGTACCACTCAAAGCGAGATGTCATTCACAGTGCCCATACCTCTCTTTTGGACGTAGTTTAAGGACCGCCTCTTTAGTAATTTAGAACGACCTCTTTGCTATGGGATCAACCGCGAAAAGTATTGTTATAAAAACCATGGAGACTATATGTATAGGTATAAAGGAGCCAAATCTCTATATATGAAAAGTGTCCTTCAAAAAACAGTAATTAGGCGGCGCCACTATACACCGAAATACTACCAAAAACAACCTACGTAATTTGGTCGGGTTATTTGTTGCCTTATATGGTTCATGTTATACTCATGTCCCAGAGCCTAACTAGCGCCACCGGAGAGATTAGGAACTATTATTTAAAGCTGAAAGCGGTCACTTTTGCAACAATTCTGCCATAAGAGATAGGCATCCTTTCTATACCATCCATAATAAAAACACTGTGTGTGTACCTACATGTAAATTGTATCCTCCGGTTTCCGCATCTGGTCCCTAAACTGACCTGGGGCCTATTACACAATGCATGGATTTTTGTAGTCCGAAATAAATGCTTTTTTTAATAATAAAATACAAGCTAATAGGTACTAATTATTAGTGATTTTACATCTAGGAGGATATAATAATCAAACGGCAAACGGCGGCGGCGGGGGTTAACAGGCGTTCCCCTCTGTCGAAAATAGTCGGCCAATGTTATGGTCATACACAATGTATGGACTGACGTTTATCTGACATGTCTATTTTTACGTTACGTATACGTTTGACGTTCCCCTCCCCCGCAAAAATCGGCAGACTTTTTTGTACAGAAAATTACAGACGTGGCGTCTCCGTTTGGTTTTATCAAAGATAGATATAACTCCGTAATAGATGGATACAGTCTAAGGAAAAAACGTGCCTCGAAAATCAAGAAAATTTGATTCTCGTTCAGAGGGCGCTACTAGTTTTGGCCTACAGTCGTATAGATGGCGTTGACGGTTTCGTTTGTTATTTAACAATTTTAACGCATATCAGTGAAAGAACATGGGTCAAAATCATAAAAATAATTAATGCAAATAAAAACAATCATTTATCTATATTTCAATACATTCTATCGTATTTTTATAAATCTTCATTTTTAGTTTTAAAGTGTGTCGACAGATGGCAGTGAATTTACTGGGGTTACAAAATTTACTATGACAGTACCGCTCTAGTATAAGTTACTCTATGGTTTTATCCTCCTAATTTTACATACAAAATCACTAATAGTATTAGCTTGTATTTTAATTACATATACCTTATCTTATTGTAAGTACAAAGTTTCAGAGCAATCTAGCTAGTCGTTTTAAAATGAGAGCGTAACTACGTTTGTATGGAGAACCGAGCTTGCCGGGGACTAGGAAACTAAGGTGTACAGACTTACTGGCATAACTTTGCAATCGTCCGTCAGCTTCACATTGATCACTCTAATCAGCTGATATGTGACTGGGTTTTGACAATCCACCTTCTCTATCTTGAATATCTCATTCTTGCGTGACCCCTTCAGGCGGAAAACTTTTAAACTGATCTGAAAAACAAGGTAGTTTTAGAAAAAAACCGGCCAAGTGTTAGTCGGACTCTCCCACCGAGGGTTTTGTACAAATTCGCATCTTAAGATACCTTGAGGTGCTCAGTATATTTGTCGGTTGTCAATAAGGCGCTATTTCCATGTACCTTCAATTTGAAATCAACCTTATCAACAACCGACAATGTGGTACCTTTTGGTTAAACGTCACAAATGTTGAAGTCACAGGCATAAGCTAATATTGAATACTTGAATAGTGAAATAATGATCATTCTCACTACAATAGGTCCCATAACGCGCAACACAGTGAAGTTACATTGGATGGCTTGTGTATGTTTGTTTAAGGTCACGATTCTGGTTTCGTAGGTCACCGCCGTCGGGTCCAGCTTCTCCTTGGACTTCGACTCACAGCCGGTTGAAGATATGATCTTAATTTTGAATTTTTTCTGCAAATAGTTAATGTACCTATATAATAATTCACTGATTTAAACTTTCACTATTTGTATTCATTATTATTCACAACGACGGGACTTAATCGCGTAAAATAAGTTTTAAATTTACCTCCCACGTCCCCTTGTCCCTTTGGTCTCGGAGAAGACTGGCCAAAGTTGACATCCACATCTTCTAGGCGCGCGAGTTTTTCGAACTACCCGCACTTGGTCTTGTTTATTAACTTGAACGTTTTGCGCACTAGAGATGTCCAAGGCAAGACCAAGTGCGGATAGTTCGAAAAACTTGCGCGCCTAGAAGATGTTGATGTCAATTTTAGCCAGTCTTCTCCGAGACCACGGGGACAACGCCGTCCTCGAAACGTCGAAGGTAAGTTTAAAACTTATTTTACGCGATTAAGTCCCGTCGTTGTGAATAATAATATAATAATTCAGCCTATATACGTCCCACTGCTGGGCACAGGCCTCCTCTCATGGCTATAGTCCCCACGCTAGCCCAATGCGGATAGGGACATCACATTTTGAATTTCTTCGCAGATGTATGGTTTCCTCACGATGCTTTCCTTCACCGAAAAGCTATTGGTAAATATCTAATGATATTTCGTACTTAAGTTCCAAAAAAGTCATTGGTACGAGCCAGGATTTGAACGCTCGACCTTCGGATTGATTGGTTTTTACTGCAATTTGATGAAATTTGTTTTTTATTTTTTTAGGATTACCAACAGAAGACATAATTTCCTTACTAATAGTTACATCGAAATGAATCGCGTCGAATGCCATCATTTTTTATTAATTATTGTTACATTTCTAAATAAACTAATGAACAGATCTTCCAAAAAATGTCCACAAACATTTTACGTAACAGCTACTTCATAAGTCCATATACAAACGCATTAGGGGCCCACTGACTACCAGTCCGCCGGACGATATCGGCCTGTCAGTTAGAACAAAAATTTGACAGTTCCGAACAACTGACAGGGCGATATTGCCCGGCGAACTGATAGTCAGTGGGCCCCCGATTTTCAAGACCGAACCCATATTTAAGTAGTCCGTAAACAAAGTTTTCTGTCGTCATTTGACGCGAGATGAAGTAAAAATACTATAAACATAAGACAAAGTAGACAACTTAAGTCTGCTTAAATAAGAAAGATGTACTATACTAACGTGGGGGACGGTAGTACATTTTTAGGGTTCCGTACCTCAAAAGGAGAAAACGGAACCCTTATAGGATCACTCGTGCGTCTGTCTGTCTGTCTGTCTGTCCGTCTGTCACAACCTATTTTCTCCGAAACTACTGGACCAATTAAGTTGAAATTTGGTACACATATGTTAGTTTGTGACCCAAAGACGGACATGTAACGTAAACAAATTAATTTTAAACATAGGGGCCACTTTTGGGGGGTAAATGAGACAATAATAAAGAATAGTTTTTCAAACTATATCGTGTTATATATCAAATAAAAGAGCTCATTGTGAGGATTTAAAATATATTTTTAAAATAATTTTAGGATTAACAGCTTAGAAGTTATTCAAGAAAATAGGCAAAAAATTACCATTTCCCCCACTTTATCATCCAAACTACTGGGTCTAAAAATTTGAAAAATATACACTAAATGGATCTTTACCTATAGATTACAGAAAAACCTATTAGAAATGTGCAGTCAAGCGTGAGTCGGACTTAATTACTTAGTTTTTGATCCGACCCCTACGGGTTTTTTATAGACATTTTACTTGTATTTCACATAAAAAATACATTGTTTAAATTCTGTAATGTACGGAACCCTCAGAACGCGAGTCCGACTCGCACTTCGCCGGTTTTCTATTTCTTCGTGGTGTTAAATGTACTTACGGTTTCAATACATCCAATTATTAAAATAAAAATAAACACAAAATAAAAATGGCGTATCATTGTCATTCGGGATGAGATAACAGATAAACGGTTGAGTGCGAAATGATTGGTTAGATTGTAAACCCTAATTAGTAAATAATAATGATAGTTGGTCACTATACAACAATGCAATAGGTAGTTTGAAGATCATCTCTTAAGGTGCAGTACGTTCAGAAAACGGAATTTTTTAATAGGTAGCGCTTTTTTGGGTCACAATACGGCTGCCATAAAAATTAGCAATCTTGAGACCTTTCTTGAGAGACTATATCGATTCGAATCCTGAGTTTTTGACTTTCGCTCCATCCATACTAATATTACAAATGCCAGTGTGTCTGTCTGTCTGTCTGTTACCTCTTCACGCTTAAACCGCTGAACCAATTTACTTAAATTTGGTATAGAGATAGTTTGAGTCCCGGGGAAGGCCATAGGGTAGTTTTTATCCCAGAAATCATCATTTAAGGGGGTGAAAAGGGGGATGGAAGTTTGTATGGGGAATCGATAAAATGTAGTTTGGATAAAAAAGAACAAGCTACCCAAATTACTAACCACGCAGACGAAGTCGCGGGCAAAAGCTAGTAGAAAATAATCACGAACATAGGTCTAAAATGCACTTTAAAATTTTGTTACTAATTATGTACAAAAGCTAAAAATATGAAAATTGAACCAAATCGGGTTTGTTCGAAAATGCATGGATGCACCCCTCTATCAGCTCTCACACCTCGCTCCCGTTTCCTTTTGCATGTTGTGTACTAAAATGTACTAAGTGCAGGATCATTAGGGAATAGTTCGGTCTAGTAACTCTAGTACAGTGGTGGGAATTGTGTCTTTTTGACTTTAGGTACAGTCACCATCAGATATATCGGAGCGGCCAAGGTGTTCACAATTTATTTATTTATTTTATTTTATTGATAAGAATGTTTACATGACATTACAGTTGAACCAATGCGTCACGAAACTTAAAACTAACAGCAATAATAATACATAAAACAGCAACAATTATAACAACAATAATATCACATAACATTAGAATAGACAGACAGACAAATTATGTTGGAACAGTTGAGCACCTAGCATCCATCGCCTCACAGAATCTCAGGCATTCATTATACACTGCCGTCCATCGCCACGCAAATAGGTCGCACTCAGGCGTCGATGCCAGGAGCGCATTGAGCAGTGAAAGGGCGCGGGGCAGCGGCGAGTTCCTGCGCGATACGGTGCGCCCCGGCGGCACGGCCAATAGATCGCGTTGTCGTGGTCTAAGGGCCATTCTCGGGACGTCCGGGATAAACAGACGCACGAGACCAGAGACAATTTCGGGACAGTCCGACTCACCACGCAAGGCTCGGCATGCCGTGACTAGGAGTTGGTAATTCCGCCTGACCTCCAAGGAATTGTACCCGAGGGAGCCGAGAAGATACTTTGTCGGGTACAGGTACGGATAGTATCCAAATATTTTTTTATAAAGGAACCTTAAAAACGCTTTCTGAACCTTCTCAAGCAGTAAAGCATACGTCGATTCGTAGGGGTTCCATACGATCGACGAAGTCTCCAGCTTACTCCTTACTAGACCATTGTAAACCATTTTTATAGCCCCCGGGTCATGAAAATCGTGGAGGTTTCGGATTACGAAACCTAGCCTTTGAAAGGAACTCTTGGCAAGAGAAATAATATCTTCGTGAAAAGTTAGCCGTGCATCGAACACTACGCCCAGATCCTTGACGGAAAAGACACGATTTATCGGCTCTGACCCCAGTATATAATGCCCATATATAGCGGAATGAGAGCGGCTAAATGTACACACACAACACTTGACTGGGTTAAAATGAAGTTTATTGTGCATACTCCACCGAAACACCAAGTCGATGTCCTCTTGTAACGTCTCACAATCAGTTCTTTGCTCTATCCTATATACCAGCTTCAGATCATCAGCATACAAGAGACATTGATCCGCCCGAAGAACCGATTTGAGATCGTTAATCATGATGCCGAAAAACAAGGGCCCCAAGATGGAGCCTTGACTGACGCCAGACCGGGTATGGTAAGGAGTCGAGACAAAACAACCATGTCGGATGAATTGCTGTCGATCGCGCAGATAGTTGGCAAAAAAGATTAGTAACTTGGGAGAGAAACCAATTTCATCAAGTTTTCTAAGCAGCACATCATTATCCACACGATCGAAATATCTGAACACGCACTCTAACGCCTTGACAATAGAGGCGTGTTCAGATATTTGTGAGCACCTTAGCCGCTCCGATATATCTGATGGCGACTGTACATGTAGGTACTACACAAGCCTAAAAATGGCGTATCATTGTCATTTGACACACGAGATGCCAGATAAACGGTTGAGTGCGAAATGATTGGTCGGCTTATTGACCTTAATCATAAGATAATTATGATGATTGGGTTTTAACCCAACATTATTATGCATAAGTTTAACAAAATAGCAAGGTTATGCTATCACCAGGGGCCATTTTTGGCCGAGCGAACGCGAAACGTGAACAAAGCACATCTGTTTCAACTTGTGATTTTTTTTAATGTCCGGCTGTCCTCTAACCGATCCTCGTGAAATTGTGTGTCAATAGTAATATCGACAGATGGAATCACAAATTAAAACTATATTTATCAGCTGAAAAACAAGATGTTTAATGTTATTTTTACAAAAACGTTCTTAACGTTCTAATTTTTAGAAATCAGTCCTTCTTGACATTAGCGTTTCGTTATTCCTCATATTAGTGGCGTTTTGTTTTAGCCAACAGTTTTAGCTATGCTAAGATAATACTAACGACATTTGCTAGTATTAATCAACTATTAAATATTAACAATATTTATAACAATGTTAATAATGTTTTTATAAAACATTATATTACAATAATACCATAAACTCTTTAGGTTCGTTGCAAGCCTGCTTAACTATAGCTGCTGCTGCTGAGCTATATATGTCTATCTCACTTTACTACTTTAGTTTATCATCATCATTGATCATCGTTGATTTTTTCATTGTGATTGACATCTGTATATACAATATATATATAGACTTTAGTTTAGTGTTTGTCCTGGGCTTGGTGTAGGATGTCAAGCCAACAACTACACCAGTCCACATTACTAATAGGAACAGTTTAACAAATATTTAACAGTAGGTTTATAAATTTGTTTTGTCGTATCACTTTTTTTGATATTTGTTAAATACATTCATCCCTGGGGGTTCGCAACATCGCAAGCATTTATGTATACAAGCAGAAACAACTAAGTATATATTGTTAAAAAATTACGGTGATAATTATCAGCCAAACGAAAATGTTATATTATGATATTTCATTTTTCATGTTTGCCTATCCAAAATCCACATCTCTTTGAACACTACAAATTTAGATACATCACTAGATCGAGAATTCTAGATCAAATCCCTGATCTATTGATCAGTGCTGTAATCCGCCTGAGTTATGGCGGCAGCCGGAGTTTGGAGGTACTAATGTTACTAGAACTAGTATTACTCACTACTGTTACTAGTATAACTCATTAATACAATAAATCTTCCGTGAGACACAGACATATTAAATCTATTAATAAAACGGGTCACTTTTAATAACAAAACTTCCGTGAGACACACTCACTCCTCGACTTAAAATACGTGAGTGACCCGTTATTAACCTATTTAATATAAAACGGGTCACTCACGTATTTTCAGTCAAAGATTGCTAGACAGGTTTCGCTCCATCCAGCAATCTTTGACTTAAAATACGTGAGTGGTTTTAATATATTTAATAGGTACTCTATTATGCAGTTATTGTATTTAATAAAAATCTTTAATACATACATTTATTTTTAGTAGTAGTAGTAGTAAATCACTTTATTGTACAAAACAAAAATTGTTAACATGAAATTCATATAAATTTACTTTATTCTCAAAAATAATTTACAAAATTCGCTTATTTGAAAATACAAAAATTTTATAATAATACCTCTTCGCGGTCGCCATTTTTGGTCTTTTTCGATGGTACTCATTCAGGTCGGCCTCTGCCTTACTTCATTTCCTACATATAATTTTTGATTAATGTTATAAATATCTATATTTTATATACACTACGAAAATTACAATTTGCTTTGCAAGAGTTTTAAAATAAATAAGTACAAAAATTAAAACATGACGTTAGTCAAATAAAATTAAATGTTTTAAACTATGAATAAACGTACGATGAGGTAAACAATATAAATGGATGCAAAATACAGTCAAAAACCAACAAACACATCGTCATTTACTTCATAATGCAAAAGAAATAGCATGCTACTTAAAATGCAAGCCATAAAGTAAAGTGGGATCAAAATACGTGTAGTGTATGTAAATTGAGACCAGAATCTACTAAATAAAGAAGACTGACAAACATACAATGCCGCAAAAATGATGATTGTTAATTGTTATAGAATAGAATAGAATAGAATTTAATTTTTAACAAGCAGAAACGTCTGCGATCGATGCTATTAAGCTTAAAATAAATATAAAAGCTTAGAATAAGTATAAAAGTGGGTCTCACCCAAGGCAGTAATTTTTCCACGTTTAAATTTATTCTAGAATAGAATTTGTTTATTCATTATAAAAACACAATACAAATTTGTATCACAAACTTTTACGGATTGTTATTGTTACATTCACTACACCTTATAAAACTAAGTCCCCCGCCGCGTCTGTCTGTTTGTGTGTATGTATGTTCGCGATAAACTCAAAAACTACTGAACGAATTTTCATGCGGTTTTCACCTATCAATAGAGTGATTCTTGAGGAAGGTTTAGGTGTATATTTTATTAAGGTTTTGTGTAACCCGTGGGGCGGGTCGCTAGTTTTAGATATTTGCGTATGAAAACTGTCACCCTTCTGCTATTTATAATTTCAAAACGTCAAGTTGTAAATGTAGTGAAACAAGTAGATTGAAAGCATGATAAAGAATTTTAGGCATTTGTTGTTTAATGGCATCATCTAGTGTTAGCATATTTTTAACCTTCTCGAAGAGCTTCTCTATGGCATCCTTACCTAATATTTATTATTAAATAAACAACAAGATTAAAATAGTGCAGACAAAAACCCTTCAATAAGAATGTGCCTATAATGCTTATATGATACTTTAGGTTGTACTTTTGTGCTTATTACAGTGGCCTTTTTTACGTTTACAAGTCATAAAACAGTAGTAACTAGGTGACAGATATTATACTCCTAAAGCAAAATGAACAAAAAAGTAAAAAAACGACACAATAATGATGAGGCAAGCGAAGAACGCGGTGTTGCATGGAGTTTGTACGTCTGAAATATTTACTAGCCTGATTTAGACGAAAAAATTACCGAAACAGAAATTATGCACAGTCTGGGACGAGACGGGATAAAAAACATGCGCGGATTTAAATAAATTTTAATAAAGTAGTATTTTGTAAGAAATATTCTCATTGTGTTTGACACTGTTGTAGTTTTAGAGGCAGTTTGTTTTATAAACTAGTATTACTCGTATGTTTATGTATAAAGTAATGTTTTTTAAAGTAATGTTTTGTTTTTTGTTTCTCATTAATTTTTTGTATGTATATTCCATTAGGCAGGTAGGTACTACCAGGCGTGGGTCACTCCGCGATTTCGTCGCGTAGCTACAAGTACATGCGGCCCACACCAATTTTGGTGTCTAGCCATAGTAGTTCCCGCACACCGCTACGGAACGGATGTCGGAAAGAAAAAGTAACGAAGCCCTCCAGTGGTGAAGGCCGGATACGAACCGGCGTCTTTAGCAACCCGGGCTAACGCCTTGAACCCCTAGGCCACCCCGCCACGGCGGAACCCGTCCCAATTTCTCGACTATATGCCATCTTAGTAAGACTAGGCGTCTTTGACCAACTCTAAGGGCAAGCAATACGCGTTGCACCTCCTATAATTCCTTACGGATTGAAAATTTTGACAAAAAACTTGTTAAACTTAAATAGTAACAGTGGTAGTATCCCGATAGATGGCAGAAACTTCTCACTTTTAGCTCCCAGCGTCTCGACCGATTTATTTCGAAGTAATCATTTATTATCGCAAATATCATATCATATTTCTAGCCTTTGTGTTCCTACGGATATTCTACAGTTTAAAAATCTTGGTAACTGTTACCTTCCCGTTTTTTACTGCATTTCTACTCTATAAGTTGACAATTTTTTTATGTTTATTTTATTATTTATACTAACAGCAGAAAAAAAAGATAATTGCATTAATAATTAAGGGGGCGTAAAGCTAGGAAATTATAAGGTAACAAAAGATATCCACGGCGCGCCGCGAGAAACTTGCGACGGAAATGTGGCCTTCGCGCGGGGATATTTATATCTTAATTACTCTGAAAGTGTACTTCTGTTTAAAATGTTGCTAGTCCCTATGCTATCACTAATTCACTAGCTATGTTATACTAAAATTAAACTGCTGATGGTAAGTATGTAGAGTATACAATTAAAATAAAATTAAATTTCTTTATTTGAGACAATATATGGTCCATAAATTTGTTAGTTATAGGTAAGGCGCAACAACATCTTGCTGACTACGGCTTGTCGCATATTGCGCGGTGACTCGGACTGCCCGGAACTGGTAGCTGGAGTCTTGAGGTTGTACGTCCCGGATATTCCTCGAGTCTGGTTGAGGCCGCGAACGCGTCCACTATTGGCTGTGCCGGCGGCGCGCACAGTATCGCACAGAAACTCGCCACTCCTCCGCGCGTTATCGCTGCTCAATGCACTCCTGACATCAGCACCAGAGTGCGACTTGTTTGTGTGGAGGTGGGCGAATATGTGCTAGGAGTGTCTGGGATTTTGTGAGATGAAGGATGATAGGCTTTCCACCACTTGCATTTGTCTTAATATGACTATCTGTATTTTACTTTATATATATTTTGTATTTGTAATTTGTATACCTGTAACTAGTTTAATTATTCAGTGTATTGGCCTATGCTGTGATGCCGTGTAAATAATTTATATAAATAAAATAATAATAGCTTATACCAGTTATACCTTATGTTAGTAACAACAACAACAGTAACCTAATAAAATATATGATCTAGCTTACTAGCTATCATGTTTAGATTAATTACGGGTACGATTATACAATTGATATTAAATGAAAGGTAGTTAATGTTTTCGTGTTTTTTTTCTATCACGCCAACTTTAACCTTGAAAATTTTCGGTTTCAGTTTGCCTTGCATAACTATTAAATAAAAAATAAAAAGATGCCAAAAAATTAATTTTATGCCAAAAATGCCTTACATAATTTTGGAAAAGAGGCGATACTCTTTAAATTGCTGGATCGATTTTTATCAAACATAGAAGGAACTTGCTTTCACGCAAAAAAACCGCATCGAAATCGGTCTATCCGTTTGAGGGCTACGATGCGACAGACAGACACTGTCGTCAAACATATAACAAAAAAAAAAAATATTTCGTTACCAGGCATAGATGAAATATAGGATAAAACAATCTGTTTCACTTACAAATATGTAATCTGTTATTGGCTATGTTTTCTGCTCACTATGATTTGTATTAATTTTTGTATCGCTGTTGATGCCCCAAATAAAAAAAAAAAAAATATATATATATGACAATTTGGTTAGCAGTAGCCCTCACACTAGGTCAAGCCTGTGTCGTGAGGACTAGGAAATTCCATTTGCGAAAAAAATACAAATAAAATACGAGTTGCAAACATAAATCTAAATTGAACCCCACCCGTGTTTTTGCGTCGGAGGTGAAAAAAATAGAGTTTTATGCTAGCCCCCCCGATTCAATTTTTTCCTAACTACAATTGGGCGCCACGGTTCACTTTTGTTCCTTTGTTTCAACGTCTTTCATCTGGCAAGGGCTTCATTTCCTTTCCCGGTTCGTATTTAAGATGGTTTCCTGGGTTTCCAGTGGTTTAATTTTTGTATTGTTTTAGACAACGATTTGGTAAATTTCTTGATTCTTTGGTTGAATTTCAGTATTAATGGTGGAAAAAATTAAAAAAAGAAAATGTATATTTTTAACATCACAATTTGTATAACATTTGACAATACAATAAAATAGACAATATCAACGCCACTGCAGTTAAAGTCGCAAGTCACTCGCAACAGTAATGCAGCTGCAATTGACAATTTGACACCCGAATGTCACCTTCACACAATTATTCTAAGCAGTCGCCAACCCATGGAGACTATATAAAGGAGCCAAAACTCTATGTATGAAAAGTGTCCATCAAAAAACAGTAATTAGGCGGCGCCACCATACACCGAAATATTACCAAAAACAACCTACGTAATTTGGTCGGGTTATTTGTTGCCTTATATGGCTTATGTCCCAGAGCCTAACTAGCGCCACCGGAGAGATTAGGAACTATTATTTAAAGTTGAAAGCGGTCACTTTTGCAACAATTCTGCCATAAGAGATGTGCATCGATTCTATACCATCCATACGCCAACCGATTGAAGGACAGAAGCCAAATCGAGCTATGACATTAAAAAATTTGACATTAAAAACTTTACATTTTGACATTAATAATTTTTTTTGTTATCATTCGTCCTTCCGTCTCGCTAGCGTCAATACATGTACGAACAAGAGAGAGCGAAATGCACGCGTGAACTCTTGGCATGACTCTGCGTAGCGCTACGCTCGTAGCTCGTAGCGTTTTTGTTAAGATAATTAATACCTAGAGGTCGATTCTAATTTAACCATTTGTTAGAGTTTTGATCTGGTTTTGACACGACATCATCAATTAAAATAAGATCAACATGTTAAATTTAAATGATCCTATTTCATATCAATTAAAGCTTTATTTCTTTAGTAGAAGGACGACAATTCGGTTCGGGCGGAGTACGTCACTTTCTGAGCATGTCACTTTCTGAGTACGTCACATTCTGAGTACGTCATTTTCTGAGTACGTCACTTTCTGTATTAAATGTATTTTGATTAAAGTGACTTTAAATTCAATGTTAAAACATATGTACGTGATATTTAAACTCTGCGTGACTTGAATATTATGTACAAAAATTGTATATTAAATCATTTTGATCAAGTAGTACTACGTAAACGAAATTAATAACTAGCTTAAATCTAAAATAGGCCCTTGAGGCATTGTACCAAGGATGCTGGCGGCATTTCCCCGCTGTATCGCAATGCTGATACGTTGTGCGAGAAAGCCGCCAGCTCTTCGGTCACCAGTTACGTCAACCAGACGCTTCGCGATTTCTGCAAACAACTTATGCGCGCTGGGACCCCATGGACCTAGAGTTTCAACTCCAAATGGAACGAAATGATACTCTCTAAATGTTAATGATTTTGTATTATTTTGACATTGTAATAGAGGGTTTTTTTGCTTTAAGTTTGCATGCCATATTTTGTCTAAACATGTGATAGTAAATTAATTTACTTTTGACATCTGTATGCAATTACCATGTTTAAGCAAATAAATATTTCTATTTCTATTTCTATGCAAAGTTGGCTGAAGTTTTAGGTTAGACTTTTTTTGACATAAAGTGAGCATTATGCTTGAGTTCATCAGTCGTAGGTTATCAAAATACAACATTCATGATTTTGGGTATAAAATACATGGCATTATTCGATATATAAATATGCATTTTATGTAGAAATTTTAAAACAAATAAACGCTTGATTTCGCCCTGCATTGGAGCCAATTGTTTTTTATTGGCCGGCAAAAAATTAAGAACGCTGTCTGCCTATCACACCTTTCGATGAACATTTTTAGAGGACGTATGCGAAGTGTATGTTATTTTTGACAATGTCAGTGTAATAGGGCATTTGAAAAATGAAAAAAAAAATGAAAATGTAAGTTTATTAATAACAATCGTTACAGGTCTGTTTATGTGTTATACATATTAAACCTACAATCTACATACACGTGGTAAAGTTGAGGTTTTTAGGCAGACAGTCTTAATGACAATTATATTTATAATTCATTACATATATGTTTATTTGTTACATTCATTTAACTATATTATATTTAGAATTTATAATTATTTATATGTTTCATGTATTAATTTATATATTTCTAATGCCGCGGCCGCATTGAAAGATCTTATGTTAGTGACGTTTAAATTTAAATATGTATTTCCTAAGAAAAACTCGGTTAAAATATAGCTACTCGACCTCCATACGTTTCAATTACAGATTAAGTATAACTCTTATGTCTACTCAATACCTAAATGTTTGAATGTATTTTAATTTTATAATATGTGACATTTTCAAACAAAAGGTACCACATTGTCGCTTGTCAATAAGGTTGATTTCAAATTGAAGCTGTATGGAAATAACGCCTTATTGACAACCGACAATAAGTACCCTTTTGATTGAAAATGGCACATAATAACAATAATTCAGCCTTTATACGTCCCAATGCTGGGCACAGGCCTCCCATGCGAGAGAGGGGCTATAGTCCCCACGCTAGCCCAATGCGGATTGGTGACATCACAACACCTTTGAATTTCGTCGCACCTTTGAATTAAATTTTATTTATTCAAAATATGAAAAGTTACACGTCGGTGTAATAGCGTCCGACTTAAAAGGTCCAATTTATCAAACACTGCGCGCGATGAGAGATGCAAATTTAATGTCCGTCATACGTCAGAGCACGAACCAATGTACGCAAAAAACACGGCACTATATTACTCGCCTACCAAAAAAGGACTTAAACGCCTACCATTTTGTGTTCACTTTCGACTTTTACGTTTTGAAAGTAAGATATTATGCGAAGCAAATCAAATTACACGAATATATCGACGGCAAATTGTTCTGTTCGCAGTTTGGTGACGGTGTGATGGAGGAAATGTAGTTTGCGAGTTTTTTTAAATGAAATATCGGTGAATTTTCAGCGTGTTTTCCGACGTGGAAGTTAGAATTAAAGTGAAGGTATACTTTAATTGGTGCGATCGAAATTGAGATGAAAGTTCTTAATGACGTTTAAAATGCTACATTCTACCACATAATTAATAGTACCTACTCATCATCATCATCTTCCTCGCGTTGTCCCGGCATTTTGTCACGTCTCATGTGTAATCCTAAGAATTGACGTAGGCACTAGTTGTTACGAAAGCGACTGTCATCTGACCTTCCAACCCAGAGGGGGAACTAGGCCTTGTTAGGATTAGTCCGGTTTCCTCACGATGTGTTCACCGAAAAGCGACTGGTAAATATCAAATGATATTTCGTACATAAGTTTCGAAAAACTCATTAATAAGGTTTGAACCCGCGACCTCCGGATTGAAAGTCGCACGCTCTTACCGCTAGCCACCAGCGCTTATCAGAATAAGTAATAGTACTACCGTAGATAAAATAAACTTCCTACAAAACCGAAGTTTGACCGCGATTCAGGGACAAATCATGCTCACTTTCTTATGTACGGTACCCCTTGCGGCTATTTAGGGTTCTGAAAATTCAAGTCATTATCTTATCTGTGATCGTACACGCAGAGGGACGTCAAGTTGTGCCGACCCTAATAATTGCTCGGAGCAATGCTGAGCCAAACGGAGTTGAGAAAGCCCGAAAGGCTCAGTTTCGTATTTTGGTATTTTGACTGTCACCAATCGAAATCTAATATAGAAATACCTACTGAGACACAAAAATTCTAGCCAATCGCTTCAAATAAGTATGTCACTTGCAAAGGTTATAAAGATCTTCATAATTTGTGATTAACCAAATCTAGATAACTTACATACTGCCGTCGTGGTGTTTAATTTTGAATATAGAGCCAATCCTCTATTCTTATTATCAGGATGCAGATACTGCGCTTCCCAATTGAATTGCAAATACAGTAATCTCTAAGTTAAATGACTTGTTTCAAGTCCGAAAACCGATAAATTGCTAAACTAGTCTAAGTCCTGAGCGATATTACTATCAATACAATTCAAGTAAGATTTAAGTTAGCAGTTGGCGGGAATTGAAGTGGTAGTGGCAAAGCGGATATGACGTCCGAGTTTCAATCCGGAGTTCGTGGGTTGAAATCCTGGCTTGTACCAATGAGTTTTTCAGAACTTATGTACGGAATATCACTTTACCACTACTTGAGGAAACCTGCATACATTTGCGAATGAATTCAAAAGGTGTATGTGAATCCGCGCTTGGCGAGGAACAGAACCCTATGGAGGAACCTGGTCTTCAGCAGAAGGACATGATGTCACGATCCTTAGTATTGAGGGACCGACTGAAGAAGATGTGAATCCCCAATCCGCATTGGGCTAGCGCGGGGGCTATAGATAGTCCAAGCCCTCTCGCGCATGAGAGGAGGCCAGTACCCAGCACTTGAGCGTTTAAAGGCTGAATTATTATTTTATTACTATATGGATATTAACGATTTCATGAAGATGATAACTTGATAAAAATGGTAATAGAAATGTTTAAAAGTAAACAAATTCCGATCATTGCCAGTTCAACATTTTGTATGTGTTTCATTTGGTTTGTTTTTGCTACAATTAATGACTTTTTAATTATTTATTTTTATTTTATTTTGTAATGCAATTGAAAAGGGCGAAAACGTGACTTTCAAAATGTATATATTTTATGTATTTTTAATCTTTTGGGGTTACCTAATGTAATTTTTTGGTTACCAATACACAATAATAATGAAACATGAGATATTAAAGATAACAACGCATTGTTTCCATAATAGGGGATATTACTGCATTGTTCTGCCACCAGAGCGCAGCACTAGCCTTTTTAGTAAACCATAGAGTAACTTATACATAGATAATGTACCTTTAACAGGTTTTTGACAAGTTTCCAGAGAGAATAAAATATGACATTGATGCATCAAGGCGGTTTGTTTACAGAGGACCTACCGGGAAACGCGAATCCGAAATTTCGCTATCTGTCTTCTATCGCTCGAATATGCAAGAGTGACAGAGATGTTAGATAACGAAATTTCGATTTTCTTGTTTCGCGATAGACCCTCAGATTCTGGTAGTGGCGCCCCCTACGCAGAGTTTCGCGTAATACTCCCTATTTGGCCTGGGGTGTACACTGGTACAGTCGCCATCAGATATATCGGAGCGGCCAAGGTGCTCACAAATATCTGAACACGCCTCTATTGTAGAGGCGCTATATAGAGTGCGTGTTCAGATACTTTTGAGCACCTCGGCCGCTCCGATATATCTGATGGCGACTGTACCAACCATTTACCAGGTATCCATCAGTTTTCAAATTCAGTGCCCGTATGAAAAGTTCTCTGAAAGTCATGGATTGGCTTCCAGTTTAAACATAGTTTTCCTTTAGATTTGACTTCCAGACTGCCAACGACCCGGAGGGGCATTCGGACTTAATATATCTAAGTTTGATTTGATATTTATTTTACTCATACCTAACTATGTGTATGTTACTGGGCAAGATACTGTGAGGTAGGATGATATTCCGTCAAAAATTTTACATGTAAAAAGATTCAAGTCGCAACGCAGTTAATTCATAATTTATTGCTTATTATCATGTGGTACAAAACAGATGTCACATTAGGGTACGTTCACACATGAACCCTGTTAGGGCACAGCAAGTATTTCTTAAAACTAAACTAGGTACATAAATTAAAATTAACGCATTTTCAGTTCTACACCAAAAAAAGTTTTTGAGATATGTTTAAATACGGAGGGGTCCACAGAATTTGATTTCCAACGACTTCCCTATTTTAAAACCCCGCGCACATAGAGGGGTAGGGTTATATGTTTGACGCCAATGTCTGTCTGTCTGTGGCATAGTAGTACTCCAACGGATAGGCCGATTTTGATGAAGTTTTTTTACGTGTTTTCTTACGGTAGTTCTAAGCTACGTTTGATATAAATCGATCCCAGTTTGAAGTGTCAGCTCTTTTTCAAAATGGTGTAAGGCATTTTTGGTATAAAATTGATATTTGTGATATTTTCTATAAAAAGGGACCTTATTGTCGATGGCGCTTACGCCATTATTAACGATTCTCCGATATAAATACAATGCCGCGCGACGCTGTGAAGATGATGAGTTATTTGATACATAAAATGACTTGGCCCATTATGAGTTAAAATATAAAATAAACATCAAATCAAGTTAACATTTTTAGAGTTAGGATGCTGCTCTATTGTTGTGACGATCAATTTATCTTAACTAGGTAGGTATTGAATAACGTTTTGTTTTTGATAAGAGAAGCTGATTTAAAAACGGAATTGAGTATAAAATCTGGATTTGTGAGAAATGTATATCTATAAATGTTTTTAGGATTAGTTATTACTTATTTTAATATTGTCTTCGGTTACCGCGATAGTTACTCATGAAATAAAACTATGAAAACGGATTATATCGCGTATATTGAATTTATAATACATCCCGACGTTTCGAACCCTTTACAGCGTTCGTGGTCAACGGGTGACTGTCACAGGTGAGATGGCAGTTAAGAGCCAGGCAAGCTCGGTTCTCCATATAAACGTAGTTACGCTCTCATTTTAAAACGAGTAGCTAATTTGCTCTGAAATTTTGTACTTACAATAGGATAAGGTATAGGTCTGTAATTAGTTTATGAAGCTTCAGATACCATAGATAAAAAAATACAGCGAATTTAAGTTTCTCATACAAAACTTGATTTTGCTCTATTTCGTTTGTTTTATAAACTGGAAGTATATAAACTAATTTCAGACCTAGATATACCTTATGTCATTTGTATGACAAAGTTTCATTATAATCCAACACGTAGTTTTAAAATGAGAACGAAACTCCGTTTGTACGGGAAGGTGAAATTCGGCCAAGCTTGCCGCGGACTCTATCACTTGGTGCTTTCCATAGAGATGTTAGATAACGAAATTTCGATTTTCGCGCGATAGACCATCAGATTGTGGTAGTGGCGCCCCCTACGCAGAGTTTCGCGTAACATTCCCTATTATAGCAAAATTCAACAATAGATAGAAGTAAAACTAAAATGTTGGTTATCTGAGCGCTCCGTCGCACAGTAGATTTAATAACATTGACTATAGAATAAACGATAGCCATCATATGAAACAAAAATAGTGGGGAGGTATTGTGAAAATAAACACTAACTACTAGCTATAAGAAAATTGGACCCGGGTATGTCCTTAAACTACGTCCAAAAGAGAGCTATGGGCACTGTGAATGACATCTCGCTTTGTGTGGTAGGGCACAGGACAGCGGATGTCATCCCAGATCTAGAGCAGAGCCCAACTGGGGAGGTACCTCCACCTTAAAGAAAACCGCAGCCAAATAACACTAGACCCTACTAATAGTGTTGTGTTCCTGCCGGTGAGTAAGGTTGCCAGAGAGCTCGAGGGAGAGGAGTGTTAGGGTCGGCAACGCGCATGTTACTCCTCTGGAGTTGCAGGCGTACATAGGCTACGGAGACTGCTTAACATCAGGCGGGCCGTATGCTTGTTTGCCACCGACGTAGTATTTAAAAAAAAACGAACAATACGCAAAAACTTTTAATGTAAAATTGGACATTTGGAAATAAAGGCTTATTTATTTTTTTTATTTTTTTATTTATTGTGAAAATTATGATAAATCGTTTTTTACAGAAACATTACTTTTTTTAACCGACTTCAAAATTTCAAAAGGAGTAGTATCACTGCGGTTGTGTTTTTTTTTATTGTTTGTTACTTACCTTGGAATTCCGTCGTTTGAGGGAACTCCTCAAATCTTATGGGCACACATAAGCACTTATAGTGTTTTGTGTATTTTCATCAACAAATCAAACATTTAGGGGAGATTAGTCCAAAACCGTGACACGAAGTAAAACATGGCTACTAATTGTTTGGCTTTGGCTAAACATGTGATACTGTTTATAATGATTATGTCAACTTAAAATTACCATGTTTAAGTAAATAAATAATTATCTTATCTTATCTTACTTACAATCTGAGGGTCTATCGCGAAACAAGAAAATCGAAATTTCGTTATCTTACATCTCTGTCACTCTTGCATATTCGAGCGATAAAGAGGAAGATAGCGAAATTTCCGATTCGCATTTCACGGTAGGTCCTCTGTAAACAAACCGCCTTGATGCATCAATGTCATATTTTATTATCTCTGAAAACTTGTCAAAAACCTGTTAAAGGTACAGTATGTATAAGTTACTCTATGGTTTACTAAAAAGGCTAGTGCTGCACTCTGGTGGCAGAACATTGCAGTAATATCCCCTATTTCAAATAAATAAAATATCGACGCCCACCAGAATAGGGTAAGGGTTCGATTTAAGGACCCATAATGTTAAACCGCTCGAAAGCGCGCAATCGCTCGGAATATCACTTAGCCATGCACTCGCCCAAGCTGTATTTACGAGGGGCCCGTATTTAGGTGGGTGTAATGATTTTAAATAGCTTTTTTTATGAAATAATGTTTATACAACAATAGTATGTGCTGCTGATATGGTAAAATATTTAAAAGTAACAAACAAATCGCTCATTTTCATACATTCATACTTTTACTCCTAGATTTTGTACTTACTTAACTTAGTTGGTAGAGCGGTGTGTCGGTGTCTCATAACCTCTACTAAGCCTAACCTGCCTACTTACTACGGTGACGCAACGACACAAAGTGAGTCCAGCCGGCCTAGCCAAGGTGACAATCGCTATCGAGATCACGCCAAGTATGGATGGTATAGAAAGGATCGCAATCTCTTATGGCAGAATTGTTGCAAAAGTGACCGCGTTAAGCTTTAAATAATAGTTCCTAATCTCTCCGGTGGCGCTAGTTAGGCTCTGGGACATGAGTATAACATAAACCATATAAGGCAACAAATAAACCGACCAAATTACGTAGGTTGTTTTTGGTAGTATTTCGGTGTATGGTGGCGCCGCCTAATTACTGTTTTTTGATGGACACTTTTCATACATAGAGATTTGGCTCCTTTATACAGTCTCCATGACGCCAAGCCTCTCGGTCTTGCACACGAACACACACACGAACACACACACACACGAATCTCGTGGAGGTAAATTTTTCTATATTTCGTTGTGCACAATTTCATTGTTGAGAGCTCGGAAGTAACCTTTTCCCTACACGCTGTCTGCAGCAAACGTAAATCCTTATAATCTTGGCGCTCTTTAAGACTACATCCTGTATACTGAGATAAACTAACTGGCCGGTGTACACTGCATACCTACGTGTATTATTGAGAATATGTGACGTTTTCAATCAAAAGGTACCACATTGTCGCTAGTCGATAAGGTTGATTTCAAATGGAAGTTATATGGAAATAGCGCCTTATTGACAACCGAAAATAAGTACCTTTTGGTTGAGAATGGCACATTATATGGTTATATAAAAATACAGGTTGTTTTGGAAAACATCTTCACATATTTTATTGCCTTCCAGAATGTTTTTAAAGAAAAACCTGTCGTTTCGTATCAGGTGTCCTAACATCTTACCTCTCATTCCTAATAGGCTTAATGACAAATTTTCATTAATGGTATCAATCGATCAGATTTGTTTTTAGCATCAAATGTCTATATGGGACCCATTGCATTAAAGCAATACAAAAGTCAGAAATGATAGTCAAAGCATAGAGTAACTTATACTAGAGCGTTACTGTCATAGTAAATTTTGTAACCCCAGTTAATTCACTGCCATCTGTCGACACACTTTAAAACTAAAAATAAATATTTATAAAAATACGATAAAATGTATTTAAATATGGATAAATGATTTTTTTATTTGCATTAATTATTTTTATATGATTTTGACCCATGTTCTTTCACTGGTACGCGTTAAAATTATAAATAACAAACGAAACAGTCAACGCCCTCTATACGAGTATAGGCCAAAACTAGTGGCGCCATCTGATCGAGAATCAAATTTTCGTGATTTTCGAGGCACGTTTTTTCCTTAGACTGTATCCATCTATTACGGAGTTATATCTATCTTTGGTCAAAGTAACGATAAGTGAACGTGACGTCAAGGTCACTGAGAGCCCATTTTGAAGTATGGGCAAAACAAGTAAATTGCGTTTTTGTAGGTGAAATATTGCGTATATAGTTGCGTATATATATATATATATATAGTTTAAGTTTTGTATGAAAAACTTAAATTCGCTGTATTTTTTGAACTATGGTATTTGAAGCTACATAAACTAATTACAGACATAGATACCTTATCCTATTGTAAGTACAAAGTTTCAGAGCAATCTAGCTACTCGTTTTAAAATGAGAGCGTTACTACGTTTGTATGGAGAACCGAGCTTGCCGGGGACCCTTAAGACCTTGAACCCTTAAAAATTCGAATAGGTAAGTACCTAAAGTACCAGGCCAGCCAAGTGCGAGTCGGACTCGCGCTCCGAGGGTTCCGTACTTTTTAGTATTTGTTGTTATAGCGGCAACAGAAATACATCATCTGTGAAAATTTCAACTGTCTAGCTATCACGGTTCATGAGATACAGCCTGGCGACAGACATACAGACGGACAGACGGACAGACGGGCAGACGGACAGACGGACAGACGGACAGACAGACAGACGGACAGACGGACAGCGGAGTCTTAGTAATAGGGGTCCCGTTTTTACCCTTTGGGTCATCATCATCATTAACTTAAGAGTTATTCTCTGGTCGGTGGAGTATCTTCCAGCTTTTCCTATCCTGCGCCAGCACTATGACTACTTCTTTAAAACTATCCTGGAGGGGCGGATAGGAAGGAAGCGGGGTAGAGGAAAACCCAGATGCAGCTTATTAGATCAAGTGAAAGAAAAAGTAGGGGTCCGTGTCGTATCAAAAAGCCAAAGAGCTAACCCTGCCGTTTTTACCCTTTGGGTACGGAACCCTAAAAATGAAAAGACAACAACTAGGTGGCAGTGTACCCCACAGGTGCAGAAAGGCAAGTTTCCCTTTGTACACAATATCCGGCGCGACCGGAAGCTCAATCAGCGCTCCCGGCCACTTCCGGTTCGTCTAACAGGTCGTAGGATCAAACTCTGATGGTATTATTAAGTAAACATTATTTTTACCGTTACTATAGTTCATTTTTTTTGCATTAGAAAAAAGGTAAACAATCTTGACGTGTGAAAAATATTGAAAACCGCTTTAAAAAAAAATGTTTACATAAATATTACTTATTAGAGCAAAATAATGTAAAAGATCGTATATAATTTATAATAGAGTATTTGACTGTACTTAAAATAAATTATTTTACACCATGCATGAAATAAAGCACCAGAAGATTAATAGAGAAACGTAGACAGCAGACATAATTTCTATTTTAAAATCCCTATAAAACTATAAAGAGTAGGTAATTTGATAGTGACGTCACATGCTAGTGTTTCATATACATTTCATAGTAGCAAAATCGTTTTGACAGTTCGAAAAAAGAGACTGATTTGTCTAGTAGTCAAATACCCTATTGTAAGTTGTAACATATTTGCTGTTACTTATTTTCTAAAGTAATTTTTAATAAAAAGACATGTCAAGAATGCTTACCTTGTCTCTAATGCAAAAAAAAACTTTGTACCTTCTTTCTCAATATTGCACCTTGCCAAACATTGCCAATCTAGGTCGCTTTTTACAAGCTTTTATTGAACTTGTCCTTGTAGTGGGGATAAAATCTTGCAAGCAAAATTTGACCCACTTCCCGATTTCCGATTGAGCTGAAAATTTTCGTACATGAAGCTGATCTGATGATGGATACAGGTAGCCATGGGAACTCTGTGATAAAACAACGCAGAATAATTGTGCTAGAATTGTCTATGGAATAAAATTACAGTCAGCGATAAAAGCTTGTACGAAAAATTAAATTTTTGCCAAAATACGAAACCCTAAGTAGGGTTTCGTATCAAAAAGGTAAATTGGAAGCCTTTTAGTACGACTCTGTCCGTCCGTCTATCTGTCACATCGCTAAATATCTCGAACATGCGCGTCGTGCCACGACCACGACACGATGTCGCAATCGTTTCAAATTCTTCTACACTAAGCATGGTCCGACACGCACTAGGCCGTTTTTTTCACGTCAAATAGAGAATGCTTAAACCGAAATTACGAAAGCTTTCCAACTGACAACTGTTTTAAGCAAAAAATATATTTGCATAAACTGTTCAACTCTATAACGACGTAAGCATGTATACATGTGTATGTTTTGGCGTCTATTCAAATAGTATTGAGTTAGAAGTTTGTTCCGAAACATATGCTGACGCACTAAGATTATATTGGAAACGTATTGGATGGCGAGTTGTGATTTACTAATGTGGCTTAGTACAGTCGCCATCAGATATATCGGAGCGGCCGAGGTGATCACAAATATCTGAACACGCCTCTATTGTCAAGGCGTTAGGTGCGTTTTCAATTTTTGAAAACCTCGGCCGCTCAGATATATCTGATGGCGACTGTACACAACATACTGGAATGAACTGTTGCCCGCGGGATTTCCGGACCGACACAACCGTTAAGAAAAACCGGTCAAGTGCGAGTCGGACTCGCGCATGAATGGTTCCGTACCATTACGCAAAAATCGGCAATAAAATCACGTTTGTTGTATGGGGTACGGTATCCCATAACTTAAACTTAAACAACGAGAAATAGCTAATGTGTCAGTATAACCGGACATAATTTTATGAAAATAGGATTTATAGGTGATTTATAAGCGACTTACTATAAGCAAAGTCGTCTTATCCGACTTTGTTACAAAGAATTTTATATGAAAACCAAACTTCGCACAGTAATTACGTCATAGTAAGCGGATGCTCAGTATAAGCGGAGTCATAATAAACGGATTATACTTACATATAAAAAGTGTTAGAGTACATTTACCCAGTGGGGAGCAAAGTAGGCACATTTTACGGTAAGTAGGTACTTAAATACCATGATTCGAACCTACTCTCAGTACAGTTAGCGTTGAAAAAACCGGGAAAATTCCGGGATAATTTCAAAACGGCTCGTGTTTTAGGGTTCCGTACACAAAGGGTAAAAACGGGACCCTATTACTAAGACTCCGCTGTCCGTCTGTCCGTTCATCTGTCCGTCTATCCGTCTGTCTGTCTGTGTGTATGTCACCAGGCTATATCTTATGAACCGTGATAGCTAGGCAGTTGAAATTTTCACAGATGATGTATTTCTGTTGCCGCTATAACAACAAAAATACTAAAAAGTACGGAACCCTCGCTGCGCGAGTCCGACTCGCACTTGCCCGTTTTTTTTCAAGTTTCTTTCGAAAAAAACAATTTAGTTTTCAATATAGCGGATAAGCCGGATTGTCCGCTAATGTTACACTGTGCGGGGCTACATTCCCCAATGGGCTCCATACAGTGGTAACTTGTAGGTTAAGTGTGTAGGTTTAGGTATAGGTATAATTGTTATTAGGCTTAGGTATACTAACCCTCTTGAAACTGTTTTTTACTAACAGAATGTATGTGTCACGGTTACACGAAATAAATGATTTCAAATTCAAATATACTTAATAAGGAATTTTAAACAGGTAGTTTAAGGTTGCATGTCTAATGTGTTTGTTTATGGCATTGACACTGTCATCACTCATCAGTGGCATTGTGTGTGACGTATAAAATTTTTCTGAAAAGAACTGGAAAAAAACCGAAAAAAACGAAATTTTGTAAAATTTCCGAAAAAAACATTTGATTTTTTCCGGAATTTTCATACCTAAGTACAGTAATCCCCCACTGGGAATATTCATATTAGACTAGCATAAAATTTTAGTGCTGAATACAGGCCAGGGGGTGAAAAGTGTAAACCGCTGGCGATATGAAGCGACGCACAAATGAGAATTTCATGACATGTCCGGACAAGCTGCGGCTATGGTTGCGTGGAAGCGGCTTTTTTGTCGAATAACAAGCACGGGTAGTTCAACTAATTGACATAAAACCTTTACAAATTATACATATAAACCTTCCTCTTGAATCACTCTATCTATAAAAAAAAACCGCATGAAAATCCGTTGCGTAATAGTTTTAAAGATCTAAGCATACATAGGGACAGACGGACAGACAGCGGAAAGCGACTTTGTTTTATACTATGTAGTGATTTTCTAGTTTGAAACTTCAAAAGAAAGCTGAAAGCCTTTTTCCTTGCGTTTTAGCTCTATTCAAAATTTATTTTACATCACATCTATTTTTTCTTCCCTGCTAGGAAGGACTTTTCTGTTCTAGGACATTTTTTTACAAGTACAAAATATTTTAAACACAATGAAATATGAAAATAGTATGCACATAATCGATTACAATGCGTTATAATCTATTACGTGCATACAATTTTTATTATATTTTAAAACTACTCTTTAGAAAATGGACCAGCCAAAATGTTTACAGCCAAATTTTTTTTTGCTATTTCGGAGTTTGTCCCATAGTAAAAGTTGCTCATTATGCCCAAAACCTATGGCAACGGGAATGCACTTATTTTTTAGCCACCGCGTCGACTTGAGAACCTCCTCCGTTTTTAGGGTTCCGTACCCAAAGGGTAATAACGGGACCCTATTACTAAGACTCCGCTGTCCGTCTGTCCGTCTGTCCATCTGTCTGTCGCCAGGCTGTATCTCGTGAACCGTGATAGCTAGACAGTTAAAATTTTCACAGATGATGTATTTCTGTTGCCGCTATAACAACAAATACTAAAAAGTACGGAACCCTCGGCGCGCGAGTACGACTCACACTTGGCCCGTTTTTTTCGACGTTTAAAAAGCCCTTTCCACCCAACTTTACCTCCATATTTTCGCTGTGACCGCAGGAGCATTATTAAAACATTATTCCGGAAGAAAAATGTATTTTTGAGTGTCGGGGGATGTTTACCGCGCCTTAAGTCTTGGCTCGTGTAGTGGTGGCTTAAGACCGAGTGTGGAGACGGCTTAAGGCTACGTGGCTTTAAAATCGTAGGTTTCAGTGAGTTTTAACTCGTATTGCGGGATTTATTGTTGTTTTAAATGGTCTTTGTTTTAATGGTAAACTTGGCTACCTAATGTTATATTAAAAGTGTTATTCGGTATGCTAACAGTTTTGAATGATTCACGGTCATTTTCACTAGACTTAAGGGGCCCACTGACTATCAGTCCGCCAGACGATATCGGCCTGTCAGTTGTTCGGAACTGTCAAATTTTTGTTCTAACTGACAGGCCGAAATCGTCCGGCGGACTGATAGTCAGTAGGCCCCTTTATATCGACCGAGATATGGATCTTTCTTTTGTATAGTTTTCGAGCTCTTGATATTTCGACGCAGTTACATGCATCTTGTTCACGGGACTCGTATCCCGGTCGATATAAGTCTAGCAAATTAATGTTATTAAATATATGTATCATTTAAAATCATCACTCAAAATTTGAAAAAATTACTTTGCGCTCTAGAGGATAAAAGCATTTTTACCCACTAATTTTAAAGAATAAAGAGAGTTTTCTAGAACGAGTCTGGTGAAAAATAATTTTGACAGGTAAATACTACGAAGCAAACTACATAGGTATACAATAGGACCTCCAGGTTTAAAAAAATTTAAAGTTTATCTTAGTTCCTAAAACCAAAAATATCTTATTTTAAACATTACCGAACAAAAATTTCGCTTGGAAATAAGAATTCAGGGGATTAGTTTGACAACTGGTAATCCTTTAGAAAACGAACACGAATTCTAAATTTGAAATTCATGAACGGTGGCGCTGACGCGTTCCAAATGCAACGGTTGACTTTCTTGGTATTACGTTGGGATAATTTTGAATCGTTTTGCGTCAACTTTTCAGCTTATTTTTGAAGAAAAAGCTTGTTGGTGATTTTTGAGTCAATCATCATATAGTTTGTTAAAGGACTGTCTTATTTCAAACATAGACAGAAAAAATCATACTATATTTGTCTTACACAAACACAAGTACACGCACCCAAAAGAAAAGGATGAGTATAGTTTTTTTTGTTCTTATTTACTGCCAATTTGGTTTGACCAACTATGTCTGATCAATTTGGTAGCAATTGTAGCAAACAAGCCGGTTTACTAAATAATAACCTATTTTAATTATGATGTAAAACTATGAAAACGGATTATATCGCGTATATTGTATTTATAATACATCCCGACGTTTAAATACATCAGCTAGAAATGACAATTATTCGTTTATAGAATCTACGATAATATAATAATTTTAACTTACGTTTTGCTAGCGCTATCTATGTAGGGCCTACCTATATATAAAGTCAGGAATTTTATGTATTATAAATTGTAAGTTTCTAGAAATTTTAAAGCATTTTTACCATAATCGGAATTGTTTTTAATGAAGTAAGCGTTAGTGAAGGTCTCCGATTCAGCTCACTCAATCGATTTTTGTGAATTTTGTGTTCATGTTTACTACTAAGTACATCCATACATACATACATAGTATATAAATATTATCCCTGTACAGTTTTCGTGGTCAACGGGTGACAGGTTTAACTGGACTGCTTAATTAGGTTATCTACTCTTCTATCCACATTTTTGAATGATCGCACCTAATTATAAAATAAGAGCGTCAATTCTTACGTACGGTTCGGTACGGTTCGTGAACCACAGCAACGCATGTATCATCATCATCATCATCATGTCAACCGATAGACGTCCACTGCTGGACATAGGCCTACCCCAAGGCTCGCCACTCCGACCGATCCTGTGCCGCTCGCAACCACCGAATTCCCGCGACCTTCACCAGGTCGTCGCTCCATCTCGTTGGAGGCCTACCGGCAGTTCGTCTTCCGGTACGCGGACGCCACTCCAGAACCTTCCGGCCCCACCGGCCATCAGTTCTGCGAGCAATGTGCCCCGCCCACTGCCACTTAAGGTAACCTTCCTCAAGAATCACTATATCGATAGGTGAAAACCGCATAAAATCCGTTCAGTAGTTTTTGAAAGAAAGAAGAAAGAAAGAAAATACATTTTCACACCACCTAATCGAAAAGGGAACTTTTCTTCCCTGCTAGGAGGGATCAAAGTGGCACTTTTCTGTTCAAGGACATTTTGTTGCCAGTATGAAATATTGACACAAAGACATATGAAATTAGTATGCAGATAATCGATTACAATTTCTTTATAATCGATTACGTGCATACAATTTTTCTAACTTAAATAATATTTTGTTGTAATTGTAAACAAAAAATGTAATTATGTAATTAACGTATTTTAAATTAATTAATGTCATATTTAAATTAAGTAAATTAATTAATTAGCGTAATATTTACAAAGAAACGTAAAAAAACTTTAGTTTAATAATTTAATTTTCATTTTGACATTTTAGGTCTCCTTAAACGCAGCCATACTTGTCTATGCAATTTAAAAAGTTTATATTTAAAAAAAAATGTACAAATATTTCACAAAGCATTATGCGGTTCTGTATTCTGTATAAATTAGTAAATACTTAGTTTAAATCAATAATAATAGGCCTTTTCATCTGTGTCAGATGTTTTAAGCAGCATCCCGGTAACGACACTAATAGTAATAAATATAAGTGATATCAGTCTTCATAGTGTTCTTCCGAAGATTTGGTTTAAAG
This sequence comes from Cydia strobilella, assembly GCF_947568885.1. NCBI lineage: Eukaryota > Metazoa > Arthropoda > Insecta > Lepidoptera > Tortricidae > Cydia > Cydia strobilella. Next base: position 1,957,845 of record NC_086063.1, on the reverse strand, counting down.
GGGTAAGAGCTAATTTGTTATTAGAAAAATCTACAAAAATAATGTACTTGATTTTCATTGTATCATTTTAGTTGTTTGCTGCTGTTTTTAAAAAGATATTAGGTACATAATTATGAGCTGTAGGTACTTTTAATTTGTCACTACAGTCACGTCTGAAAATATCGATACGGACAAAGTGCCAGAAGTATGTACCTATACTAAGGTCGTGTACACATATTTTTGGCACTTTGTCCGTATCGATCTTTGCTTAAAATAATAATGTTTTGAAACCTAATGTTAGTATGTAATTTCCTCATAGGTGATGTGAAAAGCAGTATGTGTCACATGGTAGCAAAATTATTTTCACCTTGGGCGTTAACACTTGAATCCCTCACTACGCACAGGATTCTATGTTAGAATCCCTCGCTACGCTCAGGATTCTATTATAGAATCCTTCGCTTCGTTTAGGATTCAATTGTACGCCCTCGCCGTAAATATGTCATTTTGCTCCCTTGTGACACAATCTACTATTATTTAACGCCACAACAGATTACATATATGAAAAAAGGAAACATACAGACAAAAAACATTGGACGCTAAAATAGGACCCCACTCAGCATAATGCCGCGGTAATCCGCGGCGCTGGTTTTCAGTGGGGACCTGACTTAAAACTATGAGTTGGTGGCGACACATACGCCAACGACACAAACAAAAAACACAGACAAAAAAGTAAGTAACTACCACAAAAAAAAAGAGTTTTTGAGTTTATCGCGAACATACATACACACAGTCAGACGCGGCGGGGCATTTTGTTTTATAAGGTGTAGTGATTCAAAGCTCTAAACCCTATGCCAGAGCAAAACACAAGTTATAGTAGATTGTTAACCAAGGGATGAAAGGCACTCATTCCTGCCGAGGTTGTTTGGGGCTCGAACTTAGTGAGAGCGCCAATAATCCGAGGCTGAAATGATGCCTTTCACCCGATTAAACACTCTACTTTTCATTTCAAATACGAGGAAAGTAAAATGCATGTGTTCTTTTAAAACCATGACTAAGTATACATTTTTATAGTATTTTTTGAGGGTACTTTCAGTTAACAATTTAGGCAAAGGAATTGTTAGTTATGGAATGGGGAGTTAAATATCAGAATGGAAATTTTATAACAAATTCATTTAAATCTAAATTTCGATTGCTTATTGTAAAAAAATTAAAAAATCGTACTTGGAACGTAAAATGCTCTAGTACAGACACGTATCATTTTCTGCACACCTTTTAGAACAATAATGACCCTCTTTCAGAGCATGAGAAATGAAAAATGAATTTAAAAACCAATGTAAACATTGTAGGTACTCCTTCCAACACTCCGACAGTCAAAGGCATAATTTCACGTTGAATTTTGCGCTTTGCGCTGGCCGGAAGTGGTGCGGTAATTTATTTTTAATTGGTCGCTTTTTGATCCCGTCACTTTACAGTATACTTACCTACCTAAAACTGTATACCCTGTGGGGAACCCCCCTAACCGCTGGAAGGACATTAGCAGCACCGGCACAGAATAAGTAATAGTATTATCATACAGAACGGCAACGCACCGCCCCGCCCCGACTCGAATTACCTCGCCCCGCGACACCAGATTGACGGCTGTTTGCCGGCCTCTCAGTACTATTTTTAAGCAACTCACACTATGACACATGACGCGTGTACAGACGTGCCGTTCCCACATAGAGACGCAAGTGATTTTTGATGTAAAGCGTGTCCGCCCTGTGGCACCGGTAAGCAATTACCTGGAAACCAAGAGGATCAGCTGATCAAGACAAGAGGAATGAGAAAGGACTCGGTATTCTTAGGCTTCCTGTCCATAGCACCCCATATGTAATTCGGCTTTGTCCAATGGCTGGGGAGTAGGGACACACTGTATACCTCCTGTATAGCCTTCACTTAATACTATGCTTTACCAAAACAGAGAGAAAAAAGCCGGCCAAGTGCGAGTCGGACTCGCGCACGAAGGGTTCCGTACCATTACGCAAAAACGGCAAAAAATCACGTTTGTTGTATCGGAGCCCTACATTTATTTTATTCTGCTTTAAGGGTTCCGTACCCAAAGGGTAAAAACAGGACCCTATTACTAAGACTACACTGTCTGTCTGTCCGTCTGTCTGTCACCAGGCTGTATCTCATGAACCGTGATAGCTAGGCAGTTGAAATTTTCATAGATGATGTATTTCTGTTGCCGCTATAACAACAAATACTAAAAAGTACGGAACCCTCGATGGGTGAGTCCGACTCGCACTTGGCCGGTTTTAGTATTTGTTGTTATAGCGGCAACAGAAATACATCATCTGTGAAAATTTCAACTGTCTAGCTATCACGGTTCATGCGACAGACGGACAGACAGACGGACAGCAGAGCCTTAGTAATAGGCCCCGTTTTTACCCTTTGGGTACGGAACCCTTAAAATGTCCACCAACTCTCTTCAAATTATCACAATGAAACCAAATCGATTAAAAAAGCCACGCTGTACGAACTTATCGACGATTTGAAACAGAACCTCATTATGCGAAGTAGAAGTAGGCCGGCGAGTTACATTGGACTCATTAAGTCAATGGCTGTGAGTGCTTTTAGGTGTTACGACTTAAGGTGCCGTCTGGATTCTGACTACACCAGATTTTTTGCAGTTGTATTAAAGCGCGACATTACCACAGAGTCGTACAGAAATGAAACTTCCTACAAAACCTACCTACTACCTACCTACTTACAGAAGGATAAGGTAACATATCTATGTCTGTAATTAGTTTATGTAACTTTAGATACCATAGTTAAAGAAAAAAAATACAGTGAATTTAAGTTTTTCATACAAAACTTGCTTTTGCTCTATTTAGTTTGTTAACTGGAGCTATATAAACTAATTACAAACCTAGATATACCTCATATCATTGTATGTGCAAAGTTTCATAACAATCCAACACGTAGTTTTAAAATGAGAACGAAACTCCGTTTGTATGGGAAGGTGAAATTCGGCCGAGCTTGCCGGAGACTTGTCTAGCCTACAAGATAGTTAAACCATGGACGTCTTAAAGCGGCCGAGCATGACAAAGCAATGGGATTATCTAGATCCCACACAGAGCATTACCTAGAATAAGTAGTGTTTGCAGTTTTCAAAAGACTCAAAGAGGGGATTGTAAATCCTGTAGGGAGGGGAAGGTGAACCCTTTCAATTTACCCCAACGCACATTAGTAGCAGTAAGTAGGTATAATTTCTAATGTAGGTATGTTCCAACGTAGTAATATCGGGTCATAGTCATCATTTATTGCATACATGTGTTTACATTAGGTCTTATTTATATCTTAGGTTACAACATGCACCCGTTAGGGCATAACAACATAGTTACTTAAATAATACTTAGTCTTAGGGTCTTGGAGGATATAATCAAACGGAGACGCCTTGTCTGTAATTTTCTGTACAAAACAGTCTGCCGATTTTTGCTGGGAAGGGGCACGTCAAATGTATACGTAACGTAAAAATAGCTATGTGAGATAAACGTCAGTCCATACATAGTGTATGATCATTGGCCGCCTATTTTCGACAGAGGAATGCCTGTTAATGGCTACTCCGGTTGGTTATATCCTCTAAGCATCGGGTAGACATTGAAAGCTTAAACGAAACTTTATATTAAGTTAAAAGAAAAAAGGTTTTTGTTTTACCGGTATAACTAAAAATCTAAATAACATATAGCATTCGCAAAATTTCTCTGATATTCTAGAATAATATTTAGGTAAGGACGAAATTGAATACCGATTAATTTGTATGAAACAAATACCGGTATTCGGCCCCTGTTTGCCAGGGGGCAAAGTTGTTGTTTAACCCCTCATGATTCCAAAAATTCCATTAAGTTTCAGTCCAATTCTACCAAACTCTCCCGTACCTATTTCCAAAATTCATTTAAATTAAATTAACGGTAATTTCCCTGTTGGCGGGTAGTTTTATAAAACCCATTTATTCGGTGGCAGGCCTTGTTAAACCCAATGAACGGGTTCCGGTTTCAGCGCCGCCCCAAATTACACGCGGAAAGCGGATGCAAGGGTCATGGGGGGCATGAATGGGCCCAGCGGGGCTAAGATGGACGGCTATCTATCATTTGTCACCATGCCTGTCACGCTCTAACAAGTACGTAAGTGCGAAAGTGATGCATGATATGACAGGTGACAAAAAGGCGACCATGATACCGGTGCTGGGCTGGGTCTAGCCCAACAATATTTTTCTAAACTCAAAAAAATTAGATTCAGGCGATTGAGATTTTTTTTTTGTAATATTAAATTAGCATCGTATCCTGCATCTCGCTCTGGCAAACTTGGAGCCAGATTCAGATTTAACAACTTCTTATGGCTTTGATCTTATTTCGATACGACTTTGGATATCGCTTACACTACAAGCTAAATATATGTCATATTTTAAAGAATTAAGATGATTTTGGCCGTCATAGCGCAGAGAAAGTGGACATTATGGGCGGGGCACATTGCGAGAATGGACAAGAGTTGCTGGAGAAGACGAGTCCTTGAATGGACAGAGCGGACACCCGGCGCGCTGGGTGGACGACATCCGACAACACGGAGGTCGGGACGGATGAATCGGGCACAAGGTCGACGGGAGTGGAAGAAGGGGGAAGAGGCCTACATCCAAGATTGGATCACCAAAACGTCACCATGATGATGATGATTTTAAAGAAAAATAGCTAACGCTACGGATTGGTGGTCTGACAAATTTGCCCGCAAAATGCACTAAAAGTCTTGTCATAAGTCGTCTTAAACGCACTTATTCGTGCTTGTGAGATCTCATGCAATGCACTGTGAATCGTAACAAGATCAAAACTGTAACTAATTCTTAAATCAGTATCGGCCTCCTAGTTTCAGATTAATATTAATATCTGGGAGACCGGGCTAGATCGATTTTTCGCCTCCGAAAACCCCCATATAGCAAATTTTATCGAAATTCCCCGAAATATATTAATAAATATATAGATAGATAGATATATACAAGAATTGTTCGTTTAAAGGCCTTATTATTAATATCTGGGAAACAGAGCTTCGCTCGGAAAACATGCAATCAAAAATGCGCGTTTTTACATAGATAAAACCTAGCTAGATCGAGTTTTAACCCCCGAAATCCCCCATACAGCAAATTTCATCGAAATCGTTAGAAATATATAAATATACATATATATTTAGATAGATAGATATATACAAGAATTGCTAGTTTAAAGGTATAAGGTATAGGTAATATATATATATTATATGCATTTTTAATTTCAGCACAATTTCAAAATCCGCCACCATCTTTTGACTCGACCCGCACCTGCAACGCAGGGAGTGATTGAAATTGAAAATTTAATGCCTTTGTAGTGGGGGCCAATCACTTAGGGAATGCTTAGCTAACTGTTGAATCTTTGTATTTTAGCTTTTAGATTAAATATGGAATTATGGAAGGATTAAACTTTACAGAATTTATTATGCCCTCTTTAGTTTGATGACAGGATTTATGAATTAGGTTAAACGGATTTTGGACTCGATTTTAGGCTTTCGTACCCAAAGGGTAAAAACGGGACCCTATTACTAAGACTCCGCTGTCTGTCTGTCTGTCACCAGGCTGTATCTCATGAACCGTGATAGCTAGACAGTTGAAATTTTCACTGATGAATTTCTGTTGCCGCTATAACAACAAATACTAAAAACAATAAAGTAAATATTTAACTGGGGCTCCCAGTTTTTTTTTTATACTACGTCGGTGGCAAACAAGCATACGGCCCGCCTGATGTTAAGCAGTCTCCGTAGCCTATGTACGCCTGCAACTCCAGAGGAGCCGACCCTAACAACACTCCTCTCCCTCGTTGAGCTCCCATACAGCAAACGTGATTTTTTTGCCTTTCTCATGCTTAATGGTACGGAACCCTTCGTGCGTAAGTCCGACTCGCACTTGGCCGGTTTTTTTGTAGATAGACTTCGACCACGCTAGTGACATACTGATTCGAACTTTAAGTTACGACGAAAATTTGCTAAAGATACGACATGGATCGGATATGTCATTGTCAAAAGTGACGTTTGTTCAAACAAAAACCTCACTTTTGACACTTCCGGTGGACTTCCGGTTCGAACGCCATCTTGATAGTAGCCTCGTGATTAATTCCTTTATTTTTTGTTCATTAATATTGTTTAAAGTGTAATATCGATAGCTTTATTATACAGTAATCTAATTTGGTAGTGTGCAGTGAATGGAGAATTAATCTCAAAGCGTGTTTAACCACCATTTTGGAGTCAACGGCCGGTAGTCCACGTGCTTCTCGTAAAATCCAGCTATCGGTTTTACGAGACAACAACAATAACTACCGAACAACGTCGTGCTCTAATAGCATTTGGTATTTCTACCTCTAACCGTGTCTGGCTAGAGCCCTAGAGGCCCATAATTTTATTTACCGTACACTGGCTGAAGAAAAATCCCACGTGGATCCCACTTTGACGTTGGCGAAATCATCGACAGTACCGATGGAGCCATACTACTTAAAGATTGATTGACACTTCCGGTCCATATCGTATCTTTAGCAAATTTTTGAAGCATCATAAAGTTCGAATAAGGTCGATTGTACAGGGTGGCTAAAAAATAAGTGCATTCCCGTTGCCAGGGAGGTTTTGGGATTATATTGAGCAACCACGAAATCGCGTTGAAATCCTAGTCCTGAATTTAGAAATCCTTTCATAAAACTAAAACTAAAGAGAGAGCATAAATAATCGAATTTAAACTGTTGTGAGACATACTAACATTAAATCATTTTACGGTTTAGACTCACTTGTTTTAGTCACTCGCGCGACATGTTTCGGAAAGCCTAGGTCTCCTTTCTCAAGCACTAATAGTGCGAGTTGGGGCACCACTGTGCCCGCCTACAACGATAGCGCAAGAGCTCCCCCAACCGGTTTTCTCGGCGCGCGCGCAGCGAGCGACGCGGCGCGTGGCAGCGGCAGTACGCAATACACGGTCGTCGTGAGCGCTGCTCGCACTATTAGTGCTTGAGAAAGGAGACCTAGGCTTTCCGAAACATGTCGCGCGAGTGACTAAAACAAGTGAGCCTAAACCGTAAAATGATTTAATGTAGAGCATAAATAACCCCAAATTAAAGCTAAGCATTCCACTATGACTAGATCATAGTACTACCGTACAGAAAGGACACTTCCTACAAACCTGAAGTTTGACAGCGATTCAAGGTCGAATCATGGTGTCCCTTTCTAATGTATGGCACTATCCCTTTCGGTTATTTAGGGTTATCAAAATTCAAGTCATTATCTTATCTGTGGCCGTGCACGCAAAGGGACGTCAAGTTGCGCCAACCCTAATAATTGCTCGTAGCAATGCTGAGCCGAACGAAGCCGAGTTTGCCCGAAGGATGAGTGTCTCTCCACTGACTAGATCCATCACCACCATCCCACTAACCCGGGGTTAACCGGTTAAGCTATTAACCAGTGTCAAATTGTACTGGTAACCATGGTAACTCCAGCCTTAACCGGTTAAGTCCGGGTTAGTGAATGGTGCACCATTTCCATTTCAGTCGGGCTTCAAACAGCCCATAGGTTCCATGTACGAGTAATCATGTTAACCACTCGCTAGTTCACTACCTTTTATTGCTTGTTTGACAAGCCTGAGCCAATTTATATGCTAAGCCTGAGGCGAATTCTGTTTTAACCATTTTATATGGTTATAAGGGGCAGTCGGTTCAGCCAGCAGTTTAAAAAAATCGAAGCGCTTTTTGAAGTGAAACTTCTAATGCGACTTCCAACATCGTTTAAAGGGGCCCACTGACTATCAGTCCGCCGGACGATATCGGCCTGTCAGTTAGAACAAAAATTTGACAGTTCCGAACAACTGACAGGCCGATATCGTCCGGCGGACTGATAGTCAGTGGGCCCCTTAACGCTACCGTGGAGGGGGTATGAAAGCACTGTTGCGTAAAATCTTTTTAGATAGTAATATATGTACTAGTAATATACCAGGCGAACATAACTATGCTTAAATCTTTCCATGAAGTAAGAATTATATAGCTAGAGGTGACAGAGAAAAATGCCGATAGATAATTTAATTTCTTGGTTTTATGACCTCTGTAAGGCACGGATGTGAAGCTGCAACTAATATGTTTTATTTTTAATTCGCTACTTGCGAAATATCATTTTTATGTAGATAGATCTATTGTTTAGACATTAAGGATTGCAATAAGTGCAAAATTGTGCAGCAAGGTAGGTTTATATTCAAATTATACGCAATTCTTTGTGGCACCTCCGTCAAGTGGACGGAAAATGGCACTGGACGGTATCTGAAATACCTACCCTATGTACGAATCCACAAGTACAAGCGAAATGATATGATATCATTTTGATGCCACAGTGTACGCACGAATTGGCCTCGAGGTTGACATTGGTGTCAAACAAGATCAAAATTCAATCAATTTGCCAAATGCAAATAGACTGTCGTCGCGAGTCAACAACAATTAATAATAACGAAAGCAAACGTATCATCTAAGCTGAATAATTTATTTCCTCATTAGGTGTGTTGACTGTCAGCCTGATTTGAAACTTTAAGATACGTCAAAATTTGCTAAAGATACGATATGGATCGACAGGGGCGTAGCTAGAGGATATGGCGCCCGGGGCAGTCACCAAATTTGCGCCCCCTGACGACTGACAAAAGTTTCCCTGCTGCTGCCTTTTGCCCATTTTGGCGCCTCCATTGGGTGGCGCCCGGGGCACTTGCCCCCTCTGCCCCCCCTTATAGTTACGCCACTGTGGATCAGGTATCAAATGTGACGTTTTTGTTTGATGTCGTGTCTTTAGCAAATTTTTGACGTACATAGTCTGTAAAATGACTGAAGCGTCTAATTATGCGTTTAAGCGATATTTTTAAATGCAAAGTATGAAATTCCTGTTTGATTTTTAGGGTTCCGTACCCAAAGGGTAAAAATGGGACCCTATTACTAAGACTCCGCTGTCCGTCTGTCTGTCTGTCACCAGGCCGTATCCGGATCCCTTTATTTTACCGATTTTTTTTTGACCAAATTTCATTTCCCAACCAAACTTGGTAAACTGCACGTTTGTCAACTCAATCTTTCCCATATAATATTCATATATTTATTCAGTATAACAATAAACATTGTGTTTGAATTTCTATTATAATTAACTTAACCTAATTAAAAAATTACATTAAATAGTTAAAATTAAATATTATATAATAATCCATGCTCATTAATTATTTCGCAACCATTTCATTTCCCAACCCCATAGTTGGGAAATGAAAATGACGTACTAGGTTTATGTGAAGTTGGGAAATGATTAGTTGGGTTTTAAATTTTTGGGAAAGATAGTTTGGGATATGAAAATTTGGCAAAAAAATTTCGGTAATGCATCAGTAACCCGGCTGTATCTCATGAATCGTGATAGCTAGACAGTTGAAATTTTCACAGCGGCAACAGAAATACATCATTATTTCTTTTGCCGCTATAACAACAAATACTAAAAAGTACGGAACCCTCGGTGCGCGAGTCCGACACGCACTTGGCCGGTTTTTTATATATTCTATTAGTCGCCAGATTTTCAAATAATAAAGGAAAACCGTTAACATTATTCAAATCTAAAAAGCATAATGTATGGATTCATTCATTCATTCATTCATGGAGGAGCAATAAATACGTAATAGCCCTCCCCTATTACGTATTTATTGCTCAGGTGCTGAATTTTTTACCTTTTCCGGCCGTTGTTTCAGGGATAGTATGAGCTTCAGGTACCTGCAAATTTGTAAGAACTTATCCAGTTTATGAAAATACCTGTACGATAAAGGTATTTATATAAGTAGGTATATATTTGTATATGAAATAATGATAAAACTTAAGTACCTACCTACCTATGTAAAACTTTCAGTACCATAAATTAATTAAAATTTTAAAATATCATAATATGGTAGATATGTTAATATTATTATTATATGCCGATTTAAAGTGGACCATCATTACTATAAACAATGAGGATATAATAAAATAGAGCGGTACTGTCATAGTAAATTTTGTAACCGCTGTAAATTCACTGCCATCTATCGACATACTTTAAAACTAAAACTGGAGATTTATAAAAATACGTTAAAATGTATTTAAATATGGATAAATGATTTTTTTATTTGCATTAATTATTTTTATATGATTTTGACCCATGTTCTTCCATTGATATGCGTTAAAATTATAAATAACAAACAAAACCGTCAACACCCTCTATACGAGACTAGGCCAAAACTAGTGGCGCCCTCTGATCGAGAATCAAATTTTCGTGATTTTCGAGGCACGTTTTTTCCTTAGACTGTATCCATCTATTACGGAGTTATATCTATCTTTGCTATAAAGTTGTAACACTTAAATGGGGCATTTTCTATGAAAAGGGACCTTATTGTCGATGGCGCTTACGCCGCACAGCTTCGCGCGGCGTTGTATTTATATCGGAGCATCGTTAATAATGGCGTAAGCGCCATCGACAATAAGGTCCCTTTTTATAGAAAGTACCACAAATGATAAATGATACACTTTATTGTACGAAAAAGGAAGGAATCAAGGTTACATTAGATAAAAGTAGTACAAAGGCAAACTTATCCCTAAGAGGGATCTCTTCCAGTTAACCTAATATATAGATATTATATATAGTTTTTTTGCTTTATTGATTTCTTCCGTTTCATTTATTTCTCAAACAAACGAAATTCATCCAATTCTTCTATTCTATTCTATATTAGTTTTCACACATAAAAGGGCATTTTCTAAAATAAATACTGAAAACCTGATTCTCACAGATGGTGTTTTTGGGTTCTTACAACTCAAAATCACTAGCATATTCAATCCTGATAATAAAAAAAGTGTCCCAAAAATTTGTATGAAAATTGTACATTCCACTACGTCACGCACATTACTCGTACAAGTGAAAAAAAATCACACTAAAACGTGACGTAATGGAATGGACATTTTGGGACATCTTTTTTTAATGGCAGGATGGAGAATGCTGTCGATTCTGAGTAGAATGAGCCCAAGAATGTTTAGTAGGCCGAGCACATAATTGGCGCGACAGTATCTCGCCGCGAGATAGACTACCCGTCTTTTACCAACTCTATGAATTAAAGAGGTATGGGTAGTCTATGTCGCGGCGAGATACTCTCGCGTCAATCATGTGCTAGCCCGGCTGATTTGAAAGAATCAGGTTTCAATATTTATTTTAGAAAACGCCTAAAAACTGTTCGGGCACACACCCAGTGGGGAGCAAAGTAGAAATTTTCCGATAATACTGTTTTTAGGGTTCCGTACCTCAAAAAGAAAAAACGGAACCCTTATAGGATCACTCGTGCGTCTGTCTGTCTGTCTGTCCGTCAGTAGCCTATTGTCTCCGAAACTACTAGACCAGTTTAGTTGAAATTTGACATACATATGTAAGTTTGTGACCCAAAGACGAACGTAACGTAAACAAATGAATTTTAAACATGGGGGCCACTTTTAGGGGGTAAATGTGAAAATTAAAAAATAAAGTTTTTCAGACTATATCGTGTTACATATTAAATGAAAGAGCTCATTGTGAGAATCTCAAATATATTTTTTTTATAATTTTAGGATAAACAATTTAGAAGTTATTCAAGAAAATAGGCAAACATTCCCCCCCCCCCTTTATCTCCGAAAATAATGGGTCTAAAATTTTGAAAAAAATACACAAAATAGATCTTTACCTATAGAATACAGGAAAACCTATTAGAAGAGTGCAGTCAAGCGTGAGTCGGGCTTAATTACTTAGTTTTTTAAAGACACTTCACTCACGTTTCACATAAAAAATACATTGTTTAAATTGTGTAATGTATGGAACCCTTGGAACGCGAGTCCGACTCGCACTTGGCCGGTTTTTTGAAAAGTGAAACTACCCGTCTTGTCGCGTTATTGTGAATCAGAGGCAAATGGCGCGACTTACGGCCAATCTTCTTGGCTAATACTTTAGCTGTTGTAGCGTCAGCAGCGGAGCCAGCGAACGACACATTATTTCTATTTGTGTATACACCCAAAGATTGATATAACTCCGTAATAGATGGATACAGTCTAAGGAAAAAACCTCGAAAATCACGAAAATTTGATTCTCGATCAGATGGCGCCACTAGTTTTGGCCTACACTCGTATAGAGGGCGTTGACTGTTTCGTTTGTTATTTATAATTTTAACGCATACCAGTGAAAGAACATGGGTCAAAATCATATAAAAATAATTAATGCAAATAAAAAAATCATTTATCCATATTTAAATACATTTTATCGTATTTTTAAAAATATTTATTTTTAGTTTTAAAGTGTGTCGACAGATGGCAGTGAATTTACTGGGGTTACAAAATTTACTATGACAGTACCGCTCTAGTATAAGTTACTCTATGATACACCGAATGCCAATATTATGGAAATAATCTTATTACTACCAAAGACCTATATAACTCCGTATAAGATGAATAAAGTATAAGGAAAAAACGTGCCTCGGAAATCGAGAAAATTTGATTCTCGCACAGATCGCGCTACGCTACCACCAATCATTTGTCCATATATTCTCTTTGTTATTATTTGTTAACAAGAAAACAAAAGAGTAAAAATAATAATACTGATAATAGAACATTTAATAGTAAAAAATAACTCAAATTCTCAAAAGAAAATATATTTAATATCGTTTAGACTAAAGAAGAGACGCGTTCCATATAGATTTCCGTACATTGACTCGCCTGGTGCCATCTCTATTGCACTCGCATTATTATATTCATGTCACGGTCGCACGGTGACATTGACAACTGGCATCATGTGGTCCATGGAGACTATATAAAGGAGCCAAATCTCTATGTATGAAAAGTGACCATCTAAAAACAGTAATTAGGCGGCGCCACCATACACCGAAATACTACCAAAAACAACCTACGTAATTTGGTCGGGTTATTTATTGGTTAATGTTATACTCATGTCCCAGAGCCTAACTAGCGCCACCGGAGAGATTAGGAACTATTATTTAAAGCTGAAAGCGGTCACTTTTGCAACAATTCTGCCATAAGAGATTGGCATCCTTTCTATACCATCCATAATGTGGTCTCTTCTTCACAAGGTATACTTATCCCTTATCCAAGAATGGAATGAGTTTTTTTGGACAACATCGGTAATTAAAAGGGGCGATGTGTAACTAGAGCGTTTTCACATTGTCCGATAAGATATCGGATGTCGGAAGGAAGTAAAATGTGAGATATATGTGTTTCTCTGTTTATTTATGCATTTAATAAATCATTATTATTAAAAAACGATAAATAAAGCAAAAAGGCGAGCTTAATGCCAATAGCTCTCCTGCTGTTTTTGTCATATGCGCCTTCCGACATCCGATATCGGAAAGGCGCTTCCGATAAATTTAGCCATGTCAGAGCCCCCATGCAGCTGTCGGACCGATAATATTTGTTTGTGTGCGTATGTGTAGGCATAATGCTTGTTGTAGTGTGCATGACCGCTAAAGACAGCGCCCCGACGCGCGCCCGCGGCCTGACTACGTGGATGTAGGATCCGATATCGGATCGGATATGATAACGCTCTTTTATTGCTCTATTTTCTTTGTATACCTAACAATTTTTAACACTGAAAACTGGCACTAGACATAGAAATGTTACTTAAATGTTAATGCCAAGTTTAATGTAATTTAAGCATGCCGTTTCGCAATAGAGCGCAATTTCTATTGTATAGGAGCGGCTTTCTGGCGGAGGTATCGTGAGACCCTAACAACTGATCAGTGATCCTTATTTACAATAAGATTTACAAATTCAAAGTTCAAAGTTCAAAGTGTTTTTATTTGTGACACACAGATGTCAGCTAAAATTCTGTTATTTTATATCTTCTTCGGTTACCGCGATAGTTACTCATGAAATAAAAACTATGAAAACGGATTATATCGCGTATATTGAATTGATAATACATCCCGACGTTTCGAACCCTTTACAGCGTTCGTGGTCAACGGGTGACTGAGGAAAAACTACAAAGTGCAAAAATACCCACATACTAAATTCAATATACGCGATATAATCCGTTTTCGTAGTTTTTATTTCATTCTGTTATTTAGTAACTATGCCAAAAAAACTTCAACTTTTTCTGTAAACCCTCCACGACGAATTATCTGGGGCTCAAGATATTTAGCCCATTAAAAGCTTCTCCCCCACCCCCCGCATTCCTTCCCGGCATTTTCAGAAAGGCCCTTAAACATTAAACCGTGATACACTTAAATTATTTCAATTGAATGCCCTTTGGCTATTTTGTTTTGTGTGATCCATACTGAAAAGTTTGGTGAATGGGACGATAGATGGCGTTGAAACAAATGTGGTGATTTGTACATCGGGCCGAAGATAGATATAACTCCGTAATAGATGGATAAAAGGAAAAAACGTGCCTCGAAAATCAAGAAAATTTGATTCTCGTTCAGAGGGCGCTACTAGCTTTGGCCTACTGTCGTATAGATGGCGTTGACGGTTTCGTTTGTTATTTAACAATTTTAACGCATATCAGTGAAAGAACATGGGTCAAAATTATAAAAATAATTAATGCAAATAAAAAAAATCATTTATCCATATTTAAATACATTTATCGTATTTTTATAAATATTTATTTTTAGTTTTAAAGTGTGTCGACAGATGGCAGTGAATTTACTGGGGTTACAAAATTTACTATGACAGTACCGCTCTAGTATAAGTTACTCTATGATCGCGCTAACGGTATGTCGTATTTATTTGAGACTTTCAGGCCAATTCGAACGTATGCAGATATACAGATATTAGAATGAGATTTGAATCATGTTATTTAGTTATCTTGCATCTCGCCCGCACCAATACATGTGCTGACGTCACGATCACGATGTCATGTCATTTTGTATGAAGCGTTTCGTCAGTAAAGTGCGGGTGCCAGACTTTGACCATCATTTGTGACTTTTGTATTGCTTTAAAACATTGGGTCCCATACAGACATTTGATCCTCAAAACAAACCTGATCGACTGATATCTTTCATATAAAAACTGTAGAATACCCCCAGCAAAGATAGATACTCTATGCCCCCAGTCAATAGCGGTTAAAGGATTTTAACCCAATCGCCTAATCAGGCGCGGGGCACCTTCTTGATATTACCGAGTAACATCGCTTGTAATATCACGGTGATATCACCGAGTTTGTTAAAGCGGGTTGAAATGAATCGGCCGCAATCGCTCTCGATCGCCTAATCAGGCGCGAGGCACCTTCTTGATATTACCGAGTAACATCGCTTGTAATATCACGGTGATATCACCGAGTTTGTTAAAGCGGGTTGAAATGAATCGGCCGCAATCGCTCTCGATCGCCTAATCAAGCGCGAGGCACCTTCTTGATATTACCGAGTAACATCGCTTGTAATATCACGGTGATATCACCGAGTTTGTTAAAGCGGGTTGAAATGAATCGGCCGCAATCGCTCTCGATCGCCTAATCAGGCGCGAGGCTCATTCCTGATATTACGGTATAGGGTTGCCACTTTAATAAAATATAAATTAAGTTTTTATTTCTCATGCTCTGAAAATGGAAGATTGTTTTTCTGTGAAGCAGGCTGAAAGTGATACATAGGTAGGGAGTTTTACTTTATAAATAGGTAGGTTATAAGTTTTTATACGGTAAACAATGAAAACTCGGTTCAAAATGGATGAAGATTGTTTGATCGGTCGTGGGTGTTTTCTATGTATTTGTATGTATGTATGTATGTAAACACTTTATTGTACATAAGACAGATTACAAACACAATAAAAGAACATAAATATATACAATGTACAAAGGCGGACTTATCCCTTATTTAAGTATATATTATATATATCGTTGTCTAAGTACCTATAGTACAAGGCTTATTAAGCTTACTGTATACAAACGTAGTTTATGCTCTCATTTCAAAACGACTAGCTAGATTGCTCTGAAACTTTGTACTTACAATAGGATAAGGTATATATAGGTCTGTAATTAGTTTATGTAGCTTCAGATATAATAGTTAAAAATACAGCGAATGTAAAAAAAATCATACAAAACTTGTTTTTCCTCTATTTCGTTTGTTTTATATACTAGAGCTATATAAACTAATTACAGACCTAGATATACCTCATGTTATTGTATGTGCAAAGTTTAATTACAATCCAACACGTAGTTTTAAAATGAAAACGAAACTCCGTTTGTATGGGAAGGTGAAATTCGGCCGAGCTTGCCGGGGACTTAATAATTAATAATATTATTTATTTATACTGAACTGAAAGTGGCTTTACAAGCACTGAAACACTCTTACCGAGTTTGGGCATGTTAGAATTAAAGATTGTGCAAGATAAAGTACAGTTCACAACAGCAGCTTGAAAACATTTTTTATAGGAAAGTTTTGTTTAAAATTATGTAAATCATATTTAATTTTTCGCGAGTGACAGCCCTAGTGGCGTCGTCAGGCGTCAAAATTGCACAATCTCGTAGATAGTCTCACAAATATTGTTATTACTTATTACATTCTGTTGGTATGAATTCTTTTATAAATATTTTCATTTCTTTTTTATTCGTCAAATATGAAAACAGCGGTATAAAAGAGCGGGGGGTGCCTAAGACCGTTTTAAATGTTAAAATATAAACAATTAGAATCTAATATTCTACTTCCCTGTGCGATCCCTACTAATACTGTAAATGCGAAAGTAACTGTCTGTCTGCCTGTTACCACGCTTAAGCGAGCCACTGAACCGGTTTAGATGAAATTTGGTATGGAGATAGTTTGAGATAGTTTTCTCAATCATCATCATCCCACGCAGACGAAGTCGCGATCAGAAGCTGTACAATCTCTATAGATATGTAGACACAATTTTTTTTTCTTCAAGCTAGTTATTATACACGTTGGCTAAAAAATAAGTGCATTCCCGTTGCCAGGGAAGTTTTGGGATTATACTGAGCAATTTTTACTATGGGACCAACCACGAAATCGCGAAAAAAAAGTTTGGCTGTTTCATACATTTTGGCTGGTCCATTTTCTATGGGAGAGTAAAAAATTTTTTTCGCGATTTCGTAGTTGGTCCCATAGTAAAAGTTGCTCAGTATAATCCCAAAACGTCCATGGCAACGAGAATTCACTTATTTTTTAGCCACTCTGTATAATTATGCAAACTAATGTGTAAATCTCGAATTTCAGGCAAGTGACAACCCTAGCGGCCTCGTCAGGCGCCCAAATTGCACAATCGTAGACGTCACACAAATATTGTTATTACATTCTGTTTGTGTGAATTCTTTTATTCCTCAAATATGAAATCGTGGGAGATTACCCGAAAATGTGAGTTATGGGTTATGTGTTTGTGTGGTTTTGTTATTTATAGGGTGAGATTATAGTTTTTTGCTACTGAATCTACTTTATCCTCCTTAGTCCCGATGTTCTTTTAAAGGTACAAAATTAAATTGAATTTTGGACTATAATAAAACGAAAGAAGGTTCTAAATTCAAAATTATAAAAAATACTCTGGGACTTAGAAGGCTAGAGTCGGACTAAGCTCGCTCTGCACACTTTACAATGACAACGTCTGAGATTGCCACCACCAGATATCAAAATTCTATGGAAATAATTAAAAACGTAAAGGTGCAGAGTTAAGGTCAGACGTGACCCAATTGTCAGATTCGGGAAGAAACATTTGCTGCAGTAATGCAGTCGGCAGTAATGTCGCGCTGCAATACTGCTGCAGTAATGCTGGCGTAGTCTGAATCCGCACGGTACCTTTTAGACGCAATCTCAACCGAGACTTTAAATTTTTAATTCAATTTTATTTATTTCGTCATCACAGGTAATAGTCTGCATCTAAAATGATTTTTACGCACAAAACCCATGGTTCCTTTTGTGTGAGCGGTCGGCCATTGTCATTGTCAGACACAATGGCACACAATGGCCCACCGCTAACTGTAATAACTGTTATTTGTCAGTATATTTATATTAATATAGTAATATAGTATCACATACATCAGCCATGATGAGCTGCTTATATTCTGACACAGTTTCTGTAACTCACAGAGCCTATGGTATCAATAAACTTATTTATTTCCTTTTATTTTACCTACCTGAAATCGGCCTATTGCCATTTCCCCTGTCGGTTATTTCCGCCCATGTTCGGGCGGGCTCGTAACTGCATTGCGAGTCATCAGTCGGC
This sequence comes from Cydia strobilella, assembly GCF_947568885.1. Taxonomy (NCBI): domain Eukaryota; kingdom Metazoa; phylum Arthropoda; class Insecta; order Lepidoptera; family Tortricidae; genus Cydia; species Cydia strobilella. The sequence continues at coordinate 1,939,615 of NC_086063.1, read as the reverse complement.
TTGTGCGACTATTGTTTTCGGGTGTGAGGTCGTGACGCCAGACGATGAGGTAAGTATGGACATATCCTTACATTTTTTTTATTTAGGACATTCTTACACAGATCGACTAAGTCCCACGGTAACCACCACACACCGTGTGACACGGCACACGGCGGTTTACGCGTAAAGAGGAGTTTTATAAAAAAACATTTTTTTAAATTTTGTTTTTACTTAGGAATGTTGTCAATGTTGATACCATAAATGAATTCAGCACCCCCGATTTATACGAAAACGATCCCAAACCCGGCCTAGCAGCTTCACCGATGTAAATAATCAAGATAAAAATGAGAGCCCTAAATAAACCTTGAAGAGCGGATATCTCAAAAACTATACAAGATATCGAAAAACTTGACTGAATAAAACTTGTAACAAATTAAATCTCTTTTTTCATTTTGTATAAGTGGCCAAGTCGCTCAGACGCATAGTTTCCGAGATATAATCGAAAAACCGAAAAATGGAACCTTCAAACCCCCCTCTCCCCCAGCACCAGGGTTATGGCCGGGGACTTTTGATATGTTCATCTCCTAACTAGTCCAAACAAAGCTACAAAGTTAAAAATTATGTTCCTTGCATTTCCCTCTATACCTTTTTTGGGGCATTTATTTCCTGGCCTATAAATTAAAATAAAATAATTTTCTAAGGATTTATACTAATTCCTCTTAACTATCAATTCCTGAAGAAAACAAAAAGTGTCTTATCCACTCTACGCTGTCGGACTTGGTGACAATTAAACGCGTCGAACTGGCGAATAAAAACAAATTGTAACGAGACCTATTATGCGATTTGCATACAGTGTGTATTGTATACAATTCACAATATGCATGGTGTGCCCTATTAGAACTCTTTACTCAGAATTGATAGGATGTGCTTTTCCTATGGATAATAATGGACGTTGATCAAATATACGGGTTTATCTACACACATATCATAGACCCTCTATGCCTTCAAAATCCGTAAATAATGGCCAACATTAAGATAAACTGTTTTGTTACAGGAAATTTTTTATCTGTGAAAATGTTATTATTGCTAAATAATAACATCGATTTCGATAATATTATTTTATTCAAATTTCGAACATCTCTGAAAAACAAAGAAATTTGATTTGACCTATATTCTAATATCAGTCGAGATGACGTTTTAGTCGAAATGAAATGTCAATTGCATACAAATTTGACAAATCTCGCTTGTAAGTTGGTATCGAACGATATGGCAATTGACCCCCACTCTAGTTTGTCTCTGAATAAAAAAAACTACGGATGCGTGACATGCGTGAAAAAAGTTTTCTTTGCCGCCATTTGACGTGCAGTTTATCTTGTAATTAGTTTGTAAGTAAAAAATATATTTTTTTGTTGTTTTTAAAGTAACTAGCAAAAGTTTCGTGTAAAATGTGCGATTAAGATATTTCGGAGACACCACCTCATATCCGCGAATTTCGCCAGAGAGTAACTAAGCCCCAATGTCGGCTGTAATATGAGGTTAGTGAATATATCTTAGAAAGTTTATAATATGTGTGTAGATAAAGCAGTGTATGTAACTGTACATAATTAGGCATTAAAACACTCGTGTGATTCTATTATGAAACTCACTACGTTCGTTTCATAAACGCACACTCGAGTTTTAATGCCTTTCATTATGTAGCAGTCACATAAACTACTATTAACTTACACAAATCCATCTAGACACATTGTAAGCTCTGCTCACTGTCGTGCGTACTCATCAACGAAATATAGGGATAATAATTCTTTAAAATATACATAGAAAACATCCAAAGTTCACATGCAAATAAATACCCCAGGTTTTAAACCCGGGACCAGAAAGGCAGTGATGTTAGATGCCAACATATAAATTATTGCACAGGGTTGCCAGAATTATGATATTCTAAAAAAAATGTTACCAAAAGCTCATCTCTCATCTATAACAGGTAAAAACGTGCAAACTCTGTTAATAACAAAACTTCCGTGAGACACAGACATATTAAACATATTAATAACGGGTCACTCATGTTTTTTTTTGCGCCGGTCCGTCACCGTCGACACAAGCTCCTGATGACGCTCATCGGTACGGAGTGAAACATGTCGAGCGGTTTTCGACTTAAAATACGTGAGTGACCCGTTATTAATATGTTCAACTCTTTTGTGGTGTGCATGCCGCGACCGCTGCAGGGGACAATCAAGTGCGCCAAGCCGCCAACATCTGGCCGAAAAAACCGTTTTAATTTCACTCCGGACATCCAGTACATTCCGGATCCGGGCACCGAATAGGTAATTAATAGCGATTTTATCAATTCGCCATTTTGTCCGGTTGTAATTGGCATAATTATGCGACCCGTGTCGGGTTGTACAGTCAGCAGCAGAAGTTGCTAAGCGGACGAGGTGTTCAAAATTACCTTGACACGCTCTTATTCTCTTAACGATAAAGTCGCGTCAAGATCATTTTGAACACCTCGCCTGCTTGGCAACTTCTGCTGCTGACTGTACCACAAAAACGTACCCAGTGCAGTGGATAGGAAAATACAGAAGGCGTAATTTTTATCCGGGTACAAAAGGTATGGTTAAATATTTATTTTATTTTGTTACATGATCTACATTTATATGAAACATAATACAACAAATACGCTAGAATCACTGGACCATTGATTTTGATTAGGTATTTTAACGACTTTTGAAGAGTAATCACGTCATCTACTGAAAGGTACGCTCCCAGATAAAAAAACCGGCTAAGAGCATGTCGGGCCAAGCTCAGGGTAGGGTTCCGTAGTTGCCCTTCCGTCACAATAGGGTAAACTGGAGCTATTAGTATCTTAGAAGATTGTTAACAAAGGGATGAAATGATGCTTAGTCCCTTTTACCCGAGTTAACCACTACTTTTCATATCGAAAACGAGGAAACCAAAATGACAAGGCAAAAATAGACATGACATGATTTTTCCTTAGGACTTATTTTCAATCGGAGACTTGCATGGCTAGAAAGTTATAATAAATTAATAAACCGTAGCGAAAAACATTAAATTAGTTAATCTGTATATGAATGCGCATTTTCGCCTTAAGATCCTCAATGTGTATGGCATAGAATTTATATTGGAGATTGGAGGATAACTGCATTTACTTACCGTCGTGGTCAAGCTAGCCTACTGACCCATTGCTCACTGTATTCTCGTATATTAATAAAAAAACGAGTGTTGCATTCTGTCCTGTCGAGTAATTACGTTTGAGTAAAATGACATGTAAAAGTAATCTGTTTTAAAAACTCGTGACACTGGGATGTGGCCGAAATTATTTTAATTTTGACGTGTTAGTTGTCAGGTTGTGTCTGCCTTCCCACTTTGGAAAGTGACCCATATAGTTTCAAGTCTGCTAGAGAGTAAAGCACGCAATAATTTAGTTACAACCAAAGATAGATATAACTCCGTAATAGATGGATACAGTCTAAGGAAAAAACGTGCCTCGAAAATCAAGAAAGCTTGATTCTCGTTCAGAGGGCGCTACTAGTTTTGGCCTACAGTCGTATAGATGGCGTTGACGGTTTCGTTTGTTATTTAACAATTTTAACGCATATCAGTGAAAGAACATGGGTCAAAATCATAAAAATAATTAATGCAAAGAAAAAAAATCATTTATCTATATTTAAATACATTCTATCGTATTTTTATAAATCTTCATTTTTAGTTTTAAAGTGTGTCGACAGATGGCAGTGAATTTACTGGGGTTACAAAATTTACTATGACAGTACCGCTCTAGTATAAATTACTCTATGGTTACAACGCATCACCCAAAAACGGCGAACTGCATACAACACCCTTTTATAGGCGTTAAAAATCGGGAGCGATTGCGGCCGATTCATTTCGGTAATATCACCGTGATATTACTAGCGATGTTACTCGGTATTCTCGGTAATATCAGCGTGAGAAGCTGACAAGGGATATGTCAGCGTATTCACCGTGATATTACAAGTATTAAAAGCAACTCGGTTATTTAAGCGTACCTAAGCGTAAGCAAGTAAATTGTAGGTTTAAAAAAAAAAAATGCGAAAGTCTGTCTGTCTCTCTGTCTGTCTGTCTGTCTGTGTGTTCCCTCTTCACGCTTAAACCGCTGAATCGATTTGAAAATGAAAAATGAAAATGAAAATTTATTAATAACATTAGGTTACAGGTCAGGGTTGTATAAGATTTGAAATTCGTACAGTATCAATATATACCTATGAGTATATTACACATTCAATTTGTATGTCACAATGTTACAATTATAAGTACATTTTTATTCTTATAGTTAATTTTATTTAGGTACATCAATAATTTCACTGGAAAAATATTCATCTATGTCATACAATGGTGATTTTAGTAACCAGTGCTTTAATCTACTTTTAAAATTATGGAAGAAAGGTGCATCCTTGATACTTTTAGGTAGGTGGTTGTATATACGTTTAGATGAAATTTGGCATAGAGATAGGTTGAGTCCCTGAGAAGGACATAGGATAGTTTTTATCCCGAAAATCATCCCTAAAGAAAGTAAAAAGCGGGGTGGAATTGAGATAATTAATGAAGTATCTGCTAATTTGTGTGCATAATATGCTCAAATTGAATAATTGCTATAAAAAAAATTCCAGGCGCTATTCTTACTCTAGCTGCTGTTACTAACTCCGCGCAGACGAAGTCGCGGGCAAAAGCTAGTATATAATATAAGGTTTTGTTTTGTTAGGTTAGGTGTAAATTGTGGCATTTTTTAATCATTATGTATTGATTTAATATTGTATGTGAAATAAATAAAATTACCATTTAAGCGTGACAAGTGATACTCTGGATTATGTTTGGAAATATAATTAATAATAAAAAAAAGATTATGTACAGTCACATCTGAAAATGTCGATACGATCAAAGTGCCAAAAATTTGTATGCACGATCTTATTGCCCAGGACAAGTGCGAGTCGGACACCCACGGGTATATGTACGGAACCCTAAAAACACACACGGCACTTACATCCCCGTATGGCAATACAAATCCAATCACCCAATGGCTACTTCGGTTCACTCATTTTATTTTTTGCAATTTAATTTAAAAATGAACGCGCGCGGTGTTTACCCGGCTGAAAAAAGGTTATGCAGGATTTTTGACGATACCAAAGATTGATATAACTCCGTAATAGATGGATACAGTCTAAGGAAAAAACGTGCCTCGAAAATCACGAAAATTTGATTCTCGATCAGATGGCGCCACTAGTTTTGGCCTACACTCGTATAGAGGGCGTTGACTGTTTCGTTTGTTATTTATAATTTTAACGCATACCAGTGAAAGAACATGGGTCAAAATCATATAAAAATAATTAATGCAAATAAAAAAAACATTTATCCATATTTTAATACATTTTATCGTATTTTTATAAATATTTATTTTTAGTTTTAAAGTGTGTCGACAGATGGCAGTGAATTTACTGGGGTTACAAAATTTACTATGACAGTACCGCTCTAGTATAAGTTACTCTATGACGATATCTACTTTTTAGTTTTAAAGGATGTGATGAAAATATGTTTTCCCAATAACTAAATTATTGATGTCATCATCACCATCATAGTGGGGGGTCCCTTTGTTTGACATAATTATTGAAAGTCATAATGTAATGATTGTCATATTATCATTAGTCATAATTCTGAAACCGTTAACTTTTCAGGATTTTAGGTTAGGGTAGGTTTGTTTTATGGCAATCCTGAAAAGTTACGCGTTTCTGAGAAAAACCAAATTATGACTAATGATAATATGACAATCATTACATTATGACTTTCAATAATTATGTCAAACAATAGAGACTAGAGACCCTCATGGTGGCCTTTTGGTGATCCAATCTTGGATGTAGGGCTCTTTTCTTCCACTCCCGTCAATCTTGTGCCCGATTCATCCAGTCCCGACCTCCGTGTCGTCGGATGTCGTCCACCCAGCGCTGCGGTGGTCTACCGCTCCCTCGGGTGTCCGCTATGGGCCTCCATTCAAGGACTCGTCTTGTCCAGCGACTCTTGTCCATTCTCGCAATGTGTCCCACCCATGTCCACTTTCTCTGCGCTATGGTGGCCATGATGTCTAGCGGCGAGCAGCGGCCATAGGTGGGAACGAAAGGTCCGATCGCTGTGTCTCGCTCCAACCTATGGCCGCCGCTCGCCGCTGCCGCCGCCGCGCGATGTCGTGGCCGGGCCGTAACTTTGGTCTTGCTTCACATATGGTGTAAGTGGCATAAATTGTCTTAGTAATAAAGTAAGGCACCTCAAACCCTAACCAGGTGAAATCAAAAAGTCACAACTCATAAAACGCCATAATAACACGAAAGGATAGTAAATAAAAAAATCAAGTCCTATAATTAAGAATAATGACACAACTTACAACAGTTTAGAGAAAGAATTGGTCATAAATAAAAAAGAAGATGGCGGCCGGTTTAAAAGTTAAGCAGTTAGGCATGCTTTAAAATTTATTATTAAAGCCGGGGCGCAGATTGTGTAAGGCTTTGAGACAAACCACCCTCTCCCGGACGTAATACATACCATGACGATGACGCTAGTCCGATTCAAATTTGGAATTTGTTACAGTTTTGATGTTATTTTGATACGACCTTGAAGATGCAAATATGTTGACCACCCTACATTTTTGTATGTTTTTTCTTATGCGGACTTTTTTAAGACGCGATGTGGCTTGAATTGTGTGTTTACTTTAATCTGGACCGTTAAAAGGTTAACCAGCCAGCAGTTTACAAAAAGTAAGGGAGATTTTGAGAAAGTGTGAGCTTCACTAGAAGACCAGGAAGTGGCGACCAGTGGTGCATTTCAGGGAGATATTCATAAGAAAACATTATTTTAATAATCTTTAGTGAGTGCCTAAAGGAAAAAATTGTCTCCTTTATATTTTCATACTTCTTTTAACATTTGTGCATAAGTCAAAGTCAAAGTTAAAATATTCTTTATTCAAATAGGCACAAACACTTATTTTTTATTCAAATAGGCAAACAAGCACTTTTAAGTTGTCGAATGTTTAAAATAGAGAACATTTTTTCCTCCAAATCATCTCTTAAGGACAATTGAAATTATTAGACTTTACAATTTAGCGTGGTAACGAAATCTAAGCAGTCGCTGAACTATAACTTGACCGAAAATTTCGTGTTCAACGTAACAGATAGTTAAAAATTTGTTAATACTAAACGGCGTATCTCACGTATTAAGTAATCCGTGTCCCAACTGTCTCTCGCATGCAGGGTAAGTATGGAGCATCACTTTTTGGATGTTAAAACATTCAGGGGTTCCTTCTAGTTTCAGGGGTCTACTATGGAAATGGAAGTTTCTGCTGTAGTTGTTTTAGTGACCTAATTTTCCTGTATATGGCCACTTGACTGTTTTTGCGCAAACCCGCGGCGCCACTTGACTACTTTCTTACGTAAGCGAACAACTCGCGAACGCGAAGCGGCGCGGCGCGGCGGGCCCACGGCTTTCGCGTTCGCAACGAGATCGCCCACGTAGGACACTTCTATAGGTATCAAAGGATTGATTAACCCCGCGCGTGTTGTTTGCCTAAAAAAGGAAAAGACTGTTTCTATTAGAATAAGAACAAGCGTTAATTATCAACATTATCTTCCGTAGAGAATTCCGCTTATCTACCTATACATGGGTGTAATGAGGCGAAGGCAACGCTATTCTGCCACTAACTGCTATTAATCAATTATCGATTACTAGCGACCCGCCCCAGAATAGATCAGCCCAGAATCAAAAATCAATGTAACCTTTATCTAAAAACAAAGTATTACCACTACTACTACTAGCCACGAAATCTAGACTTAATATTTGCATACTTTTTAGTAGTCTGGTGGACTATGTACCTATAATTAAAATTGTAACAACTTATTGTAACCCATATTCCGCAAATAAACATTCATTCATTCATTCATAAAAGCGCCATCTGTGATCAAAAGCACGAACTAACTATCTAAGATCAATGTAACGTTAACGTTACGTCGTTGCACACTGTGTCGACCTCCAACGTAGTATAAGATTAGTTTAAAAGATGGCGCTGGTAACTTCTTCAGGATACTACTTGAACTGTAACTTATACTAGAGCGCAGCAGTACTGTAAAAGTAAATTTTGTAACCACAGTAAATTCACTGCCATCTGTCGACACACTTTAAAATTAAAAATAAATATTTATAAAAATACGATAAAATATATTTAAACATGGATAAAATGATTTTTTTTATTTGCATTAATTATTTTTATGATTTTGACCCATGTTCTTTCACTGATATGCGTTAAAATTGTTAAATAACAAACGAAACCGTCAACGCCATCTATACGACAGTAGGTCAAAGCTAGTAGCGCCCTCTGAACGAGAATCAAATTTTCTTGATTTTCGAGGCACGTTTTTTTCCTTAGACTGTATCCATCTATTACGGAGTTATATCTATCTTTGACTGTACTAAATAATATGCTTTTTAGGGTGCCATACCCAAAGGGTAAAAACGGGACCCTCTTACTAAGACCGCTGTCTGTCTAGTCTTTATACCACGACGGTGCAAACAAGCATACGGACCGCCTGATGGTAAGCAGTCACCGTAGCCTATGGACGCCTGCAACACCAGAAATATTACATGCGCGTTGCCGACCCTTTAAAAACCTGTACACTCCTTTTTTGAAGAACCCCATACTGTCTGTATGTCTGTCTGTCCGTCTGTCACCAGGCTGTATCTCACGAACCGTGATAGCTAGACAGTTGAAACTTTCACAGATGATGTATTTCTGCTGCCGCTATAACAACAAATACTAAAAACAGAATAAAATAAATATTTAAGCGGGGCTCCCATACAAATACAATAAACGTGTTTTTTTTGCCTTTTTTTGCGTAATGGTACGGGACCCTTCGTGCGCGAGTCCGACTTGCACTTGGCCGGTTTTTTAAACTTAAAGACAATATGACGTTAACTAACTAACTAATTAACTCCGTTGGCTCAGCGACCCGAAGTGAGTCTTGGCCTCCGATACGACTTGGCGCCAACACGGCCTGTTTTGTGCGATCTCCTCCCAGTTTTCTGATTGCAGGGCGCGTATATCTTTCTCGACTTGGTCTCTCCAGCGGTACTTAGGACGACCTACTGGGCGTCGACCTATGTGGCGTCCAACGTAGGCCCTTTTGGCTGCCCTATCGCCTGTCATTCTCTCGAGATGCCCTAGCCAGCGGAGTCTTGCTGACTTGGTTTCGCCGATGATGTTTGGTTCACAATATGACGTTACGTTTCGCTATATGACTTAAACAACTTTAATATGAAAACATACCATATCTACTATATGTCTATCGCGAAACGTGGAAAAAGTTTAAAATGTCGGAAATATAGGTATAGGTAACAACATAAATTCGCAATACAGAGCCGGGTGTAAATATGTTTTTTAATACAGTTGCTCAAAAAGTGCTACTTTTCGTGGCTGTTTAGCGTGCGGAAAGTTGGTTTTCGCAAACTAGTGCTTTTTACTTTTCCAATTTTTTTAAATTTTTACTTGCTACTTATTGATGAGTGTTAATATTAGTTTCCTTTAAACGTCGTAATCAACATAAAAACCTACTGTTAATGTTAGAATACGAAAAATATGCATATTTCATATTTTATTACTTACCTCTTCATCATTATAAGTATTATAACACGTTTATTTTTTAATATTGAAAAACCGTTCTTAATAAGTTGTCTGAATGGAACGGAACGCCTGTCAAAGAGGCGTATTTTCTTACTGCAAGAATGTTTTAAGTTTCCAAAGGCAACATTCGATATTGTTTTTTTATAAAATATTTATATATACGATACACAAATAATCGTAAATAATGATATTTAGGTAATAATAGTACAATGTTTTAATATTTATAATTGTTTCTGTCTTATAGAACATGCATTTGAAAAAAAAAGCTCATTGAAGTGGGTTCAATAAAAATCTATGCTAGTCGAATAAAAGCTAGAAAAACACCTCTTCATAATGTCAATGTCAATGATGTCAGTGTCACAGAATTAATAATATAAAAGTTTCGAATTCCATTCCTTACTTGTTGCTTTTCTTATTTTTTCGCAACTGTATTAAAAAACGTCGTTCGATACACGTGCGGAAATGCCATTCTTCACTCGTCCCGAGTCTTGCCACTCGCCTACGGCTCGTGGCAAGATATCTCGGTGCTCGTGAAGTAATGACATACTTTCCGCACTAGCATCGAAATGTACTATTATAATATGTGTTACAAAAGCAAAAGTTTTAAACTAATACGAGCGGGACGCACGAGCGCCTAAGATTATCATTTTGATGTCCTACCTAAGTTTGAATTGGCTTCTAACGCCTTACAGAATATACCCACACAAACCAAACTTAACCCATAAACACCAAATCCCACTGAAACCCTAAGCCCAGCGGTGGGAATGCCCAAACCGGGAGAAATAAAGGGTAACAATTAGGCCTGGCCGCATTATTCCATTTGACATTGTCACGGACTTGACTTGGGCACAGTAGAAATGAAACAGTAGAATCTAAAGAAAGTGTTGGTATAAATTATATTACAGTCATATTGTCTAAATAAAGAAATAAAGATATTAAAAAATTTAAATAAAAGAAACCAAAAGAAAATAACTTAAGGGGCTACCTGAGGTTTTCATCGATTTTTGACAAGTTTTGAATCGTATCTCCTACTTTTGCACTACATATAGAATTATAAGACAAGCGGCTATCGGTTCTTCAATCTTTTATCTCCATTTTTGTCTACCGGATTGTAAAAAAAAATTAATACTTATTTATTTATGATTGTTTTAAACATTGTCTAAAAAAACACTTTTTTCGTATCTCGATTGCTGTGAAAGATCTTACTTATACGAAATCTACATATTTGGGTTCATCTTAGACGTCTCTAAAAATTTGTCTAAGGTTTTAATTTTAAACTAATTAACACAAAAGTTATGGCCAGAAAACCAGTTTTTTGGCCTAAAATTGTTCAACTTTGATGCCAAATATTTCGAAAACAATGAACTTTGAAGTAAATATGGGATACTATATTGCTAAAATCCATTGCTGTTAATATGATAAGCTACAAAAAACATTAGAAAACCAAGGGATTCAAATCGAAGGTCATTGGGGCATGGGATCCCCTTAATTTCTTTTTTTTGCAAAATAAATTAAAATTCTTTCAGAATCGTTTCATAGCACTAAAGCCTGTCTCAATAAGTTTTCAGTTATGTCAGAAATCAATACGCATCTTTGATATATTTAATTATTTGCCTCTACGTTTCCTATGTGTCGCCATTAAACATAAAAAAAAACAATTTAAGCTTTTAAACTTTACAACATACTGTATATAATCCGTGTTGTCTTTTCCAGTGACTTGACGCGCGCAAGTTCAGCAAACATGGCGACTTGTCCAACTTTAATTAATTACTTGAAACCAGTCGGGACATTTTAACTGGTAGGTACACCGTTTGGTATTTTATAAATGCCCATTTCTCTCTAAAGTGTCTCAAATACTAAATGTCACAAAAACTAGTGGGCTGGAAATCTTCTTAAAATAATTAATTCTATCTTAAAATAATTAATGTCATTACCCGGTAATGTGTAACGCGATTAAACTTCATTATTTTACCTTTTTTCCGACGTTTCAACTAGGTTGCACTAGCTGTGGTCACGGAAGACTGACGTCCCAGCAAATGTTGAAACCAAATCAATCAATCATTTGGTGTCGAGAAACTGGGGCCGTAGGGTCCAAGCGCAAAAGTTCTTTTTAAATAACTTAGCAAAAAGCTCGTCGACGCAACCGGTGACCAGAGAGCTGGCGGCTTTCTCTCGCAGCGCATAAGTATTGCCATTCAGCGAGGGAATGCTGGCAGCATCTTTGGCACAATGCCGCGGGGGCCTTATTTAGATGTTTTTTAATTAAGAGTAGTTTTGTTTTTTAATTTTTATTATTTATAAGTTGTTATTCTTAATCAATAAACATTAAACAGAAACGGGTAGATAAAATTTATTTGTCTACCTCGAACATTTATATAAACTAATGTCGGGTAGTTTAGTGTTGTTTACCAATATCTCAATTGACATTTGCTGGGACGTCAGTCTTCCGTGACCACAGCTAGTCCAACCTAGTTGAAACGTCGGAAAAAAGGTAAAATAATGAAAATTAATCGCGTTAGATCCGGTAATGACATTAATTATGTGTACAAAACGCGAGCGTTTAAAGTGTATCTTAAAATGACTTTTTATGTATTTATTTAACACACAAACACACACACACACACACACACACACACACACACACACAAAATTACTGGCTCCTTTACTCCTTTTTGAATTCCTGTAATTCTTTTTTTATTACTGCATGTCTAACAACCCAGTTATTCACTTAGTTCTATAAACAAATGTTATATACAATTTTAATTGTATACATGTTATATTACTTAAACTAGTACTTAAAAAAAATGTTTCATGTAACAATCTGTTAATTAAAGAAGAGCGGTGTTGCCCAACACAGGCAAATTTTGCTTACCGGGCAGCACTGTATATTTTACAAAAATAAATATATATATATTTTTTTTAATTTTTATTTAAAATGTAACAATGAAATTGTCCGCCGGTGTACAGTCGGCAATTTGAACGCCGAACTGTAAGGGTGTTGTCTTCTCATACTTGCCGGGTAATTGTTGGTAACCCTACGCCAGTAGGGTTGCCGCCTAATGGCAAACTCGGTTTGTTTGATAGGCGGAACAATGCTGTGATCATCTACACACTTCATAATCAAAATCAAAGCAGGAAGCTCGATTCTCCATACAAACGTAGTTACGATCTCATTTAAAAAAACGGCCAAGTGCGAGTCGGACTCGCGCACGAAGGGTTCCGTACCATTACGGAAAAAAACAGCAAAAAAATCACGTTTGTAGTATGGGAGCCCCATTTAAATATTTATATTATTCTGTTTTTAGTATTTGTTGTTATAGCGGCAACAGAAATACATCATCTGTGAAAATTTCAACTGTCTAGCTATCACGGTTCATGAGATACAGCCTGTTGACAGACAGACAGACTGACGGACAGACGGACAGACGGACAGCGGAGTCTTAGTAATAGGGTCCCGTTATTACCCTTTGGGTACGGAACCCTAAAAACGACTAGCTAGATTGCTCTGAAACTTTGATATTTTTTATTATGTTCGTCTTGTTGCAACAGTAAAATGTAAGCTCCTCCAGAATTATTCAAGTATTCTATTCTATTCGTTCAGGTTACGTTTTCCCGTTGTCATTAAATTTAAATCACATGTTCAATAGTATGTTTTGATTACTTGGAGAGTGTAAAATAGTTATTTTCGATACAAGTAAGGAAAAGAGGAAATTCGAAACGAGTGGCGATAAATTAAAACACGACCGCAGGGAGTGTTTTAAATTGACACGAGTTGCGAATTACCTATTTGCACGTGTATCGAACAACGTTTTACAGTACATATTATGGCCCTTTAAACTTTCGACATATGCAGAAAAAGTGCACTTTACGCACTAGTGCGAGATAGTAGCACCATATGTACTGTCAAATTTGTTTGCGAGTCCCTTACCTTTTTATCTGTTGATTTCTCGGGAATTGCCTAGAATGATTTGGCTGAATATTCGGTTCGGTTAGATCTGAACCGAACATTCGTATTCGGCAAAATTCATATTCGGCCCATCTCTATTTTTAATGTTGTAATTTAATAAAAACAACGACATCCGTCGGTACAAAAAATAAACATATAAATATGGCTGTCCGTCAATTTGTTACGTTTAAAAAAAAGCATAATGTTACACCTTTATCTTTGCCTGACTTATGAATGAATCTCACGGTGGGCGCTGTTACACCGAACATGAATAAATAATTATAATTATAATTTATTTTTCATGTAGACATGTTACAATGCGCTTACGAATGTCTAATAAACCTACGTCGGCTCTAACGCAGCGTCTTAGGCGAACAACACGCGAACGCGAAGCGACGCGGCGCGGCGCGGGTGAATTAATCCTTTAATATCTATCAAAGATAGATATAACTCCGTAATAGATGGATATAGTCTAAGGAAAAAACGTGCCTCGAAAATCACGAAAATTTGATTCTCGATCAGATGGCGCCACTACCTTTGGCGTACTCTCGTATAGAGGGCCCTGACGGTTTCGTTTGTTATTTAACAATTTTAACGCATATCAGTGAAAGAACATGGGTCAAAATCATAAAAATAAAATCATTTATCCATATTTAAATAAATTTTATCGTATTTTTATAAATATTCATTTTTAGTTTTAAAGTGTGTCGATAGATGGCAGTGAATTTACTGTGGTTACAAAATTTACTATGACAGTACCGCTCTATGTTATTATATCCTCTTTGTATCTATAGAAGTGTTCTATGTGGGCGATCTCGTTGCAAACGCGGCGCGGGGCGATGCGAGGCAAGGCGAGGCGATCAGACAGGGGGAGGGGAGGAGAGAGGAGAGGAGTCTTCGGCAATAATGCTGGTGTAGTTTGAATCCGAACGGCACTTTTATCCAACTTCGCTCATTTTGCTCTGACTTGTCCGTACATGTATTAGTGCGAGCGAGACGCCCGCGCGAATGACAGCTAACTGATATGTAATTATGATTCCAATATCATTCAAATATCGGCGTGCACATTCCGAATTGGCCTGGTAGTCGATCGTACAATCTTGAGTAGGTATCGCTGACTTTACGTTCGGCAAGGGGTGGCTCACTCCGCGATTTCGTCGCGTCGCTACAAGTACATGCGGCCCACACCAATTTTGGTGTTTAGCAGCATGCCGCGCACCGATACGGAACGGACTCCTGCTCGCGCTTTCGCTTGTATCTCTCGTAATAGCGTTTTGTTAGAGAGTGAACCTTAAATTCTGTACCTAGTACTATTATTTATTCTGTGGTTCGGTGTGAGAGGCAGCCTGGTCCGCCTGTTTCCTCTCCATTCACAATTTCGTTCTCGTATCGACATCCAACCGGTTTTCAAGCATCGTGGTACAAACCATAAGAACTCACAATTAAATCTCTAAATTGCTTTATTATTGCCAAAGAGGATATAATATTATAGAGCGGTACTGTCATAGTATATTTTTAACCCACAGTAAATTCACTGCCATCTATCGACACACTTTAAAACTAAAAATGAAGATTTATAAAAATACTATAAAGTGTATTTAAATATGGATAAATGTTTTTTTTATTTGCATTAATTATTTTTATTATTTTGACCCATGTTCTTTCACTGATATGCGTTAAAATTGTCAAATAACAAACGAAACCGTCAACGCCCTCTATACGAGAGTAGGCCAAAGGTAGTAGCGCCATCTGATCGAGAATCAAATTTTCGAGATTTTCGAGGCACGTTTTTTCCTTAGACTGTATCCATCTATTACGGAGTTTTATCTATCTTTGTTATTGCTAATAACTCTTTTCAGAGTGTTTAAGGGGATCCCATGCCCCAATGACCTTCGATCTAAATCCCTTAGTTTTCTAATGGTTTTTGCAGCTTATCATATTAACAGCAACGGCTTTAAGCAATATAGTATCCCATATTTACTTTAAAGTTCATTGTCTTCGAGATATTTGGCATCAGAGTTAAACAGTTTTAGGCCAAAAAACTGGCCATAACTTTTGTGTTAATTAGTTTAAAATTAAAACCTCTGACCAGTTTTTAGAGACATCAAAGACGAACCCAAATATGTAGATTTCGTATATGCAAGATCTTTCACAGCAATCGAGATACGAAGTAAGTGTTTTTTTAGACAATGTTAAAAAAAAAAACATAATAAAAGTATTAATTTCTTTCAAAATCCGGCAGAATTTGAATGGAGATAAATTTTGACGTTTGTCTTTTAATTCTATCTGTAGTGCAAAAGTAGGAGATTCGATTCAAAACTTGTCAAAAATCGACGAAAACCTCAGCTAGTAGCCCCTAAACATAGATAAAGCACAAAATAAGAAATAATGAGAACATAATTTTTAGTAAAGTTATTATATAAGTATCTAAATTCAAGTTTATCATGGCTGCATTTGTATTTAAAATACATTAAATGACCTTGTTAAACATCCTACTATCCAACTAATTTTAGTTTCCTAGCATATACTCTCTCTGTCCCGTGGTTCGGCTTGGTCTCAGACCGGTTCCGCTGTAATAAAACCGAGACCATTAACTTCCGCGCTATCTACCCGCGTAATAAACACAATGACTTAGGACAAGCATTTGATTATTCCAGGTTTCCTAACCATGGAAAGCAAAGGTATGTCTTAAAATCAAATAGTCTTTGGAGTTCCCCTGAGGAGTGTTTTAGGGCACATTAAGTTCATTTATGTCTACTTCGTGACAAAACTTTATGGCAAATCCAAATAGTATAATTATGGAGTCCCCCAAGGGAGTGTTCTAGGGTCTCTTTTGTTTGAACATACATATATGACTCAGGAATCAGACAAGCGTTGTCTCTTCAAGTTTAGTTTCCCGACAAATACGCTCCGTCCCGTGGCTCGGCCCGGTCTCAGAAACCGGTTCCGCTGTAATAAAACCGAGACCACTTCCGCGCAGATAGCCCGCTGCATAATAAATATACTGGCTTAAGCCACTTTGTTGATCGATTTGCTGTTTAAGCACGCTGACCTATCTAAAAAACATTCAAAACGGGTCACTATTCATGGATATTATTATATACTTGGATTAATGTGTAAGGTGCCTGCACCAAAGAAGGCACATCGTTATTTTTATTTTTTATACCTATTTCTTATGTTTAACACGAATTTGCAGTTTAGTCTATGGTACTAGCGAACATGGACGCAAAATTTGAACTCATTCACACTTATAAATAAATTGAATTTTGAAAGTACCACAAGCTTTAGAACCAGGCCTTCTTTAGCGCAGGCATATAGCGTTTGATCATAATATTTTTTTTTTATTCTTGTCATGGATTTTAAACTTTTAAAAACTAAAATACATCAATATTAATTTCTTTGATCCTCAAGGTTACCCCTAAATAACTATAATAATCCTTGTAAACGGTAAACTAATCAAATAAAACCAGGGATGCATTAAGGGATGAGAAGAAACGCTTTAATCCCTTAATACGTGGGTGACCGAGCAAGCGTGGGGACCATTGCAATTCGAATTGTATATGTCGTTTTGTGTCATGATCGTAAAGTTCCTGTTTAATGTTTTGACTTCACATTAAACCAATAAATAGGTAAGATGCTTTTTGGGAAGATAGGTTCGTAAGGTTGCGTTAGATGCCTGAAGGGCAAACTGTCTAGAAATGGAAGCCCCGCATTGCGGGGCTCCGTCGACTCAGGCCGCTTTCCCACTGACGTCCAGTTTTTTGCGGGTACGGTTTTCTGCAGGATCCAGTTTTCTGTAGTATGCGTGCAGTATCCCGCAAAAAGAAAGCTCGTGTGAACGTTACTACTAAAACGGAATCCTGCAGAAAGTCGTATTCCGCAATAAACTGGACGTCAGTGGGTAAGAGCTCTTAGGGAACACGACAAAGAATTTAACATTTCACGATATGGGTGCCTAGGAATTTCACAATCTACCTGATCTTTTTTTGTCGGCCGTCGACATATAGGTACATACAAATACAAATACAAATAGTTTATTATCATAATAGTACATTACTACAGAGGCCGGGAAGTAAGGGGTTGCCGGCCGAATGCATATATACGGCCGAACGTAGTGAGGCCGGATAGTTATGAGGCCGACAACCCCTTTTCACGCCGATGTATGTATAGTGCTTTTCTCAAACATGCAATGAAATAAATAAAGAAATCTCCACGAAATCAAAGTTTTAATTCTAAAGAAACTAAAAGTAAACTAGGCACAAAATATAACTACCACTTGTACCTATCTTTATCACACGTGTCGTATATTTTACACATGTAGTTAATCAATTTATTACACAAATGTTCAAAGGTATATTTATGTATCTTTGATTTTTCGCCTTGTATCCTTCTGACTGTAGTTTTAGCCACATAACTAAGATTACATCGTTTTTTATGTTGATATTATGCTTCACATACATCGTTGCCTTAAACATGGAGTATAATTAACAGGTATTCATTTAATATTTTCGTCGGAACTCATATTAAATAACACAATAAACAACGCACAATAAATCCAATAAAATATAATTACAGATACACAATGAAAAATGTTCAACTTTACCTCCAAAACGATTAAAAAACCACCAACGCGTGTTTGAGTAGACATTTTTACCGCTAATATTTAAATGAAATATGTTTGTCAAAGGACTGTCTCATTTCAAACATAGACAGAGATAATCATACTATCTTTGTCTTATACTGGTACTAGCACCCAAAAGAAAAGGATGAGTATAGTTTTTTTGTTCTTATTTACTGACAAACTGGTTTGACCAACTATATTTTAAATCTGTATTTGTAGGTAAATTTGTAATTAAATATTATTGGAATTTGTTAATAATGTTTTATTTATATATTTTTTGTAAATTTGATACAAATAAAACTGCAAAATATATTAATAATCGTTTATTGTTTTTTTTAAGGGGTATTGGCAGAATGTCATTCCGAACCATAAGCAAATATTGGTTATAATTTTTTTTTTTTGGCTGAATGCCATGATGCTGTGTCTCAAATATATGTGAAATGGAAATTAAAAAAGAGCCACTTCCCGGCCTAGGCCTGCAACTTTGTATGAAATTTCATTACAGGCCCCTCGTCTAGCCGCGCCGGAGTCGTGATACTTCCCAGCCTAATATAAAGAACGTAATATCAATATTACATAGCATGTTTGAGAAAAAGTTGTTTACATGTGTATCGATATATCCATCAGACTCCAAACTAGGCTGAGCCTGTATCTTGGAAGTCTGCGAGAGCGATTGACAATTATGTCCACGTTATTAAACATATCTTAATACTAAAAGTAATTACTACAATACAAGCTAAAGAATACAGAAACTAAACTAAAAGATCTAAACATGATATTCAAGTTTGGGTGTGAGCGTGTGTTTGTGTGGGTGGTGGTGAGTGTGCCAAAAAGGAGTGTGTGCATGTTTGCAGGTTTGTATTATGTGGGAAGGTTAAGCCTTCGTTGTCAGTTTTTCCGTCTCAGCATAAGATAAAGTATTCAACCATCTTATCACTTTAACTTTGACATTGTGAACCGACAATGATTTTATATCTAGAGCCCTACAAATATTGTTATAGGTGTACGGATGTGCGAAGTCTGGAGACTTTCTGGACAACGCAGACCTAACTGGGGGTAGACGGGCTTTGAAGGTTCTCTTTAGTAGCATCTCCTTATATGACGAAGAGTTAAGTAAGGATCGGTGGGTACGCGTGACTGCTTTTAGGATGTAGAGCTGACGCACCCTTAGTAACTTGGTCTCAGAGTACAGCCGATTCGTAGGGAAACGATAGCGTTTTTTGTACATAACTTTTATCACGGCTCTTTGTGCGCGTTCAAGTATTATCATGTGGCTTTTTGCTGTGCTACCCCAGACAGCCACTCCATATTGTATAACGGACTGGCACAGTGCAAGATATACGATGCGTAGCACTTCACGAGGCGCGCAATCCCGGAGTCTTTTTACGACGTAAATTAGTTTCCTCACTCTTGCGGCAAGGGTGGTAATATGCTGGTTGAAAGTGAGATGCTGATCAAATAGTAGCCCCAGATACTTGACAAATACGCGCCTCTCAATTGCTTGACATGAGCAAGGTTGTTCTGGTGAGATAGATGCGGCGACAGGGTTTGATAGACACGTGTGGTATTTAATGACACGATCTGCCGAGGGAGTGGAAGTTCGCGTTTTTGAAAATGTGACGAAGTTAGTTTTGTCTACATTCAGTGTGAGCAAGTTATTACTTAGCCATGAGGCGACTTTAATAAGTGCATTTTCCGCTTGACAGAAGGTTTTGTCCCATGTTTCGTCGTGAACCAGGATCACAGTGACATAAACGTAAAAACATTGTTTTAGTAGGAAAGTAATTGTAAGAATTCAGAATGGTATTTTATGCCACATCGAATATTAAATTTATGAGACTGAATCATAGAACATAAAAAAAAATGGTAAACGTCTTAATAAATTTATTTAGAAGTATACAAACTTACTATGTGTCGAAAGTGACGTGGTTATACCCCTATACCTACCACTTCTAAACATAGGTACCTAATACAACCACGGAGCTGGTTGGGATCTTTGCGGTCGCCATATATCGAGGTAAAGAGGCCACTGCTCGTATAGGTGTTTTGTTACGATTCTATTATAGTCAAAGAGCTAAGCCCCAGGAAAAGGCGCAATATTTAAAATAACGGACCCTCTCTTTGTCTACAGACTAAATTTTATCAAGCGAATAGGTCTGCGAGCTCCAATACTTATTATAAAACAAAGTCCCTTGCCGCGTCTGTCTGTCTGTATGTTCGCGATAAACTCAAAAACTGAACGGATATTCATGCGGTTTTCACATATCAATACTATCAATAGAGTGATTCTTGAAGAAGGTGCAGGTGTATAATAGTTTGCAAAGGTTTTGTGTAAATTGGTTGAACTACCCGTGCGAAGCCGGGGCGGGTCGCTAGTATATTCATATTTCTGTGTCTGCGATACAAAATTTTTTTATGGTAAAGGGAAAATGGAAAAATTCACCGCTTCGGGCAAGACTCGAACTTGCGACCTTTCGGAACACCGGTACCGATCGCTCTAGATTAACCAATTGAGCTATCGAAGCTTACCAGTAGCGTGCGAATCTTTCCATAGCATAGCGACATTTACAATATGTAAACAATAAATACATAATTATATTGAAAGTGTGTGCTGCCGTGACGTTGGAAGCATTTTTTTTCGCTTGTTATGTTAGGGTATGCCACATCTATAGGTAGTTATATTATCATTGGGGGTAATTTCGACGACTGGTCTGGCCTAGTGGGTAGTGACCCTGCCTGTGAAGCCGAAGGTCCTGGGTTCGAATCCCGGTAAGAGCATTTTATTTGTGTGATGAGCACAGATATTTTTTTCCTGAGTCATGAGGGTTTTCTATGTAATTAAGTATTTATATATTATACATATCGTGTCTGAGTACCCATAACACAAGCCTTCTTGGGCTTACTGTGGGCAAAGATAGATATAACTCCGTTATAGATGGATACAGTCTAAGGAAAAAACGTGCCTCGAAAATCAAGAAAATTTGATTCTCGATCAGAGGGCGCTACTAGCTTTGGCCTACTGTCGTATAGATGGCGTTGACGGTTTCGTTTGTTATTTAACAATTTTAACGCATATCAGTGAAATAACATGGGTCAAAATCGTAATAATAATTAATGCAGACAAAAAAAAACATTTATCCATATTTAAATACATTTTATCGTATTTTTATAAATCTTCAGTTTTAGTTTTAGGGTGTGTCGATAGATGGCAGTGAATTTACTGGGGTTACAAAATTTACTATGACAGTACCGCTCTATCTTATTATATCCTCTTTGCTTTGGGACTTAGTCAATCTGTGTAAGAATGTCCTATAATATTTATTTCTTATTTTATTTGCATACTTTTTTTCAGGTCTAACTCTTAGACTATTACAGTCTCATTACGTTGCTCATGGCTATTACGGAGCTAATATTTCGAGAATATAGTCGGTTAGTTTAATGTTCACTGTTTTATAAGCTAGTGGAAAACGGGTTCACGAGAAAATAAAACTCTCATTAGTGTTGTTTCTGCTAATAAAAGTTAAAGGGCCATATGTACTGTAAAACGTACGATATACGTGCAAATAGGTAATTCGCACTTGTATCGTAAATAACTATAGTATAACCGACTCCATGATGGCTGACGAAAGAAAAGTACTTTCTGTCAGCTATATGTTATACTTACTAGCTTTTGCCCGCGACTTCGTCTGCGTGGAGTTAGTACTTTGGGTAGCTTATTTTTTATCCAATCTGCTTTTTATTGATTTCCCATACAAACTTCCACCCCCCTTTTCACCCCCTTAAAGGATGATTTGTGGGATAAAAACTACCCTATGTCCTTCCCCGGGACTCAAAATATCTCTATACCAAATTTCAACTAAATCGGTTCAGCGGTTTAAGCCTGAATAGCGCGAACGAGAAGCACAGGCGACTGAGATCATTTAGATATCATTTTGATGTCACCAGTGTATGATGGACCCGGGTATGTCCTTAAACTACGTCCTTAAGCTCTCTATGGGTACTGTGAATGTCATCTCGCTTTGTGTGGTAGGGCATAGCACAGCGGATGTCATTCCAGATCTAGAGCAGAGCCCAACTGGGGAAGTACCTCCACCTTACAGAAAACCGCAGCCAAATAACACTAGACCCTACTAGTGTTGTGTTCCTGCCGGTGAGTAAGGTTGCCAGAGCTCAGAGGGTGCGGAGTGTTAGGGTCGGCAACGCGCATGTAACTCGTACAAAGGCTACGGAGACTGCTTATCAACAGGCGGGCCGTATGCTTGTTTGCCACCGACGTAGTAAAAAAAAATGTAAGTTAAATTGACCTCCAACTGATATAATCTTTAATGATATTTAAGAAAGTCCAGCAATCATAATAATTGCCCACCGGACGAAGTGGGCGGAGGTCAAGTGGCAACTTGCTTCAAACTCGGTACGGAGGTCTGCGCAACACGAGTGTACAAATACTACCTACACAAGGTTAAATAAGTTTGTTCCTACTCCAGCACTTTATTTGTCAACTAATTATATATCTTTTCATCACACTTGCTCGAAAAAGATCTTATTTCATGCAGGTATACTGAAGGACAAAGGCCTATATTTGTTCCCGCGGGAATTATGAATTCAGAAAAAAGAAGCTATTTCACTCCCAACTTCCATCATAGTTCTTCGAATGAACCTCGGCATACTACCTACTAAGGTGTGTTTTTATTTTCAAACAAACATAAAAGCAGAAATAATACTAAATAAATACTAAAAATATCTACATATACATATTTACGAGTAAAAAATGGGAGCTAGCTCGGCGCCGGATGGTAAGGTGCCCAGAAAGGCTGGTAGCATTGCGCGCTAAATTGCGATGCCAATTCGCTGGGCAAGGAAGTAAAGCCCTCTGGTCACCCGTAGCATCAGTGAGACCACAGATTAATAAATAGTTACTAGTGAGACGCTTCGCCAGCTCCCTAAATATACAGTGCTCCGGGTCCCCAAGGCCCGAGGCTCTCCAGTCTCCACCCCAAATGGCTCAAACATGCAACCAGAATCAATGGCTGCATATTTGCAACGTTTGAGGTGCTCGGCCGCCGCTATTAGTAAATATAGAACGCAAAATTAAGCCGAAGCCACTAATAAATACATGGCCATAAGACTATTTCATTCACAAGTCGCCAAAACTGGTTTTAAAATTTCACTTCTGCGACGTCATGCGTGGGAGGCGGCCGTTACACCCATTCGTTTAAAGTTCATTCATAAAATCATCGATGACTGAGGCAAAGATTGTATTAAAATAGAATAGACAAGATGATTATACTGATGATTTTGATTGTCATTATTTTTATTACGAAAAGACGAGGAGGCAGATTCGAGCTTACAAATTGATTTCATTTTGATATCTCGTTCGTCGCTTATCATCATCATCATATATTTAAGAGTAAGACTCTTGTCGGTGAGCAATTTCCATGTTTGGTGGTCCTCTGCCTTCTATTTGACAGCCTGATATGACACGACGTTGAGTTTTTCCTTTATTTGATACATGTACGCTCTCCTTAATTTTCCCTTCTTCCTCTTTGCTTCAACTTCTATGATGTTCGTTTGTCGCTATTTGTAAATATTAAGGTAACGTTCGGAATCAGACTGCACCTGCATTACTGCTGCAGCATTGCAGCGCTACATTACTACCGCAAATGTCAAAATTCTCGGCAGCACAATCGATTTTGACATTTGCGGCAGTAATGTGGCGCTGCAATACTTACTGCTGTAACTTCCTGCCTTCCTTCCTGTCCGTGGTGTTTCCAGACAGATACGACCTCCAGGCCTTTAAGAAAAGAGTGTACTCCCATCTCAGGCTGGCATCGCACTTGCAACCTCTGGTGTTGCAGGTGTCCATAAGCGACGGTAATTTCGTACAATCAACAGAGTCAAAATATTTCGATCAGTGCGGTTTTTAATCACTATTATTTTTAGTCGCTTTTGGCGACATGTTTCGGATTCTTAAAAGGAAGGGAAGGAAGGAAGGAAGGGTTTGTTCTTCTTAGTGAGTAAAAACCGTACTGATCTAAATATTTTGAAATATGTCTCACGATAGTTTAAGTTCGATTAATCAAGAGAGTCGTTAGCTCATTTGCCTCCTATATCATACAAAAAAATCTTTCCGTTATGACTGTAAGATAAATTAAAATGTTGGATCGGCTTCCTGATCTAACAAATAAGATGCCGCATCTACGAGTATACTTTTATATAACTAGCTTAAATTGTAAGAACAATAATCAGCTAATCCTAATTCTTAGGTACATAAGGACGGTTTTGTCATAATATTGCTAAAATAGCATATGGACTATTCTTATGTGTATAATTTATGCAAATCTTAGATAAGGTTGAATGAACCTGTGGTTTTATTTTCTTTATTGAAACTAAACACCAGGTGGTCACGAGAAACTATGGATTTTATATTACAAATAATAAAATAATAAATATAATAAATATTACAGGACATTCTTACACAGATTGACTAAGTCCCACGGTAAGCCCAAGGAGGCTTGTGTTATGGGTACTCAGACAACGATATATATAATATATAAATATTTTAATACATAGAAAACACCCATGACTCAGGAACAAATATCTGTGCTCATCACACAAATAAATGCCCTTACCGGGATTCGAACCCAGGACCATCGGCTTCATAGGCAGGGTCACTACCCACTAGGCCAGACTGGTCGTCAAGCTTTTATCTTATACCTTTTAACGAGCAATTCTTGTATATATATATATAGGTATATTTATATATTTCGGGGATCTTCTGAGTTTAATACACGGCAACCTCATTTACATTACACCCCTTCACCGAAGGCTAAGTAGTTGAGTAAGCCCCTGGCGTCCGTTGGCCCGTTGGGTGGAGTGGACGACATCCGGAAGATTGCGGGTCACTTCTGGATGAGATTAGCTCAGGACCGGGACAAGTGGCGTACTGGAAAAGAGGCCTATATTCAGCAGTGGGCGATAAAGGGCTGATATGATGATGATAAGTATGTAGTTAAAGTAGATTCGGAGGACCGCGAACACCGGACGGACAAATTGCGGGCATCTTCCTCTTTTACTCCATGATCAATTGCTGTTGTCGGTTTAGTAATTGCCAATCCTTTATTTCCTGATCCAGTCTTTTGATTTGCTCGTACGATGCATTCTTTTACTTGGCTCAGATATGTGATTCTAGGCTTTCCACTGCCTCTCGTTGTTTCAATTTTGCCTTCCAGGATGTTTAGGAAAAAGTTGTCGTTTCGTATTAGGTGTCCTAACATCTTGCCTCTCCTATTCCTTATGTTATTTAATAAGCTTCGCCTTTCTTCTACCAAATCCTCCCCCCTCTCTCCTTTTACTCCAATTAAGGCGTAATTATTAGTGACAGAGAAATATGCGCGCAATTTGCGACCTTCGGTGTTCGCGGCAGGCCCTCTTTGTTTGGAAACGCGATGGCATCAAACAAACACGCAATAAGCACAACATCAACACAAAATGTTACGGCGCCATTAATTCACTATTGTGACAGGCCGCGTGTTTGTGTGCCTTTGAAATTCAAATACGGGTTTATTTTGCAATTTTCAACTGCATCTGGGTGCCTATTAACAGTATTAACTATAAGTACAAAGACATTAGTATATATTGGTATATACAAGTAGTTATAGACATGAAACTGAGCGGCCGGGGGTAAGAGAAAGACATATTTATGTATTGACAGTTTCATGTATGGCAGCATAATCCTTTTTCTCTTTCACTCTTTATAGATTTCGGTATTTCGCCATCGCCTCCTTGCTATGATGCCATAACCCGACCATGAAAAAATGCCCGGTCGGTGATAAAGACACTACTTTCTCTTTCCTCTTATAAGAATCGCAATAAGACTATCTTTTTCTATCAAAGAGTGTCAGGCCCTTGTATAAGTACCTCTCGCGTTGAATGTTGGGTCCCTATGACAGCTAGTGCATTCTTATATGGCGTATAGTATGAATTTTCTCAAATGATTTTCACGAAGACCCCAATCGGTTAAACAAAAGCCATTGTTTCTTTTTTGCAAGCGGTCGGCCATTGTGTCTGAGCGCGTGCCAAAGCAACAATGTCGTTTAAATAGCGGCTGTATCGTGGTGGTTTTAAGGTTCAAATCTATGTTATAATATGAGCGCTCGCCTACATTGAGGTGGTCGTTGGTCCTACATTACCACAACATGTTACATGTAGGTACTTAGATTTGAGAGGTGCTAGTGCTGCACTCTGGCGGCAGAACATTGCAGTAATGTTCCTTATTAGATACAAAACATTTAACAATAATTAAAAAGACGAAACAAGTCATTGATTGCAATAAAAAAAATGCATCAATAAATTATAAGTAAAAATAGTTAGCAATTTTTAGGGTTCCGTACCCAAAGGGTAGAAACGGGACCCTATTACTAAGACACCGCTGTCTGTATGCCTGTCTGTCTGTTCGTCTGTCCGCCTGTCACCAGGCTGTACCTCATGAACCGTGATAGCTAGACAGTTGAAATTTTCACAGATGATGTATTTCTGTTGCCGCTATAACAACAAATACTAAAAACAGAATAAAATAAATATTTGTGGGGCTCACATACACCAAACGCGATTTTTTGCCGTTTTTTACGTGATGGTACGGAACCCTTAGTGAGCGAGTCCGACTCGCACTTTGCCGTTTTTTTTTATCTACGGAGCGACGTGCGAATCGCATCCAGTGTGATAACCGCCATTGTTGCCAGAGCAATATAACCTCTATATATATAAACATAAGGTTGTTATTTTGTATTGGGGTTGTATTGTAATGTTTTGGACCTATCGCCCACAATCGCCCACATGTAACGTTTTAATAATACCGTTAGAGGTTATGGTGCTATTACGTATGGGTCGCCAAAAAAGTATTAGTGATTGTGCTTGAAATGGTTTAGCAGCTATCTGTCAGGCCGAACACAACGAGTGAAGATAGACCAAGACATAAGTAATCCTATGGAAATCGGTTTCGGGGTCCCGCAGGGTAGTGTTCTGGCTCCTATACTATTTAATATAGCGTCAAACAATTTACCAAACGCTGATATAATTTACTATGCCGACGATACGGCAATTATCTTCCACGATTGCAGCTAGGCAAATGTTGCTGAAGCCGCAGAGAGAGGTCTGGGGGTTGTAGCTGACTGGCTAAATCGCAACTTGCTCACACTTAACACCACAAAAACCAAACTCATCTGTTTTCATAAAACAAAAGCCTCAGCTCCTACTTTTTCACCCAGTATCAAAATTCACACTTGCAACCGAACCCATTCATCAACATCTTCCTGTCCTTGCCAGCCGATCGACAGGGCTACTTCCATAAAATATCTCGGGGTGGTAATTGACGAAAAGCTGGATTTCAAGAACCACGTAACAACCACAGCAAATCGCGTACGCAAACTTATTTACATTTTTAAAATTTTAAGAAACTCTGCAAACAAATCATTGCTTAGAACAGTCTACATTAGCATCTGCCAATCCGTACTAGCATACTGCATAACTGCTTGGGGTGGAGCTTGCAAAACCCACATGCTTACACTTGAAAGGGCGCAACGAGCCGTTATCAAGGTCTCCCTTCGAAAACCAATTAGATATCCTACCAAACTAGTGTACAGCGATCTAAATGTCCTCAGCGTTCGTGGTATCTTTGTCCTGCGTGTGGTGTCAAGGATTCACGGAGCAGTCTTGAAGTCCCCTAACTACGACTGCATGCTACAAAAACGCACGTTCAAAGTCCCAGTTCCCCCGACTGTATCAGCCTTCGCTCAACGTCTGCCTAACTTCACCCATCCTTTTGTCTATAACAAAGTCAATACTAAAGTCCCTATCAAAAAGTTGACCGTTAGAGAAGTTCAGAAAACACCCATGTACATATATACATACACACACACACACACACACACACACACACACACACACACACACACACACACACACACACACACACACACACACACATTCACTTTAAAATTCCAATAAGGTTAAAGTTAGAATCAATATAATTTAAGATAGTTTTAGAATGCTTGTTTCTTTCTTAATAATTTATTGTAAAAAAATGTGATATTAATTCTGTTCTCTATCTCCTCTTCTTATAGGCTTTAAGTTATGTTAATTAATTGTATAAACTCAAACTAAACTAAACTCATTCGAGTCTGGGAGTTTAGTGTCCGTCCGGTTCCTTGAGTATCGCTATATAGAGTTTAGTGTCCGTCCGGTTCCATGAGTATCGCTATATAGAGTTTAGTGTCCGTCCGGTTCCTTGAGTATCGCTATATAGAGTTTAACCGCCTCACCAGCCTAGACATAAAACGCCAGTTGTGGAAAGAAAGACCTAAGCCCTCCTACGTGTACACGTTCAACGCAGCTGGCCAACTTTATTGTCACACGTGCAATAGAACATTTAAGAATAAGTTCGGCCTGGCCACCCACATTAGGGCTCACGCTAGACAACGTCCATAATGTTTATTTGGGGTCGCCGTCATCGAAAACGATGAGGAGGAATATATATATATATATATACATACAGTATATAGACTGTATGTATATATATACATACATATATACATACAGTCTAAACTATATATATATATATATAGTTATATATATAGTTTAGACTGTATGTAAATAAAGCATAACTCTGAGCTTGATTAAAGAGTCAAAAGTTTGATCAGATGTGCTACAATCTCACAATAAAAGTAATCCCACCAGTAATCCCAAGTGGCTAGGTAACAATGGCGATCCCGGCCTTTTATATTTGTTGTAAGAAACAGATTATTTTTATGGCTGTCCGTAATTTGCGATTTTTGAACGCACCATACAGGGTTTATGAAAGATGTGTGTGTAGATAATAAGTAGCAATCAGCAAAACTATTAGCGTAGCACCCCTGCATAGTATTTTTACAACACTAATTCCAAAGGGATATAATATAGAGCGGTACTGTCATAGTAAATTTTGTAACCACAGTAAATTCACTGCCATCTATCGACACACTTTAAAACTGAATATGAAGATTTTAAAAATACGATAAAATGTATTTAAATATGGATAAATGTTTTTTTTATTTGCATTAATTATTTTTATTTGATTTTGACCCATGTTCTTTCACTGATATGCGTTAAAATTATAAATAACAAACGAAACCGTCAACGCCCTCTATACGAGAGTAGGCCAAAATTAGTGGCGCCATCTGATCGAGAATCAAATTTTCGTGATTTTCGAGGCACGTTTTTTCCTTAGACTGTATTCATCTATTACGGAGTTATATCTATCTTTGCTAATTCGAAAAAGGGCTTTTTCTTCCCTGCTAGGAAGTAAGTAACACTTTTCTGTTCTAGGTTCTAAATTTTTTACACATAATTTTTTAACTTAAATAATATTTTTAAACATCATAATTACCTCATTGGTAATGTGAAAAGCTGTATTTGTCACATGGTAGCAAAATTATTTCCATCTTGGGCGTAGCACACTTGAATCCCTCACTACGCCCAAGATTATATAGAATCCTTCGCTTCGTTTAGGATTCAATGTACGCCCTCGCCGTAAATATCTCATTTTGCTCCCTTTTGACACAATCTACTATTTATATGCAGGGGTGCTGCTAAGCTAATAGTTTTGCTTTTTTTTATGTGATAGTCAGCAAACGAGCAGACGAGCCGCCTGATGGGAAGCAGTCATCGTCGCCCATGGACGTAAGCAACATCACAGGAGCCACTTAAGCACTTAAGCATTGCTGACTGCACATATATAGTAAGTATACATGGATGCACCATGGATGATTCAGAACTGGTCTACAGTAAATAGTGGATCTCAAGTCAACAAAATAGAGATTCTAAGAAATATTTTCAACATTTAAAAA
Organism: Cydia strobilella; assembly: GCF_947568885.1. NCBI lineage: Eukaryota > Metazoa > Arthropoda > Insecta > Lepidoptera > Tortricidae > Cydia > Cydia strobilella. Next base: position 1,909,487 of record NC_086063.1, on the reverse strand, counting down.
TATGACCACCCATATTGTTTTAATATAATATTTTTATCACGGCCTGTCAGTTTACGATGAAACAGACATACATGTGCGTTTGTTTGTTTTTACAGGTTTGGGGTAGGTTTTTATTATGAGCAGATGTACCGTCAGGTGAGGCAGGGTCAGTTTTAACCAACGATATCAAAAGTAAAGATAGGCCCGTTATTATAATTCAGACCGAACATTCTCGTTTGGTGAGCACTTAGTCGAATGGCACATACAACGCGATTGGTTGATGAGTTCACAAATGCCTGCCTAGCCAAGGTGACAATCGTTATCGCTACGACAACGAAACGCTTTGTGTCTCTCTATTATCACTCTTCCACATTAGTGCGACAGTGACAGTTGCGTTTCGATCGCTACGGAGCGTAAAAGATTGGCATGTTGGCTACGTTGGTGCTCACGAGTGTGCTGGCCCCATGTGCCCGTAGGGCCCGTCTTTACGAAGTAATATATGTCAATGATTTTAACGCCACATATTTGTGACGTTTTCAATCAAAAGGTACCACATTGTCGCTTACCATAAGGACGAAAATTGCTTGTATCTTTATACGAAATACCTGTCAGAGCGTATGGCAAGCGACAATGTGGTACCTTTTACTTGAAAACGACACATTTTATTAACCCACTTCAAAAAAGTTAGACCAAGCTAGCTTGGCAGCGATTTTGAAAGCACAAACTGTGCAAGTGTTATTTTAAACGTCATAATTTTATAGAAGTTTGTCTGTCTATAGAGCGTTTTCACACTGTCATATCCGATATCGGATGAAGTATACGACTAACAAAGCTGAAAAATGTATAAAAGTGCCTTTTTAGGGTTCCGTACCCAAAGGGTAAAACGGTACCCTATTACTAAGACTCCACTGTCCGTCTGTCTGTCTGTCACCAGGCTGTATCTTATGAACCGTGATAGCTGAAATTTTCACGGATGAACTATGTCTGTTGCCGCTATAACAACAAATACTAAAAGTACGGAACCCTCGGTGGGCGAGTCCGACTCGCACTTGTCCGGTTTTTATATTATTTTGTACCTAACTTCTTCGATTTTATTTTTCACTAGCTTTACCCGCGACTTCGGTCGTAGACAAGTAGCCCGTATCTTTTCCAAAACCGTTAAAATTTCAAATCTCAATATTCCAAATTCCAAAAAAAACCGTTTACGCCAGACACTGCATTTACCCACGTTCGTTTTAATTCTCTTCAATTTTAGCGAATGCGTTCAATAAATCTAAACTGGTTTTCTGTGACCATAAACGCAACTCACTTTACTCATTACTTTTACATTAAAAACATGCGATTTTAAACCTTATATCAAAGGCACAAGATTTTTAAGATGTATAGATAGCTTGGGAAATTAATAACGCCAAGTCTAAAACTGCAGGCTATTCTCACGGAGGAAAAAGATTAAAAAATATCAAATACATTTTAGTTGCCTGTATTTATGTTTTAAGAGCACTTTCGTTTTGCTTTTTTATTTAATTGGTTTTATACATAACTAGCTTTTGCCCGCGACTTCGTCTGCGTGGACTTAGTAACAGCAGCTAAAGTAAGAATAGCGCCTGGAGAAAATCTCATAGCAATCTAAATTTGACCATATTATGCACCCAAATTAGCAGGCACTTCATTAATTATCTCAATTCCACCCCGCTTTTTACTTTCTTAAGGGATGATTTTCGGGATAAACACTATCCTATGTCCTTCTCAGGAACTCAACCTATCTCTATGCCAAAGTTCATCTAATTCGGTTCAGCGGTTTAAGCGTGAAGAGGGAACACACAGACAGAAAGACAGACAGACAGACAGACTTTCGCATTTATAATATTAGTATGGATTATGTGGAAATGAGCGTGGTAGGTAATAAACCGCCAATTATAGCATTTTGGACATCTCATTGAACCAGCAATGGATATTAACATATTGATATTACCTACTACTGTGTATACCTAGATAAGCAGAAAATATACAAGTTGAACCGGGATTACCTGTCTCGCATTACTAAACGACCTCTTTACTCTCGACTGTCTATATAACACTCAACCGGCATTTAAGCAATTAATGATTTTAGCATAGGTATACTTAATATTTAAAATTATATAGTGTCTGTGAGCTGTAGACCTGACGACTCGCGTACATAACTTAAAAGCAAAGATAGATATAACTCCGTAATAGATGGATACAGTCTAAGGCAAAACGTGCCTTGAAAATAAAGAAAATTTGATTCTCGTTCAGAGGGCGCTACTAGTTTTGGCCTACAGTCGTATAGATGGCGTTGACGGTTTCGTTTGTTATTTAACAATTTTAACGCATATCAGTGAAATAACATGGGTCAAAATCATAAAAATAATTAATGCAAATAAAAAAAATCATTTATCTATATTTAAATACATTCTATCGCATTTTTATAAATCTTCATTTTTAGTTTTAAAGTGTGTCGAATTTACTGGGGTTACAAAATTTACTATGACAGTACCGCTCTAGTATAAGTTACTCAATGCTTAAAACTGAGTAAGTAATGTATTGCTCAACAAATTTGAAAAACTTAAAAAAATAATCGACAAAAAACAATAAGTAATCATCGAGCCTGCTCACAAAATTTCACGAGAATCGGTTGAGAATCGGTAGCAGGCGTGGCTTACTCCGCGATTTCGTCGCGTCGCTACAAGTACATACGGCCCACACCAATTTTGGTGTCTAGCCATAGTAGTTGCCGCGCACCGCTACGGAACGGACGTCTGCTCGCGCTTGCGCCACCTAGCGGTCATATCTGACGTAATAGATAAATAAATTGATTTTTTAGAGTGAATCTTTTGTATCTAGTACTGTGCCTGAATTTGAACATTCGGACATACGAAAGCATTTTTGCCGAAGCTGAAACGGAGACCTTCGCTAACGCTCGGTCAACTATGCCATCCACATCAAATCTATACAGAAAACTATTTATTTAATTTCTAGCAGCTAACAAGAAAAACTTAAAACCAATACTTAGTTCACTAGGGGAAAGAAAACCTATGAAATACGTGCCTTTTTCTAGTTCGAATATTTTAAAACTTCAGTACACAAGCACACAGTACCTAGTTGATTAATCGTGAAAAAGCGACTTCGTTTTATACTATGTATCTGTGAAATTACACAGATACATAGTATAAACAAAGTCGCTTCCTGCCGTCTGGATGTATATATGTCTGTCCCTGTGTATGCTTAGATTTTTAAAACTAAAATCCGGCGGAAGTAAACGAAAACTAGAGCATGGACGGAAACTAGCGCAATGACCCTACCATGGAATGTTTTAAAAGTTAAAATGACAGATCAGAGAAATAACTTATTTAACTTTCATAAAACTGTAACTAAAACCTATATGAAAACGGTAACTGCAATTAAATTCTAGTTTGAGTTTGAACTGTAAACAGTCCGTTAATCAACACTAAGCATATAAACAAATAGTTACAAACTTACATTTTCCAACTCCAAAACGTGAGTCAAACCAAAATTCACTATACTAAAACCGGTAGCACTATAATAACTGCATAAATAACTTTGTAATCTGCCCGTGCCGCGCACACGACTTACAAATCACAAACTTAAGAGTTTGCAGTTGGTATTGTCGCCACTGTTAAACAAGCCAGGGCATTTACTAAGGAAAATGTTAGTTGCGTTATTTCACCACCAATTTTAGTCAGTTTGTCGTGTCTACTTCGGGAATCTTCGTGAATCTTCGGCGGCACGCGACGCTTCGGGTACGGGTACTATCGGGAGAGATCGGGATTGGTCGGGACAACCTGTTCTTTAATGTTATTCTTACCGTCTTTGACGCGCTACACTTCAGAAAACCAATATAAATTGCGATTTCTGAGTATTAGAAGATGTTCGGGAGATGGGTCAGCTTATAATAGACGTGTGGTAATTATAGAAACAGGGTGTTGTATGAATAACGATGGTCCTTGACCTACGATACGATGCCGCGATGCTCGTGATTCAAATTGCACCGTTCAGCTTCTGTGTTGCTTTCATTCGGAATTCGAAGCTGGATAAGTAGTTTTTTTAGGGTTCCGTGCCCAAAGGGTAAAAACGGGACCCTATTACTAATTCATAATTCATAATTCATAATTCGTTTATTGTCTGTAGAACATGGGTATATACAATGATGGAACATAGATATGGAATCACCATGGTCTTGCCATTAGGCGTACAAACAGTTAAACTTATAACTACTTACTACTACTTAAAACATAAGTCATGCAAATTACAATATATTTACATATAAGTTAACAAAAGCGGTCTCATATGTAATATTACGCTATAATTTTAAAATTTGTCACAGAGGTACTCTTGAATGGAGTAGTAGGCTTTTTTTGATAAAAAGTCATGCAAAATTTTCTTAAAATGTTGTAAATTATTACAGTCTAAGATGGATTTTGGGAGTTTATTATATAGTTTGGGTGCCATTCCATATACACTTTTGGAAAGTAAGGCCGTTTTATATGGTTTCGCGTATATTTCTCCTTGATGTCTAATGCTATTAAGTTTTGTATATTGACCTATGTTAAGTTTTACGTGTATAGCTACTTCATAGATGAAAAGGCAAGGCAAAGTTAATATTTGATGTTTTGTGTACAGGGGTTTACATGGGTCTAAAGGTTTTTTATAACATGCTGCTCTAAGACATTTCTTTTGTGCTCTAAAAGCTCTTTCTCTATCTGTGGAGTTTCCCCAGAATATAACTCCATACCGTAAAGTGGACGTTACATATGCGTGATACGCTGTAAGCACAGTAGCCTGATTAGCTACTTTCCTTAGGTTATATAAAGCGTAGGAATATTGGTCTAGTTTACTACATACTATATCGATTTGATTCTTCCATGTCAATTTATTGTCTAAATGTAATCCTAAAAAGCGCGTCATTTCAGTTTCGTCAATCTGTGTATTCTTATAATTAATATTTAAATCAATTGTGTTATTAACTCTTTGTCTAAAATGCATTATTTTTGTTTTAGATAGATTAATTTTTAAATTATTTTTGTCTATCCATTCAATTATTCGTTCAAGCGTTCTATTAATGTTCAATTGGTACGTCTCTAAATCTGAATCTTCTCCTGAGATAATTACTGTGCTGTCATCAGCAAAGAGTATCATAGGATAGTCAACGGCTAGTGGGAGGTCATTAATATATACGTTGAACAGTAAGGGACCTAAAACGCTACCCTGTGGTACCCCACGTATTATTTCTTGTGTATCTGATGACAACGTTAGTTCAGTTTTACTATCTAAGCATATTCTATTCACTTGAGTAATTTGTTTCCGATTACTTAAATAGGATTTGATCAAATCGTGGGCGTTACCTCGTATACCATATCTGTATAGCTTCTTTAACAATAATTCATGGTCGACGAAGTCAAAAGCCTTCGTCATATCCATGTATACTGCGCATACCGGTATTATTTTGTCTACCTTTGCCATAATTATCTGTAGTAATTCATATATAGCCATGTTTATTGATTTGTTTTTCCGAAACCCTTTCTGTTCTTTGGCAAATAAGTCATTCTTTTCAAAGTACGAACTAATATTATTATAAATAACTTTTTCAAAAACTTTTGAAAATATTGGTAATAACGCTATCGGTCGATAATTATTAATATCCAGTTTATCGCCTTTTTTATAGAGGGGTTTAATAATAGATGTTTTCAACCTGTCTGGAAATACTCCTTTTTCAATGCATAAGTTTATTATGAAAGTCAAAGGTTTCGAGATAATGTGCTTTACTCTTTTAATGACCTTGGTTGTTAGCCCATCGATTCCTGTACTATGTGTATTTTTTAATGAATCTATAATTATACGGATGTCATCGCAAGTTGTTGGTGCCATGAATATTGAATTAATTGAATTAAATGTCATTGTATTATTATTATTTCTATTGTTATTATATTGATTACTATTATTCTTTAAATTCGGCTTGTCGTTATTAGTATTCAAAGGTGTTTGGTTGATAAAATTACTATTAAACGCCTCAGCTAGATCTTTCGGATTTGTGATAACTTTGCCGTCAACTTTTATTTTTTCGATAGTCTCCTTTGGGCGTCTAGTTTTCGGGTTGTTGATAATTTGCCAGGTTGCTTTTGATTTATTTGCAGAATTCTTTATGTAATGGTCGTTTTGCGATTTTTGTGTTAACAATATGATGTTTTTCAATTGACGGGAGTAACGCTGAAAGTTATTTTTATTCTTTATGTCTGGCTGCAATCTATATTTCCAGAGGAGGTCTCGCTTTTTCTTACAACATTTTTTTATACCTTTACTTATCCATCTAGGGCGACTGTGCGAGGTTACTTTAATTTTTTTGAAAGGAAAACACATATTGTAAAATAGTGTGAATTCGTCAATGAAATAATTAAATGCTATATTGGGATCATCTGTCATATAAACGTCATTAAAACTGAGTATTTCTACGCACTCTACAAACTTAGACACATTTTCTTCACTATAATCTCTCTTCACAACATACCAGTGAGAAAATCTACATGTTCTTTTGACCGGGCATCGCATTAACTGTGCTGTGTGATCAGAGATAGCCAATTCTAACACCTCTGTTTTACTTCCGGGTACATTGTGTAGGATATTATCTATACAGGTGTTACTACCAAGCCGTGTCGGCTCTAGTACTCCTATTTTTAGATTGAAGCTCTCTAAGAGGCTTTTAAATATAATAGATTGTTTCGTTCTTTGTAACAGGTCTATATTAAAATCACCGCAAACGATAACTTTTTTGTTTTTGTAACAGACTTTGGTTAGAATGTTATGTAATTTATTTAGAAATACGTCTAATCGTGATAAATTATTATTAGGTATTCTATATACACAAATTACTATTACCTTATGTTCTACTAGTTCTATACCCGAACATTCAATAATATTCGAGATGGAGGCTTGGGCAATATCTGGTAAAACTACATATTTATGAGTATTTCTAACTAGTATACATGATCCTCCATTCCTGTTATGTCTTGAGTAATGTGCAGCTAATTGATAATTACAAACAGCGAGATGTACCTCGTCACCAGTTTTCATATTATGTTCCGTGATGCATAGTACGTCTACAAGCCTATTCGATTCCATTAATGTCTGTAAATGAACAGTTAACATATCCGCCTTATTTATAAGGCCGTTTATGTTTTGGTGAAGTATATATACAGTGTTATACACGAAAAAGATTATCGTTTCCGCCGGTTGCGCCTTGATTGTTTGCTTGATTGTTGACCGAAGTGTTGCTGTGTTCTGCACTGTCCTCTCCCACAGGTGTGTGGTGAACTGTGATATTGCTGCGTTCTACGTTGTCTTCTACCTCAGATGTCTGATGAACTGTGATATTTTCCTTCTCAGATGAACGTTTGACTAACGAAGGTTGAATTATGTTGTTGAGCGTCGCAGGTGTTGCTGTTGATTGCACCGGAGGTATCGGTATGATTTCTTTACCATCAATAAATAGTTTATTATTACGGATGACAGCGTATTTTCCGCTTTCGCGGGCATTGCGGAGACAGTCTCTTAGTTGTTGTCTATACTTTAGAGCGTGTCCATCTAAGACTTCCGAAATGGAATATCCTGTATTCCTAAATGCGCTAGAATTTTTCATGATGTAATTTTTCATGCGTCTGCTTATCAGCTCGATGACAAGAGGACGGCGGTTTCCTCGTTTTCCGATTCGCTTTACACTTTCAATAAACCCGTTTATGTTAATATTTAACAAGTCGTAAAACATGTTATTGAGTCGGTAACATATGTCATCCTCGTTTTCATTGCAAAACTCATCCAAGCCATATAAAACGATTGTCCTGTGATTGTTATGATAATTAACATTGACCGTTTGATTCAGACGATTCTGTAATTCTTGTAGCTGTGTTTTAATGACTTTATTTTCCTGTTGTAACATATTTATTTGAGCGGTTGTTTCTTGCAATTGCAGTTCCAGAAGATCTTGGCGACTAGTGAGCTGTAAGCTCTGTTGGTTGAATTCGTGTTTGAGCTGATTGACTGTGCTGTTTATTTCTGATATAATTATCCCCTTCAGTTCATTTATAATTGAAATGTTGTTATTTCTAAGCTTAACATCTAACAGAGCGCCGATTTGTTCTAAGCTGTCGCCGGTCATGCTGCAGTTTTGAAAGCGCCGTTGGGACAGTTGGAAGTTCTGAGTGTCGCCCGAGTGGGTAAGGTTGGTGTGGTCCATATGTAATAAATGATCTGTAGACATGTTTGTTTCATTAAGGAATGTATTATCCAGTTGATTGTGCTCCGGATTGATAATATGTTTGCGTCGGGATGTGACATTTGTGCAGATGGCGCAGCGCCAGTCGCGTTTCATTTCATAGTTTGCTCTCATAAAAACGGCTGTGGTTATATTCAGGCATTTGTAATGATAATTTTCTTTACAAGATATACAACTCAATAACTCCGAGGTGTTGGCGATAATTAAACCACATTCGGAACAGTTCATTATTATTTTGCGTAAATTACTTATTAAATCGATGGTATATAATCGATCCTTAGAATCGCTTTGCAGTTTCTGAACGAACACTGTTTTTTTTTTTCTACTGGTATCATTAATTTTGCTTTTGCGGTTGGTAGTAGTGCACGCCTGTCAAGTGTGTCGTCCAATCAGAAATGAGTATGGCATATACGTAAGATTTGTTGTCAAACTTCGAAGTAAAACGGTCAGTTGTTGATTCTTACCGGGATCCAATTTTGATGTAAATCCGTCTCAGCTAGGTGTTTAATCCTTATTAAATTGAAATCCTTTGGCTATTAAAACTTTTGAATACACCAACACTGTTTTTTATATGATTTTACATATTGATTTCGAATAAAAAGTCGCAGAGCTCCGAGTACTTTGTGTATGCTAGCCTGGGGTTGCCAGCATATCTAAGACTCCGCTGTCCGCTGTCCGCCTGTCCGTCTGTCTGTCTGTCTGTCACCAGGCCGTATCTCATGAACCGTGATAGCTAGACAATTGAAATTTTCACAGATGATGTATTTCTGTTGCCGCTATAACAACAAATACTAAAAACTTAATAATATAAATATTTAAATGGGGCTCCCATACAACAAACGTGATTTTCTTTGCTGTTTTTTTCCGTAATGGTACGGAACCCTTCGTGCGCGAGTCCGACTGACACTTGGCCGGTTTTTTTACTTGAGGTGTAACGTGTAACAAAGGAATTTGAGTAAAAAAGAAGTCTGTCAGATTTTAAAACTTTATCAAAAGGGGACTAGTCATTTTGAAAGGATACTATAGCCGGTCATACAATTTTGTCAGTAGGAAAAGGCGCGAAATTAGTTTTTCATTAGTATCTACTATCTACTTATACCTATAAGTACTTAAATATACCTATTATAGATCTGAAAGTTAGTTTAGTTTACGAAAAATACCTGAAGTATTTCTATTTCTATTTCCTGATTAGGTACAAGAAGATTGTTTTTCAGTTTTGCAATATAATTCATACTAGAGATGGGTCGAATATTCGGTATTCGGCATATTCGGCAAGTTCTCCGATGTTCTTATTCGGCCGAATTATTCGTTTAAAGTCCCGAATATTCGGTAAATATTTTTTATTAAGTACTTATGTTTATCTTGTTGCAACAATGTTAAATGTAGGTTCCTCCAGAAATTTTAAAGTTATCTTCATCAGGTTAAGTTTTGGAAAACTTAACCTACATTTCACATTGTTGCAACAAGATAAACATAAGTACTTAATAAAAATATTTACGGAATATTCGGCACTTTAAACGAATAATGCGGCCGAATAAGAACATCGGAAAACTTGCCGAATATGCCGAATACGGAATATTCGACCCATCTCTAGTATGAATTATATTGCAAAACTGAAAAACAATCTTCTTGTACCTAATCAGGAAATAGAAATAGAAATACACTTTAGGTATTTGGTGTAAAACATAAAACTCAGGCCTAAGAATTTTTCGTAAACTATACTAACTTTCAGATCTATTAAGCTTTTATGTCGAGATTATACACCTCTCACTGCCTCGCTAACAGCCCTTAGCCCTTAAAATAGCACAGTTTAACTCACTCACTAGCAATAACAAACTTTTGACCACATCCAAGTATCAGCCGACTTCGGTATTAGCAGTTTGACCTAAATACGGATATACTGACATTTAGTACTGTAGACAGCACTGACATATATGTATAGACAAGCTGTCGAAAATAAATTGTGTCCGCGACGTGTCCGCCATTTTTTGCGTTTGACGTCTGTCACTAAGCTGAAGAATAAGCGCAGCTAGCCAAAGATGACGATTGCCAAGAGGCTAGGCCCTAGCGGTCAGAAAATAGTCAAATACGTCTCACGCAATGAATGGTCGCGTTTACTCGTTGCACTTAAAAGAAACAGTTGTGCGTAGGCGACCTGTGTTGTGAGATATCGACATATCGCCCACTGCCTCTGACGAAAGTTTGAACTGGTTGACGATAGGCCTTGTCCGACTTTTTGTGTTGAATGGTTTTTATTTGTAGACTTAATATACTTGTCAGCGCCACTTGCACTATCCCATCCCAGGATTAACCCGTTAAACCGTTAACCCAATGTCAAATTGTACTGGTAACAATTATGGTAACTCCAGGTGGGATGGTGCAAGGTGCAAGTATGGCGCTAATGTCTCAACAACAACTTTAAAAAAAACCGGCTAAGTGCGAGTCGGACTCGCGCACGAAGGGTTCCGTACCATTTCGCAAAAAACCCCAAAAAATCACGTTTGTTGTTTGGGAGCCCCATTTAAATATTTATTTTATTCTGTTTAATTTCATAGGCTATAAATATCATCAATTCTCAGAGTACTTAAATACGTGCGTCTCTTGTCATAAAGTCATTAGCGTAAACACCCATTTATGGGCATTTGGCATTTAATCGGACGCCTTATTGGACTTGCTCATAAAATGCTAATTTTAGACATATATTGCTGGGACAAGGTACCTCATTGAGGTTAGGATTTGAATTGTTATATATAACAAGCTTCTGCATTGAGATTGAGCTTATATTTTATACCGCGGTAGTGGCATACGGCCCGCAGATCCGCCTGATGGTAAGCAGTCACCGTAGCTTATAGACGCTTGCAACTCCTGGAGTGTCGCCCTTTATAAACCTGTACACTCCTTTTTTAGGGTTTCGTACTCAAATGGTTAAAACGGGACCCTATTACTAAGACTCCTCTGTCCGTTTGTCTACCACCAGGCTATATCTCAAATAACGGTAAAAACGGGACCCTATTGCTAAGACTTTTCTGTCCGTCTGTCTGTCTGTCATCCACCAGGCTATATCTCATGAACCGTGATAGCTAGACAGTTGAAATCTTCATAGATGATGTATTTCCGTTGCCTCTTTAACAACAAATATTAAAAAGTACGGAACCCCCGGTGGGCGAGTTAGACTCGCACTTGTTCGGTTTTTGAAAAACCCTACACAGTTAGCTCCTCAAGAAAACCTCGGTATGGAGCGAGATCAAAATACAAATACACAGTAAGGCAAAAGCATGTTATTTGTAAGAGTCTCATCGTAAAAGTTGCTCAGTAAACCTACACACACTTCAAAAAAGTTTGCTAAGGGTTGAAAAACAACCGTATTCCATTTATAAGAAGTTATCAAGCAATTGTAAAGAGTTACTTTGAAATTAAAGACAGAACGTATACGAGCTAAGAGCTTTCAAGATCATATCCACTCATCAAGATTTTGTTAAACTGTGCGCTAATTATACAATAATATTATTTTTTAATACAGTTGCTCAAAAAGTGCTACTTTTCGTGGCTGTTTAGCGTGCGGAAAATTGGTTTTCGCGAACTAGTGCTTTTTATTTTCCAATTTTTTAAAATTTTTACTTGTTCCAATTCATGACTACTTATTGATGAGTGTTAATATTAGTTTCCTTTAAACGTCGTAATCAACATAAAAACCTACTGTTAATGTAAGAATACGAAAAATATGCATATTTCATATTTTACTACTTACCTCTTCATCATTATAAGTATTATAACACGTTTATTTTTTAATGTTGAAAAACCGTTCTTAATAAGTTGTCTGAATGGAACGGAACGCCTGTCAAAGAAGAGGCGTATTTTCTTACTGCAAGAATGTTTTAAGTTTCCAAAGGCAACATTCGATATTGTTTTTATAAATATACGATACACAAATAATCGTAAATAACGATATTTAGGTAATAATAGTACAATGTTTTAATATTTACAATTGTTTCTGTCTTATAAAACATGCATTTGAAAAAAAAAACATTCATTGAAGTGGGTTCAATAATAATAACATAATCTATTCTAGTCGAATAAAAGCTAGAAAAACACCTCTTCATAATGTCAATGTCAATGATGTCAGTGTCAGAATTAATAATATAAAAGTTTCGAATTCCATTCCTTACTTGTTGCTTTTCTTATTTTTTCTCAACTGTATTAAAAAACGTCGTTCGATACACGTGCGGATATGTCATTCTTCACTCGTCCCGAGTCTTGCCAAATGAAGATATCTCGGTACTCGTGAAGTAATGACATACTTTCCGCACTAGCATCGAAATGTACTATTTCAGACCCTTCAAATCCGTGGTTTGTTCTTTGTTTTCTCCAAAGCATGTTGTAAAGTGTCTATAAAGTTCCCTATAACAATAAATTTCTTATTTACCTATCGAATGCGTGGATTCATAGACCAAAGTGTTGTTTTCTCAATAATTCCCGACTCAAAACACGATATCCATCCAATTTGGAACTGAAACCACCAAACCTACATAAAATAATCCCTTTCAGCTTAAAGCCATTAATTCGCGACTAAATTGCAAATTAGCTGCGGTTTGAGCATTAACCCGTTTTAAAATGACGTACCCACAGACTACACAGATATTAGAGAGGGTTAACGAAAAATTAAAAAGTTTTTGGCAAAAACTTCATTCTTGGTACAAGCTTTTATCACTGACTGTAGTTTTCTTTTCATAGGCATTTGGTTAATGACGTTATTCATAGGTAAACGTTTGTCAAATCTAACAAAACGGTGATAATCGTTTGTCCCTGTCCTTCAATTTGACATTTCTGTTTGTTAGAAAGAGACAACATTTTGTTATGAATAAGGGGGTAAATGTGTACGGGAGCGCTTATGTGTGGTGACCTCGATTGTCTTAGGGCGTCCGCTAGCTGCCGCGGGCGCACGGAGCTACAGGGCTGACACGCTATACATCAAAAATCACTTGCGTTTCTATGTGTAAACGGCATGTCTGTACACGTGGCATGCGTTATAGTGTGAATAAGTTGCTTAAAAATAGTACTGAGCGGCCGGCAAACAGCCGTCAATCTGCTGTCGCGGGGCGAGGTAATTCGAGTCGGGGCGGGGAGGTGCGTGGCCGTTCTGTATGATAATACTATTACTTATTCTGCGACGGAGCGTAAAATGCGTCGCACGCGTTCGCGCCTTGTCTTGTCACGCCCGTATTTGCTCAGTCTAGTAATTGAGGTAGTCTGTGCTACCTCAACGCATTGGCCTAATTTAGAGTACCTCAATACGGCCCGCCCTAGCGGATCGCAAATGAATACAAATGGTATTTAAATGCCGTAAAACATCGGTAATATGGCCATTGGCCACCCATGTGGTACGTTCTGTGGAGTTTCAAAGATATGGATTATGGATATACTTTAGAATACCTATTCATGTAAAAAATATTATTTTTTATGCAAAAACAAAGAATTTACAGTTATCATACAATGAACTATAAACAAATATAACCCAAAATAGTTTCCACTAGTAAAATCAAGCAGGAATGCTTGAAGGAAACTTACCTACTAAAGTACGTTAGCAACTCTTGTATATAGGTATAATATATGTACCTATATATATTCCTTCCACTACGTAATTCGCCACACGAGTCACACGACTGAGCGCGCTGGTGTAATTAAATACGATTTTGACTCCAATGTATCGGCCCCATTCGTAGTGTTCGTAAGGCCGTTCTTTACGAAGTAATTATATATGTCTATGTTCGCGTGTTGTTCGTCTACATAGTACTCTGCGGTAGACAAAAGTATCCTGTTACGATTTAATAAGCGAGGAAAACTGAGACATGTGGCGGTTAACACAAGAGTTAACGCGTTGTCACTGTCGTTATCTTCAGGCTAAGGGCTTTGCGAAATAATGTAGATACTTCACTACAGTCAAACCTCGGTAATACGAGTTTAATGACTGGCTATGAATATGGGTTAAACATACGAGTAGGCCCTGTCGTGAATCACTTCGTTTGTTTGTCTTTTTGTGTCTTTATAGCGTTCAAATCAGAAGCGATAAAGAGGGAAATAACAGCAAACATCAAACATTTATTCAGCAAATAGGCCACAGGGGCACTTTTACATGTCAATTTTTACAAGCAATAAAATTAACCAAAAATTATAAAAAACAATTACAAATATAATGGAATCAATAAAATATTAGCACGAAAATTTGATTATAGATTTTCTCAGTAAGGACACTCCCTCAGACATTCGTGGTAATAGATTGTTTATATTAATTGTATGGGATTATCACATTGTCAAGATATGGAAACATTATTAACTTTTATTATAATACAGTTTTTAGGGTTCCGTACCCAAAGGGTAAAAACGGGTCCCTATTACTAAGACTCCGCTGTCCGTCTGTCCGTCTGTCTGTCTGTCTGTCACCAGGCTGTATCTCATGAACCGTGATAGCTAGACAGTTGAAATTTTCACAGATGATGTATTTCTGTTGCCGCTATAACAACAAATATTAAAAACAGAATAATATAAATATTTAAATGGGGCTTCCATACAACAAACGTGATTTTTTTTGCTGTTTTTTTCCGTATTGGTACGGAACCTATCGTGCGCGAGTCCGACTCGCACTTGGCCGGTTTTTATATTTTAAAAAGCGGCCTAGACAATTTCATTAATTGATTGGGTGATTTTGGATCTTCAGCTAAAGATGGCAGAAAAACCAAACCTAGAAAATTTGAATAAAATAAAATTGTTCCAATTTTCGAGGTTTGATCATTCTTTCATTTTAAATACGAGTATGTCATTACGAAGTACGGATTTTATTACGCTAGATAATCAACAAATTATGCTTATTTCAACAAATTATCAGGCGGTAATCTAATCATAAATGGTTTTTGAACCTTTTAAGAAAATTATGGTCTTTAAAATAACATACGCTTATCAAAATCAAATTCAAATATCTTTATTGCCAATATATTACATTTACATGGACCCTGTAAGGGCACAGCAATTGAATCTTATACCTACATAAGCATATACAATTTAACCTTATACATAAGCAAACATATACATAAGCATTGCACAGACATTCGAATAAAACTATTCATTAAAAAGAATTAATAATTAATAATAGTATTATGCAGTTTCAATTAGCTTCTGTTTGTTTTCATATAAAAGAGATTTATACGAAGTAAGACAAGACTTAGTCATCTCACTAAAATTTGGTTAGCTAGCGTCAATAGCACAGAATAAGTAATAGTATTATCATACAGAACGGCCACGCACCGCCCCGCCCCGACTCGAATTACCTCGCCCCGCGACACCAGATTGACGACCGTTTGCCGGCCGCTCAGTACTGTTATTAAGCAACTTACTCACACTATGACGCATGACGCGTGCACAGACGTGCCGTTCACACATAGAAACGCAAGTGATTTTGGATGTATAGCGTGTCCGCCCTGTAGGGAATAAGACTGCGTTTAAACTGAAAAAAAAAAAAACACAAGTAAATACCTACATAAATTATTTTTTGGAGACTATTACTAAGACTCCGCTGTCTGTCTGACCGTCTGTCACCAGGCTGTATCTCATGAACCGTTATAGCTAGACAGTTGAAGTTTTCACAGATGATGTATGAATAAAATTAATATTTAAGTAAGGCTCCCATACAACACGTGATTTTTTGCCGTTTTTTGTGTAATGGTACGGAACCCTTCGTCTGTGAGTCCGACTCGCACTTGGCCGGTTTTTCTTTAATCAGCAGTTTCTTTAATCTCCCCTAAATGTAAGTTAATCGTACCTAAAATTAATTTAATGTTAGTACAGTCAACTACAATTTAAAAAGATGTATCCATTTTGGGACCTAATTCCAAAGCAATGAAAATATGGATACATCTTTTTGTAGTTGACTGTACCTATTACCCACTGTTTAAATTTGATTATATCATGTGTTGCCGACTGTACATGTGATTTAGTGGGCAGCTGTCGGCCTAAGCCTAGAGTCAGTTAGCTGTACCGGGGAATGTTTATAGCTCTCATGAATGTACCAATAAGATTGTTCTAGGCTAAAGGCTACAGGCCTAAAGGCCTACAGCACCAGTTTGACACGAGACCAGTTTAAAAAAACCGGACAAGTGCGAGTCGGACTCGCGCACGAAGGGTTCTGTACCATAACGCAAAAAACGGCAAAAAAATCACGTTTGTTGTATGGGCCCCAATTAAATATAAATTTTATTCTGTTTTTAGTATTTGTTGTTATAGCGGCAACAGAAATACATCATCTGTGAAAATTTCAACTGTGTAGCTATCACGGTTCGTGAGATACAGCCTGGTGACAGACAGACGGACAGACGGACAGCGGAGTCTTAGTAATAGGGTCCCGTTTTTAACCTTTGGGTACGGAACCCTAATAAGTGCATTCCCGTTGCCAGGGAAGTTTTGGGATTATACTGAGCAACTATTACTATGGGGCCAAACCAGAAATCGCGAAAAAAAAAATTGGCTGCTTAATACATTTTGGCTGGTCCATTTTCTACGGGAGGGTAAATTTGGCCAAATGGCCAAAAACGGAACCCTTATAGATTCGTCATGTCTGTCTGTTTGTCCATCCGTATGTCACAGCCACTTTTCTCTGAAACTATAACAACTATACTGTTGAAACTTGGTAAGTAGATGTATTCTGTTAAGATTTTCACACAAAAATAAAAAAAAATTTTTTGGGGGTACCCCATGCTTAGAACTAAAACCCAAATTTTTTTTCATCAAACCCATACGTGTGGGGTATCTATAATATCATTTTTTTCTAAACTGAATAGTTTGCGCGAGAGACACTTCCAAAGGGGTAAAATGTGTGTCCCCCCCCTGTAACTTCTAAACTAAGAGAATGATAAAACTGAAAAAAATATATGATGTACATTACCATGTAAACTTCCACCGAAAATTGGTTTGAACGAGATCTAGTAAGTAGTTTTTTTTAATACGTCATAAATCGTAAACCGCAATTTACCTTTCACTCACGTTTCACATAAAAAATACATTGTTACAATTATGTAATGTACGGAACCCTCGGTGCGCGAGTCCGACTCGCACTTGGCCGGTTTTCTCTCTCATCAGCCTCCGTATAACCACCACTTCTACGCTTTTTAACCGTTAGTCAAAGAACCCTTTGTAACCAGTACCTATTGAAGATTATATCAGTTTACTTCAAATCGAAGCCTTTTTATTTGAGTCGTCGAGACCTGCACGGCGGCTACATTATCTTTATTTTGTGATATAAAATGTTCGTTATTCTATTCTCTATTTTTCAAAAGTACGCTAAAAAGAAGTTTCAGTAACATGTATAAACAACCCACAAGTTGCTAAACTCACATAACCGGTAACGATCAATTAGCACAGACAGTTTACTCGCTAATTATCTATCCACTTGGATTCAGTTAGAATATCCGTTTGCAGAGAGATTAGCAGTAAAACTTTACTATTTAGGCTGTTAGACCCACTTGCACCATCCCAGTGTCAAATTGTACTGGTAACCATGGTGGCTCCAGGTTTAACCGGTTAACCCCGGGTTTTTTTCCTAACTGTTCTCCGTCGCTTCTCGACCTTACCTTTGTCTCTTCTGTAGATCATGTTGCAAGGTATGACCAATTCTCTGCGGACGCCTTTTCATATCATCATCTGCTCTTTTTGTCTTATAAAATCCGTCCCCCTAAGGCCAAACCTAAAATACTCTTTCAGCGCAATTTTAGTCGGATGTGTGTTGAAAAGCTTCGTGAGGATGCCTCGAAGTTCGACTGGAGTGGGGTGTTGGAGGCTGCTTCAGTAGATGAGAAGGTATCGCTCTTTAACTCTGCTCTAACTCATCTCTACGATGTTCACGCCCCTATACGCCCGGTAAAAATTAAGCACCTTCCTGCTCCCTGGCTTACTGAGGACATTAGGTTACTAATAGCAAAAAAGAATTTGGCTAAATCTAGATTCAGGGGATACCCTACAGACAAAAATAAGGCTAAGTACCATGCTTTACGGAATCGTTGCAGTACAATGTGCCGAGATGCTCAGAGGCGACACATTCACAATTCCGTAGAAAATGGGAACCCCGCCAAAGTTTGGAAGTTCTTAAAGTCACTTGGAGTTGGGAAGCAACCTCAAAACTCAATCAGTGATAGCGTTGACCTCGACCAGCTTAACCTGCATTTTTCTTCTTCTGCCACTTTTTCTGGGTCAGTTAAGTTGGACACCCTTAACTTTCTTTCAAATATCCCAACTCCTGACTATCCCCCTTTCTCTCTTGCTCAATTTACTGACAGTGACGTTAAGAAGAACGTAATAGCCATCTCGTCTAATGCCGTTGGAGTCGATAATCTGAGCCGAAACATGATCCTTCCCCTCATTGACCTCATAGCTCCTATTATCACCTGTATCCTCAATAGCTCCATTTCTTCTAATGTTTTCCCGTCGCTTTGGAAAGATGCCGACGTCATTCCTTTGCCTAAAAAATCCAGTCCTTCCGCCTTCTCAGACTACCGTCCTATTTCCATTCTTCCTTTCCTCTCTAAAGTTCTAGAGCGTCTAGTACATCAGCAACTTACTTCTTTTTTGAACAGACACGCGCTCATGAACCCATACCAATCCGGATTCCGTACAGGCCACAGCACAACTACTGCTCTTGTAAAAATTACTGACGATATCCGGGCCGGTATGGATAATCGTAAGATCACGGTATTATCGCTTCTGGATTTCAGTAATGCTTTCAACACGGTTGACTTCGACATCTTGTTAGGCATATTGCGTTCACTTAATGTATCTCCTGCGGTAGTTGACTGGTTTCACAGTTACTTAGTAGGGCGTCGGCAGCGTATAAAGGCGGATTCCTATCGATCTTCGTGGTGCAACACGCTTGCTGGTGTCCCACAGGGCGGCGTGTTGTCTCCTCTTCTTTTTTCTATCTTCATAAACTCTATCACTTCCAATATTTTGTCCTCCTACCACCTTTACGCTGACGACCTTCAAATCTACTCTCAGGGCTCTGTTACCGATCTATCACAGACTATCTGCGCCATGAACACTGACTTGGAGAGTATTTTAAATTGGAGTAAACGTTACGGTCTCAAGGTTAACCCTACTAAAACTCAGGTTATAGTCATAGGTAGCTCAAAGCTCACTGCCCGGATTGATTTAGGTTCTCTACCTGCCATTGTGTTTGACGGTATTCAGATTCCCTACTCTCTCCAGGTAAAGAATCTCGGTGTCATGATGGACCAGAGTCTCTCTTGGGTACCTCAGGTGAATGAGGTTAGCAGGAAAATGTTTGCTGCAACTGCATCACTCCGCAGACTCCGTAATTTCTTGCCTTACGCCACTAAGATTGCGCTAGCTCAATCCCTCTTATTGCCCATATTAGATTATGCCGACATTTGCTATCTGGACCTTACGGAGGACCAGCTGAATAAGCTCGAGCGCCTCCAGAATCTCGGTATAAGGTTTATATTTGGTCTGCGCAAATTTGACCATGTGTCACAGTTCCGTTCTCAGCTCAAGTGGCTTCCTATTCGTCTTCGCCGTGATTCTCATGTTCTCGCCCTTCTCTATGGCATTCTCTTTAACCCCGCTACACCACCTTATCTCAAAGAGCGTTTCAAGTATCTCTCTTCTATCAGATGTTCTCAGACTCATATTCTTGCTTCTCCCTCATCTACTTCTAAATTTTATAATAGCTCTTTTACCTTCCGGGCTGTTCGGCTGTGGAATGCTTTACCAGTAGAATTAAGATTAGCTAAATCTCTCCCCATATTCAAAAATCAGCTAAAACTATACTTTCTATCTCTGCCTTAAGTTGCCATTTTATATATTGTATATATGCTTGTATAAATATATATTATATATATATATATATTGTATTGTATATTTATTTGTGTGTTAGGTTTCGTTTTAATACTTATATGTATAAGTAGTAATTGTAGTATGTGTGTTTGTGTTTAATAGTCTCCATATTTAGCTCTTTGCACTACCTGTTGACTTTTGTATGAGTTCTACATTTCCTGCTACCCAAAGGTTGTCTGGAAGAGATCGCTTTTTAGCGATAAGACCGCCTGTTGTTACCTGGTTCTATTTTTTCTTTAAATATTTCTTTGTAGTTTTACATGTATGTAAAATGTATAATTTTGGTGCAATAAAGAATATTTACTTACTTACTTACTTACTTACTTAGTGGGATGGTGAAAGTGGGCCTTAGAGTTCGTTTTAAGACGGTTTCTGGTTTTGTTTTGGGAATTCTGTATCATAGAGGTATCTAAAGCCACGGGGCGGACACGCTAAACATCAAAAATCACTTGCGTTTCTATGTGTGAACGGCACGTCTGTACACGCGTCATACGTCATAGTGTGAGTAAGTTACAAACATAGCACCTACTGAGCGGCCGGCAAACGGCCGTCAATCTGGTGTCGCGGGGCGAGGTAATTCGAGTCGGGGCGGGGCGGCGCGTGGCCGTTCTGTATGATAATACAATTACTTATTCTGTGCTAAAGCTATGGTCAACAGTAGCTATTCTTTATTTCCAGTACCAGAATTTTCGTGGCATTTTTCAATTGTCATAGTGACTTACATTTATATCGACTAGACCTCAATTTTATCGATATATATATACGCAATTCAGAACGCCACGCTGCGCTATATAATAAATTTTTAAACAATTTTAAATGTACTATTATTTTAGTTTTTCCTAATCATGGATCCTTAGTAACAAAACTTTAGAAGTATAATCATTTAAGACCTCACCTAAACAATAGCTCGTATTTATTTTCCTAGTTAATTACGTAGTGTTTGCGAAACGAGCCAAGTTGTGGAATTCAGCTCGCGCACTGCACCCAAATTATAAAGATTCCACAACGCTTGGCAGTTCCGGGCCTGCTTGTAGCAATAGGGTTGACACTTGCATTATATCCTTTAAGTTGAAAACTTTCAATAATTCAGATTCAGATAAATATCATGAAATAAAACTATGAAAACGGATTATATCGCGTATATTGAATTTATAATACATCCCGACGTTTCGAACCCTTTACAGCATTCGTGGTCAACGGGTGACTGAGGAAAAACTACAAAGTGCAAAAATACCCACATACTAAAAATAATAGATAATTATATGGCCTATTATAGATTTAAGCTAGTTATTAATTTCGTTTACGTAGTACCACTGTATATATCTTGTATGTAAATAAAGTGTATGTATCAATAAAACATGCATGTTAGAATATTTGCATGAAAGTTGGAACTTAGGTAAAAAAAAAATATATATAATTAAATTAAATTTTTACTAATTAATTATATATTTAATACATTTATATTTTTAATGCCTTATGACATGTAAAATTACGCATGTGACCCGTTTTAGTATAATTATTTAATAATAAGGTAATCAATTTGTCGATCGGTGAGTCAATAAAATAAAATAAAATATATCGTTATAAGCCATTATCCATGTTTATTTTTACCTTCTATTCTTCATTCGGTTTTTAATATGTGCTAGAATAGTTACCTAATAGTGTATTTTGTTTTTATTAAACGAATATTGTAATTTTGGACATTTATCTAAAAAAAAAGACACAATAAACCCCATCAAAATAACATATAATGCATAGGCACACGTGAAGTGACACTACATTTATATAAGATTACATAAAATTTATAATATTACTTACTCAGGTATCTCCAGACCAATAAAATATTGTGAAGGTAAAATAAATAAATAAGTAAGAAGAGATCGCTCACAGCGATAAGACCGTCTGTTGCTACCTTTATTTACATTGTAAATCTGTTTTAAAAATTTTGTTTCTTTGTGGTGCAATAAAGAATATTTAATAAATAAATCTATTATTTACTGTACAAATCCCTATCAAATTATGTTTTTTTATAACATGTTTTGCCAAATTTTGTGGAGCCAAATATTTTATAATATATCTCTCTAAATAAATGGATTTGGGAATAAATGGAAAGATTTTAATATTTTTAACGGATCTGCAAGTACCTACTGACAGCCCTAAGACTTACCTCACACAGTGGACTGCGCACAGGTAAATACCATCTTAGCATAGTACAAACATATTCAATACTAGCTATGTATAGGTATAGCAAAGACGTATTACCTAATTAAGTAAATATTCTTTATTGAAAGAAAGAAAGAAAAGAAAGAAAAAGCATTTATTAGCACAACATAACAAGACTAAAACTAGAAATAATTAAACAGAATGAGGTTGCGCTAAATGGTCCTTACTCAGCTTGGTGTCACGGTGTGAGCCAACATGGCACACTCCGCGACGCTGATTTTCAGTAAGGCCCAGTAGATGGACTAGTAAACACAATGTAAAAAATAAATAAGGGAAAGCTTAAATACAAATAACAATCAAATTACTTAATTAAAATTAGCCTTTACCTAAGTCTTATGAATGTTCGTGTGTATGTATGTATGTAAGTGTCAGTGTGAGTGATTGAGTGTGCACGGTTGCCTAAGTGTTGCATTTTTGCTTAGCCAGTATGAATTTACGGAGGTGAATTTTAAAGGTGGACACGGTTTTATTGTGCATTATAGAGTTAATAAAAACACATAGAAAATGTAATTCAGTTAAAAACTAGGTCAAAATAGACGGTTTCATCGCTAAGGAGCGATTTCTTCCAGTTTTTATGATATGAGTTCATTTTTAGGGTTCCGTACCCAAAGGGTAAAAACGGGACCCCATTATAAGACTCCGCTGTCCGTCTGTCTGTCTGTCACCGGGCTGTATCTCATGAACGGTGATAGCTAGACAGTTGAAATTTTCACAGATGATGTATTTCTGTTGCCGCTGTAACAACAAATACTAAAAAGTACGGAACCCTCGGTGCGAGAGTCCGACTCGCACTTGGCCGGTGTTTTTTGGAATAGCTGTCACGCAAAATGTTTGTAGACGTTTCGAGATCAATAGCGAGCATTTTTTTAGTAACTATAACGGTAAAATAATTGACTTAATTCAGAATAGTAATTTAAATATAAATAAATAAATATATGGGTACGCATTTTACAACTACGGAAATAAATAAACATGCAGTTTTCACAACAGTAACAAGTCCCCGGTAAGCTCGGCCGAATTTCACCTTCCCATACAAACGGAGGTTCGTTCTCATTTTAAAACTACATGTTGGATTGAAATGAAACTTTGCACATGTCATTACATGAGGTATATCTAGGTCTGTTATTAGTTTATATAGCTCTAGTATACAAACAACACAGAGATAGTCCCTCACTTTGTTCTGTTTAAATCGGTGCAAAGTTAGCTTAGACAGACGGTTACGCGTTTAATCTCAATACAAAATATATTATCCTTTATACACTATTATTTACTGAATAGCTCACAACACTACTCACTTTGAGTTACTCTTACAGCGTAACAAGCAAAGACGAGTTATGAATAAAGACAGTCAATGTTACTTCCTTCAGAAGCGCTGGTGGCTAGGCCACTTATAAGAGCGTACTTTCAATCCGGTCCGAAGGTCGTGGGTTCAAACCCCGGCTTGTACCAATGAGTTTTTCGGAACTTATGTACGAAGTATCATTTGATATTTGCCAGTCGCTTTTCAGTGAAGGAAAACGGACTAATCCCAGTAAGGCCTAGTTTACCCTCTGGGTTGGAAGGTCAGATGGCAGTCGCTTTCTTAAAAACTAATGCCTTGCTCAATTTTTGGGATTAGTTTCCAAGCGGACTCCAGGCTCTCATGAGCCGTGGCAAGAAGCCGGGATAACGCAAGGAAGAATGTTACGTTCTTTACTCTTATTTTCAACTTAGTCCATGAGTCTTAAGTGACCATATGCGAAGTGCGTGGTAGTTGAAATACAAGTGATAAATTGATGTCACACGGTGTGGGATTTTTTTTTACTTTCATGGGACTACATCATAATGTTTGACAGCTGTCAACTACCTGTTAACTAATGTATCCTATACCCAACAGGGCGGCGCCACAGATACGCACAGCTTTTTTTTATAGGGAGCCTGCATACACTGTAGGAGGCAGCCAGGAGACATCAGATTTTTGTCGCGAGGCGTAAATGTGAAGTTTATGCTTCCAATGTAGCCCACAAGATAGCAGAACCTACTATGCACAAGAAAGCGTACGAGAACGATAGATAGCAGCACTTGCTTTGGCGTGAAGTGTCAATATACATGTTTATGTTTCCGATTCAGGCCACAAGATGACAGACCCTCCAACCCACACGCTACTCGTAATTTTACAGTTACTCACGTGAGTAACTCGCTCAACATCCTTTCTATACATTTTAGTGATTTTAGCATCAAATCTTAAATCGCCGTCTCGTAAATGTTTTTTTTTTATTTGCATTAATTATTTTTATAGGATTTTAAGAGGCCGTAGTCGATTTTGGAGCAAAAATTTTAAATTGATAGATTTAGTCGTTGAATTAACCGACGACTGGAACAAAGGGCTTCTTATCACCGTGCCCAAAAAGGGAGACCTCAGTGAATGTGGCAATTGGAGAGGCATCACTTTGCTCTCGATTCCTTCTAAGGTGCTCTGCAAGATCATCCTGGACAGGTTGTCGAGGGCCGTCGAACCTCTTCTTCGCAAAGAGCAGGCTGGATTCCGACCCAACCGATCGTGTACGGACCAGATCAACACCTTGCGCATAATACTCGAACAAGCATCAGAATGGCAGAGGGAAATGTACTTGACCTTTGTGGATTTCGAAAAAGCCTTCGACACGCTGCGATGGAGCTGTATCTGGGACCGGCTGCGTGAAATTGGAGTCCCCGAGAAGATCACGAACATGATTAAGGCCATCTACAGGAAGTATTCTTGTAGGGTGACTCACGACGGCCTCGTCTCGGAGGACATACCGGTCCATGCGGGTGTTCGTCAGGGGTGTCTCCTTTCACCTCTCCTATTCCTTGTCGTCCTCGATGGCATCATGAATAACACCACCAACAGCAAGCGCCGCGGCATAGAGTGGGGACTGTCCAACGTCTTGGAAGATTTGGACTATGCCGATGACCTATGCCTATTGAGCCACACGCGCGCCGACATGCAAGCCAAACTGGACGACCTACGGCGAGACGCTTTGGAGGTGGGACTAAAGATTAACATCCGGAAGACCCAGGAAATGAGGTGCGGAGCGACGAGCTCGTTGCCGTTGCTCATCGGCACAGAGGGAGTGGAGAAGGTCCACAAGTTTACGTACCTCGGTAGTGTAGTGTCGGAAACAGGAGGGACTGAAGAGGACATCGCTTCGAGAATCGCCAAGGGGAAAGCAACCTTCGCACAGCTCCGTCCGGTATGGCAATCGCGGAAACTGACTAGGAGAGTTAAGCTCAAGATATTCCGGTCCAACGTGAGAACCGTATTGCTGTACGGATGTGAGACGTGGAAGGTCACTAACAACATCTCGCGTCAGCTCCAAGTCTTCATCAACCGCTGTCTTCGCCGTATCCTCGGTGTATACTGGCCCGAGAGAATATCCAACGTAGATCTGTGGGAACGTTGCGGTGAGACTCCGATCGACCAGCAGATCAAACGCCGCAAGTGGAACTGGATCGGCCACACGCTCCGAAGGGACCCGGATCACATCCCGAGGCAAGCCCTAGACTGGAATCCCCAAGGAAAGCGGAAACGTGGTCGCCCTAAGCAATCCTGGCGGCGGACGATCATCGCAGAGGCGGCGACCATTGGCAAGACGTGGAGCGAAATGAAGCGCGAAGCTCAAGACCGAACGGGATGGCGGAGCACTGTGGATGCCCTCTGCCCCATCTAGGGGATATAGGACCATAAGTCAAGTAAGTCAAGTCGTTGAAATTATACACGTTTTGTTACGTAATATCTAAATAATACGCGTATTACGCGTTAAAATTGTTTAATAACAAACGAAACCGTCAACAACATCTATCCGAGAGTAGGCCAATGGTAGTGGTCGAGCCACGTTTTTTCCTTAGACTGTATCCATCTATTACGGAGTTATATCTGGTGGAGGGGCTTATCCTCACCTCACCGAACCTCAGCGAACTCGGCGCCGTCGACTGGACAGAAACGGCTTTGGACAGAGTAGCATGGCGGTCTTTGGTGTCGGAGGCCAAGATCCACTTCGGGTCGTTGCGCCACAGCAGTAAGTAATAATTAAGTAACCGTCACGTCTATATGACGAAAACAACTCGGAAAGGATAAACAGACTGTATTTATAACTCGTCTTTTCTTATACGTTATCTCGCTTAAAGCACTATTACTACTAACAGCCCTATTAAAAATACGCTCCGTGAAAAACGGTCCAAGTCGCTATTTTTGGTGCTATCAAGTTAAATAACTCTCGTCTAGGGTATAATTAAAAGCTAGGTTTAGCTTTAAGAGGATAGTGGAGCACCTCTTCTCCATACTAACGTAGTCCCCATTTTCCTTCCTGCATAATTATTGACGTTATGGAAAATATTTTTACACAATTTATTATTATTATTATTGCTGCCGCAAGTGTCAAAAATCCGGGCAGCAACATCGTTTTTAGGGTTCCGTACCCAAAGGGTAAAAACCGGACCCTATTACAATATTACTTATTCTGTGCTATTACTAAAAGACTCCGTTGTCCGTCTGTCTGTCTATCTGTCTGTCACCAGGATGTACCTCACCGTGACTGTCTAGACAGTTGAAATTTTCACAGAAGATGCTATAACTATACTCATATTCATACTCATACTCATACTCACATATTTATTGCATCCATGGTAAGTACACAGGTGTTACATAATATTTGCGAAGTGCGAGTCGGACTCGCGCACGAGGTTCCGTACCATTACGCAAAAAACGGCAAAAAAATCACGTTTGTTATATGAGAGCCCCACTTAAATATTTATTTTATTCTGTTTTAGTATTTGTTGTTAAATACTAAAAACAGAATACAAAACAAAACAAATACATCATCATCATCTGTGAAAATTTCAACTGTCTAGTTATCACGGTTCATGAGATACAGCCTGGTAACAGACGGACAGACAGACAGGCACACACAGGTAATAGGGTCCCGTTTTTACCCTTTGGGTACGGAACTAAAAAGCAAAAGTTAGAAGCAACGTAAGTGTGTAGACTGTTTTGCCTGGTAGACGTTCTTACTCACATCACATGTTGTACTTGCTTCTTTAGTCGTATCCGACCACCGATATGGGTGTTTGATCTGGGATCTGGTGTTGCAGGCGTCCATAGGCTACAGTGACTGCTTACCATCAGCCGTATGCTTGTTTGCCACCGACGTGGTATAAAAAAAACCGACCAAGTGCGAGTCGAACTCGCGCACCGAGGGTTCCGTACTTTTTAGTATTTGTTGTTATAGCGGGAACAGAAATACATCATATGTAAAAATTTCAACTGTCTAGCTATCACGGATCATGAGATACAGCCTGGTGACAGACAGACGGACAGCGGAGTCTTAGTAATACGGTCCCGTTTTTACCCTTTGGGTACGGAACCCTAGAAAATGGGATCGGACAATGTGAAAACGCTCTTAAATAGCAACTATCTGTCCACTGTCCTCTTAAGAAAAACTCGCGCTTTTGTATTGCTCAAAATTAATAGTTAGAAATAGTTTTAGCTTGTTTTAGAAACAGTTTCATTATTCGAGTATTACGTTGGATTTTGGGTGTTTAGAAGTTTTTGGAAGTTTAATGCATTTCATGTAAAATGTAAAGAGGGTTGTGTTATGATTAAAGTTAGGTTCTTTGTTAAATTGTTCATTTCTAGCCTTATAATTACACACCTTAGACAGATAATCAACTGTGTTTAATTTAAGTTAATCTTAACAACCCTGAAAATATTTTTGTGTACCTACAATAAAAAAAATTGTTTTTTTTTTTTTTTAATAATAAGGTAATTGACTACCATACAAATCAGTTTCTTTTTTCGAACTGTCAAAACGATTTTGCTACTATGGAATTTATATGAAACACTAACATGTGACGTCACAATCGAATTACCTACTCTTTATATATAAATTGTGTTTAAAAATAACTGCTGTCTACGTTTCTCTATTAATCTTCTGGTGCTTTATTTCATGCATGGTGTAATTTTTCCAAAAACAGTCAAATACCTTATTATCTATAGTTGTTTGTTCTAGCTTTTCTGTGAATGAAATCATCGTAAGGAAACCTGCATAGGTACATCTGCGAAGAAATTCAAAGGTGAAGTCCCCAACCGGCATTTGGCTGGCGTGGGGACTATAGCCCAAGCCCTCTCGTGCATGAGAAGAGGCCTGTGCCCAGCAGTGGGATGTATATAGGCTGAATTATTGTTATTTTATAGTATTAAAACTCTTCACGTCTTTCCTGTAGACATGCTAATTTTTACCATGCACCCTTACAGACAGGATATATTTTTTCAGTACTTGAGGTTCAAATAAAAAACACGTGATATATGTACTTTCGTTATTTTGTCCACAGAAGGGACCTTTCTAAAATTATTTTGACCCAACTGCCATTTTTCTGGCCAATTACCGTAGACTTCTGTAAAGTAAAGACTGATAAGAATAATAAAAACCGGCTAAGTGCGAGTCGGACTCGCGCACGAAGGGTTCCGTACCATTACGCAAAAAAACGGCAAACAAATCACGTTAGTTGTATGGGAGCCCCACTTAAATATTTATTTTATTCTATTTTTAACTATTTGTTGTTATAGCGGCAACAGAAATACATCATCTGTGAAAATTTCAACTGTCTAGCTATCACGGTTCATGAGATACAGCCTGGTGACAGACGGACGGACGGACGGACAGCGGAGTCTAGTACTTAACAGGGTCCCGTTTTTACCCTTTGGGTACGGATCCCTAAAAAGGTAATAAAGATGCAATTGTTACACAGAAAAAAAGGTTGACATGAACCAAGAAAAAAATTATTGAACGAAGAAAATTTGAAGGAAGACCGAAATAATCTTGAACTAAGAAAAAAGTTCTTGGCTCGAGAATTTTTTTCTTGGCACAAGAATTTATTTCTTAGACCAATAACTTTTTTTCGGTTCAAGATAATTTCGGTCTTCCTTTAAATTTTCTTGATTCAAGAATTTTTTTCTTGTTTCAAGTCAACTTTTTTGTCTGTGTACCGAAGTTACTTTAGGCATGCTAGACTTCAATTGGACATCAGAAACTGGTTGAAAGCAGGTTTTGACCAACCAAACTATTTAAATATAACAAACATTGTACATGATAAATAAAAGCTTATAAAAGCCGTATTTTTGTTTCCTAATGCGAAATGAGAATTGTATTGAAAATAAAAACCGGCCAAGTGCGAGTCGGACTCGCGCACGAAGGGTTCCGTACCATTACGGAAAAAAACAGCAATAAAATCACGTTTGTTGTATGGGAGCCCCATTTAAATATTTGTATTATTCTGTTTTTAGTATTTGTTGTTATAGCGGCAACAGAAATACATCATCTGTGAAAATTTCAACTGTCTAGCTATCACGGTTCATGAGATACAGCCTGGTGACAGACGGACAGACGGACAGACGGACAGCGGAGTCTTAGTAATAGGGTCCCGTTTTTAACCTTTGGGTACGGAACCCTAAAAAATGAATAAAGTATCATTTTAACACCCGACAAACCCTTAACGGATATATCATTTACTCTCTATTTGGATGATAGACTAAATCTTATCTTATTTTCTGTGAAAACGTGTGATAGTGAACAAAAACGACTGTCATGTGCTAGGAACAGGTAAATTACATTTCGTTACCAGAAATAAGATACATTGTGCTGATAATGTGGCTGGAATGGACGGGTTACACTGCTTACTTCACAATTTAAATTGTAACCACAACAATTTAAATAACAAATTGTAGATTTATATTTAAGATTTAGTTAATATTGTAAAATACAGTTGCTAAAATATTGTAATTTGCTATGTAATTTGCTATGTCCTAATCAGGGTCCATGAGATACTGTAACTTTATTTATAACAATTGTATATTGATGAATACCATGGTTGCAATAAAGTATAAAATAAAAAAATATTATTTTTTTTACTAGAGTTAGACCAAGAAAAAACTGCAGAGATTTTGTCAGAACGCGCGGTGCCAGTGTTATTTATACGTCATAATTTCATAGAAGTTTAACGTTTAAAATAACACCTGCACTGCGTGTGCTGTAATAAACGATATTATGATTATGATAGTGTATAAGGGAGAGGTAGAAACTGGAGTTGTAAGGGGCAGACCTCGGCGGACTTTCTCTGATCAGATCGGGGAAATCCTGAAGAAAGTCCAGGTCAAGAGCACCCTAAACCGGCGAGCGTGTATAAATGTTATGAAAGTGAAGGAAGCGAAAGAGGTATGTCAGGATCGTAGCAAGTGGAAATCCGTGGTCTCTGCCTACCCCTCCGGGAAATAGGCGTGATTATATGTATGTATGTATGTATGATTATGAAATCTCTGCAGACTTTTCTTGGTTTAACTCTAGATTAATTTCGTATTTAGCAGAAACGTCTACGAACGATGCTATTAGAAATAAATAAAAGTAATATTGTCTTCGGTTACCGCGATACTCATGAAATAAAACTATGGAATCGACAATTTAGGAGGGAATTAAATCTTCTCGGGTGTAGGGGGCGTAGCCTTATTGCGTATAAATTTACTTGAGAATAGTTGTAATATATAACTTTACTAGCCTAACCGATTTATTATGGTTCATTATTATTACGTGTGGTCTACGCACGCTGCGCCTTCCGGTACGTGGTTACCACTCGAGAACCTTTCCGCCCCAATGGTCATCGGTTCTACGTGCAATGTGCCCCGCCCACTGCCACTTAAGTTTTTTTTATTATTATTATAAACTGATTGGCGATTGGCCCTAGTCACACAGTTCAGATGGAAAGTGAAGACAGGGCCTAACATGGAGCTCACCGGTTCAGTAACAGCCTATTCACTCTTGTTTTAAAGAGACCGAGGTCATATTGATCAGGGAATACAGATGGCGGGAGCGCATTCCATTCCTTAGCCGTACGTACCAAAAAGGAGGAGGCAAAACGTTTCGTCCGAACGAATGGAATGTGGACCTCGAACGGGTGCATTCGCTCCCCGCGCCTGGATGTCCGATGATGAAAAGGGGAAGGTGGGATCAGGTCGTGTAGTTCCTGTGCGCACTCCCCGAAATGTATCCGATAGAACACCGATAGGCAAGCGACTCGACGGCGATGCTCAAGGCTCTGTATCCTTGACTTGACAGATGGGTCATCGCCAAAGAGTCTATGAGCCCGGCGCTCTATTGAGTCCAGGGCCGCCAGCTGATATTTGGCAGAACCGTCCCATAGGTGGGAGCAGTATTCCATGCACGAGCGTACCTGTGCTTGGTAAAGGGAGAGAAGCTGATTTTGCGATAGCAGTTGCATTATGTGGATAATATTATAAGTTTTGACTTGTAGTGCCCCTAACAGGCATTTCAGGTACCGATTAATTTTTAGTAATAGCGTATTTGACTGTATTTAAAATAAATTATTTTACACCATGCATGAAATAAAGTACCAGAAGATTAATAGAGAAACGTAGACAGCAGTTATTTTTAGATACAATTTCTATTTTAAAACCCGTATAAAACTATAAAGAGTAGGTAATTTGATTGTGACGTCACATGCAAGTGTTTCATATAAATTCCATATTAGCAAAATAGTTTTGACAGTTCGAAAAAAAAAACTGATTTGACTAGTAGTCAAATACCCTATTGATGTGATTTTTTGACGATAGATGGCAGTGTACGGCGCCGCAGTAGTTAGAGCCCCAAACGACGACACGGCTGACTCGTTAATATAATGTTTTCCATTTTCTTCGTGATGCAGAGTTATGTACGTGTAGAGCTGGCAACGATCGATTGTTGGGAAATATGTTGAAAAAAACCCAACGTATAATTTTAAAACTAACACGGAACTTAATTGCGTACAACCTTACGTAGTAATTAGTAAATGTAAGGGGCATAAACATCCCACCACACCATCGGATGTCGTGTGTTGTGTGTAGGCAAAGTGACAACCCTAGCGTACAAGTTAATAATCAAGATAATTTAATTTGTTCTTAGAATCAAGATCAAGTGCGGGTAGTTCGCAAAACTCGCGCGGCAAGATGTTGATACAATTCATCGCCAGTCTGCTTGTGACCACGAACGTAACGTCACGTTCGAAACGTCAGGCCATAAATAAACGTGTTAGTTTTAAAATTATGAGTGAAAATCGTGTTAGTTTAAATCAAACCCAACTTGACAGTGGAAAAATGCACGAAATTCAAATTGTCTACTTCTAGGGCCACACTAATAGCGTCTGTTTAACATCCGCGTCTAGGCAGTAGTAGTTAGTAGTAGGTAGTAGTTTTTTTTTTTAATTTGCTGCCTTTTTTTTAGGGCGGAACTCCGGAGGGCGCCGTGGTGGAATGTCATTGATCCCAGTGCCCTCACGAACGGGTGCGCCGGAGTGGGTTTAGTGGGTAGGGCCAAATTCTCCCCGGAAAAGAGTCCCACATACTGTGCGTAAATGCATTCCCACTCCGTCAAAAAAAAAGGGCCACCCCACACTAGCGTCTTTTAAACATCGGCGTCTAGTCAGCGCTATAGAAAATGGCGTCGTTGCGCAGTTGCGCCAACGTTGCGTCGAACAGCAGCTATAGAGTTGACTAGACGCCGACGATCGGAGACGCTAGTGTGGGGTGGCCCTAATATGGTTTTTGAAATAAATCTGGAGCTCTGCAATCATCATGCTGTGTGGGTAAGTATGGACTTGATGATCGCAGTTATTTGTGACATTTTCAACCAAAAGGTACCACATTGTCGCTTGTCAATAAGGTTGATTTTAAATTGAAGCTGTATGGAAATAGCGCCTTATTGACAACCGACAATAAGTACCCTTTTGATTGAAAATGGCACATTTACGTCATAGCGTGAAAATTGTAGCGTCTGAGGGCCTACCGCGAACCACGTTGGACGTGTTGCTTCCCTGTCACACTTACGAACTAATTAACAAGTGCGACAGAGAGGCAACACGTCGAACGTGGTTCTCGGTAGGCCCTCAGTTACTTTCTATTAAGTAAATGGTGTTAAGTAGCGCTTGTTTGTCCCATTCGACAGCGTTTATCATACACCTGCTGCCTACCAGGCCAATTCGAATTCGATCTGTTTCTGATTCGATCGGAAACAGATCGAATAACTAAAACTCGAATTGGCCTAAACATCTAATGACGAATGTTTAGACGTAATAGAAATAAAGATAACATTAAAAGCCACTTCTAACTTATTTCTAAGTCTACATCCCCAAATGTGCCCAATCAGTAATGTTGTTTGATTCCCGAAGCGCAGAGCGAAAACACGACGATTCCACGCCTTGTTCAGGCTGAAGATGTTTTTGGTCCATTTTTTATTGTTATTAGGTGGAAAACTAGGATCAAAATTGATGTCTTTTCTTAGTATGATTCCGTATATTGAGGTAAATATAATTAATGAAAGACTTCTTTGAATAGAAGTTTGTTCATGAATTCTTGCGCATAAGTTTCCACTTGTAAGTATTTACTTATTCGTACTTATTTTATTGTTGGCTACTAATATAAGTATGTACTACAAAAAAAATCATATCTATAAAATAATCATGTCCTTCTTTTTTGGTAGAGTCTGCATATGCAAATTTGGGTGACGCGCTTATTGCGCTACGAATATAATCGTGTCAGATATTTTTGCGGCCTTCGTTGTGTAACATATTATTGGAGGTGACTGTACCACAGGGCGGACACGCTATACATCCAAAATCACTTGCGTTTATATCTGTGAACGGCACGTCTGTACACGCGTCATGCGTCATAGTGTGAGTAAGTTGCTTAAAAATAGTACTGAGCGGCCGGCAAACGGCCGTCAATCTGCTGTCGCGGGGCGAGGTATTTCGAGTCGGGGCCGCGGCCTCGCGGGGCGGTGCGTGGCCGTTCTGTATGATAATACTATTACATATTCTGTGGCTGTACATAGTAAAGCATAGTGACTAAATTATTTTTAGGGTGTAGGTTTATTTCCAAATTTTGCCCTCTTCTAACGAAAAATCGAAAACAAAAAAATCTTACAAAATGTAACCTATTAAAAACTCAATTCACAACAAATAAAAACAAATAACAAGAAAATTGAACATAGCTTCCTACTTAGCAGTTAAATAGGTCATAAAATGCACGTAAATCAATCAATGCCTGTGATTGTGAGTTTCCGCAATAAACGTTATCAGCTCTCGGCCTATGTTTGAGCGATGGAGTGTGACGGTGGCACTGGGTATAGGCCAGGAGCTATGCAAAGAGAGTTCACTTCGCTATAGTATAAAACAAAGTCGCTTCCTGCTGTCTGGATGTCTGTCCCTATGTATGCTGCAACGGATTTTGATGCGGTTTTTTACAGATAGAGTGATTTAAGAGGAAGGTTTATATGTATAATACATCAGCATTGCACCCATGTGAAGCCGGGGCGGGTTGCTAGTATTATAATATATCTCCAACGTAAATGTATGTGACATTTTCAACCAAAAGGTACCACATTGTCGCTTGTCAATAAGGTTGATTTCAAATT
The DNA here is from genome assembly GCF_947568885.1 of Cydia strobilella. Taxonomy (NCBI): domain Eukaryota; kingdom Metazoa; phylum Arthropoda; class Insecta; order Lepidoptera; family Tortricidae; genus Cydia; species Cydia strobilella. The sequence goes on along the minus strand of NC_086063.1, from coordinate 1,874,624 downwards.
GAAGCTGTATGAAAATAGCGCCTTATTGACAACCGACAATAAGTACCCTTTTGATTGAAAATGGCACATATTATAGCACTTCTAGCTTTTTGCCACGGCAGTGCGCTTGAGAACAAAACCCAAAATTCGACTGAAGGACTGGAAGATTTTACCTGCCAATTCGAAGGTACAATGACTTTAGAATGCTATCAGAATGATGTCATTATTTTTATTGACTTATTATGAGCGATTAACTGCAGAAAGAAGGACGAAAACATCCAATACAACATTTAAGCGTCGATTGAGAAACTTTTTACTAGACAACCCATTATATTCAATAAGTGAATTTTTTGATATAACTGTATAATTTATAATCGCATACCATTTTTAACATTTTCTTTGTTAATTATTGTTATTATTTGACGATCCTTCTCAGGGGAAATAAGTACGAGCGAAATGCTCGATAACTAAATGACATTATGTAGATGTTAGCTCTTGGTCTATAAAAAGACCATAAACATAATATGAACCATTGTTTACATTATTGATAATAAATACATTATAAAGCTATGTTTTATATTTCTCATTGTTACCTTTAGTCTTTCTTTACAGTTTCAGTTAAGCAATTTGTTTAAACCACAATTTGTTGACATCGCCTTATGTTATGATATTTATTATTTATGATTGCAATATGAGGTTATATAATAAATACAGTGACTTTTTCAACGCCATATTTGTAATATGAGCTTGCTCTAAATTAATACAATGAACATCAAAGTTCATAACATAAATCATGTATTTTTGGGTCAACCTGTATGTATAGAAAATAATAGAATAGAATAGAAAAGTTTATTTGCCAGAGTATGTTACAATTAGGTCTTAAACAATATAAATAGTTTATTAAATCCGAATAATAATAGGTAGTAGGTACAGATGTCATTTCTAAACTAAACGATAAAGTAAAATTAAAGATATAAAATATTACCAAGATATCCAAAAGTCCCCATCACACTCGCAGCGTTGCCGCGCTGTATGGCGATGGAGACTTGTTGGACAAGCCAAGACCCAGATCAAGGATCGCTCCCCCTCTCTCTCAGCCGCCGACCCAGTTCTCTGAACAATTCGGACGCAATTAGGTCTTAAAACAGGTTTAGAATCAGTATTCAGTCTACATATATCTGGGTGATCTGGGTGTTGTAGAGCTGTGTATACTTATATAGACAGAAAAACAAAAAAGAAACGTTAACATTATAATTAGGCATCGTAAACTGCGAGCGAAATCCATTGAAATGACGTATAATTTTTGACTTTGACTTGACTTGACTAAGTAACAACCCTATTACTTCAATGGATTTCGCTCGCAGTTTACGATGCCTGATTATTAGTTATTTACGATACAAGTGCGGAAAAGAGGAAATTCGAAACGAGTGGCGATAAATTAAAACTCGACCGCAGGGAGTGTTTTAAATCGACACGAGTGGCGAATTACCTATTCGCACGTATATCGTACAACGTTTTACAGTACATATATTACCGTTAACTTTCGACATATGCACGAAAAGTGCTATTTGACGCACTAGTGCGAGAAAGTAGCACCATATGTACTGTAATAGTTATTTACGATACAAGTGCGGAAAAGAGGAAATTCGAAACGAGTGGCGATAAATTAAAACACGACCGCAGGGAGTGTTTTAAATCGACACGAGTTGCGAATTACCTATTCGCACGTGTATCGTACAACGTTTTACAGTACATATGGCCGTTAACTTTGGACATATGCACGAAAAGTGCTCTTTTACGCACTAGTGCGAGAAAGTAGCACCATATGTACTGTAAAATATATTAGGGTACACGGAAAGAACATGTCTAGTCACTTTAGTAACATTTTGAGTAATCGCGGTTTTAAAATTTGGAACCATGTCAAAATGTATGGTAATTCCGTGACCAGATCTTTTTTAACTAAAAAAAAGTTGTGTTACATATATTATACAGTAGTAGCAAAAGATATAACTAATAGTTCATTAGGAGCGACATTTTGAGATGAAAATCTCATTTTCCGAAAATAGTGACTAGACATGTTCTTTCCGTACCCTTCATATGGCGTTCAAAATGTCACTTGTACCTATAAGGGGGAGCGATCCCCGATCTGGGTCTTGGCTTGTCCAACAAGTCTCCATTGCCATACAGCGCGGCAACGCTGCGAGTGTGATGGGGACTTTTGGACCAGGCATGCCACGGAACGGGTCTTAGGTTAGTTGATAGTTTTAAATTTGGGTTTATAATAATTATTTATTTAACTTATTGTACCTATAATATATTTGATAATATACATATAAGGATCGTGACCCAATTCTCACCACATGATAAGCTATTCTGAATTGAATTGAATGTTCTTGATTTGTATGGATTCTCGAATATTCGATAACATTGGTTAGCATATAGCTGTATTCTATTCGATACGCTTGCAAATGAAATGTGTTTTTTGCTATAAAATTATAAAGTTCGAAAGTAATTCTTCTGTCAGATACATAGATATTGATGAAACTAACCGTTTTGTAAACGAAGAAAGACGTTAAAGAAAAAAATACATCAATATCGCACGCGGATTGATCGGAGGTAGTTACGCGAATAGTTTGTATTTAGGTATTCTACCTTTTATTAGGAATTAATCAAAAATTCTCCTTCTTTATATCTATAAAATTCACTTGACAATGCTTGTTGTATTTTAATAATATGCTCCTGCTGAGTGACCTCATTATTTTTAAGTTTCACGTTATGTTCAAGCTTCTAAATTAGGAGTGCGCTTTTTCCCACGGAAGAGCTTGCGAGTACTTTTTTAAATAAAAAAGTATACTATAATACTAACTAATCTACACTCAAGATAAATAGTAATTACCTGTTTATTTTTCTCTTAAGAGTATAAAAGAATAAACAAGTATCTGACCTTATAATTAGTCCATGTTCATTACAACCTCTAATTTACTATCTTTTAATCACTAATACTATCAGAGTGGTATAAAACTAGTAATTATAACATCTGGGGTCAGTTTCCCAGTCTGGGAAATGATGACCCCTCTATTGTGGGTATTGGACCCTCGTGGATAGTGGAAGATATAATATTTAGAGCTATATGCCGTTATTGGGTTGTCAAATTCAAATTGTGATAAATTATTTCAGAACAAAAATTCCATATAAAATTAAATAAGTAACTAAAATAAAAATAAAAATCTAGATAATTAATTAAAAATTTGTTTATTTATTTGTTTATTATTATCATATCAGCACTTACAGATAAACCTTGCGTGCTAATAGTGTTGTTAGTAATTATTTCATGTGATTATACACTAATATAATTCTACATATTCATCTTTCTGTTATAAAAATGTATAATTATAATTAAATGCAATGTAAACCAGTCTGAGTAATTCATATTAAAATAATTGGACCAAAAATAATAATGTACCTCATATATATATATATATATATATGTTCTATTTATAAAATAATTATGTGAAATAATGTGTTGACGTGTAAAATACTTCTATTTTATCAATAAATGTTTGATTGATAGATTAAAAAAATGAATTTATCGTAGGTTCTAACCTATTACAGACCCGAATCTGTTTCAGAGAACTAATTTTTTTTACAATAAATTTCAAAACGCACTCTTCTCTCAAGACGAATAAAGACATGTTTCGATCATTTTTTGAGGATCTTTGACTGAAGCTTCTTGATCGAGCGCGCGAGGTGGTCTGGATTTTAATGTACCTTTTAAGTATAGGAATATCTATTTAAAGTGTACTTACTCCCAAATTGGATTACAGATTTTGGATTTTTTTGTTACGGTAAAAAAGTGTCCCTAAAATTTCATTAACTAGTATTTATACTTCTTTTTGATGTCCGTTTTGTTACGGTCATAGGTTGTATTGAAAACGTAACCAAATGGACCAAAAAATTTAAGAATTTTTTATTCTTAGTAAAAATGGAAAAAGCTCGTGATTCTGAGTAGAATTAATATAAAATTTCCTAATTCTAACACAAAAGTAAGAAATACAAATTTAAATAGAAATGCCCAGTCTATATTCTATAGTCTAAATTTCATTCGATCGCGTGACGTGACGTACGTGTGTGCATTTTTAGGGACAAAATGACAATTTTTTATGTGATTTAGAGTTTCCAAAACGTCCCGCTTGGCGCGCTGTTCAAAATCCCATACAAAATGAAACACGCGGATGCGTACCTACGTCCGCCCGTCACGCTATCGAATGAACTTTACACTAGGGGTTCTGATTTGAAAAATGAAAAATGATTTATTCAGTAACAAGCGTGTTTAACAAAATACAGGTTGGTGTCCCTTTTTAAGTATATAAATACTTGTGTTAAGGAACACCGCTCTTCCTTAGTGATTACCTAAAAGCTAAAAGCAAAACTATGATACTATAAGTTCACTATATTATATCGCATAGCATTCGCTGTAGGTGTACTGTACACAAGCTTTACAAAGATCCATTGTGATCCAACTTTCGTCCGTCATGGGAACTATCCAGAAATGCATTTCCTTTGCTAAGAACAATATACTCTTTATATTCGTATACCAACTACCGATTATTATTTATTATTGTTTGTATGGGATCGTTTTAATAGCTTCGGGCTATGAGATCATTTATTACCTAGTTTTAATTACGAGTGAAAACTAGTACAGTTTTCGTACCTTGTCGCAGTGACAATCAATATGAATGTTGATAGGGACCTCATACTATTGTCACTGTGACGAGGTACGAAATGGTACTGATATCAAATTCCTTGACCGCACAAAGGTGAAAGTATAATTGTTTTGATTCTGAAGGTTTGCAAACGAAAAAAAGTATAGGTAGTATTTAGGTCACAGTAAATATTATAATTGAATTGTAAAATAAGGTTTAATTACCTACTGGCCAGCACCTAATGTAATTTCAAAATTAGTAAAACCGTTATTTTTTGCGTTCCTCTAAGTTTGTACTATGATGATCAAAAAAAATGTTTGAAAGCTTGTTTGAATGTTTGAAAAACCAGTTGTTTTTCGTGAACTTAAAGTTGCTCGTTATGATCTACAGATTTACCAGCTATAGTTAACGCTATATCTACTGAGCTCGTTCACTTACCTGTACTAACAATGGCATTCTGTTAAACAAAAGCCATTATTTCTTTTGTGCCTGAGGCTCACACACAATGGCCACGTGCTCAGGCACAAAGGCCACGCGCTCACACATAAGAAATAATGGCTTTAGTTTAACATAATGCCATTGTTAGTACAGGTAAGTGAACGAGCTCAGTAGAGATAGCGTTAACTTATACACTACGCGTTGAAAACAATCTAATTACCTAATTATAAACTTGTATGTATAGAATCGTATAATTCCACTGCATGTCTTAGACAATAACCACAATAACCATAATTTAATTACAGACACTATTCGCACAATACAAGCAATATAATTTAACTACGCCCCAAACTTAGGTCAAACACAAACTTCAGAAAGCTAACTTTGCCGCTATCAAAACGTTATGCTTAAGCCATTGCAAACTTAAGTGTTGATAACAGCTGAAAACTTAAGTATGCAAAAACGTTGAAATTATCCCTTTAACTCTAAGTTTTCATCATATAACCTTTCCATTCGAAATTATACTCTAATCCTTCAGACTTATAATAAGTATTTGCGTGTACACATTTTAAAGCACGCTTGCGTTGCTTTGGTAAGCTTAATATTGTACCTTCTCCTAAAGGCATAAAGTTGATTTTTGCTTGATTTTTAGTTTATTTTTGCATACTTTTCCAAAGTGTCAAAGTCAAATCAACATTTCAAGTTATCTGCAATATTGCTACTGTATTTTTGGGGGCACTTTTAAATTTCTTATAGTTTTCACTCCGAAGTTTTGGAAAGCTTGTCGTTAGTTTGGCAATATAAGTTGACATTTTACTGTTTATCCGTATCGCTAGAAAATTGAATACGAGAAAGACTTTGTCTTTGGTTTTGGTAAATGTCTGTATTTCTTTCAAGCTGTTTTTATTTCTTAGAATTTTATGCCATGGTGTGCTTTCATTCTGCAACCGATTACGGTAGAGGTAAAGTTTCTACGCTGAGGGGTGAATATGTGGGTTATACCAAAGATAGATATAACTCCGTAATAGATGGATACAGTCTAAGGAAAAAACGGGCCTCGAAAATTACGAAAATTTGATTCTCGATCAGATGGCGCCACTACCTTTGGCCTACTCTCGTATATAGGGCGTTGACGGTTTCGTTTGTAATTTAACAATTTTAACGCATATCAGTGAAAGGACATGGGTCAAATCATACAAAAATAGTTAATAGATTAAATGCAAATAAAAAAAAACATTTATCCGTATATAAATAAATTCATTATTATTTACAACGACGGGACTTAATCGCGTAAAATAAGTTTTAAATTTACCTCCGACGTCTACCTCCGGAGTCTTCTCCGAGACCACGGGGACAACGCCGTCCTCGAAAGTAAATTATAAATAAAATAAATTAAAAACTTAAGGTAAATTAACTTACTTATTAAGGTAAATTTAAAACTTATTTTACGCGATTAAGTCCCGTCGTTGTAAATAATAATGAGTAAAAATCGTGAAAGTTTAAATCAGTGTTTTATAAATAGATTTTTTGATATTTTTAACTTTAATTTTAATCGTGTGCCGATAGATAGCAGTGAATTTACTGTGGCTTCAAAATTTACTATGACAGTACCGCTTTATCTTATTATATCCTCTTTGGTTATACTGAACAATTTTTACTATGGCGCCAAACCCGAAATCGCGACAAAAATCTCAGCTGTTCAATAGAAAACAGTGACATGTGATTAACCAAAATGTATGAGACGGCGGATTTTATTTTGCGATTTCGGGGTTGGCCCCATAGTAAAAGTTGTTCAGTATGATCTACATAATATATCCACCCGTCAGCGAATGGTCAAACATAACAATTCCACCCTGAATAATGTAGGCACGCAAAAAGCCCTTACCAAAACATTTCATGTACAATTTGTAATTTTTTCTCTAGTAAAACTGAAATCTGGAGTAAATCTTAAGAAGCTCTCGACATAGATTGATGTACTTGGAGTTAATTAAAGTAAAAACAGGTCGGACAGAATCTTCTCGGCTGAAATTCTGTTTTACGTAAGGAAAAGTACAACAATATATAATTGTAGGTAAATAGGTAGGAGATAAAATTATGAAAACGGATTATATCGCGTATATTGAATTTATACTACATCCCGACGTTTCGAACCCTTCACAGCGTTCGTGGTCACCTGGACTGAGGAAAAGCTACAAAGTGCAAAAATACCTACATACAAAAATAATGAACCATCATAAACTATGAACTTTAAGGCTGGTTGTACATAATCCGTTCATATAATTATTCCGTTTTCATAGTTTTATTTCATGAGTAACTATCGCGGTAACCGAAGACTTATGTAGGTACAGAGGTTTAATCTAGCCTTAACTAACAGAGTGCAATAAACTTTTTCGAGTGGCAAATGTAACTAATGCGTACATATCATCACATGAGATAATTGTGACGTATCGCCATAGAATATGTAATAGTATTATCATACAGAACGGCCACGCACCGCCCCGCCCCGAATTACCTCGCCCCGCGACAGCAGATTGACGGCCGTTTGCCGGCCGCTCAGTACTATTTTTAAGCAACTTACTCACACTATGACGCATGACGCGTGTACAGACGTGCCGTTCACACATAGAAACGCAAGTGATTTTTGATGTATAGCGTGTCCGCCCTGTGGTGTACTAGGCTGGCGCGATGACTCAAAATGAGTCTTGGCCTCCAATACAAGAGCACTCCACTTTGCTCGGTCTAGAGGTACTTATACCTATCACGCCAGCTTTTGCCGACGCTGAGCTCATGGAGATCTGCCTCCACTATCCGCCCAACGATATTTAGGATGACCAACAGGACGGCGTCCAGTTGGTCGATCCAAGTAGGCTATTCTGGCTGCCCAGCTTTTGTCGTAGCGCCAGTAAATGCGACATTTTGAATAAAAACAAAGGACCTAATGATAAATGGCATTCTGATTTATTTTAAAAGGAAAAATAAGTCGTTAATGTCAGAAAGAAATGGTTAGAGAATAAGAATAAATAATAAAGATCATTTATTTTCAGCTAAAGGTTACAGACATACCAGGGGTCTCCGCTCTAGGCAATGCCTGTATCGCGGGTAACCAATTCCAATTTAGATATCAGAGCTGTTACAAATTAAGCCTTGGTATGGCCATGTTATGAGACGCGAAGATGACCACATCACCAAAAGAGTACTTGCCATAGAAGAGGGTAAACAAGGCCTGGGACGACGACCAGCAACCTGGACACAAACCATTCAAAACGACCTGAAAGCTATAAATGCAGTACCGGAGACAACCCACAACCGTGTGATGTGACGCAAAAATACTAGGAGGGCTGACCCCAAGTAAAATGGGATAAAAAGCCAGCACCAAGAAGAAGAAGATTTAGTAAGAAACTACTTACGGCCAGACAAAAAATGAGATGGGAAGACGAGTTCAGGCAGGTGGCTGGAGCCTTCTGGAGAAGACAGGCTCTGGACAGGGACTCGTGGAGGAATATGGGAGAGGCCTATGCCAGGGGCAACCAGACAAGACGTCTGCGGAGAAAGGCTAGCAGTAAGCAGTAAGTAAGTACGGCCAGTACTATCTAAATTATTTCTAACTAACTACCCTTAGAATATGTGGTCGTACAGAAATAGGTACACGTTGTACAGTAAAGGTAAGACAGAGCCTTGAGGCTACCCATCTAAAGTTCCAGGTTTCAGAGTTGGTAACGCGTTTGAAAAGCTTGAGGCGTGTTTAGGAACTTACATTGTGAAACATATGTGAGTTTTGAATTTCGACCGCTCGAAAATCTGTGGGAAACGGCGAATTGATATTTTTATACGAGCAATAGAAATTAGGCATCTAGGTTTAGACCGTTCGTTTATAATTCTATTATTAGAATTTAAATGCCTACTTAGTTGTCGAGATATATTGAAAGGAGACACGAAATCGAGCGCTCGGAATTCAATAATCGGCCATCATCAGTCTTTGAAACTTGAGTAGCTCTTTTTTAGATTATAAATAATAAAAGTAGGTTTCCAAAAAAAAAACTAAAGTAAACCAGACATTGCTTCCGTAAACTACTATTTTTCTGGGAAACCTGTTATACTAATACTCAAAAACTTTGAAGCAAAGACTTTTCGTAAATACAATACTGAAAAAAGTTAGGCAAAACACAAACCTCTTTAGAATAAGAACAGCGTATTAAAATAAGAGCGAAATGGTGTTAAAGACCTTTTGGATGGAGGTGAGGAATGGGAAAAATCGGATTCTTGCAAAAGTTGAGTTAACCGGGAAATACCTGGTTGGGTATTTACGCGTGAAACGGGAACAGGGAGTGACTTTGACAGGGATGTAGAGTGCTGGAAGGGGTAGTGAATTCAAAAGTGTTTCATGAAAATACCTACATAATTATCTTCATTTAACTCATGGCGTTGTCACATCATCATTAGTTAAGACATTAAGCCGCAGAATAAGTAATAGTATATGATCATACAGAACGGCCACGCACCGCCCCGCCCCGACTCGAATGCCCTCGCCCCGTGACAGCAGATTGACGGCCGTTTCCCGGCCGCTCAGTACTATTTTTAAGCAACTTACTCACACTATGACGCATGACGCGTGTACAGACGTGCCGTTCACACATAGAAACGCAAGTGATTTTTGATGTATAGCGTGTCTGCCCTGTGATTAAGCTTAGAGTGCTTACTAAAGCCTGACCAGGAATATATAATCACGCGCCATGTTGCGGAATTTCATTTTAACTAAATTTTTCATACTAAACTGAACTGTCACCACATACATGAGAATAACAGCGCCCTCTTGACAATTATCATATATTTCTGGTCAGGCTTTACATTCAACTGGTTATTAGCCCGAAAGCATGACATAATGAAGGCATGACGAAGGGGACTGAGGGAGAAGCGGGCGGGGGCGTGAATCCCAAATTTTACAACGGGCGCCCTAAACACGCTCCCTCTCAAACCCCTTAGTCGTCATGCCTTCATTACGTCAAGCTTTCGGGCTTGTATGGAGTGAGCACTCTATGTTTACTTATTCCTCTATAGTTGAGGTGACATTTCGTTGGATGTAGCTGAATTACTGTTGCGACATTACTGCTGCGTCGTTGCTGCCGCTGCTGTGTCTGTCAATTACCAAACTCATAGCCGATTTTTTTGCGTAAGTTGTAACAAAATGTTTTGTTACTGTTATGCAAACATTTCCTACAGTGTTGGCAGCAATACTGTGCTGCAGTAATATCGTAATTGGAATGTAATGTAACTTAAGCCGACGAACAGTTTTCTAATCTAAATTATTAAATCTAGGAAAGAATAATGCCATCTTCAGCAACGCTAAATCTGCGTGTAAAAGAGCGTTCCAATTTAAGAAAACTTTTGAATACCGCGAACTTACATGCTGCTTTAATTACTTCAGCGTTTAAAAGATTTATGTACATTTACATACACCGGCGTTCCTTTAGCTTAGTCGTTAATTGAGTCGCAAACCATTGGGCGTTGGGGCAAAAAGGTTCTTGACCAAGTACTAGAGGACCCTGGTTTTAGTGCCTGGTCTAAGTTGGAAGATTCCCTTTTAACATATGAATAGAATAGAATAGAATAGAATACTTTTTATTCGTAAACACACAGACAATAGACATACATTAAAAGAACATGAAAATAAAGTGTCACGAAATGGCCCCATCTCAGCATGCTGCTGGCGACTTCCAGCGCTGATCTTCCGAAGAGACCATCAGGTGAGAATCACGGAAGGTAACAGACAAAAAGAAAGAAACATAAAAGAAAGAGACATAAAATATGGCGAAAAATAAAATTACACATCGTTTACACAAACTAATACAAAAAGAGATACAATATGACGACATAAGAACATAACATTAAGTGACGTGGACGGCCCGGGTGACAAAAGAGTTGGCTGCGACTAGAACGGTCACTGGTCTTTGCCTATGTAAAGATCTAAGTTAGTTTGTACCTAATGTGCTAGCGTGCATGGAAAAAGAGGAAACAACAAAACATATTCTCCTATACTGTAAACAGGTAGAAGTATACCTACATGTATTGGCGAGAGCAAGACGAACGGGCGAATGAGAACAAAATTACATTATTTTGATATCAGGTGTTTTTGAATCCTATCCTATCCTCCAAGAATTACTTACTTCCTTACCTTCTTGATGGATTTATTTGGTTTGTAGAGAAGGCCTATGGCATTAAGTCCACTATTTATACTTTCTTGTATTGTGCAATAAACGTTAAATAAATCAATATAGCATCAAACTTCGATACTTTGTTCGTATCAAGAGGAATTGCAATATTTGCAATATACCATAAGAATGCGAGCATCTTCAGCACGATTTTCATTTCGCTCTATAGTTTAATAATTTCTTCTTTCACTTGTAGCTTCCTTATTTTCGTACCTACTATTATAGGTACCTAATATACAGTGTGGAAAGAATGAATGGGCCGTGGAGGGAAAGTGCCGTTTTTAAAAACGTTACCTTACAATATCGAAATTCGAAAGCTATCAAATTACTATTTAAGTTAAGATTGTTTTTTCTTCTTTTTTAGGGTTCCGTACCCAGAGGGTAAAAACGGGAGTCCGTCTGTCTGTCTGTCACCAGGCTGTATCTCATGAACCGTGATAGCTAGACAGTTGAAATTTTCACAGATAATGTATTTCTCTTGCTGCTATAACAACAAATACTAAAAAGTACGGAACCCTCGGTGCGCGAGTCCGACTCGCACTTGGCCGGTTTTTATTTGTTTTTAGTATCACATAATAAATAACCGAGTAAAGTTTGATTAAAAGTCCGAGTTAGAGGTTACTTTGGGAATTAATTGTATCGATCGAAGTGTCATAATTCGTGTATCGGAAGCTATGTTATTTTAGATAATATAGTCAAGAACTACATATTTTTTTTTCACGTCTACGAATATCAACGCCTCTTATTAAAACATGATCATATAAGGAGATTTTTCGCCTTCTGGCTCAGGGAACGGCCTTATTTTAAAGGAAACATTCTTTTATTTAAAAAAAGAAACAAACTACTACAGTAGTACAGTACTACAGTACCCCTAGTGTTTATTCGGTAGTGACCAGCGTTCGCGTTTGCGTTATGTCAATTTTTGTGTGGAATTTTGAACAGCGCGCCAAGCGGGACGTTTTGGAAACTCAAAATCCCATACAAAATGACACTTAACGCAACGTACGTCACGTCACGCTATCGAATGAAATCACTAACGGTACAGTGCTCAGAGGGCCAACTGCGAAGCACGTTGGACGTGTTGCCTCTCTGTCGCACTTGTAAATCCGTATGTAAGTGTGACAGGGAGGCAACACGTCGAACGTGGTTCGCGGTAGGCCCTCAGTTGGGGACGTAACTTCACAGAATCTCGATCTCGAAGACCCGCGCGAAATCGTTTTCATACAAACGTAGCCCTCATTTTCCTCTCTGGATATTTATATTATTAAATATATTTTGACACAATTTGTGCCACTACGTTTGATTTATTTCGAATTTTTAATTATTATAAGTTAGGACCAACTAAAAATTTGTATGAAATCTGTTCGCTCCTAATTTTTACCATAATAAAAAACCTAAATAAATCAAACGTAGGTGGCATAGCTATGGTTAATATACATCAAATTATGCTAAAATACTTTCTATAATGTCAATATCCAGAGAGGAAATTGGGGACTACATTTGTATGGAGAAACGGCCCTCCCCTTTTCTCTTAACTAAACCATAGAGTAACTTATACTAGAGCGGTACTGTCATAGTAAATTTTGTAACCCCAGTAAATTCACTGCCATCTGTCGACACACTTTAAAATTAAAAATGAAGATTTATAAAAATACAATAGAATGTATTTAAATATAGATAAATGATTTTTTTTATTTGCATTAATTATTTTTATGATTTTGACCCATGTTCTTTCACTGATATGCGTTAACATTGTTACATAACAAACGAAACCGTCAACGCCATCTATACGACTGTAGGCCAAAACTAGTAGCGCCCTCTGAACGAGAATCAAATTTTCTTGATTTTCGAGGCACGTTTTTTCCTTAGACTGTATCCATCTATTACGGAGTTATATCTATCTTTGACTAAACTGTGCATTAGAGCGGGTCGGGCTCCGTATGAAAATGCAAACACAAAGACGAAGGAATTGGTACTTTTCAACTTACTCCACCTGCGAGGTTGGGGTGACACTGAGAGATTCATAATAATGAATAAATGAATGAATGAAATGATTCATTTTCAGGCAACTATTGGCCTATACTCATAGACCTTAAAACTAGCATACATAATATTATGAAATATTTCTGCGTATATATTTATTTCTATGTATGTATTTATTTTGATATGTATTATATGTGTATTTCATTTCATTTCATTTATTTATTGCAGAACAATGTAACCAACATTAAGGTGTTATCATGTATTAGATTAGATTAGATTAGATGATTTATTTCATGAAAGACAATTTACATAATAAGTTTGCATTAATGTCAAAAATATAAGAATTTCTATCATGATCGTCAAAATAAAAATAAAAATAAAAATGAAAATAATAACAATACTAATGAAAATAAAATTATAGCTCCAATAAGGATTGTCAACACAATTACAATAAGAGTAAGTAGATAAATACTTACAAATCCAAAATATAAGTAAATTTACAATGTCAAAACTTACACTAAAACAATAAAAACACAACACACAAGAACAATAAAAGTAGAAACAATAAATAAAAAGTCAATTTAGAAATAGAAATAGAAATAGAAATAATTTTATTTGCAGAAAAAGGGTACAATAATTGTCTTAGGTTAAATGTACATTACATACAATCGTTTCACCTTCTTCAGCTGTTTAAACAGCATGCAAATTTACACATCGTTAATAATGAATTAAACCATGCAAATAAAAAACTATAAGGTACAGGAATTTTTCAAGCGTACATTATTTTAATTTAAATTTAAAGATAATACATTAGGCTAAAAATATAAAGAACGAACAACAGTACATTAAACATTATTTACAATTAGTGAAATCATCATTTTACTCTTTATAGGCAATATAATCACTAATGTTGTAGAAGCAGTGATCAAGAAGCCATTTCCTTAGAGTTGTGTTAAACTTATTGCCTTCAAGTGATTTTATTTGAACAGGTAAATTATTATAGATTTTTATACTCATGTTATAAGCATTTTTTCTGTATATATCTGTCATACATCGTGGCTGATGTAAGATATCTTTGTATTGTGTTCTTGGGTTAAGTGAACACATGTCTGTACGCTTTTGGAAATATTTTGGGTATTTCTTTGAAAAATTACAGATTTTCAGTATATACATACAAGCTAGAGGTAATATGTTCATCTGTTTAAAAAGTGGTTTGCAACTAGTCCGTATATGAGCATTTGCTATAGCACGCACGCATTTCTTTTGGAGTTTGAATACCCTTTCGACATCAACAGAGTTACCCCATAGAATAAGGCCGTAATTAAGTATGGATGAGACGTAGCCATGATAAGCAGTGAGAGCTGCTTCACAAGAAACAGAAAGTCGTAATTTTCGTAGTGCAAAAATGAAACGGTCAAGTTTTGAGCATACGGAGTTAATTTGTTCCTTCCAATTTAAAAATGAGTCGATATTTAAACCTAAGAATTTTATGTTACCTGTTTTAAGTAATGCAAAGTCGTTAATATTAATATTGAGTTGAGGAGGTATTGATCCATACGAGTGAAATTGCATATAGTGTGTTTTGCTGAGGTTAATCAAGAGATTATTATTTGTTATCCATCTATTTATGTCTGTTAAAGCATTATTAATATCTGATTCATAGGTATTTTGATCATGACCACTAACTATGATAGTTGTGTCATCAGCGAAAAGTATGGATTTAGGTTTGGTCGAAGCAGGAAGATCATTAATAAAAATTAAAAATAGAAGAGGGCCTAAATTACTGCCTTGAGGTACTCCAGAAACTGTCGTACGAAAAGGTGACCTGTAGACTATTTTATGAATTTGGTTTTCAGTTTCAACAAATTTACTGATTTGGGTACACTGCTTTCTATTGGTTAAGTAAGATTTAATCCAATCATTTGCCTGGCCCCTAATTCCATAAGCATCTAATTTATTGAGAAGCTTTGCATGATCGACTAAGTCAAAAGCTTTTGTCATGTCAAGGAAAATTGACATGACAGGAGACTTATTATTAATCTTTTCGGTCACGTATTTAATAAATTCAAAACACGCCAACTCTGTGTTTAATCTTTTACGAAATCCAAATTGGTCAGGGTGTAAAATATTATGCTTTGTTAAGAAGTTATCTAACCTATCGTAAAAAGCTTTTTCTATTATTTTTGATAATATTGGAACAATAGTTATCGGTCTATAATTATTTGGATCATCACGTTCTCCTTTTTTGAATATTGGTTTAATAATCGAAATTTTAAGTTGTTCTGGGAAAAAACCTTGACTGAAGGATAAATTTATTATATGGGCAAGTGGTCTGCTTAAAAACAATCCAGTTAATTTTACTATTTCAGTGGAAATATCATCTATCCCAGAAGTTTTACTATTACTTAACGACATGATAAGTTTGTGAATTTCTTTGCTATCTGTTGGCATTAAGAACATCGTATATGGACTATTTTCAATGTTTATTTTTGTATTATTGTTGTTTGTTACCTTATTAACATTACCTATTTCTATAAAATGGTTATTAAGGATATTACAGATATCTGGAGGATTATTATACATATTATCATCGATTTTTAAATGACTTATATTTGTTGTCTTATCTATATCTGATACCTGTGAGGATATGATATTCCAGGTTGCTTTGCATTTGTTCTTATTTGTAGATATATATTTATTATTGCAAATTTGTTGTGATTTTTGTATACATTTTCTTAATATCTCACCATAACTTTTAAGGGGTAATTTATTAGAGTTAGCGTTATCAGCATTATTTCTGCTTTGAAAAAGCATTTGTCGTTTTACTTGACAAGACTTGCGGATACCTTTAGATAACCACTTAACTCCTTTTAGTCCACTGTTAATTTTGACTCTAATGATGGGAAAACACAGATCATAAAAAAGTCTTAATAAATCATAGAGGATATTAAAAGCTTCCTGGGCGTTGTTCGAGTTTATAACGTCACAGAAGGAGAGAGCTCTCATACTATCATGAAACTTACGAATATTATCCTTGCTATAGTCTCGTTTAAGTTCAAACCAGGTCGAACACGTCTTGATTTTATTAATGTTTAAAGTTATTGATTGTGCTCGATCATGATCAGATAATTCAAGTTGGTGAGTGTCAGATTTAACATTGCGCATATTACTCGCAATTTGGTCAATGCAGGTGTTAATCCTAGTTGGTGTCTTAATATGCATTGTCATGTTAAAACTTCTTAATATACTTGTTAGTTCCTTCGTAACGGAGTTGTCTTTTAGAGTGTCTATATTCCAGTCACCACAAACAACAATTTTTTTCTTTTTGTATTTGAGGGTTAAAAACTGAAGCAAATTCTCAAGCTTGTGAAGAAAAACACCATAATGAGACTGAGTATTCTGTGGTATTCGGTAAATTGTTATTATTATTAAGTTAATGCTAGTAATTTCAATACCACAACATTCAAAATAGAAGTTTGAAGCTAATTGTGGTACAAGCTGTATGGACTTAACATCTAACGTCTTTCTAACTAATATAGCTGTGCCACCTCTACATTTTTCTCTACAGTGTGATGCTACTAATTTGAAGTTTTTTAGTTTTATGTTGTGTTCACAACCTTTTTTTACAAATGTTTCGCTTATACACAGAACATCAATATTTTGATAGTTATTTTGAAACTCATTAAGAGTAATTTCTAAAATTTCAAGTTTATTCAACAGTCCGCATATATTTTGATGTAAAATCATAACCTTATCTACATTTTTATTATTTTCTACGCAATTTTTACTTTGTTTTTGAGTTACAATGTTGTTACATGGAGTAGTGACGAAAAAACTTGTTAGTAGATGACATTTGATTACAATTTGTATTTGAGATGACTTCATTTTCAGTGTTTAGATCTGGAATATCAGTTGCATTTGGGGTGAGTTTAGTTTTGTTAGGAGCGACTTTTGCGATGTTTAAGTTCAAGAGATCTGAATATGTGTTTTGAGATTCGAGAGTACTGCGCTGAAGCAGTTGCAGCTGGTAAGAATCGATGTATAGAGTACAGGCTATTTGATGGAAGATTCTTGTTGTTAATTGCTTTAAGTTTAGGAGTGTGGTTTTGTTGAAGTTATTCATTGGCCTATAATAACATGTTAAAAGTTCACAATGGTTAAATTGTTTAACAATAGATTTAAGCATATTGTTCAACGGGCGTTCATTTAAGTGCTGATTATGCGGCACTTGGGATATGATAATGTTTGTATGATCTAAATGTTGCACTAAATAATACATATTTGCAAATAGTTTGCTTGGGTTAAAGTCATTGGTTCCGGTAATAATAATCAAGAAGTCATCCTTGCTCAGTGGTGATCCATTGTTTGGTAGTGAACGCAGTACATTACTTGTGTCAGCTCCAGGGTTCGAGTAGCACTTTATTTCAAAATATGATCCGTACATGTTAATTAACGATGATCCAAGGTTTTTACCTTGTTGGTCGGCTAATACAACAATTTTACGCTTTGCCAGACCATGCCTCATTCTGTTCTCAAAATCATCTTGAAATTGTTTGTTATATATTTTGGAATATATAGTTTTGTAAAGTGGTCGAGTAGATTGTGTATTTCTACCGCTATTATTGTCAATTGTGGATGCCTTCATCGTGCTGCTGCTGGTAGATTGTATTTTTATGGTGGGCTCCGATGTTTGTTTCTGTTCGATTTGTTCAACAGGTGGCGCAGAAGGAACAACTTTCAGGAGCTCTGAAGACAGTTGAGTTTTGTTCAGATTCATTTTTTCAACACTTCCTTCAGGAGACGAGATATCTAATGTGGTCCTTTTTACTTCTTTCTCCTTTCTATTAGTAATTTTATTTTTGTTTTTGTCACTTTTTGGACTGATGACAGGTGTAATATTTTTTAATTTTAATTCACATTCAGTAAGTCTCTTCGTTAATGAGTTGTTTTCAGATAATAAGTGTACAATTTCTGTATCAGCAGTATGTAGTTTTTCTTTGAGTTCACTTATCTCATTGGACATTTCTTGAAGCATATAACTTGAATTCAATCGTAGATCACGGTAGTTTCTGTTAACTACTGGTGTTTTCGAAGGTGAAGCGTCTTCGTATTCATCTTCTGATAATCCAGAGAAGGAATTTTCTGTCCGTACATTTATTTTGTATTTCTTTCTGATTGTAACATTTTCACGCGAGAAGTTTGGAGACGAAAAGATTACGTCCGAATTAGTCATACATATTTGACACGTGAATGTTTTATTGTCCTTTTCCATTAGATTAAATCTACTTATAGATACATGTGTACAATCCATATGGTAAGACTTTTTACAACTTACACATAGTAAGCGATATTTATCAGTAATAATCCTATCGCATTTCCTGCAGTTAGTTTCCATCTTGTAGTAATAATAATAATATTCTATACAACAATTACTTAATTCATAAACACTAGAAAAAAGCGCAGAAAGTTTCGGTCACTGTTTCACTTGACGGCGTTAGGGTTAATTTAATTTAATGACCGGCATTAAAAAGTTTTAAGCGACAACTTTAATTCAAATGTTCTGTCAAATCCACTTTATTTATGATGACAGGACACTGAAAGAGTAATAATACCGCACTTAGAAACAATCCAGTCAACTTTTTATGTCGTTATTTACAATATTCACAATATTTTGGCAAGAGGTCATTGACTTCATTGGAATGTAGAATCCTTTTGGCGGCAGTTATGCAATTTGAATTTTTAGGTATTTACACTAGTTTTAATTATGAATTCTTGTTTATTAATGTTTGTAAACAGTTTTCTTTAAACACTGTAGAGAGATAGGCAGAATAATATTGAAGTTATAACGTAAAATGTCACTGATGCATAGTATGGATGGAGTACGGAGTACAGGAACACTTATTTTTACTCACAGCGTCATTATATCACTATAGTTCTTTGAGATAACATTTATTGTAGTGATTTTATACTAAAGTCAATTTTATGAAACACTTATATGTCTTTTATATACAATATTTACAAAATTTTGGCAAAAGGTCATTGACTTTATTGGAATGTAGCGTCCTTTTTGCGGCAGTTATGCAATTTGAATCTTTTAGGTATTTACACTAGTTGTACTCATGAATTCTTGTTTATTTAAGTTTATAAACACTTTTTTTAATAACAGCAGGGAGATATGTAGAATAATATTGAAGTTATCACTTAATAAGTCACTGATGCAAAGTATTGAGTACGGGAACACTTATTTTATCTCACTGTATTTTAATATCACTACGGATCTTTGAGATAACGTTTATTGTTGTGAGTTATACTTAAGTCTATTAAAAAAAAAACACTTTTTGACACTTATAATACACTTTTACTATTTTAAACATCAAATATCGCGCAGTTGACTGATATCGTGACCATGTATAAGCAAATTGCCGGTATATCGTATGCCTATAGTATCATTTATCCCAAATGGGAACAGTGGTTACAGTGTCATATTAATGGAGTAGAATTAAGTGCATGCATGGTTACCCTGTCACAGCATAGCAACACAATTCTAAAAACTAATTAGGTACTAAAATAAAATACATAGTTAAACATTCAGGTAAAAGCTAGGAATTAATTACAATTAAAATAAAGGAACAATACAATAATAAACATTTCAAATATAGTAGTTATAGTCATAAATCCAGATTCAAGTAAAAAATATTATAATATAGGTTTTAATTAATTACTTGTGTAATAATTGAACCATAATTTCACTAATCTGTACATACGAGTAGTGTTCTTTTGTCTGTCATATTTAATTGTCTACTCTTAATTGCTCAATGATTGACTGGTAGAGATCCCTTACAGGGATAAGTTCGCCTTTGTACATTGTATACTTTCTGTTTAATTGTATCTTAACCTGTTTAATGTGCAATAAAGTGTTTACATACATACATATCTTAAAAACTAAGAATACACATTATGATTGCGATGCATTTGCAACCGAGGGAGCAGGCCGCGGAACCGCCGGATTCCGGCGGCCGGAACTTGACACCCTTCAGCCAAAACTTCTCCTTGGTGAAGATTAAGAAATGATACCCTCTTTTTTATGATGTAGGAGGTAAACGAGCAGATGAAAGCAGATAATATGGCAAAAGAACTTGTTGGTATATTCTCCCAGATATATTAAATAGATTACCTAAGGAATTAGTACAAATAGTAGAAAATAGAAAACCATCGCAAATCAATAAAATTCTTAAAGAATACTTCACAAAGGATCAAGGAAATATACTGGCAAAAACTTAAAAAATAACCATTAGTTGAATTTATGTAGTTGTAATTATATTTTAAATTACTCAAAATTAACAACAAAATGCGAGTTTAGTGACCGCGCACAAAATGTATACTAGATTTAAGCACTTTTTCTGCCTGAAATAAATAGATTTAAATTTAAATTTTATTTTTAATCGCTCGATGGAAGATATTTACGGCTTGATTCGAACTTTAAGATACCTACGTCAAATTATTACGCCTAGATACTATATCTCTTATGGCAGAATTGTTGTAAACTAAAAGCTATAAGTAAATATGAAATGATGATTCTTACAAAGTTCCAAGTAGGTAACGAGTATGTAAGAACAAAGAAAAACAAGTCCCGTGTCGAAGTTGGTAACGAAATTTAATTATGAAAAGGGCCAATAATTTCTAAACCCACACCATTGAACTATTATTACTATACACGGTGAGGAAAGGGAAAAACTTAAACAGCGTATTCCTGACTATATTTAAAGTCAAAAATGTCATATAATGTTTGCTGGATTCGGCTTTATTTTTGCAAAATATCCATTTTTGTGTATCACCAGTATAAATATGGATGGTATAGAAAGGATGTCAATCTCTTATGGCAGAATTGTTGCAAAAGTGACCGCTTTCAGCTTTAAATAATAGTTCCTAATCTCTCCGGTGGCGCTAGTTAGGCTCTGGGACATGAGTATAACATGAACCATATAAGGCAACAAATAACCCGACCAAATTACGTAGGTTGTTTTTGGTAGTATTTCGGTGTATGGTGGCGCCGCCTAATTACTGTTTTTTGATGGACACTTTTCATACATAGAGATTTGGCTCCTTTATACAGTCTCCATGCTAGATACGATATGGATTAGATATGTCAGTGTCAAAAGTGACGTTTTGGTTTAAAGAAACG
Organism: Cydia strobilella; assembly: GCF_947568885.1. NCBI lineage: Eukaryota > Metazoa > Arthropoda > Insecta > Lepidoptera > Tortricidae > Cydia > Cydia strobilella. The sequence goes on along the minus strand of NC_086063.1, from coordinate 1,853,133 downwards.
TAATACTTGACGTATCGTCAAATCGGGCCGTCAAAGTTATATTATACCTTAAATTTACCTTTAAGCGCATGCCGCGTAAGCATTTATCTGCGAAATATAAATAATGTTTCAGAGTTGGTACATGTATAATGTATGTATATATGTAGATATTTATGTAAGTATATCATATAAAGTATATGTTTAAGTTTATGAATTCATAGTATATTAATTAGTATTTACTTTGTAAATACTTATTTTGTAAATAGTAGGTAGCGATTATCGTTTTAATTTTTCGAGTATTAATCCTGCACCTAACAACCATCTCTTTTTAGCCCAGTGGTTGACTGCTAGAGAATGCCTTATGGCATTAAGTCCGCCATTTGTACTTATAATTTTATGTGCAATAAAGTTTAAATAAATAAATAAATATTTTTCCGCTGGCCCAGTGCATCACTATCTTTTTCAGAATAAGGATGAGAAGCGAACTCCTGAATTGAAACTTCATATTTGCGTTTATAACAATTTGCTCACTTCTATCTTCCGTTTAAATTTAAAACGCAAAGTTTAACCTTTATGAAGTTATTTGCTTTTTTTATGATTGTAGCTAGCTTTACAAACTTTAAGTATGCGAGTAAATTTAATTCTATGCTAAAGGGATATTTTTATGTTTTCCTTTAATTGTGTTGTTGGCAGAAATATGACTGCTTTCAACGTAAAGGCCTTTTCAAAGTTGCGGACAACATACCTAAGTAAAACTTGCTCAACTTTGTAAACATTGCCTGGATTGGATAAAATGTTATTCCCTACCAAACTAATGTCTTTATCTAGTTCCTGATAATAGTCTTATTTCTCCTACATTAAGCCTTGGTAATCTAATGAAGAACTAATGTTAAAAAAACTGAAAAATTAGATTTTGAAGTGGCTTTGAAAATAAGTTCAGTTGCGTTTTTGAAATTGAAATTCTCGCTCACGTCTTCAGCTTTTGCTGCCGCCATTACGTCCGTTCACGGTGTCACCCGTCTCAATTCCTCTATATATTTCTTCTCGTTTAAAAAAAAATCAAAATTTTGATACAACTTTTTATCACTGACCGTACATTTCTTTCAACAGGCAACTAATACTCAGCGAGATAATTCTAGCAAAATCAATCACAAATCCAATTCACACCACACTAAATAGGCCACCAAACGAAGAAAATACATGGGAAATAATTCGTGTATAAGCAAATTTTGGCATAGTTGTAGGGAATGGAGTATTAAACAAACTACTAAAAGTACCCGTCGGTGGTGGTGAAGCTAAAGGGTAGGGGGGAGGGGGTTTAAAGGTCCCTTTCCTAGTTTTCCGTAAATAATGCTTAAACGGTGGCCCGTAGCAAGTAATGTTCTATTACATAAGTAATCTACATAAAAATATTTACACCATCCCTTACACCATATAATTTAAATGGATACATATACATTTAAATTATAACTCTTAAGGGAGTTGCCTGTTTTTACCACCTTAATGCTCTCTGCGATCGATTTACTTACCTCCACCATGCACTTCGCACGGTGCCAATAGAAAACTGAAGTCACGCCTTGGACCAGTCGGACCCGACCGATTTAGCGTGAGTCATTCTTTAGTTTCTGGTCGCTGTGACATAGTTTGTTTATAATAATATAATTCCTCAACACTAACATAATCTATTTCACCAACTGAACACATTCTAGAGTTAGAAGCTACCTAACATTCTAGAAGCTGGCGCGACAAGCAAACTGAAACCAATCATAAAGTACAATAATAGCCTCAATAGAATGGACGGACTTATTTTAACAAACTGCTTTGTTATCTGCTTGGCGGCGGTACAAGTGACAAGACATAGCGATACAAGCAATAATAAAATCATCCTAACTAAAGAAACATAATTTTAAAACCTTAAAAACATATATAAGTCAATCAAATTAGATGTTTTTCGAAGAATACATTGCCAGTCTGCCTGTGACCACGAACGTAACGTCACGTTCGAAACGTCAGGCCATGAATAAACGTAAGTTTGTACGCGATTAAGTCCCGTGTTAGTTATAAAATTATGAATACATTCCGAGCAAGCTGGAAATCGTTTTAATACCTCCATTTGGTCCGAAATGCGTTTAATCCGATTCTGATCCAGCCTAGGAGGTGTGTATACATTTTAGAAGCCTTAGGAAATATTTTTTTGCTAGCTAGCTTGCTAGGAATTAATTCCTCAAAACGCTGTTTTTGGATCTAATTTGATTGGCTTCATACACGGCGAAATTTAATCGGTGATCAGGACTTGAATATTGAAGGGAAGTAGGTGTAATTCAAGTGCCATCTATCGCTTTGGCTGGGAATTTAACAATTCTTCTTCTTCTTTTAAAATTATGGCTTCAGCCCAGTGGGACTATTTCGCCAGTATCAAGGTATTAAGAGGTTTAAAAACGACAAAAATTGTACGGTTGTACAAGACAGTGTACGGTGATTTGTTAGCTCTTGTAAATCGATAGCTAGACTTTACAAGAAGCACGTGGACTACCGGCCGTTGACTCCAAGATGGTGGTTAAACGCGCTTCAAAATTAATTCTCCATTCACTGCACACTACCACATTAGTTTACTGTATAATAAGCTATCGATATTACACTTTAAACAATATTAATGAGCAAAAAACAAAGTAATTAATCACGATGTTAACTATCAAGATGGCGCTCGAACCGGAAGTCCCATTTAACAATTTGGCAATGACAAATTGACAGCATATTGGTCATAAGTCTTTAGTTTTCATGGCTGCTATTTTGTCAAAAAGGTTTTAAACTCTTTTTAGGTCAGCTGTTGAAGACGTACCTAAAATGTACAGATTTGTGCAGGTGTTAAATAACACTGGCACTGCGTGTGCTGTCAAAATATCTGCAGACTTTTCTTGGTCTAACTCTAATTGCTTTCCATCGTATTTTCTCGAAAACGTTCGTATTTGTCATGCTACTTTAGTCAACGTCAGTACAGTACTTTTTGTACCTAGACTGACTGAAATAGCAAGGCTTCGTACGTTTCCGTGAAAATACGATGGAATATAATTATGCACTCCATTTTTTTTTGTATAATGCTGTGCCTTGCACCACTCCCTCTAGAACTTTCTCGTTCTACACTACAGCTATTGTATCCATTCGATCCTGTTTCCACATCTGAATGAAAAACTTTCCTCCATTCAGATGCCTTTGCTACCTAATTATATTGAAACCTTTGAGGATAACTAGGAAGGCTGGGTAAAAGAGTTTTTATAATGAGCTAGTTCTTCAGATTTGCAATTGCAACTATAGTGAATCTTAAATTTAATTACCGAGACATAATAATTGCATAACTTAGTTATGATATTCCGCACAGATATAGTATCGCTATACAGCGCTGCGATGCAATACGGCCAGACTTCAGGGCACCTTGCACGTTGACGGTGATTTAGGTCAAATCTTTTCACCTATAGGTTAAGTTTTATTGTGTTTTTTTTTAGTTATTGCATTAGATAAATAAATAAATGGAAAAATATAGTTTTGATAATGACCTGCCTATAGTTAAGTTGGTACCTACTACCTATAAGTATATGTACATAGTACCCGGAAAAGTCTGTTTGTCTGATGAACATCTATAATTTATCTGAGATAATTTACCACTGATTCATAGGTATTTTCTAAGGGTTTATTTCGTCTTGTGTATGTTATGTACTTAATATATACGACCATCGTTTAACTGTCTGAAACAGAAGATGAAAAAGAGTGTATTGTGGAATATTCATTTTATTGTTTTAGTTTGAAATTTCTACTGTTTCTACTTCTTTCTCCAGGGTGTTTTTGTCATGGCCAAACCTTGAATTCTCCAGGATTCCATCATCACATTCTGACTTGATGATATCAAGAGCAGTACGCCCTTTATAATGAATTTATATGTATAATACGTGTACCTTTGCTGTAATATACAAGTATTTATATTTCATATTTACTATTGACAAATGTTTATTTATTTATTATTACCTGACACACAAGTCGCGCAGTATGCCGTTCCGCACACCTCCTCTCCTTCTGGCTCCACAGAAAACCAGCGCCGTTGACAACGCTTAGTCGTGCCAACTGCATTGCTGAGTGGAGACCATTTCAGCCTCACATCCTTATCTGGTAGTTTTGTATTTTTCACCTTTGTTTTTTTCTTTCTTGTTGTTGTTAATGTATCTTTGTAATGTAATAATGATGTGTTGCCTGAATAAATATTATTCTATTCTATTCTATTCTATTCTAAACTATTCTTTAAAAATAAAGTTTTCCTATTCCTATCGGTTTGTATAAGATAACTATTACTTATTAAAGAAATAAGTCTTGGTAGCTCAAATGGAGCAATGTACTAGCGATCTAGTGGTCGTGGGTTCAATTCCCACCCAAGACCACCCTAAGACAGTGAATTTATCCTTCGCAGACATTTCTGCTTGATACAAAATTAATAAAAAAATAAATGTCTTGACGAATTTAGAACCTCGTTTTTGAAGTCAATTTATGTCCTAAACAAAATATACAACCCAAGTAAGTACATACACAATACATCAGCAGCGTTCGTTTTGTAATCTCTAATTCGCATTTCAGTCATATTTATGACTCCCAAATCACCCATCGAGTGGCAGATTAGATATTTATGCGTCCCAGGGCTTCGGGCGATGGGCCTAAACAGATGGATCAAACAGTTATAAGTATTTCGATGTGTAAGGTCTTGTATTTTAGGAAGAGGCGAGGCACACTGGTTATATGGATATAATAATTCCAAATTTAAGAAGCGGTAAGAGCGTGCGACTTGCAATCCGGAGGTAGCGAGTTCAAACCCCAGCTATCTTCAATCAGTTTTTTGGAACTTATGTAGGTACCTATGATAATATAATTTGGTGAAGGAAAACATTGAGAGGAAAACGGACTAATCTCAATGGGACCTAGTTTCCCCTCGGAGTTGGGAGGTCAGATGGCAGTCGCTTTCGTAAATACTATAGTGCCTACGCCAATTCTTGGGATCAGTTGCCAAGTGGACCTCAGACCTCCGTAAAATGCAAGAAGAATAATTCCAAATCTAGAATGACACGGACGGTTTTATATACATAATGTAATGTTATAGTATGCGATACCTCTTTTTACGGTGCAATTCTTATAGGTCCTATGTTTTTATGTCAAACGGAAAATAAATAACTACATTGCACGAATTTAGTCCTTATTTTGATTGAAAGGTTAAAAATAAAAAAAATAAAAATAAAAATAAAAAGCCCATTTATTCCATAACCAGATTAAAACTAAACTAAGTTAACATATTAATTAAAACTATTTAGGTAAAAAAATTTTTAAATCTATTTTTTTAGAAATAAAACTATGAAAACGGATTATATCGCGTATATTGAATTTATAATACATCCCGACGTTTCGAACTCTTTACAGCGTTCGTGGTCAACGGGTGACCACGGGTGACTATTTTTTTAGAGTTTAATTTTGTATTCTTAAACTACTATTTGTATCTATATCTATAACTATGTATATATATATATATAATTTGGTTAGGACCCCTCACGGGTAAAGGCCTCCTCCAGCTCTTGCCATCTTTTCCTGTCTTGCGCAGTATTGGGCCAATCATTATCCATGTCACGGAGTTGGACATTGAAAGGTTACTGTCACTTTAATCAATTCAAACCCTTCATTACTACAATCGTCTTCTTCATTTGCCATGCCCTAACGAACTTCGGCGACCACCTTTGACATCTCTCCTCTTAGCCATTCTACAATAAAACCCGAAAATTATTTACGAGGGTGTTAAGACCTATCTTAACAAGTAGCAGATAAGTAGGTATTAGCATACCTAAGTACCTACTTACCTAATCTAGACAGATTAAGTCTCTCAATCGTCCTATGATATGTAAAGGTGACATCTACCGAAACTATTGTGTACTAGTTTAAGTGCTCAATAAGCTGTTAGCTATGTCAATGTATGTAATAGTTCCTAACCAATCCGTAGTGTCATAGTGTGGCGCTGTACTTTACTATATAAGCTTCTACATGTATGTAGATAAGCCCACTTTTTCTAACCAGCCTTCTGTAAAACATTAAATTAAGATATCAGATTCTCTGCTTTCATTTGGTCGCCATTACCTCCAACGCTGAACATAATGGTGACCCCTAGTTTAAATCGCGGTTAATCTCAGTACTTTAAAGCGAATCGCTAGTAAATTTAGTAAAATTTGCGAGCCGGTACGTCGAGGAATCGCCGCGTATCCTGATTTAGGCCGGGAGAGCAACGTTACCACGTAGGCAGCAACCGCGTGGGGCTCCGCCGACCTGAAGAAGCTGAAGAGGTGACTAGGAGGCGACCACACCACTCGATCGAGCGGCCTGAGCCAACGCGACAGGCGCCGACCGAGCCACCAAAGCGGGACCACGTGCGTGGCACCGCAGCCGCAGCAGGGAACGGCTACCGCAAGTACCAAAGGGACCACGTGGGTGGTACCACACCAGAGGCAGAAGGAGCGCCCAAGCGAGGGCAATCACCAAGCTACGCCACGCGCACGAGCATCAATCGAGAAGGCAAGTGAGCTGGCATTTCCTAACCTATCTACCAAATCTCCCTACCAAATTTAATTGTAATCGATTTATTTCCTACAAATTGTAAATTGTAATCGTTCTTAATCATGTTAGAAACTTCCAAAAACACTCTAGAAGAGTTAGAAATTAGGCAGTTAAAAAATAGACGAGGTGTCTGTAAGCGAAAATTAACTGTATTTAATAAATTTATAGAAAGAATCGACTCAAGTGCATTGACGGCCGAAATAATTGTAGACATAAGCTTAAGACTAGAACAATTACCAAAGTTATACAATGATTTCTCTGAGATACAGGACCGGATCGAGACACTGTGCAGCGACGAAGGGGACATCGAAGCCCACGAGGCCGAGCGTATGTCATTTGAGGACACATTTTACCGACTTAGCGCTAAGGGCAAGCTGCTGGCGAAGGTAGATACCGATTCAACACCAAATGACCATAGTCCGCAAGCCCCGCCGCAGCAACCCCTCGGTGAGTCGATAAAATATCCCGAAATTAGCCTCCCTAGCTTCGACGGAGACCTAACACAGTGGCTGCAATTTCGAGACACATTTGATGCCCTAGTCAACCAAGCTAGCTTAGCACCGATCGTAAAATATAAGTACCTACGCAGTTGTTTACAAGACGGCGCACTTGAGGTAATTAGTTCGCTCGATTTCTCCGAGGACGCGTACATGCTCGCGTGGCAGATGCTTTGTGAACGTTATAATAATCCTAAACGTTTAGTCACCAACCACATGCGAGCCTTGTTCGACGTGGAACCGGTACCGTCAACTCCTTCGGGTCTAAGAGGTCTGTGCGATAATATTTCCAAACATTTGAGATCTTTGCGCTCATTAAATGTACCTACCGAAAATTGGGATCTCGCAATTATTCACATGTTAGTTAAAAAGTTAGACAGTCGATTGCAATCAAAGTGGGAAAACAGTGTTGATTTGAGAAAATTGCCTTCGTTGCAGGATTTCAAAACCTTCCTAAAGAACCGAGCTGACCGGCTGGAAGCGACCAGCCCAGCAGTACCATCGGACGCACCCAGCACTTCCAAGAAGGCCATGGTAACCACGTCCGAACCTATCAAGGTAACCTCCAAACAGTTTAAATGTAACCAGTGTCCGTATTGTTCGAGTACGCATTATATTAATCAGTGTCCAAAGTTTAGTGCATTAAACGTTATCGCGCGCATCCGAGCCGTGAATAAATTACGATTATGCTTTAATTGTTTGTCCGGAACGCATGTCTTAACAAACTGCAGGGCCAGTACATGTCGAGTATGTAAGGGCAAGCATCATACGTTACTACACAAACCAAATACCAACACTCATGTAGGTAGTAACCCCGTACCAACGCGATTACCAATATCAACGTTAATCGACGAACAACCGAGTTCTAGTCAAATCGAGACTACCTTGTCGAATAACACTTTAATCGAAAAACAAATAAACAATGCGCGAAATAGGTCAGTTTTCCTTACAACAGCCCAAGTGCTCGTTAGGGATAAGCATAACAATGTGCATAAAATGAAGGCATTTTTAGACAATGGCTCGCAAGAAAATTTCATTACCGAAAACGCGGCCAAAAAGTTACAATTAAACAAGGAACAACTTGCCTTAAATGTCATAGGTTTCAATGAAAAAGTGTCTAGCCTTTTAGAATCGTGTGACGTAACATTGCATTCCTTAGACGGAACCTTTACAACGAATTTGTCCTGTTTTATTACGCCTATAATTTGTACTACCAACATTTTAATACCAAACGTGCAACGTTGGCACATTCCGTCGCGTTATAAATTAGCTGATGACGAGTTTAACTTAGCTCAAGATGTAGATTTGCTTATCGGTGGGGAGATATTCTTTGATTTACTTCTTACCGGTAAATACAAGCTCGGGCCCGGATTACCGGTTCTGAGACGCTCGCGATTAGGATGGATAGTCACGGGTTCCGTACAAAAAAAAACCGAGTCTGCCATTCAATGTAAAGTTACAGTAGAAACTCAATTAAAAAAGTTTTGGGAAATAGAGGAGGGTTCCGCACCAAATTTACCCTATGATGAAAAACAATGTGAGGATATATTTCTGAAAACTCACACTCACAACTCTGAGGGTAATTTCGAAATAGAACTTCCATTAAAGCAGCCACCTACCAAGTTAGGTCAATCTAGGCACATAGCATATCGGAGGTTCAAAACATTAGAATCCAAGTTCGAGCGGAACCCCGAATTTAAAGATAAATATGTGAATTTCATGCGCGAGTTCGAACAAGCTGGCCATATGATTCAATTACAAGATAATTATGATGGCCCATGTAATTTTCTACCCCACCAAGCTGTTTTCCGCGACTCCCCCTCAACCCCTATTCGAATTGTTTTCGACTGCTCATGCAGAACTGATAACGGCATTTCTTTGAATGATATCCAATACAAAGGCTCAATAATACAGGACGAACTCATAAATATACTTCTACGATTCCGAAAATACCAATATGTTATTAACGCTGACATACAAAAAATGTACAGATGTATTTATGTTAAACCAAATCAACAATACCTACAATGCATATTTTGGCGGGAAAATACTCACCAAAGACTCCAAATTTATATGCTGACCACATTAAGTTTCGGCTTAAAGTCAGCACCACATATTGCAACCAGATGTTTGTTACAATTGTCAAACGAAAACCAACACACATTTCCAGCAGCTGCAGAGGCCATAGCGAACCAGTTCTACATGGACGATTTTATCGCCGGCGGCGACGACGAGAATCAGGTAGCTGAAACTGCATCACAGGTGAACGAGATCCTGCGGGGAGCCAACTTCACGCTGCGGAAATGGAAGTCCAATTCCGAAGTCATCATAAAACGGGTGAGCGAAACAGACACACACCAAAACACACACACAACCGAATTTGGAGATAAAACACATAAGGTCCTGGGTTTAGCGTGGTCTAGTGACTCAGATGAGCTTATGTATACCATTAAAGAAAACCAAATTTCACACCCAATCACCAAAAGAAAGGTACTAGGGGTAATTTCGTCCATTTTCGACCCCCTAGGCTTGACGGGACCAGTAATTGTAGTAGCCAAAATATTTATTCAAAAATTATTTAAGGCTCAATTAGATTGGGATACCGAATTAACACAAGACTTGATCCAAGAATGGAACACATTCTATCGAGACTTGTTTTTATTAAACCAATTGAAAATTTCGAGATGTACAGTCATACCCAATTATGTAACGATACAAATTCATGGGTTCTGTGACAGTAGTATTAAAGCCTATGGCGCTGCCATCTATATACGATCAAGCGATAGAGTAGGAAACGTACAAGTTCACCTACTTTACTCAAAATCAAAAATAAGTCCAATACAACCCCAAACTATTCCAAATTTGGAACTTTGTTCCAGTTTACTGCTCGCGACACATGTCGACAAAATAAAACGAGCATTAAAATGTGACGTTTCCGGAATCAACCTGTGGTCAGATTCAAAAATAACATTATGTTGGATAAAAAATAGTAACCCTAAATTAACTTGTTTTGTTAGTAACAGAGTCACAAAAGTATTATCACTTACAAACAAGCACGAGTGGTCATGGGTCCGCTCGGAGGATAACCCCGCCGACCTTTTGTCCCGAGGGGTAGCACCAGGCAAGCTGGAAACCAACCAGTTATGGTGGTCTGGGCCGGCGTGGTTGACCCAAAGTCCGGACACATGGCCGACCCACGATTCTGAGTCACTAAATCATGCACCCGAGGCCGAGAGCGACGTAAACATAACTCTCACCTTGGCTATTAGCACAGAATCTAACGACACGATACAATATCTTTTCCACAGGTGGTCAAGCGATAAAACACTTATTCATGTATTAGCATACATACTTCGATTTATATATAATACAAAAAATAAAACTCGAACAATTAATCCAAATAATAAATTATCAGGACCATTGTCCGTAGAAGAATTAAAAAAATCGGATCACGCATTAATTAGACATGCACAAATGGAATCATTCCCACACGAATATAAATTATTGCAAAACAATAAACCGGTTCTTAACAAATCAAAAATATTATCTTTACACCCATTCATGAAGGACGGACTCGTTCGCGTAGGCGGACGAATCGGTCTTTCGCATTATGCATATGAAAAAAAACATCCTTTAATATTAAGTCACGAGCACGCGCTTACCAAACTACTGATGGCAAACGCACATATACGTACTCTGCACGCTGGCCCTCAGTTATTACTTTCAACTATTCGCGAGCGCATCTGGCCAACAAAAGGTAGGATGTTAGCCTCGAAAATTGTAAATAAATGCGTTCCGTGTTTTAGAGCAAATCCAAAGACTACTAACCCTATAATGGGAAACTTACCCCCCTCAAGGGTAAATCCTTCCCCCCCCTTTGCTATCACGGGTATCGATTATGGAGGACCTTATAACATTAGAGATAGGACAGGGCGTGGTTACAAGGTCTCTAAGTGCTATATAGCAGTGTTTATTTGTTTTGCAACAAAGGCAATTCATCTCGAATTAATTACAGGGCTCGAGTCAGCCAATTTCCTGGCGGCGCTGCGACGATTCATCGCCAGGAGAGGTAAACCGAAGGAGTTGGTGAGTGACAATTCAACAACCTTTCATGGGGCTAGTAACGAGCTAAAAGATTTACAAAAATACCTACAGGACAGCTCGAGCGAGCTAGTATCTCATTGCGCAGACGAGGGCATAAAATGGAGTTTTATTCCTGTCTATACACCTCATATGGGGTCCCTATGGGAATCTAGTATAAAACTTACCAAATATCATTTAAAAAGAGTGTTAGGGTTATCTTTGTTAACTTACGAACAATTTGTATCAATCCTATATCAGGTAGAATCTATGGTAAATTCTAGGCCACTATGTCCCTTACCTAGTTCAAATCCTGACTATCCTGTCCTTACGCCAGCTCACTTTTTAATTGGAAAAGCACCAAATTCACTTCCGGACGAAGATTATAACCATGTACCAAAGAACCGATTAACTCACTATCAACTTTTGCAACAAATCACGCAGGACTTCTGGCGGCGCTGGTCACGTGACTACATCGGAACGCTGCAGGAACGCACGAAGTGGAGGAGCGCGCGCGGCCCAAGCCTCGCAGTCGACACCGTCGTCCTGGTACGAGACGAGCGTCTGCCGCCCTGCCGGTGGAGGCTGGGCAAGATCGTCGCGACGCAGCCGGGCCGGGATGGCGTCACCAGGGTGGCCGTCATCCGAACCGCCAGAGGGGACATCCAACGCGCGTTCAATAACATTTGTCCATTACCTACTTCGGGTGAAGTCATATAAGTAGTAAATACCTACCAACAGTACCAACCTAATGTAAAGTTCAAATAATTATAACTAAGTGTCAAATAAGTATAATTAAGTACCTAAATTACCTTACTTACCTAGTACCTATGTACATAATTAGAATACCTACTCCCTATTTAAAATAAAAATCATTTCCTATTGTTGTTTCATTTATAAGAATGGGCACAGATCTAATTAAAATTTAAGTAATTACCTAACTATAACTCGTAACAAAGAACTCTGCCCATCCTTACTGATAGGTAAAATGTATAAAGCCTATTCTTTGAAATACCTAATGTTACTCATAAAACATTAACTATTTCAAGGGGTGGCAAAATGTTAAGACCTATCTTAACAAGTAGCAGATAAGTAGGTATTAGCATACCTAAGTACCTACTTACCTAATCTAGACAGATTAAGTCTCTCAATCGTCCTATGATATGTAAAGGTGACATCTACCGAAACTATTGTGTACTAGTTTAAGTGCTCAATAAGCTGTTAGCTATGTCAATGTATGTAATAGTTCCTAACCAATCCGTAGTGTCATAGTGTGGCGCTGTACTTTACTATATAAGCTTCTACATGTATGTAGATAAGCCCACTTTTTCTAACCAGCCTTCTGTAAAACATTAAATTAAGATATCAGATTCTCTGCTTTCATTTGGTCGCCATTACCTCCAACGCTGAACAGAGGGTTTACAATTTTAACTCCTCTTGTAAGCAAGTAAACATCTGATTCAACTTCAAACATATTTTTTCTTTAATAAAACATCGATCAATAAACAATAAAATGTTTTATTGCTTATGAACTGTTACGTCTGAGTAACTTAATGTGTATTTGGCTTAGGATGTCACTTTATAAAGAATAAAATGACTTTGAAACATATATGTGCAGGTCTTTGTATACTTGTTATAATATTTTCGGTATGTATTTATTGTGGTGAAAGATAATGTTCATGCTAACAAAAATAAATATTGCTTATTCTTTTGACAACTACCAGAATAAACTAAAAATCTGCTTAATTTTTACTTTTTTTTTATACCACGACGGTGGCAAACAAAACAAGCATACGGCCCGCCTGATGGTAAGCCGTCACCGTAGCCTATGGACGCCTGCAACACCAGAGACCCTTTAAAAACCTGTACGCTCCTTTTTTGAAGGACACACTTTCTTAACACAAATCAATTCATTTAAATAAGGTTTACCCCAAATTCCCAATTATTGTTTTATATTATGATATTGGCTGGAAGCGCTGGTGGCCTAGCGGTAAGAGCGTGCGACTTGCAATCCGGAGGTCGCGGGTTCAAACCCCGGCTCGTACCAATGAGTTTTTCGTAACTTATGTATGAAATATCATTTGATATTTACCAGTCTCTTTTCGGTGAAGGAAAACATCGTGAGGAAACCGGATTAATCCCAATAAGAGGCCTAGTTTCCCCTCTGGGTTGGAAGGTCAGATGGCAGTCGCTTTCGTAAAAACTAGTGCCTACGCCAATTCTTGGGATTAGTTGCCGAGCAGGCTCCCATTAGCCGTGGCAAAAATGCCGGGACAACGCGAGGAAGATGAAGATGATGATTATGATATTGGCTGATATTTCCAATTACTACTTGTAATATCCAATAAAAATACGACGGCTAGTTAAAAAAATCTTTTTTATAGTAAAGGTAAAATGGGAAAATTCTCCGCTTCCGGCAGGGGGTAAAATTTTCAACTTTTCCTTTAATATAAAATTTATAGTAGCAGATGTATCTGCTTGATAAAAATAGGCTAGTTAAAAAGCTTTAAATTTTAAGGTAGTCAATAGTTCAAGAGCAGACATGAAAGACATTTCACCAGACATTGCTCAAATCCAAGAAAATGTATCAGCCGTCAAAAGTTTGATACAACATGTAATTAAAAACTATAATAAGTTAGATAAACTTGCTGTATCAGACTCTGAAGAATCTGATTCTGAGAACAAACACGTCGACATGGACAAGGGAAATAAAGGCAGAATAGTTAGGGTCACAGCTGATTATAAGATTTTAAACGGCAAACCACCTTTATTTTTTTCTGATGAATCCAAAAGCGAAGGTGCCAGTGAAATTGAAGAGAAAAAGAATATCCATATATCGGAAGAAAATGATAACATCCGTAATTTAGAACCAGATTCCAAAGAACATACAACAGATAATCAAATAAAATTAAGAAATGTAAGAAATGTTGAAGATGAAAACGAATCTCATACAGATGAAAGCTCAGCAGACAATGACAAAGAAAATTCTAATGGAGAATATTCTAAGAAAAAAGTTTTTGTCTTTCACGGAGGAAAAGGAAAACCAAATCAGCATAAAACTCGTGCATCGACTACAAGGCAAAAATATATTTATTCAAATAAACCTAAGGTAATTTGATTTAAACCTAAATTTTAAAGTTAGTTAAGCAGGATTTGATGGCACTTTTTAGAGACAGCCCGAGCCGTGGGCGTGGGCTTTGATAAATTAATGTTTATTTTTAAGGTACTTTAAGTACATTCTTATTAGATGACATAACTAAAAAATAGTAATAGTAATCAATTCGGTGAAGGAAAACATCGTGGGGAAACCGGATTAATCCCGATAAGGCCTAGTTTACCCTCTGGGTTGGAAGGTCAGATGGCAGTCGCTTTCGTAAAAACTAGTGCCCACGCCAATTCCTGGAATCAGTTGCCAAGCGGACCCCAGACTCGCATGAGCCGTGGCAAATTGCCGGGACAACGCGAGGAAGATGATGACGATGATGATGATCTATCAAACATTTTATTTATAACAAATCCTTTACCAACTATAAATAAAAATAAAGTAACCTATAAAAACAGATTTTTTATATAGATTATTTTTAGTTCTTAGGTATTTTTTAAGCATTGTATTTTTTGTGTTAAACAAACTGAATAAATGCAATAGGAAATCCTTTACCTTTAGAAAGTTGTTTTTGATTACAGAGAGAGATTACAAAAAAGATTAAAAAATCAGAAGAAGTGATGCAAGATTCTCATTCAGAAGAGGACAAAGCGATGGAAAGTGAAGTTAAGAAAGCTAGTTACTTGCGACAAGCCTATGCCGATGCATGCAGTCAAGTAGTAATTCGGAAGTGTTTAAGGGTATTTTAATGTATTACTTTTTTTAGTTTTATTAGGTTTTGCTGTCTTAACCCTTAAATGCATATAGAATAGAATAGAATAGAATAGAAATAATTTATTCGTTAGCACACACAAATAGAAAATTATACAAAACAGAGAAACATAAATAAAAAGAAATAGTGCCACGAAATGGTCTCACCTCAGCATGTTGCTGGCGACTTCCAGCGCTGATCTTCCGGTGAGACCATCCGGTGAAACAGTCACGACAGGTAACAAGAAAAACAACAAAATTAATATATAATATAACATACAAAAGACAGAGACAGAGATAAGTTAAAAATACACATTACAATAAACGCTATCACCACGTACAGCTGCTGTCATATTGTTGCCAAATGTATACAAAGCATTGGACAGCTCACAGATTCAACAGAAAAAAGCTAAAACATTTGATAAAACATTTTTTCCAACCAAAAATAAAAAATAATGCATTTAAGGGTTAAAGCACTCAAAGAGCGTTTATAATCATTAAAAACAAGAGTCATTCCTTTTACACCCGTAAAATTGTAACTTGTTCTTCTATAAAATGGTCTTTTGGTGGCTCGAAAAGCAAAATCAGCAATAAAAAAAATCAAACAATCAATCAATCAAGCATTCTAAAATCTAAATAAACCAATTAGGCCATTAAAGGATGACTCACGTTAGACCGGGCCGTGTCCGGGCCGGAGCTTCCAGCGCTTCGTTTTCTATGGAAAGCATCACGTGATCACCTGTCATGTCATAGAAAAGTAAGCGCTGGAAGCTCCGGCCCGGACACGGCCCGGTCTAACGTGAGTCATCCTTTAGTTGCTACATTCCGCCTTGTAATTAATATTTAAGGGTCGACTGGTTTTTTTGATACAAAACGCTCTTGGTGGATTCAAGTGTCTGACCTTGAAAACCCACCCATCACCAGATGATGGAATTCACAACCTTAAGCATGAATTAAAATTAAATAATTTCAGGCATTACGGGCTGTGTTAAAGGATGTATGTTCAAAAAGCAGAAAATGCAGTTCAAAGTATAAAGACGACTTTAGAAGAAACGGCCACGAGGGTTGCAACCAGCAGTTCGGCAACCAAAAAAATACGTGCAGAATGGGTCTAGATTTGGATGAAGATACTGGTGCTTATATTTTTTAAACTTCATCATCGCCATCATGATATCGGCCTTTTATCGCCCACTATCTAGAATAGGGCTCTCTTCGAGTACAGCTTTTGTACATACATACATACATATAATCACGCCTATTTCCCGGAGGGGTAGGCAGAGACCAAGGATTTCCACTTGCTACGATCCTGACATACCTCTTTCGCTTCCTTCACTTTCATAACATTCCTCATACACGCTCGCCGGTTTAGGGTGCTGTTGACCTGGCCTTTCTTCAGGATTTCCCCGATCTGATCAGAGAAAGTCCGCTGAGGTCTGCCCCTTCCAACTCCCGTTTCTACCTCTCCCTTATACACTCTCTTTGTTAGCCTTCTTTCACTCATTCTTTCCACATGTCCAAACCATCACAACATACCTTTCTCAATTTTTGTCAGTACATCTTCATTCAGTCCATGAGCTAATATATCACCTAGAATTGACCCGCGATCTTCCAAATGTCGTCCACCCAACGGTAACGCCAGGCGCTCCTTACGCCTGTAAGCAGCAACCATTTCTTTAACATTTTGGTCCACCTGCCATCACTGCCTGGCTACATGTTCCATCCTATCATGTGGCAACGTGTCTTGCTTTATGATTTTGCTTTTAGCTTTATTATCAAATCAAATCGAATCAAATGTTTTATTCGTGATAAACTTAAAACTAAAATTACATACAAAAGTATAACTAAAGCTATAGGAACTTATAAAATAGGTAGGAGTTGAAGTTTACTACGAAATGGTCTCGCCTCAGCATAATGCTGACCCGAAGGTCAGCGCTGATCTTCCGGCGGGACCATTTTGGGTCACGATCGCAGCCGTACGACACGGCCCAACCATAAGCTGAATGCAGCCTTTGCAGCAGCGACCAGCGCCATCTTGTCTACTGTTAAATACTATTAAATATGAAAGTTCTCCGAATTCTCGAACGCAGTTGGATTAATAAAATTTGGAAAATTTTCTTGCAATCATTATTATATTGCAAATCATTTTCTTTTTTTCAAGACTCTGGAAAGCAAGAGAGAGCAAGACATTCGGACTCTAAAAAGCAAGAGAGACAAAGGACAGTTGTAAAAGAGGTAGGTAATCAATAGAACTCAGATATTATTAAGAAAGTACGTCATCTTTTTACCTATTTATTATTAGGTGCATTCCACGAGAATGCCCCTTACGAAACGCCGTTCTTCTAATAGTTCTGATAAGGCTGAGAAAATGATATTGGGTCTGGTAATATTTCATGACTTTGGTAACAAATTGGCAGTATATTCTCGAGTTTTACGGATTTGATTGAATTAGCTGCCATACAAGGCAAAAGCATTTCGTTAAGGGACATTGTCGTGGAATGCCCCATTATATCATATCGTATTGTATTTTTAAGTATGTATGTATTAATATTTTTATGTTTGTATGATATATAGTTATTTTGTTTATCTATATATGCCTTTGCACCTAATGCATCGTATTGTATTTAGTTATGTTTCTAGGGTTAGCTATTTCTTTAAAGTCTTGCCTTCATGTACATATTATCTTAGTTTGACTACCATTTCGTATGTAACTCTCTCAGTTACATTAAGGTTTGCTGGAAGAGATCCCTTAAGGGGATAAGTTCGCCTTTGTACACATTTGTATTTTATTTTCTCTCTGTGTTATGTACTTGTTTTGTGCAATAAAGTGTTTACTACTACTACTAATTACTACTACTATATCGTCGTCTAGTACCCACAACACAAGTCTTATTGAGCTTACTGTGGGGCTAGCTCGATTTGTGTAAGATTGTCCGATAATATATTTATTTATGACGTTTTCAACCAAAAGGTACTACATTGTCGCTTACCGATAAGGTTGATTTCAAATTGAAGCTATATGGAAATAGCGCCTTATTGACAACCGACAATAAGTACCCTTTTGGATGAAAATGGCACATTTATTGTCCTCAGAAAAAGACACCCGGACACGCCGAAATTCACGAAGTAAACATCCTCCGAGACAGATTCGAAAAGTTATGCAAAAAGGCATCTTTCACAAAATGCAGAGCGGCCTGCAAACACGCTTCAGACAAAACTTGTAGGCAACACGAATGTATCGGCACTAAGGAGAAGGCGTTGAAGAAATCTTGTAAAAGTCGGTGTCAGGAGACATATGCGTACAAAGGAGGGTCGGATGAGAGTGAAGATGAAGATGAGGATGGGTCTGAATAGGCTATTAAATAGTTTTATATGATTTTTAATACTTTTATTATATTAAACCCTAAGGACCACTTGCGCCATCCCACTAAACCGGGTTTACCGGTTAAACCTGGAGTTACCATGGTTACCAGTACAATTTGACACTGGGTTAACTGGGGTAACTTGTAGTTCCCAAGCGTGAAGTGGCGCCGAATAGGGCACAGTTGGCGTTCTCTTGTGTTCTAAGGATCCTTTTTGGGTCACTCATCATCATCATTAACTTAAGAGTTATTCTCTTGTCGGTGGAGTATCTTCCAGCTTTCGCTATCCCGCGCCAGCTCTTTGACTTTTTGATACGACACGACCCCTACTTTTTCTTTCACTTGATCTAAAAAGCTGCGTCTGGGTTTTCCTCTACCCCGCTTCCTTCCTATCCTTTGGGTCACTGAGCCAGTGAATTAAGTAAATTTATATTACATTAAACATCCTTTTGACGGACATGGCACCAATATAAGTCAGCATAGAGATGCTTAAGTTTTCCTGCATATTATAATTTGTGTCGTTTCCAAGCAAAAAGTCCCACTTTGTCGCTTGCCATAAGGACGCTTCGATAGGTTATTCGTATAAATACAAGCAAAATCTCGTGCTTGTGGTAAGTGAAAAAGTGGGTTTTATTTTATTTATTTAATTATACGAACGGGTCTGCCGCGATTTAATTCTTTAAGACAGACGGTCTTTCCGTGACCACGGCTGGTGCAACTCAGCTGAAACGTCGGAATTTAAGGTAAAAAGAATGAGATTATATCGCGGTAGACCCGTTCGTTGACAGAGGTGAATATTTTTCCTCAGTCCCCCAGTACATTGACAACGAACGCTGTAAAGGGTTCGAAACAACGAGTTGTATTTTAAAATAAAATGCTATGCAATACTAGGTATAAGACATGTTTAAGTATTTGCGAGTTGTGAGTCCTATAGTTTGACATTAATATTGTCTTTGTTGCTTCTACAAAACATCCACATGAAAAAAAAAACTCGGATGCCAAAGTAAATCAGAGCCCCTAGTGTAAATTTCTTTCGATAGCGTGACGTGACGTAACTTATGTTTAGTTTCCAAAACCTCCCGCTTGGTGCGCTGTTCAAAATCCCATACAAAAACAGATATAACGCAAACGCGAACGCTCGTCGCGCTATCGAATGAAATTTACACTAGGGGTACGGATCTACGGATGTTCCTCGATACGGATGCCAATGTATACATGTATACTAAACAGACGGGTACATCCCTAGTGAATGTGTACACAAAGCACGCCAAAGCTTTGTGCCCCGGCCTGCGCTTTGGTTAATTTGTACGTACACGTTTGTGTCTAGTTTTAACATTATGAGGGTTTATTCTAACGCAGATGAAATTAAATTGAAGTTGATATTGTTGTACAGTTGTGATAATGCAATGGGGTTGGTTTTTAGGGTTCCGTACCCAAAGGGTAAACGGGGCCCTATTACTAAGACTCCGCTGTCCGTCTGTCTGTCTGTCTGTCACCAGGCTGTATCTAATGAACCGTGACAGCTAGACAATTGAAATTTTCACAGATGATATATTTCTGTTGCCGCTATAACAACAAACACCAAAAAGTACGGAACCCTCGGTGGGAAAGTCCGACTCGCACTCGTCCGGTTTTTATGTGGTTTTTATAGATGGCGCCAGCGTAGGTTTCCCCTGCTTCTAGTTTTTTAGTGTCCAAAATGTCCAAATCGATGTTTCTGCCCAGTGTTTTTCGATTTTCGTTTTTTTTTATTAAAGGTGAATAATTAAGCTATCGAATTATGCAACATCCTTAATATGATTATAAATAAATAGGATTTAAAAGCGACATTAACAGGGAGCGTACTATTGACGTGTTTTTTTACACCATTTTTCCTAGTGCTATAAGAAACTATAAACTGAAATTAATATCATATACGAAGGAAAAAATGACCAAAGCCTCCAGTGTCCAGAGCTGGAATCGAACCAGCGTCCCCCGTTTACCGGACAGGTGCCTGAACCGCTCGGCTATCTGGTCACGGTGGCATGGGTCGAAATTTCCAAGTATATGACAATTTCCCGAAGGCTTGTGGCGCCCCGGGGTACGTTGGTTCGATTCCAGCTCTGGACACTGGAGGCTCTGGTCATTTTTTCCTTCGTATATGACATTTATTTCTGTTTATAGTTTAAATAGTAGTGTGTCTACTTGAAAAAACACAAATTAAAATATTTTCATAGAAAATAATTTAATTTGTTCAGAGTGCTATAAGGAATTCTGCAAAACCAGAACAACAATGTTTATTAGGTTGTAGTACAATACAACCTTATCACAGCTCATCATTAAGCTCACAACATTATCACTAACAACTGTATCCATTAATAATTAAAAATCGCTACCTACCTATTTTCTCAACGCAAAATAGGCACATTGGATGTCGAGATGCGGAAAATGCCGAGCAAAACTAACTAACTAACTAACTACCTATTTTTTTTTAAGACTAGAACTTAGTAACCAACTAAGCATGTATATACACGATTTCCTAACATTATTTTAACAGAAAGGAAATTGACACTAATTTTAACACGACATTATTTTAACGGTTTCCCTCTGTCGCGACAGTCGATCCGATCGAGTCAAGTCGGATCGGTTCGACAGTGTCGCGAAGATTTAAATAAGATATTGTCTATGGTTTAACATTTCGATGAGACAAAAGTTTTCATATTTGGGGAATAACAGCCATTCTCTCATTAGAAGAAGTAGAAGATAGATCTAATAATGTGATCTGATATAATGTGTGCTATCAAGTGTTATTATCAAGAAGCCAAGAAAGGCGACGCGCAGAGTCGGTGACCACATGGGCTGGTTTACCTGAAAGCTAAGTGTTTACTGCTTTGTACCTATTGTCTTATACTATTATACAATTATCTTGATTTATAACTTAATAGCCATCTTGCTGGTTGCCACGCGGTAATCCGTGGATCCAGTAAGTTTGTACCTATGAGTTCACGATGAAGGTCGTGGAAGTTCTTTGGAGCCCATCTTAGGTAAGGCGGCTCTAGGAGTTCTGTGGCCTTGGCTGCTAGGTTCTCCTTTATCCTGTGCAGGAGTGCAGAGATGACTACGGTCGCTTGGTATTCCTTTATCAACACGTATTATGCATGTACTGAGTACACCCTTTGCGAAGGGCGGCTACATTGGTAGCCGATATAACCTACATCCGGCCGGGTAAGATGGTTCTCATATATGTTATAGTAACTAACAGATTATCAAGACTACAACTGGACTGTGAGGTAAGACTAACCACTCCTCGAACCTCACATACAATACCATTTATTCCTATTGTCGCGGCGTTCTGGACTATTATGGTAGTCTAGTATATTTGCTTGTCTATAGTGTTCATTATGAGAGCGTCGCGACAAAATGGTGAAGTGTGCTGAGATTTAGGATTGATTGGATCCTTGGACCTTTCCAGTACCATTTGTGGTTTTAAACTTTATGAGAGAGGACGGACAGATTTTCTAACTACTTTACAGTTGTGCGTCGCAAAGTTGCTTGAGTTTCAAGTCTGTTAATACTAATAAACAAGTGTAGATACTTGTAGTATAGTGTAGCATTGAGTTAATTCATTATGGATATTCATTGACTATGTAATTTAATCTCATTTGGCTGGAAGTGCTAAAAGTCAATACCTAGTAAATTTGTAAAGTCTAATATTTGAATGCTTGTTTCAATATAATTTGTTTGAAATATTAGTTTAGGGATGAGGCATTAATCGCTGCATCTTTCAGTCTGCGGCCGAGGCTGTTTGGTGTTGTTATCATTGCTTCATGGGTTAGATAGTTCACGAGTAGCTTCGGGGAGGCTATTACAAGTAGTGACATTCAAAAGTTAAATGAATTTTTGTTGTTAAGTCAATTGCTTGATCTAAATTAATAAGTAATGAAACTTAAGTACTAAATGATCAGTTTCTAAATTGCCTTAAAGTTCACTTGCTATGGCACTTATTACTGAGTGACTGACAAAAAAGCTATGTTATGAACCCCGACAGACACTGATAGTGAAGAAATTGTCTAGAGCGACATAAGATTCACAAATTAACTAATGAGGTATGACTCAAAACGGATTGAAATTTTACATACCTACAGATGTACCCTATTAAATTCTGTTGAAAATAATATGATAGTCAAAATACTTCTTGATAAATTAGAAAGTAGATATTCACATCATGCTATGCTATGCATACCTACATGTACTGATTGTTAGTGTCAAATAAATCAATTGATTTTATTTCTCTTGTCCCAGGTGTACCTAACTTTCTAAGGAGAGTCAAACTTGACTTATTACAGTGGACAGAGATAAATCAAAGTATCAGAGAAGCACACTAGATAAATTTAATTTCAATGATATATGAGATAGTAATGTCAAGTCATTAAGATACCTACATGATTGTAGTAATTGGACAGTAACATTTAAATGAAAATGCTACCTGAGAAGTGGGCCTAGATTTGTTTTTTATTGCGCTCTAGTATTGTTGTAAGCCGTTGACGGCACAAATGTGTCCGTACATAAGGATGGTTACCTACTAACTAACTAGTTGAGCTAACTACTTTATTACCGAAGTAGACAAAACATTTTAGTACTTGTTGAAATTACATGCCGACAGTAAGTAAGTCAAGATTATTCTATTCTATGTGTCACAACACGCTTGAGTATCTCATCTTCTTTCCTGATTCTTGAGTTCAAAGTAGTCCTTTGATTTCAGCTTGACTGTAGGCGGATAAACTATATAGTACATAACTTACCTTGATATACCTGCAAAACTATAAATTCAGTTAATTTATTTACTATAAATTCAGTTAAATTATAGAGTTGAGCATCAGGAGTTTCAAGAAACACTCAAGTGTTAAACATACGTATTTTGCTGACCATACATGGTCTATGGTACATAGTACCTACAGTATTAAGTAAAGAAATAAATATTCTTGATTGTACACATAAAGCGAAGGAAAATGTACATTAAATGAAATACCTACCTACAAGTAGTCAAAGGTATACAGATTTACCGCAGTATGTAATAGATAAACGTAGCGCCTAGCTTGTTCAGTTCGTTCTAAAATATTTACATGTAGCAAGGATATTCAACCTTTATAATTTTCCTTGTGGGCCCCTAGAGTTGGTATATGTTGGTCAGAGTATAATAACTAGAATGTAATATAAAGTTGCTAAGGGGAATTGTACCTTAAGAAAGTAAGTAAGGTGACCCAGGGAATAACACTCTTGAATTCCCTATGTACTTTTCTTTGGACAGCTAAGTCGTACTTTGCTGTGATTGTAGTGAATAATAAGATAAGCATTTAAAAATTGTTACTGCATTCTAAATTCTCACAATGTTTATAGAAAGGGGTAAGACCATATTCTAATGTGACAAAGCAATATGCTGCACTGAGTAGCTAAATACAAAAAATAACAAAGCTATCAGTTGTTAGCGTGCTTGTCGATACAGTGTCTTAAGAAATTTTCACTTGTGAAGTTGAGTAAAGCCTGAATTCGACTTGGGTTATGTTGAAATAGAATGTTGACCCATATTCTTACACTTTGTTTTAAAGTATTGAGTAAAAAATGCATTATTGGACAAATTATCCATTTATATACAGTTTCAAATTTCTAGAGTCGTTGCTTACACTTAATGCTTGCAGGAAATTTTGTAAAGCATTGTGTATTCTTATCTAATAGTAATTAACAAATAATACCTACAATCATTATCAGAAGGTATACATACCTTAACCATAACTAGAATGCTATTTAAAGAATAAAGGGCTGACGGATGTTTATATACGGAATGACAATTTTATTTGACACCGGTCTGGTGTTCCAGTATATTTCTTTGATTCAGCATGATGTAAAGAATGAAAGGTGATATTCGAAGGTACAAATGAAACAAAAACATAGTCATGAAAATATAGTTTAATATTCAATATTACAGTAATGTTGTGAAAAGAAATTGTTCTGTTAACATTTTGTTTTGAGTGTCTATAGCAGAATATGCAATTAAATTTGGAAGAACAATTTTGTTGATAAAGTGATTATTTAAACTTTAAATTGTCACTTTAAATTTTAAAGTTTTGACGTTTGTCCAAGGTACAAAAGGTATCACGTACTACGTTTGCACACGGATGGTAGCCTGTTCGAGAAAGGGGCTTGTATCGCGTATTGTTTGAACAACAGATCAATCATTTGAGTACGTTTAGATCTGAGGTCGATTTGAGAGGAGTTTCTGTTGTTCCCTAAGTGACACAGCTAAGTGCACGTATGATTCACCCACTGGTTTTATATGCAGTTAAGGAAATTTAGCACAAAGGTCACTGCTAGAACATCATACACACGTCCCGTAAGTACGTAACGTACACCTTTAGTATATCATTCTCAGTTTTAAAAGACTAAGAAAAGGAAACTGAGTTTGCTTAAGTTGTTAGCAACATTAAACTCAGAGGATGATATGGTGGTTATCCTGGTAATGATGAGTGTTTATAATAATCATACATATTAGAAGAGGTCGCGATTTAATTCCTTGAGCGAATATCTGAGAGATTTAAATTGACAGACGAAACGACTATTAGTTAGTTAATGAAAGACTGACTTTAATCAGAGTTGTTCGTAGTACAATGTCAGATAGTTCAGATACCAAAGTTGGGTATTTGTTCTAGGAAAGTATTAATTGAATTAGAGTACCCACATTTTTAAGTATTTTTACGGAATATGTAAGTAAGTAAATAAGCATACTTAATAAAGTTGACTGAGACTTTTTATCCCAACTTTACTACACTTAAAGGAAGCTACAAGTAAATGGAAACTTGATGACGATAAAGTTAAGGTCAGTTAAAGAGGAAAGATCCTAGACCTTAAGACAATAGATAGAGAGAAAGAACGTAATCAAACTTGAATATCTATCTATAAATCGTCATTTTTCCTGTCTAGTCGGCAGTGTCGCGACAGTCGATCCGATCGAGTCAAGTCGGATCGGTTCGACAGTGTCGCGAAGATTTAAATAAGATATTGTCTATGGTTTAACATTTCGATGAGACAAAAGTTTTCATATTTGGGGAATAACAGCCATTCTCTCATTAGAAGAAGTAGAAGATAGATCTAATAATGTGATCTGATATAATGTGTGCTATCAAGTGTTATTATCAAGAAGCCAAGAAAGGCGACGCGCAGAGTCGGTGACCACATGGGCTGGTTTACCTGAAAGCTAAGTGTTTACTGCTTTGTACCTATTGTCTTATACTATTATACAATTATCTTGATTTATAACTTAATAGCCATCTTGCTGGTTGCCACGCGGTAATCCGTGGATCCAGTAAGTTTGTACCTATGAGTTCACGATGAAGGTCGTGGAAGTTCTTTGGAGCCCATCTTAGGTAAGGCGGCTCTAGGAGTTCTGTGGCCTTGGCTGCTAGGTTCTCCTTTATCCTGTGCAGGAGTGCAGAGATGACTACGGTCGCTTGGTATTCCTTTATCAACACGTATTATGCATGTACTGAGTACACCCTTTGCGAAGGGCGGCTACATTGGTAGCCGATATAACCTACATCCGGCCGGGTAAGATGGTTCTCATATATGTTATAGTAACTAACAGATTATCAAGACTACAACTGGACTGTGAGGTAGGACTAACCACTCCTCGAACCTCACATACAATACCATTTATTCCTATTGTCGCGGCGTTCTGGACTATTATGGTAGTCTAGTATATTTGCTTGTCTATAGTGTTCATTATGAGAGCGTCGCGACACCCTCCAAAAATGGTAGATTAAATTAGGAACTTAAACTGGACTTAGCTTGGAACAAGATGTTACTACACTTAAGTACTACTTAAATAAATTGACAACCTCCTTTTTTGGAATGGGCTAAGTTCAAGTACCGCGTTTTAAAGGTGCTAATAAGACTGTTACAGAACTCGCAGGAGTATGTTTTTTTGTCTGGTCAATTTAGCATTTATCTTAAAGACATTAATAAGAACTAAAATGTGGTTATTGACCGAGCGTTAAGAGGCCCAGCACTGACTATCAGTCCGCCGGACGATATCGGCCTGTCAGTTAGATTAGAACAATGACAGTTCCGAACAACTGACAGGCCGATATCGTCCGGCGGACTGATAGTCAGTGGGCCCCTAGAGAAACGAGTAAGATGACCGGTCTGGACTAGTGGGTAGTGACCCTGAATGTGAAGCCGATGGTCCTGGGTGCGAAACCCGGTAAGGGCATTTATTTGTGTGATGAACACAAATATTTGTTTCTGAGTCATGGGTGTTTTCTTTTTAACCGACTTCAAGATTTCAATAGGAGGAGGTTATCAATTCGGTTGTATGTTTTTTTTTAAATGTTTGTTACTCCATAACTCCGTCATTTCTGGACCGATTTTAAAAGTTCTTTTTTTGATTGTAAGTATATACATACAGATTGGTCCCGTTTTGGTCAAAACGCAGTTCTGATGATGGGATCCATGAGGAATCGAGGGAACTCCTCAAATGTTAAAGGCTTACATATAGTGATTTTAGTATTTTCATCAACAAATCAAGCACTTACATTTAAAAAAGTGACATTTGATGAAGTGGAACTGCTGATGATGATCAGAACGGAACTCTTCAATGACGCATAGTTCACGTTTGGCGATTTGTCCTCTTCGTTATGATTGGTAAGCAAGTTAGGTTTTCAAGACACATTTTTGTCAAGCTCGAGTTCTGATGATGAGATCCATGAGGAATCGAGGGAACTCCTCAAATGTGAAAGGCATACATATAGTGATTTTTGTATTTTCATCAACAAATCCAGCTTTTACATAAAAAAGTGACATTTGATGAAGTGGAACTGCTGATGATGATCAGAATGGAACTCTTCAACGACACATAGCTCACGTTTGGCGATTTATTCTCTTCGTTATGGACCCAGACCCAAACTTAGACCTGGACTTTTTTTTGAACTGCGATCCTCACAGAACCGAACTGCTATCAGAAAAGTGGGTTAGGTTAGGTTAGAACTGTGACCCTTACAGAAACGAAATGCTATCAGAACATTGGGTTAGGTTAGGTTAGAACTATGACCCTTACAGAAACCAAATGCTACTAGAAACGTGGGTGGTTTTACCTCATTTTAGTTAGGCAAAAGATGCTGTCTTTTTCATTTCATTGTCTGGAGTGCACCATCAACAATAAGTAACCTTTCCACGGCATCCCCCATTGAAGTCGGTTTTTTTTTCTTAAAAATTATTAAGTATGTATTTATCTATATACATATGTATATCGTCACCTATAGCACCCATATTAGTACTTCAAGCTTTGCTTAGTTTGGGGCTTGGTTGATCTGCGTAAGATGTCCCTTAATTTTTTTTAAAGATAGAGATAAGCAGTCGTCAGTAATGTCGCGCTGCAATACTGCAGCAGTAATGCTGGTGCAGCCTGAATCCTAACGTTTCTCCTCACCTTAATATTGTCAATCCGAATAAAAGATTAATTTAAAAGTCTTAAAATATCACTAGTCACCAAACTCCTGTCTCATATTTTCCTCAATTTCACTCTTACAAAACTATAGAGACTTTTTCTTCCTACCCTTCTTCTTCTTATCGTGTGAAGGGATCAAAACTAAATAACATTTTGCCAATATCTTGCCACCTCTAACCCCCGGGGGGTAGCTCTTATCAGGTCTTCTATAGTGCACGTAGTTGGACACAGGGAGTTCCTTCCCTACCCTTATCCCACGTTATGTGGGGTCGGCAAAACATGTTTTCCTCTTCCATTCTCCTCTATCTTTCGTCACCTTAGCACTCACTCCTTTCTTACTCATATTCTCTTTCACACAATCCATCCATCGTTTTTAGGGTTCCGTACCCAAAGGGTAAAAACTATTACTAAGACTCAACTTACTGTCCGTCCGTCTGTCTGTCTGTCACCAGGTGTCTTATGAACCGTGATAGCTAGACAGTTGAAATTTTTACAGATGATGTATTTCTGTTACCGCTATAACAACAAATAATAAAAACAGAATAAAATAAATATGGGGCTCCCATACAACAAACGTGATTTTATTGCCGTTTTTTGCTTAATTCGTGCGCGAGTCCGACTCGCACTTGGCCGGTTTTTTTGTCTACCATCCGCATTTTCCCGCATCTATTTGCAATAGTGTTCAGAATAGCTCTTCTTTCACTCACTCTTCTTAGCACCTACTCATTCGTTATCCTGTCTCTCCAACTAATGCCTTCCATTCGCCTCCAGCACCACATTTCAAATGCTTCCATTCTCTTTCTATCTCTTAGGGTCATTGTCCACGTTTCACTTCCATAAAGGGCTATACTCCAGATGTACACCTTAATCAGTAGCTTCTTGCTTAAGTCTACTACGAGTATAAAGTCTAGGTACGAAACTTTCGTCTCAGATTTTCCTTAAAGCCCTGGATCGCATTAACCATATCGCAGCCAGATAAATAAGAGCAAACAATAAAGCCGTTTGTACGTCACAGTAAATTTTGTGGAAGCGGCTAACATGGGATAGCTCTCTCCTTAGGAGTTGGGGTTGGAAATATACGGGCTAATATTTTGCCATGCTAGTCGGATGGGGTCTCTATACATAATTATTGAAAGTCGTAATGTAATGATTGTCATATTATCATTAGTTTCAGAATTGCCATAAAACAAACATAACCTAACCTAACCTATCTATAGGATAACCCGAGGAAAATCCTGTAGTTAACGGTTTGAGAATTATGACTAATGATAATATGACAATCATTACATTATGACTAGGGAATGCAAACCGGTTATAACCGTAACCGAAATAATCGGTTATAACCGGTTATTTGGCCATTTTTCATAATCGGTTATTGAGAGTTTAAAATAACCGGTTTCGGTTATTATCGGTTATTTCTCGTATGACATTTTTGCATTTTTTGCCTATAGTTTGCTACAACATACAACAAATACCAATTGACATTGACATATAAATCCTGAATTTGTTAATTGTAATAAACAAATACGCAATGATTATTAAATAACTTCAAATATATTTCAAGTCAAAACTAAATTACCGTCTTATTGTTTAAGAATCTTATGTCTCTTTCGCACTGTGATAAGGAAGGGTGGTTTAAGCTAATGGATCTACCTGAGCGGCTAAGTTAGAACGTCAGTCACCAATCTGTTTATCGGGAAATAGCACATGTTAACGCATTCGTACTATTCGTAGTGAATTTTTTAAAAGTTATTATTATAGTATAGGTGTTGAACTGTTGGTGTTGGTTGAGTGAATGAATATTGAACTATAATTTGCCATTACAAATGTTCTAAGGTAAGAAAGTGTTTTATTTACTATTTTTAGTCATTTATAATTTAATCTATCTGTGTACAGTGTGTACCTATTTAACAAAACTTATTATTTTACATCATGTCATGATACTTATGATAATCATGTGTATATGCTTAAATTCAACTTATAATGTAATGCTAACCAAATACAAAAACTATTTTACATTGTATTAATTATGTGATATGAAAGTGAAACATGTAGATTTGAACTGTTAATATTATATTATATTATAATTTATATTATATGATTAGTAAAGTAACCATATAATTTATATGGTTACTTTACTAATGTTGATTGTTAAATTTTAAATAATATTCATAAATCTCTTTAAAATTGATAAACCAAGTCAAAATTAAGCTTTTGTTTCATTTGCTATGCCCGATACCTAGTTTATAATTTATATCGTTATTTAGTGATATTTACCCGTTTCATTCAGTAATGAAAAATAACCGGTTATAACCGAAACCGGTTATTTGTCGGTCATAACCGTAACCGAAACAGGTTATGGAATTTTACCGGTTATTGCATTCCCTAATTATGACTTTCAATAATTATGTCGGACCCCAGTCGGATGCCCTGTTTAAGGTGCAGTGACTTCAGGGTCTAGTTGAGATGACAATCGTACATCGACAAACGCCAAACGAAATGTACAGTCGCCATCAGATATATCGGAGCGGCCAAGGCGCTCACAAATATCTGAACACGTCTCTATTGTCAAGGCGTTAGAGTGCGCGTTCAGATATTGTGACCACCTTGGCCGCTCCGATATATCTGATGGCGACTGTACCGGGATGACAAATGCTATGAAAAGTCACGTGACTATTTCCATACATTGAACCTGAACGCACGAACTGAACGATTGCTCGTATAGAACCGGCACAGAGAACCAGGAATCGGATACCGGTATTATTTTCATACAAACTAACCGGTATTCTATTTCGGTATCTCGGTTTTTTTATGTATATTTTTGCATTATATTTAGCAAGTCTACCATTTACCACGAACGCTGTAAAGGGTTTGAAACGTCGGGATGTATAAAATTCAATATACGCGATATAATCCGTTTTCATAGTTTTATTTCAAGATATATAGTGTTTAACAAAAGATTAATACATACTCGTAACCATCATGTTTGCAGTGGCGTAACTAGGGGGGGGGGGCAGAGGGGGCAAGTGCACCGGGCGCCATCCAAGGGGGGGCGCCAAAATGGGCAAAAGGCAGCAGCAGGGAAACTTAAGGGGGCGCAACTTTGGTGTTTGCCCCGGGCGCCATATCCTCTAGATACGCCCCTGCATGTTTGCCACAATTTCCCCCCTTACGTCGCCACGTCTCCCGTGCCCGGATTAAATAATAGTAAAATCTTTGCCAACTCCAAATTCAAACAGCTCTTGCCAAGTGGCAAGCGTTACACGGTGACATAATTAATTTCAGAATCCACCCCCAACTGGATCCAAGGGTTTTCCCCTTTGATTTGTTCGAAATTATAAACGAAAAAATACGCGGTTAATATTATTCAAACGGTGCAATGTTGGGATACGTACCGGTATAATCATATTTGTTAGCTATTTTAAAAACAAAACTTCTCTTTCCGTTCCCTTTCCGCGAGCGTTTTTCGACTTAAAATACGTGAGTGACCCGTTATTAATATATTTAATATTTGTTAGCTTTAATAAAAACTACAAAAAAGTAAAGTAAGTAGAGTTGTCCATGTATCATGGTTATTCAGTTTAACGATATCATTAACGTGAAGGAGAACGTATCGATTAGATGGTGAAGTAAAGCCTGACCAGGAATATAGGATCACGCGCCATGTTGTGGAATATCATTAGAACTTTTCATACTAAACTGAACTGTCACCACATATATGAGAATAGCAGCGCCCTCTTGACAATGATCATATATTTCTGGTCGGGCTTTAAATTGCATGAGATCTCGCGTATTGAAATCTATTTAGTTTGGTAGGTAATCAATATTTTTCAACTCCTGATCACGGGTTATCCTATAGATAGGTTAGGTTAGGTTAGGTTTGTTTTATGGCAATCCTGAAAAGTTACGCGTTTCTGAGAAAAACCAAATTATGACTAATGATAATATTATGACAGTCATTACAGTCATTATGACTCAATAATTATGTCAAACAATAGAGACCCAATTAAGGTAAATAATAAATAGTTATACGAACCGAGCGGTGCAACGTTTTTTTATTAGTTCTTAAGACTGACTCTAATGACTTCTTATAAAATCTAAAGTTCCAGACTCCCATGCGCGTCGCCCTCGAACTACTGGTACAAACACGTACCAAAACATCACCAATACCGGTACATTTTACATCCCTACCACGTTAATTAAAAAACGTAATGCGTCAGAAACTCAGAAACACCCTAAGGTACCGGTGCAATTGCAAAATACGAATTCGCGAATGAGGGTTTTCCTTATTCATTTTCCTTTTCCTGTTTTTCGCGGCTCGTGACATGATTATGTGTCGAGAATACGATTTTTTTGGGTTAATTAAAGTATGGTTGTAAGATATTTATGCGAATGAGTCATGATCAGGGCCTACCCAAGATTACAATCGTACGTCGACAAACGCCAAACGTAGGTGGGTCAAAATTCTTTTCACATCACCAATTCGAAAACGGGCTTTTTCTTCCCTGCTAGGAGGGATCAAAGTGGCACTTTTCTTCCCTGCTAGGAGGGATCAAAGTAACACTTTTCTGTTCTCGGTACTCTCGGGATTCTATTATAGAATCCTTCGCTTCTTCAATGTACGCCCTCGCCGTAAATATTTCATTTTGCTCCCTTGTGATTGTGACACAATCTACTATTTCGTTGTCTTGTTTCTGACCACTCTGTCACGCTTGTATTTCCGTTTCGCTATCGCAAATCTGTACACTCCTTTTTTGAAGAACCCCGTACTGTAGTCCCGCGAAATAGTAATAAAAATAGAAATAAAATATGTCTTGCACCAGTTGAATTGAAAATGCGAAGTGTTATCAAACAAATGTGTATTCCCGTATGGTTTCGTGTTTGTAAATGTCTGGAATGGCCATACTCGAGTGGCTGAGAGTTTTGTGCGGTGACCACGTCGTTTTGTTTCTCGAGGACAAGATTTGAATAAAATATTACAGTAAAACCAAATACAAGAAAGACATTTTGAAAGTAGACAAGCATAAGAGTCCCCGGCAAACTTGGCCAAATTTCACCGTCCCATACAAAAGGAGTCTCTTTCCCATTTTAAAACTACGTGTTGGATTGTAATGAAAGTTTGCACATACACTGACATGAGGTATATCTAGGTCTGTAATTAGTTTATATAGCTCTAGTATATAAAACAAGTGAAATAGAGCAAAAACAAGTTTTGTATGAAAAACTTAAATTCGCTGTATTTTTTTTACTATAGTATCTGAAGCTACATAAACTAATTACAGACATAGATATACCTTAACATATTGTAAATACAAAGTTTCAGAACAAACTAGCTACTCGTTTTAAAATGAGAGCGTAACTATTGTATTGAGAACCGAGCTTGCCGGGGACCCTTCGGGGACGGACCGGGCCTTCTATGGCGCGTACCTGCGCCTTATAGTCCCAAATCACACAATTATGGTCTAAAACTAACTCGTTTATCATCGTTTAGGTGTAATTATTATTCAAATCAATCAAATCAGTCAAAAGTATCTGCCACTGTGATTGTTCTACAAACAGATACATCTCTCTTTTTGGTAAGCTATTAGAGAATGGTAGAGATACTTTTGACGCATAGTCTGATACGTTACTTTTGATGCTGTTTTAAGCAGGTAGGTAATGACAATGAAAAACGTGCATGCCGTATCTTAGCTTACAGTATGGTCACCCTAGCACAAAGCAAACTTACGAGGAAGATGGAAAAATAACGCACTTTATGAAGTTGCTCCGCACTCTGAGCTCTGGCGTATTGCAGTTTACTTCATTATTTTAACTGATTATAAAATGAAATAGATGTCATAGTAAAGAAAT
The DNA here is from genome assembly GCF_947568885.1 of Cydia strobilella. Taxonomy (NCBI): domain Eukaryota; kingdom Metazoa; phylum Arthropoda; class Insecta; order Lepidoptera; family Tortricidae; genus Cydia; species Cydia strobilella. Next base: position 1,819,413 of record NC_086063.1, on the reverse strand, counting down.
AGTGACCAAACCGTCCGGTGGCCGAGGCCGGAATTGAACCCGTCTTCTTTTACCTTTACTTTTATTCTTTAATTTTCAGTTATTAGTATCTAAGTTTACAAATCCCTGCCAATTTAGAAGTCAGCGAGGTAAGTATATTAGGTATTATAGTATGAATTATATCAAATGATTTTTTCGCCCAAACCTTAAGAACGCTATAGGTAAGTAATTGCCTTTAAAACGTGTGTGATCCTTTTCACTAATGAGAAATGAGGTAGCCACCGCGGCACAAAAGAAACAATGCCTTTTGTTTAACAGCTAAGGGTTTGGGCAAAAAAAACAATTGAGATAATTCGTAACTACATATACATATTTGTTTTACAAGGTGGCAAAGTTGTTGTTTAACCCCTCGTGCTAATATTGATATCCGAGCGTAGCGTTTCGAAAAATGGAAGTATGATCGTTGCGAGGATTTCAAGGTCCAGATTAAACAAACTTTGCTACAACACAACATTTTTAACTACACGTACGCGAGGAAAATGCTGACTGTACATAACATAACATATTTAAATAAACGTTATTAAATTTTATCATTCAAAATCATTATTAAAAAGTCAATAGGTACAGTCGCCATCAGATATATCGGAGCGGCCGAGGTGCTCAAAAATATCTGAACACGCACTCTAGCGCCTTGACAATAGAAGCGTGTTCAGATATTTGTGAGCACCTCGGCCGCTCCGATGTATCCGATGGCGACTGTACTACTAGCCAACAAGGAAACAACACAAAATTGACATCTACTACTCTTGTGGATAAAATGCAACTTTCTCGTCAGTATTTGATTAGATAGATAGATAAATAGATTTTTATTCGGTATTAATGATACACTGTCAATTACATAATAAAGATTGATTACAAAAATCATAATACATTAAAATTATTTAAATTCACATAAAAATTTATGTCGACAATTTTGAGATTCTAATACTTATTCATATTCATATTGTTGGGTTTCGTGATTATTTTAAAGTATTTTGTGGTAACATTAATAAAACGCGCCAATTTGACATGATTACTGGCAACATTGGACATGCCGAGAGGTGGCGTGATCGAACGGGTTTTGAAAAAAAAGTGACGAACGGTTGGCTGGCGGGTGGCGGGGCATTTTTGTCTTGACTTCGAGAGTGTGAACAACGATTTGTCTAATTATATCTAAAAGTGTATACCTAAGTGTAAGGCAGTTGAATAAAGTGTAGTTCAAGTAATTGAGTGTTTTATTGATTATCTGGTGGTGATATACAACAATATTCATATTCATTTTATTTGGTAATATTTAATTACATGTCAACCTTAATATAAAATATATTACAAATAGCATTATTGTCATTAGAGCGTCTTACACTATGTATTAGAGAATAACTCCCTATGGTCGTAAAACGCCTGCTCGAGAAGCCATTTTTTGAGCTTAGTCTTAAATATAGGCGCACTTGGTGCAGCAGTAATGTCAGCCGGTAGGTGGTAGGCGGTGGTGGCTTACATTAGGAAATCAGTAAAATATTATTCAAATTACATAATATTAATGTCATTACCGGGTCTAACGCGATTAAATTTCATTGTTTTACCATTTTTCCGACGTTTCTTTAATCGCGTTAGACCTGGTAATGACATTAATTATGTGAACAAAACGCGAGAGTTTAAAGTGTTATTAGTATTTGCATAGAGTAACTTATACTAGAGCGGTACTGTCATAGTAAATTTTGTAACCCCAGTAAATTCACTGCCATCTGTCGACACACTTTAAAACTAAAAATGAAGATTTATAAAAATACGATAGAATGTATTTAAATATAGATAAATGATTTTTTTTTATTTGCATTAATTATTTTTATGATTTTGACCCATGTTCTTTCACTGATATGCGTTAAAATTGTTAAATAACAAACGAAACCGTCAACGCCATCTATACGACTGTAGGCCAAAACTAGTAGCGCCCTCTGAACGAGAATCAAATTTTCTTGATTTTCGAGGCACGTTTTTTCCTTAGACTGTATCCATCTATTACCATCTATAAATCTATCTTTGGTATTTGGTATTTGATTAGTGCTTTTACGTGAAATCTCAATAAATACATACAACCAATAAGAACAGAATGACAATATGGCCCCCATAAAGGAATGAATCAAAGTAATATAGGCCATAACTTACAAATATGCTTTCGCGAATTGTGTTACTTTATGTGATATTGGATATATGGATATGTTTATGTTTTGCGGTTTTCTGAGATTTGTGGATGTTTTGCTATTAGGGCATGGATACCGGAATTCCGGAATCCCGAAAAACCGGAATATCTTACCGATATTTACGATATTACAATACCGGAATTGAAGAAAACCAATGTCGAAATATCGGAATTCTGGTATTGGAACTTTTTAGTTTCGTTGTTACAAAGGTGATGAAAAGGAAACATTAAAGTCGGACTCGCCCACCGAGGGTTCCGTACTTTTTAGTATTTGTTGTTATAGCGGCAACAGAAATACATCATCTGTGAAAATTTCAACTGCCTAGCTATCACGGTTGATGAGATACAGCCTGGTGACAGACAGACGGACAGACGGACAGTGGAGTCTTAGTAATAGGGTCCCGTTTTTACCCTTTGGGTACGGAAACCGAAAAAAGATTAAAAATCTATATGCAATTTGACGTTTCCTGCAGTTATGCAGTCGCTTGCATTTCTCCAGCGGTATTTAATTGTAACGCGGCATTGAGGCCGGCTGTATTGCTGTCGCAAATGTCAAAATATCGATTTTACTCACAAAGATCCGGGCAGCAACGGTTGCAGCCCGGATATTTGACATTTTCGGCAGGAAACCAGTCGGCAGTAATGTCACGCTGCAATACTGCAGCGGTAATGCTAGTATAGTTTGAATCCGAACGATACCTTAAAACAACATAATTAGGTACTACCTATAGGTACTATGTGACGCGGTGAAGTAATAAAGTTATAAGGGCTACTTTTATCCTATCTCTTTCTTTCACATCAATTATTAATATGAAAGAGAGGGATAGTAGTTGGCGCGTGTCGAAGACAGGAATGCGAAGCAAAATTAATGATCGAATGATTGCTATATTTGCGCTTGCGCTTGACCGATGGAGGTAGATAATGCGCTGAGTAATTTCGATTTATTTATTTTGTTTTTACCTGACTTATGTTACGCAGCGTCTTACGTAAGCGACCAACTCGCGAACGCGAAGCGAAGCGGCGCGGCGCGGCGCGTCGGGCCCACGGCGTTCGCGTTCGCAACGAGATCGCCCACGTAGGACACTTCTATAATAGGTATAGGTATCAAAGGATTGATTCATCCGGCGCCGCATCGCTTCGCTTCACGTTCGCGTGTTGTTCGCCTACGTAGTACGCTGCGTTATAAAGATAGGGTTATACAATACTTACAATATTCTTTATTCCACACCTCATACAGTTTACAATATTTGTACAGAAATATAAACAAAGACAATTGTATAGAGGTAACAACAGGCGGTTTAATCGATTAAGAGCGATATCTTTCGGACAACTTTTGGGTAGCGGAATAAAGAAAATTGGAAAATGCAGTAGGTGATGCGGTAAAAAAATATTATAAAAAGTCAAACTGAATATTACCAAATAGTATTTTTGTGCTAAGTGCTAGTTTCAGTCGTGGCCCAGAGAAGTGTTAGTGACAAAAAACTTAAATACTAATGTTAAACAGTACAATTAATTAAAACCTACCATGCAAATCAATATACTTAGAGCTAGGACTAGGACAATACAATACCGGGTGAGCCGTACACATTTACATTACATAAAACATTTACTATAACATTAAAATTTAAAATTTAACTAGTATCACAATCATAGAAACATGTCAATAATCAGAATAATTCATAAAATAGCAGCGAAATTATACATATAAAATTAATAAAATTACAATTATTATATTATTTAATCAGATTTGGTCAATACATTAGAATATAAATAAATTAGAAATTAAACAGAATTGAATAAGTGTTATATATTTAATAATTTGTAGATAATCCAAAATTAAAATTGCAATTAAATTGTCCAATGCCTTTATCACTAAATATCATAATTAACGAAGCTGGAGTGCAGAACGATCCATCTACGCGTCATCGGTGAGTCCCACCTCCCAGCAAACACACTCAGGATGCTGTTCGGACTCCGTATCATCCTATCGAGCAGAGAGGCACAGCGTTTCCTTATAATCGCATGGAAGCCATCAACGCTTGCCTCCGCAAACATGCCCAAAGCACTGCACCACCGTCGAAGGCCGAGCAACATCCTGAAGGCATCATTATATTGAACACGAAGAGCGCTGTACGTCCTCTGCGTATAATTGACCCATAGGTTACAGGTGTAAAAACACTGACAGTATGCCCCACGAATTAGTATGCCCTAAAGAGAGTTACTTTAACTTCCTTAGTGCACCCCGAAAACCTACGTGCCAACATGTTGCAGCGGACGGACAGCGCCCTTCTCTCCCTCTCGATGTCCATGTTGTCACAGAGATCATCAGTTACCCAGTGACCCAGATATTTGAAATGCTTGACTCTGCTCAGGTTTGTGCCACATAAGGTAATTGGTGGCAGAGTCTCATATGTTTTAGCTCCAGCCTTGAAAATTAGAAATTCGCTTTTCTTGGCGTTATATCTGAGTCCATGGGTCCCCGCGTATCTCTCACAGATACCGATTAGGATTTGCAAAGCACCCAGAGATGGAGCTAGCAACACCATGTCGTCTGCATAGCTGAAGTTGTTCATAAAAACACCGTCAACTGAGCATCCGACATTAGCGCTACTCAGCTCCTCAATCAATCCGTTGACGTACAGGTTGAAAAGACGAGGAGAAGAAATCCCCCCCTGTCTCACTCCGCACTCCAACCTGTACTCCTCCGAATACACACCGGCCCATCTCACGCTGTTCTTCTGAGTATTGTACCAATATTTAATAAGGGAGGTTACCTCACCAGGAAGACCGGCAACTTGCTGCATTTTCCGCCATAGAACTTTATAGCACACTAGATCGAAGGCCTTTGATAGATCTAGAAAGCATGCGAATACCGGTGTTTTCCTGGAGGTATAGTACTGGATAGTCCGCTTGAGGCAGAGAACAGCACTTTCCGTGGATAGGCCCGACCTAAAGCCAAACTGGCGCATCGTGTAGACGAACATGCCTGTCCAGCTGCCTGTCAAGCAGAGTGTCCAATACCTTGGCAATCACTGTTGCCAATGAGATGGGCCTGTAATTATTCGTGTCTGATGCATCTCCAGTCTTACTATTGGGACTACTATAGTGTAATACCATTGAACTAAGTATGCCAACATATTTCAGAGACACAACCCTAAAACACACCCATATTAGCTTACACAGACATATTATGTCGTCCGCACATAGACACTAAAACGGTTTCGTGCTACGAGTGTGCAAAGCCGAATCTCGCTAAGCCGTGTAATTACGCACGTGCATTGTTCAACCCTAAACGCTTCATATTTTCGCTTGACAAGTGACAGGCGGTAAGGCTGTGGTTAAGGATACACGGAGCGTTTACTAAAACGTTAAACTTTTTTTTTATCGCGTATATATATATATATATATCTCTACTTGAAAAATAATTATAGTGTATAACTAGCCTTATGAACCGATTTTGCATGTACAACCAGCCTTAAAGTTTGTAGTCTATTGTTATTGTTCATTATTTTAGTATGTGGGTATTTTTGCACTTTGTAATTTTTCCTCAGTCACCCGTTGACCACGAACGCTGTAAAGAGTTCGAAACGTCGGGATGTATTATAAATTCAATATACGCGATATAATACGGAAAGGGCCGACCGCTTCTCTATATAATCGTAGTCCTCATTTTCCTCTGGGTATTGACATTAAGGAAAATATTTTTACATAATTTGATGTATATTAACCATAGCTATGCCAAGACGTGGAGCGAAATGAAGCGCGAAGCTCAAGACCGAACGGGATGGCGGAGCACTGTAGATGCCCTCTGCCCCATCTAGGAGATATAGGACCATAAGTCAAGTAAGTCATGCCCCTACGTTTGACTTTTTTCGGTTTTTTGATTATTGTTATAATTAGGAGCGAAAAACACATTTCATACAAATTTTGAAATGGTAGAAGCATTTCAAAATTTGTATGAAATGTGTATTGCTTACCTAGACTGTATATCTCGGGGTATGATCATTAATTTCATCCGCTGAAGGTCAGGCGTAGCCTTAGCTAGTACTATCGTCTGTCTGCACCGGAATTCCGGCGCGTCAGCCGGGTCGCACGGCCTTTTCAGATCCAGCGCCGCGCACTGCTAGAATGTCTCTACATGGAAAAGCTTATTTACTGCCTAGGCTATATGGGTTGGAAAAAATTAATAAGCCCTGGAGGAAAAGTGCCTTAAAACCTTAAGTTAGCTCATTTTACTTAATAGAAACATTATTTTATTTAAAAAAAAGAAGAAAAGCGAACTCGCGAACGTGAAGCGAAGCGGCGCGGCGGGTCCACGGCGTTCGCGTTCGCAACGAGATTGCCCACGTAGGACACTTCTATAGGTATCAAAGGATTAATTCACGCGGCGCCGCATCGCTTCGCTTCGCTTACGATACTGTAACGATTACGAAGGTGTCTTTTCTTACTGTTGCTACGGCAGACAGTAATTCTAGTTCGGTATACCTAGTAATTTGCCATTTTCAAATGTATTCCGCTACCAAAGTTACCCTAATGCACTATTGATGATGCAATCATAATCATACTGTAACTATATACACATAGGTAAGTACTTAAAAATATTTACATAATAAAAATAAGACCGTTAAAATGACTATATGATGTGGTTTCCACAAAAAATACCCTGTTGTCGATGGCGCGTAAGTCACAACGACGTCGCATTTCTATTGGAACTTCAGTAATAATGGCGTTAGTGCCATCTATAAAAAGGTTCATACCAATCAGAACTAACATCATACATACATCAGTAACACGATTTACTAACGTAGTTAGATATTACACTAATTAATTAATTAAAATTAGCACGTAACGCACGTATGAATCATCAAAAAATCTACGCGTCGCGTCGCTGCCAAACCGTGCGCCGTGCGACGTTGCCGTACCGCGCCCGGTCGCCCGGCCCCCGGCCCGGCTAGTGCCTTACCGTCGACCGACGCATCATTACGTTTTGTTTACATTCAAAAATCGTTTAAAACGAGCATATTTACATCAAATTATTCGTAAAATAAACTTTTTAATAGTAGAAAGTGATTAATTTTAAGTTAAAACGTGTTTTTGTAGTGTATTTTTGGGGACGGTAGCCATTTTGGAATCGGACGCGATCAAAATCGGTTCGTGATGACTGGTATGTAGTATCTTTGACATTAAAGTTATTTTGTAGGTCATTTTATTTAAGTATTTGGATTATTTTAAAACATAGTATGTACATAGCTAAAGTAAATACGTACATTAAATAAATGTACATTAAGATTTATGATTATGATGTAAATAAAAGCGCGAATTGAAACTGCTTCCATTTAGAACTGTGTTGCAAGGTGTTAAAGTCGAAAATTGTATGCAGTATTTACACTTTATGTTAGTTCAGGGATTCCCTTACAATAAATAGTTATTTTCAATTTTATTACAACGTGTTACGGTTGTTATTTAAATGGTATTTTAATTGACTTGACACATTTTAGCGTAAATTGTTTCACTCCAATCCAAACAGTCAATTCTGAATTTCGAAAAAGAAATATTTTTAAATTTACTTTGTTTAAATTTTATGACTGTTTTTATTATTTTGACAAATTGACGATAATAATATATTAACTTTTTACTCCAGGAAGACAAATGAAACAAGACTGTGTAGTAAACCATAAAGTTTAAAATAAAATGTCATGTGGTTTTTATTGACAGGATAAAATAAATGCATCTACGGTGTATGTCACAATAATGTCATTACAACTCAACAGGTCTAGGTCTTCCCAGGTAGCAAAGTGACGTCAGCGACGTAAAAGTGACGTCATAATGACGTCAGTTATACGTCATAAATACGTAACGGACGTCATAATGACGTATTTTCTATCTGTGGAAACTTGTAATTGGCTCACTGCTTCTATGTTATTACCTAACGTGTTACTTCAGCTGTAAGTTTTCCTAATAAATAAAATAAAAATAAAAAAATAAAATAAATGCTACCTGGGTTAGCTAGAAGGCCAATTCGACTTGTTTTCGTGATGGCTCGTGACATGGCCGCAATATCGTGATTTTTGTGAGAATACGTTCTGATTAATGTTGTTATCTAGTTTCGAAAACTTCCTGCCTCGTACCCAACTAAATTGTGGAATGAAACGGTGTTTTCTGACGTTATGTTACACAAGTACTATAAGGTTATTCTATGACACAACGAAGGCCGCAAAAATATCTGACTCGATCTTATTTGTAGAGCCAATAAAAGCGTGTCACATATTTTTGCGGCCTTCGAAAAGTAACATAATTATTGCAGTGTACACTGGCATCAGAATCTCTATTATTTCAATGCTTTTCTTTTTTTAGGGTTCCGTACCCAAAGGTATGTACAAGACCCTATTACTAAGAGTCCGCTGTCTGCCTGTCCGTCTGTGACCAGGCTGTATCGTATCTCATGAACCGTGATAGCTAGAAAGTTGAAATTTTTACAGATAATGTATTTCTGTTACCCCTATAACAGCAAATACTAAAAACAGAATAAAATAAATATTAAAGTGGGGCTCCGATACAACAAACGTGATTTTTTTGCCATTTTTTGCGTAATGGTACGGAACCCTTCGAGCGCGAGCCCGACTCGCACTTGGCCGGTTTTTTAATTCTGAAGATTATAAACAAATCGAACAAACAATTCATTTGACATCAACAAAATACCTACGATTGTTTCGCCAGTAAATATTTTGAAGTCAACCGTATTGTTATAGGCATAAAGTTCAATATGGAATGATCGCGGATTGACTATTATTATCAATGTTATGACTGACTGAATCGTAATCGTGACGCACGGTGATAGGGATGTGACGATTTCAACAAACCGGACAAGTGCGAGTCGGACTCGCGCACGAAGGGTTCCGCACCATTACGCAAAAAACGGTAAAAACATCACGTTTTGTTGTATGAGAGCCCCACTGAAATATTTATTTTATTCTGTTTTTTGTATTTGTTGTTATAGCGGCACATCATCTGTGAAAATTGACAGACGGACAGACAGACAGACAGACGGACAGCGGAGTCTTAGTAATAGGGTCCCGTTTTTACTTTTTGGTTACGGAACCCTAAAAAGCAAGTATTAATCACCAAGGAAGTTTAAATAGTTGTTAGTATTTTTCTGATGTGATAACTTGATACGTTAATTAGATCTCATTAATATTACCAATTAATTAATAATATCTTATTACCTTAATTACTTAAGGGGATCCCATGCCCCAATGACCTTTGATTTGAATCCCTTAGTTTTCTAATGTTTTTTGTAGCTTATCATATTAAGAACAACGGATTTTAGCAATAAAGTATCCCATATTTACTTCAAAGTTCATTGTTTTCGAAATATTATAATATAAAAAGTTGAACAATTTTAGGCCAAAAAACTGGTTTTCTGGCCATAACTTTTGTGTTAATTAGTTAAAAATTCAAACCTTAGACAAGTTTTTAGAGACGTCTAAGACGAACCCAAATATGTAGATTTCGTATAAGTAAGATCTTTCACAGCAATCGAGATACGAAAAAAGTGTTTTGTTAGACAATGTTTAAAACAATCATAAATAAAAAGTATTCATTTTTTTCACAATCCGGTAGACAAAAATGGAGATAAAAGATTGAAGAACCGATAGCCGCTTGTCTTATAATTCTATATCTAGTGCAAAAGTAGGAGATACGATTCAAAAAATCGTCAAAAATCGATGAAAACCTCAGGTAGCCCCTTAAATAAACTACCGCGTGCAAAAGGCTTTTGGCAATTAACATTTAATATGATAGCCATACAAATAATTCTGAATATTACAATCCATCAATCGTCGTCCTAGAGTTGTTCCGGCCACGGCTTACTTGGAAAGCCTGGGGTCCGCTCGGTGACCTATTCTCAATAGCCTATGGACCAGCAATAAACAAAATGGCGGACGATTTTTGTGATTTTATCCTGTACCATACTTGTGTTTTGTGTCTTGTACAATAAAGAGTTGATACATTCATACATCATACATTAAAAAATATTTATCAGTACGGTTTTTACTCACTATTATTTTTAGTCGCTTTTGGGGACATGTTTCGGATTCATTGGGAATCCATCCTCAGGCACGAGTGTCCGCGGCGGTTGTACGTCGTGCACACACAAATATGCAATATGTCTCACGATAGTTTAAGTGACATCATACATTACCATATTTAACATTTATTCGCTTAAAACTGTTTTTTCTTTGCATGCCTTGCCGGCATCGGGTCTATGATTTCTATTTAATAAATAAATATACAATATTTTATAGGACATTCTTGCACAAATTGACTATTTGACTAAGCCCCACAGTAAGCTCAAGAAGGCTTGTGTTGTGGGTGAGTAACCATGCAGTATTTGTATATTTATATTATTATGCCGTTGTCCTAGTGACAACGACATAACAATATAATATACAAATACTTAAATACATATGACTCAGGAAGAAATGTCTGTGCTCATCAGCATCACACATAAATGTCAAAGTTCAAAGTTCAAAATATACTTTTTAATACAGTTGCTCAAAAAGTGCTACTTTTCGTGGCTGTTTAGCGTGCGGAAAGTTGGTTTTCGCGAACTAATGCTTTTTACTTTTCCAATTTTTTTTAATTTTTACTTGTTCCAATTCATGACTACTTATTGATGAGTGTTAATATTAGTTTCCTTTAAACGTCGTAATCAACATAAAACCTACTGTTAATGTAAGAATACGAAAAATACATATTTCATATTTTATTACTTACCTCTTCGTCATTATAACACGTTTAATTTTTAATATTGAAAATTGAAAAACCGTTCTTAATAAATTGTCTGAATGGAACGGAATAGCTATGGAAGGTAGAGGTAGGAAGCTAGGAATAGCTGCCGAAACGCCTGTCAAAGAAGAGGCGTTTTTTCTTACTGCAAGCTAAGTTTCCAAAGGCAACTTTCGATTTTGTTTTTATTCCTTACTTGTTGTTTTTTTTTTTTTCGCAACTGTTTTAATTAAAAAACGACGTTCGATACACGTGCGGAAATGTCATTCTTCACTCGTCCCGAGTCTCGGTACTCATGAAGTTATGACATACTTTCCGCACTAGCATCGAAATGTACTAATAATTCATGTAGGCCTAGCAACAAGCACTTTATGAATGGTGAATAATATGTAACATAATGTATAGGTACTATCTTAAGCTAATTATCAAAGCAATTTATTTATGTTAATATTATTCCATAATAATATTGAATGATAATATATACTGATCAAATTTAATACTAAAAATTTCACAAAAAGATCGTCTAACTTAAAAAATTGCATAAAAAATACTAGTCTAGAATGTTACTAGAATAAAATCTAAATGTCAAAAAAAAAACAACAAAAGAAGGCCTAAAACTCAACTTTGATAAATGTGAATTATACATTTCCGAAAATTTAGAACCCTCTTTAGCATCCCAGACACTTCAAAGTTTTTCGAATTTAGCCCCCAATATTAAAATCCTATCAAAGGACAATCTTCACCTTCTCGGCTCCCCTATTTTCGAAGAAGCCGTTCCGTCCATTTTGGCTAAATCTATTTCTAAATTCCGTGTTAATTCAGATCGCTTAATTAAAATTAGTAGCCATTCGGCCTTATTTATTTTAAAATTTTGTTTGATGGTTCCCAAATTTACCTACTTGCTCCGCTGCTGCCCTATCTGGAAATTCGCAGATTTAGTCCAATCTATTGATTGTCAAGTCAAGTCGCAGCTTGAATCAATTCTGAATGTCCATTTCTGTGAACAGGCATGGACCCAAGCTTCTTTGCCTATTAGGTTTGGTGGTTTAGGAACCCGCAAAATTTCGAGTGTTGCTCTGCCGGCATTCTTGTTCTCAATCCATAGCACGTCTGATCTCGCAGGTAAAATCCTTAAAGCCCTACCGGCATCAAACTGCGAGATCGCGTGCATGGAGGAGGCCAGGAGTGCCTGGATAGCTGGGCTCAACCTACATATACCACCTAGACCTACTACGGGGCAGAGAGCTTGGGACAACATAGCTTCCGACGCCGTCCTGAAGGCTCTAATACACACGTCCTCGGGTAAGGACCGCGCAAGGCTCCTTGCTGTCTCCCGACCTGAGTCTGGACACTGGCTTCATGCATACCCATCACCAAACACGGGTACATTCATCGATCCAGGGACCCTCCGAATAGCCATCGGTCTCCGAGTTGGGGCTGATGTTTGTGTGGACCACAGCTGCGTCTCTTGTGGGGCTAACGTTGATCGCCTAGGCCACAATGGACTTGCCTGCTCTTCGGGCGCCGGCCGCCTATCTCGTCATGCGGCACTCAACGACATCATAAGAAGGGCGCTCGTCAGCGCCGGCGTCCCCGCTGCTCTGGAGCCCCAGATCGCGCGGGACGAAGGCAAGCGCCCCGACGGGATGTCGTTGATCCCATGGAGGATGGGCCGTGCACTGGTGTGGGACGCTACCTGCGACGATACGCTGGCAGCGTCCTACATTTCATCAACCAGCAGAAATGCCGCGGCGGCGGCCGACGCCCGAGAGCGCTTTAAAGCAAATAAATATGGCTGTCTCGGCGCCAACTACGAATTCGTAGCTTTTGGTGTCGAGACACTCGGTCCATGGGGCAGGGGTGCCCGCGGGCTCCACAAGGAGCTCGGAAAGCGGTTGAGGGAGGCAACGGGGGACCCTCGCGCGGGCAGCTTTCTCGCGCAAAGGCTTGCTATCGCGATACAGCGCGGGAATGCTGCCTGCGTGATGGGCACTTTGCCAAGAGGTCGGGGTTTGTTATAGGGATTTTTTTTTAGGTAGGTTTAGTTTTAATCGTTTTATTTTATAAGTAGTCTTAATTTTGTTTTATACAATTAATGTAAATTTTATTTATCATCTTTTCAATAAAGCTAAACTTATCTGCAGGTATATCATAATACAAAAGAAGTACATAGAGTGGATTATCCATTTCCTCATCATTAATCAAATATACCTAATAAATAATTAATCGTTTCGAATCAAAATTAACCCACGTTGTTTTATCATTCATGTAGTCTTGTGTGGTATAATAAGCTTCAGAAATAAGTATATGATGTACATAATTCTTAAATTTATTAATTGATAATTCAGTTATATAGTTTGGAAGTTTATTATAAAATCTTACACATTTACCTATAAATGATTTTTTAATTTTTTGGAGCCGAGTGAAGGGCACTGCGAGCTTATGTTTATTTCTAGTATTTATATTATGAATGTCACAATTTTTCCTAAAATTGAGAATCTTTTTATGTACAGACAGAATACTGTATGGGATTTAAACCCCGAACCATATCGTCTTGATAGGCAGGGTCACTTAAAATAAAATAATAATTAATAAATCATTTATTCTGGCGAAATAAACCATATTTTACAATTAATTATTCTGCCAAACTGCAAGACAGTTTGTTGGCAGAGGGGACTCCCTTAAATAAGACGGGTAGTCTTACCTAATTACATAGATTAGATTAGATTAGATTAGATGGTTTATTTCATGAAAGACAATTTACATAATAAGTTTGCATTAATGTCAAAAATATAAGAATTTCTATCATGATCGTCAAAATAAAAATAAAAATGAAAATAATAACAATACTAATGAAAATAAAATTATAGCTCCAATAAGGATTGTCAACACAATTACAATAAGAGTAAGTAGATAAACATACTAAGTACATAGCCTACATAGGTACATCTTATTGCTTACGGTAGTAACTTCAATTTAATTTTGTTTAACGGAAACATTTTTAATTTAACCTTAAATATCCTAAATGACTTACATTCCCTTACTTCATACCATGGAGACTGTATAAAGGAGCCAAATCTCTATGTATGAAAAGTGTCCATCAAAAAACAGTAATTAGGCGGCGCCACCATACACCGAAATACTACCAAAAACAACCTACGTAATTTGGTCGGGTTATTTGTTGCCTTATATGGTTCATGTTATACTCATGTCCCAGAGCCTAACTAGCGCCACCGGAGAGATTAGGAACTATTATTTAAAGCTTAACGCGGTCACTTTTACAACAATTCTGCCATAAGAGATTGCGATCTTTTCTATACCATCCATACTTCATACGGAACTTGGCTAGGAGGCCATCAAACTATTATTATAGGTACTTATTAATTTACCATTATTTTTGTTTCAGACTTCGAACCCATATCCTTTACGTACAAAAATACAAAGCAACTAATAGAACTAGTCCAAGCGCACCCTTGTCTATGGGACAGACAAGCCCTTGACTATAAGGACAGATTAGCGAGAGACAGGGCATGGGAACAGATATTTGAGGAGCTGGACCCCCAGTTTAAAGAGTGCAGTGCTACCACTAAACACGACATAGGTAATGAATCATTTTATATAACTAGAACTACCTCTCACCGTCTCTGTCTCACTCTAACTATATCCGATCGCATATAGAGATTAGACCGCTTTTGTTACTATGTCTGTCCCACTCTAGCTATATATCTATGGGACAGACAAGACCCTGACTAAAAGGACAGATTGGCGAGAGACAGGGCATGGGAACAGATATTTGAGGAGCTGGACCCGCAGTTTAAAGTGCAGTGCTACCACTAAACACGACATAGGTAATGAATCATTTTATATAACTAGAAATACCTCTCACCGTCTCTGTCTCACTCTAACTATATCCGATCGCATATATAGATTAGACCGCTTTTGTTACTATGTCTGTCCCACTCTAGCTATATATCTATGGGACAGACAAGCCCCTGACTAAAAGGACAGATTGGCGAGAGACAGGGCATGGGAACAGATATTTGAGGAGCTGGACCCGCAGTTTAAAGTGCAGTGCTACCACTAAACACGACATAGGTAATGAATCATTTTATATAACTAGAACTACCTCTCACCGTCTCTGTCTCACTCTAACTATAGGGTTAGACCGCTTTTGTTACTATGTCTGTCCCACTCTAGCTATATGTCTATGGGACAGACAAGCCCCTGACTATAAGGACAGATTGGCGAGAGACAGGGCATGGGAACAGATATTTGAGGAGTTGGACCCGCAGTTTAAAGAGTGCAGTGCTACCACTAAACACGACATAGGTAATGAATCATTTTATATAACTAGAACTACCTCTCACCGTCTCTGTCTCACTCTAACTATATCCGATCGCATATAGAGATTAGACCGCTTTTGTTACTATGTCTGTCCCAGTCTAGCTATATATCTATGGGACAGACAAATCCCTTCTATAAGGACAGATTAGGGAGAGACAGGGCATGGGAACAGATATTTGAGGAGTTGGACCCGCAGTTTAAAGTGCAGTGCTACCACTAAACACGACATAGGTAATGAATCATTTTATATAACTAGAACTTTCTCTTACCGTCTCTGTCTCACTCTAACTATATCCGATCGCATATAGAGATTAGACCGCTTTTGTTACTATGTCTGTCCCACTCTAGCTATATATCTATGGGACAGACAAATCCCTTCTATAAGGACAGATTAGGGAGAGACAGGGCATGGGAACAGATATTTGAGGAGTTGGAACCGCAGTTTAAAGAGTGCAGTGCTACCACTAAACACGACATAGGTAATGAATCATTTTATATAACTAGAACTACCTCTCACCGTCTCTGTCTCACTCTAACTATATTCGATCGCATATAGAGATTAGACCGCTTTTGTTACTATGTCTGTCCCAGTCTAGCTATATATCTATGGGACAGACAAATCCCTTCTATAAGGACAGATTAGGGAGAGACAGGGCATGGGAACAGATATTTGAGGAGTTGGACCCGCAGTTTAAAGTGCAGTGCTACCACTAAACACGACATAGGTAATGAATCATTTTATATAACTAGAACTTTCTCTTACCGTCTCTGTCTCACTCTAACTATATCCGATCGCATATAGCGATTAGACCGCTTTTGTTACTATGTCTGTCCCACTCTAGCTATATATCTATGGGACAGACAAGCCCCTGACTATAAAGACAGATTGACGACAGACAGGGCCTGGGAACAGATATTTGAGGAGTTGGACCCGCAGTTTAAAGTGCAGTGCTACCACTAAACACGACATAGGTAATGAATCATTTTATATAACTAGAACTACCTCTCACCGTCTCTGTCTCACTCTAACTATATTCGATCGCATATAGAGATTAGACCGCTTTTGTTACTATGTCTGTCCCAGTCTAGCTATATATCTATGGGACAGACAAATCCCTTCTATAAGGACAGATTAGGGAGAGACAGGGCATGGGAACAGATATTTGAGGAGTTGGACCCCCAGTTTAAAGAGTGCAGTGCTACCACTAAACACGACATAGGTAATGAATCATTTCATATAACTAGAACTACCTCTTACCGTCTCTGTCTCACTCTAACTATATCCGATCGCATATAGCGATTAGACCGCTTTTGTTACTATGTCTGTCCCACTCTAGCTATATATCTATGGGACAGACAAGCCCCTGACTATAAAGACAGATTGACGACAGACAGGGCCTGGGAACAGATATTTGAGGAGTTGGACCCGCAGTTTAAAGTGCAGTGCTACCACTAAACACGACATAGGTAATGAATCATTTTATATAACTAGAACTACCTCTCACCGTCTCTGTCTCACTCTAACTATATCCGATCATTCCGATCGCATATAGAGATTAGACCGCTTGGCACTGTTACTATGTCTGTCCCACTCTAGCTATATGTCTATAGGACAGGCAAGCCCTTGACTATAAGGACAGATTGGCGAGAGACAGGGCATGGGAACAGATATTTGAGGAGCTGGACCCCCAGTTTAAAGAGTGCAGTGCTACCACTAAACACGACATAGGTAATGAGTCATTTTATATAACTAGAACTACCTCTCACCGTCTCTGTCTCATTCTAACTGTATCCGATCATTCCGATCGCATATAGAGATTAGACCGCTTGGCACTGTTACTATGTCTGTCCCACTCTAGCTATATGTCTATGGGACAGGCAAGCCCTTGACTATAAGGACAGATTGGCGAGAGACAGGGCATGGGATCAGATATTTGAGGAGCTGGACCCCCAGTTTAAAGAGTGCAGTGCTACCACTAAACACGACATAGGTAATGAATCATTTTATATAACTAGAACTACCTCTCACCGTCTCTGTCTCACTCTAACTATATCCGATCGCATATAGAGATTAGACCGCTTTTGTTACTATGTCTGTCCCACTCTATCTATATATCTATGGGACAGACAAGCCCTTGACTATAAGGACAGATTGGCGAGAGACAGGGCATGGAAACAGATATTTGAGGAGCTGGACCCCCAGTTTAAAGAGTGCAGTGCTACCACTAAACACGACATAGGTAATGAATCATTTTATATAACTAGAACTACCTCTCACCGTCTCTGTCTCATTCTAACTGTATCCGATCATTCCGATCGCATATAGAGATGCCGCTAGAGTGCCGCTTGGCACTGTTACTATGTTTGTCCCACTCTAGCTATATGTCTATGGGACAGACAAGCCCCTGACTATAAGGACAGATTGGCGAGAGACAGGGCATGGGAACAGATATTTGAGGAGCTGGACCCCCAGTTTAAAGAGTGCAGTGCTACCACTAAACACGACATAGGTAATGAATCATTTCATATAACTAGAACTACCTCTCACCGTCTCTGTCTCACTATAACTATATCCGATCGCATATAGAGATTAGACCGCTTTTGTTACTATGTCTGTCCCACTCTAGCTATATATCTATGGGACAGACAAGCCCCTGACTATAAAGACAGATTGACGACAGACAGGGCCTGGGAACAGATATTTGAGGAGTTGGACCCGCAGTTTAAAGTGCAGTGCTACCACTAAACACGACATAGGTAATGAATCATTTTATATAACTAGAACTACCTCTCACCGTCTCTGTCTCACTCTAACTATATCCGATCATTCCGATCGCATATAGAGATTAGACCGCTTGGCACTGTTACTATGTATGTCCCACTCTAGCTATATATCTATGGGACAGACAAGCCCCTGACTATAAGGACAGATTGGCGAGAGACAGGGCCTGGGAACAGATATTTGAGGAGCTGGACCCCCAGTTTAAAGAGTGCAGTGCTACCACTAAACACGACATAGGTAATGAATCATTTTATATAACTAGAACTACCTCTTACCGTCTCTGTCTCACTATAACTATATCCAATCGCATATAGAGATTAGACCGCTTTTGTTACTATGTCTGTCCCACTCTAGCTATATATCTATGGGACAGACAAATCCCTTCTATAAGGACAGATTAGGGAGAGACAGGACATGGCAACAGATATTTGAGGAATTTAAAGCCGCAATTTAAAGAGAGCAGTGCTACCACTAATTTTAAAGTGGATTACAATCCAGTAATTAAACCTTTTTTTGCGTTCCTCTTTTGTCCACGAGTATAATAAGCTACGACATTCACACGTAAAAAACACCTAACTAGCACGTTTTTCTACACAGACTCATGCAATATAATTTGGCCGATGGTTCAATTAACCCCGGTTCACCCTATATCTTACAATTACGTAAAGATTTTATTTTAAATTAACCAGAGAAATTCTTATATGAAACATAATACGAATATAAAAAATCGGACAAGTGCTAGACGGACTCGCCTGACGAGGTTTCCGTACTTTTTAGTATTTTTATAGCGGCAACAGAAATACATCATATGTGAAAATTGCAACTGTCTAGCTATCACGTTTCATGAGATACAGCCTAGTGACAGACAGACGGACAGTGGAGTCTTAATAATAGGGTCCCATTTTACCCGTTGGGTACGGAACCCTAAAAATGGGAAAAGCAAAGAAGACGAACCCGTACTATGTACTTGTATTGAAGATATTTTTGTATTAAAGGTACAACGATAACGAAGAAATGGTACAACATCAGGGACTCGTACGTGAAGTCGTTAAAGCCGGACTACCTCGGGCGTCGGAACCGGCCCTACATACACGCGGAGCTACTTAGATTCTTGGATGATTGGTAATTATAATTAATATTCTCACTCCGGTCAAATTGCAGTCTTACGCTGCGTCTTACGTAAGCGAACAACTCGCGAACGCGAAGCGAAGCGGCGCGGCGGGCCCACGGCGTTCGCGTTCGCAACGAGATCGCCCACGTAGGACACTTCTATAGGTATCAAAGGATTGATTCACCCTGCGCTGTTCGCAGTACGCTGCGTTATAATCCATACTAATATAATATTATAAATGCGAAAGTCTGTCTGTCTTTCTGTCTGTGTGTTCCCTCTTTACGCTTAAACCGCTGAACCGATTTAGATGAAATTTGGCATAGAGATAGGTTGAGTCCCTGAGAAGGACATAGGATAGTTTTTATCCCGAAAATCATCCCTTAAGAAAGTAAAAAGCGGGGTGGAATTAAGGTAATTAACGAAGTGCCTGCTAATTTGTGTGCATAATATGCTCAAATTTAGATTTGCCTCCTGAGGTATTTCCTTTGTGCTACGACATGGGATTCTTCAAGAAGCGGGTATTTAGGGTTCTCAAGGGTCGGCAATGCTTAAGTGGCTCCTGTGATGTTGCTTACGTCCATGGGCGACGATGACTGCTTCCCATCAGGCGGCTCGTCTGCTCGTTTGCTGAATATCACATAAAAAAAAAAAGATTGCTATGAGAATTTTTCCAGGCGCTATTCTTACTCTAGCTGCGGTTACTAAGTCCACGCAGACGAAGTCGCGGGCAAAAGCTAGTTATACATATGATACGGTTCTAGTGATCCTGGTGTGATGATTATTGAGTTAAATTTTTATTAAGAATTATTAGTGCTGTAGTCCTTCTCAATATTGCTTTCCTTAACAAGCATTGTATTGTACAAACCGAAAATAGTTGTGTGTCTACTTGAAAAAAAAAAAAAAACATTAAATATTTTCATAGAAAGTAATTTGTTTTTTTATAGCATTGTATCACAGTGATTCTATCTATACTAAACAGCTGTGTACACAATTTTTTATTAGTGTGATACACAGAGTTTAAAGTAGAAGTTGTCTCCTGCGAATAGTTAACATCTGTGTGGTCATATAACTTCGTGTAAAAATATCATTATTATTAATAAACGTTTTTTGGTCCACAGCTATATTGAAAAAATCAACACCAGCTTTCTGAGCAAACAAAGAAGAAATCCAGAAGATTTTGATGGATTAGAAACCGAAGAACAAGAATTAGAAGAAACAGAACCGTGGGAACAAAAAGTGTTCGTCACTTTAGAGGAAGAGCCAGCACAGAAGAGAGCAAGAACAGAATACAGTCCAGAGCAAAGAGAAAATAAAACAAATGAAGAAGATATCATAGCTGTCCTTTCTAATCTAATACAAAAGGAAGAAGACGAAGATAGAGCGTTTTTCAAATCGATAACGCCATCGGTTAAAAAGTTGTCTGAGAATTCGAAATTTGAGTTTAGAATAGAAGTGTTGAAGTTGATAAAAAAATTAAGGGCCAAAGATAAGGGTGAGATGAAAATAGAGGAATCAAGTAATGATAGTGATAGTGAATAAATGTGAAGTGTGTTGATGTTTTATGAATAATAATATATATTTAATATTGTCTTCGGTTACCGCGATAGTTACTCATGAAATAAAACTATGAAAACGGATTATATCGCGTATATTGAATTTATAATATATATTTGTCAAAAACTGCTTTTTGCTTTATTATCATACTTACTAGAAAGTTTATTGATTTAGACCACTAAACGGAGACGCCTTGTCTGTAATTTTCTGTACAAAAAATCTGCCGATTTTTGCGGGGGAGGGGAACGTCATGTGTATACGTAACGTAAAAATAGGCATGTCAGATAAACGTCAGTCCATACATTGTGTATGACCATTGGCCGACTATTTTCGACAGAGGGAAACGCCTGTTAATGGCTACTCCGTTTGGTTATATCCTCTAAGAGCAGAAACATCTGCGAACGATGTTATTAAGTCCGCCTTTTGTACATTTGTATTTTCTTTTGTACAATAAAGATTAAATAAATAAATAGATAAATAATTAAGCTTGGAATAAATTTAAGTGTAACGCTCTTACGATAGATGTCGCTAGGGTTCCCTAGACCCATATAGTGGGAAGATTTGCTGACTATGGATGAGGTCTTGGTTGCTCAGTTGACATAGTGCTGGAGTATCGATCCAGAGGCCGTGAGTTCAAGTCTCACCCAAGGCAGTAATTTTTCCATGGTTTAAATCCGCGACCTGCGGATTGAAAGTCGCACGCTCTTACCACTACGCCACCAGCGCTTTTACTGTTTAAATACTACACTTATTAGATTTAAAAAGAAACCAAAGGATAGGGAAGCCAGCGAGCCTTAGAGAAAACTACGTTAGTTCACCACTTTCCGTCGCAGTAAATATACAGTATACAGTAACCGCACCGACTTCAAACGTATTAGTTTGCTAGCGCATATAAAACAAGATAATATTAAATTTTTTCCCGTTTGAAGTCGGTTTTTTTTTTTTTAAGATTAATTTTATTTTTCCATGTTTAGTGTTTCTTCATCTGTCCGGCCAAACTGTCACTAAACATTTTTGCACTTCGGGTAAGTTTCAATTTTCAAGGTTTGGATCTAAGCTATCAAGGTTCGAGGAGTTGGACCTCATGGAACCCATCATCAGAACTAGACCTTAACACAAATGTTCCTTCAGAACTTACTTGTGCTTAATAAATATAACGAGAGGAATTAAATCGCCAAAATTGAAATATGCCTTGTTAAAGAGTTCCGTTCTGGTCATCATCATCAGTAGTTCCACTTCAACAAATGGCACTGTTTTGGATGAAAGTGCTTGGTTTGTTGATGAAAATACTAAAACCGATATATGTAAACCTATAAGATTTGAGGAGTTCCCTGGATTCCTAATGGATCCCTTCATCAAAACTGGGTTCTTACAAAAACGGGACCAACTAGGGACTTATATAGTACATTCAAATAAAATAAAAAAATTCCAAATCGGCTCAGAAATGAGTTCTGGGGTAACATAATAGGTACATACAAAAAAAAAATACGGTCGAATTGATAATCTCCTCCTTTTTTTGAAGTCGGTTAAAAATGGCGGCCGCCGCATGCGCGGTTGTCGGAAAGCATCCATTTCGAGGCATCTTTCCGCACGCCTCCCTAATGTCCGAAACACCATTGTTCCGTGATAGGAAACTAATATGTGACTTACTGCACCTAAACTAGTAGGGGTGAACTACCAATCAATAACCCCCCCAGCCAATCAAGGGGCGACAAATTGATATAATTACTTAACACATGTAGCTACTTCGGTAACTACCAACTTCGTAACTTAGTGTGGAATTCACAAGTTTGGGAATCAGTTCAGTAAAATTTATTTAATCTATGCTTGTTTGGGTGATAAATATTTAAAAAAATTGTGGTATGTATATAACTCATGAGGCGGGCCGTATGCTTGTTTGCCAATGACGTAGTATAAAATAATAACCGGCCAAGTGCGAGTCGGACTCGCGCACGAAGGGTTCCGTACCATTACGGAAAAAAAACAGCAAAAAAATCACGTTTGTTGTATGGGAGCCGTTTAAAATATTTATATTATTCTTTTTTTAGTATTTGTTGTTATAGCGGCAACAGAAATACATCATCTGTGAAAATTTCAACTGTCTAGCTAAGCGGTTCATGAGATACAGCCTGGTGACAGACAGACGGACAGACGGACGGACAGACGGACAGCGGAGTCTTACTAATAGGGTCCCGTTTTTACCCTTTGGGTACGGAACCCTAAAAATGAGCTTATACTCGTATTGTGCAGACTAGGGAACTATCCACCAATCTATCCATCTTTAATCGTAATTTAAAGAAAAAAAAATCGCCAAAAAATAAAAGTCGAGGCCCCATACGGCAATAAAGAGGAAAACTAAATAAACACAGTATTTTAACGTTGACTTAACCTAACCCAAATCCAAAAACCCACAGTAAGATCAAGAACCTTAATCCGACCCTTCTAAGCCTTAAAACCCCCAAAACTCGAACCGGAAATTGTCGCCATCTTCAATTAATCCCCACTAGCTAACGAACGTCCACCGGAAGTGGGCACTTCCGCCGCCGCCATCACACTTCCGGTATATGAAGTAATTAGTGTCGGTTATGGCCTTGATTGGAGGAGTTCATTATTTTAGGTACAGTTTTAATGGAGTTTTATTACGTACTAGCGACACGCCCTGGCTTCGCACGGGGGCAATTCTGATGTTTTATACATATAAACCTTCCTCTTGAATCACTCTATCTATTAAAAAAAACCGCATCAAAATCCGTTGCGTAGTTTTAAAGATCTAAGCATACATAGGGACAGACAGACAGCAGGAAGCGACTTTGTTTTATACTATGTAGTTATAGTGATTTTAAGACGAAAGTGGACGACTGCCCCGAAAGTGCCCCATTTTCCTCTGGATATAAACATTATTAAAAAATATTTTTACTTACACAATTTGATGTTAGTATACCAATCACATTGTCATCAGCTGCTTGACGCAACGTTGGCGCGACTGCGCAGTGACGCCTCTTTCCATAAGGCCCCATTAGCACGAGAGCTTAAAAAGCGTTGCGTGTGCGACGCACCCATAAGTAAGAGCGAGAAAGCGATATCTCTTTCTCGCTCTTACTTATGGGTGCGTCGCACACGTAACGCTTTTTAAGCTCTCGTGCGAATGGGGCCTAACGCTCACTAGACGCTGACGCTCAAAAAACGCCCAGTGTTTAGTTGCCCTTATGGCTCCTTTACACGATGGCCCAGCTTAGGCCAGTCCAAGGGACGCATTTATGCGTTAGAGGGAGCAAATGATATTGCTATCTCATTCCACCGCATAGCTGCGTCCCTTGGACTGACCTACGCTGGGCCATCGTGTACAGGAGCAATTAGAGGGTGCAGGCATAGTATAACCAGGGCAAAGTATATTATCTTCATACAACGCACCGCGCGCGACTTGTATGTGTGCGCCATAGTATCTATGCGTCGCCGCACGCACATTCAAACAAAATCTCGACCCGTTTCTCAGTGCGCCAGTAGAGATTTTGTTTGAGCAAAGATAGATATAACTCCGTAATAGATGGATACAGTCTAAGGAAAAAACGTGCCTCGAAAATCCACGAAAATTTGATTCTCGATCAGATGGCGCCACTAGTTTTGGCCTACTCTCGTATAGAGGGCGTTGACGGTTTCGTTGGTTATTTATAATTTTAACGCATATCAGTGAAAGAACATGGATCAAAATCATGTAAAAATAATTAATGCAAATAAAAAAAACATTTATCCATATTTAAATACATTTTAACGTATTTTTATAAATCTTTATTTTTAGTTTTAAAGTGTATCGATAGATGGCAGTGAATTTTCTGTGGTTACAAAATTTACTATGACAGTACCGCTCTATCTTATTATATCCCTCTTTGGTTTGAGTGTGCGTGCGGCGACGCATAGATACTTATGGCGCACACGTACAAGTCGCGCGCGGTGCGTTTGTATGAAGATAACATACTTTGCCCTGTTTATACTATGGTGCAGGTTCCGGTTTTGCCTTTTAAGGTGAGTAAGAATGTAACATTATTTAATTACATTGCAGGTGTTTTCATAAATATTCAGAAAAATACCAATACTAGAAGACAATTACGGAACATCTGTCTCTTCAATATTGACAGCTGATAATGTTGCTATTGTTCACCTGTTAACAATGTGATGATTATTTGTGTCGTTTTCAATCAGAAGGTACCACACTGTCGCTTGCCACAAGGACGCTCTGACAGGTTATTCATATAAAGATCCAAGTTCATCCTTACCATGAGCGACAATAAAAAAAAAAAAAAAAAAACATTTATTTCAGGTCTTACAAACCCATATTTTACCACATTACAAAAATGTACAACATTACAATGTGGTACCTTTTGATTGAAAACGTCACATTTATAGAAGATGCTCCTTGACACCACCAGAGATCCTAGGGCTGGCTCTGATCCTTGGCCAAAGGATCGGAATTGCCATTCAGCGGGGCAATGTAGCCAGCATTATGGGCACCCTTACGCGGGGATCAGATCTGGGGGACTATTTTAGTTCGTTTTAATTTATTTGTAATTTATTATATAGGTTATAATTTTATGTTGTCGCGTAAATAATGTAATGATTTTATGCATAATTGATGTTTTGTAGACTGACCTATTTTTTAATGTTCTAATTGCTCCCCAGTATAATGCAGAAACTATGCGCGCTAAAGAGCAAAACCAATTAGTTAGTATGAGGACAGGGACGCAAATTTCCTGTCGTCCTTTTGTGTGGCGTAGCCACAGGCCGAGTGCCGGCTACTAGCGACGATTTTATTATTCTCAAGATAGTTAAATAAACCTGAAGTTTTTTGCAGGACCTATTAAAAATATACGTTTTGGACAGTCCTTAGAAACTGTTAGATTCAAGACCTAGTGGCTGAAACTAACATCATGGGGGAGACTAAAGCTCACAGACTCCGTTGGTTGGGCCATCTTGAGAGAATGGATGAAGATCGGAACGTGAAAATAGCCTGGGCCGCCCAGCAAGAAGACATCCTATCGGGCGCCCCAGCTATCGCTGGTGCGACATGGTGGAGGCGGATCTGCGCGAACTCCGAGTTAACAACTGGCGAGAGGTCGAACAGGACCGAGAAAAGTGGCGCTGTCTTGTGTCGGAGGCCGTCTCATTTTGGGTCGCTGAGCCAACGGAGTAAGTTAGTTAGTGTAAGTAGTTCTTAACGTACCTATGAAAACTACACTCTTAGGCATATTTCTGTGCCTAGTGTGGGGATCACTGTATTGTTTCTTTTGATGATATATTATTTTCGTGAAATAAATATTTTGTTGTTTTTTTTAATGCCACCTTTAATCTAATTCGACTTCTCATAGAAACTCTCAGTAAACAAGGTTACGCCCAAACTTATTTTTACCGATTAAGTTCATCATTTAGTTTCATATAAACTATCAGCACGAGCACAAAATTCTCTTAATAATATAATATATTAGCACTATTACCGCCAAAACTAATTCCGCTAGTAAACATCTATAATATGCAAATCGTATGCCTCATTACGCAATTCATGTGTGAAATGGTGGCGCAAATTAAGAACTCAGGCGAGACCAATGATTTCATAACGGAAAATATTATAGATTTTATTAGATTTCTTTGATTAAGAGACAACAAAAAAGTGAGGAAAGGAATCAAATTTATCCCATTGAAGTCTCTTTCCCCTCATTGAAGATCAGATGGCTAAACCTGTACTTGCACCAATTCCCGGATAGCGATATGCAACCGCCCTTTCATGACTGTGTTTATAGAATTATAGTCTTATAGATGTTTCACTCAGAATAAAGTTTTTTGTTTTGTATATGGTGTAGCAATAGCGTATACCTACAATGTGTGGCCTGTAATAGGAGCAAAAAATTAAACTGTAGGCTGTACTCCTCATACCGACCAACATTTGTTCAGCGACTTTTAAAAATAACTTTTGTTTTGATTATTAATACACTTTAAAGTTTTTTCCAAGACGCAATGTATTGCGAATTTTGATATGTTTAAGGTGTGACAGGCAACGTCAATCACAATGATAATGGCGTACATTGAAGATAATATTTATTTTGTATGAAAAATACGAAGTCTAAAGTCTTCATTATTTTTAAAAGTCGCTGAACAAATGTTGGTCAGTTTGAGGAGTACAGTTTAATTTTTTGCTTCTATTACAGGCCACATTGTATATAGTTGACAAAATATAACCGACTTTCCATATAATTTTTTTCCGAGATCGGAAAGTATTCGACGTCAGCCAATATACCATATCATCATCATCATGGAGAGTGGCAAGTATTCAGTAGTTAGTGAATACATCCTTCCACAAATTGAGTTAGCCCCACAGTAAGCTCAAGAAGGCTTGTACAACGCAATTGTATAAATAAACTGTCTGTGTACCCACTCAGACAATTTTTTTTAATGATAGGTTTAGGAGGCAAACGAGCAGACGAATCGCCTGATAATAATGTATATACATAATACAGGCTGAATATATAGATAAAATCCTTGGGATATTCTCTTTATATTAAATTTCAAACCGCGGATCTCTTGTTACTTGTATCACCGGTACATAAGCCGTCAGCTCGAATCTGAACCTGATAATTTCTAACTATTCTAAACATGAATTAATCGACTCCAATAGAGAGCTTTGTGAGCGGCAGGCTATTAAAACACAAATTGCGGCTCCAGTTATATGAGCTGTGTGGTGATTGGGGTATTGTAATTATAATTTTAATCTGAAATATATAAGTAACAAAAAGTGACAAATTAAAGAAAAAGCGAGTTAATTGTCTATCATATTAATATTTTATTATGAAACATTACCAATTTTCTTAGAATTATATAAATTTTATTGTGGGAAGTATGACGTAATGACGCAGCGTGGGGAGTCCCCAGACTAGATAGACCGACGATCTGGTTAAAGTCGCGGGAAAACCTTGGTTGAGAGCAGCGAATGACCGTTCGTTGTGAAGATCCTTGGGGGAGGCCTTTGTCCAGCACTGGACGTCTTTCGGCTGATATGATGATGATGATGATGATGAATTGTGGTATTATAATTATTGTTTGATCGGTAGTAACACTACCATAATTCTACAAAGCAGGAGGTACCAAATTCCAATCCTGGTAAGTGCATTTATTTGTGTGTGTTGAGACCAAACCACCGTACCCACGCCTGGCCTGCAATAATATAAGTTTGAATTGGCCCACAGGGCTTTCTGTGAGGATTTAGGGATATAATCTTTGTATAAACGTTAGCCCGGCGTAACCCATGCCTAACGTCAAGCCGAGCGGATTACCAGAGCCAAATGTCAATATTGACGAGATTTGTAGCGGAAAGGCCGTTTGAAGGTAAATAAAACTAGCCAAAGGTACATAATAAGACATAATTAACTCTTGTAGAAGAAAAAAAAACACACATTTCTTGTTCATGAACCTGAAGAGACACAAACGTGTTGGATATATTAAAACGGGTCACTCAAGTATTTTCCGCCAACGCGTGCTAACATTGAAGCTACTCGTTATGAAGCGAAACATGTCGAGTCTTTTGGTGGTGTTTTAACTGTCTAGCTATTACGGTTCATGAGATACAGCCTGGTGACAGACGGACAGACAGACGGACAGCGGAGTCTTAGTAATAGGGTCCCGTTTTTACCCTTTGGGTACGGAACCCTAAAAAAGTAATTTATTGTCGCAGAAAAAAAAACAGTATTAGGTACAATAAGCTTAAATTACACTTACTTATGTGAAGCCTGTAATCGAATATATCGATGTAACTATTCATTTACCTAGAGAATCAAGTGTAAACGTACATATAATTTTATCGACCGACAAAATTAACCAATACAACCGACAATATTAACCGACCGAGCCTCAGCGAAGGTGTCCGTTTAAGCTTGGGCAAAAATGGTTTTGTGATGTTTTGATACTTTCCCTCTCGTCTACTCTAAGGTTAACTGGAAGAGATCCCCAGATAAGTTCGCCTTTGTATCTCTATTCCTGTAAATTTTATGTAAACATGTGTTGTGTACAATTAAGTGATTACTACTACTACTGTGATTAAATGTTTTTTGGTCGATATACTTTATGGATTATTTTCAAAATGGCGGAGCCATGGCCATACATTTATTCGCGAGGTCTACAGGAAACAGAGCTACTAATTTATATTTTTACGAAAGGGACAAACTTTAAGGATTGCTGTTTGAATTGGTTAGTAGCTAACACAGTATTGGAGCTTATAGTTAATACAACAAAAAGTTGAAAACAGCGCCATCTATACGAACGAACTCGTACTAACTTTGCAAAAACGTCGCAGTGAGGCGGCATTTTCACAGAGCGCCAATTCAAAGTATTCAAAACGTTCGCAAAAAGCGAGCTTCGAATTCCAAACAATTAAAAAGTGATTCCAAATGAAAGCCGTTGCGGAATGCGTTACAGATTTGAATTTTATTGTTCTTTCTGGCGTTTTTTTAATGGTGAGTTTAATTTCTAGGAATTAGGCCGTTTATAATTGTGTCTGAAATTCTATTGTAGCTAAATAATATATGATCATTGTCAAGAGGGCGCTGTTATTCTCATGTATAGGGTGACAGTTCAGTTTACTATGAAAAAAATTGTTCCAGTGAAATTCCGCAACATGGCGCGTGATCATATATTACTAGTCAGGCTTTACTAGTTACCTAAAATAATTATTATAAGTAAGTAAATATTTTTTATTGTGCACCATACAGTTAAAAATAAACAGAATATTTAATAAAAGCTGGGTATCAACAGGCGGAAAGCTGGGACAGGCGGTCTTAGAGTTAGACCAAAAAAAGTCTGCAGAGATTTTGACAGCACACGCAGTGCCAGTGTTATTTACGTCATAATTTCATAGAAGTTTGACGTTTAAAATAACACCTGGTCTAACTCTATACTGTTTAAGAAAAATAAGATGAGAACCTTAAAAACCACCACGATACAGCCGCTATTTAAACGACATTGTTGCTTTGGCACGCGCTCAGACACAATGGCCGACCGCTCATATAAAAGAAACAATGGCTTTTGTTTAACAGATTAGGAGAAGGCGTAAAAATCATTTGAGAAAATTCATACTATACCTTACGCTTAAGAGGAAAGGGGACGACTGGTTCTCCATTTACTGCAGTTTTATTCGATCCATCAAAAAGGTATTTGTCCAAACCAAGCTCATCATCATCATCATATCAGCCCTTTATCGCCCACTGCTGAGCATAGGCCTCTCTTCGCGTACGCCATTTGTCCCGGTCCTGAGCTAATCTCATCCAGAAGTGACCCGCAATCTTCCGGATGTCGTCCACCCAACGAGCCAACGGACGCCAGGGGCTTCTTTCATTCGAAAGCGGCCACAATACAACAAACCAACCAACCAAGCCAAACCAAGATGCAAGTCCCAAAGTCCCAATCTCTATATTACCACAGGCCGTACGTTTGTTTGCAACCATCGTATAAGCAGAAAGTTGAACGTGTATCCAAAGTTCGCTTGTAAACAAAATCGCGCTAGACGCGCTCCTAAAAAGAACAATAAACTCCATTACTGTTACCATCGCTTGATAAAATCGAGCGATCTGTTGAACCAGTTTAAAGTTGGGCACAATTATTATAATTGGCAAAAGAGTCGGTCGGTGCCTCTTGTGGGACGCCACGTCCTTTCCTTACGCTGCTTCTTACGTAAGCGAAAAACTCGCGAACGCGAAGCGTAACGGCGCGGCGCGGCGGGCCCACGGCGTTCGCGTTCGCAACGAGATCGCCCACGTAGGACACTTCTATAGTATCAAAGGATTGATTCACCCCGCGTCGCATCGCTTCGCGTGTTGTTCGCCTACGTAGAACGCTGCATTAGCCTCACGCTTAGGCTAAGCGTATGCTGAGATGAGACGCAGCGCAGCGCAGAGTAGATTTTGTAAAGTATGGAAGGTCCTTGAAATGCACCGTGCGTAGCTAAAGGACTTTCTATACTTTACAAAATCTGCTCTGCGCTGCGTTGCGTGAATTGCGTCGCCTGCCTCAGCATACGCTTAGCCTAAAGTGTCAGAGATAAAATATATATAATAATAAAAAACGATCGTCAAATTATCAATTATCCTTAGAGGTGTAAAGGGTCTCCAAGACTTGAATTGTTAAATAAGTTTTAAAAGACTAGAAATTAAATTACACAAACAGACAAGAACCGAATAAAGTGTCTCGCGTTAATGGCAGCTCAAAAGTAAAGTTACATAAGGTATATGGTGGTAAGGATTTGGCTGAATGACTTTGTGATTAGAGTTTTGAATGATGCACGGTTAGTTTCACTAGATTTATATTGACCGGGATACAAAAGGTAATCACGGTCTATATCCCGGTCAATATAAATCTAGTGACTGACTTTGTATTAGAATAACTAGCATTAGGGAAAATGACAACTAAAAGAGTCTTGAAGAAACTGTCAAAGGAACCATTGATCGATGCGAGAGGTAAAAATTTCTAATAGCCTGGTTCGACTTTTTATTGGACTCGCTCTACCTCGGCCAGCAAGAATACTCTTTTTTTAGTAGATACGGAGTTGTGTTATCCGATATTTAGCTTAACGGGCAAGTTTGAGCCGCAGCACAACTCGTGTTGCAAAGCTTTGCTGTATCCGTAAGTACTTTTAAAAGGCTCGTTGTTATTTGGTCGCGTTGGGTGTTTAAAATGTTTTTAGGCGTACAAATTGGAAAATGATACACGTTTTTAAGGTTCCGTGCCCAAAGGGTAAAAACGGGACCCTATTACTAAGACTCCGCTGTCTGTCTGTCTGTCACCAGGCTGTATCTCATTCCCGTGATAGCTAGACAGTTGAAATTTTCACAGATGATGTATTTCTGTTGCTGCTATAACAACAAAATATACTAAAAGCATAGAGTAACTTATACTAGAGCGGTACTGTCATAGTAAATTTTGTAACCCCAGTAAATTCACTGCCATCTGTCGACACACTTTAAAACTAAAAATGAAGATTTATAAAAATACGATAAAATGTATTTAAATATGGATAAATGATTTTTTTTTATTTGCATTAATTATTTTTATGATTTTGACCCATGTTCTTTCACTGATATGCGTTTAAATTGTTAAATAACAAACGAAACCGTCAACGCCATCTATACGACAGTAAGCCAAAGCTAGTAGCGCCCTCTGAACGAGAATCAAATTTTCTTGATTTTCGAGGCACGTTTTTTCCTTAGACTGTATCCATCTATTACGGAGTTATATCTATCTTTGCTAAAAGGTACGGAACCCTCGGTGCGCGAGTCCGACTCGCACTTGGCCGGTTTATATATTTAATATTATAATAAATAATAGTAACAATCGTAGCAATAGAGTATCGAACAAAAAAAAAACGAATTATATTTTTAAACCGTGTTTAAAGTTCAGGAAGGCTTCTTTCTGTTTCCATATCCGAGGTCCTAAACTGTCAGGCCAATCCAACCTTACACTGATATCAGAATGTCACTTGTTTTTATTTTACTGATGTCATTTGTTTTTTTTTTCTAGGTTTAACTTTTAATTTTTAATTGCCTGGCGGCACAATGTATTAAGTTTCAATGTCTTTATTGTAACATCCCATGTACTGTGAATAAGTGATAATTCAATTCAATTAATTTTGTAATATTAAAATTGTGATCCTAGGTCTGGTGCGTACCTGGTCAAACGTATATCTTTGGCGGTTCAGCGGGGGAACGCCGCTGGTATTATGGGGACGTTTGGGCCGGGTACTTACCGGATTAGGGTTTAGGTTTGCTCTTTTGTGTTATTATTATTGTACTCATAATTTTTTCTTTGTTTTCAATCAATGTTGACGATGCGTGTTGCAGATAACTTACGTGTAAACGAACGTTCTGTTTTGACGAAACCTGAGGTGGATGAGCTTATTGTAATGTGACGAAGCCTGCGCTGTGGATCTGATGGTATGCCTTTTTGTTTTTTTGGTTAATAAATTTATGTAAAGTATTTAATTAGTTTACATTATTTCTAGTCTTTGTATGTTGCTTTGGAATTTAATATATTATATTCTGATGTCAGTGTACGTTCGAATTTGCCCGTGATAGATTGTTAAATCTAACAAGCCCTTGATAATCGTTTGTCCTTATCTGTCAATTTGCCATTTTTGAACCTCGAACTCATTTTTAGGGTTCCGTACCCAAAGGGTAAAAACGGGACCCTATTACTAAGACTCCTCTGTCTGTGTCTGTCCGTCTGCCCGTCTGTCACCAGGCTGTATCTCATCAACCGTGTTAGCTAGACAGTTGAAATTTTCACAGATGATGTACTCGTACTTCTGTTGCCGATATAACAACAAATACTAAAAAAGGAATAAAATAAATATTTTAGTGGGGCTCGCATACAACAAACGTGATTTTTTTTGCGTAATGGTACGGAACCCTTCGTGCGCGAGTCCTACTCGCACTTGGCCGGTTTTTTAAACGTATCATTTTACCAAGCTACATGCTTCCACACAAAAAAAAATACTTCCCAGATCAAAGCATTCAACTTTAACAATTTTACGTGACAGATCCACTATAACACCCCAACTACCAAAAAACCAGCTGTACTAAAAATAGTACAAAAAGTTCCAGTTTTAGTCTCTAATTGAATTTCAGCAGCCTTTGTTTCGGTCCTTTTTTCAGCTTTAATTAAGAGTCTTGAGTGACAGTCCGGTCGCCACTTTTATTTTTTCGTACTTTAAATAGGACGTTTGGATTTTCGGGGAAATTAAACGGATTTAGTGGAATTAAATATCGGTTAGTTTTATTTTAAATGCTTAGCTTGAGTTGAAGCTGATTGTAGGTATTTTAGTAGGAATGAAATTCAGTTGAATTAAAATTGGCACTAGTTTTTCCAACCCAGAGGGGAAACTAGGCCTTATTGGGATTAGTCCGGTTTCCTCATGATGTTTTCCTTCACCGAAGATCGACTGGTAAATGTAAAACGATATATGTGGTATTTTCTATAAAAAGGGACCTTATTGTGGATAGCGTTTACGCCGTTATTAACGATGCTCCGATATAAATACAATGCCTCGCGACGCTGTGCGGCGTAAGCGCCATCGACAATAAGGTCACTTTTCATAGTAAATGCCCTATATAGTCTGCATTTTCTCAAATGATTTGTACGCTTAAGACGGTAATCTGTTAAACAGAAGCCATTGTCTCTTTTGTGCGAGCGGTCGGCCATTGTGTGCCATTTTGTATGAGCGCCGCACGTGCCGTAGCCCGTAGCACGCGCCCGCACACAATGGCCGACCGCTCGCAGAAAAGAGACAACGGCTTTTGTTTAGCAGGTTACCGTCTTAAGCGTACAAGTCATTTGAGAAAATGCAGACTATAATATATCGTACTTATTGTATTTTCATTTTTGGATATATTATTTTTATTACTTGTAAAAAATTGACATGTAAAAGTGTCCCTGTTACCTATTTTCTGGATAAATGATTGATGTGTGCCGGAGTTTGAACCCGCGACCTCTGGATTGACAATCCCATGCTCTTAACACTAAGCTACCAGCACTATTTACAAACTTGCGTATTATCCTCTTAATCCACAGACTTATCTCCGAAATAGCTATCGTTCCTAAGATTGCGAACTGCAGGTGGGTTAGCGGCAGGTGGCAGATATATCTTACACCTGTTGATTTAATTGTTTGGACATTATAGGGTTAAGGCGACACAATATTGTACGTGTTGTTTTTAGGGTTCCGTACCAAAAGGGTAAAAACTGGACCCTATTACTAAGACTCCGCTGTCTGTCTGTCTGTCCGTCCGTCACCAGGCTGTATCTCATGAACCGTGATAGCTAGACAGTTGAAATTTTCACAGATTATGTCTTTATGTTGCCGCTATAACAACAAATACTAAAAACAGAATAAAATAAATATTGAAGTGGGTCTCCCATACAACAAACTATGGGCCATCGTTTAGAGGAGCCATAAACATCGCATGGCCATCTCGCTGGTCCAGCGCTGGGCCATCGTAAAGAGGAGCCATAACAGATAGCTTAGGTTTCTACAAATACTTAGAAACTTAGAAAAAACCGGCCAAGTGCGAGTCGGACTCTCGCACCGAGGGTTCCGTACTTTTTAGTATTTGTTGTTGTAGCGGCAACAGAAATACATCATCTATGAAAATTTCAACTGTCTAGCTGTCACGGTTCAGAGATACAGCCTGGTGACAGACAGACAGACGGACAGACGTACAGCGGAGTCTTAGTAATAGGGTCCCGTTTTTACCCTTTGGATACGGAACCCTAAAAACCATAAAATTGATTCGATATTTTCAAAAGTAAAACAATGGCTAAACAAGCTTTAACACTAAACTGCGTAAGTTCGCCAGCTCTCTACTAACTACTAGCCTTAACACTGCACCTGCTCGGCGCGTGCTATAGAGGATAAAGGGTTAACGCATAGGAGGTAGCGGGAGCGATTTTTTCACACTTGTGGCTTAACGGTTTTTCCATTTCACCTTTCCATACAAACGGAGTTTCGTTCTCATTTTAAAACTACGGGTTGGATTGTAATGAAACTTTGCACATACAATGACATGAGGTATATCTAGGTCTGTAATTTGTTTATATAGCTCCAGTTTATAAAACAAACGACATAGAGCAAAAACAATTTTTGTATGAACAATTTAAGTTCGAAAAACGCTTGACATGTTTCACTCCTTACCGAGGAGTGTCATCAGGAGCTTGCGTTGACGGTGACGGACTGGCGCAGACTGCGAGCCGCAGCTTTCCGCGCCCAATGAATCGGCGCGGGCGCCGGTGGCGGCAGGGAGGGCGAGAAACTACCCTCATTTACGGCATTATTGTCACATGATGCCATGATGATTGTCCTCGGTACGGAGTGAAACATGTCGAGCGGTTTTCGACTTAAAATACGTGAGTGACCCGTTATTAATATATTTAATATGTCTGTGTCTCACGAGTTGTTATTAAAATTTAAATTCGCTATATTTTTTAACTATGATATCTGAAGCTACATAAACTAATTATAGACATAGATATACCTTATCTTATTGTAAGTTCAAGTTTCAGAGTAAACTAGCTACTCGTATTATGAGAGCGTAACTACGTTTTTATGGAGAACCGAGCTTGCCGGGGACCCTTATAAGGGTATTTGTGTGTTCATCACGAATATAATATTTGTTCGTTCGTTATGTATGTTATCTCTGTATCTAAGTACTATCTAAGTATATAAGTATGTACATATATCGTCGCCTAGTTCCCATTGTACAAGCTTTGCTTATAGTTTAGGGCTGGGTCGAACTGTGTAAGATTGTCTCAATTTTTTTAATACTTACCGGACTTACCCCAAATTCTAAATTGACAGTTAGATTGGCCAAATTTCTACCTAGTTATCTGGCTTTTGTAAGAATGTTAGAAAGTTAGTGTGTAGAAATAAGCCGTAGATACACTCGTTTCTTACACACGTTTCTGCGACAAACTTGGGATTAGTTTGCCGAGCGGACAACTATCTAAAAAGCTGAGACAACAAAGATAAGTAACTATTAAAACATCACATAACCACAAGCTTACCACTAATTTCTAATAACGTACTGCTCACGATCGCGTTTTTCTTGTAACTTAGACCACAACATAATAAGCAAAAACTTAATTAGCCATCACCTGTCCACCATCTTGGAAATGCCAGCATCCTGATCCGCCATTACAGGCAAGATGACCAAGTGCTATATTTAGGACGCGCGTGTTGGACTCAAAGGGTATTAGGGATGGGACCATGGGTCAATATGTACCCCTAATATTTTAAATCTCCCAATAAGAAGGATTGAAACACCTGTATGTACATGCTTGTTTCATACAAATAAACATTCATTCATTCATTCATTATTCATCCTCTCCGAAATGGGACATGGCTGAATTTATCGGAAAGCCGCTTCCGATAAATTCAGCCATGTCCCATTTCGGAGCCCCCCGTCAGCTGTCGGACCGATAATATTTGTTTATGTGCGTATGTGTAGGCATAATGCTTGTTGTAGTGTGCATGACCGCTAAAGACGGCGCCTGAGCGCGCCCCCGCGGCCTGACTACGCGGATGTAGGATCCTACATCCGATATCGGATCAGACAATGTGAAAACGCTCTTACGCAAATAACTTGTAAGTCCAATGCGAGAGCGGTAGCCGCGACCGCATATCTGGCAGGAGAATTATGCCCGGTGACGAAGGCGGGAACTCAGCCCGCTAGTGTCTCAATTCTCGCCTAGTGTGTAGAAAGTTTCATTATTAGTCAACCATAAATGCCATTTAAATTAAAATACATACACATACATACAAAACCGGCTAATTGCGAGTCGGACTCGCGTACCGTGGGTTCCGTACTTTTTAGCATTTGTTGTTATAGGGGCAACAGAAATACATCATCTGTGAAAATTTCAACTGTCAGACAGACGGACAGCGGAGTCTTAGTCATAGGGTCCAGTTTTTACCCTTTGGGTACGGAACCCTAAAAATGTTTGAAGACATGTAGTAGATACTAGGTGTAACCTTCTTGAGGAAATATCATCCTTTGCATTTACATTATTTCTTCAACCTCCGGTCCCGCCCGTAGCCATTCCAAATCTCACCTAGTGCCTTCGGCGGTAACGTCACAAGGGTAAGAAGCCTTAGAGCCCATCCCATATTGCCCTAGCTTCCCCTACATCAAAAACTCCTTTTATTGCATCGCTGGACGTCTATTTGACACGCATGTTTACGTTCAGAAAGGTCGCGCGGAATTGTTCGACACACACGCGACATTTCGCAGGTATGTGCAGGTGGTGCCTAGCCAAGGTAACAATACGGCTTACGATACGACAACGAAATGCTTTGTGTATCTCTATCGCTCTTCCAACTAGTGTGACTGTGATCGATTGGAATGTTGACTACGCACCTTGATTTGTTGATTTGATATGTCAGTCACGGATCTTTATTTCTTACAAATGTCTGTGAACGGTTATTTATTTGTTATGGTTTTAATTGCAATTTTAATGGCGTTTTCTGTTATTTTATATAGCTTCCTTGAACTTTTCATTTTTCACTGATCCGTGGCTAAATGGACCAATGTTAGTCGAGATACTTGGCGTCCATAGGCCACGGTGGCTGCTTACGATCAGGCGGTCCGTATGTTTGTTTGCCTCCGATGTGATATAAAAGATGAGAATCGTATATCAAATGAAAAACAAGACAAGGTCATGCCTAGGCCGACAATGTTGCATGAAAATATATTTCCGGCTCTTGCTAACGCAGTTTATCGCGTGGTTGTAAAATAGGCTTTTTAATTAAAGTTACCAGCAAACGGCCAAACGGACGCAAGAATTCTTCGCATTCTACACAAGCTAGTAATTCGAGTTTCCGTTAATAACGGATTTAGGCTTTTACACGCGACATACAACACGAACCGTTACAAATTAAAGGGATCTTTATTTACTTATTTATTTATTTTTTAAAACAACCGCTTGACAACTAATCCCAAGAATTGACGTAAGCACTAGTTTTTATGAAAGCGACTGCCATCTGACCTTCCAACCCGGAGGGGAAACTAGGCCTTATTGGGATTAGTCCGGTTTCCTCACGATGTTTTCCTTCACCGAAAAGCAACTAGTAAATATCAAATGATATTTCGTACATAAATTCCGAAAAACTCGAACTTTTTCAAACTATATCGTGTTACATACCAAATGAAAGTGCTCAGTGTGAGAATTAAAAATATTTTTTTTTATAATTTTAGGATAAACAATTTAGAAGTTATTCAAGAAACTAGGCAAAATATGATCATTCCCCCCCCCTTTATCTCCGAAACTACTGGGTCTAAAATTTTGAAAAAAGTACACAAAATAGATCTTTACCTATAGATTACAGGGAAACCTATTAGAAATGTGCAGTCAAGCGTGTCGGGCTTAATTACTTAGTTTTTGATCCGACCCCTATGGGTTTTTTAACTCACGTTTCACATAAAAAATACATTGTTTAAATTGTGTAATGTACGGAACCCTTGGAACGCGAGTCCGACTCGCACTTGGCCGGTTTTTATTTTGTTTAGTGGTAGGTAGTAAACTGGTGGTAGAGGTAGTGGAGGTTTGTTCAATCTTTAAGCCCATTTAAGAACGCTCCTCGTCGAAAAGCACGTGATTTAAGTCCTATAATTACGAGTAGCCGGGAAATCGCGCTACAAAGGTTAGGAATGTAATATCGTTAGGTTCCAGTGAATTGCGACAGTTATACGAAGCTAGCTATAGCTAGAGAGAGAAGGGTAGATAGGACAAATCTCTGAGAATACTTGTCAATAATATATAGGTACGGGTCAGTAAAATCGAGTGTATCTGCCATCGCATAGAGCAAGCAAAGACAGAAACTGCTGGGTGTACGTACTAAGTAGCTTGCGATGAGAGCAAGCGAGATCGTTTAGTGATCACGAGGCAGGCAATCCATGTTTCTTTCAAGTTTTATCAATGTTTGGCAGCTTTAAGGTACTAACGTAGCGAAAACTTAGTTCTTCTATAATTACGAATCAATGGAGGAAAAAAAATTGTTTATTTCCCAAAAAAGTTTTTCTAAACCCATGACTGCCACACTAGGCTATGCCTGTCTTGTGGAGTCAGATTGAAAACAATACTAGTTTGAATTACATCCTACGCTGAAGTTTTGGTTTTCTAATAGGTATCTAGACAACACACAGACATAGACAGATATGACAGTAATACGCTGAACCGTTTTCAAGACAGAAAGCGCAGAACTGACATACATTGGTACCATAAAGCAAGGCCACCAAGAATTG
Source organism: Cydia strobilella (assembly GCF_947568885.1). Classification (NCBI taxonomy): domain Eukaryota; kingdom Metazoa; phylum Arthropoda; class Insecta; order Lepidoptera; family Tortricidae; genus Cydia; species Cydia strobilella. The sequence goes on along the minus strand of NC_086063.1, from coordinate 1,779,797 downwards.
TATATAAGTATAGGAGTTTCTCATTCCGAGGTAAAAGCTTTTATTTGACTGTCAAGCCAATTCGAAAACATACATGATATCAGAACGATGTCATTCGGTTATCGTGCATTTAACTCGTACTTGTAATGTATTGGCGCGGCCCGGGCGAGACGCACGATAAGAAAGTACCTAAATAACATCATTCTGTATGTCAGATGTAATTTTGTCGTCATTGTACGTTCGAATTGGCCTGTATGTTAAATTACAAATGAAAATAAATAAAGTTTATTAGGTTAAATATTATAGGTACAATTTGAAAACAATTGGATTTGAGTCCTCCTTGTAAGTATACCTGTCTTAGGAGAATCCGCTCTTTCTTAATGCAGCTAAATAAATAATATTCATTCAACTTAAGCTAATATTATTAATTTTTTTAAAGATATTTATCACTTTATAGCTCTTTATTTACATACAAGATATATACAGTGGTACTACGTAAACGAAACTAATAACTAGCTTAAATCTGAAATAGGCCCTTGAGGCTGGAGGCATTTCCTCGCTGTATCGCAATGCTGATACGTTGTGGGAGGAAGCCGCCAGCTCTTCGGTCACCAGTTACGTCAACCAGATGCTTCGCGATTTCTGCAAATCAAATATTATTAAATATATTTATTGTTGTTTAATATAAACTATACGATAGTGTACTGTGTGTGTGTCTGTGTCTGCGCGTATGTGAATGTGTGTGTGTGAGCTGATTTTCTTCGAAAGTATCTGATTTTCGGCACCTATTCTCGTCTGTCCTGTTTATTCTTTGGCCTGCGAGCTTTCTCGGCAGTCTTTACTTGCAGTAATTAATTGCTATAACTAAATTCACTTTGCGTCTACTTCTACATTTTTAATTTACTTACCTCAGCTAAGGGTACCTAACCAGATGTTTTGTTACATTTGCGAGAAATTTGGTCACTTTTAAGAGGTAACATTGCACTTTCATCCAACTTATTTACATATATTATGTTCGGTTTCACCTCAATCGAAATATCGATAATAGGAAGTGGGTCTAATTTAGTTTGCACGATTTGACCCGAACATACCATTACCTACATAGTTCATACATACAATACAAATATTGCAAGTTAAATAAAAGCTTGTGAAAAAAAAAGTATTTGCAAGTAACCCTTCTTTTTTCACCGCAAAATTCAAATAATTTCCCTACAATATAATATTCGTGAAAGACACGTGTAACGCAACGCCGGTGATGCCGCTGATTCCGCAACTTAGCCCCCGGGCCGGAAAGCGGTCGTTTCCCTAAACCTTTCATTGCAAACACATTCTCGGAAAAGGTAAGCTCAAAATGCGGAAAAAGTAAATAAATATTGTGATTATGTCGCTTTTAACAGGTCCAGATTATAAGGAATCCTCAACTGAAGTCTCATTGCCAGCATTTTTAAAAGTTCTGGTTAAGATAAAATTACAGGAAAATGAAGTTAATAATATTGGTAATGTTGGGTGGTAATTTTTTCCTTATAATAATTATCTTATTGTGTTACAGGGTTGAAGTTACCTACCGTTCGGATTTTATTTCACATCACCAATTCAAAAAAGGGCTTTTTCTTCCCTGCTAGGAGGGATCAAAGTAACACTTTTCTGTTCTAGGACACTATTTTTACATTTTTTGCACTTTTTTTTTTAGCTTAAATAATATTTTTAAACATCATAATTACTCATACCTAGTTGATGTGAAAAGCAGTATGTATCACATGGTAGCAAAATTATCTCTCGCTACTCTCGGGATTCTATTATAGAATCCTTCGCTTCGTTTCGTTTAGGATTCAATGTACGCCCTCGCCGTAAATATGTCATTTTGCTCCCTTGTAACACAATCTACTATTTTATAACTGCAGCAGTATTGCAGTGCGAAATTACTGACGACAGTGACGACTGCATTTTACAGATAAAAAAATGTTCTAACAAAATATAATCTGGTAATAAATATATGCTGATCGTAATTTGCGGTTTTTTAACGCATCAGAAAGGATGTATTATGATATATGTGTAGATAAAGGAATGTTTCATAAAACTTTAATACCTAAATTTTAGTCGAAATATAAAGCGCGAAGCAAATATTTAAAGCTGAAAACAACCTCATATTCTAAAACATTTCGGTTCCGTACCCAAAGGGTAAAAACTGGACCCTATTTACTAAGACTCCAATGTCCGTCTGTCTGTCTATCCGTCTGTCACCAAGCTCAACGTTCAAGTTGATAAACAAAACCTAGTGTGGGTAGTTCGAAAAACTCGCGCAGCTAGATGATGTTGCCAGTCTTTCTTTGAGACCACGGGATCAATGCCGCTCTCGAAAGTCTCGAAACGTCGGAGTTAATTTTAAAATTGAATTATACACGAATAAGCCGTCTTTGTAAATGTGGCTTTCCTTATAGAAGGGTCCTTATAATTAGATTAGATATATTTATTTCTTAAAGAAAAAGGCACAGTATTTTACAAAAAGGGATAAAACAAAGGCTTAAAGATCGTCAACTTAACATTAGAACAGTAATCAAATAACAGAATATAAAATAAATAAATGAAACAAATGTCACAAAAAAGAGATGTCAGTGTATACATAGCTAGGGCCAACCTAGGTATTGTCAAATGTCAAGAACAAGAAAAAAAACCCAACAAAAAAAAATACGACTGCGATGATACGCTGCTGATGCGTTTTCGACTTAAAATACGTGAGTTACCCGTTATTAATATATTTAAAAACAAAAATATTTACAAAAAAAATACCAAGTTATAAAATAACTTCATCAGTGTTTATATAAAAAATAAAATAAAAAATATATTAAATGTCAACGAACTTAATAGCTAAACAATATCAATGGCAATGTCAATTCATATCAAATTAAATTAAATGTCACGATAATAAAATAGGTATAAAATCAATATAGACCAGCGCTGACTAGGTTAGCATTATGCTGAGGCGGGACCATTTCCTGGTAAACTAGGTATATACTCTTTTGTTTTAAATATACTTTTTCTTTGTAATACGTTTTATGAAATGTAGTTTACCGTGAATAAATGAATTCTATTCTATTCTATTCTATAAAATTATATAAAATGCTTCATGTGCAAATAAGGCCCTTTTTATCAGAATTTCTGTTGGAATTTGAAACAGAAAGGCTTATTTTGCACTTCCGTGATTTAAAGCCACAAATGATAAACTTAGGGTCTCCCTACATATGTGGTATTTTCCATAAAAAGGGACCTTATTGTCGATGGCGCTTACGCCATTATAAACGATGCTCCGATATAAATACAATGCCGCGCGACGCTGTGCGGCGTAAGCGCCATCGACAATAAGGTCCCTTTTCATAGAAAATGCCCCATATATCGACGCGGATTCGGAAAAAGCCGATAGAAAAAACGCGTCGATATATTTGGCGAGACCCTTAGTATTCCAAATATAGAAGGGAGAAATAAATAAAGCAGGGATAATCTCCCCCGGAAAATTAGTTTTCCTTAACCAGAAATCTGTGATACTTGACATTTGCTCCTCTCTCGCACCCGTTTTCTGAATACTTTGTATTGGATTAAGTAATGTATAATGTAATATCTGGGAGACCGAGCTTTGCCCGGAAAACATATAAAAACTCCGCAATACGCGATTTCCCAGACATAAGATGTGCCCTGACAAGATTTGTGTGCCCTGACAGGGTGTCATGGAAGCTTCCTGTATAACTTCAATAACATCTCATGTACTTGACTTTCATGTAGCAAATTACATCGAAATCGTTAGAGCCGTTTCCGAGATCCCCGAAATATATATACAAGAATTGCTCGTTTATAGGTATAAGATTTATTTAAAGGTACATATGTACATATAACAAAAAAAGTGTGTGCGTGTAATCTTTACGCGCGATTGAAGTAAAACTTCTTTGACGATGACGTTTATCGCTATGTTGGCACTTTGACGTGTGTCCTATTGTGCGTGTGTCACTACTGAGCGTTACTTCCGTCAGAAACAATTGTCAAATTTTTTTTTTTTTTTTTGTGACACACTTTTATTGCTGACTGTACTTCTCGTTTGCATGTCTATCGAGTACTTCTTGAGACCTTTATCTTTTCTTGAGCCTAAACTTGATGTGTTTGTGTTTTTCCATCGAGGAGTTCCTTTGGCTACCTACCGGCTGCATCATCAGAACACCTCCATGTTAGCATATTATTGCATTGTCACCGGAATTACGACAGTACTCCAAATTTCAACTGAATCAGATACCGGGAAGTGGTTCAAATTTTTGTTACAAAATTTGAAGCACTATATATATACAAGGTAGGTATATACGCAGTGAAGCTAAATAAAAGTGTGTAATAAAAAATCTGTTACCCTCTAGTCGCGCCTAAAGAAGTTTTACTTCAAAAAGGTAATTACAATTGAGTCGCGTAACTTCAACTACGAGTAAATCCAACTGTCAGATTTAGCGATTTTGGTATTAAGAAAAGGTAATAGGGTAGATATTTCCTAAGATGGTCGAATGGATTTACCCGAGTTTAAAGGTTAAGGGACATTATAAGAATGACGTAACCTTCTGACAACCGACATCTTGCACTCTTTGTCAATTTGACAAAGTTAAAAAGCTGTATTTTGATACCCAGCGGCTGTAGCACAGTCGCATTTTTATCAACTGTCACCATGCCTGTCACGTTCTAACACGTATGTAAGTGCGAAAGTGACAGACATAGTGACAGATGATATTATGCTGCCACAGCAGTAGTAGTTTAAATAAATAAATTTTTGACCAATTGACATTTTTGATGACCAATTTTCTATTGAACGTGTCACTGTTTAAGCATCCGGGTTCGTATGGACCATGTTTTTTGCGGAATAGGGTTCAATATCGATTGCAGGTGAAGATTTGAAGCAAACGCGTCTGGTCTCTTTACATTATTTATTGTGACTAATGAGAAGCTAAACATCTAAGTAGGTATAGGTATACGGGGTACGTTCGGGGACGGAAATCGACTAAACATATAAATAAATCCGTTTATTAAAAGACAACATAGGTCCACACATTACAATGTAACAAAGCATAATTACAATTAAATAAATTAAATTAAATTAAAAGCAGAACAGAAATAAGTAATAAAATCTAGAATACAAATATACATTTAAAAGAAGATCTATATTTTTTTTATATTTCCACAACATTAAAGTATCCAAGGCACTGCAAAACTACGAAATAAATGAAACTTTATTATATATAATCCCTAACCCTTCAACGCATTCGCGGAAATCCAGAATGGGAATTATTTCCACGTAATATAAAATTCCCGTAAATACCGTCCAAGCACCATCAATTCTGGACACTTCGGTCGGAAGTCACTCGTTACCCGCCAAAAACGCGAGTAATTTTTTCACCGACGCTTAAGCCGTTATGGCGGTAGTTCCGGTCACAGTAAACAGAATTTATTGCGTGTTTTGGGTCAGTCAGCAGAAGTAGGTATTGAGTAAGTAAGTAAATATTCTTTATTGCACCAAAAATTATACATTTTACATACATGTAACAAAGACATTTTTAAAGAAAAATAGAACCAGGTAACAACAGTAACAACAGACGATCTTATCGCTAAAAAGCGATCTCTTCCAGATAACCTTTGGGTAGCAGGAAATGTAGAACCAAAGATAGATATAACTCCGTAATAGATGGATACAGTCTAAGGAAAAAACGTGCCTCGAAAATCAAGAAAATGTGATTCTCGTTCAGAGGGCGCTACTAGTTTTGGCCTACAGTCGTATAGATGGCGTTGACGGTTTCGTTTGTTATTTAACAATTTTAACGCATATCAGTGAAAGAACATGGGTCAAAATCATAAAAATAATTAATGCAAATAAAAAAAATCATTTATCTATATTTAAATACATTCTATCGTATTTTTATAAATCTTCATTTTTAGTTTTAAAGTGTGTCGACAGATGGCAGTGAATTTACTGGGGTTACAAAATTTACTACGACAGTAACGCTCTGGTATCAGTTACTCTATGGTAGAACTCATACAAAAGTCAATAGGTAGTGCAAGGAGCTAAATATGGATGGAGACTATTAAGAGGCCGGTGTCAATTTTAGTCGCAAAAATGTAAAATTGATAGATTTAGTCGGTGAAATTGTACACCTTTTGTTACCTAATTGAAATAACAAGTACTGGTTTATATTAGCACGTCTTCTTATCTTAGCTTTTATCAGATCAATTTTTTGAAAACAGACTCACTAAATTAGTAATGTTGGCTTTTCTGATGGACTTTGTCGCTCTAATTTGTAAATTTCGTAAAGTTTGGACGGCTAAACATGGTAATTTTGTATTACACATATCCTGTACTTGACGTTTATCAGACTACATTTTTATTATTATGACTTTGAAGTAGTGTAAATGAAAGTTAGACGAAATCAATTTTCTCCAGAAATTACTTCAAAACAAGTGACTATTTCTCTGAAAATCGACTTAATTTCAACATAATTTTGATACTTAAACAATCTACAACATTTGCTAAAACTATTCCTATACATCAATTTGTATAATTTACCACCATAAATTTTTGATGAATTTTTAAAAACTACCCCTTCTTTTCATATATTACCGGTGACGCACGCTCGCGACCTGATTATTAAAAGGCAAGATGAGAAGACGTGCTAATAGAAACCAATACTTGTTATTTCGATATTACGTAGCAAAACGTGTATAATTTCAACGACTAAATCTATCAATTTTAAATTTTTGCTCCAAAATCGACTACGGCCCCTTAAACACAAACACATCAAACACACGTATTACAATTACTACTTATACATATAAGTATCTACTATCCGTAGATGAAGAAAATGCGAGTGACCCATTTTCCATGACTTTCCTACTCCTATTATCTCCTACTGTGATTCACTGTCCTCTGACGTCACGGACGTACTTACGCCTCGCTAGTCACAAGAACGCCGGTGATAGAAGGTCGTATATGTTGACGCAGTTAAGGGATCGGGTCGTTCAGAAATCATGTGATCATATTTGGCCTATTTTTGACCCCCCCCCCCTCCCCCTTGGTGATATTTGGTGATTTTAACTCAACCCTCCCCCAGTGACAAGATCACGTGATTATGATGCGCTATCATGCGCCATGATGCGATATTAGTTCTTTTTTGTAACTGAGGTGGCGCTGTTTGTAGAAGGTCTTTACAATAAATGTCTTTTCTTTCTTTCTTTCTTTCTTTCTTTCTTTCTTTCTATCGATGCGCTATAAAATGACGCTAAAGCAAGTCTAATGCTAATGCCGTTTCTACTGTATTGCGTATATGTTTGAGATGCTATCTCTCAGAAACAGGCATCGTAAAAATTTGCTCATCACATGTACATACATACTTTCATATGCATTCAATCGTTTTTGGTAGCAATGGCGGATGATCGAGGAAAAACATCTCATAGCTCCCGTAGATTGTGACAGTTCTATTTTTCCCGCTTTGAAAAAATTACACGTGATATCTTCTCTGACCCCCCCTCCCACATCGTGACCATGAAATGTATCAGATACATTTACCTGATTCTGGACATGTAAATAATTGTAATTCTTGTGCTGTTGATGTTATCGAAATTTCCATGCCAAATGGCTGAATATTGTTACTCACTATTTATAAGGACACCTTTGTACATACATATTCTTGCGAATAAAAATATTATATTCTATTCTATTCTATTCTGTTCTGTTCTGTTCTGTTCTGTTCTGTTCTGTTCTGTTCTGTTCTGTTCTGTTCTGTTCTGTTCTGTTCTGTTCTGTTCTGTTCTGTTCTGTTCTGTTCTGTTCTGTTCTGTTCTGTTCTGTTCTGTTCTGTTCTGTTCTGTTCTGTTCTGTTCTGTTCTGTTCTGTTCTGTTCTATTCTATTCTAATGTTTTTTCGTGGTTTCGGGGTTGATCCCATTGTAGAAGTTTCTCAGTATGACCTATTATTACCTATTCATCTCGCAATTAATTGCTGGTAATTAAAAATTAAACCTGTAATTGTTTGAAATGTATAGGTATCTCTCACAAGACATAAACAAATACATACAAGATACGAAATATTAATTTAACAGGGAAGTAATTGCTCGTACTCATCCATATAAAAAGATAAAACGTTTTTCCACTTCTAAATAAACATTATCCATGTTTTTGTATGTTATTGACACAATGAAAAACTAGGTTTATAGCTTTTCCTGTTTTCAAAATTTGTAATAAAAATAAATTAAATATAAACCTAGAATGTATTAAACAAGCGATCGACATTAAAATCAAAGTGATTTATCAAGATTAAGTTAGTGGAAATCTTTTTTCCCGAAATGGAAATTGTATATAAAAGTGCCTATTGCCAGTTGGTAGCTATACTTCCCTCTTAAACATAATCAATACTATCAACTTTAAAAAAACGAGTAAATAAAGGTACTTCAACGTTTCTAAAAATAAAGAAATGTTTCACATATTTTAATAAACTTTATTTCAAGCATACGATGCGAATATTAAGCTTAAAACAGTAAGCCTTATTCAAAAACATTTATAATGTATGCAGTTTTTTCTCTGTTCTGGGACTGGCTCTCGCAGCTTAACATTTCAACATATTTCTATCCGCAGGCCGCATTTTGAAATAAAATAATAATGTATTACTATAAAGTCCGGGAAATAGAGCATTGCCGGCGCAGTGTGATATAAAGTGTGTGTGTGTGTGTGTGTGTTTTTGTGTTTTTTTAAAAGACGATGTGAGGCCGTTTTTGACCCTGGCTGATTTCTTTCCACGTATTTAAATTGTGGTGACAATAATAATGACTACAGACCTACTATTAGAGTTTTGAATGATTCACAGTTTCACTAGACTTATATTGACAGAGCGCTGTCTACACAACTTTGACACCCACCCGCTATCTTCAGTCACCCGTGAACATGATGCATGTAACTGCGTCGAAATATCGGGAGCTCACAAATAATACAAAAGGTAATCACGGTCTATATCCCTTTAATAAGTCACTTTTTTCAGTATAAAAAAAATTGTTTTGTAATTTTCAATTTGAGCTCTTTTAAATGATATCCCACTAGACCTTGATAACTAAACTTTGAAATTTTGCCCCCTTTTAAATTGGGTATTTTCCATAATTAATAAAAATAAATTAAAGAGATTATACTTCCAATGTGTTTGGGTTAGTACTGTTCATAATTATTACAAATTTCAAATCGATAGCTTCAGTAGCTCTCGGGATATTTAGACAGACGGACGGACAGAGTCGCACCATAAGGGTTCCTTTTGTACCTTTTTGGTACGGAACCCTAAAAACACCGAACAACAAAACAAAAATAGCGTGAGACCCGCGCGAGCGCAAATAACGAATGCGTGCACCACACACACAGGTATAGTCCCTTCCCTCGCTACACGGCGCCGCCCCCGTCAGCGCGACGGCGATATTCACCTTAAAATCTCAAAATTGAGAACGGGTTCAGCTCCTGTTTCGTCTTAACACCCGCATTAGAAGATATTTGAAGGAGCTTAAAATACCACATTTAAAAAGCCTCACATACTCCTGCATTGAGGGGTTAATCTAGTGTTGTGCAATCACCTGCAAGTCCTGGAACTATGAGGAATCAGAAGCAATTCTGAAACCTTCCCACGAGACTCCTAACACTACATATTCATAAGATTTCTTTTTCGAGTTCTTCTATTCACTTTTTCATAACGCGCGAACACAATTAATACATTACACTTTTAGATTTCACACAAACACACACATCTCACTCCTTCCTCACAACAAATTACACACATACAAGTTCACACTTCACACTCCTCTTTTTCTTTTATCTTTATGTTTAATATAATTATGTAATATAACTGTAATGACCTTGAACCCTGCGATACAGGCCATGCCTAGTGCGGGGTTCACTGCAATGTGCCTGTTGTTGTGTTGTTTTAATTGATAAATAAAGATATTTTAATTATTTTTTTTTAATTTTTTAATATGTTACACTTTGAAGGCCGCAAAAATATGTGACACTCTTATGGCTCTACAGATAATAATTGGTCGTGTAACATATTATTGCAGGTGACTGTAATTAACAGACTGAATCAATAATAGCGGATGAAAAAACGCGACGATAGTACCTGCCACCCTGAAATACTATTACTGATATAGATAAATACAGTGTTAGCGCTGTGGCAACACCGCTAGCCTCGCCAACCAATGATGTGTGGAAACGTAGCCCTGCAGCCCCAAGATGCCAACATAGACGGCGGGATCGGCGTCCAACCAGAAAGCGCGATGCTAGCGCCAGAGTTTCACACATACGACGCATCTTCGGGCATCGCTGCGAGTGCATCCCTCTGTTGCTATCTAACCACCACGATAAACGCGCGTGTCCTAGACATAGAACCTATACATATAGTTATTGTACATTGTAATAAAACCCATTAAAATGGTAATCTCCAGTTGATACCTTGTATTATTTAAACAGCGCAAATAGGCGCTAACATACGGTAAAGGTTCTTCATATAAACACATCTCAAATGAATACTAAAAAACCGGCCAAGTGCGAGTCGGACTCGCGCACCGAGGGTTCCGTACTTTGTATTTGTTGTTATAGCGGCAACAGAAATACATCATCTGTGAAAATTTCAACTGTCTAGCTATCACGGTTCATGAGATACAGCCTGGTGACAGACAGACAGACGGACAGCGGAGTCTTAGTAATAGCTTAGGGTCCCGTTTTTACCCTTTGGGTACGGAACCCTAAAAACAATTCTCATTCAAAATTATCATTTAAAAGTCAATTCCACCAGACACCATTATCCTCAATGAGGAAACAGCTCAAAAGTGTATTTAAATATTTTACCACTCTTGTGGATAAAATGCAACTTTCTCATCAGTTTTTAAAGAATATAGATATAGATATAGGTGTGGCGAAAAAGTGTTTTTCTGCAAGTTAAGTGTAACATCACTAGCTCCAACCCGGATATCCGGCTCAGACGAGGGTAGTATGGGGTAGTTGCAACTCTATACTGATATATTGTACTCTTGTAAACGCTTTTGTAAGCTTTTTTGGAAATATCGTTTCTTATCTTTGTTTGTTATATAATAATAGAAGAGTTAAACTTTACAAAATGCGAACTTTTTAAAATAAACCACTCTCCAGTACCGACCTGCAAAGCATTATTTTAAATTTTAACACTTTAGCTCTTAATATCGAAATCATAGACAAAACCTCCCTTAGACTCTTGGAGCTCCAATCTTCCCGGAATCCAAAGAACCTATTATTAGCGACCATCTAAATACTCACAGAGCGTAGATATTCGGACCGCCTTCTAATTTATTTATTTCTTTATTCATTTAAACTTTATTGCACAAACAAAGAGAAATGTACAAATGGCGGACTTAATGCCAAAAGGCATTCTCTACCAGTCAGACAATGTTGGTGCAGGGGTGGTGGTTGGTGTTGGTGGTGGGTGTAATAAATAAATAAATAAATAAATAAATAAATGTTATAGGACATTTTTACACAGATTGACTAAGTCCCACGATAAGCCCGAGGAGGCTTGTGTTATGGGTACTCAGACAACGATATATATGTCGACGCGCAGGTGATATAATTAGTAAATTCAAATAATGGTCGCTTATATGACGTACTTGCGATTTATCATAAAAGCTTGTAAGCGATGTGGATAATAAAGATCGATTAAGTAGAATTACTTCAGGTGCCCTGTAAACGGGACATGTGCGAGTCCGAACTTTGTTATTATGGTTTGATACAAAAAACTCGAAGGCGCCGGCGTCCCGCTGCGCGACTCTCCATTAAGACTTCCAACAAATAGAGTGTGAACTTGACACCACTTGATTTGGCGGCAATTGGCGCACTTAAAATGCCGATTGGATGTGTTCTCACGGGTCGTGTTTGGTCATTAATTACGTTAGTGATTTTTGTGGCGAAGCTTATCCTATGAGGCGCCAAGCCAGGCAAACCGATGAAGGGATGACATTCTATTCTGTGACTGAGCGCATGAAACACGCATCCGTGAGACTACATCTCGCCCAGTAGTCCTAACTTAGTATTTAACTCCTTTCGGAATACGCATTATGTTGTTGAGTGATCTCGCGTTATACCTAGTGTCGCGTTGAATACCTACGCCTTAAGATGTTTTATCTAGTGCATCTAGCCATTCCTGAATAACCTAATACCTAAATTACGCTTCGATATCAGATCGTGGGATCGTTACGTGAAGGGTTCGCGAGGTTTTTGCCTAAAGAGGTTGTGAACGTTGTGATTTATTTTGTGATATCGTGAAATTATGGACTGAAAGGTGAATACATAGTTCAATTTGTGCAAAGACTTGCAAAGAAGGTGAAACTGGTGGTTTCCTGTAAATCCTGTCTGGAGTTTGGACGTCGAATCTGAATCTGGTCAGTTCGTTCCTTTATGTTTGATACCTATGATTTACCATTGTTAATTTGCCCACATGAGATTATCCATAAAAAAGTGGATTGTTCTGGTTTGTTGGTTTTATTTAAAATAAAACCTTAGATATTATTCTTGAGTATTTATTATAAAATTGAATTGAGGATTTTGTCACTATATAGTTAAAGAATATTGTGGCGTTTGTCCGATGGTGATATGGTATGTAGCCTGTTTGGAGAATTTGTAATGGTTTTCCAAGACAATAAGTCGATGTTTTTATTTGATGATAAATGGATCATAATATCTATGAGTGAACTTAAAATTAAAATTGAGATGCTTTGCGATAGAAGTTTAAGATAGTAATCGAAGAGTAATCAACTTACGTCATTCATTTCACTATAATAATAAATAAGGGCTCAAGAGGCCGCTGTTTGGCGATAAGTCCGTCTGCTGTTACGTACCGGTTTCTTTTTGTGCTCGATTGTGTACCAGTTTTTATAGTGTATCTACGGTGAAGCATTTTATTGTTTTTATTATAAACTCGTAGATGGGCTAACACGATTGAGATAATTTGAGATTCTCGATTACCTACTAACATTTTGTCTGTTTCTAGACTAGAGTTTTGAATGAGGTATTTAAAACCGAATATTTTCAAATTATGAAATTGTCGCTTTTATAACCTGTCATGGAGTCCATTGTTAGGATACCTACCCAAAAGGCTAAAAGAAACATTGAAGTTGGTTTCTTGTTTAATCCGCTAATTCATAATGCAATAAATTTCAATGCTTAGTTTTGAGCGAGTAATTAAATTATACGAAAATTGAAAAGAGACTTTTCGTAACAAACTAACGAATTATTTAGTTGTGTCATTTGAACTGACGGATATTGGATGAAAATTGATTTTGAGAGGAACAAGAACTTACATGATTTTGTAACGAATGTTTTGACTGAGTAAAACACTCTTATTTCATCATTAATTAGTATGGGCTTTAAACTGCAGTTATTTACATGATTGAAATTGGGATCGTTAAGGGGAGTTTAGTCAATTATTAAGTGTGACCGGTGTTTTGGTTTTGATATACCCGAATAATATGTTAAATCAGAAAGAATGCTAAGATCAATGAACATGATACAAGAGCAATGAATTTTGTAATGTCAATGGATTGATTACAAGAAAGTTATCCGATTAGTAACATTTTGTAAGGTAATCGTTTTTGTGGCGACTGGAGAGGTCATAGATAATAATCTTTTACATAGTCACCCAGTTTTCAATTAAAGATGTAAGCTCGTGGACCTAAATTAAGGTTGAGGCTTTCAATCGGATTATTTTGGTCTAGGTATGGCTTACAACACATTACTTATCGTATAGTCAAAGTATTACAACCGACAAATTACGAGACGTAAGATGTACGCCCATTTCTGTGAAGAATACAAACCTTATTATCGATTGAAATAGAGTCTAAAGTATGTTGGCAATGAATCAGTGTACCTTGTAGGGAGTAGTTGGGTCATGTTGGTACCTGCTGTTTTTTTGTTTGTGGCCGTAAGTTGTTTGGCTTTTTGGAGTACCCAATGATTTGGGTCGTTTTTTTGGGTCGTAAAGTTGACGACACTTGACGTTTCTTTGATAAAGTTGTTTAGCAATAAAAAATATTGCAGATATGCTTTGGGAAGACGGCAAAAACATGACCAAAAAAAAAAAAAAAAATTGAAATCGAGTTAATTTGAATGATGATTAGCCAGTAGTACATTGATGAAGTACAGTGATGTAATATGATATTTGGGAGAGTATTGGCTCTTTTTCATCGTTATTTTTTTAATTATTCGGAAGAAATAAGCAGCGCAATAATTGCAAATTCTGTTTGGATTAACTATTTTTTTTGGAGACATTAATCAATTTGTCCTCACGTAAGGATGGATGGAAGGTATGTAATGATATAGGTGCCTACCTAACTGAATGAAGGATACCTGGATGTAGATGCTTATTGTATGACTTGCAGCTCGAATAATAAAAGGGCGGAGTTATAATTTTCAGTTATTAAAACAATTTTAATTTCCGTTATTTTCGGCTTTAAAATTATAGTATTTTCGGCGCGTAAGAAAATTAGAAACTTGCATTGATAGTTTTGTGAGTTGTAGTAGTGGTAAAACCAAGTTTTAAACATAACAGTGATACTAAGTATAGATACACGAAATCTAAATCGGAATTACAAGTTAAATTGTAGTATGTGCGTATGTTTGTGTACGATAAAGACACGTTTTTGCTTATGAAGTGAAAACAAAGTTTCTGAAATCCGCTCTCGGATTTTTCTCTTTAGACTGTTGAAGTCGAAGTGCGTAGAAAAAAACAACCGTTTGCTTCAGATTATTAATCAATAATGATGTTAGTATAAGAATCTTAAAACATCATTCGTGATAGGTACATTTATAATCGATACCTAACTATAAAAGATATCTGAAAACTGTGAATTTTAAAAACGAATGAAATGCTGTGAATTTTCTTTGTTTAGGTACTAAATCAGCGCTTTCCAGTCATATGAAACTGCTCAATTTTTTTAGAGAATTAACTTTTTGCATTTTCTGGTTTAATTTTTAGTGGAATGGAAATAAAGTTTTCGAGACACTGAAATGCTAATCTAGATAAAGTGAATATTAAAGGTTCGATTCCTGGTTTGGGGCTGCTAGTAAATGCTCTATTTTTTTTGTTGAGATCAAGTAAGCCAAGTTGCAAAGAACAGTCAGTTATAGCCGTTGTCGACGCATAAGAATGTTTACCTATTCTTTGAATAATTTGGATGGTTGAATATTGGAACTGATATTCAGTTGGTTTATGTGACTTCAATGACTTCAAAGTTATTTTAGAAAGTGAGAGTTAAGTAATTTGAGTACTGATGACTAGTGACCTAGGTGCATCACTTTGTGTCTAATCCGCTGGGCGATCGTAGGTCACATACCCGAATCAGATATATTGTCACGCATATGTAGTGAAAATGTGTTTGGTAAAGGAGGCTGCGCGGCGCCCACAGATGATGATACATTGTGTTAGGGATGATGACACCCGTGGTGGTGTTTATGCCTGGTGTGGCATGGTTTGGGTTCCTGTGTGACACCCGTGGTGGTGTTTATGCCTGGTGTGGCATAGTTTGGGTTCCTGTGTGGAACCGTTGGAGTGATTGGTGTATCACTTTGGAAGTGGCCTGAGTGCTGCTGGATGTGATGGTGGTCAGTGGACCATATGTGTTGTGGCCGGTGTGTCACAGGTGTTGAGATGTGACAAGGTATGTCGCATGCTCATATGTGTTGTGGCCGGTGTGTCACAGGTGTTGAGATGTGACAAGGTATGTCGCATGCTCGCATGTGTTGTGGCCGATGTGCTACAGGTATTAAGACTTTCGAGAGTTGAGATTTGATAGTTGAGACATGACATCTTTGTGACTTGTGATGGATGTGGTCGGTGTACGTAACACGTGCTGTGACTTGACAAGGTGTGCCACAGGTATTGAGACAATTGAGACATGACAGCTTTGTGACGGACGTGGCCGGTGGACCATGTGGTTACGGTGGGCGTGCCGTGTGAGAATGACTATAATAGAGCATGAGACAGTGACATTTAGTACAAGCCGTAGTGCCTGTTGACTAGTAGACACTATAGCGGAAAATATTCCGTGATGACAAAAGTGTCATATTTTTATGTGGTGGCCGAATGTGGTAAGGGGCATAGTACTATTTTAGAAGTCACATAAATGTTTTAACAACGAGGTGTTGTTTTGATCAACGTAAATTTTAATGAAATTGATGATGTTCTTATAAGAAAATAAACTGAAACTGTTAATTGTTGCTTGTTACTTTGTACGTATGCTAGAGTTCAATCGATTGTAGCATTTCATTGATCATTTATCGTTGTACTCTGAATGATATTCATGGCAGAATAAACTTCGTTAGTTAGGTAGGATCTTCGCCGATCGTTCGTCGAAAGTTAGGTCGGATCTGTAGTGATATTAATAGCCGAATGGATCTTAGTGATCTGTAGTGATGTTAATAGCAGAATGGATGTTAGTGATCTGTAGTGATATTAGTGGCAGAATAGCCGAACGGTAAAGTTAAATTAAAATTTGCTGAGTTGTCATACGTGATGACAATTTAATAGCTCATTGCACACGAGGACGTGTGACAGTCAGGATCGCCGTGTCGACGCGCAGGTGATATAATTAGTAAATTCAAATAATGGTCGCTTATATGACGTACTTGCGATTTATCATAAAAGCTTGTAAGCGATGTGGATAATAAAGATCGATTAAGTAGAATTACTTCAGGTGCCCTGTAAACGGGACATGTGCGAGTCCGAACTTTGTTATTATGGTTTGATACAAAAAACTCGAAGGCGCCGGCGTCCCGCTGCGCGACTCTCCATTAAGACTTCCAACAAATAGAGTGTGAACTTGACACCACTTGATTTGGCGGCAATTGGCGCACTTAAAATGCCGATTGGATGTGTTCTCACGGGTCGTGTTTGGTCATTAATTACGTTAGTGATTTTTGTGGCGAAGCTTATCCTATGAGGCGCCAAGCCAGGCAAACCGATGAAGGGATGACATTCTATTCTGTGACTGAGCGCATGAAACACGCATCCGTGAGACTACATCTCGCCCAGTAGTCCTAACTTAGTATTTAACTCCTTTCGGAATACGCATTATGTTGTTGAGTGATCTCGCGTTATACCTAGTGTCGCGTTGAATACCTACGCCTTAAGATGTTTTATCTAGTGCATCTAGCCATTCCTGAATAACCTAATACCTAAATTACGCTTCGATATATATAATATATAAATACTTAAATACATAGAAAACACCCATGACTCAGGAACAAATATCTGTGCTCATCACACAAATAAATGCGTTTACCGGGATTCGAACCCAGGACCATCGGCTTCACAGGCAAGGTCACTACCCACTAGGCCAGACCGGTCGTCACACGTAATCAGTGCACACATGGCATTAGTAATCATAAAATTTTGTCTTTTTGTGCCCAAATTGACCTACATACTTAAGGGGCCCACCTATTATCAGTTTTAATTTTAATATTTAGTTTATTTTCGTGTCGAAATACACATAAAAGATGAGGATTCCTTGTATAAGTCCGCTTTGTACCTACATTATCGACCCGCCCCGGCTTCGCACGCGTTATCAAAACCTTAACAAATTATACACCTAAACCTTCCTCAAACACTCTATTGATAGGTGAAAACCGCATGAAAATCCGTTCAGTAGTTTTTGAGTTTATCGCGAACATACATACATACACACAAACAGACAGACGCGGCGGGGGATTTTGTTAGGGTTCCGTACCCAAAGGGTAAAAACGGGACCCTATTAGATTAGATCTGTCCGTCTGTCCGTCTGTCCGTCTGTCCGTCTGTCTGTCTGTCACCAGGCTATCTCATGAACCGTGATAGCTAGACAGTTGAAATTTTCACAGATGATGTATTTCTGTTACCGCTATTACAACAAATACTAAAAAGTACGGTACCCTCGGTGCGCGAGTCCGACTCGCACTTGGCCGGTTTTTTTTATAAAGTGTAGTTATTGTAAATTTTAAACCTATTATGTGTACATAAAACCACACATTTTTTTTTCTTTCTCATATGTGTCGTTTTCAAGCAAAAGGCACATTGTCGCTTGCCATAAGGACGCTAGGACAGGTTTTTCGTATAAAGATACAAGCAATTTTCGTCCTTACGGTAAGCGATAATGTGGTACCTTTTGATTGAAAACGTCACATCTTTTACGCCCATGTCCTGTATATTATACATACAGATAACGTTTATCGCCGTTCGTGTGCAGAACCCTTCAATGTACCCATTTAAAAATCGATTTTACCCAAGTAAATAACACGCCGAGTAATTTAGACCAAAAACTAATTTCTCTATTTCCAAACAAAAAAGTTAAACAAACTCTTCCATTGAACCTTAAAGTGTCAAAACAATGTGTTTCCTGCCAGGCATCGAACTGGCTACCATTGTTGATTGGTCATGCTATGTCTTACGAATGGTACAAAGACCTTATGTTTCGTAATTCTGGGGTTATACATTAGTACCGTATTTAACTCTAAAGTTTGTCTTATACAGAATGGGTAAAAAATTAGTGTATTTTCGTTGCCATCAGGGAGGTTTTTCACTCTCTAGCAAAACGCGTTTATTTCATTTCATTTCATTTATTTATAAACAATAATACATTGTGTTTGAATGTTTACATTATTAAATAAAACATGCAATATTTACAAATAATTTACAATTAAATAATTTCATTTACAATTATACAAAATGTCAAAATAATACAATATGTCAAAAATAAATAGGTAGCCAATAGTCGAATCATGATTAAAAGTCAAATAATAAAAGTTAAAACTCGTCAACGCTGTAATAATTTTTTCACCTCAGCAGCTCGAACAAGCCTACTTTCGTCACTCCCTGGAGTGAGGAAAGTGCGACTTTCCTCACTCCAGGGAGTGAAACAATGTAGCTTTTTAATTTAGTGAAGGCCATGAACTTCATACTTTTATTACATTTTTTTTGGTACGGTACGGTACGGTACGGTACGGTGCGGTGCGGTGCGGTGCGGTGCGGTGCGGTGCGGTACGGTACGGTACGGTACGGTACGGTCCGTCCGGTCCGGTCCGGTCTCGTCTCGTATCGTATCGTATCGTATCTTATCGTATCGTACATATTATAATACTTTTTTTTTCTGTTTATTCTGTGTAATTCGAAATACATTTTAACCTTTAATATGTTCTCACTACTGAGGTGAAAAATTATGTGTGCAACACGAGAGCAAAGTTATTTTACATCTCGTGTTTTTGAGTCCCTCGCTACGCTCAAGATTCTACCTTAGAATCACTCGCTTCGCTCGTGATTCAATTATAGAATCTTTCGCTTTCTCGGGGCTCAAAATAAACACTCGCAAGAAAAACCAACTTTCCTCTCTTGTTGCACAAATAACTATTTTCCAACAGAAATAATTTAAGTTTCGCTTTGAATTTCTTGTGACATGTCATAGACTTAAACTCGATAGGCAACTTGTTGAACAACTTCACTGCTTGAACTCTAGCAGTGTGCGACACCACCGCTAATCGCGACGCTGCAGTAAGAGGGAAATTTTTCGTTCTCGACTGTAGTCTTAATGCCATGTCAGCCTGTGACTCATAACACTCTCGATGTTTCACGACACTCGTCAAGAGAACTAAAATATAAAGAGAGGGAGCTGTCAATATCTTTAACTCCTTAAAGTTATTAGGCGTCCGTTCCGTAGCGGTGCGCGGCAACCACTATGGCTAGACACCAAAATTGGTGCGGGCCGCGTGTACTTGTAGCGACGCGACGTAATCGCGGAGTGAGCCACGCCTGGCCGCGCTAAGCATAAGAGCAAATAACACATTTTGAAATGTCATTCAATTTGTATACTTTGTACTTGTACGATATGTTTTACAATTGAAAGAGATTTCAAAATGAGTTACTGATTTAATGAATGATTTGGAGTTGAAACTCTAGGTCCATGGGGTCCCAGCGCGCATAAGTTGTTTGCAGAAATCGCGAAGCGTCTGGTTGACGTAACTGGTGACCGAAGAGCTGGCGGCTTTCTCGCACAACGTTTCAGCATTGCGATACAGCGGGGAAATGCCGCCAGCATCCTTGGTACAATGCCTCGAGGGCCTATTTTAGATTTAAGCTAGTTATTAATTTCGTTTACGTAGTACCACTGTATATATCTTGTATGTAAATAAATTTGTGAATATTTTTTTGTTGACAATGAATGATTTAAAATGAGTTAATTATTGCGACTTGTTAAGGAGAACATCAGGACTTATGAAAGCGTTTTTGCCCCTGAACCGAAGACCTTTGCTAACGCTCGGACAATAATCAAATGCAATACAAGCATTGCAAGTTTGCATAACTTCTGATAATATTACACATTTTCTGTAGTCATATTTACTAAACATAACAAACATAATATTTCTGTAAGTACCAGAGGTCCTAGCCAAGATGCCAATCTATTGCGCCGTAGCGAACGAAACGATAATCTCTCTCTATCACTCTTCCTGTCTTCCATATTAGCGCGACAGAGAGACGTAGCGTTTCGTTTGCTACGGCGCAAACGATTGGCATCTTGGCTAGGCACCCAGATCATTCTTCAAGGGCTATTATAGCATAATCATGTAACTAACTACTATGTACCTACTTATAAAGATGTAATCTAAAAGTACCTACTATGCGGTTGTTGACACATGTTGAATTTAACTAAATCTAGTTAAATAGATAGAAAATGAGCAATTTATCACAATCATTTGGAAACTTTAAAATATATGGGAATAATAAAAAAAATACATGATATCAAAGTTTCAAAATTATTATTTTTAGGGTTCCGTACCCAAAGGGTAAAAACGGGACCCTATTACTAAGACTCCGCTGTCCGTCTGTCCGTCTGTCTGTCTGTCACCAGGCTGTATTTCATGATCCGTGATAGCTAGACAGTTGAAATTTTCACAGATGATGTATTTCTGTTGCCGCTATAACAACATATACTAAAAAGTACGGAACGCTCGGTGCGCGAGTCCGATCGCACTTGACCGGTTTTTTTAACTTCCAAATAGGAAAAAACAATGGTACCATTCGGTTCCTTAAATTTTAACACTAAACTCTCGCGAGTCTCGCGTTTTGTACATATAATTAACGTCGAAAAAAAGGGTAAAATAATGAAATTTAATCACGTTAGACCCGTTAATGACATTAATTATAATTATCCTAACATTTTATAAAAAAAAGTTCTACAGCGACAATATACATAAACGCAATATTTCACCGACAAAATCGCAATTTCCTTCTTTTCCACACGTCGAAACGGCTTCTATAAGCAATAAAGACAAATAAACATTTGTCAAATTACCCTATTGCTATTGCTGCCGCAAATGTCAAATATCCGGGCAACATTGACATTTCCGACAGCAATGCAGTCGGCAGCAATTTCGCGCTAAAACACTACAGCTATAACGCTGGTGAAGTCTGAATCCGAAAGGTACCTATATACAAACGTTTTAACGTATTTCCCAAACAACCTATTTCTCTATTAACTTATGTTTTTCACAAATGATAAGAGGCCGGTGTCGATTTTAGTCCCAAAAATGTAAAATTGATAGATTTAGTCAATGAAATTGTACAGTACCTTTTGTTACCTAATTGAAATAACAAGTACTGGTTTCTATTAGCACGTCTTCTTATCTTGCCTTTTATCAGATCAATTTTTTGAAAACAGACTAAATTAGTAATGATTTTTTTCTGAAGGACGTTTAGGTAAACGCGCGTAAAGCACTGATTTTGTCGCTCTTATTTGTAAATTTCTTAAAGTTTGGACTGCTAAAAATGGTCAATTTGTATTACACATATTCTGTACTTGACCTTTATCGGATTACATTTTTGTTATATGACTTAGAGTTCGAGGAAATGAAATTTAACCGAATTCAATTTTCTCCAGAAATTACTTCAAAACAAGTAACAATTTTATTTCTCTGAAAATCGACTTAATTTCAACGTAATTTGGATACTTGAACAATCTACAACATTTGCTGAAACTATTCTTATACATCAAATTGTATAATTTACCACCATAATTTATTGATGAATTTTTATATACATACATTCATATATTACCGGTGACGCACGCTTGCGACCTCATTATTAAAAGGCAAGATGAGAAGACATGCTAATAGAAACCAATACTTGTTATTTATATATTACGTAACAAAACATGTATAATTTCAACGACTAAATCTATCAATTTTAAATTTTTGCTCCAAAATCGACTACGGCCTCTTAAATCTGGTGTAAACCAAAGATACAATATCAGTACAAGTACTCAAGTAATCCCACCCACACTTAACCCTCAGAACAACACTAATATCTGTATTTGATGTATCCGATTGAGTAGAAAATCAGAAGTTGCTACAAAAAGATACCATTACCTAATAAACGGTGTGTATACGAGGAAACCGGGCACAGATCGCTACACATAAGATGGATCATACAAGGATTGACGACCGTTCTGGCCTAATGGGTAGTGACCCTGCCTGAGAAGCCCATGGTCCTGGGTTCGAATCCCGGTAAGGGCATATATTTGTGTGATGAGCACAGATATTTGTTCCTGAGTCATGGGTGTTTTCTATGTATTTAAGTATTTATATATTATATATATCATTGTCTGAGTACCCATAACACAAGCCTCCTTGGGCTTACCGTGGGACTTGAGTCAATTTGTGTAAGAATGTCCTGTAATATTTATTATTATTTATTTATTATTCCTTGGTTTCCGCGTATCCCATATCTTATCGCTAAAAAGCGATCACCTCGAGATACGAAAGCTCAAACACTCGTTACAAAGTTCGTGTATGGCTGATTGGCCCACTGACTATCAGTCCGCCGGACGATATCGGATAATCTGCCTGTCAGTTGTTCAGAACTGTCAAATTTTTGTTCTAACTGACAGGCCAATATCGTCCGGCGGACTGATAGTCAGTGGGCCCCTTTATCGCTAAAGAGCGATCATCTCGAGATACGAAAGCTCAAACACTCGTTACAAAGTTCGTGTATTTAGATGTTTGTTGCTTGGTAACGTAGAAATGGTTGCTTGGATTTGTAATTTTACTCTTACATTATTTACGTATTCGAATAAAAAAAAAACTTTTAAATTTGTGAAACGGGGCCAAAAGGTAAAAGAAGAAAGTATCGCAAATAAGATAATGTAGTAGTACGAGGCATTCCGAATGCAATTAAAAAGATTCAGGCAAAATTTTAGCAAAACACTGATCTTTACAAAGGTCTGAAAAAAGATTTTTTCCTCGTCTTATTTTTGAATAAAGAAAAGAAAACCGGACAAGTGCGAGTCGGACTCGACAGACTGGTACTGGTGACAGACAGACAGACGGACGGACGGACGGGCAGCGAAGTCTTAGTAATAGGGTCCCGTTTTTACCCTTTGGGTACGGAACCCTAAAATTGAAATTGAAATTGAAATATTTATTACAGACCGTGGTCCATAGTGTGTTAGTATAGGTACAATTAATATTTATATGTAGGTAACATAAGTAATTAAATTATGGTAAAAACCTACCTCGAAAAATCAAGAAAAAATTATTATATAAAGTTTAAGTTCTGTGTCGAAAGATGGCAGTAAAAGTTGACTACAAAATGTACTTTGACAATACGCCTCTATACTCAATTCTCTTTGCTAATACGGAATCTAATAGAAGTTATCTATCTATCTAGCCAGGGGGTTAAGGACCCTTAACAAAGGGTCCGGGATACGTGAATTACGGACAAGGTCCTTTTCACGTTTAATACGTAAGTAGCTTTTATTAGGAAGTGGACTAGCTCGTTTATATAATCTGTGGTTCATCATCATCATCTGTCATCAGCATTAAGGCGGTTCCCTGAGCCAGAAGGCGAAAAATCTCCTTATATGATCATGTTTTTCTAAGAGGCGTTGATATTCGTAGACGTTGAAAAAGTATATGTAGTTCTTGACTATATTATCTTTAATACCATAGCTTCCGATACACGAATTATGACACTTCGCTCGATACAATTAATTCCCAAAGTAACCTCTAACTCGGACTTTTAATCCTACTTTACTCGGTTATTTATTATGTGATACTATAAACAAAAAAAGAAGAAAAAACAATCTTAACTTAAATAGTAATTTCATAGCTTTCGAATTTCGATATTGTAAGGTAACGTTTTTAAAATAAATAAAAATCGACAAAATTCGATCAAAATTGACACTTTTGGCGCGTATAATCTTTCCCGTTCTTTCTTGCGAAATGTGAGAGTGACAGCGGCAAACCGATGTAAAGGCCTTAAATCTCTACAGAAGCTTAGAAATAAATTAAAAGTGGAAAAATTCACCATCTTGGGCGAGACTTGAACCCGCGTCACTAGCCCATGCGCTGCCATCTGAGCTACCGAGACTACACCCGGGACAGCGAATATTTCCACCATTAGGACCTTTGGGAGGCACCAGCGACATTTACCGTAAGAGTGTTACATTTCTTAGGCCTGAGATACACTTGTAAGTTTTACTTGCATAAGTAGGGACACAGCTATACTACAGAATGAGATATGAATATCGTTATCTCATTCTAACAAATAGCTTTGACCCTACTTACGGCTACCGGAGTTCCAAGTCATATTGGAAATTCAATCGCTTGCCAATAGGCGATCCGTGTCCTCGTTTGCCTCCTATATCATAAAAACCGGCCAAGTTCGAGTCGGACTCGTGCAAGAAGGGATCCGTATCTGTACGCGTACCGTACGTATTGTTCCCCACTGAAATATTAATTTTATTCTGTTTTTAGTATTTGTTGTTATAGCCGCAACAGAAATACATCATCTGTGAAATTTTCAACTGTATAGCTATCACTGTTCATGAGATACAGCCTGGTGCTAGACAGACAGACGGACGGACAGCGGAGTCTTAGTAATAGCAAAGATAGATATAACTCCGTAATAGATGGATACAGTCTAAGGAAAAAAACGCGCCTCAAAAATCAAGAAAATTTGATTCTCGTTCAGAGGGCGCTACTAGTTTTGGCCTACAGTCGTATAGATGGCGTTGACGGTTTCGTTTGTTATTTAACAATTTTAACGCATATCAGTGAAAGAACATGGGTCAAAATCATAAAAATAATTAATGCAAATAAAAAAAAATCATTTATCTATATTTAAATACATTCTATCGTATTTTTATAAATCTTCTTTTTTAGTTTTAAAGTGTGTCGACAGATGGCAGTGAATTTACTGGGGTTACAAAATTTACTATGACAGTAACGCTCTAGTATCAGTTACTCTATGGTAAATAGGGTCCTAGGGTTTTTACGCTGCGCAAGCGCTGCGCCGCGACGCTCCGCAGTCCGCGACAGCCGCCACAGCCTCCTGAGCGTAATAGCGGGGAGGTGGGACAGTGGCCTAATCAGGCACTGGTCCTCGCTTCACTTAGTTACTAATATAGTTATTTAAGTATTATTTTAAGTATTTTTTTGGTACTAACAAACTATGGACACTTATTCGTCTGAAATAAATTCCTTTTTGTCTTCGGTTACCGCGATAGTTACTCATGAAATAAAACTATGAAAACGTATTATATCGCGTATATTGAATTTATAATACATCCCGACGTTTCGAACCCTTTACAGCGTTCGTGGTTAACGGGTGACTGAGGAAAAATTACAAACTGCAAAAATACCCACATACTAAAATAATGAACAATCATAGACTATAAACTTTAAGGATGTATTATGAATTCAATATACGCAATATAATCCGTTTTCATAGTTTTATTTCAAATTCCTTTTTATTTTTATTTTATGTTATTTATTTTTACCCTTTGGGTACGGAACTCTAAAAAGGAGGAGACTAAGGAGTAAATACCTAACACAACCTATTTTGAAGTCGGTTAAATACCTACTTAGTTGAAGCCTCACGTACACTGGTCTGGAGGCACGTGCCTCTTAATTAATGAAGTAATTACACGCACTCTTTTTACGTTTTACTTTAGTTAATATTATAGTGCTGCGTTCGACAAAATATGTAGTGCGTCTTTCAAGTTTTATCATATTTCCCACTTAAACTATCGTGAGACATATTTCAAAATATTTATCAGTACGGTTTTCACATTCCTGTTTTCGGTTTTCGGGACACTCGTGCCTGAGGATGGATTCCCAAAGAATCCGAAACATGTCGCCAAAAGCGACTAAACATAATAGTGAGTAAAAACCGTACCGATAAATATTTTATCATATTTTATAAAAAAAACCGACCACGTGCGAATCGGACTCGCGCACGAAGGGTTCCGTACCATTACGTAAAAAAACGGCTAAAAAATCACGTTTGTTGTATCTGAGCCCCACTTGAATATTTATTTTATTCTGTTTTTAGTATTTGTTGTTATAGCCGCAACAGAAATACATCATCTGTGAAATTTTCAACTGTCTAGCTATCACGGTTCATGAGAATCATGAGATACAGCCTATTGACAGGCAGGCAGACAGACAGACAGCGGAGTCTTAGTAATAGGGTCCAGTTTTTACCCTTTGGGTACGAAACCCTAAAAAATATTTTATAAACCTGTTTTGGTAAAAAACAAACAAATTATTTCTGAATATTATAAAAAAACCATAAAACATTGTTAGTACCATATCATTATAGCTAAAAGTTAGTATGTACATTAAAATTAAATCATAACATGATAAAGTGTTGGGTACCTTAGCTAAGTAATTTGACTAAAATGTACAGTTATTTAGTTTATACTGTCAGACTGTACACATTTTGTTTTTACCAAAACGGATATAATTAGATAGAGCGGTACTGTCATAGTAGATTTTGTAACCACAGTAAATTCACTGCCATCTATCGACACACTTTATAACTAAAAATGAAGATTTATAAAAATACGATAAGATGTATTTAAGTAAGTAAATATTCTTTATTGCACCAAAATTATACATTTTACATACATGTAAAACTACAAAGAAATATTTAAAGAAAAAATAGAACCAGGTAACAACAGGCGGTCATATCGCTAAAAAGCGATCTCTTCCAGACAACCTAAAAATAAAAATGGATAATGGATGTTTAAATATGGATAAATGATTTTTTTATTTGCATTAATTATTTTTATGATTTTGACCCATGTTCTTTCACTGATATGCGTTAAAATTGAAAACAAACCGTCACCGCCATCTATACGACAGTAGGCTAAAGCTAGTAGCGCCCTCTGATCGAGAATCAAATTTTCTTGATATTCGAGGCACGTTTTTTCCATAGACTGTATCCATCTATTACGGAGTTATCTTTGGTTTTTACGAACGCGATTACCATGTGACCAGAAACCAGGTCATGATTAGTACGGGTTTTCACCTAAAATCGATCGCTTTTGGTAGCAAAAAAATCATCATCATCATCATCATTCGCTTGCCCTTATCCCATTCATTTGGGGTCGGCGCAGCATGTCTTTTTCTTCCATACCTCTCTCTTGCCCGTCATCTCATCACTCACTCGCATTCGTTTCATATCATCTCTCACACAGTCCATCCACCTTTTCCTCGGTTTTCCTCTCCCAATACTTCCCTCCACATTCATTCGTAATACCTTTCTCGTCACATGCCTTTCATCCCTCCGCATTACATGTCCGTACCACGCTAGGCGATTCGCTCTTACTTTTTCTACTATAAAAAATGTCGCTTATAATAAAATAAATATGTTTAAAGACGCAATCGCACCTGTCTTTAGCGAATGTTCCCAAGACTCCCTGTATTTATGGACATCATAAATACTACGCGCTTTTCCTTTTCCCATAAAATGTCCGCCTTTATTCCTCCCAGTTATGCACCTCAATTATTAGGAGGCTGTGTCGTCAAATGTACATTATTACGTACAGTAAAACCCGCTTAAGAACATTCTGAAGGAACCTCATCAAAAACATCAACATCAACATCAAACATTTATTCAGCAAATAGGCCACAGGGGCACTTTTACATGTCAATGTTTACAAACAATTTTTACAAAATTACAAAAAACAATTACATAAATATAAATGTTAAATTACACAAGAAAAAAAAACTAATAAAAACTATACAAATATCAGAAGTACTAAAATTGTTTAGAGATGTAAAAGTCTCTAGGTGTCAGAGATAAAATGTATACAATAATAAAAAAGATCATCAAATTATCCAGAGATGTAAAGGGTCTCCAAGACTTGAATTGTTATATAATTAATAAAAAGACAAGATATTAAATCAGACAAACAGACAAGAACCGAATGAAGTGCCTCACGTTAATGCCACTCAAAAGTGAAGTTACATAGGTAAAATGAAGGCCGTGTAAACTTAAACAGACCGGTATATGTAAGGAATAAACGTTAGAATGTGTATCAGATTAAGACATAAATTTGACATACAATTACCAGAATCTAAAAATTATTCACATTTCAAAAGTAGTCTGGAATACATAGGAATTAAAATTTATAATTTTTTAAATGAGGACATTAGGCAATGTGATAATATTATTGACTTTTCCAAGAAATTAAAATCATTTCTACTAATAAGACCATTTTATAATCTGAATGAATATTTTGATAACCTGACATTTTAATTGTAATATTTAAGGAATTTTTATTGAAATACAATTTAAAATTAAATAAATAACTACCTAAACATAGAGTATAAAAATTAAACTAACCTAAAACATTGTAATTAGATTATTTAGATTATTATTTTAAGTTAGTCTAAGATTTTGCATGCCATATTGTGGTAGACCATACATGCATGTAACACTTAATAGCTACACTATGTACCTATAACATCCCAATGACATGTAACCATAACAACTGTGTATGTTCAAGCGAAATAAATAAATTGAATTGAATTGAATTGAATCACTTTTTGTGTAACGATTATCCACGATGGCTAAAAAATAAATTAGTGCATTCCCGTTTTCAGGTTTTGGGATTATAGTGAGCAACTTTTACTTCGTCTTAGATGGTATGGCCATGTAATGAGCAGTGAAGACCATGTGGTGAAAATCGCTCTAAACTTACCAGAACGTAAGAAAGGTATCGGCCGCCCGCCATTGACCTGGTGGTCTAACATCGAGACCTTAAGGCGGTTCCCTGAGCCAGAAGGCGAAAAATCTCCTTATATGATCCTGTTTTTCTAAGAGGCGTTGATATTCGTAGACGTGGAAAAAATATATGTAGTTCTTGACTATATTATCTTTAATATCATAGCTTCCGATACACAAATTATGACACTTCGCTCGATACAATTAATTCCCAAAGTAACCTCTAACTCGGACTTTTAATCCAACTTTACTCGGTTATTTATTATGTGATACTATAAACAAAAAAAGAAGAAAAAACAATCTTAACCTTAATAATAATTTCATAGCTTTCGAATTTCGATATTCTAGGGTAACGTTTTTAAAATAAATAAAAATCGACAAAATTCGATCAAAATTGACACTTGGCGCGTATGATCTTTCCCGTTCTTTCTTGCGAAATGTGACAGAGACAGCGGCAAACCAATGGAACGGCCTTAAGAAAACCCAATTGCCAAAACCGACAATCCAGGACCGACGGGCCTGGCGCAGAAATGTGAGGAGACCCGACCCCAGATAACGGGAGCAGGCACGGACAAAGAAGAGAACTAAGCAACTTTTACTATGGGACCAAGCCAGAAATCGCGAAAAAAATTGGCTGAAATGAAATGAAATTTATTATTAATAACAGAGTTACACGTCAACATTTTAAATATCACAATATTAATAACATTTATACAATATTAAGTATATAAATTGATTGCATTTAAATAATTTAGGTTGATCAAAAAAATCTCGATAATTATAAAATAATTCTTGCGACAGCCACTTTTTTAGTCCGAACCAACCAAAGGATGGTTGGTGGATGGATGGTGGATGGTGGATGGGTTTTGGAGTTTGGACCGGTTTTGTAGTGTTGCTGTTTCATAAATTTTGGCTGGTCCATTTTCTATGGGAGGGTAAATTTTTTTTCGCGATTTCGTGGTTGGTCCCATAGTAAAAGTTGCCCAAAACCTCCCTGTCAACGGGAATGCACTAATTTTTAGCCGCTCTGTATATGCATGTACTACAAATTAATTTTGATTAAATAAGCGGCTTGGTTTCACTGTTAGCTTATGAATAAATCTTTATTATATTATTTAATCTTTAAAGATCCTGCCACTGATTCGCATACAACGCTATGCATCTAGCGTTGTTATACATACGGCTAAGGAGTGGAACTCTCTTCCTGCAAATATCGACTGCTGTAAGTATCGACAGTTTTTTTTTTTTTTTTTACTATTGTGACGTTTTGGCGTTTTTTTAATTTATTTCTATTTGCATTGTTTTGTCAATTACTAATATTAATTGTAACTTCATTTGTATTCTGATGTTCAATTCTAATTCTTATTATTATTATTACAAAAAAACTATCATTATACGACAAGTAGTACAAGCTGAAATGTACGTATATTTTTACCTGTGTGAAATTTGTATACATGTGAGAAATAAACTAAACTAAACTATCAATTTAACTAGTGCGCGCACACGCCTCCCAAATTTCCGGAACGCCATTGTTCCGTGATGGGAAATACATATAAATAATAATAAACTAGCGACCCGCCCCAGCTTTGTACGGGTTACACAAAACCTTAACATATTACAACCTAAACTCTCCTCAAGAATCGCTCTATGATATGTAAAAGCCGCATAAAAATCCGTTTAGTTTGAGTTTATCGCGAACAAACATACACACAGACAGACGCGGCGGGAAACAGCTTTGTTTTTCATTCATCGTTAGATACTACTTTTTTAATACAGTTGCTTAAAAAGTGCTACTTTACGTAGCTGTTTAGCGTGCGGAAAGTTGGTATTCGCGAACTAGTGCTTTTAACTTTTCCAATTTTTTTAAATTTATACTTGTGTGAGTGTTAATATTAGTTTCCTTTAAACGTCGTAATCAACATAAAAACCTACTGTTAATGTAAGAATACGAAAAATATACATATTTCATATCTTATTAGTTACCTCTTCATCATTATAGCATGTTTATTTTTTAATATTGAATATTGAAAAACCTTTCTTAATAAGTTGTCTGAATGGAACGGAATAGCTATGGAAGGTAGAGGTAGGAATAGCTGCCGAAACGCCTGTCAAAGAAGAGGCATGTTTTCTTACTGAAAGCTAAGTTTTCACAGGCAACATTCGATATTGTTTTTATTCCTTATTTTTTGTTTTTCTTATTTTTTCGCAACTGTATCGCAAACGTCGTTTGATACACGTGCGGAAATGTCATTCTTCACTCATCCCGAGTCTTGCCACGAGCCGTAGGCGAAGCGATATCTCGGTACTCGGTAGTAATGACATACTGTCCGCACTAGCATCGAAATGTACTATAATATTACTATTTTTCTCAAACGTTAACTGGAAGATATCCCATACAGAGATAAGCTCTTCTATGTTGTATTTAATTAACTTTTTCACTGTGTTTCACGCCTTTCTTTTTCTATGTATGATAAAGCATATGTACATACATACATAATTCATCTATAATTATCAATAAATTTCAAGGACATCATAAATACATTGATCGTGGGAACGGGACTATTTCGGTAGTAACCAGCATCGACTGTCCACAGATAATGAACTATAAACTAGATACAAGATACACTGATGTCACAAAACGAAAAAAACTGGCCCGGCCGCGTCCGGTGGATGGCGTGGATCGTGGATGGCGTTTGCGGGAGGGAATCGAGATGTTTTTAAATTAAAGAAATAAATAAAAAGTCATTTATTGTCGAAAAAAACAGAAAACTTCAAAACACAGCAATGGTCAAAGAAAAATAACGCACAATAAGGTCTACGTACAAAAAGTACAAAAAAGGTTTTAAATAGGTACAGAAATATTTAAATAAAAATAAAAATAAATTACATCACGCATCAACAACAACAACAAATGCTCTGGTCCCAAGTTGGTCGATGTAAGTAAAACATGGCCAGATGGGTACTGCTCTGTAGCCCCTCGACTCAGTGTACCTGCGACACAGCAACGCAAACCATGGCACATCTACTGGCGTGCCCCGCATGCCCACATCACTGCTCGGAGCTGGATCTGAGGGACGCGACAGCCAGGGCTGTCAACACCGCTGCCTACTGGGCATCCATCGTATGAAAGGGAAGAAGAATAACAATAAAAGAAAACTGTAGCTCTGTAGGTATTTTTGACACACTTTCTATTTACTTAACCGGAAGTAACTATATAAAGAAAAAGCAATGTCGGAGTTGATACGCGTTAATTTATTAAGGCCGTTCCATCGGTTTGCCGCTGTCTCTGTCACATTTCTCAAGAAAGAACGGGAAAAATCATGCGCGCCAAGTGTCAATTTTGATCGAATTTTGTCGATTTTTATTTATTTTAAAAACGTTATCCTACAATATCGAAATTCGAAAACTATGAAATTATTTTTTAAGTTAAGATTGTTTTTTCTTCTTTTTTTTGTTTATAGTATCACATAATAAATAACCGAGTAAAGTTGGATTAAAAGTCCGAGTTAGAGGTTACTTTGGGAATTAATTGTATCGAGCGAAGTGTCATAATTCGTATATCGGAAGCTATGATATTAAAGATAATATAGTCAAGAACTACATATATTTTTTCCACGTCTACGAATATCAACGCCTCTTAGAAAAACAGAATCATATAAGGAGATTTTTCGCCTTCTGGCTCAGGGAACCGCCTTAAGGAAACAAACAGTCGCAAATGTTTTACCTAAAACTTATAGATATAGAAATACTAATATGCATAACAAGTCGAAACGAGGCCTAATAAGCACTGCTCATAAATAGGAAAATAAACCAAATTAGAATAACATAATCGTTACTATTTAGGTATGCTTACAAAACTACGTACGTACGTAGGTACAGTAGTACAATTTACACTTTACCATGTTTGACTTTTTGTTTGTATACACGATACACGGCTGGGCCGTGGTGTTTGGAAGCGAAGAAGTTGGTAAGACTTGGGGCGGCGTTTA
The DNA here is from genome assembly GCF_947568885.1 of Cydia strobilella. NCBI lineage: Eukaryota > Metazoa > Arthropoda > Insecta > Lepidoptera > Tortricidae > Cydia > Cydia strobilella. Next base: position 1,746,734 of record NC_086063.1, on the reverse strand, counting down.
CGTGATAGAGGTTGCGATCCCCGTTCAGGCTCCTACTTGGTCCAACAAATATAGCTTGCTATCCAGCGCGGCAATGCCGCAAGTATATTTGGCACGTTTGGACAGGGTGGGGGGTCGGAATGGGGTTTATATTTAGTATAGATAATGTGTATTTTCTAGTAAATTTTAGTGTTTTTGTTTAGTTTTATGTGTACGTGTTTGTTTTAGCTTTTAATATTTGATAATGGTTATAATCTTATATGTGGAATGTGTGACATGTTAATTTTCCACCTTCGTTTTTACACGATAAGACAAGAGGATGTTCAAAAGAGTATTTATCTTATTTATTTATTTAATCTTTACTGCACAAAAGAAAATACAATCGTACATAAGGCGGACTTAATGCTATGAGGCATTCTCTACCAGTCAACCTTCGGGCAAAGCAGAGAATTTGTAGGCGGTGCAACATAGTGATTACATATATACAAGTATAGTTAAATAATGCATAGGCATAGACATACATACATATATCTGTATATATAATATTCATATAAATACATACAATATCAGATGAAACTTTCAAAACAGAAACACTAAGAATTCATCGTTCAGCCAACAAAGTACTCACGTAAGGATTTTTTAAATGCAAATCTATTCGGACACTGTCTAATTTTAACAGGGAGACTATTCCAAAGGCGAGCTGCCTGAATAGAGAAAGAATAGGACATGAAACCTTGTATCTCTCCTGATAATATTGAAAACCTGATTCTTTCAAATCTAGACATTCTTGGGCTCATTCTACTCAGAATCGACAGCATTCTCCATCCTGCCATTAAAAAACGATGTCCTAAAATGTCCATTCCATTACGCCACGTTTTAGTGTGAGCAATTTTTTCATTTGTAAATATGTGCGTGACGTGGTGGAATATACAATTTTCATACAATTTTTAACCATCATCAGGATTGAATATGCTAGTGATTCTGAATTGAAAGATCCCAAAACACCAGGATCATTGAGAATCAGGTTTTTAAATATTCATTTTAGAAAACGCCCATTTACCAAAGCGCACATCTCGCATAACACCATCCTACTTGAACCGGTTATATAAAAACGGTAACAGGTCGTCAGCCGCAGGTGCAGTCCGTCTGTCTGTATGTGTGTGTGTGTGTGTTTGTGTGTGTGTTTGTTTGTCCGGAACTGATTGATAAGGACACGGGATCAATTATAATTACATTTACAACTAATACTGTCATGTTATTAGTGTACGTCGTCCCATATATTTATTAGTAGTATTTATTATTCATATATATATGTATATGTATTTTTGTTTTTATCCCTTGGGGGGGATTGCCGTAGTCGCCACGCTTGGCAGGCGGGTTGGCGACCGCAGTTTGATGAAGGTAGTTCTCGGAGGACGCTGCTGCCCATCCACCGGATTTTCCTTAAGTCGCCTCTTACGACACCTACCACCTAGCACCAGGTGCTATTCTTACCCGGCACCACATGGGCAGTGCGTGATGGAATCAGAAATGATGATATCCGCAGTAGAACTAGGGTCACCGACATATCTCGCAGAATTGCAAACCTTAAGTGGCAGTGGGCGGGGCACATTGCTCGCAGAACTGATGGCCGGTGGGGCCGGAAGGTTCTGGAGTGGCGTCCGCGTACCGGAAGACGAACTGCCGGTAGGCCTCCAACGAGGTGGAGCGACGACCTGGTGAAGGTCGCGGGAATTCGGTGGATGCGAGCGGCACAGGATCGGTCGGAATGGCGAGCCTTGGGGGAGGCTTATGTCCAGCAGTGGACGTCTATCGGCTGACATGATGATGATGTATATGTATGTTTGTATAAAACGTAAGTATATATTTATAATGTACATATTTGTTTACTGTCTTTATTGGATTATTTGTTTCTGTTTGGCCCTATTGATGTAGATAATGCTTTTTCTCATTAAGTCCGCCATTTGTATATATTTGTGCAATTAAATTTAAATAAATAAATATAACCTACATTAATTAATTATCATAAGCTTAGTAATTTAAAGGAGTATTTTGTAGTTGAAACTCTAGGTCCATGGGGTCCCAGCGGGCACAAGTTGTTTGCAGAAATCGCGAAGCGTCTGGTTGACGTAACTGGTGACCGAAGAGCTGGCGGCTTCCTCGCACAACGTATCAGCATTGCGTTACAGCGAAGAAATGCCGCCAGCATCCTTGGTACAGTTCCTCAAGGCCTATTTTAGATTTAATATTAATATAAGGTTTTAGGTTTTAGATATTTATTTCTCAAAAGATTACAAGAATAATCACTTCCTGAGAAATACATGTTTACACTTAACTTAATACAAAGAAGAGTGTAATTAATAATAATTATACAAAATAATAAATACAAAGCCAATTCCAAAAACAACTAAGCATACAACAATCGAAAACTATTATATTATTTATGAAATAAAACTATGAAAACGGATTATATCGCGTATATTGAATTTATAATACATCCCGACGTTTCGAACTCACCCGTCACCCCGTCACCCGTCGTCGTGGTCGTCGTTAACCACGAACGCTGTAAAGAGTTCGAAACGTCGGGATGTAATAAATTCAATATACGCGATATAATCCGTTTTCATAGTTTTATTTCATGAGTAACTATCGCGGTAACCGAAGACAATATTATTATATTATTTGTTAAAACTAAAGCGGGTAGATATAAGCAACGAGACATGCATGCGCTTCTGCTAAGTAGCATTATAACAGGGTCGGTTAAACAAGATTAGTATCCAGTGGTTAACCGTCGGTATATAAACCATTTATTTCAGGCAAAGCCCATAAAAGTGTTAGTAATTAGGTACATGTACAAAACTTACAAGACTATTGTTAATAATTATCAAGTTATAAACAGAGACACAACCGCATGAGCACAAAGATACTTAAATGTAAGGTTTTCTTTGGTTTGTTTTGATTTGATTAACACTGTCAATAAAATAATAAAACTACAATGGTACAATAAAATTATACAATTCAAAATTAAAATTATCATTGCAAAATTAGGTACGTCAGAGGTAAAAATAAAATTAATTAATTGGATCATGGATTAAAACATTAAAAATAATAAAAATAAAAGTAAAAAACGATAATAATAAAACATGTCAATGCCAAATTAAATTTAAAGTTTACCAATTAAAATTTAAATTAGTTATTCATTTCGTTTAGTTACCTATCTTTATATGGGGTATTTTCTATGAAAAGGGAATTATGCACAGCGTCGCGCGGCATTGTATTTATATCGGAGCATCGTTTATAATGGCGTAAGCCCCATCGCCAATAAGGTCCCTTTTTATAGAAAATACCACATATATCTTAGTAAATAAATAATTTAAAAGTGAATGTGAAATCTCCAACCCACGCTGAATTACGTCAAAACTATGAGCTGTATATGCAGTTGCACTTAGAGTTACATAATAAATCTAGGCTTTTTTATTTTTTATACTAGCCTATTATGGTGTCCCACTGCTGGGCAAAGGCCTCTCCCCTTGTCTTCCACGACTCCCGATATAGTGCCTCCTCCGGCCAGTTGTTGAGAAAGGTGTCTAGGTCGTCCCGCCATCTCCGTCTGAGCCTGCCGGGTCCGCGCCCCTCTTCTGGCATCCATTGGCTATGCTAGCCCATCTGTCTGGATGCATGCGGCAGACGTGACCGGCCCAGTCCCATTTGAGCCTAGCAGTCTTCTCACCGACGTCAGCAATGCGGGTTTTTGCGCGCAGCGTGGTGTTCCGGATACGATCGGTCCTCTTCACACCTAAAATGTAGGCTACTTTAATTAAAAGCTAATATGGGTTACAGAAGTGATTTCTACATTATCCATTTCCACAAATAACTGTACGTTCAGAATTGTAATAGTTAGTTAGTTAGGCTTGATTAAGAGCCTCCAACGCCTAGAATACCTAATTGGCCCAATTTCCCATAATGCCGTGATGATCTATTACACAATCAGTGGCTTATCGGGACAATCAGGCTCCGACGTGTTTATTATACATAATATACATGTTTACATAAAATATACATAATGCGGATTATGCGAACTGTAACAATATGTGATGTTTTCAATCAAAAGGGTACTTATTGTCGCTTGTCAGTAAGGCGCTATATCCATATAGCTTCAATTAGAAATCAAGCCTATCGACAAGCGACAATGTGGTACCTTTTGTGACAAACAGGCCAAATCGAATGTGCACTTGATATCAAACCGATAGTTATTTGAATGATATTAGAATCATATCGGTTTGATGTAAAGAAAAAAAAATCTGTTTATTTCAGTTCAATGTTAGAGACACAGTCAGAACTCAGTTACAATCTCAGTTTAGCCAAGAGTCCCCGGCAAGCTCGGCCGAATTTCACCTTCCCATATAAACGGAGTTTCGTTCTCATTTTAAAACTACGTGTTGGATTGTAATCAAACTTTGCACATACAATGACATGAGGTATATCTAGGTCTGCAATTAGTTTATTTAGCTCCAGTTTATAAAACAAACGAAATAGAGCAAAAACAAGTTTTGTATGAAAATCTCAAATTCGCTGTATTTTTTTAACTGGTATCTGAAGCTACATAAACTAATTACAGACATAGATATACCTTATCTTATTGTAAGTATTTCAGAGCGAACTAGCTACTCGTTTAAAATGAGAACTACGTTTGTATGAAGAACCGAAGAACCGAGCTTGCCGGGGACCCTTAATTATATAGGTTATGTTTTGTTGTAAATATGTCAGGTGCACGATCGAATTGACCAAAAATTATGTCATTTAGTTATCGTTCGTGCGTACATTTCGCTTGTACTTGTTAGGAAGTAAATTGGCGCGAGCGAGACCTACAGAAGAATGATAACGAAGTTACATCATTTTGATATAGGTATTTAAATTCAAATAAATCAATATCTTTATTGCTTACTTTAAAACATAGGAGCATAACTTAGGCACATAAAGCGGTATATGCTACATTGCTATACATATAAATATAGTTACACTTTTTAACTCTTTATTTACATACAATATATATACAGTGGTACTACGTAAACGAAATTAATAACTAGGTTAAATCTAAAATAGGCCCTTGAGGCATTGTACCAAGGATGCTGGCGGCATTTCCTCGCTGTATCGCAATTCAAATTGACATCTATATCTGCGCCAAAATTATCTATCCTTTAAGACTGTTGCTTTCATCGTAATACAAACGGTAGGTATAATTTTGGCAAACCCCGTCATGATGTCTATTTTGGTTGTCTCGTTAGACGGATTAGTTTGACTTAAATATTGGTTACTCAATCACTCAATTTAGATTAACCTGGAAATAATCTTATGACCTTGAAAACGACAGAGTAAGTACTTCATTCCCTAGGGTATAAAAATAAATTGACTAAAGAAGTGGTGAGGACGGATCCAGGGGGAGGCGTTATGGGGAGGTCAGGTATGACCCATTGTGAAAACGGCTTACCTACCGTAAAACTGTATATTTGGTTATTTTAAATAACTACAGTGGCCCAGGAGACCGTAACCATGGCAATGAGGCAAAAGAAAAAGTTTATTCACCCATTAATAATCCACGTTCAACTTGCCTCTGATGTACTGTTGTTATATCTATTTTTCGTAACCTTAGCAACGCTATTTCAATCTTCATTAAATCTAACTTACCTCAACTACAAATAACTAAAAGGAAATAAGCCTTTCACTATGAAACTGCAAATATGCTCTCAATCAACCCAGCACCACACACCGAAACGTCTTAAGTCGCTAAGATTTTAGCTAAGCGTTTGACATACTCGACCAAAGACTTTAGCCGCAATCTATATTAATTAGAACATATTTGCCGGAAAATTCGGATCCGGTCTATTTAGAGAGTTTGTTCACCTGTATAATCGAAAGGGTTCGAGCCGTTCGAGGGGACCTTTGACTAAATATACCAAGATTCAGGAATCAAAATTTATACTGATATGAGTTTTAAGCTTTGATTACGGTATATAAATAAGCGCCTATAACTGTGTGAAGACAATCAATTTCGGTAGCGAAATATTGACATTTATTTATATCGTTATTAAATAATGTAATAACCAAGATACATCAAAATATTTATCAGTACGGTTTATACTCACTATTATTTTTAGTCGCTTTTGGATAGTTTAAGTGCGACCAAGATACATGTTAGTAATTCGATTCAATTTAATTGTTTTTATTTCAGACCTTGCGTCCATATCGTATTAGTTACTTAAATGAATAATAATAATAATACAATTATTTATTGTGCACTAAAGAAAATTTTAATACAAACAAAGACACAACTTAAATATGTAGGTAACAACAGGCGGACTTCTCGCGCTATAATATAATGAGTCTTAACCTAACAGGCCACATTATTTGATAAAAGTCGCTACAGGCTTCATATGGTTATCATTGTTATGAATTAGATGGCAGTCGCTTTCGTAAAAACTAGTGCCTACGCCAATTCTTGGGATTGGTTGCCAAGCGGACCCCAGGCTCCCATGAACCGTGGCAAAAATGCCGGGACAACGCGAGGATGATGATGATTGTTACGAATTAGATCAGACCCATAGCTAATCCAGATCAAATTCATAAGCTTTTATTAAAATCAGAATACGCTCGATAGTTAAAAAAGACTACAGACTTAATAAAACTAACTCAAATTTAAAAATCAAATTCTCCTTGGTCAATTCAAAAGGATTATTCACCATAATACATCCGGTTATAGCTTACAGCGATGCCAATTGAATAGTCGATAATGAGGCGAACACCGTCCGGTTATCCGCTGTAAATTACATTATTATCCGTGTAATGCTGTTATCCGGGTTACTGGCAGTCCCCTGGGCATGTTTATTACGCACTGAGAAAGATACAGTAGAACCAATTTTACTAAATGTTATATTTGCTCATATTCAGAAAGAAATGCACAGTGATTACCAATTTGACAAAACTACGAACTATTTAAATATTTGGACCCACACATGAAGAGAATGGAATTGAAGATCTGGTGTCCAAGCCGAACATAATTGGAGAAACGAAAGCCGCCAGGCTCCGATGGCTCTCGCAAATAGTCCAGATGAGTTAAGATCGTGCAGGCTGGAAGGCGTACTGTGTAAAAATTATATACATATAATCACGCCTATTTCCCGGAGGGGTAGGCAGAGACCAAGGATTTCCACTTGCTACGATCCTGACATACCTATTTCACTTCCTTCTCTTTCATAACATTCCTCATTCACGCTCGCCGGTTTAGGGTGCTCTTGACCTGACCCTTCTTGAGTAAAAATAGTTCTGTAATATTTATTTATTTAATTGCATAATGACACAGAATAAGTAATAATATTATCATACAGAACGGCCACGCACCGCCCCACCCCGACTCGAATGACCTCGCCCCGCGACAGCAGATTGACGGCCGTTTGCCGGCCGCTCAGTACTGTTTTTAAGCAACTTACTCACACAATGACGCATGACGCGTGTATGTACAGACGTGCCGTTCACACAGAAACGCAAGTGATTTTTGATGTATAGCGTGTCCGCCCTGTGATAACAACACAAATTATTTAAGTTTCTTTCGGCGTTGTCTATTAACAATTGTTACTTGATTAATTTGGTATCAAGAAGAAACATCTGCGAACAATGATATCAAGCTCCCTAAGGCTCATATATGGTGAAAATATTCGCTGTCTTGCGTAAGGTCTTGGTAGCTCAGATGGAAGAGCACCGGGCTAGCGTTCCGGTGGTCGTGGGACTCGTGGGTTTAAGTCCCACCCAAGACAGTGATTTTTTTTCCACTTTTAAAGGTTCCGTACCCACAGGGTAAAAACGGGACCCTATTACTAAGACTCCGCTGTCCGTCTGTCCGTCTGTCCGTCTGTCCGTCCGTCCGTCTGTCCATCAGTCCGTCTGTCTGTCTGTCACCAGGTTGTATCTCATGAACCGTGATAGCTAGACAGTTGAAATTTTCACAGATGATGTATTTCTGTTGCCGCTAAAACAACAAATATTAGAAAAGTACGGATCCCTCGCAGAGTCCGACTCGCACTTGGCCGGTTTTTTACTTTTAATTGTTACTTGGCTAGGAGAAGCCCTACTGTCCCTTTCCTCGCTACTTATTTGCTAAACGATTCCCCATTGAGTTGTTCAATAGTTTTGGAGCTCAAATAATTGCTTGCATGATTTTAATTAATATTTCAATTAAGTACACGGCTGCTAACATGTGTCTATCATTGCGAATTGAGCCGCGGTGATTAATTTTATGTTTATTCTGCAATTTTGAACGTTTTATTTTACAGATTTATTGCATAATTGTTTTCCATCGTATTTTCACGGAAACGTAAGAACGTGTCTTGATATTTCAGTCTCGATACAAATTTAATAGTACTGAGGTTGACTGGAGTAGCATGAGAAATACGAACGTTTCCGAGAAAATACGATGGAAAACAATTATGCACAACATTTGTAGAAGCATTATAAAAATTGCTTGGTTATTATTTAGGAACTAATAATTAAATTAAAAGAAAATGGTAAATTTTTGACATTCTAATTATTATTCTAGTCTATATTATTTTGAAACTGACATATTAATTATTATTATAGTATTCATTATTTAAATTTATTGGATTTTGATTTTATTGTTAAAAGTTTTGTTTTTATTTTTAATGTATTTACTAACACATAGGTATAACGATGGTACTAACAATATTGTATGGAATTTTGAATGTTCTGAAATAAAGATATTTTTTTTTTTAATATTTAAGTAATTTGAATAGTTTACTAGACTTGAATTTAATATGAAAAATTAGAAAAAAATACTGGAAAAGTAAATAAGATAGGTACATGGAAAACCGGCCAAGTGCGGGTCGAACTCGCCCACGAAGGGTTCCTTACTATTACGCAAAAAACGGCAAGAAAATCACGTTAGTTGTATGCAGGAGTCCCACTTAAATATTTATTTTATTTTGTTATAGCGGCAACAGAAATACATCATCTGTGAAAATTTCAAAACTACTTCAACGTTACGTGTAACGTTAATTTCAAGCTGTCACGGGACATGAGATACAGCCTGGTGACAGACGTACAGACAGACAGACAGACAGACAGCGGAGTCTTAGTAATAGGGTCCCGTTTTACCCTTTGGGTACGGAACCCTAAAAACGCACAATGAACAAACCAAGTAAACGAAATATAAATATTATATACTTCATCTAAGATAGAGCGTCACGTATTCTCCATTACTACGAAAAAGGATTCGCCAAATTAGTCATTAATATATTTATGAGGGTAGTTAGTATATTAATAAATTTACGACTACCCTCAACCACGAAACCATTATTAAGGTTAATTTTCTGTTTAATTTACCTTAAAATGGTGTTGAGATGAAGTATGGCTTAGTTAACTGACTTGGAAAGAATGAGGTTCCATAGGCTTTAAACCGACTTCAAAAAAAGAAGGTTCGAGTCCGTTTAAGCTACCTAGCTAGCTAGCTAATAGTTATTTATAAATAATTATTAAATGCACAAATACTTATCTGATTTAATAAAAATAAGGGCATGTATACACGCGGCACAATATGAGCGCTGTAAATTATCTGCTAAGGGCGCGAACACACGTAAGCGTAATGTCGGCCATTTTGAATATAATGGCGGGATTTTGATGTTTGTTTATTAAATTATGAGATTTATGTGTTGTGGTGATGTTTGTTTTAACTTGATTTTTTAAGACAAAGGTTAGGAATGTTTATATATTTACGTATATCATTGGACGACCGGTTTGGCCTAGTGGGTAGTGACCCTGCCTGTGAAGCCGATGGTCCTGGGTTCGAATCCCGGTAAGGGCATTTATTTGTGTGATGAGCACAGATATTTGTTTCTGAGTCATGGGTGTTTTCTATGTATTTAAGTATTTATATATTATATATATCGTTGTCTGAATACCCATAACACAAGCCTCCTTAGGCTTACCGTGGGACTTAGTCAATCTGTGTAAGAATGTTGCTATAATATTTATTATTTTATAATATTTATATCAAAGTAAAATAGGTTTTTCTAGACCTCTACCAACTGGGATATGGACCGTGATTGCCTTTTGTATTGTTCTCGAGCTCCCGATATTTCGACACAGTAGTGAAACCAACCGTGAATCATTCAAAACGGTTAAAATAAGTTTTTGGCAAGTTTAAGCTAAAAAATGAGTCGGCCGTACTATATACCCCCGCCCTTATTACACTTGAAATGGTGAGCATATTTCACTGGCGACTAATTAATTTCGCCCCGAAATTAACGTTTTGTTTCCAGTTCTGTTACATTGTTTTTGGATATGCTCAGTAAACGGTCTGAAAGCAAAATGGGCTTTCGGCACTTTTTGGTCAAGTTAAAGTGATTTTAGCACTTAATCTGTCTAACCTCTTTCTGTTTTATTTTCTTTTCTAAGATTTTTACGCTGCGTCTGTAAGCGACAACTCGCGAACGCAAAGCGGCGCGGCACGGCTCGGTGGGCCCATGGCGTTCGCGTTCGCAACGAGATCGCCCACGTAGGACACTTCTATAGGTATCAAAGGATTGATTCGTCCCGCGCCGCATCGCTTCGCTTCGCGTTCGTGTGTTGTTCGCCGACGTAGTACGCTGCGTTAAGGCCCTTGCTTACGAGGTCGCGGGCTAGAATCCTGGTATTTATTGTGTATTTATCACAAAATGTTTCTATGTATTTAAGTATTTATCGTTATAATATATATTATACCGAAAATACAAGCAAGTTTAGTGTGCTAGAGATCGTTCCCTGTGGCAGTCTATGGGGTAGCCCTTTGTCCAGCAATGGACGTCCGTGGCTGATATTTAGTAATAGGTAGGTACTGTACATATGTAGAAACCTAGGTATACCCTTATGAGGTCACATCAAATATACAAGCTGTACTCGCAAGCATGTACAACTACAATAGTCCAAACAGTCGCCAGCTTGGGTCGCAGGTGCTGACAATGCCAACGGCCGTACACTTGGGGACAATCGCAGGAATACACTCACCATGTACCATGTAATTTTTAATATGTATATTTGTACAATAAAGAGTTTACTACTACTACTACTACACCCTATACGAAGCCTTGTTCTGCCCCACATCGTGTAACAAACGCATGTTCTATATTCAATACTGTACAGGTTTGCAACCTTTACAGCCTTTTTGATCAGTGACTGGCAGCAGAATACTTATATAATATAGAATTCCATCTCCGTAAGACGCGCCCGAAGCCTTCGTACACCTACACCTACAATTCAGCCGGCCAGCTCCATTGCGTACCATGCAATCGCATCTTCAAAACCAAGTTTGGCTTCGCAAGCCACATTAGAGCGTTCCATGCGTCCCATTAAAAACGGTTGGAGTCGCCGTCGTCGGACACGGCGAGGAGGACATTATTATTATTATTAATATAGAATAGAATAGAATATCTTTATTTCGCTTTAAAATGTGGTACAGTCATTACGAACGCGAACGCCGTGGTCCCGATGCGCCGCTTCGCTTCGCGCTCGCGCCGGGAGATTTTATAAAAATATATCGTGGTCACACACATTCCACCAGAAACTGGCATGCAAAATTTAAAGTACCTAAATATTAAAAGAAAGCATGCAACGGTACGCATTTAGAGTACTTAAAACTAATATTCTAGTGCACTTAAATCTGGCGTTTTACTAAAATGTCAAAATTACAATCAACAGACACACGTTTAAATTTAGAATCGGAGCTCCCTGTTAAATGGAACGGGGGTGCGGATCGCCATTCCTGAAAAGGCAGTCATACAGTATAGACGATATTTGTTACTTAGCTAATCTGTGTGAAAAGAAAATATATTGAAGATCAATGCTCTATGTTTAAATATCTACCACATCTTCCCCGCTATGCGTATCCTTTTACAATACTTAATCATTTTACATAATGGTTACACAAGTCAGATAAAATATAAATATAATTATAGATCGCATTATTACGGCATCTGTGGTGCTGCGGATGAGGGGGAGCTCAAATAGCATCCTGAGAATGATTGCCGAAAGGTGGGACTCTGATATCCTCCGCCGATATATCGACCTTCATGTCGTATGACCTAGGAAATAAGTATTTTTGTTTTTATGTAATAGGTAGTTTACTAATGTAGTTTTATAAGTGTCTAGTAACTAACAATTTATGGATCTCAGCTATCTGAAAATAATTAATTCTTATTTTTTTTTTTCATGTGTCCTGTTGGGTGCAACAAATAAGGAGAAAAGCACTTACATAATATAATAATAAAATAAATCTAGGTTTCACTTAATTCTAGGTATAAGTTACATTTTCTTCTAAGTATTCATTTAGAGAATAATAACATTTGGACTGTAGAAATTGTTTCAGCTTGCGGATGTATGCCGACCGGTCTGGCCTAGTGACAGTGACCCTGCCCGTGAAGCCGATGGTACTGGGTTCGAATCCTCGTAAGGGCATTTATTTGTACTGTACCTAGGCTACAATAAATATGTAAGACTACCTAATAATGTTTTTTTTATGAAACGGTAAATGCACCTAAATGAGCACTTAAATTGTCCCACACTGTAATCGCCACCTGTCCCTTTAAAAGTGTATTCTTCGATAAAACGTCTTATTTCGTTCGACCACAGTTTTCAAAGCCTATCGCTATGTACCACATACACTGCTGGTTCAATATGGAAAGTACAAGGTAGGCCACAGGTAAGCTTATATAGAAGAAGCAATGGATATGTCTTTATACAAAAAATACTCATGAATGGGAATTTAAATACAAGGTGCGGTTTTTGACGATTCCTTTAGGGGTAATAAAAAACTTAATGACCGCCTTATGGCGAAGTTCATATTCAATTTAATTTAATGGCGAAAGGTAATTTTCATGTGGTGGGGATGACATATTAAAGGGCTGAATGTACCTATTTATGGAGGTTTTTTCACCTGTTCATTAATAGTAAATATTTTCTATTTTTTAGATGTTATTCCTACGGTTATACGATTTTATGCGTAGCACTCAAAAGTAATATTTATTTGGAAACCTTAATATTTATGTTTTTAATTTTATTTTTTTATATTAATTAACTAGTGGCTCTGTGAGCTGCAGACTTCAAAAACCCACACGGCTCCACCATAAAAAAAAACTTGGATGGACAAAAAGCTTCCACATTTATCACTATCGAACCTGCTTAATACCACCTGCTGAAGCATTTATAATAATAATTAATAAGGCTAAGGGTGTGTCATTGTCATTACACATTTTTATAACAAGTACTCGTATCACATATTAAGCTTACTCGTCTTTAATGTAGCCTCCAAACCCCAAACTTCATAATTGCCCTAATTTGAAGACATCAAAATTTTAATGGTGTCCATCTTAAGAGCCCGTAGTCGATTTGAAAACGCGCGAAGATACGACTTTTACACAGTAACCGAACGCCGGCCGCTGCTTGAAATAACGCGACCGCCTAAACAATATTGATACTTTCGCAACATTATGCGTCACTTTATAACTTTAATTAGGTTAAAATAAAACTTTCGGTAAATTTGATATAATCGTTTATTACTCTTAACAATTTACCTATGTATTCATATAATACATACAAATTATATAGCATGATGATAATGATTTGCACTAAGGCAATATCTTATATATACCTATATATAATCATCTTACTCGCGTTATCCCAGCCTTTTTGCCACGGCTCATGGAAGTCTGCTGGGGTCCGCTTGGCAACTAATCCCAAGAATTGGCGTAGGCACTAGTTTTTACGAAAGCGACTGCGATCTGACTTTCCAACGTTCCAACCCAGAGGGAAACTAGCCTTTTGTTGAAATTTGGTATACAGATACTTTGAATCCCGGGGAAGGACATAGAATACTTTTTATTCAAGAACTCACCCTTTAAGGGGGTGGAAATTTGTATGGGGAATCAATAAACGCTGAACCGATTAAGATGAAATGAGGTATGGACATAGTTTGAGTCCTGGGGAAGTACATAGGATAGGTTTTACCCCAGAAACGGGGGGGGGGGGGTAATGGAAATTTGTATGGGATCCAATAAAACCGATTTGGATGGAATTTGATATTATGGAGATAGTCTTAATCGTTGGGAAGGGTGATAATAATTTTTATTTCCAAAGTCATCCTCTTCTCTTCTCCACTCTTCTAACACTCGCTCAACGTGTGGTTAGTTGTACGATGAATACTGCTCAAGACCTGGAACACCTGGAGTGCTTCTGGGTGCAAAGGGTCAGGGGTAACACTCGCTCAACGTGCCGCTGGTAGAGTATGATGGGGAAAACTCAAGACCTGGAACACCTGAAGTGCTGCTGGGTGCAAAGGGTCAGGGGTAACACTCGCTCAACATGCCGCTGGTAGTGTGTAGTGTACGATGGATACAGCTCAAGACCTGGAACACCTGGAATGCTTCTGGGTGCAAAGAGTCAGGGGTAACACTCGCTCAACGTGCTGCTGGTAGTGTATGATAGGGAAAGCTCCAGACCTGGAACACCTGGAGTGCTGCTGGGTACAAAGGGTCAGGGGTAACGGGTAACACTCGCTCAACGTGCCGCTGGTAGTGTATGATGGGGAAAGCTCCAGATCTGAAACACCTGGAGTGCTGCTGAGTGCAAAGGGTCAAGGGCAAAGGGTGGGTAACACTCGCTCAACGTGTTGTGGGTAGTGTATGACGGAGACAGCTCAAAACCTGGAACACCTGGAGTGCTGCTGGACGCATCGGATCAGGGGTAAAACTCTTTTAATCTGAAGTTGGTAGAGTATGCTGTAGGCAGGTTAAGTTCTTCAAGACCTGGAACACCTGGAGGGCTGCCAGATGAAGCAGGCACCTGACCAGGGCTACCACACGTTTAACATGCAGTAGGTACTGGGGGTTAAAAGGGGGTGGAAGTTCTGATAACAATAAATGAACCTGAGTTCCACTAAGTACAGCCAGGGTTCATCATCAGCTCTATCTTGGGTACTGCTCTCCCATTTGCTCATCAAGACGTGTCAGAAGACCAAAACAGCGTGTGCCTATATTGCACCAAACATGAGTTCCACTAGGTACAGCCAGGGTTCAGCATCAGCTCCATCTTGGGTACTGCTCTCCTAATTGCTCATCAAGACGTGTCGAATAACCAAAACAGCGTGTGCCTATGTTGCACCAAAGCTGCGTTCCACTAGGTACAGCCAGGGTTCAGCATCAGCTCCATCTTGGGTACTGCTCTCCTAATTGCTCATCAAGACGTGTCGAATAACCAAAACAGCGTGTGCCTATGTTGCACCAAACCTGATTTCCACTAGGTACAGCCAGGGTTCAGCATCAGCTCCATCTTGGGTACTGCTCTCCTAATTGCTCATCAAGACGTGTCGGAAGACCAAAACAGCGTGTGCCTATGTTGCACCAAACCTGCGTTCCACTAGGTACAGCCAGGGTTCAGCATCAGCTCCATCTTGGGTACTGCTCTCCTAATTGCTCATCAAGACGTGTCGGAAGACCAAAACAGCGTGTGCCTATGTTGCACCAAACCTGATTTCCACTAGGTACAGCCAGGGTTCAGCATCAGCTCCATCTTGGGTACTGCTCTCCTAATTGCGCATCAAGACGTGTCGAATAACCAAAACAGCGTGTGCCTATGTTGCACCAAACCTGCGTTCCACTAGGTACAGCCAGGGTTCAGCATCAGCTCCATCTTGGGTACTGCTCTCCTAATTGCTCATCAAGACGTGTCGAATAACCAAAACAGCGTGTGCCTATGTTGCACGAAACCTGATTTCCACTAGGTACTGCCAGGGTTCAGCATCAGCTCCATCTTGGGTATTGCTCTCCTAATTGCTCATCAAGACAGACCAAAACAGCGTGTGCCTATGTTGCACTAAACCTGCGTTCCACTAGGTACAGCCAGGGTTCAGCATCAGCTCAGCTCTATGTATACTAAAACCTTCTCCAGAATGTAACAAACACTTCTAAAAACCGCATCAAAATCGGTTCAGCCAAATGCGAGATAATCGCGAACAAACATACATACATACATATACATACAAACATACGGGTCAAACTGAGAACCTCCTTTTTTTTTAAGGCGGTTAATAAACAAGTACTTACAACCCAAGGATTAAAGTTTCTGGTCGCAGTTTACACGCACACAGTACAGCCAAACACGCAAACAAATATAACTTTTTACACGGCGAGCGACGCACACAATGATAAATAACTTCGTCGTCGTCGATGCAACGTGCGGAGCCGATCAACAAACGTCCTGCCTCTACCAGCTCCCGCGCGGGACTGAGGCCGCGAGCGCGTGTCACCGATGTTATACCAGAAAAAGGGGAACTTTTTAAAAAATCGTCAGAAAATAAAAGTTGCAATTTAAATAAAATGAAGTACAGCAACAGTTTAAGTAAACATTGCAGATTATTTGAGTATGCAATCTACGTCGAAAATAAGTAGATTTTCGGAGAAATTGTCACTTGTTTTGAGGTCATTTCTGGAGAAAATTGAATTCGTTTAACTTTCATTTCCTCGAACTCTAAGTCATATAACAACAATGTAATCTGATAAACCTAGAGTACAGAATATGTGTAATACAAATTTACCATTTTTAGCAGTCCAAACTTTACGAAATTTACAAATAAGAGCATCAAAGTCAGTGCTTTACACGCGTTTACTTAAACATCCATCAGAAAAAAATTCATTACTAATTTAGTAAGCCTTTTTTCAAAAAAATGATCTGATAAACCTAGAGATAAGAAGTCGTGCTAATAGAAACCAGTACTTGTTATTTCAATTAGGTAACAAAAGGTGTACAATTTCACAGAAGAAATCTATCAACTTTACATTTTTGCGACTAAAATCGTAACCGGGCTCTTAAAAATCAACCTAATCTCATCTTACAGCAAAAAATGTTGCCCTACTTTGCCTACAATACTCCAAACAAATTTCAACCAAATTCTAATGGACTTAAAGTTGACTTTTGCTTGCACAGAAATGTCAGAGATAGTAAACCTTTTGAACCGTCTGTACGCTGTTAAACTCCTTATAGTTGAGTAATTATTAGTCTCCCACGACTCATGAATGGGATTTATTCATAGGTTCAAATCCAGAGGTAGTTAGAGTCTTGGCGTGTGTGTCTTTAAAAGCGTAGCGGTACAGGATGTTCTGTTTCTTTGATATATTAAATAATAAATAAAATTTAAATTTGTTTCAAATAAAATATTAAATTTATGTTATCGTATCGTACCTTATAAATATGACAGAAAATTAGTGATATTTCGTATTAATTTTTAGGGTTCCGTACCCAAAGTGTTAAAACGGGACTCTATTACTAAGACCATTGTCCATCGGTCTGTCTGTCTGTCGCCAGGCTGTATCTCATAAACCGCGTAAGCTAGACAGTTAAAATTTTCACAGATGATGTATTTCTGTTGCCGTTATAACAACAAATACTAAAAAGTTAAATTTGACACTTGGCCGGTTTTATTTTAGTTTATTTTTGTACTTATTCTGTTTTAAACTTTAATTTTCAATGTGCATAAGATTTTTAGCAGTTTTATTAAATTTGTAACATTTATTTCGATTTTGAACTCGTTCTAAAATTTACTTAATAGAAATAAACAAATTCAGCAATAAACATTGCGAATGTTAGGAAACTTTCGAGTCTCAATAGGCATAAAAATAATTAGTGCTATTAATAATAGACAGATAAATTACGATTATTAAAATATATAGGAAGTTGAATGCAGTAAATAATGCCAGAAATCTGCAGCACATTAATCATTTATGACGGTTCCATATCGGAGAGTCGTGTATTTTTTAACAGCAAATTTATAGTGAACAGCAATGGAAGAAATATAGATTATTTTTAAAATTAAAACCGAGTTTAATTTTGCAATGAATTTAAAGCAATTAATTAATTTATCAACTGAAATGTTCAGTTGTATATTTTCACTATAATTTTTATGTAAAAACACAACATCATGCAAGTAAACAACAAAAAATATTACTTAATGTATATTTATTTAAACTTAAACTTTATTGCACAAATTTATACAAAAAGAGTACAAATGGCGGACTTTACTCCTTGAGGCATTCTCTACCAGTCAACCATTGGGCTAAACAGAGACAGTCGGAATGTATTAGAAAAGTATTGAGGGTGCCACTTCCTACGTAACTGTCTTATTTTTGACGTAAAATGCTTAAACATGGCAACAAATTTATTATGTTTTTTTTTGTTCCATTTTATTTCATTTCTTTATGTCACACTATAGGTTAGTCAATTTTTACATACCTACTTTTTTGTGATAAAACATGTTTCGCAATCAATAGATTGTATTTTTATTCTATTGTATTATGACAAAACTTCTAGTAGGTACCTAAAATAAGATAAAATTATAGACACCTAATTAAAACACAAGATAAGTAAAAAAATTATTTTACTAGTAAAACGTTTATTTATCTACAGATTCTTCATAGTGATATTTTACATGGTTTTTTACATAAAAGTATCGTATTTTTTATATCTAAAAAATTTACACTAACTGACGGCAATTGGCTTACTAACAGGCGATTTGACTGCTCGTTTGCCTCATATATAATTAAAAAACCGGCCAAGTGCGAGTCAGTACCATTACGGAAAAAAACAGCAAAAAATCACGTTTGTTGTATGGGAGCCCCATTTAAATATTTATATTATTCTGTTTTTAGTATTTGTTGTTATAGCGGCAACAGAAATACATCATCTGTGAAAATTTCAACTGTCTAGCTATCACGGTTTGTGAGATACAGCCTGGTGACAGACGGACAGACAGACAGACAGCGAAGTCTTAGTAATAGGGTCCCGTTTTTACCCTTTGGGTACGGAACCCTAAAAAGGCCACTCGGACTGGTTCGAACTTTAAGATACCTACGTCAGAAATTTGCTAAAGATACGACATGGAATTGATATGTCAGCGTCAAAAGTGACGTTTATTCAAACAAAACGTCACTTTTGACACTGACATATCCAATCCATATCGTATCTAGCAAATTTTTGACCTACCTTAAGCGAGGTTTAGACTACCAAGAACTTGCATGCAATTTTCGTTACATTGCGGTATCAGATCAACCTTTATGTAACATAAATTGCATGCAAGTTCTTGCTAGTCTAAACCTCGCTTTAAAGTTTGAATCGGGCCGACTGTTTACAAACAGCCTGTACACAGTCATCACCGTTTTATCTGAACCCCCGGTCACAGTGGCTGCTCTCTGTGGGACCGTCCCACGATAGAAACCGAACCTTAATAACTTTACTATATCTATATGGATAATTTAATTAGGCCAGGTTTGATAGTATAAGCATTACGAGTACTGTGAAAATGGTTCGATTTAAAAATGTGTTGTTTTGTCAAAGCCTAAGTTTATTTTTGACGTGATGCCTCAGATCTTATCCGGCGGCCTGCAGTTCTAGTCCAATAACGTCCCCACAGATAAGCGATTATTGCTGCCACCTCTGCGACTACAGACTAGCAGTTGAGAGTCGTCAGTTTTCCGCCGTACGGCCGCCCACCGGCAACCGTCTGATATAAGTTTGACAATTCTCTACAAACTGACAGTTCGCCGGACGATATCAGCTTGTCCGTTAATCGCAACAGGCCACACATTAACAGTTCTATTTTAGATTTCGGACTGACGACTATTTAGACTGACGACTATTCGGACTGACGACTCTTCGACTCCGGTCAGCGTCGATAGACATGCCGGACAGTCCGTGGCCTGCAAGCCAATATAACACACATTATTAGATAGCCGGTCGGGCAGCCTGTCAGTCGAGCGCCTGAAACGTGTACCATCGTCTTACTTCCGTATATTTACATAAAACATACTGGAGGACGATAAGTATATAATTATATTATGTCGCTCTATCACATCTGCTAGACAGTGATGCCAATGTGTGAATCGCCTTATGGCCCAATTCGAACAATGC
This sequence comes from Cydia strobilella, assembly GCF_947568885.1. Taxonomy (NCBI): domain Eukaryota; kingdom Metazoa; phylum Arthropoda; class Insecta; order Lepidoptera; family Tortricidae; genus Cydia; species Cydia strobilella. Next base: position 1,726,763 of record NC_086063.1, on the reverse strand, counting down.
TTATAAGATATCACAGCGATACGATACCGATCTGTCAGTGTCAAAAGTGATATTTCTTCAACCAAAAACTTCACTTTTGACACGGACAGATCGGTATCGTATCGCTGTGACGTCTTATAAGCATTGTTCGGATTGGGCCGTTACTCAAACAACCAATGACACCAGGAAATGCAGTAGACATCATTACAGACATTCCGAGAATGACCATTCGTGTAATTGTCTTAGCGGTCACCATTCTTGTTGGCGTGAGCTCGAGTGCTCTTGTGCAACCAGTAACATGCGACCCTTTCGTACATATTATATCCTCTTAAGAAACTATTTTTTTTAATACCACGTCGGTGGCAATCAAGCATACGGCCCGCCTAAGCAGTTACCGTGGCCTATGGACGCTTGCAACACCAGAGATATTACATGCGTTGCCGACCCTTTAAAAACCTGTACACACCTTTTGAAGAACCCCATACTGTAGCCCATCGGGAAAACCTCGGCAGGGAGCTCATTCCACAGCCGAAGCGTCCGCGGGGTTCGGCGGGCGGGACGGGTTATTTCATCTAAATATTTTAATTAGTGTTATTTCAAGTAGTTAATTATTAGTTATTTTAGTTAGTTAGTAATTAGTTATTTTTAGATCTCTTAACTACATTCTAGTCCATCTGAGTTTATTTCGCCCAAGCTATGCAAGCTACTATAATACCACGGGTCAGCAGTTCGATTCCCGGTGACAACTAATTATGCATGGGAACGATTATGCAAAATATATCATTATATGTCGAAGAGAAGTTAAATAGAACCCTTGACTTTTATAGAACCATGTCGATATAACATATAGTAAGGGAACTCTTATGATTTGCTTCACAAGGTCAATTAGACAAAGTTCCATGGTAGCCCTTTGGTTGACTAACAACAACTTCCTTGAAAGACCGCAAGTGAATGAAACTAGATGTTTTAATACGTTTTAATAAGTAGGTACGTAGAGTAAACGAAGATAAACAAGGGAATGCAAATAGAAAGGCATTAATAACAATAATAACAGATTATTATATGACTTAATAACATTTTTATTTTCCTATGACGATGTTACCTTTATTGATGACGCGGGTGTGTCTTTAAACTACGTCCTAGACCCAGGTATGTCCTTAAACTACGTCCTAGACCCGAGTATGTCCTTAAACTACGTCCTAGACCCGGGTTGTCCTTAAACTACGTCCTAGACCCGGGTATGCTCCTAAACTACGTCCTAGACCCGGGTTGTCCTTAAACTACGTCCTAGACCCGGGTATGTCCTTAAACTACGTCCTAGACCCGAGTATGTCCTTAAACTACGTCCTAGACCCGGGTTGTCCTTAAACTACGTCCTAGACCCGGGTATGTCTTTAAACTACGTCCTAGACCCGAGTATGTCCTTAAACTACGTCCTAGACCCGGGTTGTCCTTAAACTACGTCCTAGACCCGGGTATGTCCTTAAACTACGTCCTAGCCCCGGGTTGTCCTTAAACTACGTCCTGGACCCGGGTATGCTCCTAAACTACGTCCTAGACCCGGGTATGTCCATAAACTACGTCCTAGATCCGGGTATGCTCCTAAACTACGTCCAAAAGAGAGGTATGGGCACTGTGAATGTCATCCCGCTTTGTGTGGTAGCGCACAGCACAGCGGATGTTATTCCAGATCTAGAGCAGAGCCCAACTGGGTAAGTAGCGGCAACAGAAATAAATCATCTGTGAAAATTTCAACTGTCTAGCTATCACGGTTCATGAGATATAGCCTGGTGACAGACAGACAGACAGACTGCGAAGTTTTAGTAATAGCGTCCCGTTTTTACCCTTTGAGTACGGAACCCTAAAAAAGAACATGACATACACTGCAGGCAGGCGACTTGACAGTTCGTAGACTAATAATATTAGTCTAATACCGTTCGAGAAATGGTGCCCTGATGGCGACTCTAGAGTCAGACCAAGAAAAGTCGGCAACGAATTTGATAGCATACGCAGTGCAAGTGTTATTTTAAACGTCAAATTTCTATGACATTATGAAATTTGTTGTACTATGTAATATTTCTTTCTCTTTGTATTTTTTTTACATTCTAGTGTAAAATTTGTAAGGCCTTCGCTGACGCGTTGTTAAAAGCCTATTGTTTTTTCTTTTACCAGTAAAAATCTTTGTCTGCGAAAGATAACACTATGTACCTATACTATATGAACATACATATTAGACTGTAAGCGAAACAACCTGTGGAAGAGCGGTGTTCTCTTAACACAAGTATTTTAAATACTTAAAAACCGGCCAAGTGCGAGTCGGACTCGCGCACGAAGGGTTCCGTACCATTACGGAAAAAAACAGCAATAAAAATCACGTTTGTTGTATGGGAGCCCCATTTAAATATTTATATTATTCTGTTTTTAGTATTTGTTGTTATAGCGACAACAGAAATACACCATCTGTGAAAATTTCAACTGTCTAGCTATCACGGTTCATGAGATACAGCCTGGTGACAGACAGACAGACGGACAGACGGACAGACGGACAGACGGACAGACGGACAGACGGACAGACGGACAGACGGACAGACGGACAGACGGACAGACGGACAGACGGACAGACGGACAGACGGACAGACGGACAGACGGACAGACGGACAGACGGACAGACGGACAGACGGACAGACGGACAGACGGACAGACGGACAGACGGACAAAAGGACAGACGGACAGACGGACAGACGGACAGACGGACAGACGGACAGACGGACAGACGGACAGACGGACAGACGGACAGACGGACAGACGGACAGACGGACAGATGGACAGACGGACGGACAGACGGACACCGGAGTCTTAGTAATAGGGTCCCGTTTTTACCCTTTGGGTACGGCACCCTAAAAAGAGGCACCTGCACAGCTATTGTAAACGTAATCTTTTTTTACTGAATAAATATATTTTAATTTTCATTTTAATGAAGTATAAATAACACTTGCACTGCGTATGCTATCAAAATCGTTGCAGACTTTACTTGGTCTAACTCTATTAGCGACAGCACTTAGCACTATTATTAATTCATCGAATATCTAATTTCTCCCTAGCAATTTCACAGCTATGCTAATACAGGAGTTAATTAAACTCCGATGGAGCAAGAAAGGAAGTTATGTAATTGTATTCTATAATTATGCATAAGTTCCTTTTTATTGCCCGTCACTGCCAGTTTTTCTTTCATAGGTCCTTAGTATTTCCAAAGATAGATATAACTTCGTAATAGATGGATACAGTCTAAGGAAAAAACGTGCCTCGAAAATCAAAAAAAATTGATTCTCGTTCAGAGGGCGCTACTAACTTTGGCCTACTGTCGTATAGATGGCGTTGACGGTTTCGTTTGTTATTTAACAATTTTAACGCATATCAGTGAAAGAACATGGGTCAAAATCAAAAAAATAATTAATGCAAATAAAAAAAAACATTTATCTATATTTAAATACATTCTATCGTATTTTTATAAATCTTCATTTTTAGTTTAAAAGTGTGTCGACAGATGGCAGTGAATTTAGTGGGGTTACAAAATTTACTATGACAGTACCGCTCTAGTATAAGTTACTCTATGATTCATATTAATAGTTCGTATTACTTGTCACAATATTATTTAAAAGAAATGATTTACAAAATATGATTTGTAATGTAACTACCTAATGTAACATTTTACATAATAATATAAAAATAAAAATAAATTAAATCTATGTTTAGGAACTAATATGCGGGTTTTCAAAAAAAAAGTTTCTATTACTGTTTTTCGAAAAACCATCAACTTTTGGGTTATTTAGACTTAGAATCACGAATACTATTGAATGAGACAAAGAAAAGAAGTGTCCTCAGTTTTTATACAAATTTTGGGTGTCAGTTTTGTAACGGTGCATACAAAATGTATGTGAAAATGCGTTACATAACTAACATTTTTTGGGGACATTTTTTTTCTTTTTCAATCGATAGTCCTCGTGATTCTGAGTAGAAATAACCCAAAAGTTGATCGATTTTCGAAAAAAAGTAAATGGTACACTTAAAAATGTCAGTAACGTCCAAATATTCTTTATAAATTGCTGTTCTGTTTTAATTTAATTTATTTAATTTTATCGAATTTAAACTGTTGTGAGACATACTAATATTAAATCATTTTACGGTTTAGAATCACTTGTTTTAGTCACTCGCGCGACATGTTTCGGAGAGCCTAGGTCCCCTTTCTCAAGCACTAATAGTGCGAGCAGCGTTCACGACGACCGCTTGAACGCTTAGAATTGTCTCGATAAGTTTTATTTGCCTGTTGAAAGAAAAGTACAGTCAGCGATAAAAGCTTGTATCAAAATTGTACATTTTTGACAAGTTATTGTGATCAATCATGTTCAATCGACAGTTTCTTTCGTTCACAATCTACATTTGTACTACACGAGTACAGCCTAAAATATCAGTGTCTTCACCTGCGCAAGCACCGTGCAGTGAGTCATATCACTGTAACACCAAAACGTTATATCTCTTCATTCGTCACATATAAGTTCACTGGGAAACCTTTTCGTATACTCCAGTGAACTTTAACCCTTAATTCAAAGTATTAAAGACTTCGTCAAGTGCAAATTATTGTCAAGCTTTGTAAATCGACATGTAGCTTTTGTACCGAGGAAGTTTGGCCACGGGTCAGTGCGCAGACGACTCGTGGGATCCTTTTTTTATGGTCTTTTGTTCAAGGTTCGATCCCCGCAAGAAAGTGGGGTTCGGGTTTTGTCTTTGAAATTAGTGTGTAGGTTTGATGAGTCAAAGTTGATGTCTAAAGACTTCCCCTAATAAATTAAACAGAGCATGATCAGATGTAAAAATGTTGTTTTGTTTTACTTCACAGTGTTCTTAGTTCAACACCGTCCTAAATAATGGGCATAACCTTTGAACCTCGATTTTTTTCTGGACAGAATTATACAACTAGTGAGCGCCAAGGAGGTTTCCATATTTTGTTTAGAAATAAAAGTAATAACAGTTGAACTTTGTCATATTGTCTTAGAAATCGATGTTCTTGACAAACAATGTACTGATTGAAATAACAACTGTCATAATTGACTTCTGATATAAGTGGCGGTAGTAGTAGTAATACTTAATAGTAGTATGAACTTTATTTTACTCACAAAACTAGGTACATATTAATTACAACGTATTCAAAGAAATAAGGTACCAAGATGACTGTCATGTCAACGGTCCTTGTCTTAAAAACCTAACCTACTCAAAATGTTACCTTTAAAATATCCATGTTTTCTTGAATTATTTACTAAAGAATGTTTGGTCAAAAATTTCATTTTTGATACAAGCTTTAATCACTGACTGTACTTTTCTTACAATAGGCAACTAAAATTCATCAAGACAATTCTAACAAACCCAGACCCAATTAAAACTGAAAAAGTGAAACTAAATAAAATCTTGTAAAATTTAACCAAGCCCTCCAGTGGCGGAGGCCGGGTTCGAACACTCGTCTTGTCTTGGGTGTCTTCAGCTTATGCGGCTCACGCCCTGGACTTCTAAGCCACCCGGCCACGGCGGTACCCGTCCCAATTTTTTATTTTATGTAAAAGGAAGCAAACGAGCCGACGAGCCACCTGATGGGAAGCAGTCATCGCCGCCCATGGACATAAGCAACATCAGAGGAGCCACTTATGCGTTGCCAACCTTTGAGAACCCTAAATAACTGCTTCTTGAAGAACCCCATGTCATAGCGCAAGGGAAACACCTCAGAAGGTAGCTCATACCACAACTTGGACGATCTGGGCAAAACCGAGCCTCACGTACCTAGGTACCTTCTTCTTCCTCGGTTCCTCATGGCTGAGGGTTGCGACCACATGAGGTCGTTATTTTGTGCACCAAGGCTCTCCATTCTGCAAACTTTTTCTTTAATATATGACATCTCGACGAGTCGTTATGTCGACGAGAAGACTGCTAGGCTCAAATGGGACTGGGCCCGTCACGTCTGCCGCATGCATCCAGACAGATGGGCTAGCGTAGCTACCAAGTGGATGCCAGAAGAGGGGCGCGGACCCGGCAGGCGCAGACGGAGATGGCGGGACGACCTAGACACCTTTCTCAACAACTGGCCGGAGGAGGCACTATATCGGGAGTCGTGGAAGACAAGGGGAGAGGCCTTTGCCCAGCAGTAGGACACCATAATAGGCTAGTAAAAAATATATATATGACATCTATTACAGTTTATAAACGCTAGCGTGTTATAAGAAGTTACGATGCACTGCACTTCGATAACTTAGTGCAGTAAAACCGGTCGGTGCATTTAAAAAACAACAGGTGCAGAGGGGTGGCAAAAAACGGAAGCACGTTCGGGATCTTAGACGCTTTGTGAAGGGTAAGGTGGATTAACTTTAACATTTACACCTTTTACAGTTTTTAAATCGACTTGCGTATTAATTCCATATAAGCATGTATACGCTATTTCAGCGTCGCCCAAATCTGATTAGTGTTTCGTTTGTATTGTTTCAGTTAATTGTATTCAATTTTTTTGTAGTTTCGCAGTGCCCTGCTAGTAGTACCCTGGTGATACTGCAATGTTATTTAACTAATTTGAATATTAAAATAAATACCTAATAAATAAATAAATGTTTTCGCCTAGTATATTTAAATTAGTAGTTTTTTGTCCCTAAAAATATGAAAGCCTCTGATTCCTCCTACATTTAATTTGGAATACATATAAGTATAATACTGAAGTTCAAAGTATGACACTTGATAAATTTATATACGAAATCCAGAGACATTAGCGTTTCGTTCGCTACGGAGCGTAAACGATTGGCATCTTGGCTAGGCACCCAGGTCAGAGTCCTGGTATAAAATTGTAACTTTTTAACACCAATCTCGTTTCCCAGAACTAATCTATTCCGCCTATTAGAGCTCATTTACTGCGCTCTCCATACATTTGCATGTCTCTTTGCATATCTTAAGCTTTTGTTGCACTATCACACGTTTCTCATGTTATGTAAGCTTTATCAGTATTTACATAACTACCTGTTGGTGTTATAGATTCTACTGTCAGTTTTAAAATGTGAATGTTTTTACGATGTTTGTTTGTTTGCTAGTTTTTACAAAGCTTCTATTTTTAAAGTTAAGAACATTAAAATGTACTCTTACTAGTTAGTATCTTATTTATTTTTTCGCAGGATTATTGAGACATTTGATACCCTAATAATAATAAAGGATGTGATGTGCCTCGATAACGTGTACAGACATTGTTATGGCAGGTGTCCAGACCTCTCAGCAATAGCCCAATCTTTTGACCAGCCAAACTTCAATACCATAACCGGCAATCTTTTCCACTGTATTTATAATAGCCCTTACGCCTGTTGGGACCGATTTACGGGTATCTATTTGTACCCGTGAATGGGTTCTAGCAGGTGTATTACATAACAGCAAACTTCTCCAAAGGGCCTCTACGTGTTGGATCTGTATCCCCATGCACGCCTATCAAATGACCGGGATGTATATACCCGTGAGTTTATACGAGATACAAATAATAAAGGATGAAATAGTGATGGATATTTGTATAGGATAAATATACATGGAAGTATAATTATATATTTTGGGGATCAGCAAAATTGCGTAAAGTTTCGATTATCGTCGTATACAAACGTATACTGTTTTAAAAAAGACTAACATTGATATTTAAACAAGTGCGAGTCGGACTCGCCCACCGAGGGTTCCGTACATAGTATTTGTTGTTATAGCAGCAACAGAAATACATCATCTTTGAAAATTTCAACTGCCTAGCTATCGCGGTTCATGAGATACAGCCTGGTGACAGACAAGCAGACAGACGGACAGTGAAGTCTTAGTAATAGGGTACGGTTTTTATCCTTTGGGTACGAAATACGAACAAAACTAAGCTAACCCATTTGGAGTGAAGAAAATGCATAATTATGGTAATATAACGCTCACACATGACCTTTGGGCAAAAAGCTATTTAAATAGTTCCAATGCATAGTCTTATGTAAATGTAGTTCACTTTGTATTTTATAACCTAACCCTAACTCTAAGTAGTATGTAAATAAGTACTAAAATACATTAAAGAAGTATCATAACACTATTATTACTACATTCCCATACTCTCCGATAGTCGGTCGGTACTACAAGCCCTGCAAAGTTATACTTTGACCTCAGGGCTAATCTACGAATGCCACAGAGCTCTGTCAGAGGTATGTACCACCAATAGCGTAACTCTGCAGTAAATTAAAGGACACAGCAACTCGCGTGGTATCGATGCAGCCGACATATTAGCAAGAGGAGGCTCGGAACTGAAGGTGGCAGGACCGGAGCCTATTCTATCTCTGCCATATGCCTGGCTCCGGAATGCGGCACACTACTGGACTAACCTAGGTACTTGCAGACAGGCGAAGGAAGCCCTCCCGACGATCAACCCAGGTCTGTCACGGAGGCTGCGACTGCTGAAGAGGCCACAGCTCCGGCTCAACACAAAAAATTGAAATTTGCCTGACTGGAGCCATAACTGGCCACGCCCCACTAAACAAGCACTTACTAACCATGCGTGTTACAGATAGCCCCCTTTGCAGGGCATGCATGGAGGCAGAAGAGACAGCCGCCCACGTCATCCTCGAATGTCCAGGGGTGGCAGAATACCGGGCACAATACCTCGGTTCGCCGGGGTCTCTCCCAGAAGTCGTCGGCAACATCAAGGGTCTGCTAGGCTTCCTGGAAGAGTTGGGTTGGCAAGAGTAGTGCCGTCAACCCATCACGCAAAATAGGCGCATTATATGACGTCGAGTTGCGGAAACCAAGCCCGCGAAAACCTATAACCTACATTCCCATAGACAAATGTTATACAGGACAATTTCGAAGTTTAGTTATTCAATGTGATCTGTTTCCAATATGATACTGACCTATCAATGTGAAAAGTGACGTTTTTGGTTAAACAAATGTCACTTTAGGTACTCACAGATCAGTATGATATCGGAAACAGATCGAATAACTAAAACTCGAATTAGACTGTTAGTAAAGTATTTTTTCGAAAGCAATAAGGATTAAAGAAATTGAAGAATTATAGGTGCCATTCTTAACAAAAAGGGTCGGTTGTCAATAAGGCGCTTTTTCCATATAGCTTCAAATTGAAATCATCCTTATCTACAACCGACAATGTGGTCCTTTCGGTTAAAAACGTCATTAGAAATTAATAAGTGCCAATGGGTTTAATGGAGTAATTATCATGTTCGATTTCTTTAATAAGAATAGTTATGAAATGTTATACTTTTTTGCAGTTTTAATGGCCAGCGATAAAATATGACAGGAGAATTACATGTTGGAATAGAATCTAATTTTAATACTAGAGTTAATACAAAAAGTAAATATGGCGGTCAGCAAAATATTATTGGCGCGTGTCGATAACTTAGTATAGGTTTGAGCACGCGCTGATTTAGTTAAAAGCACTGAACTTTAAAGGGGCCCACTGACTATCAGTCCGCCGGACTATATCGGCCTGTCAGTTAGAATAAAAATTTGACAGTTCCGAACAACTGACAGGCCGATATCGTCCGGCGAACTGATAGTCAGTAGGCCCCTTACGACGAAAGTGGAGGACCCACGCAAAATCGCCTTTTCATGCAAACGTAGTCCTTTTCCTATCTGGATATTAACATAATTGAAATTATTTTGACACAATTAGTTGTATATAAACCACAGGCTATGCCCCTACGTTAGATTTTTATCGAATCTTTAATTATTTTAAGAGTCAGGAGCATTTGAAAATTGTAGGAAATCTGTTTTTCGCTCCTACTTTTTACAATAATCAAAAAATCGAAAAAAGTCACACGTAAGGGGTATAGCTATGATTTTTTTTATACTACGTCGGTGGCAAACAAGCATACGGCCCGCCTGATATTAAGCAGTCTCCGTAGCCTATGTACGCCTGCAACTCCAGAGGAGTTACATGCGCGTTGCCGACCCTAAAACTCCTCTCCCTCGCGCTCTGGCAACCTTACTCGACGGCAGGAACACAACACTATTAGTAGGGTCTAGTGTTATTTGGCTGCGGTTTTCTGTAAGGTGGAGGTACTTCCCCAGTTGGGCTCTGCTCAAGATCTGCAATGACATCCGCTGTCCTGTGCCCTACCGCACAAAGCGAGATGACATTCACAGTGCCCATACCTCTCTTAAGGACGTATTTTAAGGACATACCCGGGTCCACTGAGAAAGATTTCCAAGAATAACGGTCAAAGTCGTTTGAATTAGTCTCAATTACTATATTTTACAAGCTTTTAATTAACTTGCAATGTAAGTATGTATGTTGTCAATATGCAAAGAGGAAAATGGGGACTACGTTTGTATGGAGAAGCGGCTGTCCCCTTTCCTCTTAATCAAACTTTGGTAGTGCACCTTGATGACCCATACACGCAACCATATGACTTGTATTTACCGCATTTAAAATTGTACTTAGGTACCGTACTTAAATATAAAACTGAGAACTCTTATCTATATACAATAAACTACCACAGCATATAAAAGATCTGCCATATACTAAATTTAAAACAGCGCTTTTTAAATAGCTACTGACAAAATCATTCTACTCTGTTAATGAATTTATTGCGCATAATAATCTTTAAAATTAATATTAGTCAAATTTGTATTATAAATATTTATTACCTGGACATTACATATGAACTTAGTTATTTTATTATCAATTGCTGGGACTGTATTTTAATTTGTATTGAATTGTAAAGTTAACTTATTGTGCATCCTATTCTAGTTTAATTTAAGTTAATGTAGTTATAATAATAAGCCTTTTATTCTGAGCTTCTCTGCTTTGTATGAGTACTAGGCATGTTCTTGTTTGTTATATTATGTCCCGAAGCTCAGTTTGCCTCTTGGCATAGGCCTCCTCTAACATTTTCCATTGGAACCTGTCACGTGCAACTCTTCTCCAGTGATGTCCAACTGTGAGTTTTAGGTCGTCTTCCCATCTTGTCTGTTGGTGACCTGCACTTCTCTTCCCATCTCTGGGGTACCATAATGTAGTTAGTAATTAATTAAGTTAATTTAAGGTAGTCTTATGTATTACAACATTAAATATGTATTATAAGGACCCATTTGCATGCTGCCAAAAACAGCTAAAAAGGCTAGACTAAGCTTACAAGGAAATAAAACAATTTTCATTTTTCATTTTCATTTTCATACCTGGGCCAGCCCACCGGACGACTACCAGTCGGTCGTCCCAGGAACGCCCTCTGAAAGCCCGATCCTTTCCCATTCTGAGTAGGTGACCAAACCAGCGTCTGTGGGCTTTCGTTTCGCCGATGATATTGGGTTCGGTCCGGGGCGTAGCTAGAGGATATGGCGCCCGGGGCAGTCACCAAATTTGCGCCCCCTGACGACTGACAAAAGTGTCCCTGCTACTACTGCCTTTTGCCCATTTTGGATGGCGCCCGGGGCACTTGCCTCCCCTGCCCCCCTCCCTAGTTACGCCACTGGCCGTTCGGCCACGAACTCCTCGATCTCGGCATCACAATCAGCGTCAGTAATTGGCAGGAAGTTGCGCAGGATCGAGACAGGTGGCACACTATCGTTTCGGAGGTCAAGATTCTCTTTGGATCACTGAACCAAAATAGTTATCTCCATATTTTTTTACCTGTGCTGCCCATTTCGTTATAATATGCTTCCTCTTAAAATGCAAGACCTTTTATTATATTATGTACCCTTCTTTAATGTACTTTATTTACTTAATAGTGACATAACATTTGCCAGTCTGATGAATTTCAAGACTTTTTGACCCCTACTTGTCACACGGTCACATTTGGCAGGTACCTAAGTTTATTGTTCTAAATATTCTCCATTAAAACCTTAACCTTACAACACTTTTTCTAAGGATTAACTTTTTTCAAATCGCATGTCAACACTACATAAACATCTTAAAACAAGTACCACGCTAATTGTTGGACATCCTTTCTCAGGGGAATCGGATGTGACGACATTAAGGCTTTTTGTCGAGCCCAAATTAGGGGCTTCAACTATCGATAACATGTCGATAGTGATGTACGATTTGTATAGACAGATCATGCGATTAACACTAGAAGCTTTTTCATACATTTTAAACACAGTTTTTAAGGCACAGGGACGTTGATTCAGCTTCGAAACATAAGCGAACGTACCATTATAGTTAAAAATAAATGAAAGATTTAGGCCCGAATCAACGAATGCTATATATTTCGTTAAAAAAATATTTTTATGAAAGTTTGATTAATAGTCTTTAAAATACAGACCATAAAGAAGAAAACAATAACACCCCATTTTATCCAATTCGGCTCAGTAATTTCGATGTAGTGTGTATACTACATAAACAAGCTTATACGAGTGTCTAAGGTACATTGTCATAAATAGTTGAGGAAAAAACGTATCCATTTGTCATCAGTTTTTTTCCACAATATCTTATAAACATATTTTAATGGCGTAGAAACATATGTACATCAAAATTCCTATTGATTAAATTGTCTCAATAAAATTTTAGGTACTTATACAAACAAGTGAATAATACATTTAATAAACGTATACATATTTACTACTAAATAACTGTTAAATTTAATTATATTAGTTGACCTAAATGAAGTACGAAAAGACTATCGAAATATAATTGTAAAATCAGAATAAAAATCTTTACTTAATTTTATAAAGCAAAAGTTATCGATACCAGGACCATCCCTAAAACCTTGCCAAATAAAAAAGAAAATGGCGTCACTTAATTTGTCTGCGCATCGGCGCGGGCGCTGCGACAGAGACAGACATACAGCAAAATGCACGCCAGAAAGAGAGCGACGATTCTCGTTTGCTACCGGATTCGAAAGAAGCGCTGAGACCTAGTTTTGAGCGATGCCTCGGTTTATGAATGAACGTTGTTATAGTAAGATGGTAATGTCTAAATAATGTTTGTTTCATAGATAGAACCATGAACCATGTCAATTTGAAGAATAATAAAGATTTCTTATGATTTTATTTATAATGTCACTTTGACATGGTTACATTTATTTCACTGTACATTTTACTCAGAAATCGTGTCAAATAATAATATTGACCAAGACAATATTACTATTTAAATGTCAAAGTTCTTGATTCCGAGACCTTTTATTTTAATCGTCTTGCTAAATTCTTACTAATCGATCTAAAAGTCTTCTATAAAGCTAACAATAAAAAAGATGAATATAACATAATTATTTATCCTCAACTCCAATAACATTTATATCTCGAATCACATGTCAATAGGTACATTGATAACCCTAGTCCTTATTTCAATAATATAAGGTTTATTTTTCTCTTTTTAGAAAGGGGTTTCATTCAACTTGATTAGATGTGGGCGTACAGACAGACAAAATAATCAATTATGTGTTAATACAAATTCTCGATATGTTAATGATGTTTTTATGCAAAAATGGCGAGCTTGTATCTTTTAGCAAAACAAAATCATTCATGGATATTCATTAATGAATCAAATACTATGTAAATATGTTTGCTTTTGCCCGCGAAAACCGGCCAAGTGCGAGTCGGACTCGCGCACTGAGGGTTCCGTACTTTTTAGTATTTGTTGTTATAGCGGCAACAGAAATAATCATCTGTGAAAATTTCAACTGTCTAGTCTACACGGATCATGAGATACAGCCTGGTGACAGACAGACAGACGGACAGACGGACAGACAGACGGACAGACGGACAGCGGAGTCTTAGTAATAGGGTTCCGTTTTTACCCTTTGGGTACGGACCCTAAAAATGAAAAATATCTTTATTCATTATTATTCACAACGACGGGACTTAATCGCGTAAAACGACGTTTCGAGGACGGCGTTGTCCCCGTGGTCTCGGAGAAGCTGGCTAAAGTTGACATCAACATCTTCTTCAATATCTTGACAAACATCTAACCTCGATGTTATGTAAGCTGCAGATTATTTTTTCATGATTGTGATCCCAAATAAATAAAATAAAAAATAAAAATCTTTATTGTCTATTTATAAACAATATAATGTACATTTGCTGGGACCTCTCTTGCTTGCTTGTCTTGCTAAATCTATATATATATAAACGTAAAAGTCCTGACTGACTGACTCACTTAAATCAACGCCCAGCCCAAACCGTTGGACCTAGAGAGCTGAATTTTTCACAATAGATAGCTTTTATGACGTTAGTATCCACTAAGAAGGAGCTTTTCAAAATTCATCCCCTAAGGTGGTGAAAAAGGGGTTGAAAGTTTGTATGGAGATCATAATTTTTTTTGAGTGCGGGACTTGAAACTTTGTATATTATTAAAATACTAGAAAAGTAATTTCAGCGTTTTTGAAAATTCATCCCTTAAGGTGGTGAAAAGGGGGTAGAAAGTTTGTATGGAGGTCAAACATTTTTTTTAAGTGCGCGACTTGAATCTTTGCATAAAGGCATGTTATTAAAATACAAGAAAAGTGATTTCAGCGTGTTTAAAAATTCATCCCCTAAAGTGGTTAAAAAGGGGTTGAAATTTTGTCGTGGTCCTAATTTAATTTTAAGCTAGGTACTTGAAACTTCATAGAAATATATATAATTAAAAGAGAAAAAAACTTATTTCAGCATATTGAAAATTCATCCCCCAAGGTGGTAAAAATAGGCTTGAAAGTTTGAGATCAAATATTTTTTTGAGTGCGGGAATTGAATCTTTGTATAAATACAAGAAAAGTAATTTAAGCGTTTTTAAATATTCATCCCCTAAAAGGGTTAAAAAGGGGTTCAAAATGAATCTATTACAAATGCTTTGAAACTTCTTAGAAAGGCATTGTATAAGATTTCAAAAAAGTTATTTCAACGTTCTTAAAAATTCAACCCCTAAAGGGGTTAAAAAGGGGATGTAAATTTATATGTGGTACAAATTTTCTTTTAAGCTAGGAACTTGAAACTTGGTAAAAAGGGCATTATATTAAAATAGACGAAAATTGATTTTGAAAAGTTTGTATTAATAGTTTCGGGAGCGATTTTTTTTTAAATAGTGGACTTGTAAATCTTCTAAGAGGGTCGAGAGGGATTATATCGGGAACAATTTTTTTCAGTTAGGGTCTTGAAACTTCGTAGTTTGTGAAAGACAAATTTCATGCGTTGTATAATTATTAACAAATGATTAACCGTCCCTACTGATATCTTTTGCTGCATAATGTTCTATATTATGCTCATGTAGAATATATAACCACCAACATACAAATCCACGCGTACGAAGTCGCGGGCAACAGCTAGTATATAAGATAAGATAAGATATATTTATTTGCAAAAATGTAGTGGTAAACATAGTTGTCCTGAAAACTGTCCAGTGGGTAATTTTAAGTGCGTACATTTTACTTGAAGAAGCATGCAAACATTCCTTATTAACTAGGTACTATAAAAAGCGAATACATTTATTTACATACAAGATATATACAGTGGTACTACGTAAACGAAATTAATAACTAGCTTAAATCTAAAATAGGCCCTTGAGGCATTGTACCAAGGATGCTGGCGGCATTTCCCCGCTGTATCGCAATGCTGATACGTTGTGCGAGAAAGCCGCCAGCTCTTCGGTCACCAGTTACGTCAACCAGACGCTTCGCGATTTCTGCAAACAACTTATGCGCGCTGGGACCCCATGGACCTAGAGTTTCAACTCCAAATGGAACGAAATGATACTCTCTACCGAGGCTAAGTATACAGAACAATAAACCATGCATTATTGCAAACCAATCATATAGTATCAGTTAACTTTACATCAGTTATATATATGTATAGTTGAAATTGCAGTATAAAATAACTATTAATCAATGAGCATACGGCAACAAATAAGTAGTACAGATGTCAGTAGGCTGCAGCCCACTTTGACAGGTGCGCGTGCGCCAGCTGCGTGGACACCTTTACATGGTCAAGGTTAGGATACTAATATTCAGTTATAATGAACTGTATACAAATAATTTAGTTATCAACGGTTTTGCGAAAAATACCATCCCTAAATTGCCTAACACATACTAATATTATAAATGCGAAAGTGTGTCTCAGACTCTCTGTTACCTCTTCACGCTTAAACCGCTGAACCGATTTTTTTGATACTAATATTATAAATGCGAAAGTGTGTCTGTCTGTCTGTCTGTTACCTCTTCACGCTTAAATCGCTGAACCGATTTAGTTAAATTTGGTAAAGAGATAGTTTGAGTCCCAGGGAAGGACATAGGGTAGTTTTTATCCCAGAAGTCATCCTTTAAGGAGATGAAAAGGGGGAGATGGAAAAATTGAAGGAGTGCTGTGTAGCTGCCACTGTCGACGTCATCTAACAGATGGCGTTAGGGAGCTAGAACGCAATTAGCTAGAAACCTACATCGCGCTTACGAAGTTTCAAGTCACAGTTTGTATGGAGAATCGATAAAAAGCAGATTGGATACAAAATAAGCTACCCAAATTACTAACTCCACGCAGACGAAGTCGCGGGCAAAAGCTAGTAATTATAAAATGTTAAAGCAACTCTGTCTGTCTACCTGTCTGTTACCTCTTCACGCTTAAACCGTTGAATAGATGTAGATCATATTTGGTATGGAGATAGTTAGAGGCCCAGGGGAGGACACAGGATAGTTATTATCAAGCATCATCATAGTTCCAGGTGAAGTCGCGGAGAAAAGCTAGTATCTTATCAAGCTACCAGTTACAGTTTCACATGTCTAAAGCGGCTACGCAACACTGACTGACCAAAACCAATTTACAAATACATTAAAAACACAGTGTTAAAACTTTAATAGTAGTGCAGTGCAACAGAAATAAAGACTTTGCTTAAAGGTCTAGTAACCAGGCCATACTAAAGCCAACTGCCTAAAACAAAACCCTACAAAAACACAGTCGTGCGCATTTCACCTGCGAAATCGGGACGCAAATCGACCGCTCAACATAATCTGGGACGGCGTTAACATTGAGCATTGCCCGAACCCGAGGTACCTGGGAATTTCCCTCGATAGAACTTTGTCTTTTAAGAGTCACTGCCTAAAAACACGCCAA
The DNA here is from genome assembly GCF_947568885.1 of Cydia strobilella. NCBI lineage: Eukaryota > Metazoa > Arthropoda > Insecta > Lepidoptera > Tortricidae > Cydia > Cydia strobilella. Next base: position 1,709,735 of record NC_086063.1, on the reverse strand, counting down.
AAGGTCACAACACGAAATAACCTGCTGAGGAAACTTACTTCTACGCACTGGGGTGCCTCTGCACACACACTCCGCACAACCGGCCTAGCACTCTGCTATTCGGCGGGTGAATACGCATGCCCGGTGTGGCACCGCTCCCCCCATGCAGGACAAGTTTCTTCAGCACTCAACGACACCTGCCGCACGATCACCGGTTGTCTGAAACCCACGCCGCTCGGTAAGCTCTACTCCCTGGCGGGTATAGCGCCCCCGGAGACCCGCAGGGAGGTGGCCTGCGCTATAGAAAAACTCAAGCAGGAGCAAGACCCAAGACACCCTCTCCACGGCCACAAGCTACCACCGTCGCGTCTAAAGAGCCGAAAGAGCTTTATGCGGTGCACTACCGCTATCAGTGTCCCGCCACCCGAGAACCGGCTGGCACACTGGCAAAGTACTCGCGCCCCTCCCGATGACTACGTCCGTCCCGCCGAAACGCTCCCGGCCGGATACAAACAACCATGGCCGATCTGGAAAGCCTTAAATAGACTGCGTTCCCAAGTTGGCCGCAGCAAAGAGAATTTGGTAAGGTGGGGCGGCCTAAACGGCGCAGATACCCTATGCGTATGTGGCACGGCTCCCCAAACGATGAGACACATGCTGTCCTGCCCAGCGAACCCGCACACATGTTCCGAGCAAGATCTACGGGACGCAACAGACAGGGCGTTAAGCGTCGCTACCTTCTGGTCCCGCTTAATATGAAATGTATACGAAACCATCGACACGAGAAGAAGAAGACCAGGCCATAAAATAAAAAAAACCGACCCATCCCATCATGGAGACTATATAAAGGAGCCAAATGTCTATGTATGAAAAGTGTCCATCAAAAACAGTAATTAGGCGGCGCCACCATACACCGAAATACTACCAAAAACAACCTACGTAATTTGGTCCGGTTATTTGTTGCCTTATATGGTTCATGTTATACTCATGTCCCCGAGCCTAACTAGCGCCACCGGAGAGATTAGGAACTATTAGTTAAAGCTGAAAGCGGTCACTTTTGCGACAATTCTACCATAAGAGATCGGCATCCTTTCTATACCATCCATACATCCCATTGAAGAAACGTCAGTTTTGACACTGACAGATCTGATCCATATCGTATCGACTTATCGGGGCAAGGGCCTGACACTCTTTTATAGAGAAAGATAGTAATATTGTCTTCGGTTACCGCGATAGTTACTCATGAAATAAAACTATGAAAACGGATTATATCGCGTATATTGAATTTATAATACATCCCGACGTTTCGAACTCTTTACAGTGTTCGTGGTCAACGGGTGACAACGCTGTAAAGAGTTCGAAACGTCGGGATGTATTATAAATTCAATATACGCGATATAATCCGTTTTCATAGTTTTATTTCAAGAGAAAGATAGTCTTATTGCGATTCCTATAAGTGGAAAGAGAAAATAGTGCCATGCTTTGTCTTTATCACCGACCGACATTTTTTCATGGTCGGGTTATGGCATCATGTGGGCATCATAGCAAAGGGGTTATGGCGAAATACCGAAATTTATAAGAGTGAAAGAGAAGACATTGGACATGAATCCCGGTCGCTCGGTGGCGCGTCTATAACTACTTGTATATACTCTGTCTATGTATCGTATCGAGGTCTAATTTTTGACGTTTATTAAAATTAGAATTAGGCCGTTATTCAAAAGTCAGCGACATATATCAATATGATCTGCCAATAAATATGCAATCGTGACACCATCGAGTCCCACGCTTATGGACAAACGATTCAAGACCTTCGGCAAAATGTCGCCGCTCTAACGTTTTTGTAAACTTGTATGTCACCGCTCACTACAATCTCTTTACAATTGCCTATGCTACTTAGTTCTCAGTTTGATACCTAGGTTGTCGATGAACCATCTAGCTCCACGCACAACCGAGGCATGCGATATATGAATCCCCCCTTTACGATATTCGTATTATTACTAAAACGAACTTTTAATTTTAAAAATCGTAATCTAAAAAGTATCCACTCAGCTTCATATTATCTGAATCTTACTTATTTAGTTTTCATTTCTAAACACCTTCTAAAATATAGTTGTAGGTAACCAAAAAAAAATTACAAGTAATAAATTAATGTGAACTTTAAAAATATGTACCAAGAACGCAACGATTTTGATAGCACACGCAAATGCACGTGTCATTTATACGTCATCATCATCATCATCATATCAGCCCTTTATCGCCCACTGCTGAGCATAGGCCTCTCTTCCAGTACGCCACTTGTCCCGGTCCTGAGCTAATCTCATCCAGAAGTGACCCGCAATCTTCCGAATGTCGTCCACCCAACGAGCCGATGGACGCCAGGGGCTTCTTTCATTCGAAAGCGGCCACCATTCCGTTAACATTTTAGTCCACCTGCCATCACTCTGCCTAGCAACATGTCCCGCCCAACTCCATTTTAGTTACGTCATAATTACAAATTAATTAATTAATTAATTAATTAATTATTAGTTAATTATTAGTAGTTTTATACGTCATAATTTCATAGAAGTTTGACGTTTAAAATAAAACTTGCACTAGTTGCAATACGTGTGCTATAAATATCATTGCAGACTTCTCTTGGTTCAACTCTAATATTATAAATTATCTAAAGCTAATCCCCCCATCTCCATTCTGCTACCGTGGGACTAGACGCGGACTTGCGTTTCACCCTTACGTCGTTAAGGGGTCCACTGACTATCAGTCCGCCGGACGATATCGGCCTGTCAGTTGTTCGGAACTGTCAAGTTTTTGTTCTAACTGACAGGCCGATATCGTCCGGCGGACTGATAGTCAGTGGGCCCCTTTACTCTACCACTGATTCGTAAGCGCTATGCATCCAAGTTTATCATGCGAACGGCTAAGGAGTGGAATTGTCTTTCTGCAAATCTATTCCTAGTCCACTTAATCTATAACTTGGATCTTTTTAAATCGAGAGTGAATAGAAATCTTTTAGGTAAGCAGCACTTACCATCAGGTGAGATTGCAGTCAAATGCTTTCCTTTCCGTAATAAAAAAAAAGCTTTCAACAAAATGTATCTAAACGTATCAATGTCTGAATCAACAAATAAAACTGTTTATATAAAACAACCATAAAAGCATAAATTCGAAAAAATTACTCAGTTTAATAAATCCACTGGCACGGAACATTCCATTGCTTTTTCCCGTTTCCCGCCAAAGAAATGCCTCAAAAGAGACAAGGACTCGAACCAATAAAAGAGTACTGGCACACACCTGTGCCTCAATTAAAAAAAACAAACGCTCGAAATTTAAAACGACAAACGAATCTCGACTTTAAAATTTAAAAATCGAAGCTCCAATTTAGTGATGGGCACAAAAACGGGTATCAAAAAAGTGAAACCTGTTTGGATGCGTGTGAACAAAAAATCGGAGCAAGATGCTACTTTATTTTTTTTTCGACATAACGCTGTAATTTATCAGTAGTTTGGTAGTATAAATAAACATCGGTATCTGGTTTTTTGGGATTGTTTTCGAGTTTTTAAAAAGGGTAAACTATTTTATGATTTAGTTTTTGGTTCACACGTGTTTTGTACCGGCATCTGTACATGTGCAAATGGGTTTTTAAGTTTTTATAAGCAGAAATTTTAGCACGTAAAACTTGGTAGTAAAACAAACTGTAACATATGTTTGAAAGTTACGTTTGATAAAAAATATACTGCAGCAATTTTGTTTATATAATATATAATTTATTATATTACATTTGCGCCGGGGACAACTCGTGGGGGGACTCTTTGACTAGGCATAAGTTTAGTTTTAAGTTTATTTAATTGTTTTTGTTTTTGTTTTGACTTTTACCTAAATAAATGACTTATTAAACATATAAATATATATGTATAGATAGATATATATTTATTATAGATTTTAGTCAATAGTTTGTTTGTCCAATTTCAATACTAAGTTATTAGAGTTAGACCAAGCTAAGTTGGCAGCGATTTTGATAGCCCAGACAGAAGTGTTTTTTTAAACGTCAAACTTGAAATTATGACGTTTAAATAACCCTTGCACAGTCTGTAAAAATCGCTGCCAACTTAACTTGGTCTAGCTCTATATACGCATGTTGTTTTAAAATTGTCTGGCAACATAATTATGCCAAAATGACAATCAAACATGTATTTGTTTATATTAAATCCACTATTACCATAAAGAGGAGCCAAATTTAAAATTCAAATGTAGTAGATAGTAGATAATCCTAAAATACTTTGCTATATAAATAAATAAATTAAGACATAACATGTCCTTGTCAATAACGTCGTAGTATAAACGTCATCATTTTTATAGTTACCTAAATAGAGCAAAATACTTGATTTTTTATTAAATCAGTCAAATATCGAATAATAAAATTAAATAGTAGATTGTTAACCAAGGGATGAAAGGCACTCATTTCTGCCGAGGTATTTTGGTGCTCGAACACAGTGAGAGCGCCAATAGTCCGAGGCTGAAATGACGCCTTTCACCCGAGTTAAACACTCTACTTTTCATTTCGAATACGAGGAAACTAAAATGCATGTGTTTTTTTTAAAACATGACCAAGTATACATTTTTATAGTATTTCTTAAGGGTACTTTCGGTTAGCAATTTAGGCAAAAGTATCATTATTTATGGAATGGAGAGTCAAATATCAGAATGGAAATTGTATAACAAATCCATTTAAACTCAAATTTGAATTGCTTATCGTAAAAAAATCAAAAAAATCGTACTTCGAACGTAAAATGCTCTAGTGCAGACGCGTATCATTTTCTGCACACCTTTTAGAACAACAATGACCCTCTTTCAGAGCATGAGAAATGAAAAATGATTTTACAGTACATATGGTGCTACTTTACCGCACTATTGCGAAAATTAGCACATTACGTAACTATGTCGAAAATTAAAAGGGCCATATGTACTGTAAAACGTTGTACGATAAATGTGCGAATACCTAATTCGCAACTCGTGTCGATTTAAAACACTCCCTTCAGTCGTGTAATTTATCGCCACTCGTTGCGAATTTCCTATTTTTCGCACTTGTATCGTAATGTACTATTAAAATAATATGCAATACTTTTTGTACTGTAAGCTTGAAAGCAATTTATAACACGGAGAGAAATCTATTCGACAGTATTTTTTTATAATTAATTTGTAATGGGTAATATGTATAATAATCGGTGATCCACTTTTGTATGGAATAAAAAAGTATTTGCAATCTTTCTCCTGAAGGCTCCCTTTGACTCACTTGCTCATTATTTACTGGTCGCTCAACATCGCTTTAAAATTTCATATCTCATACAATACATAAAATATAAAAAAATCCAATAATAACAAAATGGCCGGTTTATGTTTTATTTAGTTGTAACAAAATAGTTGTAAATTTAATAACCATTAAAACGCCTCCAAGTATTTTTTTTTTCTTTGGTCAAGTTCATTTCATACGATTTAGTATGGCAGAATTGCTTTATTTTGAGTGACCTCTAAATAATGTTTGATTGTTCGGAAAATTGGTTTACATAATTTTTATACATTTTTGACTATTAAGAACAATGTGGAGACCAAAAATAAAAAAAACAATTTTTAGCTGTCAAAAGCACTCAAAAGTGACATTACTAGTTAAAGAAAAAATCGGACAAGTGCGAGTCGGACTAGCGCACCGAGGGTTCCACAGAACTACATCATCTGTGAAAATTTTAACTGTATAGCTATAGCCTGGTGACAGACAGACGGACAGCGAAGTCTTAGTAGTAGAGTCCCGTTTTTACCCTTTGGGTACGGAACCCTATAAATGGCAGGGCATTGGGTTCAGCGAGGTCTACAAGCTCACATATCCACTAGTAATTATTAATGAGGGCTACCGCGTTTACTTTCGCCGCTAGGGGCGCTAGTGTAGATGGAGGTCTTCCAAAATATCAAATGCATAAGTTTCGGGGGTTTCAAGCTTTTTTATCGGGAATTTTCACTCCTTATTCATAAATTGTTGTAAATATTTGTCTATCTTTGATTAATCATGGTAAACAATATATATAGCTCAATAAATGATAGTGGATTAAAAAAGTGCCAACTAAAATATATGCAAAATTAAACAGGTTGAAAAATGACACATTTAGACGTTACCTTTGTGTATATTAGAACGTATTGATTTTATAAAAATAAGCATAGAAGAATTTTCAGATCTGTTTTTCTGGACCTACATCTACAGTGGCGCCAACTGGTGCGCACAAAAACGGTAGCCCTGATTTAGACTTTGTTAGTACATACAAAACATGAAACCTAGCTTAGCCCACTTCGTTAGACTGACCAGGTAGTGTAAGCTTACTCAAATGCCCGAATCTAGTGTTGTGGATACAATCTAGGTCAAAGGGCTATCTATACCTAAACTGGAATTTATATAGCAGCAATTTGTGTGGCAATCCACATATTGACGACGGTTATCCATGGATACAAACACATTAGTTATTTGTTTTACAACCCAGGTAGCATTTACACGTCATTATGACGTCAGCGTCGTGATTATGACATCATTATTACGTCATTATGACGTCGCGGACGTCACTGCTATCTAGGAAGGGGGCAAAGTTGTTGTTAATCCCATCAGCGTAGCGAGTGGTTCGAAAAATGTAATCTTGAGCGTTGCGAGGGTTTCAAGCTTTGCTACCGACTGAGACACAAAATTTTTCACCAAACCATAGATAAAATGCAACTTTCCCATCAGGTTTTGAAGTAAAAAGAAAGTCTACGAGCTGGTGTGGTGGAATAGTTATTATAATATTCGTAGAGGTCACTTACTTGGCACGGGTTCCAAGTCGTGACAACATATAAAGAGGGGAGGGGACATTCCATTTTTAGGGTTCGGTACCCAAAGGGTAACAAACGGAACCATATATGCTATGCCCCTTTGTTTGACTTTTTTTAGATTCTTTGATTTTATAAGCCTGAAACTTGCAATAATGAAAATAATCTAATGAAGGGACATGAGTGTGGTTAATATTAAAACATCAAATTGCGTTAAAATATGTTCTAAATGTATGTGATCCAGAGAGGAAAAAGGGAATTACGTTTGTATGAAAAAGCGATCACGTGGCGTCGTCCCCTCTCTTAATAAATAATAAAAACCGGCCAAGTGCTCGCGCACCGAGGGTTCCGTACTTTTTAGTATTTGTTGTTATGGCGGCAAAAGAAATACATCATCTGTGAAAATTTCAACTGTCTAGCTATCACGGTTCATGAGATACAGCCTGGTGACAGACAGACAGACGGACAGACGGACAGACACACAGACGGACAGACAGGCAGACGGACAGCGGAGTCTTAGTAATAGGGTGCCGTTTTTACCCTTTGGGTACGGAACCCTAAAAACTGACTAAGCGTTACTTTGGACTTCAGGAAAAAAACTGTTAAAGTACGGAACCCTCCAAGCGCGAGTTCGTCCCGCACTTGACCGGTTTTTATACAAAGCCTGTCAAAAATTCTTTCAGTCGCTGACAATGACAAATGTCTAATTTGTCATGTTTCCGAACGAATAATTTCAGGACAGCTCGTCAACTGTCGAAAATGGCTTTTAAAATGTTTTGGGAACGCTATGGCGATGGTGTTTTGTTTTTAAATTATGTTTCATTTATTGAGCGCAGTTCGAAAAGTGAGTTTCACTTTTGCGGACACGAATATATAAATATTTAATAAATAAATAAATATTATAGGGGCATTCTTACACAAATTGACCGGTAAGCTCAAAAAATTTATTGAATTTTGTTTTTATTGTATTTTGTTGGATTTAATTTCACTTTATTCAATTTTAATACTCGTTCTATAGTGTACAATACTAACCATATATTTAAGTTTTATTTGTACTAACAACAATGATCTCAGTTGGTCTATGAATAAAATAAATTAAATTAAAAGGCTTGTATTGTAGGTACTCAGACAACGATATACACGGTGGCTAAAAAATAAGTGCATCTTCATTCCCGTTGCCAGGGAGATATTGTGATTATACTGAGCAACTTTTACTATGGGACCAACAACGAAATCGCGAAAAAAATTTTGGCTGTTTCATACATTTTGGCTGGTCCATTTTGTATGGGAAGGTAAAAATTTTTTTTCGCTATTTCGTGGTTGGTCCCATAGTAAAAGTTGCTCAGTATAATCCTAAAACCTACCTGGCAAGGAATGCACTTATTTTTTTGCCACCCTGTACACAATATACACACATAGAAAACATCCATGACTTAGGAACAAATATCTGTGCTCATCACACAAATAAATGACCTTACTGGGATTCGAACCCCGACGACGTCTTTTGTTACCTTTGGCCTAGGCATAGAGTAACTTATACTAGAGCGGTACTGTCATAGTAAATTTTGTAACCCCAGTAAATTCCATCTGTCGACACACTTTAAAACTAAAAATGAAGATTTATAAAAATACGATAGAATGTATTTAAATATAGATAAATGGTTTTTTTTATTTGCATTAATTATTTTTATGATTTTGACCCATGTTCTTTCACTGATATGCGTTAAAATTGTTAAATAACAAACGAAACCGTCAACGCCATCTATACGACTGTAGGCCAAAACTAGTAGCGCCCTCTGAACGAGAATCAAATTTTCTTGATTTTCGAGGCACGTTTTTTCCTTAGACTGTATCCATCTATTACGGATTACGGAGTTATATCTATCTTTGGCCTAGGTATGACACATGACGTCACTTACCGTCCGCGAATATGGGTGCTTTTGTATACTTTCCAAGCGAGATATCTGACAATTTCACTGAAAGTTATCCCTCCTCCATATCCCTCCCTAGGAGGATAACCAAACGGAGCGGAAGCCATTAACAGTCATTCCCCTCTGTCGAAAATAGTCGGCCAATGGTCATACACAATGATGTATGGACTGACGTTTATCTGACATGGCTATTTTGACGTTACGTTTTTTGACGTCCCTCTCCCCGCAAAAATTGGCAGACTTTTTAGTATAGCAAATTACAGACGTGGCGGCTCCGTTTGGTTATATCCTCCTAGATATACTTCGCTCGCAGCTATGAATATTACCCAATTAGCGAATGCAAACCGGTTTTCATTTATATGAAATTTCGGTTAATGAATGAATGAATATTTTTATTGCGTGTAACACATGGACACATATTTATATTAGTAGAACTTACAAACTAAGGGGTTAGTATGTACAACGAACTTAGATTTAAAATAATACAATACAGAAGGGGGAATGCATTCCCTTACAGTGCGACAAGTAAGTCACAGTGGGACAGTCTACCCTGTCCGCTATCATTCGTAGGATGCTGTTGGGACTGCCACGCACTCGGCGCACCGGATAACCGGATATTAAATATTAACCGGTTTTCCCATATAATTAAAAACCATACATTAATTCAATTTTGCTTGTCTAAAAATATTCTTGAGTGTAAGACCTAATGTTTCTTGGAGAAATGTTATCATTAACATTATTTTATTTATTGCATTTATTAGTCGGTTCGAGACAAGAGACTTTAAAAAAATCTTTGATATTCTCCAAGGCCCATTAGTTCTTTACTCACTATTATTATTTATTCTGTGGGCTCTAATACCTTTTACTTCGTGAGAAGTCCTTATAGATATTTTATAGGCTTTTTATTATGGTGGTGATAATATGTTCATAAACGGAAGGAAATTGTGTTTCGTTTATGACAAGTTAAACTAAATTGTTTGTGTGAATAGCAATAAGTACTGACAATAATTAAACTTAAACTTTAATTGCTCCATAGATTTTAGCAATTAAAGTGTAGAGGAGAAAATATTTGTCATTTAGTTAATAGTCTAAGCCTTCTTTGCATGTTGGACATCTTTATATTGTAAGAACTTGTTTTGTGTACTACATTCTTGAAAATGAATAAATGATTTAATGATTTGGCTGGAAGATCGCTTTTAGGCCAGGATTACACACGTAAGTTTTACTTACGTAAGTAGAGACACAGCTGTACTACAGAATGAGATATTAATATCGTTATCTCATTCTAGCATATAGCTTTGTCCCTACTTACGTAAGTAAAACTTACGAGTGTAATCCTGGAATTAGAGTAACTATCGCGGTAACCGAAGACAATATTACTATAAGACATTTTTATACTTCAACAATAACAAACGATAAAACGACTAAGCTATCGTTAGTAAATAAAACGATATCGGTTACAGTAAGAAAACCAGCATCTTGGTATCAAACGAACTTGTTATCTTCATAAAATAACGGAATTAATTTCTTAAAGTACACTCGAGTCGGACTCTTTGGTGAACCAGTATATACACGGTGGCTAAATAAAACCGGCTAAGTGCGACTCGGATTCGCGCGCGCACCGAAGGTCCCTTCGTTTTAGTATTTATTGTTATAGCGGCAACAGAAATACATCATCTGTGAAAATTTCAACTGTCTATCTATCACGGTTCATGAGACACAGCCTGGTGACAGACGGACAGACGGACAGAAGGACAGACGGACAGACGGACAGACGGACAGACGGACAGACGGACAGACGGACAGACGGACAGACGGACAGACGGACAGACGGACAGACGGACAGACGGACAGACGGACAGACGGACAGACGGACAGACGGACAGACGGACAGACGGACAGACGGACAGACGGACAGACGGACAGACGGACAGACGGACAGACGGACAGACGGACAGACGGACAGACGGACAGACGGACAAACGGACAGACGGACAGACGGACAGACGGAAAGACGGACAGACGGACAGCGGAGTCTTAGTAATAGGGTTCCGTTTTAACCCTTTGGGTACGGAACCCTAAAAATAAGTGCATTCACGTTGTCAGGGAGGTTTTGGAATTATATTGAGCAATTTTTACTATGCAACCACGAAATCGCGAAAAAATAAATTGGCTGCTTCATACATTTTGTCTGGTCTATTTTACGATCATCAGGCATTCATCCACGATCTTTTGAACCTCTCCAGACAAATACAAATAGTTAATTTCCAGAAACATTAGAGCATTTACAATTTATACTGACCCCCACACTAGGCAAGGCCTGTCCCGTGAGGGAAATCATACGATTTACTTAAAAATATACATAAGCGACTATTGCAACCATGTAGAACAGAAAAATTAAAAGTAGAATAAGGTAATTCAACGAGCTCCAACGAGATGGAGCGACGACCTGGTGAAGGTCGCGGGAATTCGGTAGATGCGAGCGGCACAGGATCGGTCGGAGTGGCGAGCCTTGGGGGAGGCCTATGTCCAGCAGTGGACGTCTATCGGCTGACATGATGATGATGAAGGTAATTCAAATTAGTAAAGCTTAGTAATAAATAATAGGTACAACTAGCTAACATAAAAGAGAAACATATTCTTAAAGCCTAATTCTGATTGAGTATCAAACTTTAACGCTGTTGGGATCGCCTATGTTGATAAAGCTTCATGAATGCAACGCTTGTATAAATCGCCTCAGGGCACCCCTTTATGCAACTGAAGCTTAAATTAAACTGAAATACTTAAAGCGATTAAAATATACTAGAAACCAGAAAACATAGCCAGCACTAGTTAATTTTAAAAATAGATATTTTCAATTCACAATCGACTCTGGTGGTCAACTGTGGAGAATTATTTAAAAGCCCAGAAACTTACACCAACGACAACCCGGTATAGGATATCCTGACGCCGATTCACCAGGAACCGATTTGATTCTTGAGAAATTATGAAAGCAGTTTTTGGATGTTTTTCAAAATGGCGAAGATATAGGGGTTCGCTAAGAGGGGCGCCCTAAGCGGCTCAGACACCCAATGCCCATGTGGGATGGCTCCACAAACGATGCAGCACATCATGGTATAATAATATACTCCGGCTGGTACTCTCTTCCGAGACTCGCGAACCACGTGGCTGACACAAGCCTACGTCATCGTGAACCTGTTAACAGCATGATGACGTAGGTTTGTGTCAGTCACGTGGTTCGCGAGTCTCGGAAGAGAGTACCTTGATATTATTATACCATGGAGCACATGATATCCTGTCCAGCATGCCCGCACGCCTGCTCTGAGCGGGATCTCCGTGATGCAACAGACAGGGCGATAAATGTCGCTACCTTCTGGTCCCGCACAGTCTGAAATCATCGACACGAGAAGAAGAAGGGGTTCGCGATGTCTACAATTTCTGTATCTTTCATAAAAGTTATGGCTTAAAATAACTATTGTTTGTAAATACGTAGGTAGGTACTACAATGTAGGTTGCTTTACTAATAAGCTTTTTAATTAATGCTGTGCAGTATCATATCTCGCCAAATAGTACATAATTACTTGCAATATTAATAATATATTTAATACATTTCATTAACAATGCTTTCAGGAAACCAAACAATAATAGATACTTTTGTTATTAAAATGGAATACATTTATACTGTATTGAATAACGTTATATTATCATATCATTCATATCCAAATCATAGCCAAATTCAAACAATGCTTAATTTACATTAAGCATTGTTTGAATACATAAGTACTTACAATACATTACATAAGTACTTACGTAAGTACATAAGTACTTATGTAATGTATTTTTATATTACGAATCGAATGCTCATTAATAATGATGATATTTTATGGGTAAAATTACTTTTTTTAATTTTTTTATTTACACTTTATTGCACATAAAATAAGTACAAATGGTGGACTTAATGCTTTAATTTAAGGCATTCTCTACCAGTCAACCACTGGGCCAAAAAGAGACGTTTGTTGGTGCAGGCTTTGTACTGTATTTGAAAATAATTAACCGATATCACTACCTACTCACAACTTTTGTCAACATTCTATAATGTATTCTGTAAGTAGGCCTCAAGGGCTCTTTCAAAAGTTAATACAACATTCATAATTCACAATGACATCATATAGTGACATGAAAAATACATAGAAACATCTCTTATTTCTGTCTTTCTCATCACGGAACAATGGTGTTCCGGTCTTTTGGGAGGCGTGCGCAGCCGAAACCAACACTTTAATTAAATGTAAGGGGTACACTGAGCGGATGCTGCCCTTGCCCGTGTCATGGGACACACGCAGAGGCACCCACCAGGGTGTAAGGTCTATTGAGAGTTGATGGAATCTAAAATGTACCAGGTTATTGGGTGAAAGCGATGGACTAAGTACTGAGCTATGGGATAATAATTATGTTTTGGTATGTGGTTGTTGGTGTTGTTGTATATGGTTCACAAATAATTTATATTAAGCAACCCTAGGCCAAAACATTAAACATAACCCTAATATTACTACATAGTATAAAACAAAGTCGCTTCCTGCTGTCTGTCTGTCCCTATGTATGCTTAGATTTTTAAAACTACGCAACGGATTTTGATGCGGTTTTTTTTAATAGATAGTGATTCAAGAGGAAAGTTTATATGTATGTATAGGGTGGGCCAGTGATAAATTCTCTTTTCGTATTGAAGTCTTTCGTTAATGTGCATTTACCATTGGCCCACCCTATATAATACATCAATATTGCACCCGTGTAAAGCCGGGGTGAGTCGCTAGTTACCTATATTTGGTAAAAGTTACATATTACCATCTTTTTGACGTGAAATCGTCTTATAAATCGATGAACACCGGTAGCATGCACGAAAAAGTGTCACGTTGTGGACAGATCTCTATGGTAACGTTGTGGACAAATCTCCATGGTAACGTTATGGACAGATCTCTATGGTAACGTTACGGCCTTTTCATCAATGTTTTCTTATGACGTTATTACGCAAAAGTATCGTCCGTAAACTGACTTTACAGACATATTTTTTGTTTACAAACATTAAACTGGCAGTTACCCTAACCAGAATTTGAGTTATTTGTAAAATGTTATCATTTTTACTATTTTGTATTCTAATTTTCATCATCATCATCATCATCATGTCAGCCGATAGACGTCCACTGCTGGACATAGGCCTCCCTCAAGGCTCGCCACTCCGACCGATCCTGTGCCGCTCGCAACCACCGAATTCCCGCGAATTATATAAAAATCACAGTTTTTAGGGTTCCGTACCCAAAGGGTAAAAACGGGACCCTATTACTAAGACTCCGCTGTCCGTCTGTCTGTCTGTCACTAGATTGTATCTTATGAACCGTGATAGGTAGACAGTTGAAATTTTCACAGATGATGTATTTCTGTTGCCGCTATAACAACAAATACTAAAAACAGAATAATATAAATATTTAAATGGGGCTCCCATACAACAAACGTGATTTTTTCGCTGTGTTTTTTTCCGTAATGGTACGGAACCCTTCGTGCACGAGTCCGACTCGCACTTGGCCGGTTTTTTGCTATTTTGTATTCAAATTTTCATACCTTATATTTAAAAAAATATATATTTCCATTCTTTTGGTCTGTGTACCTTAGCAACGGCTTTCAAAATTTCGAACCACCGTTTCTGAATTTCGAACGCTCAAACGCGTACGGCCCGCTCCGCTCCAGGAGCGACCCTGCAGGCTCACGCAGTCCGGGCATCTCTGCGCAGCCTCCCCCCCACCCACCAAGCCTTCAGACCGCTAGCAGCGCCCGCGCGCGACGGACGTACCGTGCTGTCCTAAAACACCTGTGGCTCGAGAGAGACAAAAATTGTGTGTGTTCGATATTCGATTGTTTTTGGATTACAGTGTTTAGTGAATGTGTGAATAAGTGACCGGTAAGGATTTCCGTTCGATACCAGTTTGTGTGGAAACGTTTTTTGTGAGTTTCTAATTGTTTATTTGATTTGTTTTAATTCGTTTATGGTTTCTCGCGGTGTCTTTATATTCGATAGGTAATAGTCATCGGCATATGTTATTATTATTATATTTATTTACGTATGAATATGTTGTATGCCAATCTTATCAAGTAAGGATATTTTTAAGTACGTTAGTGCGTACGTAGCGCACACTTACATGATAAAAAAATACTTAAATGGAAAATTATATTTAAATACTAGTATGTAAAATTGTGCAGTTAGTGTATGAAACGTATGAAAGCCAGACTTGGCGGTTAATTTTTTCTCAGTGGGGGGTAATCTGTACAAGTGGTTCATAAAAAAATGACGCACATGTGATGTAGCTACATTTTTATGTAGTTTTTAAACAATTTAGATTTAATAGTGTAACATACCTATGAAAGAATCTGATAAGTAGGTATGTATGTAGGTATAAAAATTCTCTAATTTTATAGTTAAATAAATAAATATTTTTTCATCACATTCGCTCAGTAAATGTGGAATTACATGCAGGCTTAGCGGGAACTATAGAAAGAGCGTTTTCCCTAGGGAATTATGAAGTATCTATTATTATAATTAACAGTTTTTTGTCTTTATACTTCATTTTTGTATTGCAAGTGTGATGAAAAACATTGTATGCGGGGCGTAATAATATTGCAAACTCGGGTCAATAAATCGCTCCGGCAAGCCGTCGCGATTTGACTATACTCTCGTTTGCAATATTTAACTTACGCCCCATGTTGCACAATGTACTATTGAAGATACTCAAAGTATACTGAGTTACTCATACTCATACTCATACTTATTTATTTATAATAATATTTCATATTACACGTCATAATTGGATTTACATAATATATTCAATACATTTAAATAATCATTAATTAAAATAAAGTAAAATAATACAATATAAAAATAATCAACAGATTTCAAATTTCCAATTATTATTAAAAATACAAAATATAAAATTAAATTAAGATTATTATTTAGCAAATAACATAACTTATGTACAAATGAAAATAAAATATTTATATTGATCACAATCTCTTGAAACAAAACTTGCTTTGCTTGTTAAGTAGGTACTATACCTACCCTATTATTGAAAGTGCTGATAGTAAGTTGGCACCGTAACCTATAGACGTTTTTAACTCAAAAGTGCATACACGGTGGCTAAAGAAAAGTGAATTCCCGTTGCCAGGGAGGTTTTGGGATTATACTGAGCAACTTTTACTATGAGACTAACCCACAAATCGCAAAAAAAATTGGGCTGTTTCATACAATTTGGCTGGTCCAATTTCTATGGGAGGGTAAATTTTTTTCGCGATTTCATGGTTGGTCTTATAGTAAAAGTTGCTCAGTATAATCCTAAAACCTCCCTGGCAACGGGAATGTACTTATTTTAGCCAACCTGTATAATATTACCTAACAAACCAACGGAGACTAACCTAAGCTAAAATTTACCTTAGGGTAGCCCGTTGGCCTATGTACGGTATGTAACCTGTATGTATGTATGTGTTGTATGTACAAGTAAACCAATTTCTAATCCGCTTAAAATACGTCCTTTTCTTAATTAATAAAAAGTGTTACAGTAAAACTGTTAACATACCCTAATAAGGTAAACTTAATGACATAAGGCATTCTCTACTAGTCAACCTTACTCAAGCCAAAGCAGAGATCGTGGGCGAACACATACCTCTGAATAGTTGCAAGCGTTCTTAGACTACGTTGTCCAGGTGTCCACTTACTGTCAGCCCTTCCATAATTTTCTATAAACCTAGAATTTAAATATAAAAACCTGACTCAATTATAAAACTATGCATGCCATTAAATTTTAATGATTCATTGAACTATTTCAACTACCCGCAGGAAACGACTGAAAAAGATGTCACTTCCCATTTTAATTCATACGTCAGATAACTTCAGATTGAATGTTATTTTATTAAATTACAATTAGGTATCATTAAAAGAACCGGATTGTTGAATAACGCATTTACATATAAACGTAGTTCCCATTTTCCTCCCTGGAAATAATGTCAATTATGGAAAAGATTTTCACGTGGCCATTTCCCTTTGTTTGACTTTTTTCGATTTTTTGATTATCTAGTCTAAGGCCTACTTGCGCCATCCCACTGACCCGAGGTTTAATTGTACTGGTAACCATGGTAACTCCAGGTTTAATTGGTTGACCCCGGGTGAAAAGGTGCAAGTTGGCCTAAGAGTTAGAAGCGAAAAACAAATTTTATTATGTAAAAGCTTTTAACTCTTACGGCAACTTGCACAATTCACTAACCCGGGGTTAATCGGTTAAATCTTTAGTTACCATGGTTACCAGTACAATTCGACACTAGGTTAACGGTTTAACGGGTTAACCCCGGGTTAGTGGGATGGTGCAAGTGGGGGTTAGGAGGCCTAAGGTGGTTAAATAATTAATTACTTTACTTCGTTTTTTTCGCATTATAAAGAGGGTAAGCGATCTTTACGTGTCTTTTTATTGAAAAACACTGGAAAATAAGTCACGGCAAATATCCAGGCCATAATGCGTAAGCGTACTGCCTCACTGATGCGGCGGTTGCGCGGTAGCTCCAACAAGTCTGTTGCGTGTGCTGGCCGAGAGGCTAGACTGCCCGTTCCAACACCACTGGATGCTATTGCATGTACAGCGGTAGTGTTTGGAATGTGGCAGTCTTCATTATGTAAATAGTTAAATGTGATGTATATTTTTATTTGTAATTTAATGTGTGTTTACTAACATTAGCATATTAAGATTAATTTAATTGTATTACTAACAAATTATATGGGCATTTGCCTGAAATAAATAATTGAATTGAATTGAATTGAAATATGTAACAATTATAAATCATATAGAGTAAGACCAAGCTAAGTTGGCTGTGATTTTGATAGCACAGACTGCGCAAATGTTATTTTAACGATGTTTAAACGTCATCATTTCATAGAAGTTTGACATTTAAGATAAGGCTCTCAAAATAGCTGCTAACTTAGCTTGGTCTAACTACGATTATTAACATTCTTTTGCTTTCGTAATACTCGTAGTTACTGATTTTTAAAAGGCGTTTTACAATAGAAATACACGTCAAAATTTATTACCTTTTTTCAAATGCTACAAAAAACGAAGTAGACTGATCTTTATTATTTATTTATTTATTAACAGCAATACAAAAAACCGACCAAGCGCAAGTCGGACTCGCGCACCGAGGGTTCTATACTTTGTAGTATTTGTTGTTATAGCGGCAACAGAAATACATCATCGTGAAAATTTCAACTGTCTAGCTATCACGGTTCATGAGATACAACCTGGTGACAGACAGACGGACAGCGGAGTCTTAGTAATAGGGTCCCGTTTTACCCTTTGGGTACGGAACCCTAATAATACATGGCATAGTGAACAGAAAACATAGCCAATAACAAATGTCCACAAATTCTACCGTCTTCCACCATCTTTGAACAATTTTTAATTTGTCTGTTAATGAAAATGAGTCAATATATCTCTGGACAATGCCAATCAAATTCGTACATAAACCTGTAATGTAATATTAATACATAATATTATTACATTACATGTTTTATCGATAATTGTGGGCGGTTTGTCTGTTCCATGTCACCATGATCCATCTGGTTTCGTATCAGTAATGTCATGAATAATAAGTAAAATGCTGTTTGATTTGAAATTTGGTAATAATGATGTATACATTACCTATTTTGACGACTGGTCTGGCCTAGTGGGTAGTGATCCTGCCTGTGAAGCCGATGGTCCTAGGTTCGAATCCCGGTAAGGGCATTTATTTGTGTGATGAGCACAGATATTTGTTCCTGAGTCATATATGTTTTTTATGTATGTAAGTATTTATATAAGTATTATATATATCGTTGTCTGAGTA
Source organism: Cydia strobilella (assembly GCF_947568885.1). Classification (NCBI taxonomy): domain Eukaryota; kingdom Metazoa; phylum Arthropoda; class Insecta; order Lepidoptera; family Tortricidae; genus Cydia; species Cydia strobilella. The sequence goes on along the minus strand of NC_086063.1, from coordinate 1,691,085 downwards.
CCCACAACAAGCCTTCTTGAGCTTACCGTGGGACTTAGTCAATTTGTGTAAGAATGTCCTATAATATTTATTTATTTATATATTGGCGTTTTGACCTATCAGGCGGGTCAAAATTATTTTCGTCGTCTTGTTCACGCTTCTATCTTTGTCTTTATGAAATAAATAAATAAAGTTGTGCTATTGCATGTCATTCTAGATAGATTATAATTATCTTGAATAAAATTAAAAACTAAATTTCACCCCATAATTCTTACAACAACTTACAACAGGCGTTGGTAGACGAACATGATTCAGGGTTATCTCGAAAATCGTAAATTTTCACTATACGAAACACCTTAATGAAAAGCTTGCGTAATATACGTAATTTAAAATTCAATTATTTCCATATAACCATAAACAAGAAGTCTCATGATATATAGGCTATATAATGCAACATAATATCTAAGTACTCTGGTATACCATAAATTAGACTGGTAAGGAGTATAAAAGCTGCTCACAGCATGATTCTAAAAGTGTAAGGTTAGTAAAGTGCCAATAAATTTTTGAAAAACAAACATATTAAACGTTAACCATAAGTACACTGGTCAGAAATAAAAATAAATCTATAATGTTATGAATATTAATTATAAAATAGCATTAGCTTAATTGGAAAAGTAATTTCAGTGTATAAGACAGCGTATAAGCAGGATAAAATAGATTTTAATAGGTTCTACTTGATGCTCAAAGGTTCATGTTAATACTGGATGCTATTAAATTAAAAATATGTTATGCAATATAGCTAATTGTGAATGTTAATATTGTGGAATGGAAAACAAATATTTTCCGCATTTTATTGAGCGCACAAAATGTGTTTATCACAAAACCGCAACTAAAATGAAATTATAATTATCTTGTATTACAACATTAAATTATTGCATGTAATTTTGTATGATCAATGTGTCGTGCATATAGTTTTAAAGCAAACGTAATTTGCTATGTTATTTATGTATATTATTAATGGCAACATAGTATCTAATTGCACTCACTCACTTACCAAGAGTGAAATGATAAAAAAAGCAAAACTACTTATTATAAAGCCTCTCGCTGTCGCTTGTCATTTTTAATGGGCAGTATAGGAGGTTTAAATGAATAGAAAAAGATACAAAAAAGTTTATACCAACCTACTACTTAACTATCAGGTATTACCTAGGTAGTTATCTTGGATAAGTCAACCAATAAGTAGGTAAATGGCATTTAAATTTTAACTATAAAACTCCCGTTAGACTAAAACATATTAGATTATTTTAAACCGGGTCACTCACGTATTATTAAGTCGAATAGCTCGACATGTTTCGGTCCAATTTACGAGGACCGTCTTCACGGAGACACGACACGAAACATGTCGAGCTATTCGACTTAATAATACGTGAGTGACCCGGTTTGAAATAATCTAATAGGCATTTAAATTGTTTAAAATTGTAACTAATTCTCAAATGGGGATGGACGGCTTCCCCATTTTGCGAATGCGGAGAGGAAGAGCAGACCACAGAACATATTTTTAAACGCTGCCCACTCCACTCATACCCTGGGCCTGCTGAGGATCTGAGCACCGTGACACCTGAGTTGGTTGCTTGGCTTGGCAACTTCAAGGCTACACTCTGATTGCCCTCAATATATATATGCCATACGATTAAAATAATAAGTAGGATTAATGAATAAATAATATTGTCTTCGGTTAACGCGATAGTTACTCATGAAATAAAACTATGAAAACGGATTATATCGCGTATATTGAATTTATAATACATCCCGACGTTTCGAACCCTTTACAGAGCAGAGCATATATATATCTTTACTTGAAAATAATTGTAGTGTATAACTAGCCTTATGAACCGATTTTGCATGTACAACCAGCCTTAAAGTTTATAGTCTATGATTGTTCATTATTTTAGTATGTGGGTATTTTTGCACTTTGTAATTTTTCCTCAGTCACCCGTTGACCACGAACGCTGTAAAGGGTTCGAAACGTCGGGATGTATTATAAATTCAATATACGCGATATAATCCGTTTTCATAGTTTTATTTCATAGGATTGATGAAAGTCAGTAGCACTTACACTATGTCATATTCATTTCATTTGCATATCATGTGAGATAATTAGTAATGAAGCAAATGAATCATAGTACTTAACCAATAATGGGCTGTATATCATCACTACATAGTATAAAATAAAGTCGCTTTCCGCTATCCGTCTGTCCCTATGTATGCTTAGATCTTTAAAACTACTCAACAGATTTTGTTGCGGTTTTCTTAAGGCCGTTCCATCGGTTTGCCGCTGTCTTTGTCACATTTCGCAAGAAAGAACGGAAAAGAACATACGCGCCAAGTGTCAATTTTGATCGAATTTTGTCGGTTTTTATTTATTTTAAAAACGTTACCTTACAATATCGAAATTCTAAAGCTATGAAATTACTATTTACGTTAAGATTGTTTTTTCTTCTTTTTTTGTTTATAGTATCACATAATAAATAACCGAGTAAAGTAGGATTAAAAGTTCGAGTTAGAGGTGACTTTGGGAATTAATTGTATCGAGCGAAGTGTCATAATTCGTGTATCGGAAGCTATGTTGTTAAAGATAATATAGTCAAGAACTACATATATTTTTTCCACGTCTACGAATATCAACGCCTCTTAGAAAAACATGATCATATAAGGAGATTTTTCGCCTTCTGGCTCAGGGAACCGCCTTAATAGCTAGTGTGATTCAAGAGGAAAGTTTATATGTATAATTTGTAAAGGTTTTGTGTAAATTAGTTAAACTACCCGTGCGAAGCCGGGGCGGATCGCTAGTTACATATAAATGAAAGTTAAAATTTAGCAAAAAAAAACAACGAAGAAAAACGTATACAAATCTTGTAATATTCATCTTCTAAAAAATACAAATCTTGTAATATTCATCTTCTAAATGCACACATTATAATCAAAAAGAAAAATAAAACAGATCCATCAAAATTAAAAAAAATTATAAATCGGGATAAAAATAAACAGAATATGTTACTAAGTACAGTGGCATCTCAGCTCTAATAATCATAATCATTTTTATTCGTTACAACCATGGAAGGTAATACATGTTCTTAAGGGGCCCACTGACTATCAGTCCGCCGGACGATATCGGCCCATCAGTTGTTCGGAACTGTAAAAATTTTTTTCTATCTGACAGGCCCATATCGTCCGGCGGACTAATAGTCAGTGGCCCCTTTTAGAAGCAGTCATTATATCACTAAGAAAAATCATATATCTACTTGACAGCCTACAAAAGTCCTATCATTCCATTCTATTTTAAATCTTCATATTGACTAATCATATTTGTATTTTCTTGGCAAGTTTTGACCTGTGACTGTGGATGGATAGAGGTTATAAATATAGCTAACTTCTTCGTCTTTGCCTTTATCCCATTATTTGGGGTCGGTTCTCCTCGCATAAGCATAAGTATAGCTACAACAACTGTATCTAAACTTAAATAAAACTATGAAAGCGGATTATATCGCGTATATTGAATTTATAATACATCCCGACGTTTCGAACTCTTTACAGCGTTCGTGGTCAACGGGTGACTGAGGAAAAACTACTAAGTGCAAAAATACCCACATACTAAAAAACCGTTTTCATAGTTTTATTTCTTAAATCGCGTACCTAACATGCATAACATAACAAGAAAATCCCATGTAAACTTGCCAAAGTGAACATGATAAGTAAAGACGCTTAGTAGCCATGGTCAACGGCCAACAGCCAGTATCTATATCGAGATGGACCGGTTGCCCATCCGGTGTAAGGCTGGGAACGCAGGGATATGGTCGATTAACATGAGAGCCTGTTTTGTATAGTTTATTAAACTAGTAGGAGTGGGAATTAAAAAACCGGCCAAGTGCGAGTCGGACTCGCCCACCGAGGGTTCCGTATTTTTTAGAGTTCCGTACCCAAAGGGTAAAATACGGGACCCTATTACTAAGACTCCGCTGTCCGTCTGTCCGTCCGTCTGTCTGTCTGTCACCAGGCTGTATCTCATGAACCGTGATAGCTAGACAGTTGAAATTTTCACAGATGATGTATTTCTGTTGCCGCTATAACAACAAATACTAAAAACAGAATAATATAAATATTTAAATGGGGCTCCCATACAACAAACGTGATTTTATTGCTGTTTTTTTTTCCGTAATGGTACAGAACCCTTCGTCGAGTCCGACTCGCACTTGGCCGGTTTTTTAGTATTTGTTGTTATAGCGGCAACAGAAATACATTATCTGTGAAAATTTCAACTGTCTAGCTATCATGGTTCATTGAGATACAGCCTGGAGACAGACAGACGGACAGCGAAGTCTTAGTAATAGGGTCCCGTTTTTACCCTTTGGGTACGAAACCCTAAAAAGACGTGTTTATATACTATTAAATTTAAGCAGCAGCAATACAACTGAAGTTACTCATTTTAAAAAGACACTCTAAACAGGAGTTTAAATCAGTGTATAACAGGAATATTAATAGAAGATTGTGTTACAAGGGAGCAAAATGACATATTTACGGCGAAGGCGTACATTGAATCCTAAACGAAGCGAAGAATTCTATGATAGAATCCCGAGAGTAACGAGGGATTCTAAAGTAGAATCCTGAGCGTAGTGAGGGATTCAAGTGTGTTACGCCCAAGATGGAAATAATTTTGCTACCATGTGACACATACTGCTTTTCACATCACCTATGAGGTAATTATGATGTTTAAAAATATTATTTAAGCTATAAGAATAATGTGCAATTTTTTTTTAAATAAGTGACACTAGAACAGAAAAGTGTTACTTTGATCCCTCCTAGCAGGGAAGAAAAGTGCCACTTTGATCCCTCCTAGCAGGGAAGAAAAACCCCTTTTTCGAATTGGTGATGTGAAAAGTAACATATTATATCTATATTTGGTACTTGTTTAAGTTGCTAGAAGTTGTACCTAATATAAAGAAATTAAAGTGATTATAAGATTTTTAGAAGTGCTAAATTTAGTTTTAAGGAAAAAACTTTTTTCGGTATTTTTTTCCTTAAAATCTAATTTACACGCGTAATTTTTGTAATTTAATTAAGCAAGACTGATTATAAGCGCTGATGGCTCAGCGATAAGAGCGTGCGACTTTCAATCCGAAGGTCACGGGTTCAAACCCCGGCTCGTACCAAAAATTTCGGAACTTATGTACGAAATATCATTTGATATTTACCAGTCGCTTTTCGATGAAGGAAAACATCGTGAGGAAACCCCACGATCCCAACAAGGCCTAGTTTCCCCTCTGTGTAAAAACTAGTGCCTACGCAAATTCTTGGGATTAGTTGTCAAGCGGACCCCAGGCTCCTAAGAGCCGTGACAATGCCGGGATAACGCGAGGAAGATGAATTAAGCATGACTGATTGGCCAAGAGGTTGGATTAGTGTGACATTACTTCTAATCTAATATATATATAGAATCAATAAAAAAAAACCGGACAAGTGCGAGTAGAACTCGCCCTCCGAGGGTTCCGTACTTTTTAGTATTTGTTGTTATAGCGGCAACAGAATACATCATCTGTGTAAATTTCAACTGTCTAGCTATCACGGTTGACGAGATACAGCCTGGTGACAGACAGACGGACAGCGGAGTCTTAGTAATAGGGTCCCGTTTTTACCCTTTGGGTACGGAACCCTAAAAACACAAGTGTTTACAAACACTGTTATCACGACAATTTTTTTTTAAGTTACTTCCAACAGCATAAGTAAACAATATTTTTTATCTGTTAAAAAAACCTAACAAATCACGCATTTTCGTCATCCATCTATAAATACTGGCAGTGGTAACACTTGATCCCGGGGACGCACGTGCTTGCCCTATTTCGGGGTAACGCGTTGGTCTTCTTAAAATATGTAGCGATTCACTGCTATTCCGAATGTGTTATGCTCAACCGAAAGCTTTATGTATGGTCACAGGGCGGACACGCTATACGTCAAAAATCGCTTGCGTTACTATGTGTGAACGGCACGCCTGTACACGCGCCATAGTGTGAGTAAGTTGCTTAAAAATAGTACTGAGAGTACGCCAGAAGTCCGCCAGATTTCTGTCGCGGGGCGAGGTAATTCCAGTCGGTGCGGGGCGGTGCGTGGCCGTTCTGTAATACTATTACTTATTCTGTGGTATGGTCCAAAAAATTGATTTTAAGCCTATATAGCCCGTTTTTTAGGGTTCCGTACCCAAAGGGTAAAAACGGGACCCTATTACTAAGACTCCAATGTCCGTCTGTCCGTCTATCTGTCACCACGTCACCAGGCTTTATCTCATGAACCGTGATAGCAAAGATAGATATAACTCCGTAATAGATGGATACAGTCTAAGGAAAAAACATGCCTCGAAAATCACGAAAATTTTATTCTCGATCAGATGGCGCCACTAGTTTTGGCCTACTCTAGTATAGAGGGCGTTGACGGTTTCGTTTGTTATTTATAATTTTAACGCATATCAGTGAAAAAACATGGGTCAAAATGATATAAAAATAATAAAATTAATGTCAATAAAAAAATCATTTATCCATGTTGAAATACATTTTATCGTATTTTTATAAATCTTCATTTTTAGTTTTAAAGTATGTCGATAGATGGCAGTGAATTTACAGTGGTAACAAAATTTACTATCACAGTACCGCTCTATCTTATTATATCCTCTTTGGTGATAGCTAGACAGTTGAAATTTTCACAGATGATGTGTTTCTATTGCCGCTATAACAACAAATACTAAAAACAGAATAAAATCAATATTTAAGTGGGGCTCCCATACAACAAACTTGATTTTTTTGCCGTTTTTTGCGTAATTGAATTGAATTGAAAATCTTTATTTCAGTCTGTCGGCCCATATTTTGTTAGTTTACAGTTGTACATTTATAAGTCAATTAAATTAGATCTAATTACGAATAAAACTATGAAAACGGATTATATCGCGTATATTGAATTTATAATACATCCCGACGTTTCGAACTCTTTACAGCGTTCGTGGTCAACGGGTGACTGAGGAAAAATTACAAAATGCAAAAATACCCACATACTAAAATAATGAACAATCATAGACTACAAACTTTAAGGCTGGTTGTACATGCAAAATCGGTTCATAAGGCTAGTTATACACTATAATTATTTTTCAAGTAAAGATATATATATATACGCGATAAAAATAAACTATGCCGGCTCCAACCCTACACCATGGACCCGAGAAGATTTAATTCCCTCCTAAATTGTAGGAGGGTATCCCAATATGGGACCGGCAACAAACTCGGCGGGACACATCTTTTCAAAATATCAGAATGTCCAGCATCATCCAACACTACGGTCTCACAGTCTATGTCTCGCTTGCTCCTTTATCAGGTGGACTACAGGATCCCAAGCTGGTGGTAGAGAAAAGCCATCTTCCCTATTAAAGTTTGGATATTTCTTAATCTCAATGGCCTCGCGCAGCATTCTGGGTATGTAACGCTTCTCCTTGGCAAGAACCAGAGGCTTATCAAACTTGATTGAGTGATTGGCTTTATCCATGACATGCTCACAGACAGCAGACCTAGGTCCCGCGATGTGTCCCGCCGAGTTTGTTGCCGGTCCCATATTGGGATACCCTCCTACAATTTAGGAGGGAATTAAATCTTCTCGGGTCCGTGGTGTAGGGTTGGAGCCGGCATAGTTTATTTTTATCGCGTATATATATATATCTTTACTTGAAAAATAATTATAGTGTATAACTAGCCTTATGAACCGATTTTGTACAACCAGCCTTAAAGTTTGTAGTCTATGATTGTTCATTATTTTAGTATGTGGGTATTTTTGCATTTTGTAATTTTTCCTCAGTCACCCGTTGACCACGAACGCTGTAAAGAGTTCGAAACGTCGGGATGTATTATAAATTCAATATACGCGATATAATCCGTTTTCATAGTTTTATTTCATGAGTAACTATCGCGGTAACCGAAGACAATATTATAGATCTAATTACATTAAAAATATAAATACATTAAATTAAATTACATTAACATTATAAATTTTAAAAACACAATCACTTGACATATTGCCAAACTGATTCGACTTGCCCAACCCAGTGTTTTTGAATTGGACAGTCGAATCTGTAATGGTACCTACGGAACCCTTCGTGCGCGAGTCCGACTCGCACTTGGTCGGTTTTTTTTTCAGATTAGTCATTTTATAACCTCAAAAGTAGTGGTGACTTTTTCGCTCCAAAATTCAATCCGAGTTATGTCGTTTACATATATGTTATTGTACGGCAATATTAGATATAATGGGAACATTTGAGGTTAGAAATATTATATGGAAATTGTTACGTACCTATAATTACAGATAATTGTTCCAACTAACAATAATTATAAGATCTAATTTACTAATTTATCCAAGCGCCGATGACAAAAAACGGTTAAATCACTCCCGCATCGCAACATCTACTATCATATTCAACACTTTATTCCCTTGATATAAAGTCCATTATATATACGTGACATTTATAGGCCAAGTCAGATCTGTCCGACCGTCAGGCCAATTCGAGTTTTATTAATTCGATCTGTTTCCGATATGATACTGCTCTGTCAGTGTCAAAAGAGACATTTCTCAACCAAAAACGTCAGTTTTGACACTGACAGTATCATATCGGAAACAGATCGAATAGATGAAACTCGAATTGGCCCGTAAGTGTTGGGCGACATATGTTGCCCACATGGCTCGGCGGGAGGGTTCGGTTAGTGCGGTTAGCTTGTAATTGAGCTTCTACGTTAGTTTTAATGATATTGTATGAATATAGTAGTATATTGGTTAATATTATCAAATATAGATATAACTCCGTAATGGATACAGTCGGATAAAGATAGATACAGTCTAAGGAAAAAATGTGCATCGGAAATCACGAAAATTTGATTCTCGATCAGATGGCGCCACTACCTTTGGCCTACTCTCGTATAGAGGGCGTTGACGGTTTCGTTTGTTATTTAACAATTTTAACGCATATCAGTGAAAGAACGTGGGTCAAAATCAAAGAAAACTAATTAATGTCTTTTTGTGTAATATATTATATGTTTATCCTATTAATTTTGTATGTATTTATATCGTTTATCTTTCTGGTACCTTGTTGTACATTTTGCTACATTTGTCACCCTCTTTTCACTTTCTCCTCTCATCTACTCAAAGGTTAACTGGAAGAGATCCCTCAAAGGGATAAGTTCGCCTTTGTACATCTTATTATTTGTACCATTTAATTTTTAATATGTATATTTGTACAATAAAGAGTTTACTACTACTACTACTACTAATGCAAATAAAATAAAAATTATTCACATTTAAATACATTCTATCATATTTTTATAAATCTTCATTTTTAGTTTTAAAGTGTGTCGATAGATGGCAGTGAATTTACTGTGGTTACAAAATTTACTATGACAGTACCGCTCTATCCTATTATATCCTCTTTGATATCATGTAATATATGTGTAAGGTATTGTAGATAAATCTGAATAGAACATTGTGTATTAAAGGCGGTATACAAGAATTTACGAACGAGTATGAATTGAAGCCCGAAGCCGAAGGCGAGGGCTTAGTTAACACGAGTTTTTTAATGTTTTTCATCACACTTGGGAGGAAAAAAGGGAAATAGCTAAAATTTCTGCCTAATTTCGTACATTACAACCCTAGGTCGAAATTTAGAATTTACGGGTCGCATCGCCTAACAAGTGTGATAAAAATAGTTATTTGTTATACAAGGGTGCAAAGTTGTATTTTACCCGCGAGTGTGGAATTGAAACACGAGCACGCGAAAGGATTCTATAGTTGAACCACGAGCGAAGCGAGTGGTTCTAAAATAGAATCCTGAGCGTAGCAAGTGTTTCAACACACGAGAAGTAAAATACATTTGCACCCGTGTGTAACACAAAACTTTTCAACTCACTATAGCGAGGAAAGTGCAACATCCACAGGCGTTAGATCATCTTCATCACTGAAATCACTCATTTTTTTACGATATTATAACAAAAAACTCTGGAAGTTCTGTATTTTTACGTGAGAAGTTTTTAAGTAAAAATTTTGTTTACAATGTTGACATTTCTGACGTATGAAATGTCAATGATGCGTTTTGAAATTGCATCGACTCAACTTGTGCGTTCAGAATTATATTTAACATCATTATTATAAAACAAACGTTTCTTATGGAACTTTAAGGTTTATGACATAAAATTATTAAATAAAGCTAAATTTGGTATTTTTTATTAGATTCCCAAACCATTTGTTTAATGATAATTAATATCAAACGAATCATTATTATGAGCGTTTTACGTTTTGTTATCTGTCAAGCTACTTAAACACGCTCCATCCAAGGTCAAATTACTTTCCCCACTAGTGGATAAAATGCGTTTTTCCCCGCTTGTTTTAAAGGATAAAAGACAACTTTCCGAGCTAGTGAGGGGAAAAATACATTGCACACATATTTAACAGACTGCAAAACTCATAACACTTCCCGTACTTGGATAAAAAATACATTTAAATATCTACATTCATACATTTTTTTACCTAAATATAAGCTAATAACTCGTAGTCATTTCATAAACCCTCATTTCCTTCAGATAAATCGCTATAAACAAATACATTCAGCAAAAAAAAACATCTTAGAGTTCTTTGATTCCGGGACAAATATTACATTTGAATTTCTGATGTATTTCATTAAAGCCACATAATGTTTTTCAAAAAATGAACATAAAGTGAATACATTATTTTTAACCGAAAATGTACTTTAATCTTTTCCCTTTAAGTTATGGCAAAATATAGGTCAGTTTACTCAGTCATACATAAGTAACTCCGTATAAGATTAATACAGTCTAAGGAAAAAACGTGTCTCGGAAATCAAGAAAAAATCATTCTCGGATAGATGGCGCTATACCTTTTTCCTATGCTCGGCTAGATGGCGTTGACGACACCGTTTGATATTTAACAAATTTAACACATATCAGTGAAAGAACATGGGTTAAACAAAATCATATAAAAATAGTCTGTTTTTAGTATCTGCTGTTATAGCGGCAACAGAAATACATCATCTGAAAATTTCAACTGTCTAGCTATCACGGTTCATGAGATACAGTCTGGTGACTGACAGACGGACAAACAGACAGGCAGACGGACAGCGGAGTCTTAGTAAATGCTATTTAAAGCTTAAAAGGAGGTTCCAACCACTAACTTTAAGATGATCAGACTGTTCAAGAAAATAAACATTAGACATATATTGACCGGGATATAGACCGTGATTACCTTTTGTATTATTTATGAGCTCCTGATATTTCGACGCAGTTACATGCATCATGTTCACGGGTGACTGAAGATAGCGGGTGGGTGTCAAAGTTGTGTAGACAGCGCTCGGTCTACCCTCAATTTTGCGCGTCGCGTCTATATCCCGGTCAATATAAGTCTAGTGAAACTAACCGTGAATCATTCAACACTCTTCTCTTCTTCTTTGTCCTACCCTTATCCCAGTTTATCTGGGGTCGGGTCTTCCCGTACATTTGCGCCAAAGAATTCTATTTCGGGTTGTCTGTGGGTTAATGTTCTTCTGGACCTCATTCAACACTCTATTGATAAACATTTTTTTTTAAACGATCACAAGTAAATAAATGACGTTCCTAAGTGGACAGTTAATGTCAATATATCCCAGCCTATATACAAACATTATATTACATACCAGCCACTTGACATGATGTGCAATAACCACGCGTGAGAAAAGTCACATGTGTTGCACGAATGGCGGACAGTTCGTTTTCTTTTTAGCTCCCGCTTGAGTAAATAAACATATTTTTACGATGGCGAGATACTTTTGTTGTACCGGTACACTAAATGAAAAACTAAAAGTAGCTAGTCTATAATACTAATAATATCTACCTACCCTTACCATCATAACATTTTACCCTACATGAATCTATAACCTATCTGTATCTTTATAGTAAGTATTTATATTATTTGTATTTTTATATTTATCCCAAATAGTTCTAAGCTACCCTCCGGCCCGGGGTGCCACAGAAAACCAGCGCTGTGGTATTTATTTATACCAGAGCATATGCTGAGTGGCGTCCTTTTGTAGCTACTATAGCGGCGCCAAAATTTGTTGTTACCTTACCTTACTCCTTTTTCTATAACTACCATTGTACCTAGCTTTAAGTGTTTAGTGAGTAAGTTCTTTTTTGTATCTGAGGTGGCGCTGTTTGTAGAAGGTCTTTACAATAAATGTCTTTTCTTTCTTTCTTTCTTTCTTTCTTTCTTCTACATGTTAATATGTAGCTACTGGTGAGAACCTGTAATTGGCTTTTTGTATCATATTTATAAAACCTATAGACATGTTAACAACTGTTGGATCTCCGAATAATAATAAATAAATAAAAGCAATAGGGTAGTTGACACATGTTGAATTTTATAACAAAATCTAGTTAAATAGATAGAAAATGAGCAATTTATCACAATAAATTGGAAAAATATATGGGAATAAAAAAAAATACAACAGTTTAAAAAAAATTTTTTTTTTTAACTTTCTAATAGAAAAAAATAACGGTACCATTCGATTCCTTCCATTTTATATAAAAAAAAAATGTTTAGTAACAATATACATTAACGCAACATTTCACCGACAAAATCGCTTGTTTTCCATACATAATTAATAATTACATACATCGAAACGGCTTCTAAGCAAAGTGACACAGTTACGTCACGACGTAAAAAATGAGTTTATTCCTTAAAAAAAAGAACTGAAAATAGTCGTTTCATTCTATAAAGATATTTCAAATAAAGAACTAGACTTATTTTTAATAAAAACAGTAGGTAACTTTTTTTGTTGTCTTTTTAGGGTTCCGTACCCAAAGGGTAAAAACGGGACCCTATTACTAAGACTGCTGCCCGTTTGTCCGTTCGTCTGTCTGTCACCAGGCTGTAACTGATGAACCGCGATAGCTAGACAGTTGAAATTTTTACAGATGATGTATTTCTGTTGCCGCTATAACAAAAAAAAAACTAAAAAGTAAGGAACTCTCGGTGCGCGAGTCCGACTCGCACTTGGCCGGTTTTTTAGTTTTAGTCTCTAATTTTTTTTGTAAACATATTTTAATTTTTTTAGCAATTTACATAACGTTATCTGCCATTATTGCACTTATTACCCTAACATAATAATCATGTTTACTTAATCTCGTGTTAAATCTATTATTAGTTATTACATTTTAATGGCTTGTTAATTAAATAATTCGGAAGTGTGTACCGAAAATTCTCGTATGGTGCATATTAAAATGAATTTACATAATTTTCAAATGGGGCGAGAACAATAAACTCTCGTTTACAATACGCCGCTTAAAGGCAATATTCATAAAGGGATTAAGCTTTTTGGGTTTTATTTATTTTTAATTATCGTTTTTTTTAATTAAGCGTGAAGAGGTAACAGACAGACAGACACACTTTCACATTTATAATATTAGTATTAGAAAATAGTTGAGAAGTTTCCCTATTTCCTAATATGCGATAAAAACATAAAGCTCAAATATACTCGTAATTTAACGTACAGCCAGCGTGTATTTTTGTAGCCAAGGGCATAAATATATATACATTCCCAAAGTTTCAAAAATATGTGTACGCTCTTACACCTTAGACAATAAAGTCGTGTTCATATATTTTTGTGGCATTTGTCTGGATCGATATTTTTGCCTTCGACTGTACCTACTTATTTCATTTCGCTTAACGTTGGTCGTAAATTAAATACCACACAAAAGTTACGGTTATAAGCAGTATAACGTTTTTATTATGATATAAAATGATCATTAATATCATTATGTTACACTTTTAGTAAAAAAAGTAAGTTTTTACGGCAATTAATAACGGTTTTAAACTATTTAACCTTTTGGCTTTTATTATGTCATTTAATACATTTTTTATTAACTATAATTTATTATGTAGGTACTAATCAAATTTATATTTATTCCAAGAAAATTCGGAAACAGCAGTAATTTAGTCATGTATTACGAAAAGACTAATACCACCTCCTCCAGCTGATAATACAGGGGAAAATCCAAAACCTGGGAGAAGACGTACCTCGTGGCTCAAAAACCTCAGGTGCTGGTTCAAGCACCAGATCGCTGTTTCGAGCTGCAGCGTCAAAAGTAAAAACAGCCTTAATGATAGCCAACCTCTGGCAGGAGACTGCACCATAAGAAGAAGAAGACAAGATAATTTAATAAATATAATGTAATAGAAATTGAATATGAGTACGCCTTGTCAAATGTTTTTCTTTCAGCTTCAATGTAATAAGGGTAAACAGTGAACTTTTTTTGATAACGGAATTTTTTTATTTTTGCAAGTAAAACAAATATTACCTACGTTGGTTGTAAAAAAAACCTATATAAACACGTTCGTTTCGAAATTATAATGTTTCAAATTCCGTTTCCAACGTGAAAATAAAACTAACAATTCGAAAATAAAATCAACAAAACTTCGCAAATAGAATATGAAAATTAACATTCGTTACTTTCGCTAGCTCTTATTCACGTTCGTTCATAAAAATATCATTTTACGCCATTCAATTGGGATTGATATTGCTCGAAAAAATTGAATTCTTGCATATTTTGGCGTATATTTCCGTGTAAAATGTGATCTAAGGGAGAATGGCGTTTACGTTATTTTTTTCAAATGTCCAATACAACTGGGAAGCATTCGGTCGTAAGTGCCAACGGACGTACGGTACATTTTATACAATAAAAAAAGATAACGTGTGTACTCTATTGTGTAGGATGTAGAAGCGTTTTTTTGAACTAGTGTTGTTTGTGTATGTGTACACCAAAAAGGTTTGATTCGATGCGACGGAAACAAAGGCTCGACAAACGCACGGACGGGCAGACAAAATAATTGCCTCTCACAAACATTTTGCCGCCTACATAGGGTTTGAGGCGGTGGGCCAAGTGACAAGCATTAATGTCTGCTATACTACACATAATTCAAAATATTAATGAATTTTATTCCACAGTAGTACCGTGAAATAATTAAAAAACCGTACCACGTGGGCAATACAACCTCGCATCGCAGTGTTAAGATTCCTCAAAATAGGCATTACAATTTTGTGGTAATCAAGCTTACATATACAATACAGTCTATTGATGGTAAGCGGTAATCGTGGCCTATGGACGCCTAGCAACGACAATAACAAAGTTGACAACTGTGGCACCTGGCCTATAACCGCGCGAAAATTGAAGTTCGTATTTCTCCGTTACTCTAAGTAAGCCTTAAATATTGAAGAGAAAGATGCCCGAAATTTGCGAACGTTGGTGTTCGCGGTAGGCCCTCTGTTAGTGTGGTTGGACAGATTCGTCGCTGTCGCCACCAAATCACGGCACACGCGACACTAGAGCGTGGGTTAAAGAGTGTTGCAACCAACCAGTCTGTGAGCTTTTCGAAAAACACATAATGAGGCTGCGACCGGGCCACATTAATTAGGTTTTGTGTAGGTTTACGTGGTTTAATTTTAAACGCGGTTTGTTAGAAAAACAAGCAAAACGTGCTTTTTTCACTTATTTATAAAATAGCGTAGATATTCGACTCTGCTATATTTTTTTGCCTTGAAGTAATCGCAGCTCCAATTATGTGAGTTTTCAATTTCTTCTTGCACTCCCAATGTCTTTTGAAACATATAGAAGCCTATACTGTGGTTTGGATTTGATGCTTTTTTTTAACTTAAAATCGAATCACTAGTTTACACATATCAATTAAATCACCCTAAAGTCCATCTTTATAGGGCATGACATAAAGTAAATAAGCTTTATTGTAACCAAAAACCTTTCTTATTCATAATATTATATGATATGTTGTTGAAATACTAAACCTGTTTACCGTTTACCTGAAAGATAGGAAAGTAGTGAAAACAAAACACGTAAGTAACACCTATGACATAAGTTATATCGAATTTGGTAATGTATATATTTATCAAAGAACAAGTAAAGGGTAAAAGGTCCTTTTTAGAAAAAGGTAAACAACTCTGATATAAATCATATGATATGTACTTACTAATATAAATACTGACCTGTATCGAATGCTTAATATATTGGAGCACAGCCAAGCTATACTCATGAATTAAAGATATAAATATGGACTTTTTTATGAATCATGGAACAGATAAGAAAGATAACCTAGTTTGGTCTTTGTCTTATCGATAAAATATTTCTCGAAAGCGTGTGGCAAAAAAACATTTCAGCGTAAGCGACAAAAAACATAAAGGTCGGTAGAGTTCGTTATTGTCGTAAAGCACACGAGGCTTAAAAACATTTACTATTTGTCAAAACATGGTTGGATTTTAAACTTATTATCCATATCATTTATACGAAAATTTAGTGCATTATCATCTTTTAGCTAACCACATATACTACAATTATGATAAGCTAACAATATCTTAATTTTCTAGGTCTGGGCCTAATATAATATAATAGGCTAATTAGCCTGGTTCAGGGTAACTGGCGAATCTCTACAAAAAGATCAATGCGTCACTTTTCAAATTTGGCAATAACCTAAACTCATCCAAGACGTCAATATCGTTTTGACGTAAAGGACATTCGAAAACATGTCCCCTGATTCTTCCACTCTAACAATTTCAATCCAAATCGGATCAGTCAGTGCGGTGCGGTCTCCAGAAAGAATGATAACAAAATCCGGTTTATTTATTTAGCCAAACGAAATTTTACGATGCCAGGGGGACTCAACATGTCGTGTTTTACAACTATTACCCAGAATATAATACTTTTTATCTACAAAATTAATATGTCGTTACGTTTTTATGGGTAACAAAAGAAAAATTGTAAACGGTTTTTTGGAAGACGAGGGTTCCTAGATCGTAAATTGAATTGAAATTCGTTTTTTAGGGTTCCGTGCCCAAAGGGTAACTCCGCTGTCCGTCTGTCCGTCTGTCCGTCCGTCTGTCCGTCTGTCTGTCCGTCTGTCTGTCTGTCACCAGGCTGTATCTCATGAACCGTGATAGCTAGACAGTTGATATTTTCACAGATGATGTATTTCTGTTGCCGCTATAACAACAAATACAAAAAACCGAATAATATAAATATTTAAATGGGGCTCCCATACAATAAACGTGATTTTTTTGCTGTTTTTTTCCGTAATGGTACGTAACCCTTCGTGCGCGAGTCCGACTCGCACTTGGCTGGTTTTTTTTCCATTAATTTAGTTTATCTTTACAAAAAAAAGTCAAAGTAAAAGTAATTCTGAGTACGCCAAAATATTTTGTGTGTTTAGGCTCCATCGATTAATCAAGGTTTCAGTAAAATGGTTTTAACACCCCTATTTACAAAGGCTTACCAAGGCTTGAAATATAAATTAAAATTTGATAGAGTGACTGTTTTATAATCATATTTATATTGTGTAATTATATAATATCCCTTAAAGTGGCAAGAGCCGGAAACTGTCGATTAGGTCGATAAAATTTGTAATTTTATTAATTGAGAGAAAGTTATGATTACAACTTAAATATGACGTATGCCACTGAAAGCGTAAACAGCGTCAAAACTCACAGTCATAAGCATGGAGACTATATAAAGGAGCCAAATCTCTATGTATGAAAAGTGTCCATCAAAAAAACAGTAATTAGACGGCGCCACCATACACCGAAATACTACCAAAAACAACCTACGTAATTTGGTCGGGTTATTTGTTAGTTCATGTTATAATCATGTCCCAGAGCCTAACTAGCGCCACCGGAGAGATTAGGAACTATTATTTAAAGCTGAAAGCGGTCACATTTGCAACAATTCTGCCATAAGAGATTGGCATCCTTTCTATACCATCCATAGTCATAAGGCTTTTTATGGTACGATAGGGCTGATAATATATCTTATTCTCAATCGAAGTAACCAGTTTATTTAAAAAAAATTGAATATCATATTCCGGACTCAATATTGTAGAAGTAAAAGCTTTCAATATAATTTTATATCAAACAAAATCCATATAAAAGTGCATGAAAATAAATCCAGCGTTTATTGCTTCAGGCTTAGGTAGAAATAAAAGTTTATTTTATTAAGTCCAAATATTAACAAAATCGTTCCTTTTGATTTGTGCTCGGGGGAAACTGCCATAACTCAAATTGAGACGTTTATGGGCATAATTTATGAGCGTTATTTATTTTGATTTAAAAATAATAGTGTCGTAATTTCTGAATTCATTTTCGTATAATCCTATTTAAAGGCGATTTTAATGCTGTGGAAGAAAGTGTTTTAGAAGGTTTAAGATTTATTTGAAGCTTAAGTTTTATAGTAGTTTATTAAATTATAGTTATACTCTATTTTTGGTAGGTCTGAAATGCCTTTTTTGAGCATGTAGTAAATAATGTATGTTTACATTTCTTTAAGTATGATTTTTTCAATATTAATAATCAAGTATTCTTCTCTGTTTGGCCTAAAGTTTGACTTAATTATTTCAGTTAAATAAATGTAACTCTTTAAAATATCTAACAATTTTTTTAAATTTTAGTATATTGCGTGTATATTGTAACTTGTAATACAACAATAATGTAATTTTTTGATATCATAATTCCCAGTACAATCATTTTTACCATAACTTTCTATCCGCAAATTGCCAAAATGAACGCTTACATCATCCAAATCACACGGCACTAAAACTACAAGTTCTCGGGTTAAGTGGTTTTGCCATGCCATGTGCTCGTAGAAAAAATAACGTGTGGGTGATGCGCGACATGCTTTTGGTGTTTTTACCGTAATGGTTGAATCTTGTTGTGATAGCTTTCGGATACGGACTTAATACGTAAAATGATGTAAGGGACACGCTTAGCTTGGGGTAAACGTGTACTTAATATTTAAAGTGACGTAAGGGACATGATACATGATGGGGTCTTCTTTTAATTGGTGTTTCCTATTTCATATCATATCATATCGTTTATTGCATACATGTGTTACAATAGGTCTTTTTTGTAGTTTAGGTTACAACATGCACCCGTCAGGGCATAGCAACATACACTTAATCCTATACTTAACATAGGTATACCTAATAGTGAAACATGCAAATTTTGTCATTATTTTAACATGTGTTTCTGATTCTGATTACATTATATACTTATTTCAAATTTACATTTTAATATTCATTATTTTAATTTGAACAATATTTATTTATCGTATGGTATTAGAGTAACTGGATTTAATTAAATATTAATCTAGAGATTGAGGTTTGAACTCTTTATATTTCAAATCCCATGTTAATAATCGAAACGTTATTACTAGGGCTCCCGGTATCCGTGTTACACGCCGAAACGAATACCCGTGTTCTTAAGCCCGGCGGTACTAAGAACCCGGTTTACACGGAACCGCCGGGATTCGAAAACGTTTCGAAGGAACGTTCCCAAGAAACGTATCTCAGACACGTATCTCCGTTTACACGGGTACTTAAGACCGTTCCGAACGGGTCCAAATACTCCGAACCAGTTTGAGCCAATGTACAATAGTAACAAGGTCCACTTTCCACTATTATTATGTTGACTTCAGATGAATTCGTTTGTCGTACGATTTTTAAAGTGAAACTTTTATTATATCGCCCCCATTTATTAAGTTAACATTAAAACCGCGATTTTAATACCGTAATTCGAATTAATTTCCGAATTTTTTTAGTTAAATACCTACAATCCGAAAAAAGTTTCACTTGCATCGTGGTTTCATAAAACCGCACAATTACTTTTTTTTAAATTGTTTTTAACCGTATTGATAAAACATAGGTACTGAGCCATCTTCCTGTGTTTAATAGTAGGTATACATAATTTTTATTTTAAACTATTTATATCATTTAATAAAACCGATTGCTTCTAAGCTAATTACATAAATTTGATATCGATCATAGTTTTTTTTTATAATTACATAATGGTATAGTATTTTCGTTAATAATAGGTGTGCAGGCAGAATACAATATTAATTAAAAATAACAGTTTAATGATTTCGTGGTTATTTTTATCTCGGGTCTATTACTGCTTTGCGAAAACAACAAACCTGCCAACGGCGCAAAAAACTTAGGACCACAAAAGCGGGATTATCGAGTAATCATGCTCAAATGAAAGGCAGAATTTTACCCAAGAACCATAAAAACCCATACTACCTTGGATAACTTGCGATAATATTGCTAATTACATTAAGATAGATCTTTAAATTGGTAATCATTCATAATTCACTTTAGTCACTTTCTCACTAGAGTTCAGGTAATAAACTTAAATGCGCACGTTGCCGACCGGTGGTCCATCCATCCATTGTTTTCCAATATCCTTTTGTTTATCATCGTCGAAAACATGTAGGTTCCCAAACTATTATCACAAGTGTCACCGACAATTATAAGCTTTATGTCGTTGTAATAAGGTCAAAACATCTGCACAAGAAAATGTTTTCCATTGTTTTGTAGCCGCACCCCACTAAAAAGCGTTTTACTATGGTAAGAGGTACCTAGAGCAAAAACAATTAGAATTTATTGAGAAGGTGCAATTTTATCAAGTTGATTTAAAGTGTTTATTAATAACTAGCGACCCGCCCCGGCTTCGCATGGAGAGTCAAGCATAATAAAATACATTCTGTAACAAGTATTCACTTCGGAAGCCTAATAATACTAAGACTTCACTATCCATCAGTCTGTCACCACTCACTAGGCTTTATCTCATGAACCGTGATATCTAGACAGTTGAAATTTTTACAGATGTATTTCTGTTGCCGCCATAACAAAAACAATTTAAAATTAAATTTTGTACGGAACCTTCGGTGGGCGAGTCCGACTCGCACTTGTCCGGTTTTTTTAGAAGTTAATAATGGGTTAATTATTCTTAAAATATAGACAGACAGCCATCGCGCACTTTTTTGTAGACCAATGAAAGATAGACAATTCCACCATACATTGTGTCGTTATATCTCAAATAGATTGGGCAGCGTTTTCGATTAAGCTCCTAGCCAGCGTGATTTATTCTAACTTCATTAGCAAACATCGTCATATTTCTACCAATTTAAACAAAACCTTAACAAAATATACACATAAACATTCCCAAAGAAACACTTCATTCATAGGTGAGGTCTGGTTATCGCTAACATACCTATACAGACGCGGCGGGGGACTTTGTTTTATAAGGTGTACCTACAAGACAAGAAATACAATTTCATATCATGTTCTCAAATTAAACTAAAAATAAAGAAGCAAGTTAAAAATGTATTTTTTTTATAAATACTTACTTAATGCCAATTTCGAACATTAGTTTGACTTCCTGCCTACATACTGAACTCGATGGTTCTAATATTTTTTTTAAATAGGTACTAGCAGGTTTTTTTTACTATATTGGTAACCTGCAACATAAAAAAAGTAGCTATTTAAAGTGCTATATAAAATACTACTTTGATAAGAAGCGTGAATACTCGTATATAATACCTATTGCAAGCAAAAACTACCTGCTCAAGAAAGGGTTTTCTAAACCGTTTATTGAATTTCGACTCTATGACCCACGGAATAAGGTTAAATATGACAGAAACTCGTCATGAATCTTTTGTCTATTCATTTGTAGCTGGCGTTCGTTCCTTCGCTACTATCGTCAAGGACGTGTCCGGAGCCACGGATAAATAAGATACGTATCTTCGAATACCCGTTTATCCGTGTACACGGGTCTTAACTACACGTTTCTTAATTAAACGTGCGGAACGGGCCAGAAAACCGTTTACGTATTATTCGGACACGGGTATTCGAAACGTGTAAACGAAACACGGATTCGACCGCGAGCCCTAGTTATTACTGTTAATATATTCGTTTCGAAGAATTTGAGTTTATTTCTTGGACAAGAAATTCCGTCGTTATTTTACACCAAATATTTTATGTAATTATTTTTATAATTTAAAATATATACTATTGCTAGTATTATGACCATATTATTATTGTACTTATATATTTTGTTGTTTTTTTTTACTTAACTTAATTGCATGGATGGATCTTGTCATCGTGTTAGGCAATAATACCATACCACATTAAATTTGAATTAGCGGGAAAGAAATGTTTTTACAAATGTGTTTTTTTCTTTACAGATATGCAGACATCATAAAACGCTCAAATAGTGACATGGTGTAGTGTTGTGTTAGTGACAATGTGCTAGACGTTTGACAGTAAGACAGTGTTTGACAGTGAGACAGTGTTTGACAGTGAGACTATGTGCAGTGTAGTTGGTGGTAGCCAAAATGTGTGCCACTACGAGGAATCTGGTTGCCGTATTGTGTGGTAAGTGTTTTATTATTAAGTGTTTTACGGTAAGCTCAAGAAGGCTTGTGTTGTGGGTACTCAGACAACAATATATATAATAATGAAATAAAACTATGAAAACGGATTATATCGCGTATATTGAATTTATAATACATCCCGACGTTTCGAACTCTTTACAGCGTTCGTGGTCAACGGGTGATGAGTAACTATCGCGGTAACCGAAGACAATAATATATATAATACTTATACAAATACTTAAATACATAGAAAACATCCATGACTCAGAAACAAATATCTGTGCTCATCACACAAATAAATGCCCTTACCGGGATTCGAACCCAGGACCATCGGCTTCACAGGCAGGATCACTACCCACTAGGCCAGACCGATCGTCAAAATTATGTACTTCAAAAGGTTGTATCTGAATTAGATCCAAATGATGTAGTACCATATAATGACCTACATCATGCATATAGCTAATTATTACTAAGTGATATTTGTAAATTTTTTTTTGGTATTTACATTTTTTATATCGGAGTTACGGGATTAGGTACCTTAGTACGAAGTTAATGCACTCTGCATCAGCTAAGCAAATTAATTTGATATTTAACTCAAATCCGTTTCATGTGACAAGACCTTTATAAACCTGATATCTACCTATATTATTTACAAAGCGAGTAAATTCGTTGGCGGCGTATTATAATTAAAACAGAATTTCATATTGCGTATGTACACCTGAGTGATTTAAGGTTCAATTTTCTGCACGAGGGAATTTAAATAGGGCGTACAAATGTAACTCACGAATGCTCAAATAAACTAAATATATTTTATTCAAACAAAACGAATTGCCCAAAAAAGAAGCGTGTAAATAAAAAAAATATATACAATTGGACTTGTGTTAGAAAAACGTTGTAAGGGACAAAAAAGAGCAATTTTAATCTCTTGAGTACCATTCTGTAAACGCCGAGTGTTTTTTCTCTAGAAAAAGTATCATCGCATTAAAAATGTATAAAAATTGCGATTACATTAGTAATTACATCGCAATCTTGCAATAACTCGTACTTTTTTGTCGTTAATTCAAGAAATTAACTTTTAAAAGAAAAGAAAAGTTTCTACACGAAACTGTAATAAAGGATTAATTTATAAATAAAAGCAATCAAGCTAAGTGGTCGCCATATTTTCTTTTGTCCGAGTTCAATACCTGATTATTCCTATTTTGTGCTTAGTAAGCGCAGGAAAACCATTATAAGTGACCTCTCCATCCAAAACAACAATATATAATCGAAGGTCAAATCTTTACTGGTTTGCACGAGAATAACACCCTGTTGTATATTAGCAAGCAATAGTTTGTAAAACCGGGGGCTGGTACTGGTAGGGCTGTGGGGTTGTGCTGAATATTCATTTTCTACATATTAATTTGCTCGTACGTTAGTTTGGCGCCAAATTAACGCACGAATAGGCTGGTATAAATATGAATTTGGTAACTTAGGTTTATATTTGAATAGATGTTACGTGTCTCTGTCTTAACTAATAATTTTATTGGTAAATTTATATTTAAATACGTTTGAAGTAGATAGGTAGATAGATGGCATTCATTTTATTGCTGCACGACACAGTTTTAAACATCAATTGACAAACATAAGAAATACACAGTTAACAAAATACACAATTATATAGTAGGTACAATAACTTAAGTACGTTTTCTTTTATAACGAAAATCCTTTTTAAGTTATAATTTAATTGATGCGTACCATCAAGACGTAGGTTGATTAAGCATTAATGTGTGGGTAGGTTATAAAAAGCGTATGGACAAAAGATGATGCTGTAGTCATTTAGTGGTAACAAAGATAGATATAACTCCGTAATAGATGGATACAGTCTAAGGAAAAAACGTGCCTCGAAAATCAAGAAAATTTGATTCTCGTTCAGAGGGCGCTACTAGTTTTGGTCTACAGTCGTATAGATGGCGTTGACGGTTTCGTTTGTTATTTAACAATTTTAACGCATATCAGCGAAAGAACATGGGTCAAAATCATAAAAAATAATTAATGCAAATAAAAAAATCATTTATCTATATTTAAATACATTCTATCGTATTTTTATAAATCTTCATTTTTTGTTTTAAAGTGTGTCGACAGATGGCAGTGAATTTACTGGGGTTACAAAATTTACTATGACAGTACCGCTCTAGTATAAGTTACTCTATGGTGGTACTTATGTCAATATAAAAACTACTTATAAAATTATATCCCTGATTGTTAAATATAAGTATTTGTCATCTACAATTTTAATATATCATATATTTATATCATTTTTTATAATTGTCAACTACAAATCCTCTTTCAGTCCGTGAGCATTAATAATTTCAGCGAGTATATGGCCTTTTACACTCAAGGTCCAAAATCTCAGCTCTGTCATCCGTAGGGTCAAGACAAATGTAACGGCACGTCGTTTATTAAAGCCCTCTAATCCGAAGCTCTATGAAAGAAAGAATACAGAGATACGCGTGAAGAATATATTGTCTGTTTGTGCTATAGGTCAGCAATTTTTATCTGAGTTTTATGTTTATGGAAATATACCTACGAAGAGAAGGTTCCATTTTTTACCCACACGTTTAAGAGCCAAATTAATCAATAATAAAAGAGGATACTTTATTTATTTACTTATTTAATTCTTTGCTTATAATGTTACTCACCTACTAAAGGCATATGTGGTAGAGCGCAGTTTAGAGTTTTTTTAGGAGCTATGATACGTATAAGAAACAATTAAGGCTAACTGGTAGGAAGATCAAACTAGCTTGTGCCACTAGTCAACTTCTACTATCTGTTGCCGAAGTAATAATATTTATCACAATTTGCGCTTCATATGAGACTGAAAGGCAATTTACATTAGAAGGCAAGATCGAAGCGAGAAGAGGCAGAGGAAAACCACGAGCAAGCTACACACAACAACTGAAAGCGAAAGCAAATGTCGTGTCTTACAGGGACCTAAAGAACCTGGCCGAGGAGCGAGAAAACTGGCGCATACTCCACCGAGACCGTCATGCTCTTAAATTATGATGATGATGAGACTGAAAGTTAAAGCACATAACAAAATAATTCTATACGAATGCATATAAACATATTGATTTTTAAACGAAAGTACAAGTATCTCTCTAAAGGCCTAAAACCCCAGATAATTTCCCTTGACACCCATCAACATAATTCAAGTTTAATGTCTACATTCAAACAAAGAACGATTAAAGTACGAGCGTGAAGTAATTTCGAGTGACACATGGCCCCAAATTTAACTCAGAATCAAGTTTATACCCCAGCGTGCTTACAAAACGTTTCATCACGACGTTTCCTCTATACCCAGTATAATTTGATATCAAATATAGTATCAAGTGTGTATAATCAGAGGTCGTGCTAAATGTCAGGATGGCCGTGTCGGAAAATGAATATCACTCGGTGTTAATCTTTGTTAAAGTTTTCTGTAAGTTAGGTGGAGTATCTCACTTAGTTTAGAGTTGTTGTTTAATTAGGTACAAACATTTTAATTGAGAAGAAACATCGTGTAAGTAGTGTTTCTTTAGAAAGCCGTCCACTTGATAAATAGGAATTAGGAAATTACTATTTATAATAAATATAAATATACTTTTCTTCTGAAATGTGATATGTTGAATAATTGCATTGCTATCTGATTGTGAAATATACAATTATTCAAAATCAAAACATACATCACAGTTAAATAAACACGGTGAGTAAAATAATAGTCATCTTCATATCTTCATAATATAATTAATCAATATATAAAATATATATAATTTAGTAACTTTCATTAAGTACAAAATTGACCAACAAAATCCTTACCTTTATTTCCAAAGGCAACTCACCTTGGCGCAGCCCTTATTTATTAACCAAAAGTTTAATTAAACAAACAAACAAGGCTTAAGTGTCAGTAAAAAGTTTATATTGTTTTATTTGAATCGCCATTACCTCTGAGTGAAGGCAGCTGCTAGCGGACACTTTGGGCCCTAGGGAGGAAAGCGTATGGCGTTAAGGGGAAAGTGCATATGTGGTATTTTCTATAAAAAGAGACCTTATTGTCAATGGCGCTTACGCCATTATAAACGATGCTCCTATATAAATACAATGGCGCGCGACGCTATGCGGCGTAAGCGCCATCGACCATAAGGTCCCTTTTCATAGAAAATGCCCCATATGTATTTGCTATTAGTTTGCGATAGTTGGAATGTACGTACACAAGTGTAGTGCAACGAATAAAAGGTAAAATCAATATTGTTTATGTAATCATCGACCAAAATATTTATTTATACTGTTATAATAATATACTAATAGACACTTTTATTTTACAGCCGTTTTCAATATCTGATTTCGTAACATATAATTTATACGAATAGGTCTTAATTTATAACATTATTACACATGAAACAAATAGCATTAGTCTGCATCCCAAAGGGTTAGACAAAAACACCCCTCCTTTTTATGATTGTGTACTGAACTGATACGAAATAAAAGTAAAAAATGTAGGTATTTAAGATTTTTTATCAATATCAGCCAGGGATCATATACCAGTATTTTTTGTATGGGAACGAAAAGGGAATTGTTTCGTTCATTGTTAATTATTTCATTTCTAATTGGGCAATCTAATAATACGAAGTTTTTACCTAAAAAAGTCCTCCATTTTAGAGTATAAAATAGTTCGAAAAATATTACTATTTGGAAGTTTTTGCAAAAAACCGGTTACGATCCCTGATTTCAGCTAATATTTTTTGTGAACCAACATGAATTAGTAGTAATAGTAGTAATAGTAGTAAACACTTTATTGCACAAAACAAGTACATAACACAGAGATAATACAGTAAATGTGTACAAAGGCGAACTTATCCCCTTTAAGGGATCTCTTTAAGCTAACCTTTAAGTAACTGAGAGAGATACAAACGAATTTGTAGTCAAACTAAGATAATATGTACATGAAGGCAAAACGCTTCAGAATTTCGCTACTATCTCAACCTTCTGTTTTCCAATAATAACCAGACTATAATAAATAAGTACCTACGAAAGGCAAAAGCCATTAAAATATAATAATAAGGTTTATTTCACTCACGTCCCTTTACGAAAAAACGACAAACCTTTGAAGCTGAAATTAATTTCAAAAATCTGAAGTCAATTCATCCACATATTACTAAAATCGGGACCAGGCAAGAAATTAATTGAATATTTTGGGACTAAAATGCTTATCTGGGACTTTGAGGGATGTACGGATTATTTAAGTAGGGTTAGGTTTTAGACATTTTAATTTGTGGATAAGTATTTATGTTTCTTGTAAACATTTAGGAAATGTACCTACGTATACTGGAAAGTGGAGATATTTATTTTGTGCATGAATTCAGTCAGGTACTGACTTTTTAAAATAAGTAATTTTATAATTTTAAACCGCGTAAAAATACTCATCGTGTTCGCGGAAAAGACTTATAGTCTGTCTGTGACTACGA
The DNA here is from genome assembly GCF_947568885.1 of Cydia strobilella. Taxonomy (NCBI): domain Eukaryota; kingdom Metazoa; phylum Arthropoda; class Insecta; order Lepidoptera; family Tortricidae; genus Cydia; species Cydia strobilella. The sequence goes on along the minus strand of NC_086063.1, from coordinate 1,663,304 downwards.
ACGTAACGTCACGTTCGAAACGTAAGGCCATAAATAAACTTTTGTTTAGCCGATTAAGTCCCGTATTAGTTTAAAATTATAAGTGAAAATCGTGTTTCTTAAATTAATACAAAGATAGATATAACTCCGTAATAGATGGATACAGTCTAAGGAAAAAACGTGCCTCGAAAATCAAGAAAATTTGATTCTCGTTCAGAGGGCGCTACTAGTTTTGGCCTACAGTCGTATAGATGGCGTTGACGGTTTCGTTTGTTATTTAACAATTTTAACGCATATCAGTGAAAGAACATGGGTCAAAATCATCAAAGTAATTAATGCAAATATAAAAAAATCATTTATCTATATTTAAATACATTTTATCGTATTTTTACAAATCTTCAATTTTAGTTTAAAGTGTGTTGACAGATGGCAGTGAATTTACTGGGGTTACAAAATTTACTATGACAGTACCGCTCTAGTATAAGTTACTCTATGATTAATATAAGTAGCATGTTCGTATATTCTTCAATAACTGTAATTTCTGTAGAAATTGTGAAAAAACCACGCCTATATATTACGTCTAAATTACCTATTTAAATGTTTTCACCTTTCTTTCATATATTACTTTGTATACCGGTATTTTCATGATGAATACCATTTTAATTACGTATAAATGCTAAATTATTTTGATCCTTTCCTAATTCTGCCACAAATTTAATATTAATATTTTCATACTCAAATACCTACTGTAATCCTCTTCCCTGGTAAAAGGCGTATCCCATTTTAATTAAGTCCTTTAATTGGTATGCTTTGCCTAATTCACATTAATTCATCATTTGCCTGTTTAAAAAGATTCTAATTTATATGAAAAAATTACCATCTGTAATGTTTACTTTATATTTTAACTTTTTGTCTAATCAGTGACAACAAATATAAATAGAGAAAAAAACCGGCCAAGTGCGAGTTGGACTCGCGCACGAAAGGTTCCGTACCATTACGCAAAAAATCATGTTTGTTGTATGGGATCCCCACTTAAATATTAATTTTATTCTGTTTTTAGTATTTGTTGTTATAGCGGCAACAGAAATACATCATCTGTGAAAATTACAACTGTCTAGCTCTCACGGTTCATGAGATACAGCCTGGTGATAGACAGAAGAACAGACGGACAGACAGACAGTGGAGTCTTAGTAATAGGGTCCCGTTTTTACCCTTTGGGTACGGAACCCTAAAAAAAGAGATTAAACCACCTAGAATTTGAAAATCGAAAAAAAAAAAAATCGTTAACGTCTAACTTGCATATTTATAGCTCTTGCATATTGGAGTACTAGCAGGGGTGCGGAACTCTTCGCTTCGGGCAAATTCGGCTCCGTTCGGCTCAGCATTGCTCCCAGCAATTATTAGGGTTGGCACAACTTGACGTCCCTTTGCGTGCACGACCACAGATAAGATAATGACTTAAATTAGGCAACCCTAAATAGCCGAAAGGGATAGTGCCATATATTAGAAAGGGACACCATGATTCTTGAAGCTTGTAGCTTGTAATACAAATGGAAGTCCCTTTCTAACAGAAGCTGTCAAAAGTGACATCCGCTTGTATTACAAGTTTACAAGCTTTTGAGAAACGAGCCCCAGGCCAATTGCTACAGCATCAATAGAAAATAGAAAATAAATCAACCACCACTAACCACAGAAAAAAACTATCTATATGATTTTGTAATAGGTAGTTTATAAAAAAGGGGTTATGCCTTCATGTGTGAAACTATTACAATTAGAAGATGTTTTAAGCGCGAATTGTAGATATATTATCTTAATTTCTAATACTATTAGAAAATGGCAGAAAGTTTTTTCCGCTATTATTTACATATGCAGATTATACCTACCTCCACTGTATCACGTATTTTTTATACGTTTTATAAAAAAAAAACACGTATCATAAGACTATTAATAAAACTTTTAACTTTTTTCCTAAAATGCGGCTTATATCCAGTCCAGTGCATCTTACAAAAACGAATTCTGCCAATACGCTACCTTGACTCAGAAATAAATACTCGCTTACAAAAATGTCGTAAGTCACAATTATTTCTTATTCACTTACAACATTTTGCCATTTCAGAAGAAATTTTCGTCGTCTACAAAAAGGAGTAAGTGACATTTTTTGTCCATTGACTTACAGCGTTTTTCTATAAAGGAAAAAATACTCCTAACTCCATTTTTTCCCCCTAACTTTCCCTTGACTTAACGTCAGGAAAAAAGGAAAGTTTCCCAAGTTGGAATATCCTTACGAAGTTTTTGAGTATTTAGTCCATCGACAAGTTTGGTAAGTCAATTACGATGACATCGTTCCAATATTGATTGTTTGGCGAGGTGAAGCGGGAATCGAGTCAGAAATATTTTTATATAATAATATTGTCTTCGGTTACCGCGATAGTTACTCATGAAATAAAACTATGAAAACGGATTATTATTATTATTATTATTTTTTTTTTTTTTTTTTTTTTTTTTTTTTATCGCGTATATATATATATCTTTACTTGAAAAATAATTATAGTGTATAACTAGCCTTATGAACCGATTTTGCATGTACAACCAGCCTTAAAGTTTGTAGTCTATGATTGTTCATTATTTTAGTATGTGGGTATTTTTGCATTTTGTAATTTTTCCTCAGTCACCCGTTGACCACGAACGCTGTAAAGAGTTCGAAACGTCGGGATGTATTATAAATTCAATATACGCGATATAATCCGTTTTCATAGTTTTATTTCATGATTTTTATATAATATTAATATTGTCCTTTACTCATTTCGAATCTCAGTAAAGTTTAGGTTTTTTACAATATGAATATCAAGGTGTAAGATACAAAAACTATATGTGGTATTTTCTATAAAAAGGGACCTTATTGTCGATGGCGCTTACGCCATTATACACGATGCTCCGATATAAATACAATGCCACGCGTTGCTGTGCGGCGTAAGCGCCATCGACAATAAGGTTCCTTTTCATAGAAAATGCCCCATATAATATACACATAAACACATTATAAAAAATGTAACATATGGTGCCGCCGGTAGCGGGGCAGGGCTGCCGTGTCAGACGTATCTCTGCTATCTTTAGATAGCAGAGATACGCCTAACCAGTGCAAAATGAAACTAGACACTATGCTTTATATAATACTTAAACAAAATTTCAAAAAATGTCTTTAGTTACTGAGATATTTCATGTTTTAAGATAGACGTTTTCGAATTTTTGGACATTGAGTTATGCGTATCTCTTCTAACTCAAGTTAGAATAATTATGCGTAACTCTTCGCAGTTTTTTTACGGCAAACTGGATATCTACTATCTCGAGTTATCATAGTTTCGCGTAACCACACGCAGGTAGTACGGCGACAGGCGGCTCGCGGTGAGGCGGGGGGCGGGGCGCGGAGGGAGCGGCTCGTCGCTCCTTGCCACGTGTATTTGTTTATTTGTGTCGTTTTCAAACAAAAGATACCACATTGTCGCTTATCATAAGGACATTCTGACAGGTTTTTCGTATCTTGTCTTGGTTTTGTATCTTTATAGATACAAGCAATTTTCGTCCTTATGGTAAGCGACAATGACCTTTTGATTGAAAACGTCACATTTACATTTCATTACGTACGTAATATTGACCCGGTTAAGTTAGCGTTCCGGTGTTTTTTTATGTTGTTTGTTCAAAATATGATAAATTAGTCTTTGAAATGAGTTTTTACGAAGTAAAGCCTTGTTACGAATGTGTAGTGATAGAAATGTGGTAGAAAACAAAGGTTGTGCGACTAATTATCTTAGCTAATCTCACTTTGTAATCATTGCTGAAAACCCTGTGAAAAACTAAACTATTTCGTTTTTTTTTTTAAATCTTAACATAAGGTTATCTTACATAGGTACTAAACTGTTTATCGTCGTCCGCTGTCTGTCATGAACGAGTCGTCAACTGGTCTTGTGATTGTCATGTCTAATTTTTAATTTAAATGTCGGTCGTTCCAAATGTTCCAATATTCCAAATATGTATGTCAGTCAGCCAGTCAGTCAGTCGGTCTATGTCAGGTCGCCACGGAGGTTAGAAGCCCCGACAGGTACCTACTTACAAAAATTTTAACGTAAATAAAAAATAAAATTAATTGAAATAACTGACAATATAACATAAGTAATGCACGAGTACTATCTTGTTACATACTTCTGTAGTAGTTTCTTTCTTCTGTAGAAGATAACTAATAAATGCATAAAAAGTAAGTAAAGTTATGAACATAATTTATAAAACATATTTTTTTACTCTTCTTTTCATTTTTATTACTAAAAGCAAGAAAAAGTTTCAAACAGTGTCAGTAGGGGCAAAATATTAGTTTAAACATATATTTTGATCGCTGGAGTGTCTTATTTTGAAATACATAGAAACGTATAGTTAATGATTCTGATTCTGAATAATTTTTTTGGAGTAACTGACCTTAATATTTTTACTATATATCTTCTAATACCCACAATAAATTTACACCAAACCTGAACCAAAACCTGAGTTCCACTAGGTACAGCCGGGGTTCATCTTCAGCTCTATCTTGGGTACTGCTCTCCCAAGTGCTCATCAAGGCGTGTCGGATGACCAAAACAGCGTTTGCCTACGTTGCACCAAACCTGAGTTTCACTAGGTACTACAAGGGTTCAGCATCAGCTTTATCTTGGGTACTGCTCTCCCAAGTGCTCATTAAGACGTGTTGGATGACCAAAACAGCGTGTGGCCGTGTGCCTATGTTACACCAAACCTGAGTTCCACTAGGTACAGCCGAGGTTCAGCATCAGCTGTATCTTGGGTACTGCTCTCCCAAGTGCTCATCAAGGCGTGTCGGATGACCAAAACAGCGTTTGCCTACGTTGCACCAAACCTAAGTTCCACTATTAGGTACAGCTCTCCCAAGTGCTCATCAAGGCGTGTCAGATGACCAAAACAGCGTTTGCCTACGTTGCACCAAACCTGAGTTCCACTAGGTACTACCAGGGTTCAGCATCAGCTTTATCTTGGGTACTGCTCTCCCAAGTGCTCATTAAGACGAGTTGGATGACCAAAACAGCGTTTGCTTATGTTACACCAAACCTGAGTTCCAATAGGTACAGCCGGAGTTCAGCATCAGCTCTATCTTGGGTACTGCTCTCCCAAGTGCTCATCAAGGCGTGTCGGATGACCAAAACAGCGTTTGCCTACGTTGCACCAAAGCTGAGTTCCACTAGGTACAGCCAGGGTTCAGCATCAGCTCTATCTTAGGTACTGCTCTCCCAGTTGCTCATTAAGACGTGTTAGATGACCAAAACAGCGTGTGCCTATGTTACACCAAACCTGAGTTCCACTAGGTACAGCCGGGGTTCAGCATCAGCTCTATCTTGGGTACTGCTCTCCCAAGTGCTCATCAAGGCGTGTCAGATGACCAAAACAGCGTTTGTCTACGTTGCACCAAACCTGAGTTCCACTAGGTACAGCCAGGGTTCAGCATCAGCTTTATCTTGGGTACTGCTCCCCCAACTACTCATTAAGACGTGTTGGATGACCAAAACAGCGTGTGCCTATGTTGCACCAAACCTGAGTTCCACTAGGTACAGCCAGGGTTCAACATCAGCTCAGATCTATGTATACTAAAACCTTCTCCAAAATATAACAAACATTTTTCTGAATACCGCATCAAACTCGGTTCAGCCAAACGCGAGATAATCTCGGACAAACATACGGGTCACACTGAGAACCTTTTTTTAAGGCGGTTCACATTTTTGGAGTAACTGACCTTCTGCCGTTAATTCCGCCTTTTACACTTACTGGGATTAAATATTAAATAAAGTACATACAAACAAACACACACACACCCATACATACATACAGACATACATACATACATACATACGTACATACATACAATACATGCAAACGCTATTAAACATAAGGCTCTTTCCACCATACGATTGATCTACTTTATAACCAATGATGTAAGGACTGATGGAAATCGGGCTCCTTGTATGTAATGTGAGTTAGCACAATATAAAATGGATTATCTTGTGTAGTCTGGTTACGCGTTTCACTAGGAGCACTAATACAACGAACTCTTACAACTTAAGATAAAAGAACTACGCATGACCACCTCAATATTCCCCATGCCCTGGTTACACGTTTTACTAGAAATTGATACAATGTAGTCTTCTAACTTTAGATAAACGAAAACCGCAATAAGCCCGCGAGCCGTGGCCACGCGAAATAGTATGAGCGCTCATACAACGAACTCGTCTAACTTTAAGTTAACATAGTTACGCGCAACCACCAAATGTATGAAACAGTGGTTACGCCAAACTATGTTTATGCGTTTATTTCAAAAACTATGTACTTTTACAAAAAAAAAGTAAAGAAATATTATTCTTCACGTCTATTGAAACACAAAACACGTATTAAAAATGACTTAACTCAATAAACTCACGAAATATATGAGTTTATTAGTTTTCACGCTCACCAAAACTTTAAAGTCGATTTACTCAAAACTATGTTTTTTGAGATAGCAGAGATACGTCTGACACGGCAGAGGGGCCCAAGCTGCCAGGTTGTTACGTTGTTAGGGCCGCAGAGAAAGGAACCGACGTACTATACGCGCCGTGACCAAGATACCGCCTTCTGCATCTGACCCTTCAGTCTCTAGGTGTTGGTGTCATATAATAAATAATTATATTATTTACGATCTGGCTAGTTAATATTATGGCTTTATTTATTTCACATTTCAGCTGGATGTGAGAGTGAGCAATTCGAGATCTTTCTGGCAGAATGGCTGGAAGTTACTCCATTGTTAATAATGTTTCAATACATAACATAAGCCATGCTTTGTGATCACAATATAAGCGCTAATTGCGCACATTTTCCTGTTTTTTTTTAAATTTAAACCTATATTTTGTCCCTTAAATCTTTAGGTATTTATAAATTGGAAAAAAATAGAACAACTAAAAAGTCACTATTTTAAGATGACGTCCGGAAGTAAACTGCAGCGGCATCACTTGCGGCGTCGTTGATGCCGCCGTTATATATCTGTCAATTTCCTTGATAAAATGAGTCAAAACGTCACATTTAAAACTTTTGTTAGTATTAAAATTAAGACAAGATTAAAACAACTTAAAAGCGAACTAAAAACGTTTGTACACTAAAAGCGTTGTTAATTTGTAGAAAATATACCAGCGGGCTTAGCACGGTAGCATTTTTATCGCCCGTCACCATGCCTGTCACGTTCTAACTAAGTGCGAAAGTGACAGGCATAGTGACAGGTGATAAAAATGGACGTAAGCGTTTGCGTTAAGTGACATTTTGTATGGGATTTTGAACCGCGCGCCAAGCGGGACGTTTTGGAAACTCAAAATCCCATACAAAATGAGACTTCGCTAACGCGTACGTCATGTCACGCTATCGAATTCTAAAACTTAAAACTGAACCCCCTAATCAAATTGACTAATTCCAAACACCAATTCCAAAACCCCCTTTCCGATCCGGCGGACCCCCAAAAGTGTTCGCGAGCCAAGGAATTGACGTTAATGAGAAATTTTATTGGCGCCTCTGGTACTGACAGACGGGAGTCATTTAATACCGAACATGGCGGTTATTTTGGCGTAAATTAATTTTGCGCAAATTGGCCCGTTGTGTGGAGCAGATGATTTTTCGGTAACGAGAATATATACGACTATAATATAATATTTGGGGCATTTTCTATGAAAAGGGACCTTATTGTCGATGGCGCTTACGCCGCACAGCGTCGCGCGGCATTGTATTTATATCGGAGCATCGTTAATAATAGCGTAAGCGCCATCGACAATAAGGTCCCTTTTTATAGAAAATACCACATATAATATTTATAATTTTTAAGTACCTATAAATATATATACTGTGTAAATAAAATTAATGGGCATTGGAGGGAAAGTGCCTTAAAACCTTAAGTTAACTCATTTTACTTAAAGGAATCATTCTATTATTTTTAAAAGGAAATAAAACTGTATTTTAAGATTTTTTTAAAGTCGCTTGTCTCGCTCGGGAATCGAACCTACTGAAAATTCCAAAAAATAAACACTCGCTAATTTATTCTACTAGTCGATACAATTGTTAATGATAACATTTCTTCAAGAAACATTAGGTCTTACACTCGTCTGTCGTACAAAATATCCACAAAATCGAATATTTAGTACTCAAGAATATTTTAAGACAGAAATTGAAAAAAAAATATGAAAAATCTATGAATACAGTAGTAGTTAGTTTGTGCCGGTTCTAGCCCCTCCTCCTCCTCCCGTTCTAGACCAAAACTTTTCCGCTAGGGGGCGCCACTAGTTAGTTTGGCAAAGATCCGTCAGATGGCGCCACTAGTTAGTTTGGCAAAGATCCGCTAGATGGCGCCACTTGCTAGTTCCATAAAAGTCCGCCAGAGGCGCCACTAGTTAGTTCTAAAAATATCCGCTATGAAATGTATAGATGGCGCCACTTGTTAGTTCCGCAATGATCCCCGCTAGATGGCGCCACTGTGTATGTGTAAGAGCGCCTGTTGTTATTTTCATAGCAAATCCGTTAGATGGCGCCACTTGTGAGTTCCATAAAAATCCGCCAGAGGCGCCACTAGTTAGTTTGGCAAAGATCCGTGAGATGGCGCCACTTGTTAGTTCCGCAATGATCACCGCTAGATGGCGCCACTTTGTATGCGAGTTATCGATTCGCTTAATGGTTCTCGATGAAATGTATAGATGTCGCTAGAGTCAGTGGACGTGGAAGTTTTAGTTCCAAAAACATCCGCTACAAAAAGGTATAGATGAGCTGCCGTCCGAGTAGTTCTAAAAAAGTCCGCAGCTAGTTAGGCAAAGATCCGTTAGAGGAAGCTACGTTTCAAAAGTGCGCTAAGAAATGTATAGATGTCGCTAGAGTCAGTGGACGTGGAAGTTTTAGTTCCAAAAACATCCGCTACAAAAAGGTATAGATGAGCTGCCGTCCGAGTAGTTCTAAAAAAGTCCGCATTTTACGACGTTTTGATCGCGTGGTTCATGCTCCACGTGGGTGATTGGATGCATAATAAAATAATGTATTCACTCACTAAACATTTTTATTTAGTCAATAGACTTAAAACTAAATTTATACCATATATATGTAAAATACAAAAAATATTATCAAATATTAAAATCTAAAACAAACACGTGTAAAATTAGAATATAATATCTAACATAAATCTATAAATAAACTATAATATGCATCTATCTCCTTATGTCCTAATGCCAATGTTTGATGTGGTTTTGATGGGATTGGGAATCGCTTGTCATCATAATTCTTTAGAGCGATTTTGTTGACAGTTTGTGAATATAACTGATGACCTTTACTTCGTATAACATTCATGTTCCTATATTGAGGTGGAGCGTTCATTACACAGTTGTAAAAATCCTCACCTCGTACAGTTTTAGCTATGACATATTTTTTTATGCCCTTGATTTTTTTAATAACATTATCCTCTTCCTCTTCCTTCTCTCTACCCCCTATTTCCCCCATAAAAGCATTCTCTGCTTTCTCTATATAATAACATTTGGATCTTATCCCTATAAATTTAGAAATTATTCTCCCACTAACCTCATCCTTCATTTTTCCCAATACATTCTTATTAACTCTAGGTAAAGCGTAAATATTATCAATTTGCAAATCTGATGTATCGAATCTACCTTCTACATCCGGTTTGATATCCTTATAGAAATCATTAGTATTAATGTTATAGATGAATGAGTCTGTATCTGTGTATAATAGCTGTATATTTTCATTATATTTAGGTAGCATGTAATTATAATGGAAATCATACATATGGGTTTTACTTAGTTCTAAGACTGTAAACCCTACATATATAGGCTTATCATACTTTATACTATTTCTAGTCATTTGTATTATCGAGATATCATCACTGATTATGCATGAGCTATGAAAATTAAGACGACCGATTAGAGCGCGCGCACCTAACCGTCTTCCTTGACTCTCCCAAGCACTAACAACTCTAACATCCTGTCGTTTTTCAACGTTTTCCATAGTTTTACCAAAGACTGCATTGTTCATTAATTTATAAAAGTCTTTCTCAAACTTGTTTCTAGACTGTATTCTTTTATCTGTATTGAGATCAATGTACGATTTAAGCCATGGACGTTGAGTAAACTCGAGGATGCGGTGAATTTTTTTTACTTTCAATCCATGTCTTATAGCCTGTAGCAGATTTATATAATGAATTTTATAATTGCTTTTATCTTCTAGTGTAGCTAATAATTTCTTTGTTTTACTCATACCTATCGATGGAACCTTATTTTCAAGACAAAACGGGAGGTCGTTGTGTAAATCATGCAAGCTCGTAGGATACTCTAAATCTACTTCAAAAAAGTAACCCTTATCATTTTCAGGACATAATGTACTCATATCGAAACTGATTATTTCCTCTTGAGACAGCCAGCGAAAACTTCCTGTAGGCAAATACTGGGACATAGCCCATCCATATAAATTATTAGCATCTAAATAAACGATGTAATTGGAAGGTTTATCCGAATCATAATTTTTCATATATTTATTATTTACTACTGCATATTTCCCACAACACTGACTCAGCCCCCCTCGTATTCCAGATGAAATGAATTTTATCATAGATATGTCAGTAAGTAGTTCTAACTCGATTTTAGTATGCTTTAGCATAGAGTCCCAGCTGAGTCCGGGGGCGGTATAATAATGAGCCGGGTCAAGCTTATACGTCTTAAGACAAACATCACGGAAGTTCTCAAAAACTTCTGCCAATAACATGACGTCGGTCTTAAGGTAGTGGTCACTATACTCCCCCAGAGTTCCGATATTGAAGGCATCCCAAACATCTCGGGCATATTGGTAATCCTCATCGGAAATGGGGGAGCTGGCGAGGCTGTTATAGAAGGCAGTCACAGGAGGTAGTGAAGTTTCCTCAAGCTGGGCCCACCCTCGTACATACTCATATGGGAAAACCCCCTTGCGCGTGAGTAAATCTATTTTATCATGAGGGAAATGCGAGGTGATAATGCTAAATTGATTTTTTGGAAGGTTTTGCACTAATGTATCCAATGAGGATGCCATGAATCTAAAAGAGTCTATAAACCTAAGATCTAACTTTAGAACCTCACTCTTTAAACTAAGTGATATAAATTTCTCTTTATTCTGAGGTATAACATTAACATTATCATACTTTTTCAATGATTTAATTATAAAGTGTGAGTCATACCCACTGAAATTATGCATCACGATGGGGATTGCGTTAATAATCTTATAATTTAAGTTGCAGTTAGAATGTGCAGCGCCCCTAAACTCACCTGTGAGGTGACAATGATCACGTACCCTATCATCTCCTAACACACCCCCACAAATATGACAGTTTATAACAGATTGGAATTCTACCTGCTGCTCTCGTGTAAGAGAACGCATAGGTTCTATAGTATTAATCTTGTTTACAAATGGCACTAACTCTGTCTCTAATGATTTAATAAACTCTTTCGCACAGTCCTCACCGCGAAATGTAACATATTTCGATTTTGATTCATCATATGAGCATTTAATAAAATAACCAAAGCTATACGGTTCATGTGACTGATAGTCTAGAGTATATGAGGAAGATTGAGACGGCGAGCATGTAGGTATTATAGGCTTTAATAAAGCCTCGAAATCAGCATACACGACAACTGGTGCTCGTAATTGATTTCGAAAGTTTTTAAACTTTAATATATTATCCCCATCATTTGGTATAATTGTTTTAACATGGGAACAGTCATGTTTTATATGCTGCTTGAATTTAATTTCATTAGAAAAAGGTAAGAGACATCCATCACAAAACCACATCTTATGATGATGTCTTGAAAGCTGCGCGCTTATCAATCTACTAAAATTTTTTATCCAACAAAAGTGTTTCTTCTCACCATCTTCGATTATAAGCATATTTATATGACGGTCGCGTCGTTTTTTCGAATGATACACAGGTCCCGCTATTGACTCCTCAATGATTTCAAATACGTTTACACTTATATTATTCAATACTTCAAAACGTTTAATCCCACTCAATGACATGGGAAAAGACACTCCTTCAAGGTTTAGTATCTCCTTATAGTGGGGATATGATGTGGGGCGATCCACATGTTTATCACCAGGGTAGAGAGCACTAACAACGGCCCACGCAAAGCATGCGTTATCATCATTTTTAACATTAATACAGGCCTTCCTCGCTTGCACCCACTTTGGAAGGGGGATGTACGATGATCCTTGCAAGGGTTGATACTTATTAATATTCACTTCTAGATGCAGCACTTTACTTATAGCCCACCCACTGTCACGTTCTTGAAAGTCTTCAGCCTTGACTCGGATCTCCTCCATAAACGATTGATATATTTTATTTATTTTGCTAGCATCTAATGAAATCACTTTATTCTTAGTATTGAAAGATTTCACCTCCTCCACCTCCTGATCATTATCATTAACCTTTATCCATTTACTGTATCGTCCGAAGAGTTCTAAATTCACCTTAACAGCGCTCTTAACCCTAGAAATGTTCTCCTCTATAAGGTTAATAACTCGCAGGCGTACACTCTCCATGAAATCTTCAGGAGTGAGATATTCATCCTTCGAAAACAGTCTATATGAGATTATCCGGCTCTTGAAAGCGGATGTTACTATTTCCGTATCTCCATCATACATCTCACATTTTAGACTCTGTTTATGCATTGCACTCTTCAGGTGATTATGTAATGACGTGACATCTGTTTCACATATATCACATTTTCGCTTTTTGGAGGTTGATGCGTCATCTTTAGCTCGTAGTGGTAGCTCTTCATCGCTAACTCGACTGCGTTTCTCCCCCAACCGCTGATATGAATTTTCACATTTGGCAGGTATATCTTGCTTTGGAAAGGTCTTATCACGTTTAGAACACGCTGACTTATCCGACTTTAAATGTTTCTTACAGTAAACCACATGTCGAAGCATGTTATCTTTCCGAGTAAAGTTTTGGTTACAATATTCACAAACAATGACCATGTTTACTTTTTACACATCTACATACACTCAGACTGACGAAATTATTATTAGCTGGAAATTATTTACGAGGTACGGGGCGTGCCACGTGACGGCTGACTCGCAGGCAACTGGGCGTGCGTCTGCGGGGCGCGGGGAGCGGGGGACGTGGAAGTGTCTAGAAAGATGACGTAACTCAGGAATGCGGCGGTGAGGTGCGCTGGCACTGCCTGGTACACTCACATACACACACACACACACACACACACACAAATGTCGCGACGGCAGGTGCAGGACGGCGGGTGCCGCCCACGCACATATTATTATTATTGTGATTATTGCATCATCAATCAAAGACAAGTCAAAGAAGAGACTGCATTTTTTTTTTGCTTAAAGAATAATAAGGGTTTATGTTAAAATAAAAAAATTGGTTAGTTATTGATACTTTTTATTTTCATCAATCTTTAATCTATTCAATGAAAATATAGGTATTACACAAAATATCGGCTGCATAACACTTTATTTCAGAGTCGACAATATCGTTTACGTTGCACAAACTACTTATAATATTGCGTGCCTGCTGAATATTGGTGGGGTAATATATCTTGAAATGCTTTTTGAAAAAGTTGAGACGGTTCTCATATGTAGACTTTATCTTGTTCAAGTATCCGATACGTGCGTTAATACACTCCATAACACATTCGATAAGACTCCATTCCATGTGGTTAATCACCAAGGGGTGTGAGTTTGTCATAGATTCATCATCATCGTCACCGTCACATGTGAGTAAAAGCAACGGTACTGGAGAGATACACATCCGAAGACGATCGCACTGAAGCAGCTCTGGTGAAACACTCATTGGGTTATGAAAGTAGTTTCCAATTACATCAACTTTTTCCGCAAACATTGCATTCCATTCTTCACAGGTGAGTTCATATTGTCCATTAAAACTGACACAGGTATCTAATCTGATTTTAGCTTCAATAAACTGCAACTTTAAGTATACATGGATATTTTCAATCAGAGCACTTGCATCAGCAGGACAGCGTTTAAGATTGTAGACACTCTTGCTCAGCTCACAGCAACCGAAACCAACAACATTAGCAGCAGCAGCAGCAGCAGCACCGGAACAATCAATTGACGGTGTGTAAGAAGGTGAAAAAATGTTTGAATAATTCATTTTTTTAATTATTATTTTTTTAAAGCTCCAAGACACGTTTACAAGTGAAGACGGTCAATGGTCTACTGAATGATTTTACGCGTGGTACTGGTGAGTGCGTTGTACTCAAACAGTGAATCACTGATAATGAGACAGTATGCCGTGGTGTTAGCCGGCACGTTCCCTTTAAACTCCATTTCCAATTTAATATCAATAGCCCCAGCTCCCGAGTTGAAGCTGTCACACTGTCTTGACGTGTCGATGACTACCAATGGAGATTGTGTCTTGTAATGAGCATAATTTACTTGGGGGCTGGTATGATCACGGTTGTAGTAGGATAGTTGGAAATTGGTAAATGCGTCATATAAAAGCACATAGTTGTTTGTTTTAAATTCAGCCGAAAAGGAATCGTATGGATAATACTGTGCGTTCAAATACGCCCTGCAATTGGTGAGATTACAATGGTCGAATATACTCATATCTTTGCTCTTGTCGTTCCTACGAGCCGTTTGGAAACCAACAATGAGATAGCGAGGTTTCTCCAGCTGAGTACTCGTCTTGATGCACCAAATATGACGTTCTGAGGCAGGTAGTATGGGGTATTCATACAGCTCCCACGTGCGGAACGCTATCTGAACCGGTATGCTTCTCTCAACATACGACATTAAGCGCAGTTTCTCCTTGTCTGATACTTTTATGACAGGCATCCTCCATGTGACACGGGTGATTTCAATCTCACCATTTGGAACCGGCGGTTGCGGTACCGTGTTGGCATCAACGGCTGCTAAATCTAAACAGTTTACATCTGTACTGGCGCGATTCAATATCAACTCGTGTTTCCCATTCATTATAACCTTCTTATAGTCCTCGGCGAAACCCAAGATATGAGATAGTGGTATAGTTACAGTAAACTTGTCATGTATCTTTTTGGCGCCAACTTCCCACCCCGCCGTCTGAAGACTATGATCCATTTCCTTGGTGTAGGAGACTAGTCCCTTCATGGTGGACGTGATACCGCAGTTTCTCGCTTGATCAATCTCCACACCGTTCAATTCATAACGAATGTCTTGAAATAAAAATGCAGCACCATTGTTCACCAGTAGACATCCTTTCTCCACTGTGCCCTCCACTAATATTTGACTCTGACTCGGCAGTAGAATTAGATCTTGACGGTTGATACAAATGTGGATGTTGTCGTTATTTTTGAAAGAGTCATTATACGGAGTGTATGGGTGAAATTCTATACTTTCTATACTATCGTCGAATAACACCTTCTCACCAATGTCTAATATAGATGACGAGGACATACTTTGAAACCGATACTCTGTAAAAATGCACTGTTTTCTCTAGTCAATTTCTTTGGCTGTTGTTGTTGTTGTTGTTTCTGTAGTGACTGGTGCAGCTGTCTCTTGTTAATACGACGATGACGATGAGGACGAAGAGTAGTAGTTCTCTCAACGAGAGCAAGATCTCGACTAATTGTAGAGGTGTTGTTACCAGGGCTTTTATTGTTATGAATAATCATTTTACTTTTTACGAATATGCAAACGAAGTGCAATGCTTTCACCTCGAAAATTCACCGTATCACCGTGCTCGTTTACAATGCGCAAACCAATGTTTTGTATGCGAATGTTACTCTTCTTGACAGGCAGATATATAATGTTGGTGGGTTGTTCAATAATTTGATAGCCGGGCGGGACGTCAGGTGAAAACTCGTGTAAAACATGTGACGGCTTGTTGTTTACGAATGAGCCCTCCACAATGTTGCACTCTATTCTTATAGTGTTTGTTATGATTATGTTAATTGTTTTATCCGACCAATGTGCAGTTTTTGCTTTGAGCTTTTTCGGTGAATAACCAAACAGTGACCCTATGCTGTTTGGTTTGTCAAAGTGAATATCATACTTTGGCGAGAAAATCATACATTTGGAGGTATTGTTATTTACCAAGATGTCTGCCACTGCCACCATTCCTTCACCCTCTGACCCTTTAGTCCTCTTTGACATTTCCTCCTTCAACAAGTGTATTATGCTGGAGAGCTCGTATGAACCTTCAGGAATTGCGATTATATCATCCCCATAGTGAAACAGATTATTGCTCTTATCAACATTGGGAATAGTGTTGAAAGTCTTAAAGTACACGAGAGCACACTCGTAAAAACCATCAATGTCCAATTCTAGAGCCGGTTGAAAGTCTACATTCAACACAGGCTCGTTACCGCTCACACTAATTGTGAATGATGTCATAGACATGATGATGATGATACCTGCTGACGTCTACCACGTTTAATGTAAGAATGAAACTACACATGTAATGCTCATGATATTTATTTAAAACAAACGCTTAGCATTGGTATATAGGAAATCCAAACACAAGTGTCCACAATTTACAGTATTAAATTTCTGCAATCGATTGTAATTATACTCTATTCGCACGTTGCGTTGTTGTTGTTGTTTGACATCATTTATATAATCAATAAACTCTCGAGGTGGCCTCAAATCACCAAAGCTATCAAAATATAGACAATAATCACCCTTTTTCGCATAGGCACACCAATGCGTACCTTCACCCCGCTGAGAGTCCAAATTGATAATACCAGTTTCATAATAGTGAGGTTTCTTTGGGAGATTATCTCGCATGAAAACACCTCTAAAGTAGGGGATTTTCACTCTACGTTCAAATCTCACAATGTCCACATCGGTGAGAGCTTTACCCATTGGGGGTAAATTTAATTTCTTGTTTTTTTTTTTTCATCGCCTCCATTAGCCGGTGTAATGTAGAGTCCCATTCCACGTTTATAAGGTGCTAAATATAAACCTCTACCGACAATCTTGCTTTCGGTATTATTATTATTATTATTTCTGCTCTTTACCATTTCATAAATATTTTTAGCAACAGTGGTAACACCACCGGCCAAAGTTCCCGTGGCGGCTAAAGCACCCAGTAGCGGTATCAAAGCTGGCAGGAAACCGCCTCTCTTGGGTATCGGGATGACTCGCTGTTTGTGTTGTCCCTTGACAATCTTTCCTTTAACAAAATGTTTTGCCGCTTTTACACCCACTTTGAGTAGTGTATTAGTAGTTGTATCCTTCTTTTTCGCAATGTGTTTCTTTACAGCATCACGACTTGCTTTTATGACTTTTGATATGGGAATCATGCCCATACCGTGTTTAACTTTATACTTCATAATCTTATCTACCGCCAACGCGGCAATACGTTCACCAATTGGACGATTGTGGCCACCAAGCCAACGATTTTTAGCAGCTTTGGCCAATAGTAAATCTGCTTGATGTCGTCCCTCCAATGTCTTGTCACGCGAGTAGGCTATATCGTGTAATTTACAAGCTTCGTCAAGCGGATTCACACCAGGATCGTTGCGAGCCAATCTCTCCTTCAATCTAGTACCGGGACCGCAATAATTGTAACCGGGTATGTGCACTTCAAATGGTAGATTATTAATTAAACTATTTATTATACCACCACCGCTACAGCTATTATGAGGTTGCTGTCGTCTACGTCGTTTGGGATTATGTTTAACACTAACCCCACCAATGTGTGTTATCATCTCAAGTATCACTACTTGACTGTGCCGGTGATTATAAAGTATGCCTATATATATCTATATAATTTTTATACTTTTGGACATGTGAATGTGTATAAAATACACGTCCTTACGATTTGGTACATCACACTGAAATGAAGCTTAAAAAACAAAACACGTCACTCGCTATTAAAGATTGGAGTGTTGTGCTGGATGACAATGTAAAAGCACATGATCAAAACTCTTTTAAACATGGCTCGTTGCTGGCGAATAACATTAGATGTCTCATCTGTGGACCTTCCAATTGTGGCAAGACAAATGTTTTGTTGTCTCTACTCTTACATCCGAACGGTGTAAAGTTTCATAATGTGTATCTGTATTCGAAATCATTGAATCAACCTAAATACAAGTTTCTGGGTAAAGTTTTAGAGCAGGCGGGTGACATGCCGTTTCACACGTACAATGATAAGAGTCAAGTCGTCCCACCGGAAGAAGCCGCCGAGGACAGCGTCATTGTATTTGATGATGTGGCTTTGGAAGATCAAGATGCCATTCGTCAGTACTTTGCAATGGGACGTCATCGTTGGTTGGATTGTTTCTACTTGTGCCAGACATATAGTAGGATACCTAAACAGTTGGTACGTGACAATGCCAATCTTATATTGCTATTCAAGCAGGACGAGTTGAATTTAAAACATGCCTATGACGATCACGTAAACACCGATATGAGTTGGGAAAAGTTTAAGGAAATTTGTCGCGAGTGTTGGCAGAAAAAGTACACTTTTTTAACAATCGACAAGGAGAGAGACATTAACAAGGGTCGATATCGTAAAGGATTTGACGTTTTCATTATTGTATAAAATTTAGTGTCATCTCCGGTTTATTATCAGTTTTATGCGGTCAGCTACTGAGGACGAACCTCTATTAATTTACATTAGCAACGGTGCACTTGTACTAAAAAAGAAGAAGAAGAAGAAGAAGACATGTTTGGTAACAAAAAGTTGAAACGGAAACTCGTAGACTCCATTGAGAGTGTAAAGAGAAAAGTAAAAGCGTTGCGAGCAGATAAGACGTCGCTCGACACTTCGCTAGCGCAAACCTTTGAACCAATTACAAAACCGCTCAATGTTTTGATGAATAAAGCTTTAGAGTCAAAGGGTAATAATAAGAATGATAATGGTGACAATGCCAAACCCACAGTAATGAATTACCCTCATCATCCTCATCCTCCCTTGATAAATACCTCCACACCATTACCACAAGGATCACGTAAAAGGAAATATCTAATCAAAACCGAAGAGCCCAATAGTAAACTACTCAAGTACAGTAATAATCTTTTAAAAAAAACACAACAGTTTGCTGATGATGATGATTATGATTCGAATGATTTTAATGATGATGATGATGATGAAGAAAAAGATGATGGAACAAAAACAGAGGGAGATGAAGAGCTTACGAGTAGCGATAATGATGATGATGATATGAAATCGGCTCTTGACATTGACGCTGATGAAGGTGGTGGTGGTAATAATAGTAGTATTGATGATCTACAAAACAAATATATTAAACATCTTATTAAAACGCCAAAAATACCATTTGGTGTTTATCTCGAGGATGATAAAATGCATATTGGTAATAGTCGAGTTAAAATCATTGATGACGTGTTACATGTTAAACATGCACGATTCAACATGACTCCTGGACTGTTGGAACTCATCTTTAAAAGACTACCAAACAAGCATATTGTTTCGAGAAAAGATGTAGAGGATTACAATAAGATTTTAGACATGACAAACGCTCATCGTAGAGGATTCTCACCAAACGGTCAATTGAGTGGAGATAGAAGTTTAAAGTATCAACGCTACATTAAACAACTACAAGAATCAAAGAAACATAAAGGAGGTGGATGTTTGAACTCTGGTAAAAGGGATTTATTAACAACTAAAACTTTTTATCCGAAAACTGATTACATCTATTGGGATGATCCAAACGAACTGGTGAGTCGTTTACAGCTTTTGATAGCATCACAGAGTGCTGGCAACACCTCTCATTCGAACGAGATCAATGCAATCGTTGAGGAACTGACTGAGAGCGGTATAGTTTTAAAGTAAGAAAACTGACCCTCTTCTGTTGGCTGTTTTTTTTTTTAAACCTGTTATCTAATAAAACAGACCTGTTTTGTATCCAAGCCTCCCCACACGTACACGCCCCTTGTTATAAATACGGATGAGGACTCTCTCCATGGTTCACTTTCACAATGCCTCTTAACAAGTTTGGACAATACTTGGGTAGCGAATCTACAATCCGTGACGACATAAAAGTGGAACGAGATTTGGTAAATTTTGAAAATAGACGAGTGGCGGGAATTCACAAGTCTTTTCTCAAAACTGATGCCATATGTAGAGCTGAACTAGATGAACAAGTGGTATTTTTAAACGCAAAGCTAAAGGCAAATGTTAAAGATTTAAAAGATTTACGGTTCAAGTTTGAAAAATTATCACAAAGAATTTCTACACCACAACCACAAACACCATCGGAAGCGGCAGCGTTTCCAGGAAAGCGTATTATATTGAAGAAAAATGAGTAAAGCTCAAGTAGTCGACGAGATACATAAGTATGCGAGAAAAACATTTCCACGTCGTCGATTCGTTCAGAGGGGGCTCGATGACACGTGGCAGATTGATCTAATTGATATGCAAAAGTACTCCAAGTATAATAACAACTATAAATACATTCTAGTGTGTATTGATACCTTTTCAAAGTACGCTTGGATGCAACCGCTAAAATCTAAAAGCGCTGAACATGTTACAAAGGCAATGAGCAGAATTTTGAGTCAAGTCGGCAGAAAGCCCAAGAATATTCAATCAGATGATGGGAAAGAGTTTTTCAATGTCAAATTTCAATTGCTCATGAATCGTCATCACATCAATCACTACTCTACCTATAGTGCGATGAAAGCTTCCATAGTGGAAAGACTAATTAGAACCTTAAAACATTGGATTTGGAAACAATTTAGCTTGAATGGTTCATACAAATGGCTACAACTGATAAGCCAAGTGGGATATTGTTACAACAACAAACTGCACCGCACTATCGGTATGGCGCCGGCGAGTGTGAATAAAAACAACTCTAAACAGTTGTTACATAAAGTCTACAATCACATTAAAATCAAACCTCGTGCCAAGTTCAAGGTGGGTCAACATGTGAGAATTAGTAAATATAAATCCACTTTCGCCAAAGGCTACATAGGCAATTGGACTACGGAGATATTTACAATAACTAAAGTGCAAACTACGAATCCAGTGACATATTTACTTCAAGACGCTAATCACCAACCCATCTCTGGATGTTTCTACGAACAAGAGTTGCAGAAAACTAAACACAATGACATTTATCTAGTGGAAAAAGTTTTGAAACGTCGTGGAAATAAAGTGTATGTAAAATGGCTCGGCTTAAATGAAAAGAGTTGGATAGATAAAGATAACATTGTCTAAGTTTTCTTTTTTTTCTCAATAAATATTTATCTACTCTAAGTCAATGAGGTTTCATTCAATAAAAACATCTCTCTATATATATATATATATATATTTATTTTATAATTGTGTAGTACCTATTTATACATTCGCAGCGAGCTAGCAATTTAAAATTAAACAATTAGAATGGGAAAAAAAACATCTATATCTGTACGAGGACTCTTACACACATTCATAATCACCGGAAGCTATTATGTTCGGACCTACCACACAAAATATAACATTGATCAAACAATTAAAAGATTTCATATTGAACACTGCACGTGAAAAAAGTTCCGCTTTAACACCGCCTAATAACACAATCCAGTCTTGATAGTTGATTTGAGCGTCTTCCACAATCTCTTCCACTGTATCGTTTAAATCATACCACATTACAATTAACCAGTAAACATGACAATCGTCTGCATGGTGACCTTCGAAATATATACGTTTCAACAATTTCGCTACTTCCCCTCTAAATGTGTGTAATGCCATGGGCAGGCGCCATCTTTTAATCAGAGTATTGTCCTCGAACGCTTTTAGCCACTTGATTTTCATTTCATCACTGCTGCTGCTGCTGCTGGTATCGCTCTCGGTATCGCAGCAGTACATGGCCCCATCGTCTTGTGCTTTTGTTGTTGTTGTCATCGGTTGTGCTGCTGCTGCTGCTGCTGCTGCTGGTGGCGATTGAGAAGTGGAACTGCTACAGCCACTGCCGCCGACGCCGCCGCCGCCTGTTTTAATGGTGGACAACCAGCACTGGCAGCACCAAGTGGTGGTGGTGGTGGTGGTGTTGGTACCGTCAGTCGTGTCAGCTGCAGCTGGGGAAGATATAATACAAAATATTGTAATTATTTATATTAAAAGTAAGCAAGTGTAAAAGTGATAGATTTTCAAATTACATAGAACAGAGTTTAAATACTCAACATGTTAGTACAACTTGTATATAATTGAAATAAAAACTTACATTTGGCATGTGATGAAGCTTGCAGATCCATCGTTATTGACTATAACGCGATATTCGTTGTGACACTGGAATAGTAGTAGTAGTAGAATATGGTAGTAAGATGACTGTTTTATAAAAATATTGTTTACGAATCGCGAGCTCAAACGACACCGTACTGCGTGACGTGGCGTGAGGTTGGCTGGCCGACAACAACTGGGCGAGAGAATAACTTGCGTCATGCGCCGGGTGTCTAGACGCATGACGTAATCATGGAATGCGTACGCGGCTGAGTGGGCGTAGGGGGCGGGGTGTCTGGGTGCATACCTCATTTGCACGTGTCACTGCTGTGATGCCACATTCCGACATTCCAGTAGGACTCGCTGCAAATTTCACACAACGCCTAGTCCTACTATGATTCTGCTGCTGCTGCTCACATATAGTCTCGAAATTTGAACCTGTTATACAGTGACGAGGTGGCCTAAGGGTTCATCATCATGAATGAGAGACGTTAGCCCGGTTAGCTAAAGAATAGCGCCGGTTCGAATCCGACCTTAGCCACTGTGCATGGATGCGCCACCCCGTCACTTTTTTCTTTTTTTTTTCTTTTTTTTTTTCTTTATAAACTTAGCTTACAAAGTGTACTCAGTGCTGCTAGCGAGCGCCATCTATACATTTCTTAGCGCACTTTTGAAACGTAGCTTCCTCTAACGGATCTTTGCCTAACTAGCTGCGGACTTTTTTAGAACTACTCGGACGGCAGCTCATCTATACCTTTTTGTAGCGGATGTTTTTGGAACTAAAACTTCCACGTCCACTGACTCTAGCGACATCTATACATTTCTTAGCGCACTTTTGAAACGTAGCTTCCTCTAACGGATCTTTGCCTAACTAGCTGCGAACTTTTTTAGAACTACTCGGACGGCAGCTCATCTATACCTTTTTGTAGCGGATGTTTTTGGAACTAAAACTTCCACGTCCACTGACTCTAGCGACATCTATACATTTCATCGAGAACCATTAAGCGAATCGATAACTCGCATACAAAGTGGCGCCATCTAGCGGTGATCATTGCGGAACTAACAAGTGGCGCCATCTCACGGATCTTTGCCAAACTAACTAGTGGCGCCTCTGGCGGATTTCTATGGAACTCACAAGTGGCGCCATCTAACGGATTTGCTATGAAAATAACAACAGGCGCTCTTACACATACACAGTGGCGCCATCTAGCGGGGATCATTGCGGAACTAACAAGTGGCGCCATCTATACATTTCATAGCGGATATTTTTAGAACTAACTAGTGGCGCCTCTGGCGGACTTTTATGGAACTAGCAAGTGGCGCCATCTAGCGGATCTTTGCCAAACTAACTAGTGGCGCCATCTGACGGATCTTTGCCAAACTAACTAGTGGCGCCCCCTAGCGGAAAAGTTTTGGTCTAGAACGGGAGGAGGAGGAGGGGCTAGAACCGGCACAAACTAACTACTTACAGTTTCGTTTCTTTTTAAAAATAAAGAAATGTTTAAAATGAGCTAACTTAAGGTTTTAAGGCACTTTCCCTCCAGGGTCCATTAATTTTTTCCACCCTTTTAGACTAAGCCTTAAAGTTTCCTTTTAAACTTCAAAGTTTCCTTTTAAACTTCATAGTTTAAAAGGAAACTTTAAGGCTTAGTATAAAAGGGTGGAAACAATTAATGGGCCCTGGAGGGAAAGTATGAGCTTTCATAAGCTGACAAGAAACCGGCCAAGTGCGAGTCGGACTCGCGAACGAAGGGTTCCATACCATTACGCAAAAAAACACCAAAAAAATCACGTTTGTTGTATGTCCCACTTAAATATTTATTTTATTCTGTTTTTAGTATTTTTTGTTATAGCGGCAACAGAAATACATCATCTATGAAAATTTCAACTGTCTTGCTATCACGCTTCATGAGATACAGCCTGGTGACAGACGGACGGACAGCGAAGTCTTAGTAATAGGGTCCCGTTTTTACCCTTTGGGTACGGAACCCTAAAAGGTAGCTGGATTTATATACTATGTGTTTTTAAAACAATTGCTATTTCTAATTAAACTGCCATTAACTTATGCCTTTTTAAGACGTAACAAAAAAGCTTATAAAAGCAGTAGGTATTTTAAAGTTAATAAGATCAGAACAAATTGCGTCGATCAAGGAAAAATTACTGTAGTGACTTTGGTACTTACGACCTAGACTGTTTTATTTGTATTGTAGTGTGGTTGATACTGCCGTAAGAGCCAGTTTGCCTTAAGGCCCGTTTTCGCTTGGAATCAAAATGGCCGCGACGCTAACGTCCGGGAAAACGGAACAATTAATGTGGAAAAATAACGTGACGCCATCAATTAGAGACAGACACTGGGGTTACTACAGAAACTCGCAGAATTCCCGAAAACAGACACAGAAATGAATGACAAGATAATTGGATTTATTTTATCTCACAGCGTGTGATGTGTAGAGCGCAAATGCGCATTAGGTCAGTTTTTGTAGACACAGCTAAGATAATTTCCCTCGAAAACTGAGGGTACCTGGAATTTCTAGTAAATACCTTAGAGATCGTGTCAAAAATGATGGTTCTGACAAACATGGACGTGTAAAAATAAGGAGACAAGGGACAGTCACAATAGGTAATTCAGCTCTTTAAAAAGCGACACACACAGCTCTGCTGTCAATTTGCTTTAGCCCTAGAATCACAATCATATGTTTTGTGCTTTAAAACGGTCTCCTTGTTGATTGAATTACCCCATTAGATAACCCCATAGCGTAAGGTAGAACCAACGAAACCTTGGTATGACATGCTTATATAAGGCTCTGGAAGTCGCCAACAACATGCTGAATGCTGATATGAGGCCATTTCGTGGAACTTTATCCTTTCTACTTTTTTAATGTGTAATTGGTCTCGTTTGTGTTTTAAAAAAATACTTCTATTATCTAGTTGAATGTAATATTTCTTTTTTTTTTTCTACTTTTAGTAACTCCGTGGTAACGCATAGATCCGTCATCGTATTTTCGTCGGAGAGACCAACATTAATACAGGAATTAGGGTAAAGGCATGATAAATAGTACCCTGGAATCTGTAGCTCTATGATCGAGTGGTGCGTTTGACATCGTATCCGATACATCGAGCCGGAAAAGTTGTAAAGGACATTTGTCAATATGGCGTATGTGCTCTTTTGGTGGAGGTTGGGGTAGTATTGGGATTATTGCCTTTTTGTTACAAATTAGGTTAAAGGCATTCCATGTTGACCTTAATAACTTACTATTGAGGTTAAAAAATGAGGCCTTATATTACAATTTCTTAGATTGTACTTAAGCCAATAGTTAGTAAAATTCCACTAAATTCAAGAAAAATTATTTAGCACATCTGATGCCTAACACTCACGAACGCGAAGCGAAGCGGCGTTCGCGTTCGCAACGAGATCGCCCACGTAGGACACTTCTATACGTATCAAAGGATTGATTCACCCCGAGCCGCGCATGTTGTTCGCCTACGTAGTACGCTGCGCCAGTGTTGCCAACATGTACATAAAGTTGCAGAAAACCCTTTAAAATTTTAAATTGTCAAAGTATGAACTATGATAGCCAAACTTTGTTTAATTTTTCTTCTTTCTAACAAACAAAAATTTCAAAATGATATTAGAGGACAAACAATTTGTATTTGTAGAGCCATAAGAACGTGTCACATATTTTTGCAGCCTTCGAAGGGTAACATATTATTGAAAGTGACTGTAGAATGTCTTTTCGTACAAAAGTACGTTTAAAAGTCGAAAGGTCTATACCCCCGTTTTACATTTGATAGCTTTTACGCTTTACCCGTCACTTATTAAACATTTCTAATAAATTCTTGACTAAGGCTTGAGAAATACTTTGTAAATATAAATATTTATAAATATAGACTCCGCTGTCCGTCTGTCCGTCTGTCCGTCTGTATCTCATGAACCGTGATAGCTAGACAGTTGAAATTTTCACAGATAACAGATATTTCTGTTGCCGCTATAACAACAAATACTAAAAAAGTACGGAACCCTCGGTGCGCGAGTCCGATTCGCACTTGGCCGGTTTTATTTATTTATTACGTTTGTTTATCACAATTATTAACGGAAGTTGCTTAACGAGTAAGGTGTTAGTGTGCTTATGCCATCTGTTTCCTTTTTACACAGAACGACACAAATGCCACATTAAATTGACGCAAATGTCTCCTATTGACAACTACTTGAAAAGATGGACACTAACCAAGTGTCTCTTCAAAACACTTAGTTCTTGTGGCAGTTTCGCTTGGAATTTCAACCTTAAGTCGTACTAATAAGATAGAGATTTGAAGAAATGCTCAACACAGACTAACTGATTTTTATTGGCATGTCTGGCACAAAGAAAAATTGCACTTGCATTTATTAAAAGGGAGATAAGTGTTTGTTTGAACAACTTCATAATAACTATCCCTACTATTATTTATACTAACGGCCCAATTCGAACAATGCTGTCAGTGTCAAAAGTAACATTTTTGATTGAAGAAATGTCACTTTTAAAACTGACAGATCAGTATCGTATCGGCGTGACATTATAAGCATGGTTCGAATCGGGTACGTTTATACTTCCTTACCATTTATATGCTAAAATAACCGTCTGTCTGTTACCTCTTCACGCTAGAAGTGCTGAACCAATTTTAGCGAAAATTAATAACTGTGGAGATTGTTTGAGGCGCGGAGAACGACGTAGGATAGTTTTTATGATCAACATATTAGAATCGAACAAAGGCCTGACACTCTTTGATAGAGAAAGATAGTCTTATTGCGATTCCTATAAGAGGAAAGAGAGAATAGTGGCATGCTTTGTCCTTATCACCGACCGGGTTTTTTCTTATGGTCGGGTTATGGCAGCATAGGTAGGAGGCGACGGCGAAATACCGAAATTTATAAGTGAAAGAGAAAAAGGATTATGCTGCCATACATTAACCTGTCAATACATGAATATGTCTTTCTCTTACCCCTGGTCGCTCGGTTTCATGTCTATAACTACTATACTATGTCTATGGAATCGAATGTAACAACGTAACCTAACAATGTATAATTGTAACCGCTGTTGGCAGACCTTTTAAATAAAAAAAATAAAATAAAAAAAACATTCCACGCAGAGGCTAGTTTGGTCATATACAGATAAGGAGAAATGGATATCAGAGGACGGTATTGAGAGAGGTATTTAAAGTGGACGACAGCGGAAAAAGGCCGTTCCATACAAACGCCCCCATATTCCTCTCTGGATTTGCCCTAAATTGAATCGTATGGGAAATCTTCATTTTAAGCATATCAATCATAATAAGTAGCCACTGAAGTACTATAAATAATTCCTTTGTTCAAAATATTTATCAGTACGGTTTTTACTCACTATTATCCGAATAAAGAATCCGAAACATGTCGCAAAAAGCGACTAAAAATAATAGTGAGTAAAAACCGTACTGATAAATATTTTGAAATATGTCTCACGATAGTTAAAGTGCGATTAATTCCTTTGTTCGTAAAAACATTCACGAACCGCGGCACTGTTGTGTCTTACTCTTACTCCAATCAATAAAGACAATAAACCAAACTGGATCCCGTCACAAATGCGTTTTAAATCAGTGTGCGTGGAATCACTCCGATAGGAGTCGTAAACTCGAGGTTTAGGGATCCTTCGTCAATTTTTGATCGCGACAATTTATGGCTTGACCAACGCGTAAGCAGAAAATAAATAATAGTAAGAGCGTTTTCACATACTCGAATGATGAAAAGTCGGATGACGTTTAAAGAAAAAGTTTATTCATGAAATAAAACTATGAAAACGGATTATATCGCGTATATTGAATTTATAATACATCCCGACGTTTCGAACCCTTTACAGCGTTCGTGGTCAACGGGTGACTGAGGAAAAATTACAAAGTGCAAAAATACCCACATACTAAAATAATGAACAATCGTAGACTACAAACTTTAAGGCTGGTTGTACATGCAAAATCGGTTCATAAGGCTAGTTATACACTACAATTATTTTCAAGTAAAGATATATATATACGCGATAAAAAAAAAAAACAGCGTTTTCATAGTTTTATTTCATGAGTTACTATCGCGGTAACCGAAGACAATATTATAAAGTTTATTATTCACTAGCGACCCGCCCCGGCTTCGCACGGGTGCAATGCTGATGTATTACACATGTAAACCTTCCTCTTGAATCACTCTATCTATTAAAAAAAACCGCATCAAAATCCGTTACGTAGTTTTGAAGATCTAAGCATACATAGGGACAGACATCCATCCAGACAGCAGGAAGCGACTTCGTTTTATACTATGTAGTGAAGTAGGCATATTACAATGCGCTTATGAACGTCAAATAAAGCTACGCCGGTTCTAACCCTACACCTCTGCCCCGAGAAAATTTTAATACTCCCTCAGTTGGAGGAGGGTATCCCAATATGGGACCGGCAACAAACTCGGCGGGACACATCTTTTCAAAACATTACATCTTATAATTAACATGCAAAACTTTGCATGCTTTGGAAAAATAAAGATGCTAGAAAATGCCCAATGGCATATCGTCGCTATACTTACTCAACCTCATATCTGCAACAATCATTTGATGGAAATGTCGCTTTTCTTTCATTCGGAATACGGGTGTTTTTGTCATCAAATGAGTGTTGCAGATACGAGGTTGAGTAAGTATAGCGGCGATATAGTCCTTTTATTTTTGCATTAACATTGATTTATCTCTTTTGATTTCATTTCTAACTCCTGTTAGTCAAACTTAGGGGAGACCGAGGTGAGTTGTGACAGAAGAGAGTTCTGACATCGTCGATTTTTTGAAATTTATTAACTAATAATGAGCTCGCAATAGCGCGCGTTTGTTAGTTCAAGTTACTAGCTAACAAACGCGCACTGTTGCGAGCTCGCTAACAGTTAATAGGTTCCAAAAAATCGCCAATGTCACAACTCTCCTTTCTCAAAAGTCACCTCGGTCTCCCCTACTTCTCAGTTTAAAATTTCTTTAAAGATAGCTACTGTCATCGTCCCTACACTGTGTGACAGTGAGATGAAATGACAACAAAGACAAGCGTGCCATCATGTGGGGCTTTGGGGGCTTAGAAAATAATTCGCTAGCTTTGTGAGATTTATTTCCTTTTGTATGTTCGTGTTTTCTGGAATTTCATAAAAATATCACATTCAAAAGTGAAGTACGATTAAATTTTTAACTGTTTTTTTTTTCATGGCTCATGGGAGCCTGGGGTCTGCTTGACGTGACGTAGGCACTAGTTTTTACGAAAAATAAGAAAATTGCTTTTAAAAATAGGTAATATTTTGTTTGAGGGAACGTATCGATTAGTTTTTTTATTTAAACGTACCAAAAAATTTATATTAAATAACATGATAACTATCTCGCTCACGCTTACGCTCAGTGAGAGTGAGAGAAGAACACGAACTTATTGGGCCTGAAACATATTATACAGCGAGAGTTACACCAAGATGCAGATGTTATTTTAAACGTCAAACTTATGACGTATAAATAACACTGGCACTGCGTGTGCTGTCAAAATCTCTGCAGACTTTTCTTGGTCTAACTCTAATAAATATTATTATGATGTGTAAGTAAACCCAAACCTTTTTACATTCCAAACTAAATGAAAACCTTTACAAAAACCGTAATACCAACATAACCCAACGAAACCTCAAAAAGCACTGGCCACTGATAAAATTCCCTCTAACGTTCGAAATTTAAAAGTAATAATCCTGGCATTATAACAGCTCACCGATTCGCCGCTTACATCCAGTATACGTTGAACTGTAAATGCGCATACTAGTGAAAGATCTTGAGGCTCGCTTAGTACTGGTAACATTCATGAGGCGATAGCTCGCTTACGTTAAAGTAAGGGAATAGCAATAATAATCCCTGGATCTCGTTTTTGTATCGACAATTTATCAGTAGCTTTTCAACATTTAAAAATGAGCTTTATTTTGCTAGTGAAAAGGTGGAATTTCGATATTTGATCGTTAAGGTGTGCGTGAGATGTAACTTCTCGTGTCATTTTAAATTAAACTTTATTTAGTTATACATATGGTGGAAATTTGTAAAAGGTGTTAAGTTGTGTGAGTGAGGTGTATAAAATCTGGTCTCGTAATAATTATTGTCAAGTGTATAATAGGTGTATAGTTGGACTCGAAAAATTCTTCGATGCACGCATTGATTTAAATGTTTGTGGCATTTTATTCTTGAGTATCGTTTAGGTGCCTTTACTTACCAAATAAATTAATTGAGACCGATTTCATAGAAACTAGCAATGATTTAATTTCCTAAAACATGAAAAGTCACTGACTTTGGGGAAAGCATGAAAAATTATTAAAAAAACAACCTGTATGAAAAGTACAGGGTGAAAATTCTGATATGACACTGTTTCTGGTTTTTGCCATGAAAATACAAATAAATATAAAACTTATATACCTATATGTATACAAAAACAACACACCTGTAATGTTCTCCCTTAGGATAGGGGAGAACTTTCTACATACTTCATCTTTAAACCAAAAAGACATATGTGTGGCTCTTTAAGAAAAGGTACCTTCGTACTATAGGCGCTTACGTTATGCAACTTTTGTATTAAAGTATCATCAAAAATGACGTAAACGCCTGAATGATAAGGTCTTTTTTTGAATATTACACATGTTTTAGGCCCTTTTCTCTTAGGAATATTAAATTTTGTGTGTATGTATTATACAGGTGTATCGTTACACAAAAAGTTTTTACCCCAAGTTTAGTCGAAGGATGTACATTTTGATTTATGACATGACCCAATTCTCGAGAATGGTGAATTGATAATGAGTTCTCTGTAAGAATAAGGTTGACTAGTAGAGAATGTCGTATGGCATTAAGTCCGCCTTTTGTACTGTAAGGTTTTTTCTTGTGTCAATAAAGGTTGAATAATTATCAAAATCATTGGCATAATGTACACTAATTAATGAGTAAAACATTTGAAATATGTAACGTATTGATCTACCGTTTTTAAGGTTCCGTACCCATAGAGTAAAAACGGGACCCTATTACTAAGACTCCGCTGTCTGTCTGTCCGTCTGTCACCAGGCTGTATCTCATGAACCGTGATAGCTAGAGTTGTTTTTTTTTACAGATGATGTATTACTGTTGCCGCTATACAAATACAAAAAACAGAATAAAATAAATATTTAAGTGGGGCTCCCATACAACAAACGTGATTTTTTGCCGTTTTTTGCGTAATGGTACGGAACTCTTCGTGCGCGAGTCCAACTCGCACTTGGCCGGTTTTATTGAACATTGGTTAAAAAAAAAGCTCATGCCACTCAAATAAAAAAATAAATTTATTGATACTTCAATCATAAAAATAGGCTCAGTATTTATTAGTAAAGGAAGAGGAGACCGAGGTAAGTTGAAGCAACGTCAATTTTGCGATATTTATAATCGTCCTAATGCAGGAGCGCATAATGACGGACCAGCGGACGGTGGGACGTGGCTAAACGTCATTTTTTCCAGCTCGATCTGACCTCGGTCTCCCCTACACGTGAATATAATATGATACCTATCTGAAAAGTACGTTTAAACAAAAGACAGTGCCTATTAGAATTATATACTCTAGTTACTTACCTATAATCTTCAAAAAGCAAAAGCACGCCCCTAGCAAAAGAAAATGAGGAAAAATAAATCTAACATCATTTGTAAAAGCTCAAGGCCCATAATCTCGTAGACAACACATTTCATAATAACTTGCTACCAATATACAAAAAGAATGAAAGCTCCGCGACCAATATTATCTTTTATGTTTTAAATAAAATCCCTATTACCTTTACCGCAGAGATGCTTTTCCTGTGTATCATCTTTCCAACTTTTTGTATCAACGGATAAAATGTAAGCAGACTTGCGAAAATGTTTACCAGTTGCAGAAAAATGGCCTCAATACGAAAACTGACCTTATTGCATCGTGATAAAGTTATTTTTCATATTTTAAAGATGTTGTGCTTTGCCTTTGCTAAACAATAACACAAATAGTCCAATAAGAGAGGAGTCGTGTGATTCTATAACGAAATCCGATAGATTTAACGGCAATATTAAGCTGGGATGTATATTAAAATAATAAATAACATTTTTAAATTTTAAATATTTTATTTAAAACATTTTAAATATTTAGATCAGTACGGTTTTTACTCACTATTATTTTTAGTCGCTTTTGGCGACATGTTTCGGATTCTTTGGGAATCCTTCCTCAGGCACGAGTGTCCGCGGCGGTTGTGCGTCGTGAAATATGTCTCACGATAGTTTGTGCGAACATTTTTTTTTTTTTTTTTTTTTTCGTACAAGCGTGCAGCCTACTAATATATGTTATACAGTCAGTGAGGGACATTGTACGCAAATCTAACAGGCCAATCCGAGTTTTAGTTTCTTGATCTGTTTCCATATGACATTGGAAACAGATCTAATAACTGAAACTCGAATGTGCATGTGAAGCAAATTTACTAAACGAGTCAAACATCACACCATTTGTCAGTTTGTCAAAGCTAATTTTGCATTGGATTAAACAAAACAAAGTTAGGGAATGTCATTAACGTCGTACTTTCATAGAACTTTGACACGAATCATGACGTTTCCCCACTTTGTCAAAGCAAATGCCATGCAGAGTGAGCTTAGTCCCGACCATATATCGGGGTTTTGGGTGCGGGAATGATTTCGTGTAAGTTATGTAACTTAACAATTGTGAAAAAATTACCAAACCATGAATTCAAATGTGCTAGAAATGTTAAAATAGTTTCTGTTTTTACCGTTTTTACCTATTTTTTGGCTTGTGTAAAACATTCCCGCACCCAAAACCCCGACGTCTCGACTTTAGCTATAATATATTCCTCGCGATTGGTGCTTAATTTTAGTGAAATAATTTTTTTCATTTATCCAGAAACTAAACATTCTTTTCATATTTTCTTCGTCTTTTGAAATTATAAAAGATCTAACAGATGCAACAATCAAAATGCTTAATCAAAATGGTAAGACGAAAAATTCCTATTTAACTTTTAATAGTAATGTCAGTATTTTTATCACGTAGAAAATTATGCTTAATAGCATCTTAAAGTAATATGTTATTATACTAAAAACGGAGCAGACTTTAATGGTATTTAAACTTTTCTAAGAAATTTTTGCTTCTTAATTTGGAAATATAAACGTAATATTTTTGAATGTGCTCTGCGAACAACTTTTAATGTGCCTACTTATGATAGTTTTAAAAGCCATCTGGTTGGTAGAATCTAGTTACAATTTTTATTCCAATATTGCTAATTACTTCTTTTGTAAGATTGTATAAATATATATTTCTTTCTTAAGAAATTTAGTAGGTACACAATGTTTTTGAATATGTGACAATTAGATTAGATTAGATTAGATTAGATGATTTATTTCATGAAAGACAATTTACATAATAAGTTTGCATTTATGTCAAAAATATAAGAATTTCTATCATGATCGTCAAAATAAAAATAAAAATGAAAATAATAACAATACTGATGAAAATAAAATTATAGCTAATCCATTAAGGATTGTCAACACAATTACAATAAGAGTAAGTAGATAAATACTTACAAATCCAAAATATAAGTAGATTTACAATGTCAAAACTTACACTAAACAATAAAAACACAACACACAAGAACAATAAAAGTAGAAGTATCCTAAAACTAAATAACAACAGGTGCACAGTCGCCTGTATTTGTTTTAGAATCAAGTAATAAATGTGTTTATTTATTAAATAAAATAAACAATAAATAAAGCTTGTAAAAATTTAACTACAATAATTATTAAAAATATTTTAAAAACGATTCATAAAATACGTAAACCTACAAAAAGTGAGTTTTCTTGTAATTCTGTTGTTATGTACTTTGAACACAAAATACTTAATCGCGACATCCAACTTAAATATAGTACTTAAGTATAAGTACTGTAAATTCTGCCAACTTTGCTCCAAAATTTAAAATTTAATAAAATAATTTTATTGTGGTAGGCATGTTGATATTACTTAATGCTGATTTAAAGTAGACCATCATACTTGCTATAATTGAGTTTGAGATAGTTTTTCAATAATAATAAAAAAAACTGTTGGTACACAATTACCCAGTGAAGAGCGAAGAAGACAATTAAAAAAAATAAAGTTTATTTTCCAAGTAGGCATACTACCATGCGCTTATGAACGTCAAATAAAGTTACACCGGCTCTAACCCACATCTCTGCCCTAGATTTAAATCCTTCCTGAGGACACATGTTAATATTTATCCCTCGACTGACTATACCAAGCCAGGTGCAGTTCATCCTAATTACCGGTTTCTAGTTACTATCTACCGGTTATCGGTTTTTTCTCGACCGGTTTTTGTCGAGGAAATGCGTTCAGATACCTGCCGTAAACCAAACTGACGACCGAGGTCATTTCACTATCTCTCTCACTCTCGCCGTGGCCACGTAAGCGTGAATGGGAAGCTACGATCCTGGTCGCCAGTTTTGGTTTGCGGATAGTATAACAGTAACTTGACTGGCCGGCTTTGGACCTTATGTGGTTATAATAAGGTTGTGTTTGTGTTAATTGTGGTTATAGGACGATGGTATTTTTGATGCAAGTTTTTGTTTGAGGTTGGTTCTATTAATTGGAAGGGATGTGATCGAATGAAATATAGCTTGGAAACTTCATGATTATGAGGAAGTTATTTTTTTATTTAAGTTACTTGGCAAATAATAATAATGATTATTAGTAATGAAAATAATAATAAGTAATATATATAAATAGGTACTTGTTTCTAACTAAAAAATACCTAACTATTTGAATATGTTATTAGAATGTTGCATATGTTACATATGTTGAAAGAAATGGCTTTTTAGCGATAAGACCGCCTGGTGTGATATATTATATTGACACCGAAATGCTCTAAAAAAAATCTATTTGAATTTGTCTTAAAAATTTCTAAATCGTTTAATTTTCATTTCATTGTCAGTTTTAAATTTTACCTCGTTACTGTACTTTATAAATATTCTGTAAAAATATTACAGCCACAGGTTTTCACTGAAAAAATGCAGGTAAAAAGAACGGAAAACAAGTGCTTTCATGTACACTTTTCACACTTACAAGATGCGTTGTTCCAAGCTTCACGAGAAATAAGATCAACCGAACCAGTCTGATGTAAAACTCTTAATTTTTTTTATAATAAACTTCCAAATATCATCACTGAATTGGCTGTTAATAAATTTAAAAATTATGTAAAACGTAAGCTTATCTCTAAAGCCTATTATAGCACACAAGACTACATGAATGATGAAACACCGTGGGATTAAGTGTGATTGAAAATAATTAAATATTTGTTGTTATGTTAATAATGATGAAATTAATAATTCAATGAATATATTAGGTAATGCGTATTTTTTGACATTTATTCTACAAAATTTCTGAAATTCTTATTATGAAATTTGACATTTTGACAAGTTTTTATGAACAATAATCACTGGATCAATAAATTGCTCTGATTGTAGGACTTGACACTTTAACATAACATTTTTTTTTAATTTTTTTTTTTTTTTTTTTTTTTAAAGTGATTGTTGCCAATTGGATAAAGAATATTTTGACTCTTGACTCTCTTGAATTCTTTATTCGTTTATCACAGGTACACAAATAGAGGTAGACCACCAACCTGTACATTATTCTAAGGAACAGCTATAATGATGTGCCTTTTCGCGTAGGTACGAAATTATTATTTAGTAGTAGTAGTAGTTAGTAAATCACTTTTTAATACAGTTACAGTTTACAATAAGTGCTACTTTTCGTGGCTGTTTAGCGTGCGGAAAGTTGGTTTAGGCGAACTAGTGCTATTTACTTTTCCAATCTTTTTAAATTTTTACTTGTTCCAATTCATGACTACTTATTGATGAGTGTTAATATTAGTTTCCTTTAAACGTCGTAATCAACATAAAAACCTACTGTTAATGTAAGAATACGAAAAATATGATAATATTTCATATTTTATTACTTACCTCTTCATCATTATAAGTATTATAACACGTTTATTTTTTAATGTTGAAAAACCATTCTTAATAAGTTGTCTGAATGGAACGGAACGCTTGTCAAAGAAGAGGCGTATTTTCTTACTGCAAGAATGTTTTAAGTTTCCAAAGGCAACATTAGATATTGTTTTTATAAATATACGATACACAAATAATCGTAAATAACTATATTTAGGTAATAATAGTACAATGTTTTAATATATACAATTGTTTCTGTCTTATAGAACATGCATTTGAAAAAAAAAAAACTCATTGAAGTGGGTTTAATAATAATAACAAAATCTATTCTAGTCGAATAAAATCTAGAAGAAAAACACCTCTTCATAATGTCAACGTCAATGATGTCACAGAATTAATAATATAAAAGTTCCGAAGAGCGTTCCGAATTCCATTCCTTACTTGTTGATTTCTTATTTTTTCGCAACTGTATTAAAAAAACGTCGTTCGATACACGTGCGGAAATGTCATTCTTCACTCGTCCTGAGTCCGAGATATCTCGGTACTCGTGAAGTAATGACATACTTTCCGCACTAGCATCGAAATGTACTATTATCGTATAAAACAAAAATTGTTAACATGAAATTCATATAAATTTAGGCACAAAGCCTAAATCAGCCCTTAATGCTGTAGTTAGCTCCTAGGTCTCTTTAGGTCACATAACACTGGTTTTTAAGGGGGGCTTAAGAACGCGCCAGACAGCCTAAGAGCCTCTTCCAGTCAACTCGGTTAGGCTCCATACAAGCTAATATGAGGGTTCTTGAGTGGGCGACGGGTGAACGAACTCGCACAAGGCGACATGCTAAAGTCATACTAAATACGTGAACACTGTTTTTTAGGGTTCCGTAAGGGTAAAAACGGGACCCTAATATTACTAAGACTTCTCTGTCCGTCTGTCTGTCATCAGGCTGTATTTCATGAACCGTAATAGCTAGAGTTGACATTTTCACACATAATGTATTTCTATTGCCGCTATAACAACAAATACTAAAAAGTACGGAACCCTCGGTGGGTGAGTCCGACTCGCACTTGTCCGATTTTTTAAATTGAGGTTAGTATTTTGAGAAATTAACAGATAAATTACATAAAATATCATGTACCTAATGGACACAATGTTACCTTGAAACAACATTTAGTAGGTATTTACGGAATTCTTATCATTCGTAAACACGTCGCATCGGTCCGTAAATTTTAAATTTTGACCTAGGGCTGTAATGTACGTATGAAATTAGGCAGTTTTTTTTACCTTTTGTTTCCTAACGTGTGATGCTTGCCTTCAGCTTCGGGCTTCAATTCACACTCGGTCGAAAATTCTTCTTTACGATTGATTGCGACGTCCATTTAATTTTAAACTATTTATTTTAGTTGGTTAGTAATTTTTTTTTAAGTTATGTGTAAGGCCCATTGTTATTTTAATTTTTTCTGATATTTAATTTAAAGCCAAAACCGCTACATAGCCAGAGCTTCGAACCCGCAACCTTTGACTTTAAAGCTATGCTCGTTACAGCTGTTGTTTTTGGGTCTGTTGTTTCCCATATAGTTTTAAGTCGTAATGTATTGTTTGTCCACATTTTCGTTGGTCATATTGTTTTTCTTAGAAACGCGTAACTTTTCAGGATTGCCATAAAACAAACCTAACCTAACCTATCTATAGGATAGCCTTAAGAAAATCCTGAAATGTTAACGGTTTCAGTATTATGACTAATGATAATTTATTTATTGATTAAAAAAAATTACACAGCATTACAGTAGGTACTAATGCACTGCGAAATTTAGGACAGAAAGTAATACATACAAACAAGGTACAGTATACAATCTGGGACTAGGTATGACATTTTTTTTTTTTACACAAATTCAAAGAAACGAGGTATATACACAAAATAAAACAATATACAAAGAAATATTAATAACTAACTGAGGACGGACGGTCATCCATTGCCTCACAAAGGTTTTTGCATTCCTCACAAATTAGCCTCCAACTACCGGCAAAAACGTCACAGTCCGGAGCCGACTTGAGAAGTACGTTGATGTAGTGCAAAGCGCGAAGCCGTGGTGATTGCCTGTACGCCGCAGTGCAATATGACAATCATTACATTATGACTTTCAATAATTATGTCAAAGAAAGGGACCCCGTCGTTTTTATCTTGAAGAAGAAATTATGGATTTCCTGCTATCAGAGAAATAATTTTCCTGTCATTCTTGTTCATAATACTGGAAGTTAAAACAGGACTGATTATTCCCTTAAGACCGCTAGACCTTTTGAAGCTTCAAGTGATATCAGATTTATTATAAATTAATCTTAGGGTGTGGTGTAATGTCAATGGAAAAAAGCGGACAAGTGCCCCTAACAGCATTTATACGTCATTATGACGTCAGCGACGTCATTATGATGCCATATTTACGTCATTATGACGTCGCTGACGTCACTTTGCTACCTGGGGCGAGTCGGACTCGCCCACCGAGGGTTCCGTAGAAATTAAACATTTCTTTTTTTTTATAAAATAGTTTTGAGATTTTTCCCTGTACCGGACCGTAGACTCAGGTCTATCAATACATGGTTTAAAACTCGACACCTCCACGCGTTCCCGAGATAAAGGGTCTTGACAGACACAGACGGACGGATGTACGAACAACAAAGTGATCCTATAAGGGTTCCGTTTTTTTCCTTTCGAGGTACGGAACCTCAAAGTACATAAAAGTACATTTCATTCATGTGTTCAAAATATTGACTTCTTGGGCTCATTTTATTTAGAATCATCTGTACATTCACGCCTCACGCCTCATATATGAAAAAATGTGTTCCAAGATTTCCTTTCCAGATCGTCACATTTTTGTATGAATAATTTATTCATTATGAACGTGACGCACTAGAAAAAAAAATTTTCATACAAAATTTTGGGACACTTTTTTTTCCATGTATGAGGCGTGAATGTACAAATAGTTCTGAGTAAAATAACCCCAGAAGTTAATATTTTGAAGACATGAATTTGGAAAACGCTCAGAAGAGAAAAGTGCCTAAGGCAGATTTTTTAGAAATAAAATAAGTATATACTAAAAATAAGTAAATATTGTAAATAAGGTGTCTGCGCAAAAACGGGCCCAGTTCTTAAGCTTACTTTTATCATTTCATACTTTTATAAATATTATGTCCATGTTCGCTAGACAAAACTGCAATTTCACTAGTTTGTACTGTGTTCACTCAAATGATCAGTTTAAATAGTTTTATTTCATGAATAACTATCGCGGTAACCGAAGGCTATATTATGGAGGGACCATTCAAAATAACTAATGAGATGTGTATAGATATTTTTATATTTTATTTCTTGTATCATAAAATCGGTCCTGTTTTTAAAATCTTCTTAATGGTATGACTAATGCACTTTATTTAAGTGCAATGACATTTGATTCTTATCTTAATTATCGTTTTTTTTTATTAGCTAAGTGCAGATTTTTTTACTTCTATAAACGTATTAAATTAGTTATCTTCAAATTATATTTGACAGCAAGTTTTAACTGTCGGCATTTTCAAAGAAGGTAAAAGATTCTTAATTGTTAAATACGCTTGTAATACCTACATTTTATCACCTTTTTAAAGTAACTAAATTAGAATGTTCGTAAAAAATGAAAATAAACGAGAAAGTAGTATATTTATGAGACAGCTATTGAAGGTAATATTTAAACTAAATTAAAATTTACATCTCTTTGGGGCATTCCAGAAAAGTGTCGTATTTTCCATCGTATTTTATCGGAAACGTTCGTATTTGTGACATGTTACTTCAGTCAACCTCAGTACTTTTTGTACCGAGACTGACTGAAATGGAAACGATGGAAAATAATTATGCACTATATCTGTACGTGACGCTATTTTTTTTTTTTTTTTTAATATAAACTGATCGGCGATTGGCCCTAGTCACACCTGATGGAAAGTGAAGACAGGGCCTAAGATGAAGCTCACCGGTTCAGTAACAGCCTATTCATTTCTTTAAAACTACTGGTAAAGCTAAGAAGCCGATATTTGTCATGATAATTTAGCTTTAAATTCAACTGTAATACTGATAATAATACAGATTTCTAGAGGTTTCTGGAAAATTATTGGACACTTAATACGACACGACTTCTTCTTTAAAACTATGCTGGAAGGGCAGATGGGAAGGAAGAGGGTAGGCGAAAACCCAGACACAGCTTTTTAGATCAAGTGAAAGAAAAAGTAGGGTTCGTGTCGTATCAAAAAGTCAAAGAGCTGGCGTAGGATAGGGAAAGCTGGAAGATACTCCACCGACAAGAGAATAACTCTTAAGTTAATGATGATGATGATGGTTATTAAGGTACCATACGCATCACGTCCCCGACAAAGATCTTTTATGTGAAATGCTCGTTTTACTTATATCTCAACCATATTTTCTTCTTTCCAGCGCTGGCGTGTGTAGCCGGCTTCCAGCAGCAGTACTTCAGGATAGTCCCCCGAAGCCTGCGAGTTCACGAGGGTTCAGAGGCAGTTCTAGAATGTGCTGTCGCTAACCTGGCCGGGCAGGTGCAGTGGGCTAAAGATGGATTCGCACTCGGTGAGTCCTCTTAATTCTTATGTTCATTTTCATACTCGTTTACTTCATTTTCGTGTTCATCTGTATTCGCGAATTCACGTTTTCAAAATGGAACAACTTTTCTTCTTTTGTAAGTTAAATAGCTTTAAAGTACAACACTATTAATTAACGCAGATCATTTCAATACATTCGCAATTCAAACAAATAGTCTAATTAATGTATTGATAGTGCTTCGGCAATTAAAATGATATCATAAATAATATTCGAATGATTGTCACAATCACCACGAATTGTGTATTCATTTAAATTATGATAATTGGATATGAAACCTCATATAATAAAGAATTCATGAGTAAATTTAAAATAATTATTATTTTTATACATCCATAAAATGTTTCATAATAACAAAATTATCAAAAAGATAATTGCTTTATAATAAAACGGAGTTGT
This sequence comes from Cydia strobilella, assembly GCF_947568885.1. Lineage (NCBI taxonomy): Eukaryota > Metazoa > Arthropoda > Insecta > Lepidoptera > Tortricidae > Cydia > Cydia strobilella. The sequence goes on along the minus strand of NC_086063.1, from coordinate 1,622,061 downwards.
TCAATGATCTATTAGATAACTTAAATATATACCCATTTTTGTTGACAACACAACAAATCTGTGACTGTATCTGATACGAAAGTTTCTATTTTAACGTCTTAAAAGTTAGGTGATTTCCCTTTAAAAGAATACTTAATGCCCGCAAGAAATTAAAATGAGCTGGGATTTTAACTTCATTTCACGACAATTGCAAACAAATGAGTTTCTTTATTCATTACTTGAATATATCTATTATACTCATTACTATTACATGGGTATTCACAACACAATAACATTTCCATCTTCACCACTTAGACGTTTAGCAGTCCTCAACTGTGCGTTTCTCCAGAAACTTCCTGCCTCGCACAGCTAAACTGTGGAATGAACTGTCGCCTGCGGTATTTCCGGACTGATACGACCTTCAAACCTTCAAGAGAAGAGCGTATATTAAATTCTGGCGACGCTTTTACAACACCTCTGTGTATCCATGGCAGTGGGCTGACCATCAGGTGATTCCTCTGCTCGTTGGACCCGGGTATGTTCTTAAACTACGTCCAAATGAGAGGTATGGGCACAGTGAATGTCATCTCGCTTTGTGTGGTAGGACACAGCACAGCGGATGTCATTCCAGATCTAGAGCAGAGCCCAACTAGGGAAGTACCTTACAGAAAACCAGCCAAATACCACTAGACCTTACTCATAGTGTTGTGTTCCTGCCGGTGAGTAAGGTTGCCAGAGCTCAACGAGGGTGCAGTGTTAGGGTCGGCAACGCGCTTGTAGCTCCTCTGGAGTTGCAGGCGTACATAGGTTCCGCCTACGTCGGTAGCTTGTTTGCCACCGCCGTAGTCTAAAAAAATCACAAAAAATCAAAAACGCTAGTTGTCTATAACTTATTACGCCTAGTGTATTCGACCGAGTTGTGATTCGAAGCAGTGAATGTTGCATTGTGGCTGTCAACGTTGCGTGATTCCCGATGTACTCGTATTCTCTTTGGTTTGACTTTACGATGCCCTTTGTTTTTAAAACACGACGAAGGGGATGTAATGTGTTTTGGTTCGTTGTCCGTATAGCAATATTTTGACTGTTGTTTGTTACATTTTTTCTGAGATGTTTTAGTTTTTTTCTGGTTATGGACTAGAAAGTCTAGTTTTTGGTTCTTTTCATTAGTTCCATTCCTTTACTGGATAATATAGGCATTAGACTGGATAGATAATATTTTTCGAACTAAAATGGATTGCATTACAAGTTAATGGTAACATTATTTGGAATCTGTCTGTAATTCTCACATCTGTTGTGAGATATCGTATTGCCACATGTGATGACATTGGTAGTTATGTGATATATTTTTACTCCGTATACAAAAAAACTTACTAGTGAATCAAAGTTTAGGTCGTATTTCACGCAAAATTATTGAAGTTCAGGTTTTCTCTTTTATTTATTTACCGGTATTTTTGTATGAAGAAAAAACCGGTTCCGAGCCTTGAATTTGCACGAGACTGTTTCTGGTATTATACGCTACAAAACGCTATATTTTATGACTTGGGCGGTAAATAATACAGTCATCTCTAGCAGTCAATGGCGTCATTGATCCGTGAATTGTCATAGCTTTGCGTCGCGCCAATAGCGTAGTGTATAGTCTAATCAAAACAGCTTCTGTTTATGAAATGCCAAATACAATTAATCTGATAGTATGGCGACGCATTTTGTGACGTCACAATGAATCTACCTCCTTTTAATAAGGTTTTATTAATTATAAAAAATGGTAAGCGCAAATTGTAATGTGTAATATTTCCGTAATTTTGATTTTATTACTACTGCTATTGTCAGTTACGACTGTGTTAAATAAACGCTATCGCTTTTAACTTGCAGCTGTCAATGGCTTCACTGATCCGTACGAGTACGTTGTCGCGCTAATTGCGTTTATCAGTTATGCGTCTATTGGTTTACCTAAACAGAACTACACGTCTTGTAAACGCTTCCTCTTGTAACTTGCGCCCTAATAAAGCAGTCAACCAGCCGTCATCTCTAGCTGTCAATGGCTCCACAGATCCGTATGTTGTCGCGCCATTGCGATTGTCTGTTATGCCTGTCTTGTAAACTGCACTTTTGTAAACGCTACGTCTTGAAACTTGCGCTCTAATATAGCAGTCAAACCTCAGTCATCTCTAGCTGTTAATAGCTCCATGATCCGTATGTTGTCGCGTCGAGCCGAGTGCGATTATCAGTTATGTCTGTCTTTGTGTAAACTACACTTTTATTGTAAACGCTACCTCTTGTTACTTGCACGTTAATAATACAGTCAACCAACCGTCATCTCTAGCTGTGTCTTCACTGAGTAGGGCTATGCATGTATCGTTGAAAACTACACTTGTCTTAACCTTTCGAGACCCGAACAAATATGGCAACATACAATACCATAATACAATATGGCGACATATAATACGGCATACGGTACATATAGCTGGCTCCCCAGGGAGCCGACGGGTCGCGAAAGGTTAATATTGCCTTCGGTTACCGCGATAGTTACTCATGAAATAAAACGTCGGGATGTAGTATAAATTCAATATACGCGATATAATCCGTTTTTATGGTTTCACCTTGTCTTGTAAACGCTTCCTCTTGTAACTCACGCCCTAATATAGGCAGTCAACCGTCTCATGTATTCACATCTACCGGCTGGAGTCGGGCCATGACGGAGCGCATTTTCAATGTGGCTATACATTATGTATGGCAGACGCGATGGAGTCCGATCGAAGCCGTCCGCGTCCGCGAGAAGCCGACCGGCTTGCGGCCGTACAAATGTAAAATGCGCGCCGACTCCTCACTCCACCCGTTCCATGGGAGACACACTTGAAGTCGCGCTAGATGTGTCTCGCGCGAGAACGCAGCTCATGCTAGCAGGTCAGCTTCCCTTCAGCTTCATCTTTAGCTGTCAATAGCTTCACTGAGTCGCGCCAATTGCGATTGTCAGTTGTGCCGTCATCTCTAGCTGTCAATGGCTCCGCTGATCCGAGAGTTGTTGCGTCGCGCCAATTGCGATTGTCACTACTTGATGCCTGTCTTACTGTGTGTGGAGTTTGATTGGACTGTTTGATATCTAGATTAACTAGATCGTGTAGGCTTTGAACTTTTTGAAACACAAAAGGAGAGAAGTACTGCTAATGTAACTGACGAATAGATAGGTAATGCTTTTTTTGTTCAGAATCACAGTAATTTCCTTTTTCTTAAAGTATTAGGTTGGTTGCTTGTTACCTAGTCTTATAAGAGATCTCTTTTACCTATTTAAGTTATTTGAGATTTGTTTATGAAGGTTGATTATGAGATCAATTCATCTCTGTTTCGAGTGACAAATTCACATAATCTATCAATAAAAAACGCATTTAACTGATTTGCAAGACCGAAGTGATCCCATAAGTGTTCCGTTTGTCAAAACAAAGTTTCGCACGGAACACTAAAAATCACACTTGTTGTCGAACAAGCGAAGCGAAGTCTTAAGTTCAACTACGGTTAAGCTTTTTTTGTCGGTGTGGGAATGTAGTTACAAATCACCCCTCGGCTCTTTCTACTGAATACTGAGAAAAAGGGGTAAGGGCCTACCCCTTATTTATTTATTTATTTAAGCCTTTATTTTTCCTTAAATAGTTTTACATGATAAAAAAGTTTTGTAATATTATTGTTTTCCATTTTTACTATTTTAAGGACCCCTGTTGGGTATAGGCCTCCTCCATATCTTTCCACCTTTCTCGGTCTTTTGCCTTGATTAGCCAATTTTCTCCGGCTGTGGCTATAATATCCTTGGACCACCTTGTTATGGGTTTTCCCGCCTTCCTTTTGCCATGGGGTCAGTGGCCACACTTTGTGACTTAAAGTTTAATAGCCACCGGTGTTTCCCGCAATGTGCGTATTGTGATCGCGGAATTACTACCACGACGCCCCCCAGAACTAGGGTTAAGACATTAAGTTATTATTACTATAGAAAAGCCATACCAAGCAATGAAATTATCGCAATCACAACCTGTAACATGCGACCAAGACGTCGTAAGCGCCGCAAAATTCATGGCGCTTACGCGTTTAGGTCGCGAGATTCACGCTCCGCTTCTATTGTTTGATGTCAAAACAACATTATTAACATGGCGCATAATACTGGTTCTTTGTGTCGGTTATAAGTTAATAATACCACCAGGTGTCCACGGAAGACCAGCGTCAGCGTACTACTTCTGTAGGACCTGGCATTATGCTGAGTGTTCACCTTTTTCAGTGTAATATACAGTTTAAAGTCTTTTTTTCTCTTTCTTTCTCTGTATGTATTGTATAACTGTGTATACTGAAATAAATGATATTCTAAAAATTCTATTCTATTCAATTCTACTTAATAATAGTTTAATGGGTTAAGCCTGCATGTTCCAAATGTTTTTGCTCAAATTTTCATATTTCTAACTTACCTATTTTCTTCCCCAGGCTTCTCCTCCGTCATACCCGGCTACCCACGCTATACGATGATCGGCGACCGCCGCCACGGCGTTTACAACCTTAGGATAGTGAACTCAACGCTGGAGGACGAAGCGGAGTACCAGTGCCAAGTGGGACCCGCGCAGATGCATAAGGTCATAAGGGCCAACGCGTCACTCACTGTTATAGGTAAGTGCGTTTACAACCTTAGGATAGTGAACTTAACGCTGGAGGACGAAGCGGAGTATCCAGTGCCAAGTGGGACCCGCGCAGATGCATAAGGTCATAAGGGCCAACGCGTCGCTCACTGTTATAGGTAAGTGCGTTTACAACCTTAGGATAGTGAACTTAACGCTGGAGGACGAAGCGGAGTACCCAGTGCCAAGTGGGACCCGCGCAGATGCATAAGGTCATAAGGGCCAACGCGTCGCTCACTGTTATAGGTAAGTGCGTTTACAACCTTAGGATAGTGAACTCGACGCTGGAGGACGAAGCGGAATACCAATGCCAAGTGGGACCCGCGCAGATGCATAAGGTCATAAGGGCCAACGCGTCGCTCACTGTTACAGGTAAGCTTTGCTTTTTTGTAGTCACTTACATGGTTCGCATGGTCACAGGGCGGACACGCTATACATCAAAAATCACTTGCGTTTCTATGTGTGAACGGCACGTCTGTACACTAGGGTGTCCCGAATTTTTTTTTTTTAGTTTTCACCAACGCAAGACCTCTCAAAAGTTGCGTAATTAAATGTAGATTACAAAAATATATTTAAAAATGTTATACAAGTACGGTATTAGGGTTCTACAGACGTTTAAAGTTTTGAAAAAATTGCATTTTTTATCCATACGAAATATTTAATCTTTAGCTAAATTTTCAAAAAAAAATAACTTTTTGTTATATTTAGTTGTATAACATACTTGATATTATGATTTGCGTGAAACGAAACGTTACCATTGCATTCGCATTTGTCACGTTTCAACTTAAAACTACCCTCAAATTTCAACTTTTGTCTAGAATGTTTATGACTTGACTCGCGAGTGTTTTCTTTGTGCCTAAGTTATTATTTATGCTATAAAAGTACAGTTGAGTTAATTAGTTACGATTTATAAGTATGAGTTCAAAACGTAGTGCCACTACTTGTGCTATATTGGGATCGTTCAAAGAATTGGATGCGTCATAGTGTGAGTTGCTTAAAAATAGTACTGAGCGGCCGGCAAACGGCCGTCAATCTGCTGTCGCTGGGCGAGGTAATTCGAGTCGGGGCGGGGCGGTGCGTGGCCGTTCTGTATGATAAATTGTTAATACTATTACTTATTCTGTGGCATGGTCCTTAACAGTGCGTTTCTCCAGAAACTTCCTGCCTCGCACACATAAACCGTGGAATGAATTGTCGCCTGCAAAATGCTACAGGTATGAAAATATAAAGTATAGGGTAGGTGCCTATGATTTAATGACCTAGGTATACAGCTTTTTATAACGTCTCTCAAATACTCGACAGTAATTAAAACGAGTCACTTTATTGATAATGGGTCTTTAAATATCCATTTAAAATTACCCGTTTTTTTATTGCTCCCAAGTGTATTTGTAGGCTTAAAACAATGCAAATGTTACCTTTTCAAACCCAAGTGTACATTAAAACTACAATATACAAAAGACATTTTCGCCATAACTATGTGTTATTTGAAAATTTACGAGCTTCCCGTATGTTTGAGGAAATATAATCATATTTTTGCGAACGTCGTTAAATATACGGAAGATACGTCGCAAAGAGAACAGCCTATTCGCTTTTTAAAATTAAATTAAAAATTAAAATTAAAAATTGTTTATTTCAGACATTGTGTCCATAAAAAATATTAGTTGTAGTACAAACTTAAAAGGCTATGTTAGTGTTACATGTTAATTATAAATAAAGATAAAGGCAAAAAACAACAAATAATTTAAAAAAATAAAATAAAAATAAGTGTTCCACTGACAGGGGCAAGTAGTAGATATTTTTATTCACTACCTGGCCCTGCCAATGGCAACCTCCACCCAGTACTTGGTTAGCGGGCAGGCCAGGCGCTCCGCTGACACCCTCAGCATACTGTTGCTGCTGCCGCGCACCCGCCTTAGCATCGAGGCAATTAGGCTTTGCGTTTACTGAAACCTTTTAGAAGGTGTAACCATAACGTCATATCTCCATCGGTTTTGGAGTAACATAAGCCTTTTTTGATTTACAACGGTAATTTGCAACGGTGTATTCTAAGCATAGAGGCATAGGTCGTTACCTATGCGAAACGACGTTTCGTTTCTGTTTTAGAATGACATATATTAGTATTTTTGCCCGTTTCTACGGACAATTGGTTTGCCATACTATATTTAATATCGCAAAACTACCAAACTATAGTCCAGTACGGATATGACGGTCGTTCTTGTCTACGTCACAACGTGATAAAACGGTGTCCGTCACTTTCTATCCCATGGTGTTAAAAAGTGACAGTTATTTAACACCAGTAGGCCGAGCACATGATTGGCGCGACAGTATCTCGCCGCGAGATAGACTACCCGTCTTTTACTAACTGTATGAATTAAAGTGGGACGAGTAGTCTATGTCGGGGCGAGATACTCTCGCGCCAATCTTGTGCTAGCCCGGATGGATAAAGCCATCCATAATCCGCCTGCAGTACTGCAACTATGTTCCACCAGTTCAACACGTAAACATGTTTAAATACAAATATTCTTTTTGGTATTGTCTGAGTCTATTCTTGCTATTATAATAAAATAGTTTACTTGTTAATATTAATTTCGACATTCAAATAATAGTCGCACGTAAACAAAGATATTCAAGTTCAGTTTGGACCACAGTTGGGATTTTTTGGATATAGCAGTTGTGTGGTTTCACAGAGTTTTAAGTTAAATGATTGGGCTGTTCCCACTACACCATTGTTGGCACAGTATAATTAAAGGACAGTACAGAACAAACATGCCTTGAGTTATGTGGGTAGCGGTATAATAGCTTCGTGATATACTGAGCGTTATAAATTTGTGTAAACCTTGAGGAAAATTTTGGTGCAGGAATACGATGATTCATATTTTATATACCTTCCTATTGAGTTGTTCCTCTCAAATTAATTTCCGAATATCAAACAATAAATTGGTTAGGCAGGTATTATTAAACCAATTTGTAACAAGCAGAAGTCTGCAAGAAATACTCCATATTTTATATTAGGCATCTTCATCATCATCATCATGATGATGCCTAATATAAAATATGGAGTATTGCTTGCTATTAGGCAGGACTAATTAAAAAAACCGGCCAAGTGCGAGTCGGACTCGCGCGCTGAGGGTTCCGCACTTTTTAGTATTTGTTGTTATAGCGGCAACAGAAATACATCATCTGTGAAAATTTCAACTGTCTAGCTATCACGGTTCATGAGATACAAGCCTGGTGACAGACAGACGGACGGACAGCGGAGTCTTAGTAATAGGGTCCCGTTTTTAAAAGATTATTATTATTGTTAAAAGATATGACGTACTGTGACGTACCTACGAAATAAATAGAAAAGTAAAACAAAAAGAGACTGAAAACTGTGCTCTCAAAAAATATGTTCATTTCGATATTGTTAATATTTTCTTCCGTTATATGTTTCACTTGTTGAAGCGCTGGTGGCCTAGCGGTAAGAGCATGCGACTTTCAATCCGGAGGTCGCGGGTTTAAACCCCGGCTCGTACTAATGAGATTTTCGGAACTTATGTACGAAATATCATTTGATATTTACCGGTCGCTTTTCGGTGAAGGAAAACATCGTGAGGAAACCGGATTAATCCTAACAAGGCCTAGTTCCGCCTCTGGGTTGGAAGGTCAGATGGCAGTCGCTTTCGTAAAAACTAGTGCCTACGTCAATTCTTGGGATTAGTTGTCAAGCGGACCCCAGGCCGTGGCAAAATGCCGGGATAACGCGAGGAAGATGAAGATGATGATATGTTTAACTTGTTAATATTTTTTTTGCAAATTGTTTAATAATTTATTAATAATTAGAGTTTTGAATGATTCACGGTTAGTTTCACTAGACTTATATTGACCAAATACAAAATAATACAAAAGGTAATCACGGTCTATATCCCGGTTAAGGGGATCCCATGCCCCCAATGACCTTCGATTTGAATCCCTTAGTTTTCTAATGTTTTTTTGTAGCTTATCATATTAACAGCAATGGATTTTAGCAATATAGTATCCCATATTTACTTTAAAGTTCATTGTTTTCGAAATATTTGGCATCAAAGTTGAACAATTTTAGGCCAAAACACTGGCCATAACTTTTGTGTTAATTAGTTTAAAATTAAAACCTTAGACAAATTTTTAGAGACGTCTAAGACGAACCCAAATATGTAGATTTCGTATAAGTAAGATCTTTCACAGCAATCGAGATACGAAAAAAGTGTTTTTTAGACAATGTTTAAAACAATCATAAATAAATAAGTATTCATTTTTGCCACAATCTGGTAGACAAAAATGAAGATAAAAGATTGAAGAACCGATAGCCGCTTGTCTTATAATTCTATATGTAGTGCAAAAGTAGGAGATACGATTCAAAACTTGTCAAAAATCGATGAAAACCTCAGGTAGCCCCTTAATGTAAGTTTATTAATAATTATTCTGAAAAGTACCTTATTTCCGGGCTGCTACGACTTTCAATAGAGGTATTGATTTTTACCTAGCTCAGAAGTCAGGGACTTCAAAACCTATTTTGTACTTGCTTTTGTCAATAAAAATATTTTTATTTTTTCATAATCATAGAGAGAAATGGGTACATTGCACAGTAATTACTATTGTAACAATTTTTTATTTTTTATCTATTGAATTTATTATATTATTGTATAGTCAACGAGAGTGTTTTTCTTTTTGGGCCTGTTTACACCTGTAATAGTCATTTATTTAAAATGACCAAAGCCTCCAGTGTCCATAGCTGGAATCGAACCAGCGTCCCCCGTTTACCGGACAGGTGCCTAACCGCTCGGCTAACCGGTCACGGTGGCATGGTGGGGACGCTGGTTCGATTCCAGCTCTGGACACTGGAGGCTTTGGTAATTTTTTCCTTCGTATATGACATTTATTTCAGTTTATAGTTTAAATAGTAGTGTGTCTAGTGTCTACTTGAAAAAACACATAAAATATTTTCATAGAAAATAATTTAATTTGTTCTTACGAGTTATTTATTTATTTATTTTTCTTCTCCATATTGTCGATCAAATTCCAACGTCCAGCATGTAAAGCGAACGATTTTGTAGTCCCTGTTAGACCTAATTTGCTTACAGGATCCAGGCCAATCGCCGTCTGACCTAAATTGCTAAAACATTGCCTAGGCACTAACGCAATCAATCTGAGACGGCTAAGACTAACTTGCAACTAAAGTGGAATGGCATTTCGTTAGTTTTTCTTAACAAAACCGGACAAGTGCGAGTCGGACTCGCCCACCGAGGGTTCCGTACTTTTTAGTATTTGTTGTTATAGCGGCAACAGAAATACATCATCTGTGAAAATTCAACTAGCTATCACGGTTCATGATATACAGCCTGATGACAGACAGACAGACAGACAGACGGACATATGGACAGTTGAGTCTTAGTAATAGGATACCGTTTTTACCCTTTGGGTACGGAACCCTAAAAATTATCATCCCACCGTAATCAAGCTAAAAGGGCTAAGACTAACTTGTAATAAAGTGGAATGGCATTTCGTTAGTTTTTCTCAAAAAACCGGAGAAGTGCGAGTCGGAGTCGCCCACCGAGGGTTCCGTAGTTTTTAGTATTTGTTGTTATAGCGGCAACAGAAATACATCATCTGTGAAAATTTCAACTGTCTAGCTATCAGGGTTCATGAGATACAGCCTGGTGACAGACAGACGAATTTCGCACGATTTCCTACTTGATACTTATTCACATAAAGCTAACCGATAAAAAGCACTTAAAACTAAATATTACTAATAGCTAACAAAGATAAAACACGTAGGTGTTTTCAAACAATCTAAAAGTTTTATTTGTTTCAGTTTATGCTCTAACAATTTGTATCATAAATTAAACTACTGAAACCCGTGTCTAGGTATTCCATTATTTAGATAAAGTTTTATAATACTTAATCGGTTTTTTTACGTATAAAGGGGTCCACCCATTACCAGTCCGCCGGACGATATCAGCCTGTCTTCTTCTTTTAAAATTATGGCTTCAGCCCAGTGGGACTATTTCGCCAGTATCAAGGTATTAAGAGGTTTAAAAACGACGAAAATTGTACGGTTGTACAAGACAGTGTACGGTGATTTGTTAGCTCTTGTAAATCGATAGCTGGACTTTACAAGAAGCACGTGGACTACCGGCCGTTGACTCCAAGATGGTGGTTAAACGCGCTTCAAAATTAATTCTCCATTCACTGCACACTACCACATTAGTTTACTGTATAATAAGCTATCGATATTACACTTTAAACAATATTAATGAACAAAAAACAAAGTAATTAATCACGATGCTAACTATCAAGATGGCGCTCGAACCGGAAGTCCTATCAGCCTGTCAGTTAGAACAAAAATTTGACAGTTCCGAACAACTGACAGGCCGGTATCGTCCGGCGGACTGGTAATGGATGGGCCCCTTAAAATGGGTCTAGATCCGGCGGCGTATTCTGATTCTAATAGCAGGTTTTGAATTTGATTTGTTATGGATAGAAGTTTTGTATGTACAATTTCTACTCTCAAATTTTTTATTATTACATTTTTTCAGCATGTCGTTTAAAAATGAGATATTATATTCATAGTTTTACCACGAGTTTGACACTGACCTGACACTGACATATTACTAGCGTGTGCGTAACTTACTGTCTATGCATCTCGCTCGTCCTGGCATAGTAGTGCGAGCGAGATGTATAGAAAGTAAGTTACGCAGACTTAAGCGAATATGTCAGTGTCAAACTTGTGGTAAGGCTACTTATTGTATAATTTCCCAGAAAACGAAGCTCTACGTACCTATATTGTTACGGAAGAGAAGGTACCTAGTACCGGAATAAACTATGACATCTATATATTACGGTAAAAGTCATACTGTTAAAAATACTCCTACATTTACTTACGGAATTCCCTTGCGTCATAAGTGACATAAACCCGGTTATAATAATTTCAACCCTAAAATTTCAGAATAAGGATAAAAATCCTAATACGTCTGAGTACGTCACGAACGAAACTTATAACGTAAGCGACTTGAATTTATTTCTTTGATTCTGGACTCTTTTCTTGAAGTTATAAAGTAGATTTTTCTGTGTTAATGTTAGTAAGGTTATTCGGAGGTCAGACGAGGTCCAAGATATATAGAAGGCACAATTGCTTATTGGATCCGGCCTATATTTGAATAAAAGGCTATCGACTATAAAATAGTCTAGCTATTATTGCGAGTGAGGGGAAAAGTCGATAAAATTTATCGATAAGGAGAATGAGATTTTTTATTGCGGTTCAGTTTAAGGTAATGGGTCTATGAATTTATTTTATGTCCAAGTTTGAGGGTTATGGGGGTAATGGATTAAAAGTTTGGGAATTACTGTTTTGTTTGATGTGAGGTTAAGGATAATAGTTTTATTTGTCTCGATCATTAACTTACACGCCATTTCGAGTTTTAGTGATCTGTTCCCGATATGATACTGATCTGTCAGTCTCAAAAGTGACGTTTTTGGTTGAAGAAATGTCACTTTTGACACAGATCATTATTATATCGGAAATAGATCGAATAACTAAAACTCGAATTAGCCTATTAGTTACCTGCTTGCATGAGTGTGATATTCGTTTATTCACTTCAATGCAAGTGACTTTCTGTCCACTCATTTCTGTACCTACATCGAACCTTAAGTAGAATTTCATTCCTCTATCGCATTTTTTATCCTACGCCACTATTTCGGCTTTTCTAAAATTCTCTACCGCTTTCCACTAACACTCAAATAACCTCTCACCCGAAAAATGAAAACACGTCGCAAAAAATCGATGCGCCCCATCACTACCCTATCATCTGCAACCTTTGAACCGGGCCATAAACTCGGCGGAGGGTTAAACCCCTTATAAAAACTATCCCTTTGATTATAACGGGTTAAGTCGAAAGGCCTTCTAGTTTCATGCGGGATTTTTACAAGCGGGAGTTATGGAAGGGTTATGATTATGAAGTAGATTTGAGGTTTTTAGTTTGGAATGTTTGAGAAAGTAAGTATTATTTATTAATGGTGTATTTCCATTTGTCCTCGCTATCATACGCACCATCTATAAGCAAGTGATCATACCAAAAAGACAATAAAGGACCGCACAATAAAGGGCCGCCGAAAACATTAACAATAAGACCTTTACAAGTTGAAATTTTGAAGACTGCTTCTTAGCGGGTATTTCGTGACATCGTGTTCAAGATATCTTGGACTTTTATTAAGCTTCTTTGTTAAGTTTATATTAGAGAATTTCAAACCTTGAGTATTACATTTTGAGGTTACTTAAAAACTTTTTCTGTTTGATTTTGAGGTTACTTAAAAACTTTTTCTGTTCTGTTTCTTTGAAGCGAGTTACTAGTGTTTAAAGCTGGAAGTTCCCAACTCAGTACTAGAAGTGAACCTTTGTGGCTGTTCCCTGAATATATTGACTCGCCATCGGCAGGGTGTTCATCCTCACACCCTAGCACCTAAATGGTCACGTACTGTGCGGTTTAAGAGGAATTTCCTCCCGCGTACGCTTCGGCTGTGGAATGAGCTCCCTGCCGAGGTTTTCCCGAGGGGCTACAGTATGGGGTTCTTCAAAAAAGGAGTGTACAGGTTTCTAAAGGGTCGGCAACGCGCGTGTAATATCTCCGGTGTTGCAGGCGTCCATAGGCTACAGTAACTGCTTACCATCAGGCAGGAGCCAAATCTCTATGTATGAAAAGAGTCCATCAAAAAACAGTAATTAGGCGGCGCCACCATACACCGAAATACTACCAAAAATAACCTACGTAATTTGGTCGGGTTATTTGTTGCCTTATATGGTTCATGTTATACTCATGTCCCAGAACCTAACTAGCGCCACCGGAGAGATTAGGAACTATTATTTAAAGCTTAACGCGGTCACTTTTATAACAATTCTGCCATAAGAGATTGCGATCCTTTCTATACCATCCATAGACGCGAAGGTAAATGTTTTCCATAAAATCAATGTCGCATGGCAAAAATGGCGGACACTCACCGGAGTTCTTTGTGATCCACGAATGCTCATACGTACAAAGGGTAAGGTGTTCAAAACTGCGGTGAGACCAGCAATGTTGTATGGTGCTAGTGCTGGCCGGTTAAGGAAACACACGTCAAAAAGCTACATGTGGCCGAAATGAAAATGCTTAAATGGTCAGGTGGAGTTACAAGAATAGATAAGATACGAAATGAACTTATCAGAGGCAGCTTCAAAGTCACTCCCATCTCCGAAAAACTTACGGAAACGCGACTAAGGTGGTACGGCCATGTTATGCGGAGAGAAGACGGCCATGTCGTGCAAAAAGCTCTAGCTCTGCCAGAAGGCAAAACAGGTAGAGGAAGGCCCCCTCTGACGTGGTGGACGAGTATGGCCAAACTATTGGAAAAAGCCCAACTACCCAACCCGATAACTCAAGACAGATCGTCTTGGCGCCGAAGGATAAGGAGAGCCGACCCCACCTAATGTGGGATAAGGCAAAGAAAAAGAAGAAGATTAATTGTCAGGGGTCTACAACATTTTAATTAAGGCTGCATTTACTGTTGTTCCTTAAGCCCGTTTTACATTTGTCTGACGCAGCGTACATCAGACAAATGTGAACGCAACCATAATGTATGAAACCGATATGCGTCACGACACAACACAACACGACACGACAGATAAATGTGAAACGGCTTTATGGCGTTATTCATAAGTGTTATAACGAGCACTTGATATTTTTTTGTTTTTATCCGTCACTTTGACATCTGAGTTTGTTAGAAAGGGACACAGTTTAGCAAAGTTAAGTAAATATGTAAATGCCTAACTGAAATCTGGCAAAAAAGATTTTTTATGACCATTACCCATTCTAAACAAAAACCGTAAAGTAAACCAAGTGCACACAAAGCAGAGGCCTATCTCTGCCCATTTGGAAAGAGTTAGTTTCGGCATAAAAATAAAGGTTTTGCAGACAATCCTTTCTGCTCAGGTGCGTCGTTAAAGTAAACAATGGGCATTAAAAGTAATGTCAGTTACGGATAATATATCTCCGGGTCAAATAATACTGAGATTCTTTTGGGGACTGAGGGATATGGAGCTTTTTTGGCTTAAACAAAAACTTATCTGCGCGTCTATTAATTTTCTACGTATGATAGTTTTCATGGTTAGTGTGCTACAGATACTGTCAGGCAAATTCGAGTATTAGTTATTAAATCTGTTTCCAATATGACACTGGCAGATCAGAATCATATTGGAAACAGATCTAATAATTATAACTCGAATTGGCCTGTGTTTGTTCGTTGAAAACGAATGAAAATCAAAAGTAGACAAGTTTTTGCGCTTTCAATTGTTTTATAATCGACAAATTCACAATAAGGTGATGGATTGATTATGACGTCATCGTCTTATTTCTCATACTTACTTCAAGGTAAAAGTTTTTTTAGAGAGTACCTAAGTAACTGTTTACATAAAACTGTGTGACCTCTACAAACCTCTGTTAAATATTGTCTCTTTCTAACAAGCAGAAATGTCAAAATGATGGATAGACAAAACAAAAGATTATCAACGGTTTAAACTGGTTAGTTTTGGTTAGTTAAATATAAATAAACAAAACTTAAGTTTAATATATATGAATAAAGACACACAAGAAAAGCTATCCGCGTACGCTATGATTTACAGCCCAAAGTTCAACTACTAATAATTTTATATTTGCTAATAATCCAATAAAGTGTTGCCGACCCCACTCAATAATATTTACTATCAGGGATCGTAAACTGTTGGTCGCTGTGTCCTCCGACCCCCGGTTTTATTAGCCCCCGTTTGACCCGCTATCAATAACTTTTTAGAAATATTTCCGATATTTATTTTTGTTGGGTGCCTTTTCAATTATTATTTATTTACGGTTTGTATAATGATAAAAAAGATTTCAAACTGGAAAGGAGTTCCGATTTTAAAATCTTTAAAAAGGTTTTATTATCATATAATTATTCAGATATTGATACAGGTAAGATAATAATATGATAGCTCGCACTAATTGGTGCGTGCAAAATGTATAGCGAGTCTTGTGATCGACGAATAAATAATTTGTTTGTTTGTTTGTTTTGTGAAGGTCGTGTCATAACAAAAAATATCAAAACTATATCAAATTAAAGGCTTCTGTACTGTACTAAGAACATCTACATAAATATTTAAGCAGTTTAATTTTATTTCATTCATTTTTCACTTGCACATCCAATTTTATTATTTCACTATACGATTAATTATCTAAAGTTGCAAGTGCCTTTAGGCTACGGCATCTACTTACTTGCTTTTCCCCACTATCGTAAAAAAGTTCGATGTTAAACATAAAAGGTCCGAATACTGACCCCTGCGGAACCCCGTACGTTTTTATCGCAAAGCTAACATGGGTATCGTTATATCAATATTTAAGAAGGGTTAAGGCGCAAGCATAACTTTTCTCATACTATCTTGCAAATTTTATACCGGGCGAGATTGCGTACATGGACGGTATAATTCAACCAGAGTTTTGGGGATATATTTATAAATAGACTACGCAAATGGGGTCATAAAGGTACTAGTTTATGTTTATTGTTTACGAAAGTTAGTAACGCTGATCAAACTAATGCTTATAATATGTTTTAGGATTATGATTAGGGTATTTAGGATTCTCAAGGGTCGGCAATGCTTAAGTGGCTCCTGTGATGCTTATGTCCATGGGCGACGATGACTGCTTCCCACCAGGCGGCTCGTCTGCTCGTTTGCTATCACATTAAAAAAAACCGAGCGATAGCGAAGGTTTCCGTTTGACTAAAAGTGCTTTCGTATGTCCAGATTTTCTTCTGCAGGTCGCATTTCTTAACAGATTTTCGGAATATTTGTCGCTTTCCATCACAAAAGGGTCCTTATGCTTTAAGTGCAAAAAGGTCCTTTTTATCTGAAATTCCAACAGAAATTATGATAGAAAGGTCCTTATTGCACATGAAGCATAAGGACCCTTCTCCGATGGAAAGCCACATTTTGTGAGCAGGTTCGATAGTTAGAAATTTTTTTCGTTTATTAAAAAAAAGTTCAAAATTGCGGAAATTGACATAAAGGACTTAAGGCTTAGAACGCACTGCGGTTTTTTTCTTGCGGTTTCAGTCTAATTTCTTGTGGTTTCAGTCTTTTAAGTGCGTGCGCTTATAAAGCATGCCGTACGTTACATTTTTTGCGGTTGCGGAACCGTTTTTGAAAAAAACCGCAGTGCGTTCTAAGCCTAAGCGCGGATCTATGGCACTTAAGACCTTTATGAGTTCGCTGTGATAATAACTCAACGAAATAAGTATTTTAATTTTTTTAATTTTTTTTTATCGCGAGATAATCTCACGGCTCACATAGTCTTAAAAAGAGCTAAAACTACATTGGGAGCGATTTTGGAAAATATAAGTAGTAATTAGAAAACTCCAGTATCCTTAACTTTCGGAAACGAATATATTAGTATGCAAATAATCATAAAAATTATGTTGTGTTTAGGTATATTCCTTATATCTTAGCGGTACTTGATGTGTCTATTTAAAAATATGTCTGTGCTCAAGCACTGTAAAGCTGAAAAAGTGCCTTTGTTTACAAGCACTGAAATTGGAACTGAACAAGATCTAGATCTCATTCAGACTGAAAATCCTGAAGAATTCTTTTATGCGGCGTAAATTCTTCGGTTAGATATTTATGAAGTATGAAACTTGAGATCTTGAATTTAGTTGAGCAAAGTTTTCTTTGTGGTTTTTTGCAGTTGGTTTATCTTACAAATACATATTGAAGACATTGAGTCGCTTGTAGATATATTGGAGCGGACGTAGTACTCATAAATATCTGAACATAGCTACTACTTTTAGGGTTCCGTACCCAAAGGGTAAAAACGGGACCCTATTACTACTCCGCTCCGCTCCGCTGTCCGTCTGTCTGTCTGTCCTTCTGTCTGTCTGTCCGTCTGCCTGTCTGTCACCAGGCTGTATCTCATGAACCGTGATAGCTAGACAGTTGAAATTTTCACAGATGTATTTCTGTTGCCGCTACAACAACAAATACTAAAAAGTGCGGAACCCTCGGCGCGCGAGTCCGACTCGCACTTGTCCGGTTTCTTACCTTATTTCACTAAATCAAAGTAAGTAAGTATATAAATACTATATTTATGACTATGACAGACTGTGTTGGCCCAACTTTTTGGCATCAAAGTTGACTGAAGCAAACTAAAATATGTATGAAAAGTCGTTTCGTATTGTTCCGCTGTACGAAATGGGCAGAAACTGCAAAAAAACATTCAACAAATTTACAACCGGGGCGAATCGGAGCGCTCAAAGTGAAATAGGTGAATGTAACCAGTGAAAAATTGTAGGTGAAATTGAGAGTTTGTTGAAAAAACACAGTAAAACCCCCTTGAGTCACATGAACTTACAGGCCAATTAGAATTGGTTATAAGATCTGATGATACTGATCTGTCAGTGATAAAAGTGACGTTTTTGGTTGAAGAAATGTCACTTTTGAACACAGTATCATATTGAAAACAGATCTAATAACTAAAACTAGAATTGGCCTAAAGTTAAGCTCTCTACTCTTATTTTAAAACGACATTCTGTAACATAAAATTTGATATCAACATTCATTCTTACCGAGATTCGAACCCAGGACCACCGGCTTCACAGGGTCCTTAACTTATCTTGGTTTTTGTCGCAATACATTTAAATAACTACAAAAAATTTGAGCAAGTAGAATTTTACATACAAATCTTCTATTCCTTTATATTTATATATATAATATATTATTATTTTACTTGCCTATATATATAGTAAGCTGCAAAAATAACTGACCCTTCCTGCATATAAACTTATTTGCTTGGGGGCCAGTTATCTATGCACCTTACTGTACCTAGTAAAAGTCACCGTGTCTTTTCTCTTATATAAAAGAGGATTGAAACACGATAACAAAATACGGTCAAATGAAACTCTTAGCCAAGCAAACAGAGCTCAATAACAAATCCTAAAAAAACTATCGACACAGCCTTAAATAGCCAATCCCTAAAGAACACGGGCTTTTTCAGAACTATCCTACTGACAGTACTGACTAGTGGCGACGTGAGGAAGTTTTAGTGATGGGGTCGTTGTCGATAATAGATAATTAATTACCGAAAATTTAGGGACCGTCTCTTGTCAATTACATACATAAATAGGGAATGCAAAACTGTTTTTATTTATATGAAATTTCGGTTAATAACCGGTTATTAATCGGTTTTTCCATACAATTGAAAACCAGTTTGCATTCCCTATACATAACTTAAAATTAATTTAAAAACAATGATGCAAAAAACTACCTTTAAGTGAAGTTCAAAACCATGACTATTTATTATATTTTGGAGGGATACTTTATAGGCTCGTTAAAAAAAAAATTCGTAACCAATAAAAATTTGAAGTACCTATTTGACCCTATAAAATATTTATTTTTCTTTCTCCAAATTACATAAAGGTTTCTAGCCGGTTTAATGTCTAACAATCGACAAACTCAAAGCCTTAAAAATCCAATCCTGTAGGCCGAACACATGATTGACGCCACAGTATCTCGCCGCTAGATAGACTACCTGTCTTTTACTTACTGTATGAATAAAAGTGGGACGGGTGATCTATGTCGCGGCGAGATACTCTCGCGCCAATTATGTGCTAGCCTGGCAGTAAGAACACGGGCTATTTGAAAACTATCTTACTAAATAAACTTGGCGACGTGCGGATGTTTAGGTAGTGATGTGATCGTGGTCGATAATTTTGAAATATTACCAGAAAATTAGGAAGTGACACCTCCATAAGAACGTTTAAAAAACCAGTGTTCCTTAAAATACTTTTGGACCCGATATGTCCTTAAGCTACGTCCAAAAGAGTGGTAAGGGCACTTTGAATGTGATCTCGCTTTGTGTGGTAGGGCATAGCATGTCATTGCAGATCTAGAGCAGAGCCCAACTGGGGAAGGTTATCCACCTTACAGAAAACCGCAGCCAAATAACACTAGACCCTACTCATAGTGTTGTGTTCCTGCCGGTGAGTAAGGTTGCCAGAGCTCAACGAGGGTGGGGGGTCTTAGGCTCGGCAACGCGCATGTAACTCCTCTGGAGTTGCAGGCGTACATAGGCTACGGAGACTGCTTAACATCAGGCGGGCCGTATGCTTGTTTGCCACCGATATAGTATATAAAAAAACTATCAAATGAAATTCAGTATTCAGATCTTTATTTGCTAATAATACTGACAAAAGCCACGCAAATACAATTATAAAATATCACATAAATACCTAATTCCACAAAGTCAACAAAAAAAAACCTAAAAAAAATAGTAACAAAAAACAAACAAAAAGAGATCTAGAAATAATACATTACCAATGATCAAATGTAACTTCTGTCCGCGACTTAAAAATCGGCGGGAAAAATACATTCAATATTTTTTTTTGCCTTCTTATGCAGACTGTACACTCGTCCACAGACCCAAAGTCAGGCTGAGAACGATTGTGTAAACGCTGCTCCCTTTATAAAGGGTTTGATTTCAAAAAATGCTGTATTAACTTAGGTCTCTCGGGGTCTCTCGACGAGTGTATACAACCGGAATAAGAGTTGAAAAGAATCATAAGGTTGAAAGGACTTTCACATGGATTCACGTTTACACTTTACACATTACGAGTGCGATTACACATATATACTTACATATTATAATATATAAAACAAAGCCCCCAACCGCGTCTGTCTGTCTATCTGTATGTTCGCGATAAACTCGAAAACTACTGAACGCATTTTCATGCGACTTTCACCTATCAATATAGCGATTCTGGAGGAAGGTGCGTGCGAAGCCGGGGCGGGTCGCTAGTTCAGTATAATTATATTACCCGTTAGAACAATAATATCGACACATCACTAAACTCGTCTTTATCGTAGAAACTTCAGCGAAATAGCCGGCTGTTCGTTTAAACTCAAATACTTCATCTTTTTGTCTCCGACGAGAGGTTTGTTAAAACTCCTTTTTGAACGTAACTCCCTCTACATTTCGTTGTTGAACTTTACGAGTATGTTGGGTTTTTAACACGCTTTTTTATCGTATTTTCAATGCCGTGGTCTGTTCAGTTTTAATAAGGAATTTAGTGTTTATTTTACTATTTGCACAGAATGCTTTTATGGCTTTTGAAGAGCACTTCAAACATAAAGCATTCATTTAACCTTTTATCACGGGATATTTTTCGATGCCGCACCCTTTAATACGGGTAATACCTTTTTGTGGTAGGCCAGAATCCTGTTTTTTTTTCTTTTTAATTAAATAACTATTAGTTAGTGGTTTTTCACAACATTAACATAAAAAGCAGTGCGCCCGCGTCGAATCCGTCCGGAGTACAGGGATCCCAGAATTAGCGACGGTCCGGATTACTGAGGCAGAGTTGTGCCGTTCCCGGTAACATTCCCCTTTTTGTATGGAGAAATTTCTCGCTCGGTAATATTCCCCATACAAAATGGGGAATGTTACCGGGAACGGCACAACCCTAGTAGGCACTACCTACTGTAATACCAATACGCAATGCTTAAAACTCAATCAAGTTATCATCACTATAAAATTACATACGTTTGTCAAACTACATTCTCATTCGACTTGTCATTCAAAAGTAATTCTTATGTCATCAACCTAAGTTGTTTGACATGTGACAAATTATTACGGTGGTGTGAAAAAGGCACAGTTATGGAAAACAATGGATAACGGACCACGGGAACTAAATGCAGGGATATTGTCTACTGCTTTTAGCTTAATTGTAATGTTTCTGCAAAACCAGTTATGTTTGAGCTCTGCTTGCGAACTTTTTGTCAAAAAAAAGTTTTTTGTGCCCGTGAGTTTGTCTGCGCAAAAAATCGTCAGCCCATTTTCAGAAGATCCCCTTATGAATTCCAGAAAATTATGAATATAAGCTGAGTAAGGAGGAACTTAAAATGTTAATTTTAAGTTCCTGAATATGTTAATTTTTAAGTTCCTGAAAATGTTAATTTTAAGTTCCTCCTTTAAAGACTAATTGTTGTCAGTCAGCATCTAAATAATGTCAGAAAAATTTCGAAGATGTTTTTTTCCAGATAAAGTACAGGAACACTAAATCTGTTATGTGCATGTTGGTGCGAAATTCTACAAAAAAGCGTTGAAAATACTTGTTTGCGAGGAATGTCAAAACAAGATCAAATTAAGATCAAATTTTAAGTATGAATACCGCCCGTTTTTGTGTATAAATGTGCTATAAACACCGTTATAATTAACGTTATGCGCTATAATAACGATTAAAGAAACCGTTCTAATAAAAACGAACGTTATTAAAGTCCAAATTTATTAGTCACATTTTTACTTGTTTGCTTGAAGCAAATGCTCGCTAAGCAGTTGCAATAATAGTCTAGTACAATAGTTCATTCAGTGTGGGAAACTTTTTAATTGAGATGGGTTTCATTGACCTATAAAGTACCTAATACAGGGTGTTTTTCTACCCTCAGCCATATTCTGTGAGGTTACTAGGTATACCTATAGGTCATACTGAACAATTTTTACAGCGGAACCAACATCGAAATCGCAAAAAAAAACAGTTTCAAACATTTCGCCTGATCAGGTGGCGATGTTTTCTTCTTCTCGCAATTTAGGTATCGCAAATCTTAACCACTTGACGGTGTCTGATTGACTTTAAATTTCGTAATGCTTCCTTAATTTTGATGACAATGGAATAACGCAAGCGAAAGAGTGATCAAAAGAACTCTACGAAACGCAACCTCATCGAGTTTGGGGTCATTAGAAAGGTCATGAATTGATAGACGTATTAAAAACACACAAAAAAGTGCAACAGCACCGGTAAATTTAATAAAAGCTGCATCCGATGAAGCTAAACTCACAAACTGTCAATAGTCGCTCCAAAACACACGAAACAAAACGGACGCAAAAAGGACGCAACCGTTTTGCGAGCATGGTTGAGCGGCTGCAAACCGTACAAAGAGTTAATAAATGAATTACATATTTGAAGCACATTTTGGAAGGAATTTCATTGAGCAGGATATTTTTAGTTGTACAACATAGGTAAAGTAAAGACGACCTGGATGTCCATCATAAACATAGAACTTAAGAAAGCCCAAGTAGATGTCTCGACGATCCAGAAAAAATACGCCTGGCGAAGAATGTCAAGGAGAGCCGACCCCAAATGATATGGGAAAAGGCTAGGCGAAGTAGAAGAACATAGGGAAAGTAAAAATTTTTTAAAATCCTCTTGCATGCAGTTATGTACAGTCGCCATTAGATATATCGGAGCGGCAGAAGTGTTCAAAAATATACAGTGTACACAGACGGTACATAGAGTAAATAAATGAATTATATTTCATGCAGGTTTTGGAAGGAATTTAATTGTGCAGGATATTTGAATTGTAATAGCGTATAGGCAATCAAAAGGTAAAGGTAATAAAAACTTAAGTAATCATCTTGCGTAGTTACGTATACAAAAATGCATTGAATAAATTATATCGAAGCGGGGTTTTATATATTTACTGCTTGGCTATGACTGTTTTCTATAGTAAAAGCTGGTACCCACAAAAACTTATTTTAAAACAAACGTTAAACTAAAAACATCTGTTCCTCCTTGTTTTCGTTTGCGCGAATTTTACGTTCGAACAACCTTAAGAAAGTTAGTAGTTGCAGTAGTTGTGTGTAAAAAGACGTCAGTTAACACATACAGTATTCCTGGAGGCCGATTTTGATTTTTAAATTTGATATAGTTTTGATCTTATTTTGATACGACCTCGATTTGTGGCATCAGGCGTCTCACACGCACCAATAAGTACGTCACGTAAGTCACGTGCGCCTTATGAGGCGATTGCTGATTGCATTTTAAGAGGTAGTAGAGCTGTGAATTTTGATTCATTAAATAACAGTATTACAAAGCACTGTGAAACAAATACACAATTTGATACACATAATACACAAATGCCAAAATTAACATATCACAGAAGAAGGCCGTTCATCCAGCGTCTCGCAGAACCTCAAGCATTCATCACGCACGTCCAACCATCCACTCGCAAACACATCACAGTTTGGTGCTGATTCGAGGAGCGAGTTTATCAGTTATATTGTGTATTTTATATTGCGTATCAAACCAAGATCAAATTTAATATCAAATTCTAAAATAACAGAATCAGCCCCGCGTTATACTGCGCTGTAAAGGAAGACATTAAGACAGCGGGAAATTTCCCTGAAGATCTCGAATAAACGCGGCGAGTGTCAGCGGCATCTAGTGGGGGAATGGGGAAACTGCTGTCAAGTACATGTGTTATGATTGTTGTAATAATATGGCTGGTCAATTCTAACGCACACTGACATTATAATGATATTATATAGTTATCATGCGTCTCGCCTGTGCAAATACATGTACGGAAAAATTCGAGCAAAATGCACGGCACGATATTTGAATGACTTCAGTTAGATGTCATTCTAATATCCGTGTACGTTCGAATTGGCCTGTTTTTCGCGGATTACTTATGTCCCAGTATTCAAACGCGAAAGTTAATCATCAAACCAAGATGAAAATCATCAAGTTTTAAAAGCAGAATATGCTTTCTGTTATACTGCGCTGTAAAGGAAGACATTAAGACAGCAAGAAATTTCCCTGAAGATCACGAATAAACGCGCCGAGTGTCTGCATCTAGTGGGGGAAAGGGGAAACTGGGTGTCAAGTGCATGACTGTGTTATGACAATTGTTATAATATACATGGTTTCGGTAAAATGTAACACTAATAAATATTGTTCACATTTAAACTACTGGCTCTGTCAGCTAGCTGTAGACATCGCGATAAGCTTCATTTATTTTTTTAATGTAATAATAAGTATAAATAAAGGAATATATATTTCGTTGATTCATTGTTACTGCGAAGTCACAATGGTCTTAAGGCACTCAAGTCCTTTATGCCAATTTCCACCATTTTAAACATTTTCCAAAAACGAAAAGACACAAAAATTCTTCTAAACCGAACCTGCTTACAAAATTATTTACATACGATACATACCTACATAGATTACTAATTTCCCAACTAATTAATTATTTAATTCAATGTTTTTATTTAAATACAACTAATAAGCTACATTATTCGATAATTAGCAAAGATAGATATAACTCCGTAATAGATGGATACAGTCTAAGGAAAAAACGTGCCTCGAAAATCAAGAAAATTTGATTCTCGTTCAGAGGGCGCTACAGTCGTATAGATGGCGTTGACGGTTTCGTTTGTTATTTAACAATTTTAACGCATATCAGTGAAAAAACATGGGTCAAAATCATAAAAATAATTAATGCAAATAAAAAAAATCATTTATCTACATTTAAATACATTTTATCGTATTTTTACAAATCTTCAAATTTAGTTTTAAAGTGTGTTGACAGATGGCAGTGAATTTACTGGGGTTACAAAATTTACTATGACAGTACCGCTCTAGTATAAGTTACTCTATGGTAATAATAAATTAATCATATTAATCGACCGAAGCGACATACCTACACAATGCGTCGCTCCGTATAAAAAGGAACTACAGAACTATTGATATTTTATTTTATTAACAATATTTATTAATACGCGGCGTTTTCACCAATCATCCTAAAATTCCATATTAAGAGCAATAAATATGAAAATAAGTTACAGCCTCTCAAAACCCATTTTCACTGAGCTTTAATTTCCCCTACTACCGAAAATACCTATCCCCGTAGACCCAATACGTCAATTAGACAATTTATTACCAGAAAATGCGCTCTGCTGGGGTATTCGGTATCTGATAGCTGTCAGCGTGGTGAGAATTTAACAAATAGATGTCGCTTTGATTATACTGAGTTTCTATTTTAAGGTTTGACTGTGACCATAGAGTAACTTATCCTAGATCGGTACTGTCATAGTAAATTTGTAACCCCAGTAAATTCACTGCCATCTGTCGACACACTTTAAAACTAAAAATGAAGATTTATAAAAATACGATAAAATGTATTTATATATGGATAAATGATTTTTTTTATTTGCATTAATTATTTTTATGATTTTGACCCATGTTCTTTCACTGATATGCGTTAAAATTGTTAAATAACAAACGAAACCGTCAACGCCATCTATACGACAGTAGGCCAAAGCTAGTAGCGCCCTCTGAACGAGAATCAAATTTTCTTGATTTTCGAGGCACGTTTTTTCCTTAGACTGTATCCATCTATTACGGAGTTATATCTATCTTTGATGTGACGAATATTCGATTCAATTTTGTATCAAACGAACTTAATATTATTGCCATGTAACAAAATACGCTTTACTATAACTATAGCATAATATATATACATTCATAAGTGCATGGTTGCTAGGCCTACTTTTGAATGAAAACTGTTTTAAATTTGGCTTTGTGTAAGTAACGTTGCTATATTGCTGAAATACTGGGGATTTTAAGACAAAATATTAATGTTGGCGCGCTACCCGATCTATGCGCAATCAATTCTCATTTTCTTTTTGGTTTAGCCTTTTGTGACCTATTTGAGATATTTTTGAAGGGGGTAATTCATTATTACTTCCAGCAAACATATCTAGTTATCTACTCTTGCGGTGTTAAGCCTTAAAGTAATGTTAATATTTAGTTATTGTGACTTATCGCGAAAAAGTTCAATTCTAAAATATCAATGTTATTTTAATGTCGGAACTCCGCAAAAACCTCCTTTAGTTATCCTACCATAATACTCGTACGTACTATTAACATGCCCGTGCAGATTTCCCCAAAGATTCACGAAGGAACAGAACTGCTTAGTTTATACATTCTTTACTAGCGACATCTGTGAGGGACGAGAGTAATGTGTACTTTGAAATGTACGCTCGTCGCGTTAGTTTAGGACTGAATTGTAAATTTATATAGTGTTTTATTGCATACGTTTTCGATGCAGGCACCTAGGTATATATTATATTTGTTACTTATCTTATTATTCAGTTTAGAAACTAATATAAATAAAATAAAAAATAAAAATATTTTTATTGACAAAAGCAAGTCCAAAATAGGTTTTGAAGTCCCTGACTTCTGAGATAGGTAAAAACCTGTGTTACAGGTGTCCTCTCCCAGACAATGGAAACTGTATAGAAAAAAGGAAATAATATATTATAGCTTATTAACTACATTTTCAATTTCAATTTTTACTTTTTAAATTTAAAGTAAATAATTTTATTATAAGGATTGTTTATATGCTAAAAACAATACCTTTCTATGTATACAGATCAATTACATTTTAAATTAAAAAAAATTGTGTTTAGATGTGCCATATAGATGCCATTTACTAAAGAAAAAGTGACCAGGCCCTAGACATCTAGGCCACCCGGCCACCCATCGCAAATTCTCGAGTAGGTATATGCATTATGCAATCTTTGAAAGGCATTTGACTTGTTATTCATTGTTTTAAATAGGCATAAAATGTGGTTTTCATTTACTAATTTTATATTTTATTTTGTTACAGGTAAGTTAACTTCACAGTCATCGTGAGTGTGTAAGTCAGTGACGTAAAATATACGAGGAATATATCTTATTATAAAAGATCATATAATCATAATGATGACCGGTCTGGCCTAGTGGGTATTGACCCTGCCTGTGAAGCCGATGGTCCTGGGTTCAAATCCAGGTAAGGGCATTTATTTGTGTGATGAGCACAGATATTTGTTCCTGTGTCATGGATGTTTTCTGTGTATTGTGTATATTACATATATTATATCATTGTCTGAGTACCCACAACACAAGCCTTCTTAAGCTTACCGTGGGACTTAGTCAATTTGTGTAAGAAAGTCAATAACAGGACTTGTAATACGCTTAAAAACATAGAAAAATGCTCAAATAAGTGTAATTTAGTCACTAATAAAATAAAAATATATAAAAAGCAATAAAAACGAATAAAAGTAATAAAATACGATAAATGTTTCCTCGTAGCAAAAACGTCAAACTCGCAACTAGTACTCCAAAACATCATTAACCTTTTTAGTCCCAAAACAACAAAGGAAACTTCAAAACGAAACAGCGCAGATCCATCATAGACAAAGAGCTAGCCTCGTAAAACAGTTCACGATTTTGAGAGTAACGAAACTTGATAGTTCGTTTGCCATTGACTGGTTCTGTGAGCCTCGGACTTCCATCCTCCATGGTTCCGCCATTTTGATTTTTTTAAAGTCCCTATGGGAGTTCCAGCAGGTCCTTTTGCATGGGCTTGATTTAATAAAAAAATAGTAATAATATTACTTACGTTTTGTCGTATTGTTATTACTTAAATGTATTTCTAAATAAATTAAACGTCAAAGAAAAAGTCTACAAACATTTTATATCATATCATATATCATAATCATATCATATCATTTATTCAGTAATAATCATACATTGTCATTGGTATACATTTTACTTATAGAAAAGTTAAGAATACAATAATAATAATACAGAAATTGATGTCAATTTGGGTAAATTGACATCAATATCTGTAATATTATTATTGTATTCTTAAATATGATTTACGTGACAGCTAAACTCCATATACAATGAACCATCATTTGACGTGAGAGGTATAGTACCGTTAAATGTGTCACTTTGCTCCCCACTGGGT
Organism: Cydia strobilella; assembly: GCF_947568885.1. Taxonomy (NCBI): domain Eukaryota; kingdom Metazoa; phylum Arthropoda; class Insecta; order Lepidoptera; family Tortricidae; genus Cydia; species Cydia strobilella. The sequence goes on along the minus strand of NC_086063.1, from coordinate 1,593,804 downwards.
AATTGTTTTCCAACAGTTATGTTACAGTGCTATTAATCCAAATGGGTCAGTTTGGAGAAGTCAGAAACTGAGAGATAGCGAAATCTGTTCTTAAGAACTCTGGCGTCGATTATAGATTTAATAATAATGACATTCAAACTTTTTTTTAAACTCTCATACATAACCGAGAATCGAACCTGGTCCAATATTCTTTACGTAATCGCGTGTAGTATTTGTTTGTATATTTATTCATTAAAACTTTATTGCACAATATAACAAATAAATTACAAATGGCGGACTTAATGCCTAAAGGCATTCTCTACCAGTCAACCATCAGGCTAAACAGAAACAGTAATAGGTGCAGGCATTAAACGGTATACCATCGCCATCAAACTTCACAGTTTGGTGAGTTTTTATGTATTTTATAAAATGTATTTTACTTTATCATGAAAAAAAAATAAAAAATAAAAAAAATAATTCCGGAGCGATCTCCTAGCCTACCAGCTCCATCACTCTCTGTTTATTCACAATCTCGATTTGTCTCCGTTCAGTCCGCCATTTTAGACATACGTTTGGATATCACATGCCGATTTTTAACCGAGGAAACTTTGTTTCTTTTTCGGAGCGTAACGTATTGCCTGCCGGATTTACCTACTAGACCTAAAGTGAGAATTATAAGTTAGTTTTCTGGCTGAAAAACCGAAAAATGCTACGTTAATACTTACTTACCCGAAGTGGATCTTGGCCTCCGACACCAAAGAACGTCATGCTACGTTAATGCTAATCATAATATATTTTTTTATTCACTGTCTCCAAATGCGTATTTTTAATCTTACAATTTTCACTTGTACTGTTTTACGTTATTTTTACCCAGGATCACGAGATCATCGCAATCATAGAAAGAGATCCTAATAGGAGAAAAAAAGTTTTAACATTTTTCGTTCTTTGTAAGTTCGTCATAAAAAGCCTGTGAAAAATGATAACGTAATGGAAATAATAACTTGACATTTTTATTTCTTTTATAGGGAGCGTGCATAAACTGCAGCACAGGAGACGCCAGATTTTTGGCGTGAGGCATAAATGTGTAGTTTATGCTTCCAAAGTAGCCCACCAGATGGCAGCACTTGCTTTGGCGTGAAGTGTCAATGTACATGTGATGTACATGTCTATGGTTCTGATTCAGGCCACAAGATGGCAGACCCTCCAACGCGCACGGTCCCTATACCTAAGCACAGAATAACTAATAGTACTACCGTACAGAAAATTCACTCCTTCACAAAAGCCAGATTTAGGTATAAAATTATACCTACACTCGCCGCCTGCAAGCAAAATTGAAACTTATAACCGCGCTCGAACCGTGAATCTTCTTTGCGCGCCGCAGTTTTATGACCGAGCTGCGAGTGTCGGCACGGGGTTGTCACTTGACAAGTTTTTGTACCTATACCTACTGATTTATTATTTTTAAGATACTAATAGATAGGAATTACAAACGTTGATTCTGTAAACATAACATTTTTAGCCGGAGATAGTATGTCTGATTCTCACGGAAGTAGGTATGCCACAGAAGTACTACCTATACTTATTCCTTTGAAAATATGTCGGTCAATATAGTCCGGAATTTAAAAAAAATGTTTTTTCTGCTTCCTTGTTCTTCCGTTTATTCAGACATTTGTAAACAGAACGCTATCTTTTATACAGATTAGATCGCGATTTAGGTTTCGAAGCCATTGCGTATTTTCAATTTTGCGCGAGCGCCACGTGACACGACTATCGTGCGAGCCGAGCGGCAGCCACTGCCATACACCTGCCCGGGCGGTGCGCCGGCCAAATATACCTAAACTGCGCAGTGACACCCCCCTGACCTAAGCACAGAATAACATAGTACTAAGGATCGAAAGACATCGTGATTCTGAGTAGATATAACATAAATGTCTATTATAAAATAAGTGTAGTAGTTAGACCAAGAAAACTCTGCAAAGATTTTGACAGGACACACAGCAGTGCCAGTGTTATTTATACGTCATAATTTCATAGAAGTTTGACGTTTAAAATAACACCTGCACTGCGTGTGCTGTCTAAATCTCTGCAGACTTCTTGGTTTAACTATATAGGACTTAAGATTAGTACATTATGATACAAGTGTGCTAAGTTGGTCATTACACAGGAGGCGATATTGTGCGCGTGAGCTGTAAGCGAGCGCGCAATAAGAAAGCCGATGTGTGTAATGACCAATGCACACGCGTTTCATACGACGTTTATCAACACACTTGCGAGAAAATAAAGAAACTTTCATATTAATCAAATTTTAATAGTTAAAACAGTTAGTATTGTGTGTTTCATCTGTCATACTCGTACTGCCGGCCGGCCCTCGCTCGCCCCGGCCGCGGGCGGCGCGGCGGGCGGGCCGGCCGGGCCGCGCACCGCGCAGGCGGTCGGGCGCGCCCGTGCCCGCCAGTCCGACCAATTAAAGAAGGCTCCCCTTTCCATGCATATTATTAGCAATCAGTTAGCTTCTTAACTCAGTCGGATAATATAATGGAAAAGCAAGAGTGGAATAATACACTGAAAAAGCACGCGTGTTAATATCTAGGATTATGAGCCAAAAATCGGTGGAATAAAAACGTCGTTTTGAGCAAGTGTGTTGAAAAGATAGTTTTATTCAAGTAGGCATTACAATGCGCTTATGAACGTCAAATAAAGCTACGCCGGCTCTAACCTCTGCCTCGAGAAGATTTAAAGTAAAATGGCCCATAAAACACATCTAATACATTCAAATACAGAACTTTCACACATATCCCGCAACTCAAACTGAAAGTGTAACATGAAATGGTCCGAATTCAGCTCAAACTTCTCATGTATTCAAATAAATCAAAACTCAAATCTAAACTGTGACGGTCCCTTAACTTTGTCAAACATTTACAGGTTACATGAAATATCTGTTTTCGTTATGAGTACGAATAAAAACATTTAATGATTAATATGCTACGAAAGTGGAGCAAAAAATAATGTGGTAGGTTCTTATCCTAGGTTCATCCATATTTAGGGTTCCGTACCGAAAGGGTAAAAACGGGACCCCATTACTAAGACTCCACTGTCCGTCTGTATGTCCGTCACCAGGCTGTATCTCATGAACCGTTATAGGTAGATAGTTTTAATTTTGATGTATTTCTGTTGTCATTAAAGTACGGAATTCTCGGTTGGCGAGTCCAATTCCCACATCCGGTTTTTTATGATATAGGGAGATGAACAACGCTAACTGGCGCGGACGCGAGGTTAAACCTGTAGTTACCATGGTTACCAGTACAATTTGACACTGGGTTAACGGTTTAACCGGTTAACCCCGGGTTAGTGGGATGGTGCAAGTGGCGCTCAGTAACCTTACGTAACATTTCCGTATACGCTATCACATCCGAAGGTTCCCCTGAGATGCCAAAGCAAATGCAGTAAAGGAGACATTAGTCTCTGTCAAATGATAGTTCCGGTGTATAAATGTGTTTGTAGGGTTTTTTGGCCCTGGGGACACAATTAAATATGTTGTTTGATAATTACGTAAAATAAATAGACATTTAAACTCTGCAAGATTTGTATGTTTAGGTACTTTAGGTGGTTATTCGATTTTAAGAAAGGGCGTAAAGCGAGTAAAAAATAATGAAACATAAAATGGCGCTTTTAGGATACCGTACCTAAAAAGGAAAAAACGGAACCCTTATAGGATCACTCGTGCGTCTGTCTGTCTGTCCGTCTGTCACAGACGTCACAGTCTATTTTCCCAATTAAGTTGAAATTTGGTATACATATGTAAGTTTGTGACCCAAAGACGGACATGTAACGTAAACAAATGAGCAAATTAAAAAATAAAGTTTTCAGACTATATCGTGTTACATATCATATGAAAAAGCTCATTATGAGAATCTCAAATATAATTTTTTTTTTATAATTTTAAGATAAACGGTAAAGAAGTTATTTAAGAAAATAGGCAAAACATTACCATTCCCCCCCCCCCTTTTATCTCCGAAACTGCTGGATCAAAAATTTTGAAAAAAATATACATAATAGATCTTTACCTACAGATCACAGGAAAACCTATTAGAAATGTGCAGTTGCAAGCGTGAGTCGGACTTAATTACTTAGTTTTTGATCCGACCCCTACGGGTTTTTTAAAGAAATTTTACATAAAAAATACATTGTATAAATTGTGTAATGTACGGAACCCTTGGAACGCGAGTCCGACTCACACTTGGCCGGTTTTTTGTATTTGATTGAAGTCTTCCCAGGTTGCAAATACAAATACTCGTGTAGTCTAGTGCCCTCTGTCATTAAAAACATAATTTATCAGTTTGACTGTAAAATTGCAGATAATGCTGTCCTAATATTTTATTATGTAGTTACATTATGTGTTATGTATGTAAAGCATACACGTAGATGGTACGTAAATAAAATGCATATTTTTATCACATTTCCTTGCAAAGTAGAAACAAAAGTGTCTTTATCAAAATTTCTTGGAAAAGTATGCCTTTTGACTCTCATATCACTGAAACGTGCATAAACCGACCGTTATTATGCAAAAGGATATAACTGCAAAATTTAAAATATTTCACGGAAGATGCAATAGGGTCGTAAATGGGAAATTTAAAATATTTCACAGCGCCCATTGAATTTTATCGTACTGTAAAACGTGGCGGAACGAAATTTAACGAAACCTAACAATGTTTGCTTGGAAAAATATGGGAATGTTTTTTATGCCTATGTTGTTTTTATTTAAAGTAATGCTGATAGGTACATGGTTTTAAAAACGTTCTGACCTAATAATACCTAACCTAATCTAATTAATTTGAAACTTTTGCAAGTTCCTGTAGTCCATCTGATAAAGGAGCAAGCGAGACATAGACTGTGAGACCTTAGTGTTGGATGATGCTGGACATTCTGATGTTTTGAAAAGATGTGACCCGCCGAGTTTGTTGCCGGTCCCATATTGGGATACCCTCCTACAATTTAGGAGGGAATTAAATCTTCTCGGGTCCGTGGTGTAGGGTTGGAGCCGGCGTAGTTTTTATCGCGTATATATATATCTTTACTTGAAAATAATTGTAGTGTATAACTAGCCTTATGAACCGATTTTGCATGTACAACCAGCCTTAAAGTTTGTAGTCTATGATTGTTCATTATTTTAGAATGTGGGTATTTTTGCACTTTGTAATTTTTCCTCAGTCACCCGTTGACCACGAACGCTGTAAAGGGTTCGAAACGTCGGGATGTATTATAAATTCAATATACGCGATATAATCCGTTTTCATAGTTTTATTTCATGAGTAACTATCGCGGTAACCGAAGACAATATTTTGCAAGTTACTTATGATTCGTACATTGTATTCTTCGAGTAACCTAGGTCAATTCAACTTAAGTTAATTTTTTTTTCATAGCCTATATTGTGTCCCACTGCTGGGCAAAGGCCTCCCCTGTCTTCCGCCACTCGTCACGGCTTTGTGCGCTCCCGCCAGTCGCCACAAAAAAAGTTCAGGTCGTCTCGCCGTCTCCTTTTCGGCCTGCCTCTGCCTCGGGTGATCTGTGGTGCCCATTCGGTCGCTATTTTGGCCCATCTGTCCGTGTGCATCCTACAGATGTGTCCCGCCCAATCCCATAAGTTAATATGGTAGTAAATTTTTAAGCATACAATTTAGGCCAGTGTCAGGTGCATAAGAACAAAGGAGGCTCATTCTCATATTATTTAAAAAATCCCAACTCATTATGCCCAAACAAACCATTCATCCATTTCATACCATAAATACCTTTAAAAGTTTCGTTCTCTTTCAAAATAATGTAAGGGCATTATTTTGGAAGAGAACGAAACTTTTCAAACTCCTTGATCGATTTTTTTTAAATAAAGGTAACGCAGCGTATAGGTAACGCAGCGTACTACGTAGGCAAACAACACGCGAACTCGAAGCGAAACGATGCGGTGCGGGGTGAATCCTTACGTAGGCGATCTCGTTGCGAACGCGAACGCCGCGCCGCTTCGCTTCGCGTTAGCAAGTTGTTTGCTTACGTAAGACGCAGCGTAAAAGTAAAACCGGAGTGGGAGTCGGACTCGCCCACCGAGGGTTCCGTACTTTTTAGTATTTGTTGTTATAGCGGCAACAGAAATACATCTGTGAATATTTCAACTCTCTAGCAGTCACGGTTCATGAGGTGCCTGGTGACAGACGGATTCTTAGTAATAGGGTCCCGTTTTTACCCTTTTAGTACGGAACCCTAAATTAAATAAATATTATAGGGACATTCTTACACAAATTGGCTAAGTCCCACCGTAAGCTCAAGAAGGCTTGTGTTGTGGGTACTCAGACAACCATATATATATATAATACCTATAATACAAATACTTAAATACATAGAAAACATCCATGACTCAGGAACAAATATCTGTGTTTATCACACAAATAAATGCCCTTACCGGGATTCGAACCCAGGACCATCGGCTTCACAGGCAGGCAGGGAAATGTCTGTTCAGTAATTTTATGTCCTGTTCTAGTTCACTATCACAGTAAACTGAATCAGAGCAAGGCAAGTTATCCGCACAATTTAATAAATAAAAGCGAAAGACTGGAAACGGACTGAAAATTAAATAATCTCCACGACTCGAGGAAAATGTCGCAAAAATTACATTTTATGTGCAAAAATAAAATCCCTCGTGAATGCGGATCTATTAAATTGCTTCATTAAAACAAATTATTTTAAAAAGTCTACAAAAGTGTTTGACTAGTGACACTAATTAGCAAAAGACTGCAAAAATAGTTCGAGACATTTTACTCAAAAGACTCGTGGGAAATATAAGATTTATTTCTAGGTGGAAAAGTTGCATTTAAATAATTAAGCTTCTTCGCTACATAGTACAAAACAAAGTATGTCTGTCCCTATGTATGCTTAGATCTTTAAAACTAGGCAACGGATTTTGATGCGGTTTTTTTTATTAGATAGAGTGATTCAAGAGGAAGGTTTATATGTATAATTTGTAAAGGTTTTGTGTAAATTAGTTGAACTATCCGTGCGAAGCCGGGGCGGATCACTAGTTAGGGTTCCGTACCCAAAGGGTAAAAACGGGACCCTATTACTCAGACTCCGCTGTCCGTCAGTCTGTCCGTCTGTCACCAGGCTGTACCTCATGAACCGTGTTAGCTAGACAGTTGAAATTTTCACAGATGATGTATTTCTGTTGCCGATATAACAACAAATACTAAAAACATAATAATATAAATGAGTTAAAAATGAGTTAAAAAAAACGTTATTGGAAAAGATACCCTAATATTAAAACTGTAAACTATATTTGAATATACCTTAATTAGTTGTTAAAATAGTCTAAAAGGTGTAGTGACAATTAAACAAAAAGATAAAATAATATATCTTTTTTTTAATAGTCATCATAAACTATCGCCATGCATGCTCGCTTTTCGGATAGTATCTAAGTTTAAGTTTAGTTTAAGTTTAGTTTTTTAAGTGCATAAATGCTTAAAATTTAAAAATGAGCGCTATCTCGCCAACAAACTGCAATCGCAGTTTGGCGAGGAATATAATTGTAAGAAAATTGTTGTGATGTACATTGAGATAAATAAATTAAAAAAAAAAAAAATATTTATATGGGGCTCCCATACAACAAACGTGATTTTTTTGCTGGTTTTTTCCGTAATGGTACGGAACACTTCGTGCGCGAGTCCGACTCGCACTTGGCCGGCTTTAAATATAAAATGGTTAGTTGAGATATGATCTTTTCTAAAATGCCATATAAATGTTTTCCAAATTTACCTTGATTGTGTTGAAATATAATGATATCCATTGTGAACAATAAAATGCTCTGTGTATCTAATACTATTACGTACAGTAAGTACTAATAACAAATTAGGAAAACAAATACGTAAATAAAATTATTCTGATTATCAAGGAGGTTTTGAGATTATACTGAGCAACTTTTACTATGGGACCAACCACGAAATCGCGAAAAAAAATTTACCCTCCCAAAGAAAATAGACCAGTCAAAATGTATAAAACAGGCAAATTTTTTTTCGCGATTTCGGGGTTGGTCACATTAAAAGTTGCTCAGTATAATCCTAAAATCTCCCTGGCAACAGGAATGCACATATTTTTTGGCCACCCAGTAGATACATACTTAAGTAGGCGATTAAATTTCCTTAACCAGTTTTGGCCGCATTGCATATAACATAATATCTACGAACATGCAAACAAATAAACATAGATGCTTATTTTCTTGAGTAGAAACGCAAGTAAGTAACGTAACCTACCTATCACATTAGCAACTTACAAATAAATATTAAAGTACTAAAATTAACCACTGAATTAAATGCTGATATCCGTAGTCGAACTAGGGTCACCGACATATCTCGCAGAATTGCAAACCGTAAGTGGCAGTGGGCGGGGCACATTGCTCGCAGAACTGATGGCCGGTGGGGCCGGAAGGTTCTGGAGTGGCGTCCGCGTACCGGAAGACGAACTGCCGGTAGGCCTCCAACGAGGTGGAGCGACGAGCTGGTGAAGGTCGCGGGAATTGGGTGGATGCGAGCGGCACAGGTTCGGTCGGAGTGGCGAGCCTTGGGGGAGGCCTATGTCCAGCAGTGGACGTCTATCGGCTGACATGATGATGATGATGATGATGAAAATTAACCACAAATGTCACTGTATCTCTGTAACCCTAGTGTAAATTTCATTCTATAGCGTCACGTGACGTACGTTAAGTGTTATTTTCTATAGGATTTTGAACTTCCAAAACTTCCCGCTTGGCGCGCTGTTCAAAATCCCTTACAAAAATAGACATAGGCAAACCCGAATGCTCTTCACGCTATCGAATGAAAAAGTAGGGATTCTGTTTTAAAAGTAGGTTTAAAGATAGTTACGCAAATGTCCTTCAATTATTCACTTTCATTTTACTTTAAGATTTTAATATAACGAATTGGATTCGTTGTTTGCTCCAGACGGATTTGTTTGATCTGAGTTGACGGTAATTTCACTTAAGCAAAAAGCATTTGTTCTAGCAAGAATTAAAATAGTATTTTCATTTCTCATGCTCTAAAAGAGGGTCATTGTTGTTCTAAAAAGTGTGCAGAAAGTGATACGTGTCTGTCTGCACTAGAGCATTTTACTTTCCAAGTACGGTTTTTTTACTTTTTTTATGATAAACAATTGAAATTTGGTTTTAAATGGATTTGTTGCACAATTTCTATTTTGATATTTAACTCCCCATTCCATAAATAACGATACTTTTACCTAAATCGTTAATTGAAAATAAACAAGAAATGCTATAAAAAATTATACTTAGTCGTTTAAAAAAAAACATGTATTTTACTCGGGTGAAAGGCATCATTTCAGCCTCCGGCTATTTGCGCTCTCACTACGTTCGAGCGTCAAACCACCTCGGCAGAAATGAGTGCCTTTCATCCCTTGGTTAACAATCTACTATTTGTAGGTAGATTTTGGCTGGCGGCTTTGTCTACACCTTTTCATAGTTTATAACTGCTAACGAAATCAATAGTCAAGAGAATATTAGGCGTATTATGTTTTAACGTTTAATTTATAATATTGCAAAACATTATTTAAGTTACGATTGGCGTCTTCTACCAACGATTTTCATTTAACTTTAACATGGGACTTGATCGCGTAATTAAGTTTTAAAACTTTCTATAATAACATGGGACTTGATCGCGTATTTAAGTTTTAAAACTTTCTATAATAACATGGGACTTGATCGCGTATTTAAGTTTTAAAACTTTCTATAATAACATGGGACTTGATCGCGTATTTAAGTTTTAAAACTTTCTATAATAACATGGGACTTGATCGCGTATTTAAGTTTTAAAACTTTCTATAATAACATGGGACTTGATCGCGTATTTAAGTTTTAAAACTTTCTATAATAACATGGGACTTGATCGCGTATTTAAGTTTTAAAACTTTCTATAATAACATGGGACTTGATCGCGTATTTAAGTTTTAAAACTTTCTATAACTTAACTGTAACACGGTACTTTTAAAACTTAAAAGTCCCATTATAGTTAACCTTTCGTATGCTCCTGTCAAAAAATCTCTATTTAAAGCAATCTAGGCAAATTCGTGACGTTTTCATTACTCCGTATCGGGAACTTGTTATGTGGTGGTTTCCCCACTTGCCTTCCACATCGCAGTGTAATGGCCGGTTTGGATCGTCACGATACTTACATAAAGTCTATAATAGAAGGAAGAATTGAAAAAAGCAGAGGCAGAGGAAGACCGAGACGTGCGTTTTTGGACCAAGCCAAGGAGAAAATCAACGTAGTGACGTATCAGGAGCTCAAAACAGCGGCAGAAGGAAGAACGGAGTGGCGGTTACTCCACCGACAAGAGCCAGGCTCTTAAGAGTTATGATGATGAGGCAAATTCATGTTTAAGTTGAATATATATGGAGCAGATCTGCTCCTAAGCATACCAAAGGTTAATAATGTGTAAAAATCGTGAAAGTTTAAATCAGTGATTTTCATCTATCTCTGATAGTTCTGTTGTCCCTTCGGCACGACAATATTATGAAATTGTCAAGCTACGCGCAGTACAGTTGTGGCACAATACACGGTGATTTTTGAGCTCTAGGGACCGGTTTATCAAAAGCTTGTAGCTGGTAATACAAGGGGAAGTGCCTTTTTGACAGCTTCGGTTAGAAAGGGACTTCCACTTGTATTGCAACCTACAAGCTTTTGATAAACGGGCCCCTAATCAGACCTCTATATTGATTCTAGTTTGTTGGTTGACATTAAAGATTATTTCAAGTAATTCTTATTAGGAACTGTAATTAACCTTTCATTACTCACCAAAATTACTCCCAATTTCCTTTCAAACATTCCAATAAACTGATTACCTCTAAACCACTTAACGCTGACCGTAATGACTGTAAATCCTTTAAAAAGGAAATCCAAGATAGATAAACTTAATGTTCTTGAGTGCTGGGATCTCCGGGGAAAGGACGAATGAATTGAACAATCATGAAGGGACTTCGGTTGGCGTTTTATGTTGCTTTTCTGTTGTAAAAATTGAATTGGGTCGAGTAGATAAGCGTTGGACCGACGCATCTCTATTATTATTATTTTTACAGGAAGACTTGAATCTCTTATAATAATAACAACACTTATTATAACACTTTAAACTCGCGTTTTGTACACATAATTAATGTCATTACCAACATGACATTATGTTTATGTCATTATGTTTAACGCATTTAATGACTTGAATCTCTTATAATAATAACAACACTTATTATAACACTTTGAACTCGCGTTTTGTACACATAATTAATGTCATTACCAACATGACATTATGTTTATGTCATTATGTTTAACGCATTTAATGACTTGAATCTCTTATAATAATAACAACACTTATTATAACACTTTAAACTCGCGTTTTGTACACATAATTAATGTCATTACCAACATGACATTATGTTTATGTCATTATGTTTAACGCATTTAATCGCGTTAGACCCGGTAATGACATTAATTATGAACACTCTTATTATCACTATCTTTTCTTTAATATATGACATCTATTACAGTTTATAACTAGTATTGATGTACTTAACTAACTTAGCGGTTTCACTCACGTATTTTTAGTAACTAAATACGTGTTAGTGCGTGACGCCCACCCGTCGTGACCGCTACTCACTCAGGCACTGTTAGTGCTTGAAAATGGAGAACTAGGCTCTCCGAAACATGTCGCGCGAGTGACTAAAAATACGTGAGTGAAACCGTTAGTTAAGTTAATATGTCTCACGATAGTTTATATTCGAGTATTGATGTACTTTACATTTATCATTTATTTATTGTATTGTCATGTACATAATAGGTGTTACATAATATAAAGTCAAATCATGACACCCTGTAAGGGCACACAATAGTAATATTATTCTAGGCTAATTACGTTTACTTATTAGTAATCAATTTAAATTAAAATAAAATAAATGACCGCAAATCTTAAAACTAAATCTAAGAATATATCGTCAAAAATAATTATAAAAGTAAAGCCAGGATTAGAAGGGTACATAAGATATAACGTGCCGCGCGAAACTTGCGACGGAAAATATGGCTGTCGCGCGGGCTTTTACCTTTTATGTCATTATAAATCTGTTTAAAATTTAGCTAGTCAGGTGGTATGCAGGGTAACGATCCCAATCGATCGAGCCCAATTTTTAAGGTCTTGGTTAGAGTTGGCCCTTGTAAATATAGTCAACTTATTTTCCGTGTGAAACTTTAATAGGTACAATGTTTAAGACGTGTTGGCTGTCAATGAAGTTTTATAAATTACAAACTGAACCATTTGCAAACAGGAAAATTCTTTATTTATATGTATATATTCTTGCTTTATAAAACATTGAACAAAATGCAGTACTACAGGATTTCCTTTGCCATGTCACCGACAAACACGAATAACAGAAAAATATGCATCAAAGAACAAGTGCCCTATTTTCGATTCGCAGAAAAATGCACTGTTTCTAGAAACTGGCAAATTAGCCTCAAAGCGTTCTAAGAATACAAAACCACTGTGCAAAAAGAGCTCAACTGCACAAGCGTTACAATACTCTTCTGACGTACAATCGCACAGTGGTCCGCTGATACCAAAAGGTCGGAACAGCTTTCGTATTACAAGAGCATTATTCTTTTTTCTGGATTATCTGGATGTTCCCCGTGTAATATTTCATCGTTGGATGACGTGGCCATTTCCTGGTTGTCTTTTTTTACTGGAATTGAATTAAAATGTCCCTTTCAAGGCGTTTTGAGTTCCGTCAAGGAATCGTTGGTGAAATGATAATAGATTTAGAGAGCAGGATGTCGAAATTAAAATTTTATGGCTTTTGCCCAAATTTTGTTAGCAATTTAATTTTCTTAATTTATTTTTATTGATTAAGATGCAACTGTTAATCCTATATGTTCATTATTATTAAAAATGTTAAAACATTTGGATTCAAATTACCTACTGCAAAATTTTAGGATTATTAAGAATGCACAGAAGGGACAGAAACGGCTTTGGACAGAGTAGCATGGCGCTGGCGGTCTATGGTGTCGAAGGCCAAGATCCACTCCGGGTCGTCGCGCCACAGCAGTAAGTAAGTAAGTAAGAATGCAAATTTGTGTAGAATTGGTTTTTAAAAATGTTTATTTGATTGTGTTTATAAAATTAAAATATTTTCAGAGACGCCTAATCAAACAACACAAATGTCTCTGTTTAAGATAAACTTTATAAGAGAAATTAAATTGTGTTAACAGATTAGATTTATAGATTGTAATAATGTGGTACGTCCCACAATAAAAAAAGGAAAAATATATTAACATTTGTGTTAACAGTAAATAATGTAAACATTAATTTATTAAATTAAATTAAAAACAAATAAACTTTTTCATGTTAACATTTACCGAATTTAAACTGTTGTGAGACATACTAACATTAAATAATTTCACGGTTTACTCACTTGTTTTAGTCACTCGCGCGACATGTTTCGGAGAGCCTAGGTCTCCTTTGTCAAGCAATGTTAACATTTCTTTCATATTTTTAACTTGCCAACTCCCAAATTTATCAGGCGTCTCAGCATATATTCAAAGCGATTCTAACATTATTATAAAAGTTTTTAATCGAAAACTCTTCAAACCTTATAAGATTATAAATGTTTGTATTACCACCCAGACTGCGTATTGATGTCAAGGTGCCCCACATCACCTTCCATTTACATGGGCAACCAATAAAGTGGAGGAAATTCGATTAAAGTTTATTTACGACTTTCGAACGTGTTCAGGTGTTGAGGCGGGGCGAGAATGTCGGCGGAGAAAGAATATTTTTTGTCCAGAATTTTTGAAGGTGAGAACCAGTGGGAAATTGTATTTGAGGTGCGCGAGACGTGCTGTTTATACGTATGGAGGAAAGTAAAATAAATATTTTCGTGAATATTAATAAATGGGGATTCCATTTGTACCTTCAATCTGAGCAATATATTTTGATACGATGAAGCTTATCTGTTGGATACCTTGTTATAAGCAACAAAAATATACACATTTTTTGTCAGGTTTATTTGAGTTAAAATATTTAGATAGTTAATATGATGTGAGATTTAGGTCATTAGGTATAGTTAAGTCAAGCCAATAGAAGTGGTTCTTATTTAAAGTAATTTTTTTATGTACAAGTACAAAAGTAAATAATAATAGGTAAATGTCATCAAACCCGTCAGGTCTTTTCCGAATGATTATCCAATAAAAATGACTTTCGGCCCAATTCGAACTTTAAGATACGTCAAATATTACGTCTAGATACGATATGGGCATGTTAGTGTCAAAAGTGACGCTTCTTTAAACAAAAACGTTCTTTTGACACTGACATATCTAATCCATATCGTATCTAGACGTAATATTTGACGTCTCTTAGTTCGAATCAGGCCTTTTGTGTTTTTTTAAGCCGACGCAGTAATTTGAATTATGACGATGGATCTCGAGAAATTTTTCCTTTAATAGGGAAAGTCATGGTGGTTTACTTAAGCACAAGGAAAGACAGAAAATTATACTTTTCATCAGTCCCATCCTAAGAATGAAATCAGTCATTTATACAGAAAAGGAATATTTTTGTAAAAGTATAAGGAAAATGTGAATGAATGTGAACTTCCTTATGACATTTAGACGATTTACTCGTAAAACATATAAACGATTAATGAAGATAATAAGAATAAAAACCTTTATTCGTGACAATTACAAATATATGTGAACACATGTACAGAAAACAAAATGTAGAGAAATTAAAAAATTAAAGCACATAATAAATAATAGTACTAGGTACAGAAGTTTCACTCTAATAAAACGCATCTATTACGACAGATATGACCGCAAGGTGGCGCAAGCGCTAGCAGGCGTCCGTTCCCTAGCGGTGCGCGGCAATTACTATGGCTAGACACCAAATTTGGTGAGGACCGCGTGGGGCCGCATGTACTCGTAGTGACGCGACGAAATCGCGGAGTGAGCCACGCCTGGTGTAAGGTCATTGTAATAGGGTTATTTTTTATTATATTGATTCGGTCAGTTCATTTTAAACCAGCGAACAAATTTAATTATTGTTTATCATATGTTGTGAAATAAATATATCTAATCTAATCTATGTACTTATTACCTACTAACCTAAATTTTATTGTTTTAAAAATGAATCAATTACTTGAGTTTTTGGTAATACCTAATTCAGGTTTATATACAATCCATGTTAGATGATATTTATGTTTCTATTTTTTTTTAATAGGAGGTAACCGAGCATCATGGTAAATTGCAATAAAATAAAATCGCGCGCCTTAAAAATCCAACAAAAAATAATTAATAATATTAAAACAGAGAAAAAAATATTTTACTTGATATTTTTTTTTAATTTTCTCTAAATACGTATTTTAGCAATGCAAATCCGCTGTAACAGACGATGTCACCCATATTTTATAATGCATTGTGCATCTTATCGTCGAACTAGCTCATTGTTGCAATATTCGTGCCGCGGGGACTATAAACAACATCTATTGTCGTGGTATCTGGGAATAGAATAAATATTGCAATACAATACTCTTTATGGTATACCGTAAAAAAGGAAACTTTACTTGATAAAACTAAAAATATTGATAATTTGTGCCGATGCCTAGTCATGGCATGGCATTTGATACTAAATACTTAGCTACGCTTTTGTCTCAATCTATTTGCATGTCATAGTGGGTGAATTTAATCACTTTTTTCAGAAAACAAAAAAACAATAAATACCTCAAAAACCATATGAAGATTTTATTATTTATTTGAAATTTTTTGCAAGATGAAATTGTACAAATGGACTTAATGCATTAATACCCTCTCTTCCAGTCAACCATTGGGCTAAACAGAAACTACATTCATTATTTCTTTATATACCCGATAGGATTTTAAACAATAAAGAAGATTATTCTAGAGAGGACAGTACCTTTTTAAAAGAACATAAGTACTTACACAAAAATAGGCTTAGTTAAAGCCCCATTTAGACGGTTCAAGAAATTGTTATCCAAGAAATAACATCGCCTTTGAACATATTTGCTATATTCTATCTGTGTTATGTAGTTAGCAATGTATCAAATATTGCATGCAAGTTGAACCGTCTAAATGGGCTTTAAGAATCCTGTCTAAAAGCAAAAAAATCCATTAGAATAATTGAGCATTCATCCCAACCACTCTTAATCCTAATAAAGCCTGTCAAACTGCGAATCGACGCTTTAATCGTCTAAAAACATTTCCACAGCTTCTCCGACACCTCCCAATTTTTCCGACAAAAAGATAAATGCGTGAGCGATGACTGCGGAAAAAATATAAACAGACAGTACAGGTACTATGTAAATTTCTTTTTACCCCTAAACAGTTTGAATAACGTCCCCATCCATCACGCACACTGGGCCCGTTCCGCCACGAACCAGACAAAAATGTCACAAGAAATTATCTCGGAGAAATTCTCAGTCGTCACTGGCACAGATGGGCTTATATTTTACATCGCGAAATAAAAAGAAAACGGTTACACGAGTAATATTTTACCTCTTTATTGTCTCCGGAACTCATATATGAAATTACACGGCGTATAAAAAAGGAATTTGGCCGATATTAAAAAAGGTAAGTTTAAACGGTTGCGGGGTTCGAGAGATTTAGGTATCGTAAGACGTAGTTCTGTATTCACGTCAGTTCCACCTGCGCCGTGTTTCTTTTAGAAATTCAGCGGGTTAAAATATTTTTCCCTCAGATTTATTTTTGAGTCGGGAATTTTAGCTTTTAAAATTGATTCGCTAAACTTACGTGTGTGTGGGTTTTATTGAATGAGTTTTCAAAGCCAATACGTGACCACACTCAATTAGCTTTCAACTTTTAAAAACATTAATTTGTAATTTAGTTTAGTTCGTCTGAATTATATTTGATATTTTAGTAATTGATTTATCTTACAATGAATGTAAGATATACCTCAAATCAGTTTCTATCAGTTTCCAATTGTATAAATTGAATAATAATTGATGTTTTTGCTTTAATAAAATTTACTTCGTAATATTTCTACTAGACTGTTAAATTGAGCGGTTTATGATATAATTGTTAACAATCTGGTCTAGACTTTGCCCTTCTAACTTTATTGATTTAGGTCTGTCAATAGACCTAATTCGTGTCAGGACAAGTATTTGTCTCTCATTAAATTTGGCAGTTTGATATATAATTGACTTGGGTTGTCAAGACCCTATTATTTCTAAAATGAGGGTCTGTAAATCCTTGCAAAGCAATTAGGAATTGAGGAATAAATCAAATGCCTACTTTTTGTATATGACATCTATATTATATTATTGAAAATTATTATTGATTTTCAGTTAATGAAAAAAATCTGTATCTTTTAATTCAGATTAAAGTCGTTTTTGTTTTCAAAAGGGTCCTAACTCCAACATTGCCACATAATGTAACATATTAGCATATGCAGACAATGTAAAGCAAATAATTGTAATGTGTTATTGTAGAATATAATAATATAAGTAAATAGGTACTACTAATAAATATCGTATGTTAATTTTCAAATCAAATTAGATTAATATCATATGCCAACACATAACTCCAAGTTTCAACATAAACTTCTTCATCTTATATAGTTTTGACGCACTATGCCAACTCGAACATCGCAATCCAACTCCCAAGCCTTTCTTATTGATATTTATAACTGTTCCCTCACATTGTTCTCCACCGCCATCTTTTGTCTCTACGGTGTAATTAAAAATAGTTCCAACCAGTTCTAGTGTCTTTATTACTTAAAGCCTGGCTCGGGCCCAAATGGTCAAAATACAATCTGTGGAAACTGCGGAGAGCTCGGGTTCACGGACTTCTTAGAAGCCGATTCTGATACGTTCAGCCAGCAGAGTATTTGAAAAATCGTAATGCTTTTTTAGATCAAAATGCGGTTGCCTAAAAATATGAATAGCAATCTAAGGTTTTTCTTTAGTATCACCGATTTGAAAGATGATTAAAACTCTAAGACTAAAAGGCATTATAAAAATAAATACTATTTTTGCACAAAAGCTATAAACATGAAAATTGCATAAACATGTGTAATTTTATTTATGATCGAACCCATCGGTTACTTTTTAATCTAAGGTTTTTCTTTAGTATCACTGATTTGAAAGATAATTAAAACTCTGTCTAAAAGGCATTATAAAAATAAAAATTATTTTTGCACAAAAGCTATAAACATGAAAACTGCATAAACATGTGTAATTTTGATCGAACCCATCGATTACCTTTTTTGTTAAAAATAATAATAAAAAATAAATAAATAGAATCATTTATTTCAGATAATTCGGAATCCATATATCACATATCAAATATTAAAATTAAAATTAAAATTCAATCAACTTTAGAAATTCAAATTAAAATTACAATTAAAATAGAATTAAAACAGATAATTAAATTAAAATTTTAAAAATTGATTGATAAGACGAACCTATTAAATTAAATTACACATCTTAAATCTATTATTGAGGCTAACGTGCATGGAGGACCAGTGCTTCAGAAGACCACTGTCCCACCTACTAGCCACGATGGCCAGGCGGCGGTGGCGGCTGTCGCGCGCCCGCGTGTCCGCTCAGTGCTCAGCAAGCTGCGTATGGAGAAGGACCTGAATGTGGTTTTAATCTTGAGACGACCTTGACTACTGTACACATCAGCGCGAGCCGCTAAATAAAATAATTAAATTGAAAAAAAAAAAAAAAAAAATATGTTGTAAATATGTTCCATTTTTATAACGTGTAAATTAGCTTTATGAATAAATGACTTATGACTTAACGCCGATTGGTGCTCACGAACAGTGTTGGCCGAAACGTTAATGCAATGAACCAGTACAAATTGAACCGTAAACTGTAACCGTATGTTACGGTTTACAGTTCAATTTGGTCAATGGTTAATGGTTAATTGCAATTAACGTTCGGCCAACACTTCTCACGAAATACAATCAGGTATTGTCGCTTGTAATTGGTACGCGTGAGATGCCCAATGAGACTCAAGGTCGTATCAAAATAAGATGGAAACAAAACAAATTGTTAGAGCAGAATCGGCCGTTTAGTACTTGCACTAACACTGGAAATATGATAACCAATTTTAAAAGAAGTGGCACTCGGTCCAAAATCAGATATGCGTGATTTAGAAATTGGTAATTGGAGTGCCGTCTTTATCGTTGAGTAGATTTGATCGTACTGGACTGCTGTTTGTATGCAAAGTTTGACCTCACATTTACTTTAGTTTTTACTCGATGGACGGAAAAGATATGGTAGTTTTTTCGAGATTATTTGGCGCGCTTTGGAATATTTATCTATATGGCTTGATAATTTCTCGTTGGATGATTTCAGTATTTTTTGTGCAATTTGCAATAACTAAGCAGACAAGATTAGTATTGAAATAAGCAATAAACCCTTTTTATTTATTTATTAGCGACATTTTATTTTGAAACTTTTTTGAAACTTACAATTTTATTTCACTTCGTTTCATGTGACTTTAGTTTTTCTCACATTCAATTTGAGTTAGAAAAAAAAGACACGCTTTTTGTGCATTTTTACTGGTAGGTACTTAAGAGCCAACAGGAGTGGTCATTTCTCCATACAAACGTACTCGACTGTTTCCTCCCTGGTTTTTGAAGCTAGAGGAATGATTTTTTCAACACAGATTAATATTGTCAATATCTGTGTCGGTGTGTTTTGCTTTTTTTGATATTTTTGTTTTTTAAGGCGCTAGAGCCCTTCAAACATGGCCAAAAATGGCCTCACTGACTATGCCGCAATGAGAGGCGTGGTATTCAAAACTGGTATCAATTAGCCAAAAAATCAAAACAGTCCGACACAGACAATTTCATAATCATTTAGATTTCCAAATTTGGTTACGATTGCTTAAGTTTTGGAGGAGGAAACAGTCGAGTACGAAACCTCGATTTTTGAGATTTTTACGCAGGATTTTTCGCCTAAGCTGCAGTTGTCCTTATCGCACTAATTTTAGGGGCGGGGTCAAGTTTCTAAATACGTACACGGACAGAAAAGTGATGGGCAATAGTCGACATTGAAAGTCGATAATCTAGTGATGTGATAAGTTATCGATAAACCATAACAAAGTCGCGATTTGCCTCTTAGTAGGCGAAGTAAGTAAAGTGAGTATGCACTTTGGCCTCAGGGGATATCGTTTAACACTATTTATTATTCCTTGGTTCATACAAAGCTGAGCTGACGCACTAGCTACGAGATTAAGTCCTGGCTACCCCCCAAAAAGGGAGGGGATAAGTCGGCTTCTGCGGTCCAGTTTGCCTCTATTTCTACCTATCTCTTGATATGAGATCAAATTTGGTATAAATTTTGTGTAAATTAGGGACGAATAATTTATTTTAGAAATAATAGTTTCACATTTTCATACACAAATCTGAATATACGAACGAAAAATTAAAACTATATATAATTTTTGGTGACAGATTTGCTCTTTAGAAGCAAATTGTGGTGATTTGCACTAAAAATTAATTACACAATTTAGTTTATTCATTCTTTATTTAGAAAAGTATCAGTTCTAAGTACGTATTATTATATTGCTTTATATTTTACAATTTTCACTATTATTCAAAAATTTATTTTAAACAAAGTATTAATTTTATTGAAACTTTTGTGACGTGATCTCATGAAAGGGGCTCCACGAGGCGAAATACTTTTTACGCCAATTTTTTTTTTTAATTTACAATAAAGACGAAAGTTCGAAAAAAATGTGGTTACTTAATAATTGCCTAACTTGTTGAAAAAATTACTTTACATAATATCAATTTATAACCGTAGTATATTCCATGATATGTTTTAAATACACCATATTATTTCCTAATTTTTAAAAGAATATTTAATACCTTTAAAATAATATCTGTCTGTCTGTCTGTCTGTCAATCTGCCTGTCCGTCTGTCACCAGGCTGTATCTCGTGAACCGTGATAGCTAAAAAGTTGCAATATTTACGGATGATGTATTTCTGTTGCCGCTATAACAACAAATACTAAAAACAGAATAAAATATTTTTTTAAGTGGGGCTCCCAAACAACAAACGGGATTTTTTGCCGTTTTTTGCGTAATGGTACGGAACCGACTCGCACTTGGCCGTTTTTTGTTAATAGCTTTGAACTTTTTTTATGTGGGAATAAACGCTTCGAATACATTTTTCTAGACATCATTCTGAATCCAATGAGGTATCATACGTATTTTTAGGAGTTAGTATCTCTATTAGTGGCAGCCGTACAAGCCCAATTTCAAAGAAAAACCGCAAATCGATGTACAGGTTAGCCGTTTGGCACACGCATACTAAGAGGTCAAAACAAAATTTTTGACCCGCAGTTTCTAAAAAAAATCCCTTAGGAGGGGTATGCTGAAACATTTTTTTTGTATGAAAAAAAAAAAACATATTTTTTTTCCAAAAACCTATCGTGTGTGGTATCATACGAAAGGGCTTTTTGAGGCGATTCTAAAATTATACCACATTTTAGCCATTTTTTTGTAAATTAAAACAAATAGAATTTTCAAAACACACCAAGTTTGGGGTCAAGTTAAAGGGTTAAGTAGAACTGTGTCACTTTGTATTGAAAAAAAAAACTAAATAAATTTTTTATTGCTTTTTTGGGGTTACATATGAGGATATCACGTCATTTGTACAAAAAAAATTAGCCATATCGTATCTGGAGGAGCCCAAACTTGGTATGTTTTGAAAATTCTTTTTCTTTCAATTTAAGAAAAAACCGGCCAAGTGCGAATCGGAATCGGGCGCCGAGGGTTCCGTACATTACACAATTTAAACAATGTATTTTTATGTGAAACGTGAGTGAAAGTTAAATTGCGGTTTACGATTTATAACGTATTAAAAAAAAACTACTAACTAGATCTCGTTCAAACCAGTTCTCGGTAAAAGTTGGCAAGGTAATGTACATCATATATTTTTTCAGTTTTATCATTCTCTTATTTTAGAAGTTAGAGGGGGGGTTACACATTTTACCACTTTGGAAGTGTCTCTCGGTCTCGCGCAAACTATTCAGTTTAGAAAAAAAATATATGAGAAACCTCAATATCATTTTTGAAGACCTATCCATAGATACCACACACGTATGGGTTTGATGAAAAAAAAAATTTTTTTGGGTTTCAGTTCTAAGTATGGGGAACCCCTAAAATTTTTTTTTCCTATTTTTGAGTGAAAATCTTAATGCGGTTCACAGAATACATCTACTTACCAAGTTTCAACAGTTCTTATAGTTTCGGAAAGAAGTGGCTGTGACATACGGACGGACGACAGACAGACAGACATGACGAATCCATAAGGGTTCCGTTTTTTGCCATTTGGCTACGGAACCCTAAAAATGGCTAAAATGCAATGATGTGGTATATTTTCAGAATCGCTTCAAAAAGCCCTTTCGTATGATAGATGAGAAGTATACGATAGGTTTAAAAAAAAAATTTTTTTTTATACAAAAAAAGGTTTCAGCACTCCCCTCCTAAGGGAATTTTTTTTAGGAACTGCGGGTCAAAATTTTTGTTTTGACTAGTATATACGTGTACCAAACGGCTAACCTGTACATCAATTTGCGGTTTTTTTATGCGAACAGCTTACACTATTTTTTTCACCACCTTGAACCTTTTGTAGACTAGACTATTGTCCCAAAATATTGGGCGACGACCGGTCGTCTGGCCTAGGAGGTAGTGACCCTGCCTGTGAAGCCGATGGTCCTGGGTTCGATGATATGATATGATGAGCACAGATATTTGTTCCTGAGTCATGGGTGTTTTCTATTTGTATTTAAGTATTTATATATTATGTATATCATTGTCTGAGTACCCATAACACAAGCCTCCTTGGGCTTACCGTGGGACTTAGTCAATCTGTGTAAGAATGTCCTATAATATTGATTTAATATTTATTATTATTTATTTATTTATTGGGTTTCATATTTATTCCGATCAGAATTAGGAGCTCTTCAATTTATACCTATTTTTATCAAAATCTGACACATAAATAAAAAAACGGACCATCAATAAAACTGTATAATTACATCAAAGTAAGAAATATCACATGTCACATGTTTATTTATTATGATAATTTTATCTAACCTGAGGCTTTCTTTTTTTCTATTCAACGGAGCCGGAGAGCGGCAAATTTGTTTTTCGAGACGCTTGCTCGAAAAGATCTTATTTCATGCAGGTGTACTGAAGGGAAAAGGCCTATATTGTTCCCGCGGGAGTTATAGCTTTCTTTTTTAATTAGGTATGTCACTAATTCATACGAACCAAGTAAGTTATAAGTAAAATACTTTGTTTAAAATCAAGGTATAAGGGAGTTTTACTTTTAAAATACTCACGACTATAATTTAATATTTTTGTTTATCATATTTAAAAATATTTAATTGGATTAATTTAACAGCCGTTATCTTGTATGTTTTTATACAACAATGTTTTCTTGTATGTCCATGTTATGTTATGTTATGTTTTTTTACTATTCTGTAACTCGAAATGTTAATTAGATTGCAGCTTGTAGAAGGATATTGAATTTAGTTACTAAAAACGCGAGCGGCGTGAGGCCGGCGAGGAGCGCAAATAACGTGCGCGTCAGCTTGCGTGCACCACACACACTGGGATAGTCCCTCGGTACGCGGTACCGCCCCCGTCAGCGCGACGACGATATTCTCTTTCAAATCTCAAAATTGAGTTTGGTCTCGGCTCCTGTTGGCTCTTAACCAGTGTATTTCCTTAATAAATATTACTCGTAATTAGACGCAAGTCTGCAGAACATTACGCCAATGGTGCTAATAAAAAGTAATTGTGATTGCGAAATTATATTAAAACAGAAACTAAGTATTTTTTTCAGTAATACAGCCATGAAACCTAGTCCGTTTACTTTTCGAGCTTCGCTACTTTTACGGCACTCGTTCCATTTTATAATATAAAATCTCATGCTTACTAACGACCTTATTTTCTAACATGACTGTTTTTTCCTTTAACACTTAAAATATTTTTTTCCAATCATCAATTATGTCCGGAGCTTACGCCGTCAGCACCACTGTGCAGGGTAATGCGAAACATTTGTCAGACGTAGGTTCGGATAAATGCGTTATCGCCGGGGTTACCACGGGGCATAGGTGTTCCGGGTAAATTGTGCACAGTGGGTCGTGTTGCGAAGATATCGGACAAAACATAGGTTAAGATAGGGTTAGGTACGGCTTAGGTTGTACCTACTTTAAGATTGTTTATTCCCTATTGAGCGTGGTGTCTTTGTGGACATATTTTTCTGAATTATTTAGGCTTATCTTTTTCAGTCAGTCCGTTAACGTCCATTAAAACATGAAATAGGATAAAGAAGAACGAACGAACGAAATTAAACTAGTTGAATCATTTTGAAATTGATGTGAAACATAGCAATCATGTATTTAACATCAAATTAATTTCTAAGTACCTACTATTGCTCGGATAGCACCTAAGTACCTAACTTTGATTAATGTTCAGTAAGCTGCAGTTTAAAAAAAAACCGGCCAAGTGCGAGTCGGACTCGCGCACGAAGGGTTCCGTACCATAACGGAAAAAACAGCAAAAAAATCACGTTTGTTGTATGGGAGCCCCACTTAAATATTTATATTATTCTGTTTTTAGTATTTGTTGTTATAACGGCAACAGAAATACATCATCTGTGAAAATTACGGTTCCGGTAGATACAGTCTGGTGACAGACGGACAGACGGACAGCGGAGTCTTAGTAATAGGGTCCCGTTTTTACCCTTTGGGTACGGAACCCTAAAAAGACATCCCCTGAGAGATTTGTTTGCAGGCTTACTGTACACAAAAATGCTAATTAACAATTCACATTCAAAAACACTTTCTAAACTAAACAAAAAACAATTTTCTGAAGGATGAAAACTAGTTATATCGGTAGTGAATTCGCAAATCACATCGTGTTTATGACAATTTATGTTCATGTGTGGGTGGCGAGATACCTACACCGAAGTGCGACTGTGGAGCACCTGTAGTACGGAATATAAACCACATTGTCCACTGCCCAAAAAGAAAGTACACAGGAGATCCTCTGGACTTACTTAAGCTAAGCGAATACGCAGCCCATTGGGTGAAGAATCTAGATATTAATTTGTAAAATATCCAAAACAATAACAAACAACCCCTCCTTGGAGTGGGTGTCCTGGCATAGAATAGCCAGGACCGCTGGGGAGGCGTCGTGGTTAGAATGCTAGCAATTACATGGCGCCTCCCGTCAACGGCAGGTGACGGAAACGCCGCAGGGGATTTTAGTGGGTATTCTCCTCCTCTCTCTCTGACTAACACAGGGAGCCTTGGGAGGAGCGAGTCCCACATACCACCCCCCCCCCCCCAACGGGCTTCTCCATTGCCCGGGGGGCGAAATGCGTAAATGCATTTACCCCTGCGTAAAAAAAAAAAGGTCAAGCGGCCATGAATTGTATTAATGCCATACGACAATAAATAAATGACACTTGATAAAAAGTAGCGTGCATACAGCTGCACCATAACCAAGTTTAAAATAAGCCAACACTGTCATACTGTCATTCACGCTAATCTGTATATACAGGGTGAATCGCTGAGCGATAAAAACCTTGACTCGTCTAACGTTTGTTTTCGCAAGCCGAATCACGTTCGGTAAACAGTGGCGTTTTTTAGGGTTCCGTACCCAAAGGGTAAAAACGGGACCCTATTACTAAGACTCCGCTGTCCGTCTGTCTGTCTGTCTGTCACCAGGCTGTATCTCATGAACCGTGATAGCTAGACAATTGAAATTTTCACAGATGATGTATTTCTGTTGCCGCTATAACAACAAATACTAAAAACAGAATAATATAAATATTTAAATGCCTATCGACGCCTGCAACACCGGAGATATTACACGCGCGTTGCCGACCCTAACACTCCTCTCCCTCGTTGAGCTCTGGCAACCTTACTTACCGGCAGGAACACAACACTATGAGTAGGGTCTAGTGTTATTTGGCTGCGGTTTTCTGTAAGGTGGAGGTACCTCCCCAGTTGGGCTGTGCTCTAGATCTGGAATGACATCCGCTGTCCTGTGCCCTACTACACAAAGCGAGATGTCATTCACAGCGCCCATACCTCTTTTTTGGACGCAGTTTAAGGACATACCCGGGCCCATACAACAAACGTGATTTTTTTGCTGTTTTTTTCCGTAATGGTACGGAACCCTTCGTGCGCGAGTCCGACTCGCACTTGGCCGGTTTTATTTTGGCACGCAAACACTCCTAACCCAATAGCTGTTGTGTTATAATGTTACGCACGCACCGTGGGCTCGGTGATTTAACTTTGGACAAAAATTGAGGCGTTTCAAATTGTGACTATGTTCGTAATTTTAAAACTAACACTTTTTTATTTCATTTATTGACTGCAATCCATGGTACATATAGGTGTTATAATCATTTTAATTGTAGCAGAATCGAGGGTATAGCAAGAGAAACTTAATAACTAAATACTTAAAAATACTTTACAAAACTTAACATAACATAGATTTGATTAATTTCTAAATTTAATAATCCAAATATACTTCCGATGACATTTACAATACATTATCAATAATAAAAAAATAATTATTCAATATAAAAAAAGCAAACATTAAACTTACAATAATATTTACAATACGATATTTTTAAAAGAATGCAGTAATGTTAAAAGGGATATTATATTGTCAGTTTATTCAATTATTCCATTATAGTGTCAGGTGCTGGCGGAGAATGCTCCGGATTTCATGGACTGAACGCCGTACAAATGCGTCTATTCTTGACGAACTTAACATTACAACGAGGCTTTCCACTGTTTGCTCCCAACGTGTACTTGGTTTCTTCGGTCATCTGAGCAGGCCAGGGCCAGATAGCCTGGAAAGGCTCATAATTACTGGCCGCATGGCAAGGAAGCGTAGGGATGGACGTATGGCCACGCGTTGGGCGGACAGAATAACAGCAGTGACAAACGCCATACTGCAGGCTAGCATGCACTGGGCCCAAGACAGAGCGGCCTGGAGAGCACTGGTGAAGAGTGTCCACACTCGTCACGTCCCTCAGCCATGAGGTTACGACGAAGAAGAAGAAGAAGTGTCAACAAATTGGTATAACGAGGGACTTAATCGCGTAAAACTTACGTTTATTTATGAGCCTGACGTTTCGAACGTCACGTTCGTGGTCACAGGCAAACAGGCGAGGAGAGTGTATCAACATCTTGCTGTGCGGGTTTTGCGAAATACCCACACTTGATCTTGCTTATTCACTTGTACGCTAGGGTTGTCACTACACAACGCTCACGACATCCGATGAATAAATAAATAAATAAATAAATAAATAAATAAATAAATAAATAAATATAGGACATTCTTACACAGATTGACTAAGTCCCACAGTAAGCTCAAGAAGGCTTGTGTTGTGGGTACTTAGACAACGATATATATAATATACAAATACATAAATACATAGAAAACACCCAAGACTCAGGAACAAATATCTCTGCTCATCACACAAATAAATGCCCTTACCGGGATTCGAACCCAGGAACATCGGCTTCACGGGCAGGGTCACTACCCACTAGGCCAGACCGGTCGTCAAAATCCGATGGTTTGTGATGGGATGTTTTTTCCCCCTTACATTTGCTAATCAATGGATTCCACGAAGACGAAACCCTGTCCCTCATTCTGATTGTCCGCCAGTCTGCCTGTGATCACGAACGTAACGTCAGCGTTCAAAACGTCAAGCTCATAAATAAACGTAAGTTTTGCGCGATTAAGGGCCAGTTGCACCAACCACAATTAACAGACTGATTAACGTCAAGCGGCAGAAAACTAAGAAACTTTCCATACAATACAATTTAGCGAACGGTAAAACGGTGACAGACGGTTTGGTGCAACCGACCCTTAGTCCTGTGTTAGTTTTAAAACTATGAGTGAAAATCGTGTTAGTTTAAATCAATATATGTGCCATTCTCAACCAAAAGGGTACCTACTTTTTGTCGGTTGTCAATACGGCGCTATTTCCATATAGCTTCAATTTGAAATGAACCTTATGGATAAGCGACAATAATAATAAGGTTCTACACCTTTTGGTTGAAAATGTCACATAATAATATTGTGATTATGTTCTTTAACCTTTTTGCAATTTACACACATTTTGCAAAAAAAAACTATTCTCGCTGCGCAGCTGCGTTTGTGCGCTACTTCGTGGTTCTTATCGTGGATGTGTGATAGAGATAGGAGCAGGCAGGTCAATGTACGAAATTATTCGTGGTCATCGTCCTTACTTTAACTGTATACAGGGTGTTTGGTAACAGGATGCAAAGCCGAAAGTAGGTGATAGTTTAGGCCATTCAGAACATTTTAAGGCAAAAAAAGATAAAGATAAATGTAGGTATACACGGTACACGGTTAGTATAAGACAGACACCGCGCCATAAAGAGTTGAATATGAAACTGGCTTTGTCGACGCGACACGCGACACTTATCGTTGTCACGGAGCAAGTAAGACAGTGGAGGTGACTTTTTATTAATAAAAGCCGTCTAGCATGAGTTGCGTTCTCGCGTGCGAGTCCATACTTGAATTCACGCTAGATGTATGGAGTGTCGCGCGAGAACGCAAGTTATGCTAGCAGGTGAGGCGGTTCACTCGAAAGAATGTTTACTTGTAAAGTGAATATTTAATTCTTCTTTCATTCCGTGTCCACACGGTTTAGCGCTGGAATAAATTTAACTTGGAATAAATGGTATAGATGTGAATAAATTTAATATGTAGGTGTAACTATTATGTGAAGTCCCCTTTCTAGAATCAGATATCGCATCAAATACCACGCAAGTCCTTTTACACAATGGGTGGAAGCCTGTCCCCACTAATTAGACTTACTTAGACTTACCTTCAACATTTCCCCCATAAGTATTTTGAAATTTTTAAAGTAAAACTTCTTTAGGCGCGACTAAGGGGAAATTCAGATTTTTATTCTGACGGAAGTATCGCTCAATGACACACGTCAAAGTGCCAACATAGCGATAAACATCATCTTCAAATAAGTTTTACTTTAATCGCGCGTAAAGATTACACGCACACTTATTTTAGGGCATCCGCTAGCTAGCGTGGTGCGCGCACGCACCCGCATAATTGTAGGTTAAATCCGTCGCACGCGTCCGCGTTAGTTAGCTCATACTATTTTTCGTTAACCCGCTCACCCGCTTCGTGCAACCGCGCCAGCTAGCGAACGCCCTTATTTTAACACAAGTTACTGAAAAGAGTTGGTGCATAACTGACTTGACATTCGGAGACTCCAGGAGTCCCCGCACTAGGCTAGGCCTGTATCGCGGGAGACGGTGTACATTTTTATGTCATGCTAGTTAACTAGAATGATATTTTTACAATTGAGGACAAAAATGAGATTTTACCAAATATGTTCCTGAGTTCTCCAATCTCATCTTTACCGTGTCTATATCGAGATTCTACGCACACAGAATAAAACAGTTCTATCAATTTCGCGCTTGCAACTTAAACTTTGTAACTATGGACATAGAGTAGACTTTTCATACTTTATAGAAGTTGAAACCTTATCGTAGTAGTGAGTGACCTTGTGCTTGTTCGTATCCCGATATAATTTTGTTACCATGGTGATAGTTGTCATTTGGAAGCCTTTTGAGGGAAGCGCTGAAAGTTTTTAGATTATGACTGTAGGCCGAGCACATGATTGACGGGACAGTATCTCGCCGCGAGATAGACTACCCGTCTTTTACTAACTGTATGAATTGAAGGGGGACGGGTAGTCTATGTCGCGGCGAGATACTCTCGCGCCAATCATGTGTTAGCCCGGCAGAATAAGTTAGGTTAGTTAGGTTAGGCAATAATTACGCAATATTTTTTATGAGCATTTCTAAACTGTTGCTTGGAATGTGTTTGGTAACAATCTTGTAAATAAGATCTAAGTTTTTTTACAATATTCTAATCAGTATTTATTCTTCAGTTTAAGGAGTTACAAATAAACTACATATATATAAAATGACATGTAATAATTATTATGAATATACGAATATGAATATGAATATATGAATATAAAATTATTATAAGGAAACTCGCTTTTCGTAAAAAAATCCCCATCAAAACCGGTCCGGTTTGAGCTACGATATCACAGACAGACATACATAAACGTGTTAAAAGTTTAACACCCCTCTTTTTGTGATGGGGGTTGAAAACTATGATTTTACACGCCGAGTTAATAACAAATAACCATGATAATAACTAGTGCTTAAATTTCTAAAAATTAAATAGCTAATTCCAACCAATATCTAAGACTAGCTTAACCCCCCCAAACTGCATTAACCCCCCAATTGCCCATTATCTAATGAAACTGTATGAGCTACTAAATCAATTAAGTTAATTAAAAAAGGTTCCTCTATATAGAATTAGCTAAAGTTACGGAGTTTGGGGGTAAACTGGGGCAAAGCTACAACTTACGTCAAGGTACTCGTAGGCTGCGGTAAAAATGTATTGTATTACTTGTGACGTTTTCAATCAAAAGGTACCACGTAGTCCAAAAAAGCTACGAAGTAAAAAATTGTGTTCCAATCATTTCCCTCTTTAACTTTTTTTAGGCATTCATTTCCTGCCCTAATGTCGGAAAATATTTTCAATACAATTGTAGTGCTACGTGTAACTACGGCGTAGCGGTCGTAGCTTGCTCGTAGATCTCTCGTAGCAACCACTCGAGTTAGTCGAAAATAATTCATTATAAAATAACGGCTTTAATGTCAATCTACATTCTACGAGGTCTAAATTCAAATGTTTGTAAGAAACTGACATACTGTTCACAATATTTTTTATTGTTAGTTCGTGTTTGGTATGTGGTAGACAATGGATACCTACTTTATAGTATAGTACGACGGTCAAGGAATTTAATTTCAGTACAATTTCGTACCTTGTCACACTGAGAATAGTATGAGGTCTCTAGCGACTTTCATACTCATTGTCACTGTGACAAGGGACGAAATGGTACTGAAATTAAATTATTTGACGGTACCGTTAGCAAATAACTTCTGGTATACAATACCAACAACAAAAATACAATAAAAATATCACATCGATTTTTTTCCATAATATATCATAAATTGTGGTATTTTCTATAAAAAGGGACCTTATTATCGATGGCGCTTACGCCATTATTAACGATGCTCCGATATAAACACAGTGCCGCGCGACGCTGTGCGATGTAAGCGCCATCGACAATAAGGTCCCTTTTCATAGGTATTTTTTGAGTTGTCTCTTTTGGTCATTAAGTCTTTGAAAGTGCGACACAATTAATATTGTATGTTATGATACAATATTGGGGCATTTTCAGTGGAAAAATTAGGTCAATAATCATTTATTTATTTATTTTTATTTTAAACTTTATTGCACAATATAAGAAATAAAGTACAAATGGTGGACTTACGCCGCACAGCGTCGCGCGGCATTGTATTTATATGGAGCATCGTTAATAATGGCGTAAGCGCCATCGACAATAACATCCCTTTTTATTGAAAATACCACATATGGATAAAATTTCGCAGATAAAATGAAATCGTTTCTCATTCTAAAACCATTTATGCCACGAATAGCACCAATTTCTTAGCAATAGCACTATTACTCATATGTCATAAGCATATCACCTGCCTCAGAAAAAGAGGGTTATGCTAAACCGTATTAGAATATGAGGCGTTAAAATATTCACGAATATGCCCCTGGGGGCGCATTCGGAACTGACTTATTGATGTTAGATTGGTATTTTTTGAGTTGTCTCTTTTGGTCATTAAGTCTTTGAAAGTGCGACACAATTAATATTGTATGTAATGATACAATATTGGGGCATTTTCTATGAAAAGGGACCTTATTGTCGATGGCGCTTACGCCGCACAACTTCGCGCGGCATTGTATTTATATCGGAGCATCGTTAATAATGGCGTAAGCGCCATCGACAATAAGGTCCCTTTTTATAGAAAATACCACATATAAATATTTTTACTGCACACCGTGATACAGGAAACACAATGAATTCAGCAACTCAAGTATAGGTAAACATCAGGCGGTCTTATCGCTAAAAAGCGGTCTCTTCCGGACAAACTTTAGGGTAGCGGAAATTAAAATATCATAATATCATAACAAAACTTCCGTGAGACACAGTCATATTAAATATATTAATAACGGGTCACTCACGTATTTTAAGTCGAAAAACGCACGACATGTTTCACTCCGTGTCTGCGCCGGTCCATCACCGTCAACGCAAGCTCCTGATGACACTCATCGGTACAGAGTGAAACATGTCAAGCGTTTTTCGACTTAAAATACGTGAGTGACCCGTTATTAATATATTTAATATATCATAATATCATAACGTTACACAAATAAGGAAACAAATTCATATGTATTTTCATCGAATAACAGATTTACCTTTCAATAAATTCGTACATAAATGAAAAAAAAAATACCTAATTTACAAATATCAAATTGGAATCATATTTCCTTGCGCCGAAAGCAGGCGTGAAATAAATCTTAGGGAATTTCCTGTAAAATATTAGCATTCGGAATGTGGGAAAGGGATTTCCACCTTTTATTTGTTCCAATCTGTTTTTTATGTTTTGTTTTGTGTTCTAGGAAATTGGAGGTGATTATTATGGGCGTTTGGGCGTGGTGGGGATGGAAAATTGTTGCTTTTATTTTGAGGAAATTTAAAGATATGTAAAAAAAATTTTTTTTCAATATAGAAATATTTGTAACAATGTTTTATTACCTTTTATATTTAAGTAATTTTTGTTGCTTTAAGGTACCGTTCGAATTCATACTGCACCAGCATTGGTACTGTTTTATACGAAATTTGACATTTCTTGCATAACGCAGTTGACTGCAGCAGTATTGCAGCATAAGTACATAGTGCATTATTCGCCACTCGTTGCGAATTTACTATTTTTCGCATTTGTGTCGTAAATAAATATTAGAGTTTATTTATTTAATATTTATTGCACAAAAGAAAAACTTATCGTACAAAAGGTGGACTTAATGCCAAAAGCTTCACCTTAAGGCAAAGCAGAGAGATTGTGGGCGGTGCTAATGCTTGTGTTTCTACTTGAATTAAAAGCAAATTATAATATTTTCTGAAAATAATTTAATTTTTTCTAATACTTCTAATAATAATAATATTATAGTATTAGTGTTTATTAAGTTTTAGTTGTGAGAAAGTACTTTTTAACGCAGATCTATTTCTATTAAATTTCTATTTTTAAGTAACTAATAGTTTACGTGGTGATTATAAAGTATATGTTTATCTACTTATATTTACTTAATACTTTTCGTCAGAACATTTGTTTAGCTATTTGTAGGTATAATAAGTTTATTTTCGGTAGTGTGTGTTATTCGCTATATTTTTTGTTTTAAGTTACCTATTCTGCTTTTTTTTTCGTTCAATGCCTGCACCTATTACTGTTTCTGTTTAGCCTGATGGTTGACTGGTAGAGAATGCCTTTAGGCATTAAGTCCACCATTTGTACTTTATTTGTTATATTGTGCAATAAATTTTAAAATAAAAATAAATAAATAAATGATTGAAATAAAACTATGAAAACGGATTATATCGCGTATATTGAATTTATAAGAGCGCAGGCCTGCCATTCTGCCTTTTGTCAGGGGGGTCACGGACAGGATCAGCCACATCTTGAAGCGTGCTTCTATAAAAACATATTTCAAGCCAATGAAGAAGATGTCACAATTCCTGAGGCCTGTAAAATGCAATACCCCTCTACAGACTGCAGGAGTGTACAGGCTGGACTGTGAGTGTGGCCTATCATATGTCGGGCAGACGAAACGGAGCATTTCCACTCGGGTGAAGGAACACATAGCTGATGTCAAGCACCGTCGACCTAGGTCTGACACCGACCGACTAGGTCTGGCCTGTCTGGTCTTGTCATGGATAAAGCCAATCACTCAATCAAGTTTGATAAGCCTCTGGTTCTTGCCAAGGAGAAGCGTTACATACCCAGAATGCTGCGCGAGGCCATTGAGATTAAGAAATATCCAAACTTTAATAGGGAAGATGGCTTTTCTCTACCACCAGCTTGGGATCCTGTAGTCCACCTGATAAAGGAGCAAGCGAGACATAGACTGTGAGACCGTAGTGTTGGATGATGCTGGACATTCTGATGTTTTGAAAAGATGTGTCCCGCCGAGTTTGTTGCCGGTCCCATATTGGGATACCCTCCTACAATTTAGGAGGGAATTAAATCTTCTCGGGTCCGTGGTGTAGGGTTGGAGCCGGCATAGTTTATTTTTATCGCGTATATATATATATATCTTTACTTGAAAAATAATTATAGTGTATAACTAGCCTTATGAACCGATTTTGCATGTACAACCAGCCTTAAGGTTTGTAGTCTATGATTGTTCATTATTTTAGTATGTGGGTATTTTTGCATTTTGTAATTTTTCCTCAGTCACCCGTTGACCACGAACGCTGTAAAGAGTTCGAAACGTCGGGATGTATTATAAATTCAATATACGCGATATAATCCGTTTTCATAGTTTTATTTCATGAGTAACTATCGCGGTAACCGAAGACAATATTAAATAAATGATTATTGACCTAATTTAAAAGTGGAAAAATTACTGCCTTGGGTGAGACTTGAACTCACGGCCTCTGGATCCAGAGGCCGTGAGTTCAAGTCTCACCCTAGGCAGTAATTTTTCCACTTTTAAATTTATTCTAAGCTTAATAGCATCGATCGCAGACGTTTCTGCTTGTTAAAAATTAATTTAATTATTGACCTATTTTAATGTATAAGTCAAACATCCATTTATACACTTATATCTGTTGTTCCATTTACTAAGCTATACCAAACTAGTAAACAGCTATATATATGCTGAAAACCTTTGTTTCCCTAAAACATTTCCTTATTATCAAATTTAATCTTCAATGTGCGCCCTCAAATCCCCCTTCATTACAAATACTACCTTAAACTTATAGGCGTAAGACGCAAAACAAATTGTACCCGAAATCGGCTATAGTATGACGCCTAATGTCACACTGATAACAGCAGACAGAGACGAGAATATTGGAATGACACGGGAGTGACAGGGATAGATAAGGAGCGTTTCGAATTGTCGCCATCGCAATATTCGAGATTAAAAGTAACGGCTCGCTTGGCAAGGTAAGGAGGGTTGGCAGAAAAGGGGATGATATTTGGTGTTAATATTTACTAAGATTTTTCTACAAAAGATACTTTTGTAAAAGCATTTTTTACTATATCTAAGCTTAGTTTTATAAAACTACAAGTAACAATATTGTGAGTCTCAGAAATTATGCAAAATTGAATATGGTCACTTTGAAATGAAGTTCAAAATCAGGTGGGAAATATATTCCCTCTGCCTTATACACGGTGGCTAAAAAATAAGTGCATTCCCGTTGTCAAGGAGGTTTTGGGATTATACTCAGCAACTTTTACCATGGGAACAACCACGGAATCGCGAAAAAAGAATTTACCCTCCCATAGAAAATGGACCAGCCAAAATGTATGACACAGCCAAATTATTTTTCGCGATTTCGGGGTTGATCCCATAGTAAAAGTTGCTCAGTATAATCCCATAACCTCCCTGGCAACGGAAATGCACTTATTTTTTAGCATGTCTGTATATACGTATATTCCTAAAGCAAAAACATTTTTTCCATTCCCAAATTCATCTGCCAACCCTCCAAGCAATACGGCTGCCTTCTCTCACTTCGTGCACTTTTTTTAACAAGAACCTGAATTTCTGTGGCACTAGCCAGATATTTCCGCACACCCCTACTTGTACTGAAGTCGGGTTTTAAAAATTGGGAACATATGGAATTGGCTCTAGGGTTGCTGCTTCAAACAAAAATTAGATTTTTGATGCGGAATTGGTAAAGACATTTTGTTTACTGTTTGTATTGATTTTCTTTTAATTTATTGTTATATAAAGAAAAAATTCGCCAAACTGTGTAACAGTTTGTTGGCGGTGCGCTCTTATCATTGTTTTATCTTACCTAAACCTAACCTGTGCTACAAAATTACAACATTAATAGTACGTTTTACAACTAGTGTGAAAAGACATTTCACACGTGTTGTAAACGACGTTTTTTAATACAATTGCGAAAAAATAATAAATTAATATATCATTAGTAGAATCATACCACCAAACCAAACCAAAACCAAAAGTACCTATACAGCCCGCGATACTTGAGCTGCCGCAGCCCGCGATACCTTCATACTCGTGCGCGCCCCGGCCGCGGCCGCCGCGGGCCCGGCGCGGGTTGGTCAACGACACCTCCGAGTAACGAGTGAGGCCCTGGTACCTGCTCAAGCTAAATTCAATTTTAACTGCGTTTCGAAAGTATAGTTTGGAACTAAAAAGTAAAAAGCACTAGTTCGAGAAATTGAGCTTCTCGCACGCTACGCAGCCACAAAAAGTACCACTTTCTGAGCAACTGTATTAAAAAAGTTAGTTTTATGCATCAAGCTCTACAGATGCATAACCATTTCATGAATAGATCCCATTTATGCAATGCGCATGCATCCCTGGAGTGCATACTAGTATGTACCTAAATCTAAAACAAGCTCCCACAGAAGTGGCCAGAAATTTAAAAAGTATTAGATGTTCTTTTGTTATCAGGTATAACAAAATGATACAGTCAACAGCAGAAGTTGCTAAGCGGGCGAGGTGTTCAAAATGGTCTTGACGCGACTATTGTTAAGGGAATAAGAGCGTGTCAAGGTAATTTTGAACCCCCGCCTGCTTAGCAACTTCTGCTGCTAACTATTTATTATTGCTAGTTTTAGTTGGTTTAAAGGTTTCGTTTAGCCCTTTATCGGGCAAGACTCACCGCCATTTTTTTTCGCGATTTCGTTGTTGGTCATATAGTAAAAGTTGGTCATATAGTAAAAGTTGCTCAGTATAATCCCAAAAACCTTCCTGGCAACGGGAATGCACTTATTTTTTAGCCACCTTGTTTACGTATAAGATTGACAACGTCACATACAGTGATACAGTGAAATATCAAAGCGAAAACTCCCTCAGGTCTTTTCAACCCTACCAAAACATGTCATTGTTTTTGAATTCAAAAGGTTCTGGCTAAAACTCCTATTTTCCAATATTGTTTAGTTTTTTCCGTTGTTTTTGATTCGGTTTTGCTTGTTCACAAGTGCTTTCAATATTTTTCAAACAATTCTGTGTTCGAATTTTTTTTGAATGGCTATGGAGAAACGGTTTTGGAAAAACAATACGTATGACAAAACACGACTATGTACATGTAACCAACCTATTCTTCCATTTTTTTGGATATCGGGGTGCCTAGCCAAGGTGACAAACGCTGTGCCACTACGACGAAACGCTTTGTGTCTCTCTATCACTCTTTCATATTATGCGATAGTGACAGTTGCGTTTACACGATTGGCATGTTGGCTACGCACCCAGTGCGTCACGCGTTTGATGTTATATTGGCGTACCAAACTTAGTTGGGTCTCTCAAGGCGTCAGTTGAGGCTCTTCGCTATGAGACCGTTCGCTGAAACGACTATCGGGACAATGCTCTTCGAATCAACATTTCACGAATCTAGATTTAGTAGGTATCTCTGTCATATTACGGAACAATGGTGTTCGGGACCTTTGGGAGGCGTGCGCGGAGTCAAAGCCAACACGTAGAGGCCCTTTTGACACTTTAATGAAATGTAAGGTGTACACCGAGCGGATTCTGCCCTTGCCCGTGTCATGGGACGCTCGCAGAGACAGCACCTGCCAGGTTGTAATAACTATTGAGAGTTCATGGAATCTAAAATGAACTAGGTTTGGGTGAAAGCAGGGACCGGCCCGCTATCCCTTATCGGGGTTTTATAAGGGTATTGCATAAGGCTTAACTCACCATACCCTTTGCCAGACAAAACCCTTTGTTTTGGTTTTAAAAACCCTTATATAAAGCTACCACATTTGAGTAATCGGTAGTCCAAATACCCTTACAAAACCCTTATCATCCGCTCACCAACACCTTGCATAATGCTTATAAGGGTTAGCCTTATAAAGGGCTTCCCTTTCAGCATATAAGCGTGCTAATTTAAGTCGTCTACCTTGTTCATAAAGCACACATTACTTCGAATCCGAGCGATCGTCGGCGGCGACGGCGGCGTTCTTTGACTAGGCACGTATTTTCTTTCCTTTTCATACACTACCGTAGATATATACTAATCCTGTCTCTTTCACGCAAAGGGAAACCTTTATAAAAAGCGCTTAAAGATAAGGGTAACCCTTATTAAGAGCTAGCCTTATTTTTGGTTAGCTTTTCGGTAAGGGTTAGTCAAAGGTAAGGGTATGAATGGGCTTGCAGTTCAAAAGGGAAAGTCTTTCAATGTGTTAGCCGTGTTTAAGTGTCGCCCATTGAAAGGGTTTTATCGCGGAAAGGGTTGTCCGGTCCCTGGGTGAAAGCGATGGACTAAGTACCGAGCTATGCATAAAAAACCGGACGCCTGCCTAATAAGACAGTATGCAATTTTATTTCCGGCAGACGGTAACTCGCCCTCACAAGATGGGCCCCAAAAAAAGCGAGATTGGATGGCTCAAGGGCAACCCCGGTGTGAGCGGCTCAGGGGTGTCGAGAGGTGTGCGCCGCTACCCAGTGGCTGTTAACAGCCACTGTGCCAACTCAAGTTATTACCTTACTAGCTTTTGCCCGCGACTTCGTCTGCGTGGACTTAGTAACAGCAGCTGAAATAAGTATAACGCCTGGAAAAATTCTCATAGCAAATTCAATTTGAGCATATTATGCACACAGATTAGCAGGCACTTCATTAATTATCTCAATTCCACCCCGCTTTTTACTTTCTTAAGGGACGATTTTCGGGATAAAAACTATCCTATGTCCTTCTCAGGGACTCAACCTATCTATATGCCAAATTTCATCTAAATCGATTCAGCGGTTTAAGCGTGAAGAGGGAATACACAAACAGAAAGACGGACAGACAGACTTTCGCATTTATAATATTACTAGCTTTTGCCCGCGACTTCGTCTGCGTGGACTTAGTAACCCCAGCATGAGTAAGAATAGCGCCTGGAGAAAGCCTTATAGCAATTATTAAATTTGAGCATATTATGCACACAAATTAGCAGACACTTCATTAATTATCTCAATTCCACCCCGCTTTTTACTTTCTTAAGGGACGATTTTCGGGATAAAAACTCTCCTATGTCCTTCTCAGGGACTCAACCTATCTCTATGCCAAATTTCATCTAAATCGATTCAGCGGTTTAAGCGTGAAGAGGGAACACACAGACAGACAGACAGACAGACTTTCGCATTTATTTTTATTTTATTTATTTATTTTATTGATAAGAATGTTTACATGACATTACAGTTGAACCAATGCGTCACGAAACTTAAAAATAACAACAATAATAATACATAAAACAGCAACAATTATAACAACAATAATATCACATAACATTAGTATAGACAGACAGACAAATTATGTTGGAACAGTTGAGCACCTAGCATCCATCGCCTCACAGAATCTCAGGCATTCATTATACACTGCCGTCCATCGCCACGCAAATAGGTCGCACTCAGGCGTCGATGCCAGGAGCGCTTATAATATTAGTATGGATAGTATGGATTATTACGATTATATTCTATGGTGATTCACGGAATGCCAAACTATTATGCAAAAACTAGACTAGAAACAAAGGGTCTATTCACCCGTAACACGTCGAATTTCACCAAGCGATATTTCAATTACGCAAAGCGTGAAATTATAAAGTGACCGTCTCATCGATTTGCTTCGCTCGCGTTTCTTTTTTTGACATCATGACGAATCGCACCATTGTAATCCGTTTTATTGTTAACAGTTATGTTTTTATTATATGACACGTGCCAATTTTGTGTAAATTCATGTATGTAGTCATTATTAATAAATATGCGAATGTCGCGACGAAAATCTTTAAAAAACTTGTATTTAACTTGGACATACCCACAAGTTTATAAGTATACAACTTTACTAAGCATGTTCGTATGCCTGTTTACATGTAATTCTCCTAAATGACATGTTCTAGTTTTTATTAGTTATTATAATTTGTTAATTACCTGCATGCTCACTAATATTTTATGTTTTACCTTATACTAGCTTTTGCCCGCGACTTCGTCTGCGTGGACTTAGTAACCCCAGCTAGAGTAAGAATAGCGCCTGGAGAAAGTCTTATAGCAATTATTCAATTTGAGCAATTCCACCCCGCTTTTTACTTTCTTAAGGGATGATTTTCGGGATAAAAACTATCCTATGTCCTTCTCAGGGACTCAACCTATCTCTATGCCAAATTCCATCTAAATCGATTCAGCGGTTTAAGCGTGAAGAGGGAACACACAGACAGACAGACAGACAGACAGACTTTCGCATTTATAATAGTAGTATGGATTTTCTTTATTTAAGTGAAATGTTAAGTGAAAATTAATTTATTTAACCGCATAAACAGGAATTTGATTTGACCTCATTTATATCAGTCGAGATGACGTTTTATTCGAAATGAAATGTCATTTGTAAACAGTGTGATCAAATGCCGTAATGGCGGTCGTAACTTGTGGTTACTGAGCATATAATAAAATCTTGTAATGTCTGTAGTTAAAGCAGTGTATGCAACTCTACATAATTTTGCATTAAACACATGGCACCAGCAC
The DNA here is from genome assembly GCF_947568885.1 of Cydia strobilella. Classification (NCBI taxonomy): domain Eukaryota; kingdom Metazoa; phylum Arthropoda; class Insecta; order Lepidoptera; family Tortricidae; genus Cydia; species Cydia strobilella. The sequence continues at coordinate 1,553,049 of NC_086063.1, read as the reverse complement.
TCGTATTTAAATGCCTTTCATTATGTAACAGCAGGGACCGGCCCGCTATCCCTTATCGGGGTTTTATGTATTGCATAAGGCTTAACTCACCATACCCTTTGCCAGACGAAACCCTTTGTTTTGGTTTTAATAACCCTTATATAAAGCTACCACATTTGAGTAATCGGTAGCCCAAATACCCTTACAAAACCCTTATCATCCGTTAACCAACACCTTGCATATTGCTTATAAGGGTTAGCCTTATAAAGGGCTTCCCTTTTAGCATATAAGCGTGCTAATTTAAGTCGTCTACCTTGTTCATAAAGCACACATTACTTCGAATCCGAGCGATCGTCGGCGGCGATGGCGGCGTTCTTTGACTAGGCACGTATTTTCTTTCCTTTTCATACACTACCATAGATATATACTAATCCTGTCTCTTTCACGCAAAGGGAAACCTTTATAAAAAGCGCTTAAAGATAAGGGTAACCCTTATTAAGAGCTAGCCTTATTTTTGGTTAGCTTTTCGGTAAGGGTTAGTCAAAGGTAAGGGTATGAATGGGCTTGCAGTTCAAAAGGGAAAGTCTTTCAATGTGTTAGCCGTGTTTAAGTGTCGCCCATTGAAAGGGTTTTATCGCGGAAAGGGTTGTCCGGTCCCTGTGTAACAGTCACAAACTATTTTTTGTTACATAAAATGTTAACATTGCTCATTATCACACTCTCTCAACAATCCTCACGAGCTTGTTATTTTAAAAGCAAATTATTAAAAACAGCGATCCCTTTTAATATCCACATAAATCAGTCAAAAACACACATTAAGGGTCTCCGGCAAGCTCGGTTCTCCATACAAACGTAGTTCCGCTCTCATTTTAAAACGACTAGAGCTAGATTGCTCTGAAACTTTATACTAACAATAGGATAAGGTATATCTATGTCTGTAATTAGTTTATGTAGCTTTAGATACCATAGTTAAAAAAAATACAGCGAATTTAAGTTTTACATACAAAACTTGTTTCTGCTCTATTTCATTTGTTTTATAAACTGGAGCTTTATAAACTAATTTCCATCTATACCTCATATCATTGTATGTGCAAAGTTTTATTACAATCCAACACGTAGTTTTAAAATGAGAGCGTAACTACATTTTTATGGGAAGGTGCAATTCGACCGAGCTTGCCGGGGACTCTTAACATAAAACAAGACCCATCCGTTTAATGGACTCATTAAATGTAACAATGTTACTCAATTGAAATACATTGTGAGCAAGATATGGTAAATAACATTCTTAGTACCAGAGGATGTGAAATGATCTTCTGTTCTGGTGGCTAAGTTTGTGTGACTCCTAACGAAATTACTGCTACGCTTGTAATCAGTAACACGTATTTTCCGCTTTGTAGCTTAAAGCGCCTACGGACAGATAGCCCACCTATAGTTAATGACTGTGTGGACACGAATTGAACTTAACCCTTCATTATAAGTCCATTATGAGCCAAATCAGTGACCGTTACTATAAAAATCATATATCACACTAGTTAACACGTAATATTACAATTGTTACCGATTACCACCTCGCCTCGTTGCGTGCTTAAACTGCGACGCACGCGCAACTATCAAAACGTCCTAACTACCGCATTCCTTCTATTGTAAATTAAACCTTATGTCAATTTCGATAGCGTTGTGTTTTGTTTGAAACTGTTCCTTAGATTATCAATCGCTTAGCGTGGTATATGATTTATCGTAGTGTGACGGTATGGTGTCATAATTATACGGTGTCGGTTCTAATTTCATGGGCGTTAGTTTTCAGATGCCTTGATTAAATGATGAGTTAGTTATGACACTTGTTATTAAAGTGAGTGCTTAGCGTAAATTGCTAAGCAAATAGAGTTCAAAATGTTTTGTTATCTTGCTCGCTCAACAATTTACTTGTACAATAATTTAAAGCTTAGGTAATTCGGCAACGTCCAAAATAATGGACGTTGACCTTTGACCCTCTTTTTGTATTTTTTCCTTAACTAGAATCATTTGATAGGTACTATTGTGAGTCGAGGAGGTTTGAACTCATAAACCGCTGATTTTGTCGATTTAAGGGTAAAAAAAAGCAAAAATACAATACTGTACTGTTTTTCCTCAGCTTTTATTGTACAGAATACGGAACTGTCCACCAAATTTTATAAAAACCTGACAAAAAAAGTCGGCATCAAAATAAAAATGGCCCTTAATATGAATTACTACAGGGCGCCATTTCTCAAACGATATTAGTTTGATATTATTAGTGTTGTCATGGAGACATTTCATTTGACAGTTTGTGGACTAATTATATTATCTTTCGAGAAATGGAACCTCGTTAAAATTCGGTTATGTAGCCTACTAGCGAACCGCCCCGGCTACGCACGGGTAGTTTAACTAATTTACACAAAACCTTTACAAATTATACATATATTATAAACTTTCCTCTTGAATCACTCTATCTATTAAAAAAAAACCGCATCAAAATCCGTTGCGCAGTTTTAAAGATCTAATATACATAGGGACAGACGGACAGACAGCGGATAGCGACTTTGTTTTATACTATGCAGTGATACTGGAGGCACGACTTTTTTTCTATTGTATCTCTAGCATAATTTAATTAAATAAATTAATTAATTAATTTTAAATACAAACATGGTAATGAATGGAGATTAATTTACATCGATCCATAGCTCTAAACTAAACAAAACTTGCAGCTTATTTTTGGCTCGGATTAATATTATAAATTAATGAATGAATATCGTCAATTAACTCAAAAATAGTTGAAAATTCGTATAAAACCGCAAAAGCACAAAACGGTTTTGCAAATTAAACGAAAGCTTAACAAAATAAATTCATACACTGATTTAAACTTACACGATTTTTACTCATTATTTACTAAAACGGGACTTAATCGCGTATAATTCAGTTTTTAAATTGACCTCCGATGCAGACCACGGGGACGACGCCGTCCTCGAAACGTCGGGGGTCAATTTAAAAACTGAATAATACGCGAATTACGTGATTAAGTCCCGTTTTAGTAAATAATAATAAATAAATACGTGAATACTCAAATTTATCATATTACCCTTTGGTCACGCGCCAAAGCCTACAACTGTGTTTTTGTAAAATTCGTTGGTTACAGCTAATCAAAAGTTTTACCTAAATAGAGGCCTGGTTTTAACTTTTTGAGTTATTTTGATGAGCTCAGTTATTTGTAGGTATGCAATTAGTCTGTTTAACCGAATGAAAGTTTTTACTGGACCCGTGTGTAATTTGGAGTTTTTGGCAAATTCAGTTGCGAGTGTGTGCTTTTTACAAGCTTTAATTTTACTAGTATATAAAATGCATTTTTCTCATCAGTCTTTGAAGAAGAAGAAAAGACTTTATTCTTCAAAAACTGATGAATAAAGGCTCTCTTTATTTTTCAAAAGTAGATGGTATGTTAAAAAAAACTATTTTTAAATTATTTTTATACATATACTAATATAATAAGCCTATATTCTTTCTATTTTGTACCATTTTTTGGGTTTTTTTTTATTGGGACAACAAACGTACACAATGCATAAAGTACTTATTATTGTATTTTTTTTCAGGTAAGCATCATCAAAATAATTAACACAGAACACGTAAGTCACATCACTAATTACTTAATCACATCATGAAACTGTCTCCAAATAATATCAAATATCGCTTAAATTCCCAGTTTATCCTTAATGACAGGCACGAAAACTCAATTTTCCCGCTTACCCCATTTTACCTTCAGTCCAATTAAACCTAGTTTATAAGCCCGACCATACAACCCTTCTCATACCAGAACGTTATAACTGTAAATAATTTCTTAGTTGCATCCACCCTTTTGTCCATTATAATGGACATAGTTGAGTGGTTTTAAGCTGGCCGATGATTATACCTCCACTTTGGGGAACTTTCGAGAAAATTATACCCCGTTGTGTTGTTATACTCTGTTTTGTACAGTACAAGGCGAAATAATTATATTATGCATGTTAATGTTTTGGTTAAAGTTTGCCAAGAAATTTAAGCAAGTGTTGTAAGTAACTAGACTTAGTAAGAAATATGTAGTAGTAGTAAACACTTTATTTTATTTTTTATTTTTATTTTAAACTTTATTGCACAGTAAGAATATACAGTGACAAAAGGCGGACTTAATGCTACACGGCATTCTCTACCAGTCAACCTTTAGGCCAAACAGAGAAACATAGTTGGTGCGGGGTATGTAAAGAACACTAAAACTAAATGCTTTAATAGACACAAATATAAATGTAATATGTAGATAAAATAAATATATACAACAATAAATATATAAATATCAATAAATATATATAATATATATATATGTATGTACCTGCTACTAAATTTACTATGCAGACACTTAATCGTGAGACTTTTATTGCACAAAACAAGTAAATAACACAGAGAGAATACAGTAAATGTGTACAAAGGCGAACTTATCCCCTTAAGGGATCTCTTAGGGAGGGGGGGAGGTTTAGGTTAAACTGGGAGTGTGTTGATAGACAATACCTTCATTAGAGGAAAAGGGGACGACTGTTTCCATACAAATGTAGTCCCCATTTTCCTATTTGAATATTGACATTATAGAAAAAATTGTTACATAATTGGATGAATATTGACCATAACTATGCCCCTTTATTCGACTTTTTTCGAATTTGTGATACCTACAAGAGTTAGGAGGGAAAAAAAAATCCTTATATTGTTTTGAAAAGCTCCTAAGTCTCGTATTAATTTAAAAATCTAAAGAATCTAACGAGGGGGCATATCTGTGGTTAATATTAATTAATTGCGTTAAAATATTTCCTAAAATGTTAGTTAGAGGAAAATGGGGACTACGATTGTATGGAAAAAAAATCGTGACTTCGTCTCCTTTTGTTTTGTTAACCTATTCATTTAATTTTTCGCATCAAAATATTTTCTATCGAGACAACTGGCGTTTACTCGTGTTGGAAGCCAAGACTTATTTTGAGTCGCTGCGCTATTAAGTAAGTACTTAAATATTTTTTTTAATAATGTAAATAGGTACTTATCAAAAATATTGCGCCTCATAATAAATATATCTCGAGAAACTCCGTGTTTAACAAGTGAAAATTACGAATCTCAAATGAGATAACATAATACGAATAAATAATCATCAAGTTTCAGTATATTTACATTAATCGCTAATTTACTGGTTTACACGAGAAATCAAATTAGAACGTTCTAATTGGCATTAGTATGTATATATGTACGAGGCAATCTGTCTGTTTGATGAGACGAAATGAATTAGTACGGGACGAAATTTAATTAAATATTATAAGGGTAGGTAAGAGATAAAATTGAATTGTGTTTGACTACCCACGTGTACATTGAGAGCTGGTCGATGTCAAAGATATGATTCTTATTACAATGGAGTAAGGTACAAAATTGTACTGTATTTCGTCAATTGTACATTTTACGCGGTTTGTACTTAATAATGGACATGGGAACTTTGATTATATTTGTGCAAAATGTTACCCGTATTCAGCGTTTGAATTAGTGTTTGAGCGGTAGACCTTCAAACCAGATGTAATAATAATGTTTGGATATAATATTATGTTTGACAAGCGAATATGATTCCTATTGCTTTGCCTATTTGGCAGATATTTAAAATAGATTAATCAAAGTAGAGTTACACCATACATTTATTATGTTTGTGTAGTTTTATACAGCCAGTACCACATAAATACACAGTCAAATTCAGACACTTGTGCTTTTTTGCCGACTAACCGCTGACTACAAATGTGGCCGGATAGTCGGCTTTCCCAACTGGTCGGCGACTCCCTAATCATAATAAATTCTAACTTATAGGGTAGGTAGTTGACTGACTAGTCAAATCAGTTTCTTTTTTCGAATTGTCAATTCGATTAGTCACTATGGAATCTATATGAAAAAGAGAACAATGACGTCATGGTTAAGTTACCTTCTCTTTATAGTTCTTTCGGGTATATTAAATAGAAAATGTGTCTGTCATGTGTCAGCTTCAAGGGCCATAGCCATGATGACAAACGCAAAACGAAAATTAAAAAGGTCTTGAGATGGCAGATGTCAAGTGACTATTTCCATACATTATCGAAGTCTGCATTAGATATATATGGTTCAATGAATAAGATTCAACAATGGCGCTGGTGGCCTAGCGGTAAGAGCGTGCGACTTGCAATCCGAAGGTCGCAGGTTCAAACCCTGGCTCGTACCAATGAGTTTTTCGGAACTTATGTACGAAATATCGTTTGATATTTACCAGTCGCTTTTCGGTGAAGGAAAACATCGTGAGGAAACCGGACTAATCCCAACAAGGCCTAGTTTTCTCTCTGGGTTGGAAGGTCAGATGGCAGTCGCTTTCGTAAAAACTAGTGCCTACGCCAAATCTTGGGATTAGTTGCCAAGCGGACCCCAGGGTCCCATGAGCCGTGGCAAAATGTCGGGACAACGCGAGGAAGAAGAAGAATAAGATTCAACAACCTATAATTCTAATGTCGACGTCTAATAAATGTTTTCTTCCCATCTTCCCAAATTAGTCTTCACATAATACAATCTGTTATATCGTACAAAAACAAAAACAATCACGCCCTGAGTGCTCTCCTAACGATTGTCAGGAAATGTATTATTTTTTCCTCATAGGACTTTTTTAGTGATAAGTACATTCGATTTTTCCTCCATTTTCGTGTTTAGCAAGTAAATAATGGGATGGTATTAAAAATACATGTCGTTATGAAAGGTTATTGATGTATTGGTTCATAAGGGAACATTTTGGAACATTTTCCTCGTTTTCATTAACGATTATTAACTTCATTACGCTGTCTTCCATACGTCCTTTGTAAAGGACATATTATTTTATTATAACACGATGTTTATCGATTGGATTTCTTTGAAGGTTAACATATAAAAAATCTGTTATTGTTTAACGTTAGAATAAATTATATATTTTGTTTCTTACCTATAAATAAGTATGGTACTTTTTTTTAAATTGCAACCAAATTTTTACACCAAAAATAATTTAATAGAAAACATACTTTTTTTAATTTTTTTTCCAATGAACGTACATAAATTGGTAGCTCATTATCGAAAAAGGAACAAAGACCGTAAATTAATTTTATTATAGTCTCAACCAAACCCGACGAAAAACATTAAAATTACTTTTGTTCCAATAACTCGCCGTTTTTCCTTTAATTGGGATTTTAAGCGAAATGAAAATGGGGAAATGAGGGAGCGTTATCAACTGAGATAAGGGACAGAAGCTCTATTGAGGGCCTATTAATCATGCGCCTTTGAACTTTCCCGGCTTCCAAGCTTTTTCTGAGCCATAAATACACTGATAGTAATAAGATTTTTTTGGAAGTATGTTTGCTAGATTTAGGTTATGTCATTGTTTACAAATGTGATCCTTAAGTGTAAGGCCTGAGTGGACGCTAGAAGCAGAGCGTTCGGCGGGGCGTGCAGCGTGGCGTCGAGCTCACAAGTGATTTGAGCAGCGTGCACTAAGGCCGCTTCTATACGTTTGCATTTGTTTAACATGGACGCTGCATGCCCCGCCCCGCTGCACGCTTAATTCGAGCGTCCACTCAGGCCTTACACTAAGGGATTAGAAAATAAATAAAATATTATGGGACAATCTTAACAAGTCGTCCTAGCCCAACGGTGCACAGTAAGTTCAATAGGTAAGGCTTGTGTTGTAGGTAAGAGATGACGATACATATAGATGAATAATGAAATACCTAGAAAACATCCATAACTCAGGAACAAACATTTCATCATATAAAAGTAAAAGTAAAAATCATTTATTGTACACAAAGGATTAGGCAGAAACAAAATTAACTGGTCTTAAAACTAAGGGACAATTTATGTACATTTATGCATTTACAATGACGGTTGTACCGGTTCCTACACTAGGCGTAGCCTGTCACGTAGGTAACCAATCCAGACACGAAAAAAGAAAGATATGATGATGAAAGAGATATCATCATCATATCAGCCTTTTATCGCCCACTGCTGAGCATAGGCCTCTTTTCGAGTACGCCACTTACTCGTATCCCGGTCCTGAGCCAATCTCATCCAGAAGTGACCCGCAGTCTTCCGAATGTCGTCCACCCAACGAGCCAACGGACTCCAGGCACTCCTTTCGTCTGAAAGCGGCCACCATTCCGCTAACATTTTCGCCCACCTGCCACCACTGTCTGGCAACATATCCCGCCCAGCTCCATTTAAGTTTGGTAATGACGTATCCGAACATTTAATTATGGTGAACACACAAATGAATTACCACTAGAATACCAGAACCACCAGATATATTATTACCAGAATTTGACCCGGGATCTCTAGCTTCATAGGCTGTTGCTACCTACTAGGCTAGCGGGATTCACTTTAACAAGATGGCTGAGTTAAAAACAAAACTTTTTTAGGGTTCCGTACCTAAAAGTAAAAAATGGAACCCTGGTGCATCTGTCTGTCTGTCCGTCTGTCACAGCTTATTTTCTCCGGAACTTCTGGACCAATTAAGTTGAAATTTGGTACACATATGTAAATTTGTGACCGAAAGACGGACATGCAACGTAAATAAATGAATTTTAAAGGTGGGGTCCACTTTATCTCCGAAACTACTGGGTCTAAGATTTAAAAAAAATGCACGAAATAGTTCTTTACCTATAGATGACAGAAAAACCTATTAGAAATGTGCAGTCAAGCGTGCGTCGGACTTAATTACTTTAGTTTTTGATCCGACCCCTACGAGTTTTTAAAAAGACATTTCAGTCACGTTTCACAAGAAATACATTGTTAAAAAACCCTTGGAACGCGAGTCCGAGTCGCACTTGCCCGGTTTTTCTTAAATTAAGACACTACGCTTCCAACGCCTGCAGAAAAGTAAATGTATCCACAACGTTGTACATACGTCAGTCTCCCCCAATTCGCCCGAATTTTCATAATTACAGACGATGGGGGTATATTTATTGGCCCCGGAGGGACGTAGCCTTTATTCGGAGCGTAATTGTAGCCTCTGTGCCGTACGTGAGAATTAGGTAAACATTAATGATGGAAGGTGTTTGCGTGCGGAATGAAATGTAGACAGAAATATGTTACATCATTATTATTCACAACGACGACGGGACTTAAGGGGTGTACCGAAAAAAAAAACTGTAAATTTCGAACCGCTGTAATTTTATTTCCAAGCAAGATGACGACAGCTTTCTAACCGCAGTTAAAAGTCCTATTATTAAATTATATATTCCAATATAAATAATTCTGGTTTTACGCCATGCGAAGTTACACCGGTGAATAGATCACTGAAATTTAATCTTTTCCAAATGGCAAGTAAATTTTCAACATCCTCCATGCTTGCTTTCAATACACTTAAAATTACCTCGAAGTTTCGTGCATTTCTTAATATAAATAAATAATTTTGTACGTTGACTCTTGAACAGAGGTCTCGAAGCGGCGGACCTCTAGGTACAAGTGACCCTAGGACCATCAGAAAGATTGTTAGGTAATATAATTTGCGCCCGCCCCCGCATGCCGTCATATTTATCGTGAAAAATTGGGGTACCTACATTTATGCGGCTTAAGTGAAACGAACTATAAAGAAACGGTACTTACACCCCTTAATCGCGTAAAAAAAGATTTAAATTTACCTCCGACGTTCCGAGGACGGCGTTGTCCCCGTTCAAGTTAATAAACAAGACCAAGTGCGGGTAGTTCGAAAAACTCTTGATGACATGAAAAAATGTTGATGTCAATTTTAGCCAGTCTTCTCCGAGACCACGGGGACAACGCCGTCCTCGAAATGTCGGAGGTAAATTTAAAATTTATTTTACGCGATTAAGTCCCGTCGTTGTGAATAATAATGAGTACCTAAAAATTGTGAAAGTTAAAATCAATATGTTACATAGAAAAATATATTACAAAATAGGTAAATAAATATGTGATAAACGTGACAATAATCAGTGATAAATTAAATAATCAATGATTTTTAGATACAGATTCGATGCTCAAGATAGCAGATAATCATGGTATGAGAACTTTTGTGATAGTAGCACAGTAATAATATCGCTAAGGTAACTTTTTTTAGGGTTCCGTACCTCAACAGGAAAAAACGGAACCCTTATAGGATCACTCGTGCGTGTCTGTCTGTCTGTCCGTCCATCACAGCCTATTTTCTCCGAGTTTCGGACCAATTAAGTTGAAATTTGGTACACATATGTAAGTTTGTGACCCAAAGACGGACATGTAACGTAAACAAATGAATTTTAAACATGGGGGCCACTTTTGGGGGTAAATGAGAAAATTAAAAAATAAAGTTTTTCAAACTATATCGTGTTATATATCAAATGAAAGAGCTCATTGTGAGAATCTCAAATATATATTTTTTATAATATTAGGATAAAAAATTTAGAAGTTATTCAAGAAAATAGGAAAAATATTACCATTCCCCCCCTTTATCTCCGAAACTACTGGAACTAAAATTTTGAAAAAAATACATGAAATAGATCTTTACCTATAGATTACAGGAAAACCTATTAGACTTTGCAGTCAAGCGTGAGTCGGATTTATTAATTACTTTTTGATCTGACCCCTACGGGTTTTTTAAAGACATTTCACTCACGTTTCACATAAAAAATACATTATATAAATTGTGTACGGAACCCTTGAAACGCGAGTCCGACTCGCACTTGGCCGGTTTTTTTTATATGCCTTTAGATAATTGTTTGGTTTTTTAAACCAGTAATTAAAATATATTTTAACTAACCAAGTTAAATACAAATACACAATACAAAATTCTTTATTTCATAAAAATGTACATTAATAATAATGTAATGTAATGTAAGTTACATCATGAAATAATGATAATCAACCGAAATTCTACAAGTACGATTTACGTTAGTATTTCTTTTCTAATTCAATTACTTAAAATAAATCAGGTCAAGCAAATCCGGTTCGATTTTCGAATCGAACGAAATGAAATGCATTTGTTTGGCTTCTGCAATCTGATATGAGGATGTTTTGATAGGATTATCGAATTCAATGTACGAATGCAACGAATTTAATATAATACGCATACGCTCTCGCAATCGTGTAAAATTTAATATCTGTCAAGTTTCTGTACTCCATTTTTAACTGAGTATTCGGAACTACATTATATAAAATGCCTTACACGAGATACCTAGTCGGCTCATAAGTTCTGTCACTGGCCTTTAAAATTTAAATTTGGAACTCCTAAAACAAAAACCGTTCTGCATTTGAATTTCGAATCTTTATTAAATATTTGAGTAGTATAATTTTGCAATTTTCTGTTTTCTTCAACATGGAGTGGACGCTTAAAGATAGCCGTACCGCAATAATTGCACTATATCGTTGTGGTCACTCGCCGACTAAAATTTTTAAGCTACTTGAAAATTTAAAATTCTCTCTAAGATTTGTGTATCGTACCATAGAAAGATACAGTGAGGTCTCTAGTTTAAATGACAAGAAAAGAAGCGGTCGTCCGCGTACAGCTAGGACTCCAGCGGTTGTACAAGCAATTAGGGCACGCATTGCCAGAAATCCCGCTAGGAAACAAAAAGTTATGGCCCTCCAGATGGGTTTGAGCAAAAACACGGTGAAAAGAGTGCTTAATCAAGACCCGAGACTTCGTGCATATAAACGAAAAACTGGCCATCTTCTCAATGGTCGGCTTAAAGCTTTAAGGCTTAAAAGATCTAAAGCTTTATTGAAGAAGTACGCTAAAAATAAGCACCGTTGTATACTGTTTTCGGACGAGAAAATTTTTGACATAGAAGAAAACTGTAATAAACAAAATGATAGAGTGTACGCTCGCAATAGTAAAGAAGCGTCTAATAGCATTCCCCGTATTCAAAGAGGTCATCGCCCTTCATTTGTGATGGTTTGGCTGGGAGTTTCTTATGCGGGCGTCACTAGTATGCATTTTTGTGAGAAAGGAGTAAAAACTAGTGCCAAAGTGTACCAAGACACGGTGTTGACTAATATTGTGAAACCACTATCCCATACGATGTTTCTAAACCAGCATTGGGTTTTCCAGCAGGACTCTGCTCCAGCCCATAAGGCAAAGTCTACACAAGCCTGGCTCGCCTCCAATAAAATCGACTTTATACGGCATGAAGATTGGCCCTCCTCTAGCCCAGATCTTAATCCTTTAGACTATAAAATATGGCAGTATTTAGAGGAAAAGGTGTGCTCAAAACCTCATGCAAATCTAGACTCGCTGAAAAAATCTCTTGCTACGGCAGTGGCCAATATCGACATGAAAGTGGTGCGTGAATCCATTGACGACTGGCCACGAAGACTTCAAGCCCGTGTAGATAATTATGGCGGTCATTTTGAATAAATGTTATACATTTAGATTCTCTAGTTTATAAGCTTTCAAACGCTGTACAAATTATACGGAATAAACTTAAACTTTTGATTTTATTTGATACTATGTATATGACAGAACTTATGAGCCGACTAGGTATATATTCTAGCATTTATATTTAACGCTTAGTCCGGATCATATTTTTGAAATTAGAATGTGCTTGATCCTTATTGGAAATAGAAGAATTTTACGTTTGTAGGTATATTAAAAAAATCCATTATAAATACATCAACAGAATGCATTGACCTGTAGCTCGTTCATGTCCTTTATAAAGGACTTTCTTAATGATCACGCGTGAAATCTTTGTATTAACAGTTAATATTTAACACGTGAAATGTCGCTTAACATGTATCTTCGTTTAGGTATAAGCCCAAATAAAAAAAGTCCTTTTTAAAGGACATGCTCGAGTTACAGGTCAATTGGACCTTGTTGATGTCTTTTTTAATGGACTCTTTATTTTAATTACCGTGAAATCCTACAATTATCAATAAGATAGCAATCAACATATTGTACTAATTACTATTCCTATTTATAGATACTCGTGTATATGAACTTCAGTATTAAATTTAAGCTAATTAACCACACCTCGTACATTTATCATCTATCGCATATCGTTATCTGAGACACGACATGTCATCTTGTCATCGTGACGTCAGACTGTCAACGGCCTGATTTATGACTAAGATGTTTGGGGTAAATAGGGATTATGTTAATTAGGTATAATAATGATGTTATTTTTAAATGACTGTTCTTACGGAGATGGTAGCTGGACGCCTCGACTACAAAATTAGTGTTAGTTTGGAAAGTGCAAATAATTAACTAGGTATCTGTTTTAATTTTTAGTTCTGTTTTATAGTAGGTATAACAATTTGACTAACGTCTAGTTTATAGGGTTCCGTAATAAAGTAATACTACCAAGATATGGAATTGTCTGAAAGTTACCGATTTCCTTCCTTATATTGTGTTGCAATGACGTTAACTCAATCGTTCGTGGACAAGACAAGTTTATCACTTTATCATCATCATCATCATGTCAGCCGATAGACGTCCACTGCTGGACATAGGCCTCCCCAAGGCTAACGATGGGCCTCATAAGAAGGCTCAAGGTCACGCAAAGGGCAATGGAGAGAGCTATGCTCGGGGTTTCTCTGCGTGATAGAATCAGAAATGATGATATCCGCAGTAGAACTAGGGTCACCGACATATCTCGCAGAATTGCAAACTTAAGAGGCAGTGGGCGGGGCACATTCCTCGCAGAACTGATGGCCGGTAGGGCCGGAAGGTTCTGGAGTGGAGTCCGCGCACCGGAAGACGAACTGCAGTTAGGCCTCCAACGAGGTGGAGCGACGATCTGGTGAAGGTCGCGGGAATTCGGTGGATGCGAGCGGCACAGGATCGGTATCACTTTATACTCTCGCGTTTTGTACACATAATTATTGTCATTACCGGGTCTAACGCGATAAAAAAATGCGGGTAAAAAGGTAAACAGTATGTAAGTTAAAATTCTCAAAATCGACTCATTCGATTCGATAAGGTTATGATTAATTTCAATTTGACAAAAACAATACCGGTAAATCAACAAAAAAATATAAGAAATATGTCCTTCATGAAGGACATTAAAAAAAAAGGGTTAATTTCGCATAACACCTGTTAGATATCTCAGTATTTAACGAGACGCGTAAAAAATATACAAAAGGTCAACTTTATAACGAACGATCATAACCTCGAAATGTATATCTACAAAATACCAATTCACATTTCCCTTAAGTATTAAGATCAAACAATGCACGTTTAACTTCCTAACTCTGAAAGTCGAAAAACTCTAAGAATAACAGATTTTCGCGAAGAAATACCAAGTTTTGTTAATACTTTGATTGATAGATCTCAAATTTCGCGGAAACAAAGTATTCGCTTAAAGATTTCCGAATGTTAAGGTTTACTTTGTGTTTCACTGCTTTTAAAATGTTTTGTGTTGGGAGTTTGTTTTACTTATGTATGGAGACTAGAGTCCGTATAAGCTAACCCTTTACTAATTTGGGAGCGACAGTGTATGAGTAATTTTACACAGATAAGATAAGATAAAGATTCTTAATTTGCAAGATTGCCGACTGACCTAGTCCCACAGTAAGCTCAATAAGACTTGTGTTATGGGTCCTGGACGACGATATATAAAATATTATATATAAATACTTGTTTTCTGTTAACATAACTACAAATATTTTTGATAAACATACAAATAAATGCCCTTACCAGGATTCGAACCCGGGACCTCAGGCAGGGTCACTACCTACTAGGCTAGGAAGCTGTCACACTGTAAACGTAAATGAATCTTAAATGTACAGATGATGTATGTAGGTATGATTTATATAAATATTTATGTTTTATTCATGATCAATAGCTCTCCTGTAAATTTCATAAAACATTTCCAAAAGTCCCAACTTTTCAGTCGAATAAAACTGTTGTACCTACAATCTTCAAGCCCGTATGTATCTCCCAAACTTTTCTGCATGCGCGTAGAAAGCTATCAATCTCCCCAGTTTTTGTGGAAAAAAAAACTTCGCCCAAACTCCTAATCCCATAGGATGCGTCGAATAATGAATATTGGTTTATTCTACCAAGTCTTGTTTAGTTTAGAAGTTTTTAGAACGGGCAGTTACGTATAACAGCTTCCAAGTTTTGTGTTTCTTTATAGAAATTGTTTTTCTTTATACCAGATTTATACAAAAACATACAAAAAAGGTTATGTCCAGTATTATGGACATTGTAATAACAGGAGTGCGCAGGACTAGATAAGTGCCAATTGTTTATAGAAAACATCAATCTAAACTTAAGATTCACACGAACAAGCCACCAATAAGCCGCTTCCATGCAATCGGATCGAATATTTTTATCACACATCCTAATTCTGGTCATATTACATAAATGCATGAAATTTACAAAATATGAAAAAAAATCCGACCTATCTGCTTTCATTTCTCTGAAGTGTTCTGTTTTCGTCATAAACCACCGAAATTACTGATCAAATGAATTCAAACGACTGCCAAAGAAACATTATTGGATTTAGAAGCATGTTGTGAATGAAGATTTCCAGCGATTTCTATCAAATTTACAATATAGGGCTGTATGAAAACGACAACTCGATTAAGCTAGGGTTAATTTTGAACATAATTAGTTTGCCCGAGTTTTTGGGGTAGCCCGGTGGGTAAATTGTAAAGTAATGATGCGATTAAATTTTTAAACCTGAGGCTAACGAGGCAGAACAATCGATCCATCTAGGTTTTATTGTTGATAAGATTCGATTTTGAGTGTTTTTTAATAATAAATACAATGTTTATACGTTTTATAACATACATCAATATTGAGGTATATTATTTCCCCAATCCGCATTATACTAACGTGGATGCCCACGTTGCCACGTGCAGTCTGAAGTAAGTTTATATATATATATATATCTATATAGTTGTGATGAAGATACAATCATTGTTTACATGATATATATATATATAGTCTAACTAGCTTTTGCCCGCGAGTTCGTCTGCGTGGACTTAGTAACAGCAGTATAGCGCCTGGAAAAAATCTCATAGCAATAATTCAACTTGAGCATAATTATTATTATGCACGCAAATTAGCAGGCACTTCATTAATTATCTCAATTCCACCCCGCTTTTTACTTTCTTAAGGTGATGATGATGATGATTTTCGGGATAAAAACTATCCTATGTCCTTCTCAGGGACTCAACCTATCTCTATGCCAAATTTCATCTAAATTGATTCAGCGGTTTAAGCGTGAAGAGGGAACACACAGACAGACAGATAGACAGACTTTCGCATTTATAATATTAAGTATGGATTTCATGAATTTTCGAATGAATGCCTGCAAAAAATAGCAGTATGATAGATTTTTTGCGGCTACTGAATACTACTTATTTGGTTGGCATATCACCCTTTGCCTGGCAAAAGGTTAAGGACCTATCCAATCCCTTTCAAATGGCATGACAAATTAGAGGTTTAAATAAACGATAGCAATATTGAGATTGCCTAAACCACATACATTTCAAAGGCCTATCAACAGTTATGATCAAAGTAACCCCAATATGAACATAGTAATAACTATCATGCCTAATAGCCCCGATCCGTAATGTAAGGGATTAGCCTTAAGCCTTGATATATGTACATATAATAGTTTACATTTATTGTTCATCAACAATACATGGATGAGGCCGCATTAAACAGAATAAATACAATGTTATGATAAAACTATAATAATAATACAATCGCGAAATATAGTTGCTTAGTTGCGGATTCTCAGTTCTTTAGGGTAGGGAGGACCCCTAAGATAAGATAAGATAAGATAAGATAAGATAAGATAAGATAAGCTAAGATAATATAAGATAAGATAAGATACGATAATATTTATTGAATAACTGTGTACAGAGATGTGTGTAAGTGTAACTTAGGAACAAATATCCATACTTTATAATATTATAAATGCGAAAGTCTGTCTGTCTGTCTGTCTGTCGGTGTGCTGAACTGTTGAACCGATTTACATAGTTGAAATTTGGCATAGATATAGTTTAGTAGTTTGGGGTAGAGTCCCGGGGAAGGACAGGATAGTTTTTATACCGAAAATCATCCCTTAAGAGGGTGAAAAGCGGGGTGGAATCAAGGTGGAATTGTGATAATAATTGAATAATTGTGTGCATATTATGCTCAAATTGAATGATTACTATTAGACTTTCTCCAGGCGCAGAACTTACTCTAGCTGTTACTGATTCCACGCAGACGAAGTCGCGGGCAAAAGCTAGTTTATAATAAAAACACAAATAAATGCCCTAAGCTTGCAAAAAGTGATAAATATAAAAGATGAGATAAGATAAAATATAAGAAGAGAAAAGATAAGATAAGATGAAATTAATTTCATTTAGATGGTTATAATAAATAACTTTTCCACTGTTAGGTACTTTATGAAAACTTCGAAATTGCAAATTTACAGTTTTCCCAGGGGTCTTATCAATTAAATATTCAGAGTTGCTACAAACGGCTCTTAACTGTCCGTCGGAGGACCTTATGTCTTTGGTAATAAGGTTTAGGAACTGTCAGTTAGTGTGAGCGACTGTACGAAATACAAATATCCGTTTGTTATTGCTTTCTCCAATTTTAATTAAGTGTTTTTGTCGACTCTACTGTATCTGTAACCCAGGCAGGATAGACTATTCAGTTTGGAAATAAACCGGCTGCTTTGCAACCTTTAAGAAAAATAAAAGTCTTTTTAGCCTATGATCACCAAAAAACCGAGCAGAAACAGATTTTGACATTTGCGGCAGAAATGCAGTTGACAGTGCCAAAATACCCACACCAAATATTGCCGCCTGCGGCATTTCCATCTAAAAAGCCGGTAACGCACTTACAACCCATTTGATGTTTTAAGTGTCCATGGGCGACGGTAATCGTTAAAAATATTATAAAAATGTTAGAAATATTATAAGTATTCTCTCATACAAAAAGTACTTTAGTCTTTTTCTTGTAACTGTCAAACTAGTAGACTTGTTAATTGTATGAAATTTTGTAAACTGTATGAAACCGTAATAATACTTTGCTAGAGTTTATCTATGTAATTTTTTGTTTAATTTAATTATTATAAAATTAGCCTGCATATATATATATGTTAAAAATAATATCCCGCACACATATCAATGTGGTTCAGTAAGGGGGCGGACTGAAAATCAGCGCGGTGCGGTCAATTCCTAACAAAGTGGCTGGCGCAGCATATGCTGATCCCGTTCCTTTTGTCGCGCATGCCAATTTTTAATGTTATTTATAAATATATTCCTGTAATTTCTCTATTGTTGTGTGGCAATAAATGTTTTCTTATTCTTATTCTTACCAATCTTACCATAGGTAGGGTAATGGTAGCCAAAAATCGAAGGCGTTCGATCGACGGCTGCTCAGTCTGTCCTCCCCACGCATGTTTCCTCCATCCAGCGAAGTTTCCACGCCGTAAAATTTATAGCCAACCATAAATTTGGAATATAAAATGTAAACCCGACCTACTGGTCGGTTTATCACGCTACGTTTTTGTAGTCGTAGAAACAATGTCACTTGTAGTCATTAATATGTCACTTGTAACAATAAACTACTGCATTACTAAGCTTAGAGACAAATTAAAAGTGGAAAAAATTCACTGTCTTGGGTGGGACTCGAACCTACGACCACTGGATCACCAATATAGTGCTCTGCCATCTGAGCTACCAAGACCGTACGCAATACAGCGAATATTTTACATACATTCCATTTTAACGGTAATACCCAATTAAAATAGCAAAGTACTTAAAGTAGTATTAAAGTTCCAAGTTCACAAACTCCCAAAAATTCTTGGTAATCATAATTGTACACGTGTACTATAGATATTATGAACCAGAAGCGGCCTTGAGGCCTTGAGAACGGCCACGCTCCGCCCCGCCCCGACTCGAATTACCTCGCCCCGCGTCAGCAGATTGACGGCCGTTTGCCGGCCGCTCAGTACTATTTTTAAGCAACTTACTCACACAATGACGCATGACGCGTGTACAGACGTGCCGTTCACACATAGAAACGTAAGTGATTTTTGATGTATAGCGTGTCCGCCATGTGCCTTGAGGTAGGATATCGAAATGGTTTGCATTTCAAATTATATATTATATTTGTATTAAGCAAAAACGTCTGCGAACGATGCTATTAAGCATAGAAATAAATTAAAAGTGGAAAAATTCACTGTCGCGGGCGAGACTCGAACTCGCGTCACTGGATAACTAGCCCATATTCTGCCCACTGATGACTGAGCTACCGAGACTACACTCAAGGACCGCGAATATTTCGCCTTAGGTAAGCGCCCCTAGCGACATGTACCGTAAGAGTGTTACACGTGTTTTAAAACGGCTATTTATACACTCTAACTTGGTGAATTTCGAGAAATCCTCGGGGTTGACTGTCGCTCTTGGCAGTCCACGCGCGTCAGTTGTTGCAGCCGGACGTCCGTGAAAACTTAAAAAAATGCCTCGTTGCGTGATAATGCAACAGCCCAAAAATTGCGAGCACCCAAAGGCAAAAACATATTTCCTATCACAGGAATTTTAAATGCGTAAATTTTCTATGAAAAAGTCGGCACGCTTGGTTTCTATACAAATCGTGATATTTGCGTCATCTAGCGTATAATATTAAATCTGTGTATACAACGCAGTAAATATCATGTTATAGTAAAAGCTAGTTTACAAGTACATACGTAACTAAATCAACTCGTAAATTATATTCGTATATCCTGTATATTCGTCTGATTATAGCACCAATCCTAGTACTATTATGTAATCATAGAGTAACTGATACTAGAGCGGTACTGTCATAGTAAATTTTGTAACCCCAGTAAATTCACTGCCATCTGTCGACACACTTTAAAACTAAAAATGAAGATTTATAAAAATACGATAGAATGTATTTAAATATAGATAAATGTTTTTTTTTATTTGCTTTAATTATTTTTTTGATTTTGACCCATGTTCTTTCACTGATATGTGTTAAAATTGTTAAATAACAAACGAAACCATCAACGCAATCTATACGACTGTAGGCCAAAACTAGTAGCGCCCTCTGCCTCGAAAATCAAGAAACTGATTCTCGTTCAGAGGGCGCTACTAGTTTTGGCCTACAGTCGTATAGATTGCGTTGATGGTTTCGTTTGTTATTTAACAATTTTAACGCATGTCAGTGAAAGAACATGGGTCAAAATCATAAAAATAATTAATGCAAATAAAAAAAATCATTTATCTATATTTAAATACATTCTATCGTATTTTTATAAATCTTCATTTTTAGTTTTAAGGTATGTCGACAGATGGCAGTGAATTTACTGGGGTTACAAATTTCACTATAACAGTACCGCTCTAGTATAAGTTACTCTATGGTTTTAGCCAGGTTATATAAAGCATAAGAACATTTAATAAGCTTTTTTTACATGTAATGTCAATCTGATCTTTCCAAGTCAATTTACTATCTAAACTTAAATCTGTCTCGTCATAGATGCTCTTTATATTTTACAGTGAGTTTTGGTAATATTTGGGAAACAACAGAGACCCCTTAGGATATACGATCACGTTAGCAATATGCACGTGAATCCGAATGCATGACATTTATTCAGAAAAACTGACATTACTATGCTGTGTGTATTTCTTACTTATGTACTCTGTAATGTGCAATTTGTATGTTTATTGTACAAAATTTTATTTAACGCGTATCAGTATGCTACCAATAAAGATTATCTGATTTTATCTTATCTAATACGCTGTTTATGACCATGGGGAATATTTAAGTTTTTCGTAAAAGTTGTCTGAAAGATTTTAAGGTGGTTGTATGATCTGCTTTTAAAATTTGAGTGGGCAATTATCCGCATCTGACCCGAGCGTGTTTATTATATTTATAAATTTTTATTAAGAAGAGCTCAGATCGCAAGATCACGCCTGACCACATTTTTTCAGGCACTGTTGATTCGACCAATACATGTGATTAAACAACCAATGCTATGTAAGTACAGTCGCCATCATATATATCGGAGCGGCCGAGGCGCTCACAAATATCTGAACACGACTCTATTGTCAAGGCGTTAAGTGCGTGTTCAGATATTTTTGAGGACCTTCGCCGCTTCGATATATCTGATGGCGACTGTACATATCCGCACAAGGCCACAAAACTGAAGGTAATATAAATAGTATTTCTTAATAACCATATTTCGCGCATTGTAACATAAGTAACTTAGAAACAAAAAGAATCTAATCTGGTAGGCAGCCCTATGCCTCGGTTAGGGTTGTCTCATTTATTAATTAAAATGATTCTTCCATCATAATATTATATACGCAATAGATAAAATAAATAAATAGAATATATAAATTATGAAGTATGATATATGTGGCTTTCCATCAGAGAAGGGTCCTTATGGTTCATAATATATGCATAAGGATCTTTCCATCAGAAAAGGGTCCTAATTAGCGCATGGAGTCTGTATCGTTTACCCAATACTTTGGAAAAATGTGTCAAACAAAATAAATAGACATGATAAAAAAGGTACCTACCTATGTCACAAGAGAATATTGTGTTCGTGTCTGAATTGATAAATAATACATATGGAATACACAAGTAATATAAATGTACTTGATAAATACCTATATCATAACTTGCTTTTTTTAAATCGATGAATAAATGAACTTGCTTTGAATATAATATTAATTAGAAATATAGGCAGGTATCTATTTTTTAGTTACGCAATCATAAAATAAGATTGAAGTAAAAGAAACAACGGAAAATTTCGAACTATCAACTCAATTTAAAAATAGTCTCTAATACAGCTTTATCACTAATTGACACCAAGCTTAATCTATATTCAGTCGTAAAATATGTATATCGATTTCAGTCATGCTGTAATTTAATTGCAATGTTGTTCTTTACCTGAAAATGATACCTCCTTAAGCTAATTATACGGTTTAATTGTAAGCTAAAAATACGTGAGTTAACTCACGTCTATAAAACCATGACTGTCCACAAAAAGTGCAAGATTACGAAGAAATGAAGGAAAATTAGTTTTTTTACATTATTTACCTACCTTTTCTATTGAACCTTACTTTAATTAGCTTAGTATTATTCACGACAATTTAAATTCGACTGTACCTCTTTGGATTCAACCGAATCTCGCAAAAACAGTGCACCGTAAACAATACGCAATCAGTAAACCTAACCGTGACAGCCCTACGCAATTGTACCATTAATAAGGGTTTCGTTTTCCGTTGTTTTCATTCCTTCGTCGCGATTTATTGCTTGCCTATCTCTGCAGTTTATCATTAGCCCCCCACTCCCCTCCCCCCTAAGGGCGCCGAAGTTTATGTATATGTATAGTTTAAGCTTGGGTAATGATGTGGTTTTGAGCTGAAGATAAGTAAATACATAAGATTGGGATCGCAATAAGTGATACAATAATTGTATTGTACAAATAAGTATTGATATTGACCAATAGTTATTTGTGCAACAAGAGAGGATAGTTGGTTTTTATTTGCGAGTTGATATTCCGAGAAAGCGAAAGATTCTATAATTGATATATAATCTAAGTTAGAATCTTGAGCGTAACGAGGGACTCAAAAACACGAGATGTAAAATAACTTTGCTCTCGTGTGACACATATAATTTTTTACCTCAGTAGTGAGAACATATTAAAGTTAAAAACGTATTTCGAATTTGTAATAGACCCCCAAGTATGAAGTGGCAGTTCATGGCCTTCACTAAATTAAAAAGCTACTTTGTTTCACTCCCTGGAGTGAGGAAAGTCGCACTTTCGTCACTCCAGGGCTGCTGAGGTGAAAAATTATTTATTGCTCACCAATATCAAAAGATACATGGTATACAAATTAAGCACATAAAATAAACCATGGTTAACAACAGGCGCTCTAAAGAGCGATCTGTTCCAGACAACCTTAAGGCAGGCAAAAACAAGTTAAAAACCGGCCAAGTGCGAGTCGGACTCGCGCACCGAGGGTTCCGTACTTTTTAGTATTTGTTGTTGTAGCGGCAACAGAAATTCATCATCTGTCTAGCTATCACGGTTAATGAGATACAGCCTGGTGACAGACAGACGAACAGCGGAGTATTAGTAATAGGGTCCCGTTTTTACCCTTTGGGTACGGAACCCTAAAAATACAATACCTAAATATTTTCATTAAAAGAGCAGTTAATTGCAAATGTTATTAAACCAACTAACACTCTAAATCTCTTTGCAATTAACCAGTTATACTAAAATTCTTCTTGTAAAGTCCCATTAATACACTCATTTTCGCTAAGCCTGCTGTAAATGTTTTAAAAACATGTTTTGCTGTCTCAGATAGATAGGGACTTAAAATTCTAAACATTCACATTTTATTAACGCAAAATACCTGGTCAAATAACTCGTGGGACGAGGCGGGAATCGCAAACAGAGCCAGACTGGCACAGAGAATGATAAGACAGACTACGGACTGTATCGTTTATTATAAAATACAACTTTAAAATTATTTGAAATAAATAATTGAATTGAATTAAAATACCTTGTTCTGAATAGGTACAATATTTGTGAACCACCATAAAACGTTTTCAAAGAAAGTGTCATAATAATCTTAGTTTTTAACCGGCTTCAAGATTTCAAAAGGAGGTTCTCAATTCGGTTTTTTTTAATGTTCGTTACTCCATAACCGTCATTTCTGGACCGATTTTGAAAAAATCTTTTTTTGATTGTAAGTATATACATACAGATTTATTCCGTTTTTGTCAAAACGCAGTTCTGATGATGGGATCCATGAGCACCATCAACAATAATTAACCTTTCAACGGCATCCCCCATTGAAGTCGGTTTTTTTTTGTAAAAAAAAATTAAATCAATGTAATGCCAACCTACGTCAGGTAGTAAATGTAAAAAGGTTTCACAGGTCAGTAATCAGGTTGTGAGATAATACTTACAAAATCAAAAACCAACTTCTGTATATTTTAATGTTCTCTGTGCTAAGGTCACGAAGTATTGACATTGACGTTTGACTTATTTGTTCAGAATTTGATAAATATAAAGTTCGAGATCCTAACTTAATTTGGGTACCGTCACAGTTGAAATGTTGCGAAAATCTTTTCACTCGTTATCATCTTATTTTTATCATTGGCTTCGCTTCGGTCTTCGCTCTTGACTTCATCTGAATTCTTAAAACTTTCAACGCTGTTTTTTATTTGCAAAAAAACTTTCTTCAGTTTCTCAGCATTAGAAAAAATTAAAAATATTACAACATGTATAAGAGCCTCGGTAGATACCATTTTGTACCATTTGGAGTTGAAACTCTAGGTCCATGGGGTTCCAGCGCGCACAAGTTGTTTGTACTAATTGTGAAGCTTCTGATTGACGTAACTGGTGACCGAAGAGCTGGAAGCTTCCTCGCACAACGTATTCAACATTGCGATTAAACGAGGAAATGCCGTCCTTCCTTGGTATAATGCCTCAAGGGCCTATTTTAGATTTCAATTTCAATTTCAATTTATTTATTTCGCTTGAACATACACAGTTGTTATGGTTACATGTCATTGGGATGTTATAGGTACATAGTGTAGCTATTAAGTGTTACATGCATGTATGGTCTACCACAATATGGCATGCAAAATCTTAGACTAACTTAAAATAATAATCTAAATAATCTAATTACAATGTTTTAGGTTAGTTTAATTTTTATATTCTATGTTTAGGTAGTTATTTATTTAATTTTAAATTGTATTTCAATAAAAAATCCTTAAATATTACAATTAAAATGTCAGGTTATCAAAATATTCATTCAGATTATAAAATGGTCTTATTAGTAGAAATGATTTTAATTTCTTGGAAAAGTCAATAATATTATCACATTGCCTAATGTCCTCATTTAAAAAAATATAAATTTTAATTCCTTTGTATTCCAGACTACTTTTGAAATGTGAATAATTTTTAGATTCTGGTAATTGTATGTCAAATTTATGTCTTAATCTAGGGTGTCTATTTTTGTTTTTACATGCAAGTCGGGTCTTATTTTTATAAACAAAAATACAGACTAAGTATATGTAAAGCGATATCACTGTCAATATTTTATGCTTCACAAATAGAGGACGGCAATGTTCAAGTGGCTTCGCCTTATCAACATATCTCACAGCCTTTTTTTGTAAAATCAAAACAGGTTTCACATGGACACTGTTACCCCAGACCTCAAGGCCATATCGCATTAGGCTTTCAAAATATGCAAAATAAACTGTTTTAAGTGCAGATGAGCTAAAAATTTTAGAGAGGCTTTTCAGGGTGTAACAGCGGAGGCTAATTTTTTTCTTAGAAGTTCTATATGAGTGGACCAGCGCAATTGTGTGTCTAAATGTATACCTAAGAACTTAACATTAGCGGCTTTTAATTTAAACTACTTATTAATTTATTTTAGTAATATCACTGTATATACGTATGTAAATAAATGATCTGTCTAAAAACATTGTAACTATTACTTATGAAACCAAAAGAATGTAAATGATCATATTTGCTAGTGTTTACATAACTAGGTATTTGCTGTGAAGTTCGGTGGTTTTACAGTGGCTAATTTGACTGGTTGGTAAACAACTCTAGACTAGGTATTTAGTATTTGGACAGCAATAGGTACCTAACAAGCTTCAGGTATTCCAAACCAATGGCAGTACAGTTTAGTGGGTATTGAGGCTGTGCAAACGTTTATACGTTCAACAGGCCATCGCGGCCGGGTTTGCTTACTCAATTCAAATGCCTTTGCGAACTACATAATGATGATGATATTAACAGTTTTGAATGATTCACGGTTGACTTATATTGACCGGGATATAGACCATGATTACCTTTTGTATTGTTTTTTACATCGCACGACGCAGTTACATCGAAATATCGGGAGCTCAAATATAATTCAAAAGGTAATCACGGTCTATATCCCGGTCAATATAAGCCTGATGATATCACTTTCTGACTAAAGACATACTATTCTAAATAATTATAGGGAAAATCTTACACAAATCGACCCAGTCCCAAATATATTTAGGATTCATACTATAAGTATGAATCTTTTGAAATGATTTTTACGCTTAAGACCCTAATCTGTTAAACAAATTCATTTGTTTCTTTTGTGTGAGCGGTCGGCCATTGTATCTGAGCGCATGCCACGCGCTCAAACACAATGGCCGACCGCTTGGTCAAAAGAAACAATGGCTTTTGTTTAACAGATTAGGGTCTTAGGCGTAAAAATCGTTTCAGAAGATTCATACTATAACAGCTATCTAAACAAGGTGTAAGGTGCCAACCATTGGTATCGTCGACAGTAGAATAACTTACCTTATGAAGAATTTTATTAGGATTCTTGGATACGGATATCCAATAGTGATTCTCAAAGTTTCATCAATTCGCTTCTCATTTCGCGTAATGGCGGCAATTATTCGAGGAAATCAATTAAAATCTCATCGGTACGAGTAGTGGCTCTCGTAGCTAAATGAGATTTAGTCAAATGTGTGGTACGAGGTCTGGCGGATATTTGGCGTTACTACGTTTAACTTTTGTGGCTTGACATGGAAACCGACAATGTTATAAAGTTTCTACAATCTTAATTAACAACACCGCTGCCTACTGGGCATCCATCGTATGAAAAGGAACCTTGACACGAAAAGAAGAAGAATCTAAATGAATATTTTATGATCGCACTTAAACTATCGTGAGACATATTTCAAAATATTTATCAGTATATGGAAGCCTATAATACCTAGGGTCAAGCGGCAAGTGTGTTGTGACGATCGCGGGGACATAGTGAGTGCAGTGTGCTTGACTTCGTTCGATACAGCCGCCCTACCAGACCTTCACTTGACGACTCCATCTGCGGACTGCCCCGCGCCCCCCGCCCCCGCCCCATCAGCGCGTGCGCAACGAGCGACGAGGCGGGCGGCGCGGGCAGTGCACGACGTACAACCGCCGCGGACACTCGTGCCTGAGGATGGATTCCCAAAGAATCCGAAACATGTCGCCAAAAGCGACTAAAAATAATAGTGAGTAAAAACCGTACTGATAAATATTTTATGTGTATAAATGGTTAAAATTATTTTAAAATACTATTGTTGTTATTGTTTTACTTCTACTTTTAAGTTTATTATTGAACGTCCGAAATGGGCAAGCTGTTGGACTCTATTTTACCCACAACATCTAATGTACACAGTTATGCGAATAAAGGAATCTTATCTTAACCTACACCTTCACTGCCAGCGACCCGCGAGGCGGGTTCTCTGTTCGTAGGCGTTTTTCGCTACATACGGTTTTTACCTTGCTATCGGCTACTCTCGTAGCGTAAGCACGCGCTGGCACTGAATGTGTTAAACAACTATTGTTAAACAACTATTGATGCCTTTAGTTATATAGAGCTGTCTGCATGGAATTTGCTAAGTAAAGCGTGGGAATGTACAAACATCAAATATCTGTGAAAATATGACGTTTCTAATTTAACCTCCACACTTTTTTCTGTCAATGTCACAGAATTAGCTACTCTATCTACAGAAGAAATGTTTGTAGAAAACATAATTCAGTCCACACTAACTCCACTGCTCAGACATATCTCTCCCCTAAGGTGATTTTATTGCAATCTAACATGAAGATAAATCAAATATCACTTTATGATATTGCTCTAGTTATAGTAAGAGACGGATGAGTAATCTAAAATGTCATTATAGGTATAACATGACAAGGAACATCCTCTAATTTCACGTGTTTTAATATTGTCAGCATATATACTTACTATATATGGATTTCATCAATTCTCTCCCAACATCATTAATTCACCTGCAGAACATTCCAATACCCGAAGTTAGTGTCAAATCTCCGCCGTCCCTCGCGCTATTCGTAAAAGTTGTGAAATTTATCTCTCGAAGTAGGATTGGGCCGTATATTCTGCTTCAGTATTCCGTAACGCCACAATTTCATACAAATGGACCGGTACTTTAGCTCTTTAAATATTGATCATTCGTCTTAATATCCATAATGTCACAATTTGGTACAACTTGAGCGGTTCTTAAGTCTTTTTAATTATTGATAATGTAGCCTGTGATATCCATTACGTCAAAATTCCATACAACTCGAGCGGTAGTTAAGCTCTTCTTCATGTAATGGATATTCTGCCTCCGTGCTCGATAACGCCACAATTTCTTACTACTGGGGCCATACGTAAGCCCTTCTTAAATTATTGGTAGAGGAAATTAAATCAGGGGTGGAAAAATATGTTTATGAGTGTGTTAGGAGAAATGGAAGGAATAAGCAGGTGCTTAGAGGCTGAGATTTGTTAGTATGAGAGATAATTCAGGTTAGGGTTCTCTGGAGGAAAAGTTGGCGAGGTATAAAGTAATGAATCATATATCATCGGGATATTGATTGGTATTAAGGGGAAGTTCAGAGTAAGGTAAAATAGGTGTTGTAAATGTTAACTTAATTTCACGAAAAGTATATACAAACACATTTGATTGTTTGTTCTTTTTATGTATTTTCAAATTTAGTAAAAACAAAATTGATATAGGTGACTACTATAGTTATTGGCCACTACATATAAATTGGCCACTCCTAACAAATCAGAAAGAAACAAGCCAATTGAAGCCTTATTGTTAAGAGTGGCCAATTACTATGTAGTGGTCAATAACCATAGTAGTCAACCTTCTCTACAGCCTACTCTATAATCTAATATCGTCCGGCGGACTGACAGTCAGTGGGCCCCTTTAAAGTCAGAGCGGGTGCTTAACCTTACATATGTCGCTGCCCCAATATTACAGGGTTCTATGTTACAAGGGTTCAAGATAGCTAAAATTCGACTTAATGTCACTATGATAAAGTTCAAATTTCAGTTCAATAAAAGTGAAACATAGAATCCTGTAATATTTGGCCAGCGATGTGTGTGGCGGTCTAAAGGGGCCCACTAATTATCAGTCCGCCGGACGATATCGGCCTGTTAGTTGTTCAGAACTGTCAAATTTTTGTTCTAACTGATATCGTCCGGTGGACTGATAGACAGTGGGCCCCTTAAAGACGTGGGTTCAAACCTCGGTTGTGCTGTATTGAGCATAAAAAATAATTATCGAAAAAAATTCAAGATGAAAACAACATGTTATATTAAAAACATGTTATATTATAAAATATTGAAAAGATGATGATGAGAGATGCAAAAGAATGGAAATATACCTTAAAATATAACCCTTTAGCGGATATTGAAGCAAGGAAAATAATATTTTAAAACAAAAAGATCTATGCAAATACTTAAAGGAAAT
Organism: Cydia strobilella; assembly: GCF_947568885.1. Taxonomy (NCBI): domain Eukaryota; kingdom Metazoa; phylum Arthropoda; class Insecta; order Lepidoptera; family Tortricidae; genus Cydia; species Cydia strobilella. The sequence goes on along the minus strand of NC_086063.1, from coordinate 1,523,813 downwards.
TGATTTGTGTCCCCTGAGAATTACCCTCAATATTCAAAGAAAATGTTTTCAAGATATATTAAAAGTAAAAGACATTATACATCCTGTATCATTTGCTTTCCTGAATAGAAAAAAACCGGCCAAGTGCAAGTCAGACTCGCGCACGAAGGTTTCGTACCACTACGCAAAGAACGGGAAAAAAAATCACGTTTGTTGTATGGGAGCCCCACTTAATTATGAATTTTATTCTGTTTATAGTATTTTTTGTTACAGCGGCAACAGAAATACATCATGTGTGAAAATTTCAACTGTCTAGCTATCACGGTTCATGAGATACAGCCTGGTGACAGACAGCGGAGTATTAGTAATAGGGTCCCGTTTTTACCCTTCGGGTACGGAACCCTAAAAAACGTAGAATGCGTTGGGGTAAGATTGAACGGGTTTTTCATGAGGGGTAAGACAAAAAATCGTCCCTATGCCGAAGCATTACGGGCGACTTCACCTTACCTGTCATTTGTTTGTTTAATCAAAGATAGATATAACTCCGTAATAGATGGATACAGTCTAAGGAAAAAACGTGCCTCGAAAATCACGAAAATTTGATTCTCGATAAATATTTATTTTTAGTTTTAAAGTGTGTCGACAGATGGCAGTGAATTTACTGGGGTTACAAAATCTACTATGATAGTACCGCTCTAGTATAAGTTACTCTATGGTTTAATTAAAACAAAACAACAACCAGGATTCAAAATTTGCTTTCCGCATTTCCAAGTGATAATTCCGATTCCTTGCCAGCTCACATACGTCATTTTGCGTCGCAATATTGTAAGGCAAACACAAGACATATTAATTTGCCTCCTCGGAGGGTTCGCGTCAGTATGGAAGAATTTATGGGTTTGAAACCTGTATCATCGTATGTCACTTGGGAGTTTACAAGAGATCTTTGCCGAAGATGAATAGTGTACAAAATCTAAACATAAAGCCTTATAATATGTAATATTACAATAATGTTGGATCACTTAATTATGAATTTTATTCTGTTTATAGTATTTTTTGTTACAGCGGCAACAGAAATACATCATGTGTGAAAATTTCAACTGTCTAGCTATCACGGTTCATGAGATACAGCCTGGTGACAGACAGCGGAGTATTAGTAATAGGGTCCCGTTTTTACCTTTCGGGTACGGAACCCTAAAAAACGTAGAATGCGTTGGGGTAAGATTGAACGGGTTTTTCATGAGGGGTAAGACAAAAAATCGTCCCTATGCCGAAGCATTACGGGCGACTTCACCTTACCCGGCATCTGTCATTTGTTTGTTTAATCAAAGATAGATATAACTCCGTAATAGATGGATACAGTCTAAGGAAAAAACGTGCCTCGAAAATCACGAAAATTTGATTCTCGATAAATATTTATTTTTAGTTTTAAAGTGTGTCGACAGATGGCAGTGAATTTACTGGGGTTACAAAATCTACTATGATAGTACCGCTCTAGTATAAGTTACTCTATGGTTTAATTAAAACAAAACAACAACCAGGATTGAAAATTTGCTTTCCGCATTTCCAAGTGATAATTCCGATTCCTTGCCAGCTCACATAAGTCATTTTGCGTCGCAATATTGTAAGGCAAACACAAGACATATTAATTTGCCTCCTCGGAGGGTTCGCGTCAGTATGGAAGAATTTATGGGTTTGAAACCTGTATCATCGTATCTCCCTTAGGAGTTTACAAGAGATCTTTGCCGAAGATGAATAGTGTACAAAATCTAAACATAAAGCCTTATAATATGTAATATTACAATAATGTTGGATCGTAATGATACTTTGCACATACAATGACATGAGGTATATCAAGGTCTGTAATTAGTTTATATAGCTCCAGTTTATGAAACAAACGAAATAGGGCAAAAACAAGTTTTTGTATGAAAAACTTTAATTCGCTGTATTTTTAACTATGATATCTGAAGCTACATAAACTAATTACAGACTATAGTTTTCCACTCATCTACTCGAAGGTTAGCTGGAAGAGATCCCTTATAGCGATAAGTTCGCCTTTGTACTTCCATTACTGTAGTTTATTTTTGTAAACCTGTGTTGTGTACGATAAAGTGATTACTACTACTACTACTACTACTACTACTACTACTACTACTACTACTACTACTACTACTACTACTACTACTACTACTACTACTACTACTACTACTACTACTACTACTACTACTACTACTACTACTACTACTGCTACTACTACTACTACTACTACTACTGCTACTACTACTACTACTACTACTACTACTACTACTACTGCTACTACTACTACTACTACTACTACTACTACTACTACTACTACTGCTACTACTACTACTACTACTACTACTACTACTACTACTACTACTACTACTACTACTACTACTACTACTACTACTACTGCTACTACTACTACTACTACTACTACTACTACTACTACTGCTACTACTACTACTACTACTACAGACATAGATATACCTTATCCTATTGTAAGTACAAAGTTTCAGAGCAATCTAGCTCATCATCATGATGATGATGATGATGATGATGATTGTAAATACAAAGTTTCAGAGCAATCTGGCTAGTCGTTTTAAAATAAGAGCGGAACAACGTTTGTATGGAAAACCGAGCTTGCTTAAAACTGAATAAATGTATGGCTCCACCAGTGTCCAAAAACTGAACCTCCTCACACCATTTTACGAAAATCGGTTGAGAATTGCGACCTGTAGAGGAGAACATCCGGACATTCTTAAGGGGCCCACTGACTACCAGTCCGCCTGCAGTCTCAGATCTTATCAGGCGGCCTGCAGTCCTAGACCAGTAACGTCCACACACATAAGCGATTATTGCCTGCCGGCAATGGCCTGCTACCACCTCTGCGACTACAGACTAGCAGTTGAGAGTCGTCAGTTTTCCGCCGTACGGCCGCCCACCGGCAACCGTCTGATATAAGTTTGACAGGTCCCTACAAATTGACAGTTCGCCGGACGATATCGCTTGTCAGTTAATCGCAACAGGCCACACATTAACAGTTCTATTTTAGATTTCGGACTGACGATGGACTGACGACTATTCGGACTGACGACTCTTCGATTCCGGTCAGCGTCGACAGATATCTGCCGGAGAGCCCGTGGCCTGCAAGCCAGTTAAACGCACACTATCAGATAACCGGCCGGCGGCCTGTTGACCGTCATCTCGTGTCAGTCGAGCGCCTAAAGGCGCCCACTGACTATCAGTCCGCCGGACGATATCGGCCTGTCAGTTGTTCGGAACTATCAAATTTTTGTTCTAACTGACAGGCCGATATCGTCCGGCGGACTGATAGTCAGTGGGCCCCTTAAAACGCGTAGACAAAAACGATAACACTCGGTCAAAAACTTGTCATTTATCCTATTTCAAACTATTGCATTTTCATCGATCTTTAAGTATTATTAGAACACGTTTAAAAGACCTATCCCTCCGCTTAAGACATCCAACCACAACCCGCAAACTTACATACGATTATTGAGCCGGTCCGTAACCGCGCTATAAGTAACGGAACCCCACACGGAACCCTAATATATCCTGCGGAACGGGGATAAATCAGGCGAGGTGCCGTAATGGCTTTTTGAACTGATTCCTGCAATGCAATGTGTTTGGTTTAACACGCGTTTAAGGGGAAATCCATCAGGCGCATGTTACTTTTGTTGTATAAATGATGATTTAATTAACTGCTTAACACATTCACTGCAGGCGGGTTCTCTGTTCGTAGGCGCTTTTCGCTACGTACGGGTTTTCCCATGTTATCGGCTACGTTTGTAGCTACGCACACTACTGAATGTGCCAATGATAGTTTACGCTATAGGTGTGTAAAATCATCATTTTTCTTAAAATCGTAATGAATCTCGAAAATTAGAGGAAAATATTTTTTTTTTAATTGATAATGGGAAACAAACAGCGAAAAATGACACATAGATAATTACACTTAAATACATACATAAGCCAAAACAGTTTCCACTACTGAAATTAGATAATTATGATTGCTCAGACAAGAGTTGTTTGACAATTCAATTAAACTATCTCTAGATCTAGTGCTAAAGAACTAAACAATTTGAAACCACAAACGTGACATGCATTAATTTAACTTAATTTTACAATAGTAAACTATCAAAATCAATTATATTATTTGCCCAATATCAAGCAGTTCTGTTATTAAGGCCCTCAGCACACGAGGCGTAGACGTAAGCGTCGCGTATAAGCGTAGCGTAATACGCGCGTAGAACAAGAGCGCTACGAGCACGGACAATCTTAAACAAGTCCGCATACGAAGCGTAGTCGTAATGTAGCGTACGAGATCTTTGTCGTTATTACGATAGGCGTAAGCGTGATGAACTTGTATGCAAAGTTGCAAACAGAACGATCACGCTTACGCAACGCTTGGTGCCCAGAACTCTACGCCTCTCGTACTTGTATCGCTTTTACAATACGCTTACGCCTCGTTTGCTGAGTCTTCTGACGTTCTCGAGAATGTTAAAACCATGGGAAATATTTTCGATCGAAAGCGTTTTCCATATAAAATGGAGCACTTTTTCGGGAAGGCATAAGTCTAGAGGGCGCAAAACCTATAAAGTTATCTTGTCTTCTTGGTTTTATTGTATAAATAATGAGAGATTAAAATGTTAATTAACGTAATTGCCCTCTAATCTCGTAATAAAAGCGCATACGTACGAAAATCCAATTTTACGTGACCGCTTTCGATACAGTATATAAAATATTAAAAATTTTCCTGCTAAAGTTATTAGGCGGGTAGTAAAATGGGGAAAGTAGAACAACTTCGCCCATTATGGGTCCATATCGCTCCGACTTTGAATTTTGTGATTAGATGTCTGAGAACTAAAGTTTGAGGGATACGGCAGTTTTACTTTTGGCTTTTCTTTAGGTCTTAGTTTTATTAGCGTTATATTTTAACAAACTTTTTTTTGAGAATAATTATCATTTATAATTATAACCGACTTAAAAAAGGCAGGATATGAACTGCTTTGTATGATTGTTACGCTATCAATCCGTGAAACATGAACATAGTCCGGTTTTTCGGAGGTAAAAGCTAGTGCTAGTAATTAACAAGATATTGGCCCAAGTTTATTTGCAAATTTCTTTGTTATAAGTCTCGAAGTCCAGTCAAAGGTCCCACTTTGTCGCTTACCATAAGGACGAGATTTGCTTGTCTCTTTATACGAATAACATCTGGGAAGTCGGACTTTTGGATGGACAAAACAAAATCATCATACCTACCATACGTATCACAATTTAAAATTCGCCTTATCCAATTTTCCTGCCTCCGACTATCGCCTCATCTGCCCTACGGACAAGATAAATCACCCTGTAGCTCTCGATCGGCATTAAAAAACCTTGTTAGAAGCCATTGCTTTAGGGCACGTTGCTAAAATAGGGTAATTTCACAAGTCTTGACTGGAGTTTTGGGTTTCGAGCGCGCGCGACTTATGGCGCGGCGGGATGGCGATGGCATGGCCACGGTGTTGGTATTTCGTCCGCACAAAGGTAGTGGGCCAGAGATAGTGCGTACGCATTCAAACGTGGCCCATTCCATAGTGCGCTGGGCCATCGTGTAGAGGAGCCATAATATATATTACATCTTTACTTAACATACAAAACAGCTTCATTCAGCCGAGCCCTCAACGAGAACTATGTGTTTTCCTGGTACAACATCCGTTTTAGGATATTGAGCAAAATTTATTTCATTATTACTTAGCTTCAGTTATTTATAGAATTGGTCACTGAGATCGGCTTATTTTTTTTAAGTGTAGGTAGTATTATACCTAACCTTTTAAATAGATGAAATAGCTGTCATAAAAACCACTCCGATAACTTTGTTTCAACAAAATCTCGTATACTGAAAGTAATTTTGTTAAAAGCAAAGATTGGCCCCAATTAGGTCGAGGTAATGCGCAATGGGTCGAAAAATGTAAAAAGTGCTTTTGTAAACAACTGGTCTAAATGACTTTGCATAGCGACTTTGATAAGTGGTTATAGGTTTTGTAACTTTTTTAAACATTACCTAATCAGCGGGCGCAGCATGGCTCCATTTTTATCGCCTGTCACTATGCCCGTCACTTTCCCACTTACATACTTGTTAGAACGAGACAGGCATGGTGACAAGCGATAAAAACGCGACCGTGCTACCGCCGCTGGTTAACATTTTGCCGGTAGGTATTTTGTATTTTATTATGTGATTAAATTTACCATACCAAATTTACGGAATGGTCGGCCTAGGAGGAGATGGCGGTACGACCTGGGGGCCTAGCCAAAATGACAATCGTACAAACGTTAAACGAAAAGAAAAATGTATACGGATGACAGACCCGAAAATTCACGTGACTATTTCCATACATTATTTAAGTTGAGATTGGCGTTTTCTGTCAATAATTGTCACCTTGACTAGGCCCCTGGACGGATTTTCTCAGCAACTGGTCGGATATTGCACTTAATCGGGAAGTCTATGAGAGAGACCTTTGCCACAAATTAAGTAATAGTATTATCATACAGAACGGCCACGCGCCGCCCCGCCCCGACTCGAATTACCTCGCCCCGCGACAGCAGATTGACGGCCGTTTGCCGGCCGCTTAGTACTATTTTTAAGCAACTTACTCACACTATTATTATATGACTCATGACGCGCATAGAAACGCAAGTGATTTTTGATGTATAGCGTGTCCGCCCTGTGCCTTTGCCCAGCAGTGGGACACTTTATAGGCTTAAATAAACAATATTTTTTTCACAAAATTTTGAGTTGTTTCCTTATATTGGCTGGTAGAATTAACTTTCAAATTATCATTTTAAATGATAAAGATTTAATAACATTCATTTTGAATCGATTTGCTTTGATTTTGTTTGATATTTTACAGTTAGTATTTTCCTTGTGTTGGTGCGGTGAAATTTTTTGTGTTTAACTCGGTAGCAAAATTTGTTTAACCCTCGTGCCTTAAAACCCTCGCAACGCTCAATCTTTCGCTTGATCGGGTATCAATATTAGCACAAGAGGTTAAACAACTTTGCCCCCTTATAAAACATTATTTTTAAGCATAACAAAGACTTTCTTTGAAGACACAAATACTGCCCTTTGAAACTAAGTGCTTGTTTTTGTTTTCTTCACAGTCCATACAAACCCATACACTATTTCCGGGCAGTTAAAACCTTTGTCATGCATCCATTCCTCCTCCGTAATATTTCAGAGCCATTTCGCCACATGTTAATATCAAAAACACAATGATAGAGGAAATAAAAATATATAAAGAGGTCGTAAAGAATTGCTAGGAACGTCGTAAGTGACAATATAAATGTATATACATATGTCGTTTTGGAGGAAGATAAGCGTAAGCTGGTCGCGGAGATAAATATGACGAATTATTATGTTCCGAACGGGGCAGGGGGATAGGGTTGGGCAAGAGCGGTTTTGGCAATCAGCGGGTTTTTAATTGAGTGAAAAATTGCTTGGCCTACTTCGATTCTAACTAGACTTATATTACCTAGGGCTAGGTACCCTAGTCATTGGTTTGTTTTTCCTTCCGTATTTGATATTTTAGGCCTAATATTGACCTTTCCTGAAAAACATTGTTCCTGCTGAACAATTTGTGTTTCAGGCTGTGAGCTGTACGAATAGTAGGAAGTTAGAATCATACTGTACCAAGCTTGTAACGGAGTCTCACTGGAGTTTTATAGTTAAAGCTTGTAAAATTATTGCAAATTGAGCGCGCAACAAGTTTTAACAAGGTAAACATTAAAATTTAAAATTGGGAATGAATGGAGTTTGTCATGGCGAAAAAACACGACCCGGAAAACAAAATTGTTTTAAATCACTATTCGTAATAAATACTAGATTTTCAGTATGCTTGTCATAAAATAATGTGTCATGGTATTCGTTATTTCTAACGAAAGTAATGAAAATTTGTCGTCAAAGCATTTTACCATAGCAATTATTATTTCAACAATCGTTACTTATCTCGTGAAACATTCAGACTCAAAATAATAATTGTCGTGGTTCTAAACAGAACCATGGATTTCTAATAACCACATAAAATGAGAAATTTAGAAAATTGTTTTTTTTTTTAATGAAATCACACATCATTTTGTACAAAGGGCCTTTCAGGGATCCCACTTTCAGGGGGGGGAGGGGGGGGTAGATTGATTACCATTACATTAAGTTGTGGCTAAAATTTGCGACTGCTTGTAATCGAATCTAACCAAAAGGAAGCATTATAATATTTAATAGTCTTTAAATTGTTCTTTTCTCAGTATTTCTTCCGCTTTCTTAATGTGAGGTTATCTTGAAATAAACTTCTATGTTTCGTTGTTTCGTTGATAACACGTAGACGTCTTACATTTTGTGGTATCGTAATATAAAAACACATTTTAATTATAACATATTAAATATAAGGAAGACTGGGATAGTTTCAATTTACCCCAGTCTCCCCTACACATATGCATGAAAATAACAAATTGAAGTTTTGTAATAATTTAATTAAAATTGAAAACAATATTAATACCATTAAGATTTGCAAATGCTCCTATTGAATTTCATTTCCAAATCTAAATTTACAAACTGTCTAAATTAAGTTTATTAATGTAGGTACGGATGTTTATATTAAATAATATTACGACCTAAATGCACAAAATGAAACTCAATCAGGACGCGAAAATTATACATTTACGAAATACAAATTTGCTTTCAATCGGGAGAAAATTAGATGGTAGGTACTCGTAGGTAGGTACTCGCGAGTCATAATTGCTTTTGACATTGCTATACAAAAATGTACTCTAAATTGAGCGCAGTAAAGACGTTAAAATGTCACACTTCTAGTTATTATGGTTTGAGCTATAAACATGGAATATGAAATTATTATATATGAAGTAATAAAGAATTTCCTAAAATGAAGGTTTTGGAAATATGACACACTCGTTAGAATCTACTTTCGATTGTTGTCTTTTTTCCTATTTAAAAGCTAGTGCTTACAGTCAGAGAAGCCCCATGTTAGAGTGAGATGGTAATATAATATTTAAAATATACATAAATAAATAAATCATTTATTCTGGCGAAAAAAAAAAACCCTATTTTTACATTCTTCTGACAAACTGCAAGACAGTTTGTTGGCAGACGGGACTCTTATTATCGTCGTTTCATGTTTTCTAAATAAAAACATATATTATATAACAACAAGTTTTTTTAATAAAGTCTAGACTTAGACGGCACGTATTTTTTACATGTTTATGCGACCAGCTGACGATCTTTCCACCGCGATACAACCGGCTGACGATTATTATTCACAATAGCTACTAAACTATCATCTGACAGAGTATCAAATGGAAGGCAATGACAATTTTTTTTACGTGTCTGCCATTTCTCGACCTACCAACGGAGCGTCAGCTGACGTCCGAGGGTTCATCATACATAGCCGTTAACCACTATACGAGTTATCGCCTGGGAGGCGATTGGTCATGGTAATCTGTTCCTGGCTTGCGGTCTATAATCTTTATCTTACACAGATGCCCTAAATGTTTTGGAAAGAAGGAAAAAATTAAAAATTACTGACTCGGACAGGATTCAGGTTCACGACACCATATCGTTATGTCTCTGCTTAATATAAAACTAAATACCATAAATGTCCAAACTTAGGTCAAATAATTATACGTAAATAGGTACTCGCAAAATAACGTCGACCTAAATGCCGATTCAAACGGACACCGTCAACAATGCGCCCCCTTCTCCCCTTTCCCCTGCGCCATTCACATTTGGCACTTCCCCACTAATTGCGCAGTGTGTGGCGCCCTTTATTCTTTTTTTAATTGCTTCATTTCAGCCGATGACTTGATTCGGAGTGAATGGGGGTTTATTGTTTTATTTGTTTTTAATGGAGCAGAAGGTGGAGTTAATCTTTTAGATTTTGAAATTTCAATTTATTCGGCACCACGACACGTTGTCGTTGTTACTTATAGATTTTGGCTACATACGAGAATACTGATGATGATGATGATGATGATGTACTCCCAGACGACGTCGTATTCGTCTACGGCGACAACCTGACGAACTAATTCAAAAGAGGTATTTATTAACTACTAGCTTTTGGAGTTAGTAATTTGGGTAGCTTATTTTTTATTCAATCTGCTTTTTATCAATTTCACATACAAACTTTCACCCCCCCCCCCCCCCCCCTTAAAGGATGACTTCTGAGATAAAAACTACCCTAATATGTCCTTCCAGCAGTTTCCGTACCCAAAGGGTAAAAACGGGACCCTATTACTAAGACTCCGCTGTCCGTCTGTCTGTCTGTCTGTCACCAGGTTGTATCTCATGAACCGTGATAGCTAGACAGTTGAAATTTTCACAGATGATGTATTTTTGTTGCCGCTATAACAACAAATACTAAAAACGGAATAATATAAATATTTAAATGGGGCTCCCATACAACAAACGTGGTTTTTTTGCTGTTTTTTCCGTAATGGTACGGAACCCTTCGTGCGCGAGTCCGACTCGCACTTGGCCGGTTTTTATCTTTATAATATTAGTATGGATTGCGTGCACGGGCGAGCGTCGCTTGCAAATACATTTTACTCAATATACTTACGTTTTCATTATTTTCTTCTAACATAACAAAACCGCCATTTTCCTAACAACACTTCTGGCTGACCACTGGTCGACCTTATATTCTTCCAGTAAGGTTCATTTTCATTCAACAATGTGGGCATGATACGGCAAACAAGTGAACCGTGACGTCATTGAGTTCAAATCGAATTCTATTTCAAGCGCGGTATGAGAATCGAATTATTTTCGATACAAGTGCGTAATTTATTACATTTAGGACATAAAAAAATAAGCAATATCTTTTTTAGAACAATAGGTATTATGTTGGGTGACTGCTCTAGTTATTGGCGACTACATAGTAATTGGCCACTCCTAACAAATCAGAAAGAAACAAGCCACAAGAAGTCTTATTATTATGAGTGGCCAATTACTATATTGTAGTGGCCAATAACTAGGTATGACATACCCTATTAGTGGCTCTGTGAGCTGTAGACCTCGCGACGATAGCTTTAAACTAATAAATGTATGGCTCCGCCACGCCATTTTGATAATTACCAAATACTTAAACAACAAAAAAACTATTTGATCATCAAACCTGCTCACAAAATGTTATGAGAATAGGTTGCGAGTTGCGACCTGGGGCCCATTTCTCGAACGGCATTACATTAATATTATTAGTCCACGAACTGTCAAATCGTATGGGTTGCCATGGCGACGCACTAACAATATTAGCCTAATACCGTTCGAGAAATAGGCCTCTGGGGCCCGTTTCTCAAAAGCTTGTAGCTTGTAATACAAAGTGGAAGTCCCTTTCTGACAAAAGCTGACAAAAAGTGACATCCGCTTGTATTACAAGCTACAAGTTTTTGAGAAACGGGCCCCTGTAGAAGAGAACATCCGGACATTAAAATTAAAGTGGGAGAAAAATAATGTTAGACATGACAAATATTCGAATTATTATTCACAACGACGGGACTTAACTGCGTAAAATAAGTTTTAAATTTACCTCCGACGTTTCGAGGACGGCGTTGTGAATAATAATGAGTAAAAATCGTGAAAGTTTAAATCAAATATTCAAATATTTCCTATCTTATTATAACGTGTGACGTCATACAATGCATACAATATAATTTATGGGTTAAACTGCAAACTAGATATCAAAGTAATATGAAATAAATTGCACAAAAAAGTTAAAAAGTAAGCATTTCGCTTTTGTGATAAAAAATATTGGTAAAAATACTTCGTAAATCCATTATCTCTAGGCATCTCAGTCAACTTTGATATTATATTTATTATCTTTTCTTTTCTTTAGTCATGGTTAAAGTCGCTAGCAGAAGCTAGTTATATATTATGTATGTTGTTCGAAAAACTAAAACCCGACTTCTAAATAATCGCGCTCTAAAAGTAGGTATACTCGTAACTAGATAATTCCGTCACAAACTTTTGCTTTCCATTTTCAAACATAGTATCAGACCGCGCTATGCGAAGTATTTAAATATCTACATCATGGAGACTATATAAAGGAGCCAAATCTCTATGTACGAAAAGTGTCCATCAAAAAACAGTAATTAAGGCGGCGCCACCATACAATGAAATACTACCAAAAACAACCTACGTAATTTGGTCGGGTTATTTGTTGCCTTATATCAAAGATAGATATAACTCCGTAATAGATGGATACAGTCTAAGGAAAAAACGTGCCTCGAAAATCACGAAAATTTGATTCTCGATCAGATGGCGCCACTAGTTTTGGCCTACACTCGTATAGAGGGCGTTGACTGTTTCGTTTGTTATTTATAATTTTAACGCATACCAGTGAAAGAACATGGGTCAAAATCATATAAAAATAATTAATGCAAATAAAAAAAATCATTTATCCATATTTAAATACATTTTATCGTATTTTTATAAATATTTATTTTTAGTTTTAAAGTGTGTCGACAGATGGCAGTGAATTTACTGGGGTTACAAAATTTACTATGACAGTACCGCTCTAGTATAGGTTACTCTATGCTTATATGTTTCATGTTATACTCATGTCCCAGAGCCTAACTAGCGCCACCGGAGAGATTAGGAACTATTATTTACAGCTGAAAGTTGGTCACTTTTGCAATAGTTTTGCCATAAGAGATTGTCGTCCTTTCTATACCGTCCATAATCTACATTTTTAGGGATATATATATATGTATAAGCCTAGGTATAGTAATTGATGAAAAGTCCAAGGAGAGCGTACATGAATCAAGTAAAGGAGAAATCATCGTATCAGACTGTCAGGTCCATGGAAATCACTCCAACATGTAAAGAGTAGACTTAAATACTCGTACAGGTATACGAGAATGATATTAAATAATAGCAATCTCAAAGGACCTAAATTAATTTTTAACAAGCAAAAACATCTGCGAACGATATAGTGAGTCCCCTAGACCTATAGTGGGAAGATTTGCTGACTATAGATGAGGTCTTGGTGGCTCAGTTGGCAGCGCGCTGGAGTATCGATCCAGTGGCCGTGAGTTCAAGTCTCACCCAAGGCAGTAATTATTCCACTTTTAAATCTATTCTAAGCTCAAAGGATCTACTTGGAGTATTGACCACAAAATAAATGTTAAATAACTATCACACTTTCAGTAGTTTTTTCACACTCCGACTTCCCGAATTCCGGGGTCCGCGTCAAAGCAGAAAAAAGGAAAAAGAAAATGGCGACGCATTGAAGAGCGCTTTGATTTAAAATGAGAGAGAAACCCTTAGAAACAAAATGAATACGATTTTAAAGTACGCTCAACATTCGTGTGAATTTTAGGGTTCTTTAGGCATGCATACATTAAAATCTACTGAAATTAATAAATAACATCGGTTTGTACAGTGTCTCAATTTTTACAAGCTTTTATTTAAATAGGGAATATTACGCACAACTCTTAACACAATCTACCTCGAAACAAGAAAATCGAAATTTTGTTATCTAACATCTCTGTCACTAATGAAATAAAACTATGAAAACGGATTATATCGCGTATATTGAATTTATAATACATCCCGACGTAACTATTTAGGCTAATGGACCGATTTTGCATGTACAACCAGCCTTAAAGTTTAAAGTTTATGATCTTAGTTCATAATTTTTGTATGTGGGTATTTTTGTAGCTTTTCCTCAGTTACCCGTTGACCACGAACGCTGGAAAGGGTTCGAAACGTCGGGATGTATCATAAATTCAATACGCGATATAATCCCTTTTCATAGTATTATTTCATGAGTAACTATCGCGGTAACCGAAGACAATAATTATCTCTGTCGCTCTTGCATATTCGAGCGATAAAGGCATATAGCGAAATTTCGGATTCGCGTTTCCCAGTAGGTCCTCTGTAAACAAACCGCCTTGATGCATCAATGCCATATTTTATTATCTCTGAAAACTTGCCAAAAAACTGTTAAAGGCACATTATGTATAAGTTACTCTATGGTTTACTAAAGGGGCTAGTGCTGCACACTGATGGCAGAACATTGCAGTAATACCCCCTATTGCCCTGTTACTTAGTTACTTCCCGATTTCCGATAGAGTTGAAATCTTACATACATATGTAAATCGGATAACAATGCAATATTATGATGACAGAGCAGCTCTGATGATGGAGACAGGTGGCCACAGGAACTACATATGCAATAAAAACGGAACCTAATTGTGTTTGAGGTTGTTAGAATTGTCTCGATGAGTATTTGTCCCGTCCCGCACTATGCTGTCCCGCACACTCCGCTGGCTCCACAGAAAACCAGCGCCGTTGACCACGCTAGTCGTGCCAGCTGCATTGCTGAGTGGAGACCATTTCGGCTTCACATCTCTATTTCTACTGTTTCGTTTATCTTTGTCTTGTATTTGCTATATATGTGTTGTATTGATGTGTTGTCTGAATAAATGATTTCTATTCTATTCTATTCTATTTGTTGCCTATGGAAAGAAAAGTACAGTCAGCGAAAAAAGTTTGTACTAAAACTGTAATTTTTTGGCAAAAACGCATTAAATTGTTAGTCGATTTCGGTCCTAGCTAAATTTTTTTAAAATAGAACCCAATTCCTCTTGAACGGTTGAAAAGAATCCGCCATTTTAATACATCCAAGCGTTTCATTAGGCTAAAATGCTCTTTAACGTATTCAGGTGCTTTTTGTAGGGGTTTTTATTTTACTGCTTTTTAAAGGTGTCTATGTATATGTTATACAGGATGGCTAAAAAATAAGTGCATTCCCGTTGCCAGGGAGGTTTTGGGGTTATACTGAGCAACTTTTACTATGGGACTAACCCCGAAATCGCGAAAAAAAATTTGGCTGTTTCATAGATTTTGGCTGGTCCATTAGGTAATTTTTTTGCGATTTAGTTGTTGGTCCCACAGTAAAAGTTGCTCAGTATAATCCCAAAACCTCCCTGGCAACGGGAATGCACTTATGTTTTAGCCACCCTGTATATTTCATTTATTTTCTTAGTGCTTAAAAAAAAGAATCCTTGGTTACATTATAAATGTAAAAATAACAGTCTGTTAACTCTTCAGTTTTATAACGCTGAACCGATTTAGATAAAATTTGGTATGGAGATAGCTTGGGGCTCAGGGAAGGATATGTGCTATTCTCAATCAAAAGGGTACTTATTGTCGGTTGTCAATAAGGCGCTATTTCCATATAGCTTCAATTTATTAAGAATTAACCTTAGTAACAAGCGACAATGTGGTACCTTTTGGTTGAAAATGTCACATATAGTTCTTATCAATCATCATCATCATTCCACGCAGACGTAATTGCGTGCAGAAGCTATTTAAAGTAACAGTCACAATATAATAATTAAAAAAAAAAAAACAAATTTTGGAACAAATTCACACGAACATTTTACGTTACTATTCCTTATACCTATCACAGGCATCACCAAAACGATCCGTAGAAACAAAACCGGGAAAAAAATCCCAATCCAAGCCAAACCCCCCAAAAGGGGGGGTTAAAAATTAAACAATACGTATCGTATGCCAAGCATTGCCTGATGCATATCTTGAAAAGTTGGCACAGCTAGCGATACGAAAATAGTGATATAAGATTCAAAGGGATTAAGTATTATTTTAAATAATGCACTTACGACGTTTTGCACTTTGGTTGTAACGTATTTAAGATCAATGTCCGTGGAAGATGTTCTTGTTTTATTTGTTGTTTTTATGTCGCGTAAGATAGTTTTGGTGTAGATGTTGTTTTACAGAAATTACTATAATATGATTTCTCTTTTTCTAAGTCGGTCCCTCACTGCTGAGGATCGTGACTCCCACAGATTTAATATAATATATACGCTAGATGACGCAAATACCACGATTTGTATTGAAACCAAACGTGCCAACTTTTTCATACAAAATTTACGCATAATATAATTTTAAAATTACTTATCTGTGATAGGAAATATGTTCTTGCCTTTAGGTGCTCGCAATTTTTGGGCTGTTGCAGCTAATTATCATGCAACGAAGCATTTTTTAAGTTTTCACGGACGTCCGGCGGCAACAAACGGTGGCGAGGACTGTAACGACGGTCAAAATCCACGCTTGGTCGGGGTTCGGACACGCGAAGTAGATGCATTTGTGTTTTCTATTGGTATATTTATTTCTGTGGTGACTCTCTTTCTAATTTTCCCTACGGCAGCTCTCCACTTCTCCCTATTGGTTGCTTTATGGAAAGCGTTGCTTAGTGTGATGTCCATCGGGCGGATATTTGGTCACACCATCTCGTTGGACTTGGTCCTCTAGGCCGTCTGCCGTCCACCTTTCCCCACCACAAGTCTCTCCAAGTTATCAGGGTCTCTGCGCGCTATGTGACCGAAGTATCTCGTTGAAGACAGATGGTGGATAGTCTAGGTTCTTTTTCCAATTAGAGCTGCGCTAATGTGGATACTTCAGTGCGTCGTGCCATCCAGGGTATTCGGAGCATGCGCCGACACCCATATCTCAAAGGCATCGCAGCCAGGCGGGCACTATAAAATTATTTACTTAAAAAAACAATTTTTTGTAACTATACATACACATAATTTTATAGCTTAGGCACTAAATGTTTCTTGGAACCAGGGTGGTTTTGATTACTCTTTTAAAATTAATATACAAGGTAGCGAGACTTAATTAAGATTCAAATAATTTATGTAAATTCCAGTTTTCACAATATATACGTTATCCTATAATAACATCTTTAAAATCACTTCCCTGTTGCTCGGTAATGTGAAGTATGGTACATCGAACCTCCCTTCCGGTTAGTAATCGTCGTAATCGGTTAATTAATGGCTATATTTAACGTGATTTAAAACCACAGGCTGCGTGAATTATGGGATTTATTTATATGACTGGTTTTAATGCGGCTTTTAAGGTTAACGATTGGGTTTTGAGTGTGCATTTTTAATGGCGTAAAGGACAATTATAGGTTTTAATGGCGTAAAGGACAATTATAGGTTTTAATGACGTATTGGACAGTTATGGATATACGTGCTTAGCCGTTAATTTTAAATAGTATGATGTGAAATGTATTTTCTTAAGGTTAAGCATCCGTGTAGCAATAATTAACAAGCAAAAACATTACGGCAATGGAAAAAAATCCGTCAGTTGAAGATGATAAATGTTAGCTACATGAAACATGCTAATGTTTCACCGATCATATTTATGTAAATTTTACGTCCCCATAGACACCTGATAATAGACACCTCTGAAATTCATTTGTATTGATTTTTACCTTATTATCAAACGTATCCATCCATCTCTATATCAGTAATGTAGCTTGATATTTTCCTTTTCTACAAGTAGAATTTAACATTAATAATTTTGTATAAAAATCTGGCAAACGTAGTATAATATCAAAAAGGACGTAAGTACATTATAAGCTTCATAGTCATTGCAACATTTTTCGTACGCTACGTTAACTCGTTATGAGTTCTAATTTCTAATTCTGATTTCTTACAGTATAAAAGCTTTTCAGGAAATCCAATTTAAGTATGGTCTCCGATAACACACAATTGTTATGTATCTAGAGCTCATATATTATTATATAATATTTTTTATTTTGGTAACCCAAGGGAGTACAGTCAGGTTTTTCCTCATCAGCGCAAATGGGGTGTAACGTTGTTAAATATTTAGCAACTTCACGGTACGTTTAAAAAAAAATTGTCCGTTACGTATTTTATATAAATAAGATTGCTTCAAATAAAATTCGGTAATATATACATTATGAATACGATTTCCGATACATTACTTTTGTTTAAATATACCTAGTAGCGTGAATGGCACATTTTAATTAAAAAATTGCTTTGGTTTTCAATTTGAAACATGTTAAGGCTTCATTTATTTTAAATAAAATAATACTTTGCATCAAATTAATCAAATTCTGTATATGACAAAAGTCTTGCACAAACTTGTGAGAACTCAGTGATAAAATAACTTACAAATTTTAAATCAAATTCATATAAAAGTTAGGGACAACATTTTTCAGTAACATTGTCTTTTCGCAGTTTGATTGAGTTAAATTTTAACATCGCTTTTCACGTTTCGCTTGTCATTATTACTGCTTGAATTAATTTAAAAAACGCAATCGTTTTTTAAAACACATAAATCGCGAATGATTTTATGACCATTCATTATCCAAATCAATATCTTCCATCCGTAGCAAAAATTTCCTGAAAATCTGTATTTTCATCGAATACGAAACACAAAGCCTGAAAAGACCAATAAAAGCGTGATCTCTGGTTATAATATAGTTGTTACAAATATAGGGTCCAAGCAAACTGGTATGTGGTAGGCAATGGAACTTACAACCCTCTAGATTATCTCTGTCCCCTTCCCATATTTCGTTGGCGGCCATCCAAAATACGTAACGCATAGTGACTGCAATTTCAGTCTTGCGACAAAAAAGACGTAACGGACATATTCTCACACATAATTTACTGCCTTCTACACAAAAGCGGTATCTCTTTAGTATCGTGTTGAAAAGGCGTAAGTCCTAAAATTTTCTATGAAACCTACGACGTTTTAGCCAATTGTGGAACTTAAAAGCAAAATGACGTAAGTGCCAGTAGAGTTGAGATGTTTTTGGCTTTTTAGGATGGAAATGCGAGTTGTAAATTATCCACATGACTGCCTCAGGGAGTTTTGTCTTTCTATTTTTATTGTAGTGCGCTTTTCGAATGGATTTGTCTCGTGTTCGAATCCTGATAAGAGCATTAAGTGTGTTTATCACACATATCTGTTCATATGTTATGTTTGCGTCCCTTTTGCTCTTAATGATGACATTGCCACACTTGGTCATTGCAAATTGCATGCAGAGTTAGCTTGGTCCGACTCCAGTGTATCGTTTTCGCCTATATATCCCGAAACGTGAAAGGGCCCTTGGAGTAGTGGGCAGTGGGTTTTGTGACAAAAGCTGTTTGACTTACCCTCGTAGAGTAGAAACTCTAGAGCGGTGAAGAAAAAACGCTCTTAAAAAAAAAAATTATGGCAGAATCATACGCAAGACTACCTAATCCCACAGTAAGCTCAATTGTGGGTACTAGACTACGATGTATACAATAGATAGATATAGATAAACACTTAAATACATTTGGCGTTATTTATAAACTGTAATAAGCCGTTGATAATTGTAGTATATCACAATACCTTATCCGGTATCCGTTTGTCCTTATCCGGTAAATTGGCATTTGTGTTTGATAGAAAGAGACAAAATTTAACAGAGGTTTGCTAAGTATTATGCATAGGGAGGGATATAAACTATCCATTTTTATATAATGTCGGTGGCAAACAAGCGGCCCGCCTGATGGTAAGCAGTTACCGTAGCTTATCGACAAGACATATCTAAGTCAGGTACTGCCAGGATTTGAACACTACCTCGTGTTTCGTAGGCAGGGTCATTACCGACTAGGATAGGAGGCTGTTAAAATGTGTCATGTTTGATAATGTTTTGATACAAATTTGGAACGACTCGCAGCGGATTTAGCGCACACCGTGATAATTTGTGACAAACACAAATAAATACCCGTACTAGGATTCAATCCTACCTCCTGCTTCTTAAGGGGCCCACTGATTACCTGTCTGCCGGATGATATCAGCCTGTCAGAACAAAAAGTTGACAGTTCCGAACAACTGACAGGCCAGGGACTGCAGGCGGACTGGTAAGTGGGCTCCTTTAGACAGCTACCTACTAGGCTAGATTTTATAAGCGTTTAATTTTCGACTGTCCATTCTGTTTTTCTCTGTAACAGATCAGTTTGCACGGGTTTGTTTACCAAGGACCCCTATTGTTGCGTTGATTGTGAGTTTAAATGTATGTGTGGTGTTATTAGGTTTTGTTTATGATTTGAAGGGAGTAGTTTGGTTTTGAATTATAATAATATGCTGCAATGGCTATAATTTTATTTTATTACTAAATCCCATTGTTTCGCCGATATGGAATTCGGACTGAATCATCTAATAAATTAGTATACCCAATAAAAACAATCCTACACAAAGAATTTAGCTTTCTTATATGACATTGATGTTATAGTGTCTCGCACAACAGGAAAGTATGACGCCTCGCCATTGGTACCTAGAGTACCTACGCACTTTTAACTACTGCAAATATAAAAACAAATAACGTTTCTATGTGTGAATGGCACGTCTGTACACGAGTCATGAGTCATAGTGTGAGTAACTTGCTTAAAAATAGTACTGAGCGGCCGGCAAACGGCCGTCAATCTGCAGTTGCGGGGCGAGGTAATACGAGTCGGGGCGGGGCGGTGCGTGGCCGTTCTGTATGATAATACTATTACTTATTCTGTGGTATAGGAGTTCCATACTACTGTGATACTGGAGCGCTCCACGGGTTATTTATTTAATTTTCGAATGTTTTAACACCAAGTGTACAAAGGACTTTACACCTAAATGCACTATTTTCTCCACTTCTGAAGTTTTTAATTGCCTCAAACAGTTAAAACCAGCTATCTAGCAACCCCGTACTGTTAGAGCCATAGATTACCACATTCAGATTCCGCTTTATCCTCTAGCCACCCGAAGGCCTAATAAAAGGCTATGACATTGAAAATTGATTATTTTTTAGACATAGTAAAACTTAAAAACGTCTGCGAACGCTATTAATGAGGCCGTGAGTTCAAGTCTCACCCAAGCACAGAATAAATAATAGTACTATGTACAGAAGATTCACTCTAACAAAACGCGTCTAATACGGCAGATATGACCGCTAGGTGGCGCATGCGCGAACAGGCGTCCGTTCCGTAGCGGTGTGCGGCAATTACTATGGCTAGACCTCAGAATTGGGGGCGGCTGCATGCACTTGTAGCGGCGTGACGATATCGCGGAGTGAGTCACGCCTGACACAAGGCAGTAATTTTTCCACTTTTAATTTATTTTAAGCCTAATAGTAAAACTTATGGTAAAAAATGTATTGACTTAAAAGTCACACGCACTCGCCTAAATAAGGCGGTCCTATACTATTTGTATTGTATTGTATTGTATTGTATTGTATTGTATTGTATTGTATTGTATTGTATTGTATTGTATTGTATTATTGTAGTTCGGTCGATTTTCCGCAACTCGACGACTGACGCCTATTTTGCGTGACAGGGGGGGTGGGCTAGTCCTCCCAGCGCAGCTCCTCGAGGACGTAGGTTGCATGGCGGTCGCTAGGTACATATGAAGAAGATCGTGTGAAGAATGTTTGGCAAGTCTTCTTAATGCGACATCTGGCAGCTGGTTGTCTATGGTAAGAACCAATTCAGACCATGAGAAAAGGTACTTATTGACTTTCGCCTGGCGGGGAAGATAAGGCTGTAATTAAAAGGGGTCCGTTGGGGTTCCGTAAAGTTTTTATAGAGTTTCGGAACCCTCAGGTTTTAGTGAGGAGTGATCTGAATTAGGAATTGCTTTGGTAATGAAAATGATAAAGTTGTGGATTCTATGTTGAAAAGCAAAAGATATTGAGATATTTATATTAAGTTTGATTATTGTTCTGATACGCCCTGTAAACTACTTGCAGTGAGAGTATGCACAGTGCATTTTACCTTCACAATTCGTTAAAAATTCATACTACTCCATACTAATATTATAAATGCGAAAGTGTGTCTGCCTGTTTGTCTGTCGGCCTGTTACCTCTTCACGCTTAAACCGCTAAACCGATTAAGTTGAAATTTGGTACTTATAGAGACAGTTTGAGTTCCGGGAAAGGACATAGGGTAGTTTTTATTAAAGAAAACATCATTTATGGGGGTGAAAAGGGGGCGGAATTTTGTAGAGGAAATCGATAAAAAACAGATTGGATAAAAAAAAACCAAATTACTAACTCAAAAATAAAGGTAATTTCTTAGTAATTTTACCGTTTTATACCAACCTAAGTAGGTAGATACTAATTATAATGTTTGGGAATGAAATAATATTACCAAGTCTACCTATCTCATCTTAACCAGATATTCAAAAGGGATTGGTGTAGGTACCCTAGGTAGTCAGAAATTATATCAACATTTTAGTGTTATTGTATATTTGTGGCATTTTCAACCAAAAGGGTACTTATTGTCGCTTGTCAGTAAGGCGCTATTTACATAACGCTTCTTCAATTAGAAATCAACCTTACCAATAAGCGACAATGTGGTACCTTTTGGTTGAAAACGTCACGCTTAATCCTTATACAATAGAAAACCATTATAAACAAGCTTACCATAGCAATCCCGATTCAAACGTATGAAATTTAACCCTCAAACGCTGACAAGAAACCCGCATACACAAAGTAAACAATGTGCCCGGGTACTGGGAGGGTTACACAACGTATGTATACTATGTTATAGTAAAGTTACACTTTAGGTATATATAGAGATTTGTTGCTAAATATACATTCAGAGTGAGATCACGGGTTCGAATTCCATTTATGTTTGATAAACAATAGGATATTTGTTCCTGTGTCATGGTTGTTTTCTATGTACCTATTTCAAAATATTTATCAGTACGGTTTTTACTCATTATTATGTTTAGTCGCTTTTGGCGACATGTTTCGGATTCTTTGGGAATCCATCCTCAGGCACGAGTGTCCGCGGCGGTTGTACGTCGTGCACTCAAACATGAAACATCCGAAACATGTCGCCAAAAGCGACTAAACATAATAGTGAGTAAAAACCGTACTGATAAATATTTTGAAATATGTCTCACGATAGTTTAAGTGCGATTATGTACCTATTTATTTATTTATACAAGGTGGCCAAAAAATAAGTGCATTCCCGTTGCCAGGGAGGTTTTGGGATTATACTGAGCAACTTTTACTATGGGGCCAAACACGAAAAAAAAAAAATTACCCTCCCATAGAGAATGGACCAGCCAAAATGTATGAAACAGCCAAATTTTTACTAACCTATAATAAGTATGTACAATATTTGAAATGTACCTACAACTGTTTTAGTTACATTCAAATAATTATAAAATAGTAAATGCCAATTATTAGATTTTTGTGACACGACACCTAACACAGAAATTGCATTATCATTTTATTTCGTACTAAGCTTCGATCAGATTTGTTACAAAATGATCTCTTAATTTTTCTTTAAATACCTCTAAAGCACTGAAAATACGCTCGGAATAAAACTCCATCCATCAAACGTTATCAATACATTTTCACCTTTTTCATCTAAAGAACAAAATACGAAAATCTTAACAAATTGCTGGGCTATGCTCTCCCATTGTCATTTACTCCGAAAAGAAACTGTACAACAATTTCTGTACCATAAATCATTATTGGACAAAACTGTCTGGTAAGCAGTTTTCGGCGGGGGTTTGAGAAGTTGTTTTTTTCGTATCTTTTAGGGATTGAATTACGGGGGATGCGTAGTCTAATTTATTATTTAATATATTGTTATTGGTTTTTATTGGTTAACTGTGCGGAAATTGAATTCTTTGCCAAGAATTGGCAATCTGAGTTGAAAGTTTGGAAGGCGGACATTGTTAATTTAGAAGCCAAGTTACAATGCGAGTTACTCGCATGCCAGTGGAAGTACTTGTTAGATTTGATTGGGGCTACGTTTGTGTAATATTTAAGTTTGTTCAAATTATACTTAAGAATGATATATTATGTAGATAGTACCTAAAGTATTATAGATAGAACAATTTAAAACATGTATTTTTTTTATTTAAATACTAATGGTGTTACCTTTTTGATGACTTCGTATACACGGAGGATGACGAAACGGAGGCTAGTTTTCTAGTAAATAATAAAATATAGGTAATTGATAAGCTAATATTCTAAAATAATATTTAGTACACTTTTATGTACCAAAAAATATCATAAAATACTTATGTCTTTCAATATCCGAAAATTAATAATTTTAACCATTTTTGATGTCTAGAAATTTAAAATATGTAACAGAAAACTAACACAGAAAAAGCCACTAGCTTGTCAAGTTTTAAATCACGACTCCGACTTCCGGCCGCCATCTTTAAAGTCACGGAAACCAAACATTACCCAAACGACTTACATTTAATTTTTTTAAGGACCCGTGGGTTCAGGATAGCACACTCTTTCTGAGCGCAAGCGTGAGCGAGATAGCCGCGTGCCTGGGATCATGTTTTTGTAAGTTTTACCAAAAACAATCGATGACTTCGATCAAACATAAAAGTGCGCATTTTTAGAAGAAATTTTCATATTATTAGCTTTTGTGCAAAATTTGTTACAAATTATTAAGGTGCGTTTAAACCTATGTTCGTGATATTTGTCTTTCGAGCGAAAATCCAGAAAACAGGTTTCGAATCGATGAAGTTACTACAGAAAGGCCTCAAGATTGGGAATTTAATTTTTGGCAACCGTAATGTGATCTGAAATAAGATAAATAAAAATAAATTAAAGATTTTATAAAAAAAAAATGTTTTTTGTTGTGTTTGTTGTTTAAAGTGTTTTTTTTTATGTTACCACAAGGTTAATGTGTTTTGGAATCTAATGTTCTGAAATAAAGATTTTTTTTTCACTACGATTTTTCTAAAACTGCTGGCTGAACCAACTGCACCTTAAGCGCAATGCAAACGGATCAGTATGTGTAATATTTCCATACAAAGTTACTCGTATTACTGTTGAGGTTACTTATTCGTGTTACGTTAAACCTTAGTTGTTAGGTCGCATGTGTTAAATTATACATCCGTTCTTATTATTATAAAATTGACTTTACGTAGATTATTTAGAAATAGTTCTATGTAAGTACTTTCAATTAGAAGAGTTGACGTAGTTGTGTAAAAAATGTGGACACGATTTTAGAGATGTCTAGTGACATCTTGAACTTTGAAAACTTTAGTGTATATAATACAATTATTTCGGGTCATCCCTTATCACTCCGAAATTCCGAAATAACACCCACGCGTTCGATAAAGTACAAAGGCAAAAATATCCAAATTGACAACCGGACCGGCGGTTGACGTTCCCTGGCCGCGTCAAAGCCGGCCTGGCACCTTTGTGCGGCGGCAGGGGTGCGGAACTGTTGCGGGCAATATCCTGTTACTTGTGCCTCGTTTACATTTACTAACGGAAAAGTGAGTAGATTTGATTTAGCTTTTGTGGAAGCTGTGCTCTATAATTTCTGAACACACATCTTTTGTCAACTATAGAGTATAGGTCCAGATAATTATTTAAACATCTTGCCCGCTTTTATGTATTCTGATATGACTGCACTAAATAATAGGTAAGTAGGTGAGAAGTAAGAACTAGACCAATCCAAGCAAACTGAGCGAACCAAAAACTGAAAGGCATTCATAAAATATGAAACGAAATGAAACGTTGATGAAACTTTGGAGTGTGTATAGTATGAATTTTCTCAAATTATTTTTACGCCTAAGACCCTAATCTGTTAAACAAAAGCCATTGTTTCTTTTAAGCGAGCGGTCAGCTTCTTTTTAACGCGTGTCAAAGCAACAATGTCGTTTAAAAAACTGCTATATAGTATTGGTTTTAAGGTTCAAATCTATCTAATAATATGAGCGCTCGCCTTCATTGAGGTGGTCGATCGTCCTACAATACCAAAACATGTTAGATGTACATAGACTTGAACCATAAAACCACTACGATACAGTTGCTTTTTAAAGGACATTGTTGGTTTAAATAAATAAATAAATACATTTTATGGGACATTCTTACACAGATTGACTGAGTCCCACGGTAAGCCCAAGGAGGCTTGTGTTATGGGTACTCAGACAACGATACATATAATATATAAAAACTTAAATACATAGAAAACACCCATGACTCAGGAACAAATATCTGTGCTCATCACACAAATAAATGCCCTTACCGGGATTCTAACCCAGGACCATCGGCTTCACAGGCAGGGTCACTACTTACTAGGCCAGACCGGTCACAGGTGGACAGGTGGTTTGACGCGTGGCTTATACGGGAGCTAACCGCTCGCGCATTTTTTTCAGTGTGATTAGCAACTATTCAAGTTGACTTGCAACTTACCTCAACTAAACAATCCCCGTAATAAATAACCAGAATATGCCAGACATTTTACATTTCAACCACTTTTCGTTTGAGCTCGTGACAATATTTAGTGCATTTTAGAAGTAAATTTTCCTTCAAATAGCACTTTGTGAACGATGAGTTTTTAATTGAAAATAAAGATGTTTTTTTATGAAGCGGAAACGTTTGCGGGCGTTACTCCAAATTTTATATAACTTGAGACTCCGGTGCCTGCTAAGATCAATTCTTACAGGTAGATGTCTATACACCACCCTTAAGGCGTTGAGGGAAGGGATGGAAAGATACGCACACATCTGGTAGGCCTCCGTAGCTCAGTTGGCAGAAGCGATTGGACCGGTGTTCCAATGGTCGCAGGTTCGAGTTCTGCCGATGTCAATTTTTTTTTCCTTTAATTAAAAAAATTGAAATAATGATGTTACAGTCTAGGAATTTAATTTCAGTACTATTTTGTCGGCGCATATGAGTGATATGGTAGTAACGTTCGCTATCATCGAAGTCTCGGTAGCTCAGTTGGCAGAGCGATGGGCTAGTGATCCAGAATCCTAAGTTCGAGTTTCGCCCAGGACAGTGTATTTCCAATTTTCATTTCAGCTTTCAGCTTCATATAAACTTCAAATTGTAATTGAACCGATACTCAACCTGAAAATAAATAAAACCTTACAAAATATATGAGACTGAAAATATTTTAATAAATTGTTCCAGGAAGCTAATAAAAAGATTTACAAAAAATATTCGTTTCCATTTAAAATCAAATTAAAAACCAACTCCGCGAACTACGTTTTCGAAAAAACCTTTTCCCTGAAGCCCGGTTTCCAAATCAAATAAAGTAATACAGGCAGGTAATTTTTCACGGCCTCAATTAGTATTAATTGGCGTAATCCGACATTTTTCCTCTAATATTAAATTTATGCCTCTTTATCTATTAAATGATGATTTATAGTCGTTAAGTTAATTAAAAACGATCCAAATTATTAATTCTTTTAAAACGTAGAGGAATTCTGTTTTTGTAGTTTTGATATTGATATGATACGAACATCACGCCACGACTCACGATTCACAACGCGTGCAACCCTACACTAGCGTCTTTTGAGCGTTGGTGCCTAGTCAACGCTATGTAAAATAGCGTCACTGCGCCGTTGCGCCAACGTTGCGTCGAGCCGAGCAACTACATAGAGTTGACTAAACGCCGACGTTGGCCAGACGCTATATATGTGGTATTTTCTATAAAAAGGGACCTTATTGTCTTACGCTTACGCCATTATAAACGATGCTCCGATATAAATACAATGCCGCGCGACGCTGTGCGGCGTAAGCGCCATCGACAATAAGGTTTTTCATAGAAAATGCCCCATATAGTCTAGGGTGGCGTAGCTCTAAGAGAAAGGCTCCAATGGTACGTTGCGTCGCGTTGTTTCGCCGCAAGCGTCGTCGCAGCGTCAACGCTGCTTCGTTTTACATATATTTTTATGACATGCTACTATGCTTAAATGCGTTGCAACGACGCGACACAACACAACCCAACGGATCAGTGAACCCTGTGATACATTCGCGGTAAAATTCACCAATCAGCGCGAGCGTATAATGTAAATGTCAGAACTTAAGGGGCTACCTGAGGTTTTCATCGATTTTTGACAAGTTTTGAATCGTATCTCCTACTTTTGCACTACATATAGAATTATAAGACAAGCGGCTATCGGTTCTTCAATCTTTTATCTCCATTTTTGTCTACCGGATTGTGAAAAAAATGAATACTTATTTATTTATGATTGTTTTAAACGTTGTCTAAAAAAACACTTTTTTCGTATCTCGATTGCTGTGAAAGATCTTACTTATACGAAATCTACATAATTGGGTTCGTCTTAGACGTCCCTAAAAATTTGTATAAGGTTTTAATTTTAAACTAATTAACACAAAAGTTATGGCCAGAAAACCAATTTTTTGGCCTAAAATTGTTCAACTTTGATGCCAAATATTTCGAAAACAATGAACTTTGAAGTAAATATGGGATACTATATTGCTAAAATCCGTTGCTGTTAATATGATAAGCTACAACAAACATTAGAAAACTAAGGGATTCAAATCGAAGGTCATTGGGGCATGGGATCCCCTTAACATTTTTTAAAATAGGAATACCGCTTTTGGGTATTCATTAAAACATAAAGCCACAGTGATTAAAAAGGGTACGGTCACTTTAGAATTTAGCGTTTGTAAAATAATGTAATGAGCTTAAATTAATATTCAATATTAAATTCACTTTATACACGAAATGGAAACTTAAGTAACCATTACAGAATTCTTTCATATTTTAACACACCATTTTAATCCGATCAATGAGAGCTATATTCAGGATCGTATCAAAATAAGATTAAAATCGTAACAAAGTTAAATCATAATCTGGCTCCTGGGCTATAACCGCGAGAATCGAAGTTTCGAAAATTGCGGGATTTTTTCTCTGTAACTCTTATTACGTCTTCATTGGAGTAAAAGACAAAGATCGACGATTCGACGATCGAGAGATTCGACGATAATGAAGTGCATTTTTAAAAACTATTTTTTTGGCAGAAACATGAAGATGCCACCGCACCCGCAGTAATGCATCTGCAGTTAACATTTGAACGTTAACTTTAGCCGCTCCGACATTTCAAAATACTCTCTCGCCCTTTTAAATACTTTTTTCCCTATAAAACACTTACCCCCCTTTTTGTCCCCAGCACCCCCCACCTCAGTGGAGATCACGAACCACCCCAACCCCAAACTGGAAGTCAAGGAGGGGGAGGACGTGGTGCTGGAGTGCCAGGCGAAGAACGCCAAGCCTGCCGCTAGGATCGTGTGGTATCGGGGCAATGTGGAGCTTAAAGGAGATAAAGGTAAGTTTTTTTACCCAGTGGCGTAACTAGGGGGGGCAGAGGGGGCAAGTGCCCCGGGCGCCATCCAAGGGGGGGCGCCAAAATGGGCAAAAGGCAGCAGCAGGGGCACTTGTCAGTCGTCAGGGGGCGCAAATTTGGTGACTGCCCCGTGCGCCATATCCTCTAGCTACGCCCCTGTTTTTACCCAAATGGTTCATAAACAGGGCTCGAACTTTTAGTGCTGATGAAGTAAAAATGACGACGGTGACAATGACAAGCTACGTAAAATAAGTTTACCGTTTAACCTCACGGTGACAAATTAAGTAAAAAAAGTTTTACGTAACTTGTCACCGTCAGGTACAATATCCATACTATAATATTATAAATGCGAAAGTCTGTCTGTCTGTGTGTTCCCTCTTCACGCTTAAACCGCTGAATCGATTTAGATGAAATTTGGCATAGAGATAGGTTGAGTCCCTGAGAAGGACATAGGATAGTTTTTATCCCGAAAATCATCCCTTAAGAAAGTAAAAAGCGGGGTGGAATTGAGATAATTAACGAAGTGCCTGCTAATTTGTGTGCATAATATGCTCAAGTTTAGATTGCTATGAGAATTTTTCCAGGCGCTATACTTACTTTAACTGCTGTTACTAAGTCCGCGCAGACGAAGTCGCGGGCAAAAGCTAGTATTGAATAAAACGAGACAACTGGGAATCGTTGGAACCCTGCGGGCGCTGCCATTGCCACTCCGTCACAGATCGCAAAAGCCTTTTGTTGTTCTAAGGCAAGAATAGCAATGAGCACAGGGTCTCAATCATGAATATACATACTATTCGCTTGCTACGTTTTACGCAAACCTTGAATGCCCATGCCCATTGGAGGCAAGACAAAACTACACTATCAATAATTATATTTAGTCGTAATCAGAGGAATAAAATAGGTAGCTAAATGACATTATATTTTTGGAATAGCGAGCAGAAGACACAGAAACAATAAATATCATCGCTATTTTTTTGTATCATGATACGATGGTATATTGTAGTCAATTGGAATTTTTAATCTTATTACTATTTAAAAAATCTAATATCGGAAAAACGGCTTAAACGAATAGTTTGACGAATAACTCGTTATATTTCTTACTATATTGAAATGGAAACAAAACTAGCTATTAATCCTAGTCGCAGTTATTGGAAAAAAACCGGCCATTTTATATCTCAATTTGAATTTTTCGAACGTTTTAACGGCTTGCGTTGTAGAAACGGGAATGTTTAAATTTTTCCATTATAAATTGCCAATATTGCGGAAAAAAATGTTTTTCGACTACAATATTATCTTTTGTTGTCGTAGAATTAAATATTCTCTATATCTGAAAATTATAAAATTTCTATACGATGTATATGTTTAAGGGTAGCGATATTAAATGGGTTAAAATATAAAACAGCTTTTAAAGGAAAATCACAAAAAAAAATACTGAACTCATATCAGAAAATCAACATGATTATGAGTCGTTTTACTTGTCTTTAGAAAAAACTAAATTTTTTGGATTCCTCTTCATTGTCGTATTTTTCGAATCACATACCAAAACACATCAATAAAACTACACAACAATCCAGATTCTTTTCAAAAACTAACCCACATCGCTACCGCGAACCGAAATTAAAAAAACAAAATCAATGCGAATAGCGTTTCGTATCGCGATCCAATATGGCCGTGTCACTGTCACTCAATGTTATTGGCGTCAGGCCGTGAACTAAACAGGCACTGGATGTGACAGGTCAGGTCTATTTTGTGTGGAAACCCTGCGTAGGATTTTAATGTGTGACAACCCTAGTTCGGATTAAAGCTATATAGTTTGTCAAGGGACTGTCTCATTTCGGGCGTAGACGGAGAGAGTCATACTGTCTTTGACTTGCACTGGTGCTGGCGCCCAGAAGAAGGGGATGAGTGTATAGGTAGTTTTTATGTTCTTATTTACTGACAAGTTTTGCTTGACCAACTATATCTACAGACATTAAGCGTGCCAGACACGTGTCGTGCAATATTTTTTATACGTAAATATTCGCACTTAAACTATCGTGAGACATATTTCAAAATATTTATCAGTACGGTATTTACTCACTATTATTTTTAGTCGCTTTTGGCGACATGTTTCGGATTCTTTGGGAATCCATCCTCAGGCACGAGTGTCCGCGGCGGTTGTACGTCGTGCACTGCCCGCGCCGCCCGCCTCATCGCTCGTTGCGCACGCGGGGCATGGGGCGGGGGGCGCGGGGCAGTCCGCAGATGGAGTCGTCAAGTGAAGGTCTGGTAGGGCGGCTGTATCGAACCTCGTGCCTGAGGATGGATTCCCAAAGCATCCGAAACATGTCGCCAAAAGCGACTAAAAATAATAGTGAGTAAAAACCGTACTGATAAATATACGTAAATATTCTTGACGTAATTTCGAAAAAGCTTATCTTACGATATATTCCTTACTATTATTTTCAAACGTGACTATTAAAAATTGGTAATCTTATGTTAATCAGATGGAAAATGTCATATACCTCTCGCATTCAGTTTTCAATTGTTAATATTTTTTACTTTAGCACGGCTTGTAAACTGATTTGTTTTGTCTGAATAAATACGTCTACTTAATTATTTTGCCGTGTTTTTGTAAGAAAACATTGTTAAAGTACCTATTTTGAGTTAAAGACGCCATAAAGTTGATTTATAAGAAAACGTTGTTAAAATCGTTTCGGTTGCTGTCGTTACTGACGCTGAAAAAACTTGTATTATAAATACATGTGCCAGAGATTTTTTTTGCTTAACAATGGATCCAAAAATAGACAAATCCAGTGATTCTACGGAATTTCCATCCAATCTCAGCTTTGTTTAATCCTTATTCCAATTAGGCATCTAAATCTATTTTGGTTTTTGTTTTATATCTTCTACTTCAGCATTTCTATTTATCAATTAAAAATCAACTTCATTAAAAGCGCGGCGTGTGGGACGGTTCGTTTTTAGGGTTCCGTACCAAAAAGGTACAAAAGGAACCGTTATGGTGCGACTGTCCGTCCGTCTGTCTAGCACATGTCACTACTTAAGATATTGATTTGAAATTTGGAATAGTCATGAATAACGCTGTGTTATTTTTTATTTTATTTTATTATTTTTTATTTTATTTTATTATTTTTTATTTTATTTTATTATTTTTTATTTTATTTTATTATTTTTTATTTTATTTAATATTTTTTATTTTATTTTATTATTTTTTATTTTATTTATTAAATATGAAAAATGCCCCACTAGGTCAAGTTAGTGTAGTAGTCTCGACTCAGCATGGAGAGCCTGCCTGGGTTAGCGCTGGTCTTATAAGCTGAAACACCAAATCTCGTAAAATCAGTTCGCCAATCATCGAATTTAAATATACTATAGTAAAACAAATTCAAAGATATTACATTAAATTAAGCATATAATTGCCACTTAAAATTATAATTATAAGTTATACGATTTCGTCATAAACTCGAGTTTCCTTACAATTGAAGGCCCTCAAAGTTTGTTTTAAGAATATAAATTGAAATAACTTTATGGAATTATCCGGCAAATAAAACTTTAATAAGGTTTCTCAATAATTGATTAAGTTAATGGAAAACAAGTAATTAATATTAAGGGTGTCGTGTTTCGGACAAACTGCCGAATCCGACACAAGACCAGACGATTCAACGGAGCCACGCCGTTCTATCGCCAAAATAGTGTTTAGTCTTTAATTTTATGCAATTTATATGTATGTTAGTCTAAGGTATATGTAATATGGGCCTTGTTGCCTGACTTGAATTTAAAACGAGAAACGAGGTAGAAACGGGAGTTGGAAGGGGCAGACTTTGGCGGACTTTCTCCGATCAGATCGGGGAAATCTTGAAGAAAGGCCAGGTCAAGAGCACCCTAAACCGGGTAGCGTGTATGAGGAATGTTATGAAAGTGAAGGAAGCGAAAGAGGTATGTCAGTAAGTGGAAATCCGTGGTCTCTGCCTACCCCTCCGGGAAATAGGCGTAATTATATGTATGTATGTATGTATGTTAAATTTAAAAATAAATAAATAAGCAGGAAGTTGATTTTACCTTTATCTTTTCTTGTGAATTATATCAAAGACGGTAAAAACTAACTGAAATACAAAAAAAGTCGCAAACAACTGATGTAAAGCTGACACCGTAGTGTATGGATCAGCGACAGGGACAGCGTTAGCGACATTTTACACCCTGTAGCATACACTGAGTTGACAGGTTAAACACAGGATACTACTTATAATTAATAAATACTAAGAGTTTTGAATCATTCACGGAATATCGGGAGCTCAAAAACAATACAAAAGGTAATCACGGTCTATGGACGGTCTATGGACGGTCTATGGACGGTCTATGGACCGTGATTACCTTTTGTATTGTTTTTGAGCTGACACGGAACATATACCGTACCGGATAATAAATAAATTATACCTATGGTATGGTGTATACGAAACGGCCCAATTCGAACAATGCTTATAAGATGTCACAGCGATACGATACCTATCAATACGTCAGTGTCAAAAATGACATTTCCTCAGCCAAAAACGTCAATTTTGACACTGACAAATCGGAATTGTATCGCTGTGTCATCTTATAACCATTGTTCGAATTGGGCCGTATTGTAGTGTGTGTACTATGCCTCACCACCACATGTACGTAGCTGTAGTATATAATAGCATGTACGCGTTATTTTAACAGAATATATTCGTATTTAGACACCAACAGTTGTATCATTGACGCCACACCTTACAGTATGTAAGAAAGAAAGAAAGAAAGAAAAGACATTTATTGTAAAGACCTTCTACAAACAGCGCCACCTCAGTTACAAAAAAGAACTTACTCACTAAACACTTAAAGCTAGGTACAATGGTAGTTATAGAAAAAGGAGTAAGGTAAGGGTTATGTCTATATCTACGATGCTTAACGCTGCGGCTTACGTAAGCGAACAACTCGCGAACGCGAAACGAAGCGGCGCGGCGCAACGGGCCCACGGCGTTCGTGTTCGCACGTAGCCACGTAGGACACTTCTATAGGTATCAAAGGATCGATTCACCCCGCGTCGCTTCGCTTCGCGTTCGCCTGTTGTTCGCCAACGTAGTACGCTGCGTTAGTTATTTTTGACATCGTGCCTCTTGCGTCTCACGCTACGCCCATGATTATAAATTACGAAATGTGCCGCTTGGAACTCAAAATCAGCACTCGCAACAAACACTTTGCTATGTATGTTTTTCATACGCATATTACTTAATAATTTAAATAGCTCTCCATTACGCGTTGCGTAAAAATTATACGCTTTTAAAAATATGTTTTAACATGTCACTCACGCCAAATAAAAAAAAATGGCTGCCATATCCAGCGAGCGCGTTTCCACAGTAGCTAGTGAGGCGACTAAGTTATATCGACAGGCAATATATTATGCCTCCGAAATCTGTTATGTTGGTGTAATGGAATTTCAAAACTATCGGTATGATCGGCACTGTTTTCCACCTGAGACGAATTGTTTTAAGGATTCAGTGAAAATAAAAACAATGTGAGTGTAACACTCACTTATACATTTGTTTTGACGATATTACGATACAAGTTAGGGAACAAATGAAATTATAAAATTGAATTATATGTCTTTAGAAAAAAAAATATTCGAGTATAAATTGTAAACCGATATAGATGCCATATACTGAAGAAACAGTGACTAAGCCACTTTTATATAAAACATCTATTCCAGTTCAAAATTACAATTATTCAAATTTTGTCAATATCTGTACCAATCGGCTTTTAATTGTAGTGGTTGCTTATTCAAGTTTATTTTCAAGTTATTTAATAAAGATATTAAAGATGTCAATTTACTTTTAACCATACACTATTAGGATATCATTAAACATCATTAGAATTGTTCAAATCAAATTAACATAATTATTATAAACTGAAATAAATGTTATACTAAAAAAAAAGTAAACAAGCCGTCCACTAAAAATACTACTACATGCTACATAGAAAAACACAAATCAAAATATTTATTAAATAATTTTATTTAATCCCAGTTGTATAATTAAGTCCCAGTCCCAGACTGATAACCTTCAAGTTTCTCCTTAACTTGAAACTTTATTTAAAGCCATTTCTAACTTTATTAGCACCACTAACTGTCCAATCTTAAAAGCAGACGTGTTCAGACTAGCGATTGCGGTAACTATAAGTTTTTTCACATCAATTCAATGAAAACTTTCCAACACTGGATCCACGTTTGAACCTTTGAACTTAAGGCTGCATTATAAGATGCGAGTTACTTGACCGTGAATAGTCACTTATTTACTACTAGTAGCTTACTTGGTACACGGACCATTGCACGTTGATTTTATAGATTCTCGTATTACCTGCCTCGTGTATCGTGAAACAAGAAAAACAAAGCTTGTCGGATATTTACTGTACTTTTTGAAATATCATAAATAAATAAAATTTTCTATGGAGTTTTAGGCCAGAGGAAGGACGTAGGATAGTTTTTATCAATCATCATCATTCCACGCAGACGAAGTCACGGGTAGAAGCCAGTATTTCATAATACGAAGGGCTCAAATATCTTTCTGACAATTAGAGTTTGTATATAAGTCATCTTTCTGACATTTGGTCAACCGAACTCACTTTGTACTAAACACAAGTAAACACACATCACGCTTTCAATATGTTTATTTACACTAAAACCGCTAACAACTCATTTTGTGACATCTATACACCATCAAATCTTTTTTTATTAATATCAAATATTTACATGATAATCATACTTGTATTTATTTCACGCCCAATCAAATTGTGACTTGGCACCTAATAGACAGAGTAAACTCGCCCAATACCTCGTAATAGCGCAGTGTGCAAGTTCGTTAAAATTAAGACCCCAACTAATACCAACCTGTGGCTCAGGTGATTGCGGCCCGCAATCGAATTGAAAACTTAGAAATAAAAGCTGGGAACTTTCTTCTTTCAAGATTAGTGTCGGCGACACAGATAATTGTTGCTACAAAGACTGGAGATTGAAATAAAAAAATACTGATCTTTGTTTAGGTTTTTCTTTACTTTCTTTTAATAACGACCTTTTTCTATTTAACACTTTGAGATTGAATAATCTGACAGGCTTAACAAAAGACTTAAGTAGGTGCTTTTAGGGCAAATTATTAGTTTTTCTTGATATATTTATCTAGAAACTGAAATAAATGTCATATACGAAGGAAAAAATGACCAAATCCTCCAGTGTCCAGAGCTGGAAACGAACCAGCGTACCCCGTTTACCGGACAAGTGCCTGAACCGCTCGGCTATCCGGCCACGGTGGCATGGGTCGAAATTTCCAAGTATATATAGTAGTGTGTCTACTTGAAAAACCACAAATTAAAATATTTTCATAGAAAATAATTTAATTTGTTCTTAGAATATTTATCTAGATTAAATAATCACAAAATCTTGAGCAAACTTGGATAATAAGTGAAAACTCATCCATCAAATGGAACTAAGTATTGCTATCAGTTGTACCATTACCGCGAGTCCTAAGACACTGTTTATCAAAAAATCTTTAGCTAGTTTGGTCGCATTAAACAAAAATCTGTTAGTCTTGTTAATGTTTTTACCTGCTTACCATCACTTCTTTAAAACAAATGAAAGCCACTCACTGAGACTATTATTTTTTCAATCATTATTAAGTCGCAATATCATAGAAAACAGGCTCATCGCTAACGCTGTGTAGCGAACAAAGCGATACGATGGCGAAGCGCAAGCGATTGTCACCTTGGGTAGGCCGCCTGTTTTCTTGGTATGAATTTCCTAGCTAGTGAGGAATACACCACCCTATTAAAACGAATTCAATTTCTGGCGCAAAAAAATCCTTCTCTCAAACCACTTAAAATATCGATACACTCATCGACACTCGCATATCACTAACGAGCATCAAACACGCCAATTGTAACGCTAATTGAAATCGAAAACTTGCGTAATTAGTAGGCAGAGCTGACACCAACGCATAGGCCAATCGACTTGCCAATTACCTTGCTTGTAATTATCGTACTTACTGTGTACGTACTTGTATATCCATTTTGAGTTTGTAAAAAGTTTGGTAAGTAGAGTAAATTTTCATCTAGCCTTATTGACAAGGCCGGCAAGGGCATAATGATTGCTTAATAATTAAAAACAAAAAAACCGGCCTTTCTGATTGAAAGCGTGTCCCCTCACTTTTTTGAGAAACTATTACTATTTTTAAAGTCTAGAAAGTTTCCCACGGGTGGACAAAGGTCTACCCCTAGACTTTTCGAGACGTTTCGAACAAATCATATCCGTAACAAATCCAGCTCAAATTCATAACCTGTTATTATAATCTAAATACGCCTCTACGTGAAAAATTTGGTTTAAAGTTGTTTAGTTTTATTTCACACCTGGACATTACTTTATAAACAAGGCCGTTGCGGGTATGATACTTGCTTTCTGTACTGGCTAATTATGACAACCAATTTAATATGTAATTCCACACTAAACTTATTACAAAACTCTAAAATTTGTTACTAGGTATTATTTGTTGTTAGGTATGTCACTAACCTTAATTAACTTGAAGTTTTGTTGTACTTATTAACACTATATGGATCAACATGATTCGAAATAAAAAATTGAATTGAATTAAAACTGAATTGAATTATGACGACCGGGCTGGCCTAGTGGATTGACGACCGGTCTGGCCTAGTGGGTAGTGACCCTGCCTGCGAAGCCGATGGTCCTGGGTTCGAATCCCGGTAAGGGCATTTATTTGTGTGAGGAGCACAGATATTTGTTCCTGAGTCATTGGTGTTTTCTATGTATTTAAGTATTTATATATTATATATATCGTTGTCTGAGTACCCATAACACAAGCTTCCTTGGGCTTACCGTGGGACTTAGTCAATCTGTGTAAGAATGTCCTATAATAATGTTTATTTATTAAAACTACAAATTAGCCCACCCAAATTCACCAAGCAAGATAACGAATGTAATTCTATAGTTCCTTGCATTTTTACATTAAAATTATGATATAAACGGGACTTATATGATAACAATTACATTTTAATGATGTCGCTGATATAGTGATGTGTTACGTTCCACTAGACTTATATTGACCTGGATATAGACCATGATTACCTTTTGTATTATTTGTGAGCTCCCGATATAATTCATCTGCATGTAACTGCGTCGAAATATCGGGAGCTCACAAATAATACAAAAGGTAATTAATCACGATCTATATCCCGGTCAATATAAGTCTAGTGAAACTAACTGTGAATCATTCAAAACTCTGATGTGTTACGTTGTCTCTATAAATATATGAAATTAATTTGATATGTTTTAGTCCTTAGAAATATACAAAAAGGTCAGAAAGTCATGTATTACATCAGTGCTGTTCAGAAATAGCATAAATTATGTTTTCAAAATATATATTTCCACAGAAATGGAAACGTTGCGTGACTTCAGGGAAAAATTATTTGTTATTACGGAGCTGGGATCATTTCCTACCTCTTTGGAGGGTTTTTAACAAAACTCTAGTACCTGGGTACCGTATAAATCAGCAAAAACGGCAAATGTTTTCTATGAGGTTTTATTCTGTAACACTTCTTACCTTTATTTCATAGAATTAGACATTTCAAACAAGATAAATACTTATAACATTTAAAACTCGCGTTTTGAACACATATTAAAATAAAATAAAAAATAAATAAAAAAATAAAAGATTAAATCACATTTAAAATCGGGTCTATCGCGAATTTATTTTGTTTACCGACGTTTCGACACAGGTTTCACTGGTCGTGGTCGCGGCAAAATGTCAAAACAGAGATTTGTGTGACTACCCGACGAAAAGTTTAGGGGAGACATCACATTTTCAAACCACCCACTACACATAAATGTTGATTATTGTCAATAGTCCGACACACAACACTCACAACATCTTATCATTTGTGATCTAAATAAAACCGGCCAAGTGCGAGTCGGACTTGCGCACGAAGGGTTCCGTACCATTTCCGTACCGGAAAAAAACAGCAAAAAAACCAGGTTTCTTGTATGGGAGCCCCATTTAAATATTTATATTATTCTGTTTTTAGTATTTGTTATTATAGCGGCAACAGAAATACATCATCTGTGAAAATTTCAACTGTCTAGTTATCACGGTTCATGAGATACAGCCTGGTGACATACAGACAGACGGACAGTGGAGTCTTAGTAGTAGGGTCCCGTTTTTACCCTTTGGGTACGGAACCCTAAAAAGCGCTACAAAATTGCACTTTAATTTCAAAAGACGCTGACAGTTTCATGACACAAAAATAATAATGTTAATAATAATAATGCATGCTGTGATTGCCTGTAAGTGGGGGATCAATAAAAAATGTGCCCTTTTTGTAAGTTAATACTAGTATGTAAAGTGTATCTTCTGTTGGTGATCCTAATAAACAAATAAACAAATAAACAAATAAACAAATAATCAAATAAACAAATAAACAAATAAACAAATAAACAAATAAACAAATAAACAAATAAACAAATA
This sequence comes from Cydia strobilella, assembly GCF_947568885.1. Classification (NCBI taxonomy): domain Eukaryota; kingdom Metazoa; phylum Arthropoda; class Insecta; order Lepidoptera; family Tortricidae; genus Cydia; species Cydia strobilella. The sequence goes on along the minus strand of NC_086063.1, from coordinate 1,484,339 downwards.
AACAAATAAACAAATAAACAAATAAACAAATAAACAAATAAACAAATAAACAAATAAACAAATAAACAAATAAACAAATAAACAAATAAACAAATAAACAAATAAACAAATAAACAAATAAACAAATAAACACATGTTTTGTATACCTGGCCTTGCCATGTGATACACCAATAAGTAAAGGCCTGCGGCTCCTTCATTTATTTAACATTTCTGCCTACCCTCCAACTCGTTAGCCGTTGCGAATCATTTTCTGCCTCTTGCGTGCTGAAGGGCCCTTGGGTTTAGGGTCCGTGAAGCTGGAGCCTGACCTTTGTTTCTGAATTTTACAGTATGATACTCTGTAGAAACTTTCTTATCTTAGGCAAACATTTTATTAGTTTGTCTTTAATTATCATATTTTTGTAGAAATATAAATTTTTCAATGTCTATCTTTTATAGCAAAAGGAGCTTTTTACATTAGAATATTTTTGGAGCAAAAAATAAATCAGACAAAGAATATCTTAAGGGTCTGCGGCAAGCACGGTTCTCCATACAAACTTAGTTCCGCTTTCATTTTAAAATGACTTGCTAGATTGCTCTGAAACGTTGTACTTACAATAGGATAAGATAATGATTTAATGTTAGTATGTCTCACAACAGTTTAAATTCAAGGATAAGGTAGATGTAGTAGATGTAGTGTAGGGCCGCCCGGCCGGAAGCAGGCGGGCTGTCGATCACATGTCGTGTTCATTCAGCCCGATTCCCTGTAGTTGGAGCTGCAGGTTACTGTCCCGGCGGCATTCCCACACCATTCTCCTCAAATCTTCTTGTTTTCCTGCAGAACAGAAGGACATCTTTAAGTTCGATATCCTTTAGTTCGTTTTCTTCTAGTATGTCTCTACCGAATGTATTATAACGCGGTGCCGCGTACATAGTACATTCTGCTAGTAAGTGTAAGCTAGAGGATAAGGTATATCTATGTCTATAAATTAGTTTATGTGCATTTAGATACCAAAGTTAAAAAAATACAGCGAATTTCAATTTTTCATACAAAACTTGTTTTTGCTCTATTTCATTTGTTTTATAAACTATACTATACAAACTAATTTCAGACCTAGATATACCTCATGTCATTGTATGTGCAAAGTTTTATTAGAATCCAACACGTAATTTTAAAATGAGAGCGTAACTACGTTTGTATGGGAAAGTGCAATTCGGCCGAGCTTACCGGGGACTCTTAAAACGCTGACCTAAACAAATGTTACACTTCAAATAAATGTGAAATAAGACTGACAAAGATTATATAAATACTATCAGTTAAAATAAAATACTAGACCGTTGTAGCCGCCGTGCAGGTCTCGAAGACAAATAAAAAGACTTCGATTTGAAGTAAACGTGTAATTATAGGTGCTGGTTGCTTTACAAGGTACAGTTGACGTAAACGGTTAAAAGTGTAGAAGTGGTGGTAATATAATGGAGGCTGATGCGAAAGTGATTAAGCTAATTTTGAATGGATAAAAGTAGTCAAAATTTAGGTGCCTCTAGATAAGATAAGATAAGATAATCGTTTATTTGATAAATACACGAGTTACATATAGGATGTAAATATGTACAAATTCAGTTCTTTACATGTCTGGCCGGAATTTCAGCATTCAAATATTTATCACAAAAATAATTACAAATATTAAATAAGAAGTACAAAAAAATGTTGAAAAGATGTCAATGTGTGTCAATGTCAAACTACTAAACTAAATTATCTGAAAATTATTAATTTTAAATAGTTATATTTAATTATTAATGTCATAAAACAATTTTCCAACAGTAAACTGTACAGTTCTTCCCATGTCTGGCTTCAGCATTCTATTAAGCACAAAAATAAAAATAAATTACAGGTAAAAGAAGCATGACAGAATAATGTAAAATAAAGAAAACGAATCAAATGTTAATATGTATCAATGTCAAATTTGGTACTTAGCTAAATTATATATCTAAAAGTTATTAATTTTAAAATGTTGTATTATATCATTTATGTTATAAAAACAATGTTCGAGTAATATACTGTACAGTTTTTTTCGAAAAGCCTTTCCTTCTAGTGTTCTTATACCAACAGGAATAGAATTATACAACTTTATAGCCATACAGTAGCAGTTATTTTGGAACAGCTTTAGCCTTTGATGCATCGGTATCTCTAGATCGTATTTGTGCCGTTTATCGTTGCCCTTTTTTTTAAACAAATTTATATTATTTTTAACAAATTTGCACATTTCGAACACGTACAAGGATGGTAAAGGCAGTATTTTTTTTCGTTTAAATAATGGCTTGCAGCTATCTAGGTAGTGGGCCTCGCACATTGATCTCACACATTTTTTTTGGGCTTTAAAAGCTCTATCGGCCTCGGTAGAGTTACCCCATATTATTAAGCCGTATCGGATTTCGTATCTAATTGGCCACGATACAGGTTATGTGGAGCGCTCCTATTGGTGCATTTAAATAAGCCTCCGCATAGTAAGCGAGCCCGACGGCTGCGTTTTGCTACTGAATTATACAAATAAAAGGTTGCGTTCGCAACAACCGTAAGTTATTATACAAATCGAACTCTGAAAAATGTTTGTCTGCAAAGCCAAATGGAAAATGCACATGAATCATCAAATAAAAGCCCCTATAACGATCGAGTAGGAGCCCACATGTAACTTACAAAATGTATAGTCGATATCAAATATATCGGGGCGACCAAGGTGCTCACAAATATCTGAACACGCCTCTATTGTCAAGGCGTTAGAGTGCGTGTTCAGATATTTTTGAGCACCACGGCCGCTCCGATATATCTGATGGCGACTGTACGAAAAGTTTAAAGTTTGAAATATGACGACCAATTTTCAATCCGAATGATAGAGTTTGACTGTTTGCCAAAATGTATTTTAAAAGTTTTTAAAGAAACGATGAATTTATTTAGTGTACCTAAATAACATTTAAGTTTGATGGATATATTTACTTTTGTGTGATCAAATTTGTCATAATGATACCATTATACAATCATGTCATGCTTTTTTAGGGTTCCGTACCCAAAGGGTAAAAACGGGACCCTATTACTAAGACTCCGCTGTTCGTCTGTCTGTCTGTCCGTCTGTCTGTCTGTCTGTCACCAGGCTGTATCTCATGAACCGTGATATCTAGACAGTTGAAATTTTTACAGACGATATTTCTGTTGCTGCTATAACATCAAATACTAAAAAGTGGGTGAGCGAGTCCGACTCGCACTTGGCCGGTTTTTAATGAAAGCTTGAACAAATTACACTGGTTACTATAATAAACATATTAATAACGGTGTTTAATATATGTCTGTGTCTCACGGAGGTTTTGTTATTAAAATTACACTGGTTACTGGTTAGTAAACATCAGAAAAAAATATACTTTAAGTGTATACCTACAATTCTACTAAAAATACTTCTGATTTTGATTTTTAAAACTATATCTAAAAGAAATAGAAAAAATCTTAAAAGGAAAACACTTAAAAAATACTTCAACCTAAATTTAATATAAATTAACAGTGTCAATCAAATAAAGAAATAGTGACAGCCTACTTAGCAAAAGAAAAAGATAAAAGATAAATGTTTATCTTAAAAACTACTACAACGACTAAATTTCTCCAAAGCCTCTAAATTTAATGCATTTGGCATTAAATTCACTCCAAAACGGAACCTTTGGATGGTAAAATGAAATACATTTTTTTCGAGTCAAAATTTTAACTCATCTCTAGAACGTGGATATTTTTTATCATAAATTTAATATTATGAGATTTATATTATGTTGGCTAGAGGAGCCTCGATTTAATGATACTTGAACTAAAGCTGTTTTTTCTCATTTTAACTTTAGCTAGACAACTTTGTAACAAAATGTTAGTAGTTTTTTACATTTTTCATAACCTAAATAATGTATCACGGAATATTCCAAGTTGTAACTATCTTTATTTGAAATTTTTATTTATTTTATTTATTTACTAGAGATAAATCACAAATTTTACATGGTAATTAATAAAAAGTATTGTTAAACCAGAATGGTTTGTCTCGATACTCTATTCCGCAGTACTTACATAATCAAATATACAATACAATACTTAGGTACACATCCAGTTCGTAAACAACACAATAATTGCAAAGAATCACAAGTGAGCGCATCTCATCACACCGGCAACTCAAGCTTATTTTGATGGTACTTTAAACTATTAACAATGTAACTTCTTTATACTTGACTTTCCTGTACCGAAGTAGCTGTAACGTAAAATGTGTGTAACATTATTTGGAACTTAGCGCATTTATTTAAAATAAAGAGTGACAGTCTACTTAGCAAAATTAAAATTGTAAAAATAAAAGGTGACCCTCGCGCGGGCGGCTTTCTCGCGCAAAGATTAGCCATAGCAATCCAGCGCAGGAATACCGCCTGCGTGATGGGCACCTTGCCTAGGGGGCAAAATTTAGAAGGTCCTTTTATGTAAATATTTTTAAAAACTGTAATGGATGTCATATATTAAAGAAAAAGTGACGAAGCTCTCCAGTGGTGAAGGCCGGATTCGAACCGGCGTCTTTAGCTATCGCGGCTAACGCCATGAACCCCTAGGCCACCCCGCCACGGCGGTGCCCGTCCGAAATATTTTTACTTTAGTATTATCATTTAATTTAGTTTGTAATTTGTTTATTGTTTAAGTATCTTTTAGTTTTTATATTCTTACTGTAATTTGTTTTGGTTAAATAAATGTCTTTCTCTTTATTTAATTATAAACGTAAATGTGTATTTGGGTAATGCCGAAAGAAAAAAAATCCAAAAATAAGTGGCGGATAATTCCGAAAAGGGACTCTTATTGCAACTGTAAGTATATGATTGATTTTCAGAATGATTCGATTTCTGAAATTAATAAACTATTAATATAAACATCCCAGAACTCGGCATGCTAAATTCCCAATAGAATAACATCGTGCTATAATTTCTATTAACAATCTTAATAAAAAAAATAACCCGTCGAACCTCGTTTTACAATCATTTTACACTTCAAGCTTCCAAAAAACAATGTTCAATGCACCACAGTCGCCATATTGAAAACGGGGACAAATAACCGGCAATGGTCCCCACGGCCGGTATTCCAATTTCGTTTAGGACCGGTATGCGAGGACATTCGGGATTGTTCTTTGGCCGTTATTACATTTGCTTGAAAATGCTTCAGAGTGAAACTAGATCCGTGTACGTCAGATGGATTCCATAACGTTGAATTTTGGGCGACTATTTTGCCTGTATCGTCATCAGTTCTGTCAGATACGGAACGTACATTGATATCAAAATGATGTAATTTAGTTTTCGTGCATTTCGCTAGTACTTATTACATATTGGCTGTACGTGTTGGCGCGAGCGTAACTAAATGACATGATGTCATTATTTGGAACTTAGCAGATTTATATAAATTAACAGTGTCAATCAAATAAAGAAAGAGTGACAGTCTACTTAGCAAAATAAAAATTGTAAAAATAAAAGGTGACCCTAGCGCGGGCGGCTTTCTCGCGCAAAGATTAGCCATAGCAATCCAGCGCGGGAATGCATTTCGCTAGTACTTATTACATACTAGCTTTTGCCCGCGACTTCTTCTGCGTGGACTTAGTAACCGCAGCTAGAGTAAGAATAGCGCCTGGAAAATATCTCATAGCAATCTAAATTTGAGCATATTATGCACACAAATTAGCAGGCACTTCGTTAATTATCTCAATTCCACCCCGCTTTTTACTTTCTTAAAGGATGATTTTCGGGATAAAAACTATCCTATGTCCTTCTCAGGGACTCAACCTATCTCTATGCCAAATTTCATCTCAATCGGTTCAGCGGTTTACGCGTGAAGAGGGAATACACAGATAGAAAGACAGACAGACAGACTTTCGCATTTATAATATTATAGTATGGATTGGCTGTACGTTTTGGCGCGAGAGTAACTAAATGACATCATTAATTTAGATCATTCTGATATAAGTGTAAGTTCGAATTGGCCTCCTTTTGATATTCAAACCGGGGTATGAAATTTATATTCTTCCTAAATCACTGGCTAAACTTTTTTTACGAAAAGGAAGGTTTAAATTTCGATGTTCGTTATTCGCGGTATGGCGTCATAATTTTGTTGTAGTGGAGACTGTATAAAGGAGCCAAATCTCTATGTATGAAAAGTGTCCATCAAAAAACAGTAATTAGGCGGCGCCACCATACACCGAAATTCTACCAAAAACAACCTACGTAATTTGGTCGGGTTATTTGTTGCCTTATATGGTTCATGTTATACTCATGTCCCAGAGCCTAACTAGCGCCACCGGAGAGATTAGGAACTATTATTTAAAGCTTAACGCGGTCACTTTTACAACAATTCTGCCATAAGAGATTGCGATCCTTTCTATACCATCCATAGTATCACTGAACAGATATGACGTCACTGTTTCTGTTTTAGCGTTCGAAATTTAAACTGTCACTTTTGAACCGCAATTTTTTTGTTCAGTAAAAGGTAATATTTTTAAGTTATAACATACTGGTGGACTATTTTTGGCAAAGTTATTTAAAATGAAAGTTAAAATATAATTACTGCAGTTTCACTACTGAAATAGACAATTTAAAAGTACGTTTTTTTTATGAAATAGGAGGCAAACGAGCAGACGGATCACCTGATGGTAAGCGATTACCGCCGCCCATGGACACCCGCAACACCAGAGGGGTTGAAAGTGCGTTGCCGGCCTTTAAGATGGGAGTACGCTCTTTTCTTGAAGGTTTGAAGGTCATATCGGTCCGGAAATACCGCAGGCGACAGTTCATTCCACAGTTTAGCTGTGCGAGGCAGGAAGTTTCTAGAGAAACGCACAGTTGAGGACTGCCAACCATCTAAGTGGTGAGGATGGTAATGTTGTCGCGTAGGGCGATGGCGAAAAGAAGCGGCAGGGATTAATCCGAACAATTCCTCGGAGCACTCCCCGTTATACACGCGATAGAAGATGCAGAGCGAGGCCACATCTCTACGCAGCGCCAAGGAGTCAAGCCGTTCCGAAATACGCTGGCAGTCGACAAATTCGAGTCGCTCTTCGTTGGATGCGGTCCAGAGGGAGAAGCTGGTATTGGGGTGCCCTGCCCATAGATGAGAACAGTATTCCATGTGTGGGCGAACCTGCCGAACGTTAAATGTTATTTATTTCAAAAGGGTATTTTTTCTTATATTGAAAAAATATAAAACACTAATTTATTAAAAAAAACAATACGAAACCTTTGTATAAATGACCAATTATTCAGTTTGTGCATACAAATAAAAAAATAAAATTCGTAAAGCTTTTTTTAAACGTCTTGTGTGAAAAAAAAAGTGCTCCACTATATTAATAAATATATATATATATATACTTACTTTATATATATGCTTTTTGAAAACGGATATATATATATATATATATTCGTTTTCAAAAAGCAATGTTCCATGCAGCTCAAAAAAATTTCGAGTAGCTTACTCCGAAACCATTTGGCCAAACTGTGACGAAGTATTATTGAAATTTGTCAATCATGTGTTACTAGTTTCCAAGTTTTCGCCGCGTAGATACTTGTTGAAGCAACTTATGTCTGTTAAATTTACAATATTGATTTATTGTGATAGGTCGTTTCTTGGCATGGGGCCAAAATACTCTACCCGCCACTACTGAGCGAAGGTATCCGTATCCCTAATATACTACAGTGGAACCTCGATAAGGCGAAATTCTTAACACGAAATAAAATGCTATTTATTCCCCCCTCGAAGCCCAAAACCTCCATAAATCGAAATATATAACCTCACTAGCTTTTGCCCGCGACTTCGTCTGCGTGGAGTTAGTAATTTGGGTAGCCTTCTTTTATCCAATCTGCTTTTTATCGGTTCCCCATACAAACTTCCACTTCTTTTAATTTGGTTTGATTTGATTAAATTTGAGGAAATTTTAATATATTACAAATTAAGAACTGTAATAGATGTCATATATTAAAGAAAAAGTGAAGAAGCCCTCCAGTGGTGAAGTCTGGATTCGAACCGGCGTCTTTAGCTATCGCGGCTAACGCCATGAACCCCTAGGCCACCCCGCCACGGCGGTGCCCGTCCGAATTTCTCGACTATATGCCATCTTTGTAAGACTAGGCGTCTTTGAACATTTATTACAAATTACCTAAACTGTCTGTGTGTGTGGATTTATGTGTGCGTATGTCTAATTTTTGTGTGTTGTTAAGTACATATTAAAATTAATTGAGCTATATCTATTGTTTATCATAATTAACCAAAGATGGACAATGATTTACCCCAATTATGAATAAGGAATGAAAATTCCCGATAAAAAAGCTTGAAACCCCCCAAACTTCTATGCATTTGACATTTTGAAAGACCTCCATTTACACTAGCGCCCCTAGCGGCGAAATTAAAGGCGGTAGCCCTCATTAGCTTAGACGTCCATTCTTCTTGTTTAACGCCATCTATCGGTAGTTTTACTAACTCCCTTATTCCCCACTTTACCCCGTTCAAACTGAACTTATTATTATTAATGGTTATAGTTTGACAGGGCCCCGATAGTTGCGAGGTGGGTAGGTAATTAAAAAACTTTCTCACTGAATTACCTGTTTCGAAAATTTTCGCTCGAAATAGGATATTGAGTAAGATTTATATCAATTGGAAGCTTAACAACATGGCAATAGCGGTAAAATTCATATGTAAAATTAAGGTGACCTTCGCATGTCAGCTGCAGCTGCTTTACTGTTGCTATATTACTGCTTTGCGCCCGCTGTATCTGTCAATTTTCTCGATAAAAGGAGTGAAGGATTAAACGTCATAATCCGGGGATTATGCCGGGGCAAGCTCGGCCGAATTGCACCTTCCCATACAAACGTAGTTCTGCTATCATTTTAAAACTACGTGTTGGATTGTAATAAAACTTTCCACATACATGAGGTATATCTAGGTCTGAAATTAGTTGATAGCTCCAGTTTATAAAACAAACGAAATAGAACAAAAACAAGTTTTGTATGAAAAACTTAAATTCTCCTTATTTTTTTAACGATGGTATCTGAAGCTACATAAACTAAACAGACATAGTTATACCTTATCCTATTATAAGTACAAAGTTTCAGAGCAATATAGCTAGTCGTTTTAAAACGAGAGCGGAACTACGTTTGTATGGAAAACCGAAGCTACGCTTGCCGGAGACCCTTAACTCATTTTATCAAAAAGTTTACATCCGAATGTTACTTTTAAAGTGCCGGAATGAGACATATTAGGTACATACAGTACCGGCCAATTCACCTCCATGTTTTTACGGTACTTATACCTTTATTTATATATTTGTGAGTGACTTCCACCTCACTGCTTTAGGTAGTCTAGTAGCATAGAGTAACTTATACTAGAGCGGTACTGTCATAGTAAATTTTGTAACCCCAGTAAATTCACTGCCATCTGTCGACACACTTTAAAACTAAAAATGAAGATTTATAAAAATACGATAGAATGTATTTAAATATAGATAAATGATTTTTTTTATTTGCATTAATTATTTTTATGATTTTGACCCATGTTCTTTCACTGATATGCGTTAAAATTGTTAAATAACAAACGAAACCGTCAACGCCATCTATACGACTGTAGGCCAAAACTAGTAGCGCCCTCTGAACGAGAATCAAATTTTCTTGATTTTCGAGGCACGTTTTTTCCTTAGACTGTATCCATCTATTACGGAGTTATATCTATCTTTGCTAGTAGTATTCCTTCGTACGGGCGATGAGAAAAATTGGTCCCATGTAATGGTTTTTTCATAGTTTTTTTTAAATGTATTGTTAACTTCATTGTTTTGCTAGAGGTTTTTTAGTAATATGCTGAGTATCCTGTAATTCACAATATTTCATTGCAGTATTTATCATATATTTTGTATAAAATGACTAGTAAAATATGCAATCTACAAACTAACCTATATTGTTTACTCTATACAAGTTCATACAAAAACACTCAAAGGTGATATATTATTGGTCGGTACTGTATATACCTAAATCTAGACTGATAAACACACGATCCTCTTTTCCATCGCGCAATCGGGTAGATACCACTAAGTAACAACAACGAATATTATCATAATAATATTAAAACGCACATGCAACTCCATCACATGCATGCATGTAACTCCTCTGGAGTTGCAGGCGTACATAGGCTACGGAGACTGCTTAACATCAGGCAGGCCGTATGCTTGTTTGCCACCGACGTAGTATAAAAAAAAAACTTTAACATAGGTATTATAAAATCAAAATATTGCTCTAGGTATAGCTTTTATCCCTTCTACTAGTTAGTTTATAGACAAATCTTTTAGTAACATTTTTATACCTATATATAATTAAAGAGTAACAAATTTCGCGAAATTCTTTTTACTCTTGGATCTCAGGCAGAAATATTATTTTGTAAAGAAATACTCCATTCGACCGAAGTTGTTACAATCTCAATTTTTTTTCTTAAATACCTCAGTTTAATACCTACCTCTGAAGTATTTTTGGATACGTTTGAAGTAAACATAAGCACGCCACGCGTAAAGAGAATCTTACCAACAATAAAACCTAGATGGATCGATTTTTCACCCTCGTCAGCCTGGTTTGAACATTAAATCGAATCACTTCACAATTTAATACGCTACCGCGAAAACTCAGGCAAAATAAATTATTTTAATAATGTACCGTACTTAATTTGATCGAATTGTCCTTTTCATACGTCCGGATATTGTAAATTTCATCGTAATCTCTAGAGCCGTTTTTGAGAAATTACCAAAAAATATGCAAATGTATTTGAAAAAATATGATGGATTGTTTTCCGCTAATGTTAAAGGTATTTATTTGTGTTTTATTATGTTTTACCTACCTGTATTTCATAGGCTTATTAAAATAGCAAATATAAAATGTGATAAAACTTTTTTTATACCACGTCGGTGGCAATCAAGCATACGGCCCGCCTGATGGTAAGCAGTTACCGTAGCCTATGGACGCCTGCAACCCTAGATATTATATGCGCGTTGCCGACCCTTTAAAAACCTGTAAAGTTACTTACTAAATACAGTATATTACAGTATATTAAATATAGTATAATACAGTATATTACTTACTAAATACAGTATTATATTACAGTATATTACCAGAGATTACATGCGCGTTGCCGACCCTTTTAAAACCTGTAAAGTTACTTACTAAATACAGTATATTACAGTATATTAAATATAGTATAATACAGTAAATTACTTACTAAATACAGTATTATATTACAGTATATTACCAGAGATTACATGCGCGTTGCCGACCCTTTAAAAACCTGTAAAGTTACTTACTAAATACAGTATATTACAGTATATTAAATATAGTATAATACAGTATATTACTTACTAAATACAGTATTATATTACAGTATTACCAGAGATTACATGCGCGTTGCCGACCCTTTAAAAACCTGTAAAGTTACTAAGTTGTACTTACTAAATATTGTAAATTTGTCTACATGTTAGTAGAAAATGTTCCAAAAATTGCTTTAGGTAACAAAACAAATTCGCGATAGACCCGATTGTATATGTGATTTAATAAATGCTTTAAAGTCTTGTACAGATAGCAAGAAAAATATGTTATAATACCTACCCTACGGTAGGTCGAAAATGCCTGGCGCTCACTCCTTGGACGTAAAGTTCTCATTCGGTACCCTCTTCAGACGGTTTCAGAGCTAGGAATTTATTTTATTTTTATTCATTTTTTTTAGAAGGAAACAAAAGATGTCGCTACGAACTTGCGACGGAAGATACAGCACTTACCTATACAAACTTAATATTAAACATGCACTTTAATAATGCTCAATGAGGGTGCGGAGTGTTAGAGTCGGCAACGCGCATGTAACACCTCTGGAGTTACAGGCATCCATAGGCTACGGAGACTGCTTATCATCAGGCGGGCCGTATGCTTGTTTGCCACCGACGTAGTATAAATAAATACTACGAAAGAGAGAAGTAATGTTATACAAAACACCTAACAACAAATATTTATTTTCACCACCAACAGGAAACTTATATTTATTCGAAATGTACGCAAGTTAGCAAGCACTGAACTCTATGAATAACTAAGATATCAGAAGTTTGATCTGTGACCTAAGGATCCGCGGAACTTTAGATTAAGAAGAAAAAAGTTTTCTAATTATAAGTTGTAGATATTAATTTAGGATTGTGACGGGTTTAGAATTGTTGATCTTAGTTTTATATTATCAATTTCAAGTCTGAATATTAATCTGAAAGTAATGAATGTAATGATAGTCAGATAAGAATAATATGTAATATAATATATATTAAATCACATTTGACGGGAGTTGGAAGGGGCAGACCTTGGCGGACTTTCTCTGATCAGATCGGGGAAATCCTGAAGAAAGGATTAAACCGGCGAGCGTGTATGAGGAATGTTATGAAAGTGAAGGAAGCGAAAGAGGTATGTCAGGATCGTAGCAAGTGGAAATCCGTGGTCTCTGCCTACCCCTCCGGGAAATAGGCGTGATTATATGTATGTGTATGTTACCTCTATTTACCGACGTTTCGACACAGGTTTCACTGGTCGTGGTCGCGGCTAACTGCATGATATCCCAGCAAAATGTAAAAACAGAGATTTGTGTGACAACCCGACGAAAAGACGTCGAAAATGTGATGTCTACCCCGAACTTTAAATACACTTTTAAACGCGAAAGTTTTTAATATTATAAAAATATGTAATTTATTTCATTTATTCCCAATATTTTTTATTCACTATTAAAATAAGATTAAAAAATAAATGAAAATCGCGACCAGATATTAATATTTAAAAATATACAAACATAGCTACTACAGTAGTTAAGTAGGTACTATATAAACTAATAGTAGTTTATTTATTTATTTTAAATCAGACAACAAAACCCATATTACAAATACCTTACAGACTAACATAATTATACAGGGTGGCAAAAAAATAAGTGCATTTCGTGGTTGGTCCCATAGTAAAAGTTGTTCAGTATAATCCCAAAACCTGCCTGGCAACGGGAATGCACTTATTTTCTATCCAACCTGTATATGCATTTTAAAAATTTAAAAACATAGCACTATGTTATGAAATGAAAGGCGCAATCGAGTTTGGTAGTGACTCTACTGCAACTTAAATAAAACAAGAAAACCGGCCAAGTGCGAGTCGGACTCGCGCACTGAGGGTTCCGTACTTTTTAGTATTTGTTGTTATAGCGGCAACAGAAATACATCATCGAAAATTTCAACTCTCTAGCTATCATGGTTCATGAGATACAGCCTGGTGACAGACAGACAGACGGACGGACAGATGGACAGCGGAGTCTTAGTAATAGGGTCCCGTTTTTACCCTTTGGATACCCTAATAAATACATGCATTGTTCGGTTTCAAGCAAGACATTTATATAAAGTAGACCTATAAACCAGATATGAGTAAGACAACGCTAAGGTGGATGTAATTATTTTGTCCCGCGCTATGAGCGCTTTGTCTCTCGCTACGATCGTTGTGGGATTGCATTGTGCATACAGCGACAGTAGGTCAGGCATAGTCAAGTAGCCTTACCACAACTGCCTTACGGCACAGAATAAAATATGATCAATTTCAAAATTACTCGCCAAACTGCGTATGCAGTTTGTTGGCGAGTTATTATAGGAGAATATTATAGGACATTCTTACACAGATTGACTAAGTCAGTAAGCCCAAGGAGGCTTGTGTTATACCCATAACACTCAGACAATGATATATATAATATTTAAATACTTAAATACATAGAAAACACCCATGAATCAGGAACAAATATCTGTGCTCATTACACAAAAAATAAATGCCCTTACCGGGATTCGAACCCAGGACCATCGGCTTCACAGGCAGGGTCACTACCCACTAGGCCAGACCGGTCGTCAAGTAATAGTAGTACTACCGTACAGAAAGGAAACTTCCTACAAAACCGAAGTTCGACAGCGATTCAGGGACGAATCATGGTGTCCCTTTCTTATATATGGTACTATCCCTTTTGGCTACTTAGGGTTGTCCAAATTCAGGGTATCTTATCTGTGGTCGTACACCCAAATGGACGTCAAGTTGTGTCAACCCTAATAATTGCTCGGAGCAATGCTGAGCCGAACTGAGCTGAAAAAGCCCGAACGCTCTAGTTTCCTACCCCTGCTTACGGCTCGGCCACGGCTTTGCGCGTCTGGTGACGGCGGCGGCGATAACCATAGGTTGAAGCGGAACAGCGATCGGGCCTTTCGTTCCCACCAATGGTTGTCGCCGCCGCCGTCGCGAATCGCGCAAAGTCGTGGCCGAGCCGTTAGCAGTGTCAAGCTGATATATTCGCTAACGTCTGCGTAACTTACTTTCTATACATCTCGCTCTCACTAATATGCGACAAGCGAGATGCACAGAAAGTAAGTTACGCACAGGCTAGCGAATATGTCAGTGACAAGGCTACTGAACCTACTGAGGCAGAATCCACTGTGTCGCAGTAACACCTAAATTGCTAGAATTAGGTAGAACCGCCCCCAGAGCGTGCTGTCGGCTTTATATCCAGCGTCGCTCTCGCTCGTAAAACACTAGTGTTATGTTAATTTTGAACATTCTGTGAACAAATACAAAGTATGATATTTTGTATATAAAAGGCAAGTTAGCAATTTTAATAACAAAACTTCCGTGAGACACAGACATATTAAACATATTAAAAACGGGTCACTCACGTATTTTAAGTCAAAACGCTCGACATGTTTCACTCCGTACCGAGTAGCGTCATCAGGTGCTTGCGTCGACGGTGACGGACCGGCGCAGACCGCAGTCTGCAACCCTCCGCGCCCGATGACTCGGCGCGGGCGCCGGTGGCGGCAGGGGAGGGCGAGAAACTACCCTCGTTTACGGCATTAATGACGGGTTGCACACAACACTCACTACGTCATTCGCTAATGGTTCGTCCACACTGTCCACCGACATAGTACCCAAAACAGTTTTCCAGCTCGGAGGCACTGACCAACCACAATCACGGTTAAAATTCGGATGACGACTAATTTCGATAGCCTCCCGTACTTTTCGCTGAATCACAAACTTACGTACGTGATACGTGAGTGACCCGTTTTTAATATGTTTAATATGGCAAGTTAGCAGTTTAAAGTTTGGGTAAATGATAGCAAATTCGTCTTGTTGTAGTTTCGTCTTGCTTGTAGCGACATCTCTGGGCCAAGTATAATATTGTCAGGCTTTACCTATTATTTATTTTTTACTGACCACTTATTCCTTGGATGACGAAAATTTGAAAAAAATGTGTGGGTATATAAAACCGACTAAAATTATCTCGAACCGAAATCCGATTATAAACGGAAATAATTTAATTTGTTCTAATACTTCTAACAGTATCGTAATCCGATTCCCTATGCATGTTATGAGAAGGAGTTCACGGGATGCATGAAGCGGCGGAGGGGGTGGTCGCATCTTATTTGTTTTTGTTTTGTTTTGTTACCTATTTATATATTTATTTAATTGGAACTAATTTGTTGTAATTTTAATTTTATTTTATTTTAGTTTTTCTTTAAATATATTCTATTTAACATAGTTCTTAAGTAAAGAGTTACTAACCATATTATGGAACCTATGTTTTTTGAAATAAATGATTTTTATGGGAGCGTAGGTTCGTATCCTACCGACTGCGCCATGTTTAGTAGATGAGCACAGGGAGCGTGAGTCAAAGACGAGCACTGCTTTAAGACTGGTTTATTATTTTCTTCAACAACCCTCCACATGCTAATATATGACAGATTCCAAGGCAAACAAAGTCGCGGGCAAAAGTTAGTATTCTTGTAAACAACTCTGCCTGTACCCATGATATTAGCCCGTACTCACAACAGTAATATGCCTACTCATCGGATGAAACGTAAAATTTAACTCCTGACCCGGGGATAACCGGCGAAATTTAAAAACCAATTAGACGAAATTAAGAGGGCCCTCGTACCGACCATTAAACGTAGACCACCCCCTATAGAGGGCGCATTAGAAAGACAAATTCATTTTTCAAGAAGGTAAATTTTAATGGCCTCATAAATTTCACCACCGACTATTATGAGTCATAATAGTCGGTGGTCAAATATTTGTGATGAATTATGTAAATTATGTATTCTTAATATTTAGATCACTACGGTTTCACTCACTAGTATTTTTAGTCGCTTTTGGCGACATGTTAAAAATGAATATTTTGAAATATGTCTCACGATGGTTTAAATTCGATTATGTTTCTTGTTATTTATTTAAGTAATTATATTATTACTAATCTTTGATTTACGAAATCAACAAACAGGTCATTAATCAAAATACGAACCTATTAGAACCTAGGCTAATGTATGACGCAAGTCATTCTTAGAGCCACCCTACGCTGGCGTCTCCCGAGTGCGGCGTGTACTCAACTATGTGTAAGGCCTGAGTGGACGCTCGAAGCGGTGCGTTCGGCGGGGCGTGCAGTGTGGCGTCGGGCTCACAAGTGATGTGAGCAGCGTGCACTAAGGCCGCTCCTATACGTTTGCATTTGTTTAACATGCACGCCACACGCCCCGCCCCGCTGCACGTCCAACTCGAGCGTCCACTCAGGCCTTACACTATGGCTGCTATTCGAGGCAACGGCGACGCCATTTTCCATAGCGCTTAGACGCCGGCGCTCAAAAGACGCTTGTGTGGGGTGGCTCTTAATGCGCCATCTAGTGGCCAAGTTCTCTGCGCCATTAACCCAGCATCGATTACGGCACATTTTAATTACTCCCAAGCTTAAAACGGATATCGTTTGTTTTACCGGAATCGTGACTTACCTGACAAATTTGCTAATTTTGGGGTTATGCGCTTTTGCTACTTAGTGGGGCGGCTACAGTTACCGATTAGAAGGCCATTAAGTTATAAAAAAAGTCCCATAATCTCAATAAAACTTGTGTTGTGGGTATGAGATGACGTGTAGATACGAACCCTTAAATACATCCATTAGGTACATTGGAAAATATTTATATTATATCCTATTATTCTGACAACAATTTTATTACTTGGGTCAAGATACGAGTATACATATTGAATCAAAACTGAACTTTTCTATTTGATAGTTTGTAGGTACTCCGTTTTTCCTAATAGTATGTTACTTTTAATATGTTATTTTGTTCAATAAAGAGTTTTACTACTAGGAACTAAAGCGAGGTTTAGACTAGCAAGAACTTGCATGCAATTTACGTTACATTGCTGACTACTAAGGTAAACTGCATTCAAAATGTTTATCAGATACCGCAATGTAATGAAAATTGCATGCAAGTTCTTGCTAGTCTAAACCTCACTTACTACTAAATACCTTCTACTAATTTGTTCTATTGATGCAAAAAAGTAGTACTTGACTGACTTGGAAGACATTTTATTTCTTGGCGAAGACATTTTCGACTTTCCTTATATCGAAATTCCAAAAGACCTTGAAGTACATTTTTTTTGTGTACCAATTTATTTCTTCATTGTTTAAAATGATAATTATATTGAGATATTCAACTCATTAATTGTTCGTTTGTTTGTTACAGTGTCGAAGGAGGAAATCAGAGATGTCGAAAGCCAGAATGGAAATCCGAAGTCTACAAGATACACCACCATATCGAGGTAAGAAAACCCTTCA
The DNA here is from genome assembly GCF_947568885.1 of Cydia strobilella. NCBI lineage: Eukaryota > Metazoa > Arthropoda > Insecta > Lepidoptera > Tortricidae > Cydia > Cydia strobilella. The sequence continues at coordinate 1,466,659 of NC_086063.1, read as the reverse complement.
CCACTTTCCGTCCACCACATTCAAATAAAAAAAAAATGCACTTTTCGTCGGGTAGTCACACAAATCCCTGTTTTGACATTTAGCTGGGACGTCAGTTAGCCGCGACCACAACGAGTGAAACCTCTGTCGAAACGTCGGTAAATAAAGGTAACAAAATAAATTCGCGATAGACCCGATTGTAAATGTGATTTAATATGTGTTCAAAACGAGAAAGTTTTAAATGTTATAAGAAAACCCACATTTCCAACACACATTTAATTTTAGCTCCCATGGAAATGGAAGGGTTGATATAGATTAAAAAAATCATTACAATTCAGCTGCAGGGTGTAGAGTTTGTGAAGTTAGGGCTTGTAGAGTTAGGAGCTTGGCTCTACTAGGTATACAGTGTAGAAAAATAATATGGGCCCTGAAGGGAAAGTAACTTAATCATTTTACATAAAGGAAACATTCTTTGATTTTTAAAAAGAAACAAAACTACATTCAAAGATTTCTTAAATTCGCTTGTCTCGCCTGGGAATCGAACCGACAAAAATTTCAAAAAGTAAATACGCTATTTTATTCTACTAGTCGATAGAGTTATTGTTAATGAAAACATTTCTCCAAGAAATATTAAGGTCTTACACTCGTCTGTGGTACAAAATATCAATAAAACTGAATATTTAGTACCTACTCAAAAATATTTTTAGACAAGCGAAATAAAAAAATGAAATAAAACTTTTGAATGCAGTTTTGACTTTTTTTTTAATAAAGGAATATTTTCTTTAAGTAAAATGAGCTAACTTAAAGTTTTAAGGCACTTTTCCTCCAGGGCCCATTAATTTTTTCCATCCTGTATAAAGAAAACTTTCTCAAACTTCAACTCCTGCGATCTCCGGACAGTTATTTTGACAGCTCATCTATTCTGCATGAAAAAGCGGGCAGCCAATTCCGCATAATGACATTTTCTGTCAACATTTGACGCGGGTTCGCTATCTTGTTAAAACAACCTCGAGACGGAAGTTATGTTATTTAGCTATACACGGTGGCAAAAAAATAAGTGCATTCCCGTTGCCATGGAGGTTTTGGGATTATACTGAGCAACTTCTACTATGGGACCAACTCCAAAATCGCGAAAAAAAAATTGGCTGTTTCAGACATTTTGGCTGGTCCATTTTCTATGGGAGGGTAAATTTTTTTTACGCGATTTCGTGGTTGGTCCCATAGTAATAGTTGCTCAGTTTAATCCCAAAACCTCCCTGGCAACGGAAATGCACTTATTTTTAGCCACCCTGTATGGTAGTAGTGGTTGTGTGAGTTGTTGACCTCGCAAGCATAGCTTAAAACTGAATAAATGTGCGACTCCGCCATTTTGAAAAAATCCAAATTAATCTACAAAAAAAACTATTTAATCATTGAAACTGCAAATATTTCACGAGAATCGGTTGAGAATTGCGAACTGTAGAGGAGAACTTCAGGACATACGTAATAATTTTTGCCCAAGCTGAAACGGAGACCTTCGCGAACGCTCGATCAATAAAACAGTCAAGTTATATAGATACAGACAACGCACAGTCTGCCACTAAATGTAGGTTGAACCAGGCGTGGCTCACTCCGCGATTTCGTCGCGTTGCTACAAGTACATGCGGCCCACACCAATTTTGGTGTCGATCCGGTGACATCCCTAGTGCGAAAAACGGTCAGTGCGGGTAGTGCGCAAAACTCGCGCGCCTAGAAGTTGTTGATGTCAACTTTAGCCAGTCTTCTCCGAGACCACGGGGACAACGCCGTCCTCGAAAAGTCGGAGGTAAATTTAAAACTTATTTTATGCGATTAAGTCCCGTCGTTGTGAATAATAAAAACTAATAAATTAACACCTAATAAAAACTAATGAGTTATATTTGATTTTTGTATATTAAATTTTTATAAGTGAGAACCTGTAATTGGCTCTGTAATTGTATTGTAGCTTTAAAAATGTTTATAGCTGTTGGTTTTCTATGTATGAAATAAAAATAAATAAATAAATAAAATAAGTATTTATATTTATTCCTTATCTTTATTTATTGTAAATCTCTCCATCAAAAACGTATTAAATTTAATACCAATATATTCACAATCGAAAAACCTTTTAATTAAACTTGTAAACTATTGGAAATACCTCTTGAACTGCCCGCGGCGTTGACAGGGGTTGAAACCCCAGGGACCTGGATTACCTGATTCTCGGAATTTAGTAGGCTTCAAGACAATGGAATTAATAGAATTTGAATTAAATATTGTTGCGGACAAAGGCCTGTAATGAATATACTCAAGGACAATAAAAATAGGTACGTTCGGCTGGATTTCGTTACAGTGATTTTGTACTCTGAAGTGAATATGTTCCAGACCCTAACCCACATCAATTCAGTTTCGGTTTAATTCAGCTTTGTAAAATTGTCACTCTCGCCTTGTCAGCAACGTGACAAGAAACTGACAGCGCGACGAGTCGGTTGATTTGTATTTTTAATGATAGGATGAAGAGATTTCTTAGCATTGTCTTTTTTTAAACACAGTGCCATTTTTGACTAAAAATAACTCTCTGCAGCACTTATTTTGGTATCGTTTGCAGAAGTTTCTGCATAATGCAAAATTAATTTCGTATAGGGTCGCGCATCGTTACTGGTAAATTTCCGATATAACTTGACACTCCGGTCGTTTAAGAAGTGTAATGCTCTTACGATAGATGTCGCTACGCGCCTCCCTAAGGATATGATGAAAACATTCGCTGTCATCGGGCAAAGGTAGATATAACTCCGTAATAGATGGATACAGTCTAAGGAAAAAACGTGCCTCGAAAATCAAGAAAATTTGATTCTCGTTCAGAGGGCGCTACTAGCTTTGGCCTACTGTCGTATAGATGGCGTTGACGGTTTCGTTTGTTATTAAACAATTTTAACGCATATCAGTGAAAGAACATGGGTCAAAATCATAAAAATAATTAATGCAAATAAAAAAAATCATTTATCCATATTTAAATACATTTTATGGTATTTTTATAAATCTTCATTTTTAGTTTTAAAGTGTGTCGACAGATGGCAGTGAATTTACTGGGGTTACAAAATTTACTATGACAGTACCGCTCTAGTATAAGTTACTCTATGCATCGGGTAAGCCTCGGTAGCTCAGTTGGGAGAGCGATGGGCTGGTATTCGAGACTCGCAAGTACGAGTCTCGCCCGAGACAGTAAGTATTTCCACTTATTTCTAAGCGACCGGCCAGACGTTTCTGCCTGAAGTGTCAGTAATGTAGAAGTGTAGAACGCCAACCACAATGGCTAGCATTAAAATGTTTTATGTGAGTACGTCCCTTGAGACAGATATGAGTGTGAACACAGAACATTAAGTGCAGTGCACTCATTGCTCTGTTTCATCAATGGCTTTTGAGTTATTTAGTCAAGTAAGGGGGACAAGGCATTAAATATCTGCGACGAGACAGGGTGTGCAATTGAACAAACCGATTTGTGTGATTTTTTAGGGTTTCGTACCCAAAGACTACTACTAAGACTCTACTGTCCGTCTGTCTGTCTGTCTGTCTGTCACCATGCTGTATCTCATGGACCGTGATAGCTAGACAGTTGAAATTTTTACAGATGATGCATTTCTGTTGTAATGTATGGATCAGAATGCTGGGCGACGAAAGTGACGGATGAAAGAAGAGTGCACGCAGCGGAAATGAGAATGTTGAGATGGATGTGTGGAGTGACGAGGAAGGTTTGGATTAAGAATGAGTATATTAGGGGCAGTTTGAAAGTAGCACCAGTAACGGAGAAGATAAGAAGTAGTAGGTTAGCGTGGTATGGGCATGTGATGAGGAGGGATGAATGCCATATAGGCAAAAGAATGTTAGGGATGAATGTTGATGGACGGAGAGCGTATGGTAGACCCAAAAAGCGATGGATGGATTGTGTAAAAGAGGATATGAGAAAGAAAGGAGTGAGTGCTGAGGTGACGAAAGATAGAGGAGAATGGAAGAGAAAAACATGTTGTGCCGACCCCACATGACGTGGGATAAGGGTAGGAAGAAGAGATGCATTTCTGTTGCCGCTATAACAACAAATACTAAAAAGTACGGAACCCTCGGTGGGTGAGTCCGACTAGCACTTGTCCGGTTTTAAATCAATTAATGGTTTTGCAGTAGATCAGGAATTGATGCCACAAACACAGACTCGACACCATGTTAAACTTATGAAACCCTTATTTTATGTTAAAGTTATAAACTCAGTTCGTTGTCGAATTTGCTAGTCTTGAGATTTCATATAACGAGGTTTCTATTGTATAAAGAAATGTTAATATCTCGTGTTCATTCCGCTGTCTACTGAAAGTTACAGATCATTTTCAAAAGTTTGGCGTGACCTTGTAAATATCTCAGCTCAGAAATTTCAAAGTAAGTTTTAATTGGGACGGAAACTTGGATGTTATCGATAACTTATCACTTAAGCGGAATTCTCTTCTTCCAGCTCTTAAGAATAAGATAGCTTATTTATTCTAGCAATGCTTTTATTTTTAAATATGTTTTACTTCTTAATAATTACTTATTATTATCTTAAACTACACAGTATTAATATACCTTATTATAGAAGATTTTAGGATCATCAATAATGGCCCGTTTTGGGGTTACGTAGCCGTAGGCAAAAACAATACAAAATGTTTTTCGCTCCTAAAATAATCAAAAAGTCAAAAAAGTGAAACTAGGAGATTGTTAATATACAATAAATTGTGCAAAAATATTTTCCATAATGTCTATATCCAGGGAGAAAAACGGGGATGACATTTGTATGGAAAAGTTAGTCCCCTTTCCTCTTAAAATGTGTTCGTAATTTAAAATTAAATACCTATGATTAGTATAAATATCATGGGCACCTTTGCACCGGGAACGGCAGGGTGCGGTTTAATTTTTTTAAATTTATAGTTTTAATTTTTATTTGTAAGCTTTAGTTTTAGGTCATTTAATTTGTAATAAATAAAAAACACATTAGTCCAATATCCATACTAATATTATAAATGCGAAAGTCTGTCTGTCTGTCTGTCTGTGTGTTCCGTCTTCACGCTTAAACCGCTGAATCGATTTAGATGAAATTTGGCATAGAGATAGGTTGAGTCCCTGAGAAGGACATAGGATAGTTTTTATCCCGAAAATCATCCCTTAAAAAAGTAAATAGCGGGGTGGAATTGAGATAATTAATGAAGTGTCTGCTAATTTGTGTGCATAATATGCTCAAATTGAATAATTGCTATAAGATTTTCTCCAGGCGCTATTCTTACTCTAGCTGGGGTTACTAAGTCCACGCAGACGAAGTCGCGGGCAAAAGCTCCCAATGAATCCCACGTTGTTTTATCATTCATGTGGTCTTGTGTGGTATAATAAGCTTTAGAAATAAGTTTACGCTTTACATAATTCTTAAATTTGTTAATTGATAAATAAAATAAATAAATAAATATTAGGGGACATCTTACACAGATCAACCTAGCCCCAAACTAAGCAAATCTTGTACTTTGGGTGCTAGGCGACGATATACATACTTATATATATATATATATATATAGATACTTGTATGTACACAGAAAACACCCATGACTCGGGAACAAATATTTGTGCTCATCACACAAATAAATGCCCTTACCGGGATTTGAACTCAGGACCATCGGCTCCACAGGCAGGGTCACTACTTACTAGGCCAGACCGGTCGTCATATGATAATTCAGTAATATGATTAGTATTGTAACAATAGTTATTTACGATACAAGTGCGGAAAAGAGGAAATTCGAAACGAGTGGCGATAAATTAAAACACGACCGCAGGGAGTGTCCTATTCGCACGTGTATCGTACAATGTTTTACAGTACATATGGCTATTAAAACTGGACATATGCACGAAAAGTGCTCTTTTACGCACTTGTGCGAGAAAGTAGCACCATATGTACTGTAAATGTATATAAAAGGCTTTATGATCTGTTTGAACAAACAAGAGATCATAAATAATACAACATTTAGCCAAATATATCCTTCACTACACCCAAATCCCAGGCACACTAGCATTTCCAGCATTTCCATCTATCACCAGCACCATCTAAATTCTAAGAGAATAAAATTCCCGAACAGAAAATGGAATTCCCGTCCCGCTGCATTAGGTATTCCCTGAAGCGTGGACACCATTTTACAGTCACTTTGTAATATTAAACTAATTTGAAAACTGCCAGACGGGGACTGTCCTAAATTGGCACAATTAGCGCCTTGTCACCCTAGGGTTGAGTTTGCATTTTTACAAGTTTGTAGAAGTTGACAAGTTTTTTGTTAGCTTATTAATTGAATTGGATTTGAATGACAGTCTTATACGAATAGGGTATTTGACAATTTTTAGGGTACCGTACCTCAAAAGGAAAAAACGGAACCCTTATAGGACCACTCGCGCGTCTTGTCTGTCTGTCCGTCTGTCACAACCTATTTTCTCCGAAACTACTGGACCAATTAAGTTGAAATTTGGTACACGACCGTAAGTTTGTAACCCAAAGACGGACATGTAACGTAAACAAATGAATTTTAAACATGGAGGCCAATTTTGGGGGGTAAATGAGAAAAATAAAAATAAAGTTTTTAAAACTATATCGTGTTACATATCAAATGAAAGAGCTCGTTATGGGAATCTCAAATATATATATTTTTTAATTTTAAAATAAAAAGTTTAGAAGTTATTTAAGAAACTAACCAAAAAATTACCTTTCCCTCTTTATCTCCGAAACTACCAGGGGTCTAAAATTTTGCAAAAAATATACAAAACAGCTCTTTATCTATTGTGTTTGGGCTTATTAGAATTGTCCCGATGAGCGTTAGTTGCCTGTGGTCAGAAAAGTACAGTCAGCGATACAAGCTTGTACTACAAATTAAATTTTGACATAAACTATGTTATTTACCAGCATTCATCTAAATGTAACTTTATTACTCGTCCCACAAGACTCTAGCAGTTATTGTAAACCCCACTATGTTGCACCACAATCTAAATTGAACCTTATTCCTTGTCCACAGGGTCCATTTCAAAGCGACAGCAGACGATGACTACGCAGATTTCACGTGCGAAGCTCGACATGAGGCATTGCAGCGAGATGCGCCTTTACGAAGCACAGTGCAACTTAGTGTGCTCTGTAAGTACTTACTTTTTATGTCAGTGTCAAATAAGCGTACAAATAAATCCATACTTCACTATAGTACGAGTATAAAACAATAGTACATTATTGTCGAGGCTCGGAAGTAGCTACTTGCTGCCTGAGGATTCGTTTTAAACGGACGACCTTGGGAGTCCGTTTAATTGAATCCGAAGCCAGCAAGTAGCCTTCCAGCCGAGTCATATATAGTGCTTTTCTCAAAAATGGCGCAATAAATACAAATATAATAGAAATATTTTACAGAAGCAACGTTCTTATGTATATATTTTCACAGAAAAAAGTGAAAAGATTTGCTTTGCCGCCTTTTTATTTTTTTAATTAAAAATAGAAGTGTATTTTTCTGCTGAAAATACGCCAACCTATTTGAGACACCTAAATAGTCGCGGTACCAACATTATAATAATAAGTACTGATCATCTGTTTGGCTGTTTCATGGACCTATGCCTTCATTTGATATGCCACTTCAACTTTTAAAAAGTTTGGAACTCGACAAATAATGGAATTTGTATGCAACATTGCAGTCCCGAAATCGAGACTGCAATGTTTTTAACTTTTTAATTTTTTGACTTACCATAAACTACGCACTTCGCGACCTACTTTATAACCGGCAACGTCGACTTTGCCGTCCATTTTTGAGAAAAGACGCTTTCCGCCGTCTGTCCGTCCGTCTGTCCCTATATATATATATATATATATATATATATATATATATATATTTTATTGATAATGGGAAACAAACAGCGAAATATGACACATATAGATAATTACACTTAAATACATACATAAGCCAAAACAGTTTCCACTACTGAAATTAGATAATTATGGTTGCTCAGACAAGACTTGTTTGTACAATTCAATTAAACTATCTCTAGATCTAGTGCTAAAGAACTAAACAATGCGAATTTGAAACCACTATGCTTAGATCTTTAAAACTACGCAACGGATTTTGATGCTTTTTAGGGTTCCGTACCCAAACGGTAAAAACGGGACCTTATTACTAAGACTTCGCTGTCCGTCTGTCCGTCTGTTTGTCTGTCACCAGGCTGCTCATGAACCGTGATAGCTAGACAGTTGAAATTTTCACAGATGATGTATTTCTGTTGCCGCTATAACAACAAATACTAAAAAGTAAGGAACCCTCGGTTCGCGAGTCCGACTTGCACTTGGCCGGTTTTTTTAAAAGAGTGATTCAAGAGGAAGGTTTATGTGTATAATTTGTAAAGGTTTTGTGTAAATCAGTTGAACAACCCGTGCGAAGCCGGGGCGGGTCGCTAGTAATATTATAAATGCGAAAGTGTGTGTGAATATTTTGAAATATGTCTCACGATAGTTTAAGTTCGATTTTATGGTGTAGTCAGAATCCGAACCGAAAATTCAACAATTACAATATTAAACATTAATAAGGTATCATACTTAAAATGAAACCACTTATCTAATAAAACGTGATACACTTAAGTCCCTAGGCCGGCAATCTCAGATAAAGAGGCTGAGAGAAATCAGGCTCAAGTGCTCCAGTATTGACCTCTTTACTTTATAAAGAGTCTTAAAAGAAGTAATTTCTTTCGTGCCTTTAGGTCGAAATACGACTTCATAGTTTAAAAAAAGAAACATGTTAAATGTAGGAAAGGTAAATACGGTAATTATTACACTATATGGATCAAAATCAAAATGATTTGAAATAAAGAGTTCCCTATTCTGTACAATATAAGCGAAATTTCTTAGTATATGTCCTAAAAAATCTTCCAATCAGTTACGAAAAGCAAAAAGGCCAACAACACTACAGTAATAAATAAAAAAATACAAAAAGTATAGTTATTTTTGTAGCCCATAAAATTGCATAAATTTGTTTCAGGACAAGTTGTGATTTCGTATTTATTCCATTCAAAATGAGAAGCTCAACGAACGGGGCATATTTTATCTAAATCTAACAAAAAAACGGTGAATTGTCATTATCAGTTGATAATGTCAGTGTGGTGCAACAAAGAACAAACACTCCCTGACACTGACTAACGTAAATGGTGCAGCCATTTTAGTAACGATATTAAACTAATAATATTATGGCTACGTGATAACGGCCAAGGGGCTGTATTTACTCAAGCCAATAGCTCCTGAAACAGTCCCTGAGGGCGCCCGGTTACTACGCCATTACTGTAGGTATCGGTGCTTTCAATAGTAGCAATATTTAGATAAATTAAATTGTTAAACACTGATTTAAACTTTCACGATTTTCACTCATTATTATTCACAACGACGGGACTTAATCGCGTAAAATAAGTTTTAAAATCACCTCCGACGTTTCGAGGACGGCGTTGTCCCCGTGGTCTCGGTGGTGGTGTCTTCTCCGAGACGGGACAACGCCGTCCTCGTAACGTCGGAGGTGAATTTAAAACTTATTTTACGCGATTAAGTCCCGTCGTTGTGAATAATAATGAATTAAATTATTTCACAGTGGTCATGAAATCAGAACGAAGATACGCAGAAAAAATATCAAGCGTGTTTTATTATAGAGCACAATAAGATATTAGAAAGAATTAAGATGACCAATCACGCGTAATATAGCATTTATTAGCAATCAATTTATTTCCCATCCTACTCTTATTATATTATTATTTTTGGTATCCTTATTACACCACAACAATACAGTATCGTTCATAAAAACACAATTGTATAACCTCCCGTTGCAATACGTAAAAATGTACATAATACGAACTTTCAGAACACACAAATATGCACCTTATCCCATTGCAATAGGCATTCATAAAACAAGTACCACCCAGGTCGTAATATTTATAACAGGGAGTAGTCCCAATTTAATGAAACTATAACTGGAATAAGCGACGCGGGAGACTTACAACCAATTACGAGAGAATGATCGTATAGTTATGGTCTTATGGTTTTAGCTAATTTGGTGATACGGCGCGTTTATTTGACGGAATGGTCGCATAATTGACAGCTGAAGTTCAATTGAACCTTTATACAATTTACGAGTATTTTATACTAACCATATTTAAGCCGCTTCGGTTTCCGCTACTTTTTTCCTTTTTTTTATTACCGAATAAGGAGCAAAAAACAAATTCGATACCAAATTTTAAAAGCTAACTTTTATAATAACAAAAAAAAACGGCTAAGTGCGATTCGGACTCGCGCACGAAGGGTTCCGTTTTATGCGTAATGGTACGCATAAAACGGCAAAAAAATCACATTTGTTGTACGGGAGCCCCACTTAAATATTAAGTTTATTCTAACTATAAAACATATTAGATTATTTTAAACCGGGTCACTCACGTATTATTAAGTCGAATAGCTCGACATGTTTCGGTCCAATTTCAAGAGAGAGGTCAAGTTTATTCTGTTTTCAGTATTTGTTGTTGTAGCGGCCACAGAAATACATCATCTGTGAAAATTTCAACTGTCTAGCTAACACGGTTCATGAGATACAGCCTGGTGACAGACGGACAGACAGCGGAGTCTAGTAATAGGGTCCCGTTTTTACCCTTTGGGTAAGGAAAAATAAAAATGAAGGGGCATAGCCGTGACCAATACACATCAAATTGTGTAAAAATATTGTTTGTAATGTTAATATCCAGAGAGGAAAATGAGGACTACGTTTGTATGGGGCAGCGGTCGTCCCCTTTCCTCTTGCTGCAGTGTTGCTGCAGCGGAAAATCGGCGATATCACAGTCAATTCGCGTTTTTCCCTGGCTAAAGCCAAAAAGGGGTATAAACACTTAACGACGCCGATGGTGCGCGACAATCGGAATTGCAAAACATATCAATTCGACTGCACACGCAATTAAGAGTCCCGATAGTCAACAGTCGGTTTTAAATGGGATATTAATATACAATACAAAAAAAATACTCTCTATTTCACACCTCAATACAGAAAACTATATAAATAATACAGAAAAAAAAAACCGGCCAAGTGCGAGTCGGACTCGCGCACGAAGGGTTCCGTACCATTACGGAAAAAAACAGCAAAAAAATCACGTTTGTTGTATGGGAGCCCCATTTAAATATTTATATTATTCTGTTTTTAGTATTTGTTGTTATAGCGGCAACAGAAATACATCATACATACATACATATAATCACGCCTATTTCCCGGAGGGGTAGGCAGAGACCACGGATTTCCACTTGCTACGATCCTGACATACCTCTTTCGCTTCCTTCACTTTCATAACATTCCTCATACACGCTTGCCGGTTTAGGGTGCTCTTGACCTGGCCTTTCTTCAGGATTTCCCCGATCTGATCAGATAAAGTCCGCCGAGGTCTGCCCCTTCCAACTTCATCTGTGAAAATTTCAACTGTCAACAGACGGACAGCGGAGTCTTAGTAATAGGGTCCCGTTTTTACCCTTTGGGTACGGAACCCTAAAAAGGTAACCAATCGCTAAAAAGCAATATAGCGATATTTTTTTAGCGAATGTTTACGTTTTTTTATATTGCTGCACGAAACGTCTACACAAATTCTCTATCTACACAAATTTCTCGATAAAATGACTATTATGACGTTTTGTGCAGCAATGTAGTCGGCTGCATTACTGCAACAGTATTGCAGCGCGACATTACTGCCGCAAATGTCATCTTCTTCGGTCCTTCATTGCTGAGAATCCCGACCATGTATGCTCCGTCTCCATATTGTGCGGTCATTAGCCATATGGATCACGCACTGCATGTTGCCACCAAGGCACCAACCACCCTATTCACAGCATCAGACCATCTCGTGGGTGCTTTTCCTTGCTCACGCTTGCCATCCATTTGACCCAAGATAATCTGCCTTTCTAGGTCATTCCACAGAATAAATAATAGTACTACACAGAACAGAACAGAACAGAAACACAACACAGAACAGTACAGAAGATTCACTCTCTAACAAAACCTGTCTATTACGACAGATATGACCGCTAGGTGGTGCATGCGCGAACAGGCGTCCGTTCCGTAGCGGTGCGCGGCAATTACTATATGGCTAGACCTCAGAACTGGGGGCGGCCGCATGTACTTGTAGCGGCACGACGAAATCGCGGAGTGAGTCACGCCTGGTCATGCTTTTTAGACCGCATGTTATGACCAAAAAAGCTGAGTGCGCGTTCTTGACATGTTGTAGAGAGCCTTGTTGATTTCAGCTCTCTAGGATGGACTTATTGGTTCTCATAGCCGTCCAGGGTATGCGTAGGTGTCTTGCCGATGTTTTTTTTTGCCCAATTTTTTGTCATTTGCGGTAGTAATGTCGCGCTGCAATACTGCTGCTGTAGTCTGATTCCAAACGGAACATTTACTTCTGCAATGAAAACCGACGATGTCACAGGCAATTTGCGTTTTTTCCTGGTAAAAAGGGGTGTAAACACTTAACGACGGTCCGCGACAATCGGAATTGCAAAACACATCAATTCGACTGCACACGCAATTAGAGCCCCGATAGAGTCAACAGTCGCCGTCAACAGTCGGTTTAAATGGGATATTAATAATTCATCCGACCCTTGGTGACTGATCCCTAACATTAGATGGAGTAACTGCGACAAAATCATCTGTCTCTTTTAGTATTTCTTCTTTCTTTATATTACAATTTTTAGCAACGAAAACTAGTATAGATGGAATCATTTCAACTGAGCTAATGCACTTACCTGTACTAACAATGGCATTGTATTATTACGATACTATTATCTGCTTTTGTTCTCGTAGCCGCCAACTAGTTACTTACAAAATGAGTTAGAAGTGCATTGTATGTATATTGAATTTTTTAACTTATTCCTTGTTGAATGGGGTTAAAATGGTCTAAAAACATGTTGTAACAAATGGTTTTCTACAAAGTGCATTCGTTTTGGGTGTCGACGGTTGTAAAATGCAAATAAAGTTATGTTAGCCATTATTTAGTTAGTGTATTTTGTAGTCTATTGTTTAAAAAAAGAGTCGTTAATTTATACTGACATTTCAAGGCGGTTATACGGCGGTTTTAAGGCGGTAAGCTTCAAGAAATGGCAGAGGAAGCATGAGATAATACGATGTTATTTTTAGGGTTCCGTATCCAAAGGGTTCGGGACCCTATTACTAACTCCACTGCCCGTCTGTCCATCTGTCTGTCACCAGGATGTACCTCGTGAACCGTGATTTTTACAGATGATATATTTCTGTTGCCGCTATAACAACAAACACTAAAAAGTACGAAACCCTCGGTGGGCGAGTCCGACTCGCACTTGTCCGGTTTTTTTGTATAAAGTAACAATTTCTGCGTGTGACTTCGACTTTTTTACTGGATGAAAATATCTTAATTTTCTAGTAAATCAACTATTAAACTTATTTCAATTGCGTCCACGTTTAAGACTTGTTGTAAAAGGATGTATATTGAGCGCGAATTTTGAATTTTCTTTTAAGGCGAGATCTATGTAAGGTAGTCTGTGCCCAGCAATATCGTATTCCGTCTGTCCTGCGGGATAGAATAAATACATAAATAGTTTATTTCCCTCAGATTCTGCGACTTCATTAGGGATTTTTGGCTTTCACCTTTGAGAGTGGCCGTTGACCCTTTTTGTAACTTTATTAAGTACAAGTTAAGTTTTGTTAAGTCTATTTAGTAGTAGGATGTGGCGCTGAAGGCGTATTTATACCCTGATGTATACCGAGGATACCCTGGATCGCCAAATGTATCGATCCTTTCACAGCTTCGTGTCCAAACTCGCCTATCCACAGTCTGCCAGCAGCTCATATTGTCCTACTTCGGCCACATAATTAGGAGGGGAGATGAAAGTCTTGAAAAACTGATCATTGTTGGGAACACGGAGGGCAAACAAGGCCGGGGACGGTCTCCAACTAGATCAAGATCAAGTAAAAGGGGCCCCATCCTCAACCAGCTTTTGCTCGGTCGTAAGATGCGATGGACAGGCACCGATGGAGGCAGATCACAAGAACCAGGTGTGGAGCATCTACATCCACTGATCACCACTATCCTCAGTCATGAAGGAGCGACCACAGAAAGACAGAGATTTAGTACAACTCTGATGGCTAGAGGGCTTAGCCAAATCCATAATCCCTTTAAGGCTAAATTTCCTATTTTTGATTTTAACCCTGCTGTATTACTCAATTGGGATTAATTTCTTTTATTTAAGAAAGCAGTGAAACAAAAGAAAAGCTTTATTTGGTTTATAAAAGATTCTAATTTGATTGAAACGGCGTATAGATTGGGCCATACTAGGATAAAATAGTTCCGTTGCATAGATACTAAAATAAAATGCACAAAAAAATCGTTAAAGGTCCTTGAAATTTGAAACACGTTGAAATGTTGTAGATCCACAAAAAAATTTAATTTGTAATAAACACTAATAATTCTCAAATCTCTGTTTTGACATGTTGCTAGGACATCAGTTAGCCGCGACCACGACCAGTGAAACCTGTGTCGAAACGTCGGTAAATAAAGGTAACATAATAAATTCGCGATAGACCCGATTGTACTTGATTTAATATGAATTCAAAAAGAGTTGAAATCGTTTCATATTATTTTAAATCCCACATTTAAATCCAAGCTGTATACAGAGTCATGCTTTTAAATAAATACGCGATCCACAGAAAAGCTTGTGACTTATATCAGCAGCAAGTTTTTTTGTGCACGGTAGACGATTCGCCAAGTTCCACAAAATGCACATGGTTAACGCTGTAAAAACACCAGCCACCACGACTTCAGAAAACAGACCCGAACCTCATTTTAAATACACCGCAAAGACTCTTGTATAAACAAATTTCAAATTCCAACGTTTCCATTTTCACAATTCGACGTTCGAATCATATTAACTATCAGTAACTCGTATTACATTTAAATTCTCCGTTGAAATTTGAACCTATCTACCTTTATGTAAGGTTCATTTTACAAAGGATTGCCAATGGATGTAAGATCGTTTAAACGTGCCATGCTCAAATGTTTTCGCAGCACGACACTGTCCAATGAATTATTAATTGTCCTTTGATTCAATCATTTAGAGGAAGCTTTTATAATGTCTTGTAATCGATATGTATTGGAAAATTCCATTGTCATTGTCAATTATAACAATTATATTGATATATTTGGTATATTTATGTAATAAAATGTTCAATCGTACTGATAACAACCTGTCATTAACAAGCTAAGTAGGTATTTGCTTTAAATGTACAATTTCGTTACTACCGGACGCAATTTGCAATTTATTCATTATTTGACTGTTTTCGTTAGAAATGTGACCGCGCATTTTATGAAGCTATTGAGAAACTTTACGTTAGAGACTTTTGTTTACATATCACTTGTCTTATATTAATAACGTTAAAAATAAAGAAAAATGTCGGATATATTATTATCTAAATTCTAAACCAATTCAATAAAATGCATAACTAAATATAAAACAGAAAGGCTTCTTTCTCAATTCTCAAACTTGGCTTTTTTATCCACCCATCTTTTTTGTAGCTAAGTAAAGCCTGTTTCATTCAACTAGAGATTTAAAATTGAATGTATGTCACAGACGAGGTTTATTTTTATTTCATTTTGATCTCCTTTTCTTCGTCTGTAAGCTGTTTAATGAAACCCTTTTGATGGGAATTGGATTTTTCTATTTAGCTTGTCGCTTAAAGGGTTTCTTGTAAATCTCGTTGCGTTCAGCTTTGGGGTGTTAGGTTAGGCTCGTTCATAACAACGATTTGTATGTTGATATTTATATTTATATCCAAAAAGAAAACCAATATTATTCGAAAGATCTTGAGTGCCTTAACCACGGGGCGGACACGCGTTACATCAAAAATCACTTGCGTTTCTATGTGTGAACGGCACGTCTGTACACGCGGCATGTGTCATTGTGTGATTAAGTTGCTTAAAAACAGTACTGAGCGGTCGGCAAAAGGTCGTCAATCTGCTGTCGCGGGGCGAGGTCATTCGAATCGGGGCGGGGCGGTGCGTGGCCGTTCTGTATGATAATAATATTACTTATTCTGTGCCTTAACTCTGTTATTGGCCAAAAACAATTTTAAAATACTTAACTAAGCTTGTACAAAAATGGTTATAGGATATTCTGCTCTTCAGGTCCCATTTCTCAACCGATTCTCATAAAACTTTGCTCAAGGTTTGATAATTATATAAAAAAACCGGCCAAGTGAGAGTCGGACTCGCGCACCGAGGGTTCCGTACTTTTTAGTATCTGTTTTTGGCAACAGAAATACATCATCTGTGAAAATTTCAACTGTCTAGCTATCACGGTTCATGAGATACAGCCTGGTAAGACAGAGTGGACAGACGGACAGCGGATTCCCGTTTTTACCCTTTGGGTACGGAACCCTAAAAAGTTTATCGAGTTGGTTTTTGCAAATTTTCCAAAATGGCGGGTCGGCGTTTGGGATTCACAAAGCTACTTAGTCTTAAATACGTTCAAGTTTTGTATATTTAACTGTTTATAATAATAATTTCGGGGTATTTATTAACACATGTCATTATACTTATTTCCACGAAGCAATATTAGCGAGAATTCAAAATGAAAGCTTGCACGCAAATACTCGTACTGATATTAAATTCGAATAAGTCTTTGACATGTCTATATTAATGTAATATCACATAATTAGTATATTAGGGGAGATGGGAGAGTGGATTCCATCGGTTCGTAATTACATGGTACACTTTGTTTGCTTTGCCCCTATGCTCAGCTTACGTGTAGGGATGGGACCGGGTGTCGATGAATGTTTAATAGCATTAATTAACATGTCATTTTGTCGACATGGGTTAGGATAAGGGTTCTCTTTTAAAAGAAAGTTACATTAATTTTAAGCACAATGTTGGTGTTTTTCTTTTGAAGATTTAGGTGACCATACTTAAGAGTACAATAAAAATATCTTGAATACAATAAGTATTTCTCTTAATCACTCTTAAATAGTATTCGCTTTCGTAATGTACAATAAATATGGATATAAAAATGCCTGTTTATATCATTATTTTGCTTTAACTTATTCTATTTCAAAGATTTTCTTGTTATTTTTATCTTATCGCGAGTACACAGTCAGTTCAGTTTTAGCTTTTTGACTCATTTGTGTTTTTTAGGGTTCCGTACCCAAAGGGTAAAAGAGGGACCCTATTACTAAGACTCCTCTGTCCGTCTGTCCGTCTGTCTGTCACCAGGCTGTATCTCATCAACCGTTATAGCTAGACAGTGGAAATTTTCACAGATGATGTATTTCTGTTGCCGCTATAACAACAAATACTAAAAAGTACGGAACCCTCGGTGGGCGAGTCCGACTCGCACTTGTCCGATTTTTTTTATTATATCTCACAGCAGTCGCCAGTGTTTTCGAATTTATCGATATTTACCTTACATTTTCATCGACCTACCCACCTCTCTACACGGCTTTGAAAATTCGCGCAGAGCCTTCGTATTTTCAATGTTTATTTATTAACATGCTTACGAAAACAAAAGCTTTCGTTTGGGTTTCGTAAAAAAATAAAAGGTAGGAAAAATGGCCTGGAGGTGTAATGGGCTAAAAAAGACCTTTGCAAATTTGTAACGAAATAAAATTTACTTAGTAAAAATAATTGAATCGGATTTGATGTTTTTTCAAGGTCTTTTGAAGAAAAACGAGTTTCGGAATACCAGTAAGCCAATTATATTATTATATATATATTTTTTTTATTAGCCTACTTTGGTATCCCACTGCTGGGCAAAGGCCTCCCGTTCGTTTTCTCCACTCGACCCTGTCATCGGCATTTTCCCACCATTTGGGGTAGAATGCGTCCATATATTATATTATTTATTTTATATTATTATTATTATTTGGGGTCTGCTGGAAATAATTTTTTTTTGGCATAACGATATCTATTTTAATGTCCTTAGCGAGCGAGCAACGCAGTAGTCTTGACTTCTTGAGGAACCGTATAAAGTGAAGGACCTGTGCTCGCATAATTAGGGTTCCGTACCCAAAGGGTTTTAGAAACTGTCTCTGTCTGTGCTGTGTATTTATAAAGTTTAATTTTATTTTTATAAAATATGAAATGGCAGGCTAGGTTTTTTAGGATTCCGTACCCAAAGGGTAAAAACGGGACCCTATTACTAAGACTCCGCTGTCCATCTGTCCTTCTGTCCGTCTGTCCGTCTGTCGGCAACAGAAATACATCATCTGTGAAAATTTCAACTGTCTAGCTGTCACGGTTCATGAGATACAGCCTGGTGACAGACGGACAGACAGATAGACAGACAGACAGCGGAGTCTTAGTAATAGGGTCCCGTTTTTACCCTTTGGGTACGGAATCCTAAAAAACCTAGCCTGCCATTTCATATTTTATAAAATAAAATTAAACTTTATAAATACACAGCACAGACAGAGACAGTTTCTAAAACCGTTAACCAAAACGCCTGCGTGATTTCTACTCGCAAAGCTAAACGCCGTGCGAGTAAGCGAGTAATTTAGCCCCGAGGCAAGTAATTTAGTTCCAAGTAGAGTTAGTAATTAAACGCACATTGTTGCGTGAAGCGAGAATTCGAGTCGCGCGTCACACCGAATTGTTTCGAACTTGGCTTACTCTTGTTGCTCTACCCGTGACGTATTGCAGTTTAGGTGGATGCTAGGTTAGGTTAACTATACAGGGAGGTCTATCGACTATTTTATTTGAAGTTGTGTACTACACTCATCGCACTTAAACTATCGTGAGACATATTTCAAAATATTTATCAGTACGGTTTTTACTCACTATTATTTTTAGTCGCTTTTGGCGACATGTTTGGCGATGTGTTGTTATGTTTTGTGTGCCTGAGGATGGATTCCCAAAGAATCCGAAACATGTCGCCAAAAGCGACTAAAAATAATAGTGAGTAAAAACCGTACTGATAAATATTGTGTACTACACTTTTTAGATTTTGGTGTTTTTATGTTATTTCTTCTCAGAATCACGACCTTTTTCTATCCTAATGAGAAAAAAACTGTCTAAAATTTTCGTTTTATTTTTCGTTTCTTCCGTTACCCGTTTTTATGACACAAAGTCTTTGAAAAACGGTTATGGAATGGAAAGAAAAATCTATGGACACCTTTTTTCTCCTATAAGGGTCGAAAGAGCTTGCGAAAAAAACCGGCCAAGTGCGAGTCGGACTCGCGCACCGAGGGTTCCGTACTTTTTAGTATTTGTTGTTATAGCGGCAACAGAAATACATCATCTGTGAAAATTTCAACTGTCTAGCTATCACGGTTCATGAGATACAGCCTGGTGATAGACAGACGGACAGACGGACAGCGGAGTCTTAGTAATAGGGTCCCGTTTTTACCCTTTGGGTACGGAACCCTAAAAAGACTTACAATAAAACGGCTAAACGGCCTATTGCAGCTATAAAAGTATACAGGAAGTTTACTACGAGTAGATAGTAAAAATAGAAACTAAATTTCATTTTGGGAACCGCAAGGCCGATTTTAGAGACAAATAAGCCATACAAGCAAAAAGGCGTATCTTCGCGGCACTTACGTCGTTTTATTAATCAATTTAGTTAGTCCTTGAAATTGCAAACTTATTAGGCTCTCTGAAACATGTGACTGACTATAGTATGTCTCACGACAGTTTAAATTCGATTTTTATATTTTTTTATAACTTTTATTCTTTTTTTCCCCTTTTTTTCTGGGACATTAGGATTCATCACCCTATATGTCTTCGGTGTAACATCGTCCTCTAAAGATGTCTCCGTTGTTTGCTTCGCTCAGATTGGAAACTAAACGTAATCCAACTAAAACTAAAAGCTAACTTTAATCATTACTATGAACTTAACCTAAACCAATGTTCTGGAATTTGTACAAATTGGATTACCTCATTTGAATAGCTCAGGAGTTAGTAGCGGATAACTTAATACAGGATGGTTTCGCACTAGAGACATTAAATGCAAATCGGTTTTAATTTATAATGGCTTTACACGATGGGCCATCATTCTGGCCCACTAAAATGGGCCCAAAAGAGGGTAGTGATGTCGGATGGCTTATGGCGCGGCGGGATGGCGATGGGATGGCCACGGTCTCAGTTTTTCGTCCGCATATCAAAGGCAGTGGGCCAGCGATGGTGCGTACGTATCCACACGTGGCCCATTCCATAGTGCGTGCTCTCAACCATCGCATGGCCATCTCGCTGGTCCAGCCCTGGGCCATCGTGTAGAGGAGCCATAACCATCGCATGGCCATCTCGCTGGTCCAGCGCTCGGCTCGTCAATAGGGAAAGTCTTTGACTTCAGTAACTACAAATTTTTGACAATGGTTCCTTTTCGCTTCTACATCTATTGAGAATGGTTCCTAGTTATTTGCTTAACTTCATCCATTTTATTTGCCTGGTATAGATAACCTGCTTGAAAAATAACCGGACAAGTGCGAGTCGGACTCGCCCACCGAGGGTTCCGTACAAATTTAATTTTTAGTATTTGTTTTTATAGCGGCAACAGAAACACAAATCATATCAAGGTTCATGAGATACAGCCTGGTGACAGACAGACGGACAGTGGAGCAATTAGTAATAGGTTCCCGTTTTTACCCTTTGGGTACGGAACCTTAAAAACAAAGCTAGTGTCAGATAATTTCATTTTCTTCATGTTTTATAATCATACCTACTATATCATTTAAAAAAACATGAAAAGAAATCCGGAAAATACTAAGCGAGCGTATTTCTTTATCTCAAAATGGTAAGAGTAACTGAAGTGTTTCGAATACTTCTTTCCTAAATAAAATCAACCTGAAATTTACCAATCAAAACCTAATCTAAACACCAGGGCACAAAGCTCAATTTCCCAATCAACTTCGAAGGGGAAACTTAAAAAAGTTTAATTTAAAATTACCCATTTAATAATCCGTCGCATCATTTTTTCTCAAAGAAACTCATAAGATTACCCACAAAGAATGTTTAAATACTTTTTCGAATGACTGGGCAAGAAAATTTAAAGAGTTCATTAACCTTTAAGGGGTTTTTACACGGTACGATAACGGAGCCGATACTTTAATAACAAGCAAAGATTTAATAACTTTGTAAAGGATTGAGCTTTAAATGCCCATAGTCCTTCGTCACGCAAATTCACTTCATTTGTGATGTCTAATAAAGAAAGGACGCTAACGCAGCGTACTACGTAGGCGAACAACACGCGAAGCGAAGCGATGTGGAGCGGGGCGAATCAATCCTTTGACACCTATACAAGTGTCCTACGTGGGCGATCTCGTTGCGAACGCGAACGCCGTGGGCCCGCCGCGCCGCGCCGCGCCGCTTCACTTCGGCGTCGTTTTTTTTCATTTACCTAACTGGAATATAAAGCTTGCCTCATGTTGTTTTTGTTCAGCGAGAGGTTAAATAATATTTTAGTCTGTTTGACTTCGACAGATTTATAATAAATAGGTATTATAATAAATAATTGCCTAAGTTGTAGGTATCAAAGGAAAGACCTGGCTTAGCATGAGACCACCGCACAGTGTCTTGACTCGGATATCGGACAGTGTGTAAAGTCTCTTATGGCGGTTAGTGTGATGATATAGCTTCGTTTAGATTGATTTGGAGGTTCTTGAAAGGTTTCTTATCATTAAAATTTGTATTGTATTGTCATTGAACACAAGTATGTTCATAATAATATATGTTACAAAATCTTTAATATATTGCTATGATTTACTTATTAATGATAAAAATGGACAGTGGCCCCCGTACTAGTTAAAAAAACTGTATCACAGGAGCCTATTCTATTATTTTGGATTATTCTTTCATTGAATACAGATCCTAGTGTTATGCCTTGATTTTCCCTAATTAACAAAAACTTTCTTCGTCCTCAGATCCCCCCGGAGCCCCGTACATTGAAGGTTACGCCGAAGGCGAGACAGTCAGGCGAGGACAAAGCCTGGAGCTGGTCTGCAGAAGCCGTGGAGGGAACCCACCAGCTCAGCTCATCTGGTATAAGAACGGAGAGCAGATACGGATGGCGTACAGGTAGGTTTCAGTTTAAGTTTTCAGTGCATTTTTGTAAATGTTATATGTCGGCGGCCGATCGGATAATCCGCCCGATCAGAAAATTCCTGTGTAATGTCTTGACGGGTTTTTGTCACAAGTTAGTGTCACTACAATCAATAGTTATAATAATAGATAGGATAGGTTCGTTAGGTTGCTTTAGGTGCGGGATGCTCGAAGGACAAACTCTCCAGAAATAGGAGTCCCGCTAGGCGGGGCTCCGTCGACTCAGGGAACGATACAATGATTTTCACGTATCACGATATGCCTATTTCATGATATGGCGGATATTACGATCGGCCGCTGACATAAACAAGTATTATAAATCCGTTTTAACAACGCTTACCAGGAGACATGTTTATGGCCAAAATATTTGGTCCTGGCGTCCGTTGGCTCGTTGGGACACTCGAAAGATTGCGGGTCATTTCTGAATGAGATTTAGCTCAGGACCGGGACAAGTGTGCACTAGAAGGATACCTATGTTCAGCAGTGGGCAATAAAGGGCTTATATGATTATAAAAAAACTTGGGTAATATATAAGTACCTAGTTTAAAATCGTTTGCGAAGAAAATTAGAATCTGCTGAGCATAAATATTACTCGCGTATCGTCTTAAAGATGTTTTTTTTTTTAAATCCACCGACTATTATTTGTCTGCTTATACTACATTCCTTTACTCATCCAAACCCAATGTATATTTAGTTAGTGTAGATACCTTGTACTAACATATTTCCTATATATGAATTCACCTGCTCCATCCAATTGGAAAATTCTATGTAATTGAAAAATAAATCGACATATGATTCCCAGAACATACAGCCAAGATATAATATTTGCCGCAACGTGATACGGTTGAACAACGTGGCTTTTCTCTCTGCTTTGTTATGTTTTCCTCGTATTCGTTGTTACTGAAATTGTTTTGTACCGACTTTGAAAATAGGAAGTTTAATATATCGCGCGAGTAACTAATAACAAGTGAGTTAAACCCTAAATTAACTTAATGTTAGTATGTCTCACGAAAGTTTAAATTCGATTTTAATTAAATGTGATTTTAAAGAAATGCCATTTTAAAGAATATAAGAACGCCAGTGTCACTACAGACATACATGAATACTCTGAATTATATGTCATGATTTAGGAGTCAAAAACGTTCGGGTTAACCGACACCGGTGACTAATAACAAGCGAGTTAAACCCTAAATTAGCTTAATAGTAGTATGTCTCACGATAGTTTCAATTCGAGGAAGTATATATTTTAATTAAATGCCATTTTAAAGAATATAAGAACGCCAGTGTCACTACAGACATACATGAATACTTCGAATTAGATGTCATGATTTAAGAGTCAAAAGCGTTCGGGTTAACCGGCATCTTTTTTGGAAATCACAAAAGTGTACGATTTGGATACATTTTTCGAAGACTTTCATCATACGAATTGAAATTAGAAGGATAAATAAGGCTTTAAAGTCCATTTTTCTACTCCAGCACTCTTATTTGTAGATTAAATGACTGCCTGTGAGATTGAAATCAACTTCATAATGAGTGCGGCCCGCGGGGCCCCGGCGCAGTGTTCTTACTGTTCTTAGGATCCTATTAACAGCAGTGTTCTTAGGAATATTCATACAATATTATGTAACTGTTGTGTTTTTTGTTTTAAATCTGACTTCTAGGCAAAGATCTACAAACAATTATTTACTTTGATTCTATTTATAATTTTAGGTGTTTACTGCTGCTGTCTTAGAAAATAAATTGTGTTTTACGGTAGGTACATTTAATTAGGTCTTAAAATTCTCGGGGCTGTCTTAACAAAACACAGCTTCGTTTCGTTTTGTAACTTCGGTCCTTAAATTTTAAGAACCCCTATTATGTACCTGTTGCACAAAATACTATTATTTTATGATGTCTACAAGAGTCACGTAACATTAACTCATACTAAAAAAGTTTTTGTTTCACGAAACCCTGAAGCAGCGAATGTTGCAAAATCTGTATATACCTATAGTAATGTAATTTCTTGTAGGAAATGCTTCCGGCATATCGCAAAGATGGCGGGCTGTCATTTTTAATAAAATTACTCGCAGTCGCTGCAGTCGGCCCGTAAATCAGATCCGCCACGCACGTCTTAATACAATTCCTTAGGGATGGACTGAATATATCGATATCGATAGTTTATTCCTGTCAAGAGGACAATTCTAAATTTGCGCTTGTAGGATTTCGCTTTGTAGATGTCAGTTGTACACCTACAAGCTTTTTACTTTATTGTAAATATTACTAATTAATGTAATGTAGTAAATGGATGTGGATACAGAGGATGGATGATGATGTGGTCCACAGAGTAAACGCTGCATGGCTGAAGTGGAGAAGCCTCTCAGGAGTTATTTGTGATGCCCATATGCCCATAAAGGTAAAAGGCAAAGATTACAGCTGTTAGACCTGTTTTGCTGTATGGCACTGAGTGTTGGAGCAAGAAGAAAACTCATGAGCAACGTCTTCATGTAAATGAAATGAAGATGCTTCGATGGGCTGGCGGCGGTACCCGATTAGATACGCAACGAATACATCCGCGAAAGTTTTAAAGTGGCTCCAATCACGGATAAATTGCTAGAACGTAGACTAAACTGGTACGGCCATGTCATGAGAAGAGATGTCTTCGCAGTCAAAGTGGCGCTCAACTTGTGCGAGAACCCCCATATTAGCGTGCGAGATGCAGGTTAACTGAATAACATGATTCAAATATCATTTTAATGTCAGAGTACATTCGAATTGGCCTGATTATCGACATGTCTCTCTTGTTTACCAGTAGCTTGGAAAAACTCGACAGATTCCATCGACTCTGTCTGTCCCCTTACTAACCAATATAAATCATGGCGACATACGCCCTATCTGTTGCCGGCTTAATACGATCCCTGAACGGGGTGGGGTTGCTTTTTACAATGCCCATATTATAGGCCAAGAGCTGTTTATAGTCTAAGAGTTATAACACTTAAAACATATTATAATATTTATACTATGGTGGCAAATAAGCATAAAGTCTAATGGTAAGTAGCGATCATAGCATATGGATCATGGACGCTTGCAACTCTCCATTTCTTTACTGTAAACCATTGCAATAAGGGTTCTTAAAAACCGGACAAGTGCGAGTCGGACTCGCGCACCGAGAATTCCGTACTTTTTAGTATTTGTTGTTATAGCGGCAAAAGAAATACATCATCTGTGAAAATTTCAACTATCACGGTTCATGAGATACAGCCTGGTGACAGACAGACGGACAGCGGAGTCTTAGTAATAGGGTCCCGTTTTTATCCTTTGGGTACGGAACCCTAAAAACGAACACATGTTTCTTTCAAACACAATGTAAAATTGTTTTTATGAATAAATGATATGATATGATATATATGTTATGATATATATTATTTATTTTATTTATTTATTTTATGGGCTACGAGAACCGTTTGTAGGCTTGCCTCCGACTAATAAAAAAACCCCAGAAATATTTTTTTAACAAGATTTTCATCAGCTTTTTTTAGCTTTTTTTAATAATCAAGAGATGGTTCATTCCATTCCCTACTATTACAATCTGTTTTTTGTAAAAAATCCATTCTGAAAATAAACATACGCCTGAAAAGCCCCGTTCATGTTCCTACTGCGACGCGAGTTCAGGAGATTTATCGGTAAACCAGCATTGACATATATTATAATAATAATAATAAAATGCTTTATTGTGCACACTACATGAAAAAAGATACAGACATTGAGAAAAGATATAAATTGGTAGGTAACAACAGGCGGACTTATTGCTAAACAGCGATCTCTTCCTTATATTATGTGCCATTTTCAACCAAAAGGGTACTTATTTTCGCTTGTCAGCAAGGCGCTATTTCCATATAGCTTCGATGAGAAATCAACCTTATCAACAAGCGACAATGTGGTACCTTTTGGTTTAAACATTACATATTGGCTAACATCTGCGTAACTTACTTTCTATGCATTTTTTTTATAATATGAAGTTACAATATAAATTATTTTACACTAATCTATACGAATTTATATTATGATTGACAATAATTATACAAATGTCAAGCAAATGTTAAAAAACCGTTATAAGCAATCAATGAATTAACTAAATTATGAATAATGTCAAATAATTTATTTAAAATGAAAACAATGTCAATATGGCTAAGCAAGTAAGCATGGATCTCATCATTATTGTCAAATTAAAATAAAATCAAATACAGGCATATAGAAAAGAAAAATTAATTACATCCAATTTATAATATTACATGTAGTTTCCATATATCGCACTAGTACTCGCTATGTCGTTTTCGCTCGTACTTGCATATTAGTGCTAACGCTGCGTAAGAACGTAGGCGAATACTCGCGAACGCGAAGCGGCGCGGCGCGGCGCGGCGGGCCCACGGCGTTCGCGTTCGCAACGAGATCGCCTACGTAAAGGTTTGATTCACCCCGCGACGCGCCGCGCCGCTTCGCGTTCGCGTGTTGTTCGCCTACGTAGTACGCTGTGTAAGGCTACTTGGCCATTTCATTTACAGTTGGACATTACACTTTTTTAGATTTGAGATTTTTTGTATTATTTCTACTTAGAATCACGAGCTCTTTCGATTTTCCGATCCAATCCTAATAGGAGAAAAACCGACCAAGTGCGAGTCGGACTCGCGCACTAAGGGTTCCGTACCATTACGCAAAAAACGGCAAAAACCTCACGTTTGTTGTACACCCCACACGGGAGCCCCACTTAAATATTTCTTTTATTCTGTTTTTAGTATCTGTTTTTATAGCGGCAACAGAAATGCATCACCTGTAAATATTTCAACTCTAGCCATCACGGTTCATGAGATACAGCCTGGTGACAGACGGACAGACAGACAGGCGGACAGAGAGCGGAGTCTTAGTAATAGGGTGTCGTTTTTACCCTTTGGGTACGGAACCCTAAAAAAAGTGTCCCAAAATTATAAAACTTTACAAATAAACAAAGTTAAATATTTAACATTCAAAATCGTAACCTAAAAGGCAATTCTACCAGCCAACATAAGGGAAACAATAAAAAAATTTCATCAATTTCCTTTGACACACTTGTGGATAAAATGTAACTTTTCATCAGTTTTTGAAGAATAGTTTTTACAAGCATATGTGGTTGAAACACTTTTACTATAAGTTCCTCTGAGCCGCAACTCAATGCGATTGGAACATTTCCCTGTTTGCCATCAAATCCGCTCGGATAATAACAATCCATTCAATTCATTCATCCGTTCACTATATACATTTCGTTCGTTCGATCCATTCCTTAGTAACGGCCCGGAAAATAAACGGTTTGATATTTCGACTGTTTACTATAGAAGCTTTAGGAATCAATATTTACCTATAACAAATATTTTTTTGATATTGGGTTTTTAAGTAGTCACAATACATATATAAATTATATTAGATGTCATATACTAAAGAAAAAATTACCTAGCCATTTAATAGCCTGTCGGTATAGTGACCCTACCTATGCAACAGGAGTTCCCGGGTTCGAATCCCGGTCAGGGCATTAATTTGTGTATTCCATAAATGTTTGTTCCTGAGTTATGGATGTTTTATATCTATCTAAGTATGTATTTATCTATCTAAGTATGTATTTATCTATGTAAGTATGTATATGTGCCATTTTCAACCAAAAGGGTACTTATTGTCGGTTGTCAATAAGGCGCTATTTCCATATAGCTTAAATTCGAAATCAACCTTATCGACGAGCGACAATGTGGTACCTTTTGGTTGAAAACATCACATATCGTCGCCTAGTACCCACAGTACAAGCTTTGCTTAGTTTGGGGCTAGGTTGATTTGTGTAAGATTGTCCCCAGATATTTATTTATTTATTAATTCCCACTGGTGGCCGAGGCCGGAATTGAACCGGTGATTTCAGCTTACGCGGCTAACATCCTAACCACTAGACTACCCGGTCACGGCGGTACCCGTCCCAAATTTAAAAAATTTACAAGGCTAGTTAGCTAGGGTCCTTTGGTTACTTTTTCGGGTTCCGTACCCAAAGGGTAAAAACGGGACCCTATTACTAAGACTCCGCTGCCAGTCTGTCCGTCTGTCTGACACCAGGTTGTATCTCATGAACCGTGATAGACCAGTTAAAATTTTCACAGATAATGTATTTCTGTTGCCACTATAACAACAAATACTAAAAAGTACGGGACCCTCGGTGCGCGAGTCCGACTCGCACTTGGCCGATTTTTCTTTAGTATATGACATCTATTTAATTTCAGTTTATAACCAATAACTGAATGATATCATTTCGATGTCATTCTGATGTGAGTGTACGTAACAATTTGGCATGTAAGATCTATTTATTATCTCAGTTCAACAACTGTCATTATTCAATAATTTGACGTTTCCATCAAAAAAGTATCACGTTAGTTCTACTCAGTCGCACACATTTCTAATTCTAAATTTATCCGTACACTCAGCCTATAAAAACCATTTCATTTGAAGCACTCCGCTCCACTTTTTGTTTCGAAAACTCCAAAGAGTCCTCCTTTAGTTTATATCTCTCGACCAATGAGGTGTAAGAAGTACTCTCATTTTTTCTGTTTGCATTTCGTTGATGGAACAAGTATTTTGTACTTGGTATTTTAGGAACAGGTATACTTTAATAAAGAGTATAAAGCAGAGTAAAGAGTATAAAGAGTTTACTACTACTACTACTTTAAGAACCATACTTTTTGTTGCATCAGCGTTGAAAGTTTTTTTTTACAGGCTGTGCCCAAACTCATGGCATGATAACCAAGTGTTAAAAAAAGAAAATTCGTACTTTAAAAATCTTGTCTCATGTTTTAATCGTCAATTCAAGGGACGGATTGAAGACTACGCAAACCTCAGTAAAAGGGTCAATGAGAATCTGAAGCATGCGAATATTTATCTCTGGATAAATATTTGATTAAATCCAGTAAATTCAATCCCATACGATAAATAAACAAAATAAAAACATTTTGTTATTTGAGTAGTTCATAAGAGAATGAGAGAGTTATGTGATTGTCTTAATTCGAATCGGTGATAGATATTTGAATGGTGAACAGACCGATTGCGAAAAAGTACTATTTGTGTTATTAAAGTGAATTTTATCTTGCATAACATAACAAGAGTCATTTACGAAATTATAAGGAAAAAAATGGTAAAAAAGAGGTTACAAAATTGATTAAATTGTAAGAAAAATTTAGATAAATAGATAAACATAAACATAATTTATTCAATAATACGTGGCATGCAAGACTTTCAAAATAGTGACGTTTTACATGTGGCTGAACTTGGGTACCCTGTGTTTCAGGCGAGAGATAGATAGAATACTCTTTATTAACTCACCTCATTAACAGAAAACAATTGATTAAAGATAGAGACAGACAATAGGCGGTCTTATCACCGCTATCACATGTCATATTTTACGGGTATAATACTAGTTAGTATTTTAAAGTATTTATACCAAGTATTTCAATCTCCTGGCAAGTAAGTCTCGGAGGTTTGTGTTTATACAACTGACATAAATTTATATTGAGGCACTTTTATTTCCTTCAGCTTTGTTAGTATTGGCAATTTCTTACGCGGTTATTTTAAATTATTTATTATGTATAAACGGGTCTTTAGTGTCAGCAAAAGTAGATAAATGTTCCCGTTCTTTAGATACTATTGTTTACTTGGCTAACATTGTGTACAAAAAACTTTAGTTACACAAAATCATAATAAATGAAAGTAAATTATTTAAAATACATCATCATCATCATCATCATCATCATGTCAGCCGATAGACGTCCACTGCTGGACATAGGCCTCCCCCAAGGCTCGCCACTCCGACCGATCCTGTGCCGCTCGCATCCACCGAATTCCCGGTGAATGCGAAAATACACAGATATGTCCAAAATAATATAATAAATATGTAGGTAATATGATAAAAAATATAATTATTTAAATTTTATATCAAAAATGAACTTAATTTATTAGTATTAAAACAAAATACATATATAAGTATAAACACAATTAGTAACCTAAGTAAAAAGTGCAAATTGACCGCCAAAGCTTAAGATTAACTCCGAAAAAGCTTTCAAGTGGCTCTCAAAGCCGGTAATGCTTAAAACTGTGCGGCGCACACGTCTTCCATAAAATATGGTAATCTTTGTAGGTTTTAATTAAAATTTGACATTTACTTTCTGAGATATGTACAGACGACATTTTCACAGAATAAATGTTTTACGCAGCGTCTTAAGGAGCCCACTGACTACCAGTCCGCCTGCAGTCTCAGATCTTATCGGGCGGCCTGCAGTCCTAGACCACGTCCACACACATAAGCGATTATTGCCTGCCGGCTCTGCGGCTACAAACTAGCAGTTGAGAGTCGTCAGTTTTCCGCCATACGGCCGCCCACCGGCAACCGTATAATATAAGTTTGACAGGTCCCTACAAATTGACAGTTCGCCGGACGATATCGCTTGTCAGTTAATCGCAACAGGCCACACATTAACAGTTCTATTTTAGATTTCGGACTGACGATGGACTGACGACTATTCGGACTGACGACTCTTCGATTCCGGTCAGCGTCGACAGATATCTGCCTGACAGCCCGTGGCCTGCAAGCCAGTTAAACGCACACTATCAGATAACCGGCCGGCGGCCTGTTGACCGTCATCTCGTGTCAGTCGAGCGCCTTCCGTAAGCGAACAACTCGCGAACGCGAATCGAAACGGCGCGGCGCGGCGGACCCACGGTGTTTGCGTTCGCAACGAGTTCTCCCGCATAGGACACTTCTATAGGTATCAAAGGATTTATTCACTGCGCCGCATCGCTTCGATATCGGGTGTTGTTCGCCTACGTAGTGCACTGCGTTAGAGTCGGAGCTAACTTTGCATGACATTATACACTCATGGATAGCGTGACGTGCGTTCGCGTTTGCGTTATGTCTCTTTTTGCATGGGATTTTGAACAGCGCGCCAAGCGGGACGTTTCGGAAATTCAAAATCCCATACAAAATGACACTTAACGCAAACGCGTATCGCGTACCTCACGTAACGCTATCGAATTATAAACACTAGGGGTACAGAAAAGCATTAGCCGAGCAAAATGTATATAAAAATAAAAGTACTCACCAAGAAACAAAGTAGATTGTACATTGTACCCCACCATTTAAATGAATTAATTACGCAAATTGGCCTTTCGTTCCAACTTTTAAACTCGACTTACCCTCTGGAGGGTTGTTTTCCGAAAAATCCTGCACCTTCCCATTTTTTAATTGCATTTTAGCCAAATGCAGTATAACGTACTAAATAGCGAATGATACAACTTGGGAAATAATATAATAATTATTTTAAATATTTTTTTATTTAAATTAATCTTGTACAGGTGCTCACATATATCTGAACACGCCTCTATTGTCACGGCGTTAGAGTGCGTGTTGAGATATTTTGTAGCACCACGGGCGCTCCGATATTTATCTGGTGGCGACTGTGTTAAGCAGAAACTTCTACAAAGCTTAAAAATAAATGAAAAGTGGCAAAATTCCATGTCTCGGGCTAGACTCGAACTCGCGACTTTGAAACAGTAGCCCATCGCTCTGCTCAGTGAGCTACCGAGGTACCGAGACTTGACGAGATGTATAGAGAGAGAGATAAGT
The DNA here is from genome assembly GCF_947568885.1 of Cydia strobilella. Taxonomy (NCBI): domain Eukaryota; kingdom Metazoa; phylum Arthropoda; class Insecta; order Lepidoptera; family Tortricidae; genus Cydia; species Cydia strobilella. Next base: position 1,434,903 of record NC_086063.1, on the reverse strand, counting down.
TAGTTAAAGTACATTATACTTACCTATATCATTTATGATATCATGATATCATTCATGATGATTTATGATATCATGACTATAATAAATTATATATTAATATAGGCAATGTCACAAGCTAAAAATATTGTATAAATACAATATCGCGCTCCCGTTCCGAATCCTGACCTCGCTACTGATAACATAAATAATAAATAAAACGGGCATCTTTTTAAGGAAATTTCGTTCAAAATTTATTCACAGACGTATATCACTAGTGTCGTTAATAGACTATCGATAGTCGATATCTCGTGTCGTTAATACTGTTTATCGATAGTCGATGTATCCCAGGAGGCACATAATGTCCCAATACTGCGCTGACAGCTTTACGATGTCTTTGTTTAAAGCCTGTTTTAAAGACAATGAAATTTTGCTGCAATCCACTTCAAAGCGAATTTACACGATACATTTTGGATAATACTTACTTATCTGTTTAAATAAATGGTGTTGCTACTTTCAAGTGATAAAAACAAACGTAGAGTATCTTACTCTACGTTTATTATAATTATTAATATGTGACATTATCAACCAAAAGGTACCACATTGTCGCTTGTCAATAAGGTTGATTTCAAATTGAAGCTGTTTGGAAATAGCGCCTTATTGACAACTGACAATAAGTACCCTTTTGATTGAAAATAGCACATATACCTTTATATTGACTAGCCAAACCCTGTTTATTTCTTTGACGCGTAAATTTGTTACTCAAAATGCAGGTAATTTTACCGTAAATTTATACGTCATCGACATATCAATTGTAATCTTTTTCTCATGGCATAAGGGGATTTCGCCTTATTTATATATTGCCCCTGATAAGGTGTTTTGGCCTTGCTATTATAGCTTTATTATATTTATAATTTTTCCCTTAAACCTGTTAAGACGTTAGTCGTCGCAGTATATTTTTATATCCTATACTTTAGTCAAGCAATAAAAAATATACATTATCAAAGATCAGTAAGTAGGTAAATAATCATAATTTTATTTAAATGCTAATTGTGGTATTTTCTATAAAAAGGGACCTTATTGTCGATGACGCTTACGCCATAATTAACGATGCTCCGATATAAATACAATGGCGCGCGACGCTGTGCGGCGTTAGCGACATCGACAATAAGGTCTCTTTTCATAGAAACTTAAGCCAAGATAGGTACTTTTTCGTGCTATATATAAAGATGTTTAATAAAAATGGAAACTATTGGTCTAGACTAAGAGAAGAAACTGTAACAATATTTTATATATGACCGTTTGTTTCATATTTAAATAAAAATAAAATAAAAAAAATGCCCCAATTTAGTAAGTTAGATATTTTTTTTATTACCCTATTCATCGATATATATTACACACAACACTACCGAAACGCAATATTTACACACATTACATGTATCTTTTACCACAAAAACGGTATTATGGCGCGAAAATACATCACTAGTGATGCACATCGTAATGGTCTATATATCGACATATCGATAGCCCGACCGCGCCGCTACAATAGAGCGGTGACAGTTTTACGATGTTCGCTGGGCGATATTTTAAAGGTGATTCTAAAATCTTTTAAAAATTTTGTGGGGCAAGAAGTAAAGCTATTGGATTAATACTTGTTAAAAACATTTTCAATTGATTTATACGCTTTGACATAATTTGTGTTCAAATGGAAATGGTAAAAGAAAAGCATCTCGTACACAGATAGAAAAAATGTAAACTAAATTAAAATTGCCTAAGCCTTACAATTTCATACATACACGACACGGTGTGCGCGTGGCTTATTCTAATAGTGCAATGCATATATTAAGGGGCCCACTGATAAGTCCGCCGGACGATATCGGCCTGCCAGTTGTTCGGAACTGTCAAATTTTTGTTCTAACTGACAGGCCTATATCGTCCGGCGGACTGATAGTCAGTGGGCCCCTTTATATGCACTATCCTGCAACCGTTTAAAAAATTTAAAAAGTTTACAATTTTTTTTGTGTTTAGTCATCGTTCAATACAAATATTTGTATGATAAACTAATTCAAACTGAGACACCCCAACAGTTTTTTTTATTTGGAACTCATCTTTAGTATTTATTCTTTAATCCGATAAATATTTTAAAAAATATTTGTTGTTTAGTTTTCTTAACAATTCTATTCTACTGGTCAAATGCTACACAAGATACTTCGTTGTTTGAGTGACGTCAAACAATTGCTAGTTACCATCGTAAACACTGTTAACTGACCATTTGCATACCTTACTGCAACGAGATAAGGTTTACCAATGGCCAGTTAAGGGTGGTTCATTAACAAATAACGTGTCAAATGCTAGTTATTGATATCGTTGCATTTCAAATTTGTAGACTTTGCATGTAAAAAAAAAAAATACCCCCAATAAAATATCGATTCTCCTATCGATTCTGAACAAACTGTTTTTTAGGTTTTCAGTCGGTCATGAAACACCGTGTATATTTTCCTTAATTTGAAAATTGGTTGAAAATTTTAATAATTCATTTAAACACTTAGTACCTATTTTTGCTCTATGCTTCATTTAATTTCTTCAAATAAAACGATACAGCCGCAATGAGTTTAATAATACGCTACATACAAAACACGCCGCAGTCGATATCATCATTAATATTCATATTATTCCAAAGCACAAAAGCACTCAAGACATATTATTACCATCAGATAATTAGATTTACGGGAAATCGAAAATTCCCGAAGTTTCGAGCGGTATTCTGATTACAAAATCTGTATGTTTGGATATTGAAACGATACGAGCGTTAGCGCTGAGTGAGTTTTTTGAACCTTGGACTTGGACTGGACCAAAATGACCAATTCCACATTCTACTTAACGGGTTAACAGCCTACCAACCCCCCACGAACCAAGCCACAAACAGACGGCTAAAAGTAGTTAAGGTATCTATCCACGGGTAAGATATCACCCATAACTTAATCTGACACGCTCAAGTAACTACAAAAATCCCCCTAATATTTGAAATCACCTATGTGTGGTTTGACGTCACCGGCACTAATAAAATTTCGAGCCCTGATTATTAGGTAATATCACTAATATCAAAACATTAACATCATCATCATTTTCCTCGCGTTGTCCCGGCATTTTGCCACGGGTCATGGAAGCCTGGGGTCCACTTGGCAACTAATCCCAAGAATTGGCGTAGGCATTTACGAAAGCGACTGCTATCTGACCTTCCAACCCAGAGGGTAAACTAGGCCTTATTGGGATTAGTCCGGTTTCCTGACGATGTTTTCCTTCACAAAAAAAGCTGCTGAGCTACTAGTAAATATCAAATGATAATTAGTACATAAGTTCCGAAAAACTCATTGGATTGCAAGTCTCACGGGCCACCAGCGCTTATATCAAAACATTAATACATTTTAAAATTTAAATACCGCTTCAAGTCGTTTTGTAGGGATTTCTGGTATCTCGCAGACTTAATTTGCTGTCTTGTAGAAGTTCGAATTTTGCCGTGTATTTTGAGGCCAGTGTTATTTTTGTACGTCTTAGAAAAAAGACTCTTAATTAGCTTCTCTCCTTTAAACCTACGCATGAATATTTGATGGATGGATTACAGTGTATTTTCAGATATTAAGTACGACTTGGGGTTCAAAGGAAAAAAAGTATTATTTGAGCGTTTCTTTTTTTGCCATTTTTTTGCCACTTTTGCGTTATTTCTGGTTAGGCTCACGAGCCCTTTTCAAACTTATAGGAGAAAAGAAGTGTCCCAAAATTTCCACTCATTTTTCAAACTTTCCTTTTTGTTACCGCCATACAAATATGGGGAAATGGTAACACAAAAGGATTTTAAAAAGTTGGATGAAGCGTTGGGTTAAGAGTGTTGGTGTTTGTAGGCACCCCCCTGCATACAAAGTTCTGTAAATTAGTATGGACGCGGGGTACCTTTTCTCTGCAGCTGACCAAAAATAGATCTTATCCGTCCGCACCTAGGAATTTAGGGCGCAAAAAATAATGACAGGTAGAGAGTTCCTATATCGATAAAGGGGGGAGGGGAGGGGAGGAAGCGCAGCGCCGCTCCGCGCCGCTTCGCGTCTAAAGGGGCCTGTCAGTTGTTCGGAACTTTCAAATTTTTGTTCTGACAGGCTGATATCGTCCGGCGGACTGATAATCAGTGGGTCCCTTAAATCGCTCACGTAGAACACACCTATACTTACGTATCAATGGTTTGTCAGCCGCCGCGCCGCCTAGTTTTCGCGAGTTGTTCGCCTACGTAACGCTGCCTAAGTCTCCACTGTACGTCTGTCTGTCTGTCACCAGCCTGTATCTCATGAACCGTGATAGCTAGACAGTTGAAATTTTCACAGATGATTTTTGTTGCCACTATAACAACAAATACTAAAAACAGAATATAATAAATATATATGTGGTGCTCCCATACAACAAACGTTTTGCCGTTTTTTGCTCGATATTACGGAATGGTACGGAACCAATCGTGCGCGTCACTTCTACTTTCGTTTTTTTTATATATCTATCTGTATATTTCCGTAAATGAGATTTGATTTTAAAAGATATTATATTTCTGTGATGTTTCCTTATTATTATGGTACATTCTAAAAAGATTTTTGTTTTAAGCAACCAACATTAATAACAAAGTATTTTTGGACTAATCCCAAACCACTCTATAATTCATTTGCTAAAAAGATATTAAGATTCAAATCCTCAGAACAAACACAAGCAGACCGGACATAAAACGTTTTCAACAAAATTAAGCTTAAAAGGACATAAGTCAGAAAAACGTACAAATAAGATAATGCCTTTCGTATTTACGGATAGGTCTGGCCCGGGAATCGAACTTTGACCCACCCCGGGCTAATCCAGGGACATTTATCAGGTTGTCTTCGAGGTTTTTGTGGTATAACTGGAGATAAGAGGATTACAGAAAATGTTACTTTTCGGGAATTTGACGAATTTTTATATCTTATTCGTTCGTCGGGACAAAATTATTTCCGTTGTCTTGTTTCAGACCACTCTGTCGCGCTTGTATCTTCTATGAATTAAAAAAACCGGCCAAGTGCGAGTCGGACTCGCGCACCGAGAGTTCCGTACTTTTTAGTATTTGTTGTTATAGCGGCAACAGAAATACATCATCTGTGAAAATTTCAACTGCCTAGCTATCACGGTTCATGAGATACAGCCTGGTGACAGACGGACGGACAGCGGGGTCTTAGTAATAGGGTCCCGTTTTTACCCTTTGGGTACGGAACCCTAAAAAAGCTCCGCTCCACATGTTTTGAGGACAAACAGGCATTCATTACAATGAGGAAATTATATCATAAACTCGATATAAAATGATTTTCGTTATTTTGATTGGTATAGGCAATGAGTATATATTAAGATAGATTAAATTTTGTAACCACTGTAAATTCACTGCCATCTATCGATATACTTTAAAACTAAAAATTAAGATTTATAAAAATACGTTAAAATGTATTTAAATATGGATAAATGTTTTTTTATTTGCATTAATTATTTTTATATGATTTTGACCCATATTCTTTCACTGGTATGCGTTAAAATTATAAATAACAAACGAAACAGTCAACGCCCTCTATACGAGAGTAGGCCAAAACTAGTGGCGCCATCTGATCGAGAATCAAATTTTCGTGATTTTCAAGGCACGTTTTTTCCTTAAACTGTATCCATCTATTACGGAGTTATATCTATCTTTGGTATAGGTAATTATCGATATTTGTATTTTGATTGGCAGAATTAGGAAGGTAATTAATTTTATTATTGACGTTGGTTATTCTCTTCATCAAAAGTGACGACCGGTCTGGCCTAGTGGGTAGTGACCCTGCCTGTGAAGCTGATGGTCCTGGGTTCGAATCCCGGTAAGGGCATTTATTTGTGTGATGAGCACAGATATTTGTTCCTGAGTCATGGGTGTTTTCTATTTATTTAAGTATTTATATATATCGTTGTCTGAGTATCCATAACACAAGCCTCTTTGGGCTTACCGTGGGACTTAGTCAATCTGTGTAAAAATGTCCTATAATATTTATTTATTATTATTTATTTATTATTATTTATTTATTTATTAAAAGTAGGTCACCAATTTCTGGTAAACCTTGATAAACTCTTTCCATTCTTATCCCTAACAAAAAAAACCCCGTATTGATCCTCATTATAATGATATTACTACCTTATTTCGCTGGAACACGAATTATTTTCGTTCTTTTTCGTGCTTTGTTTGGTTCTAAGAACTATCGAATAGTCTTTTGTCTTCCCTTTTGTAATAGAACACGTGGAGATTTTCTTTGTACAGTCGCCATCAGATATATCGGAGCGGCGGAGGTGCTCAAAAATATCTGAACACGCACTTAACGCCTTGACAATAGAGGCGTGTTCAGATATTTGTGAGCACCTTGGTCGCTCCGATATATCTGATGGCGACTGTAAGCCAACACTGTAGCTTATGTCAATCTATTTCCACATATCTACAGGCAAGATCAAAGATATTGAGTAATAAAGACTGTCTACAACTTACATGTACTCTTTACTATATGAACTATTGTACACTCCGCCGTACTGCGCGCAACTGCGCTCGCCAACTCCTTACTCACGGCACTACCTGAGAGTGATTTGTTTGCGATAGGGAGGCTGATATCTGAGTGGAAGGAAGTGCTTGGAAGGATGTAAGATTCGCAGGTGTAAGTTACTTTTTAATTAGTAAATAAGTAGTTTTAAGTTATGAATATATGTAACGCTTTGGCGTAAGCCGTAATGTTGATTCAATACATAAATAAATAACGGCCTCCTAGTCAGTAGCAACCCTGCCTTCGAAGCCCCGGGTTTAAATCCTGGTAAGGGTATTTGTTTGTGTGTTCATCGCAAATATATACAAATGTATAGTCTAGTACCCACGTGGCATAAAGCCAGTGGACTGTAATTGGGGATTGCTTACCGGTATGGTTTCGGGTCTGCGGCTGGCAGAGGCCTCTGCTGGTGGCTGGTGGTAGCTTTCTGGTATCCTTTCTTTATTTAGTACTTTAAATAGGTTTTTACTGAGTATTATTTTCGGATTCGTGTTAGTTTTATTCACGTTTTTAATGACACTGAAGTTGTCAGTTATTTGTTTTTCTAGACCTCTTTTGTGTTACCGGCCAGTAGCCGCGCTACTTTTAATGAGTTTATATAGCACTAGCTTTTGCCCGCGACTTCGTCTGCGTGGACTTAGTAACCCCAGCTAGAGTAAGAATAGCGCCTGGAGAAAATATTATAGCAATTATTCAATTTGAGCATATTATGCACACAAATTAGCAGACACTTCATTAATTATCTCAATTCCACCCCGCTTTTTACTTTCTTAAGGGATGATTTTCGGGATAAAAACTATCCTATGTCCTTCTCAGGGACTCAACCTATCTCTATGCCAAATTTCATCTAAATCGATTCAGCGGTTTAAGCGTGAAGAGGGAACACACAGACAGACAGACAGACAGACAGACTTTAGCATTTATAATATTAGTATGGATTTAGGTGGAATACTATTCTCAGCACTGAGGAGAACGAAGCAAGGAGGAGGTGGAATACTAAACAACCCACAACAAGCCGAATTAAGCTTAATGTAGGGCTAGGTCGATATTAATGACGCTCTGATACTAATGCGGTGCTACGTGACAAATATAAACGCCAACCGCCATAATGTACCTTTACTCGTCGAACGTCACGTAATGCAATAATTTTGAATGTAATTTTGATGGTCACTGTAATTTTTTATATTCAATTATTCATAATGTAAAAAACCGACAATCACAATATAAATTCCTTAGAATTTACCATGTGTAATTTTAAGTGCAATTGTACAATTGTGAGATAAATAAATTATATCATATCATATCATAACATATAGAGATTTTCAGTCTATATTACATATTTGTCTCTGTCCTTGGTAACGAAAGTACGTAGGTATAGGAAAAGGAAATGCTTGAATGTTTATCGAAGGAGGAAAATCTAAGAGAATTCGTGACTTATTATCATAGCGATGTTTGTATACGTACATGTGCCATTCTCAATCAAAAGGGTACTTATTGTCGGTTGTCAATAAGGCGCTATTTCCATATAGCTTCAATTGAAAATCAACCTTATTGACAAGCGACAATGTGGTACCTTTTGGTTGAAAATGGCACATATTATAAGTACCTATGTGTATAGATAAATGTGTACTTCTCCGCAAAATAAGTAATACAAGTCCTTATCGAAGAATAAGTTTTTGATGGAAAATATTTGTGTTAATAACAAAAATTGGTGCCTATACTATGTCGATACCCTTTTTTTCCCTCCGATGTCAATAAATATCTAATTTTGATGTTGTTTGCATATTCCAATACTACATTATATACCATAGGAGGGGTGTGTAATGTTAATATATATATATATATCGCACTTAAACTATCGTGAGACATATTTCAAAATATTTATCAGTACGGTTTTTACTCACTATTATTTTTAGTCGCTTTTGGCGACATGTTTCGGATTCTTTGGGAATCCATCCTCAGGCACGAGTGTCCGCGGCGGTTGTTCGTCGTGCAACGTGCAATAAAAGGAGTAAAAACCGTACTGATAAATATTTTGATATATATATATATATATATATATATATATAATAACATACATTTGTTATAACGCCATTTGATATATTATATGTTATAATGTAATTTTTATTATACGTTTCCTTTGTTATATTGTGATTTCATCTAAATTATCATTGATATATATGTCTTTTCTTTCTTTCTTTCTTTCTTCTATATAATGCCTATTGTAATATAATTTTTAAATAGTATATGGACATGTTTTATAATGACATTTGTTAAGTATATTATATTTTCATATAACCTCCTATGGAGTCCGTAAAATACGTGAAATAAATTGTGTTTAAGTAATATATGTCCAACTCTACTAACAAGAGATACTCATTCTCTCTAAGCCTGTACCCGCAACATTATCTGTGTAGAAGTTATTAAACTTTCCCTCTACAGTCTCCGTCTAACTAATTTTTAACCCCGTTACTATAATCCACAATATGAAAAAAAAAAAAACAGGATAAAATGTATCCTTCCTTTTCTCAGACAAACCATAATAATATATTATAATCCGAATTTAAGCCAAATATGTAAAGGTGTTTGCGCGTGGAGTAAGAAACATCAAAATATCTAGACACTCAAATACAAACCTCATAAGAAGGATAGGCGTGTTCAACTAAAACCGTTCAATCTATATACAGAGTACGAACCCTATAAAAAGCGGAGCCGAAAAGGTCAAGACAATCAAAACAATGAGGGATCTCGATTCAATTCTGACCAATGTGGGGGCCGAATCCGTTTTTATAATTTCATTTGGTTTCCATCTTGTTTTGATATGACCTTGACTGTAAGCGCCGATCAGCGTTAACGGCGCAGGCTGATTGGTGCTGACAAAATGTAACCAGAGGGCCTACCGCGAACCACGTTCGACGTGTTGCCTCTCTGTCGCACTTGTAAATTCGTACGTAAGTGTGTCAAGGAGGAAACACGTCGAACGTGGTTCGCGGTAGGCCCTCGAGTCGTCTCATAAGGCAATTCGCTCTTTATTGGTGATATTTATTTTTATATTGAGATACGTTGGCTGATTTTTATCTTATTTTTGTTTTTTTGTTCCTGAGGTATTTCCTTTGCGCTACGACATGGGGTTCTCATGGGTCGGCAAACGCTTAAGTGGCTCCTGTGATGCTGCTTATGTCCATGGGCGACGATGACCGCTTCCCATCAGGCGGCACGTCTGCTCGTTTGCTATCATATAAAAAAATCTATAAAATTTTGGTAAATAAATACTCGTAAAGTTCCCTATTCTTTACAATATATGCGTATATATGTCCTTCATTTGTAACTCATTATAAAATTACATAAATTGTTTTGTCCCTAATATTGGGATATCTTGTTTTTCCGTCCAGAATGAGGTATCAAAATCGAACTAAAAATAAAATCGAAAACAAAATAATTGGCCCACCTAGTAGCCACCACTGGAGGTCGTATCAAAATAAAATTAAAAAGAATAGGCCTCATAGAGGGTGTAAAAATACCGTCCCTACTGATACATAATTCAAGTCTTGTTGACTCCGGACCTATCCATCATGGGAGACGAGTCCAAATGTAATTTTTCACGAGAAATATATTTGTGTAAACAAATTAAGGAACGTTTAAGTTTTTTGTTGATTGTTAGTAAAGTAGAATTTGTCAGATTTTTAGGGCACGGAAATTACTCATTGCTTAAGTAGAATTCAGATATAATGGGAGTGATGTCCTAAATTTTCGAAGTAGTAGTAGAAATGTTGTAGGTACAATTCTGGTGATTTGTTACTCAATAGCTAAATCTAATAAAGGGAAAGTTTTTTTATAAGGAATCTGGTAACACACAAATTATTATTTTTTCCTTATCAAGACTTAGGTATTTACTTCACGTAAGCATATAAATGATACCCTTTCGATACCCGTTCATGAGGCTTAAAGCTCTTGAAGGGGTATCGATTATAAATTATAACGCTTATTCCATTTTCAAATTTCGGTAAAATTAGAATCTTATTTTTGCTATGCTTACATATATTGCTTATTTATGTTTAAAGTGAAGGACTGGGTGTCTAACGCGTTGACAGCACAGATATCATTTTTTTTATTAGGAAGGGGATACCCTTTTATTTTAGCGGTATCTGAAAGTATAAATTGTATATACAGATGTCAATCACATTCGCTATTCGATAAACGACTAAGCCATTTTAAGGCTTTTTCTGGGAAGGGGTTGACGGGTCCCTGGTTTTGACAATAACTTTAATTAGAACCAAGTAGTCAATTGCCTACAGAATTAACATTTTACGTACCTTAAAACCACCCAACAATAGCCGTTGGGGTTCATTAAATAAATAAATAAATATTATAGGACATTTTTACACAGATTGACTAAGTCCCACGATAAGCCCAAGGAGGCTTGTGTTATGAATACTCAGACAACGATATATATAATACATAAATACTTAAATACATAGAAAACACCCATGACTCAGAAACAAATATTTGTGCTCATCACACTAATTAATGCCCTTACCGGGATTCGAACCCAGGACCATCCGCTTCACAGGCAGGGTCACTATCCACTAGGCCAGACCGGTCGTGTGTTTTCTTTCGTTCGATTTTAAAATAAAACAAATTGGACTCTATGGTCTAATATCATTGATTCAAATTCGATTGCCAATTTTCCTTGTACAGTGGGCAGCTAGAGGATAGTCCAGTACAACTGAGGAGTGTCTATTCAAAAGGGCTTATTTCTCTTTGAAATCCATACAAAAATAAACTTTAAGTAAGGTTTATTTCATGGGGTTATATATGGGCTATTAAAAGGGTTTATTTTTGTATGGATTTCATAGAGAAATAAGCCCTTTTGAAAAGACACTCATCAACTATAGTCCACAAGTTCAAGACGTAATAAAGTATAAGTATTAACCATTTTTATGTTTGTATACAAAATGTCATATGAGTAATTACACATTAACATAGCAAATGACACAAATATAGTTTAACTCAATCTTATACCTTAAGTTCCTTAGCATAACAGCTAAAAACATATCGAGTATATAAGTAGACGTTGATAAGCCGGCTTTTCGCAGGGTCTAATGATAGATTGATAAATGGCTCAAGGGCTCGACCTTGTGCAATGTGCTATCTTTTTTTTAGTTCAACTGAAGTAATAAATAGACCTTCCGTGCGCCATCTATCGTCATTTCGTTTAAATTGGTCTTTTGTTTTTCTTCTAAAGTAGTTTGTAAGGCGAGGAAGCTTAGTTCAAGGGTTTCGAAGTAATTTGGAAGTTTGCATTACGAAGTTTGATTAAAAATTCCAGTATTTTTGGCTTCTGATATTTGTATCAGTAAAAGTATTTTTTTGCTATTGTGAAAGTCTTTGGATATTATAATATTTAATATATTCGCGTTTTAAACACATTAAAACATAATTTTATCAGGATTATCGCGAATTAATTTTGTTACCTTATACCTAATTTTATAATTTTGTTACCTAGTAGTATTGGATATATCACTAAATATTTTCAAAAATATTACAGTAACATTGAAAACACAACATTATAATGATTTTACGCTTAAAAATTTACGGACTATGAAGATGATCATTACAAAAGAAAAAAATACAATACAAATCCTCTTTATTGCACGACCTCAGAAAAAATGTACATGGAAACACAAATAGTACATGAAGACAGAGGTGACAACAGGCGATCTCTTCCAGACAACCAGCAAGTAGGTAGTGGAGAAATGACACATAAATTAACCAATTAGGAGGTGCAAAAAACTAAGTTAAAACTAAATAGCATTAGAGAAAAAATACCTTCATTACCTACATTGTTACGACTAATTAAAAAAATGTGATGATACAGGTAAAAAAATACATCAATAATTTGAAATTTTTAAGGCAAAAAATTAGAACATGTAACACGTAAGTATCATCTGATGTTGCAAAATAAATAAAAAATCCCAACATTAGTGTTAAATATGGCATAATCAGTGATAAAGTTCAGTAAAGGAATAGATCATCAAAACCATAAAGACTAGACTGTAAAAGAACTGGAGGCAGAAAACATTGCAGGCCAGATTAAGTAATAAATAACGGGCCGGGAAATTTAGAGAGAATTTACTTTGCCGGCGTAAGTTATGAGCGGGAGTATTAATGTTACGTGAACGGTTGTAAGTTTGATATATTCTGACGTATGAGATGGGATTTGTAAAGATTTGAGGATGAAGGAATGGAGTATGATTTACTTAGAGAAAAATCAATTTAAGCAAGTAAGTACTGACCAATAGCACCCCGGGCGATAGCTCGTAATGTAATAAGTGGTTAATGACGACAAAGATAGATATAACTCCGTAATAGATAGATACAGTCTAAGGAAAAAACGTGCCTCGAAAATCACGAAAATTTGATTCTCGATCAGATGGCGCCACTAGTTTTGGCCAACTCTCGTATAGAGGGCGTTGACTGTCTCGTTTGTTATTTATAATTTAAACGCATACCAGTGAAAGAACATGGGTCAAAATCATATAAAAACAATTAATGCAAATAAAAAAATCATTTATCCATATTTAAATACATTTTAACGTATTTTTATAAATCTTCATTTCTAGTTTTAAAGTATGTCGATAGATGGCAGTGAATTTACAGTGGTTACAAAATTTACTATGACAGTACCGCTCTATCTTATTATATCCTCATTGATGACGATGTGTAATGAACTCTCGTGAACGTCAGCTGCCGTTCCTTAACCCACCAACGGAGCGAGCTTTGAGCCACCCAAACACGTACATGCTTACAGCGATAAGACCGCCTGTTGCTACCTTTATTTACTTTGTAAATATGTTATTGACTTTTCTTTTGTGGTGCAATAAAGTGTATTTACTTACTTACACGTAAAGACGCAACTTAGTTATCGCAACCCAATTAAAAGTACTTTGTCAGATGTTAATATATATTTTTTCATTTACTTTTCAAAGGCAAATATACATAATCAGTTTTAAAGTTACTCGCCAAACTGCTTATGCAGTTTGTTGGCGAGACAGCGCTCATTTTTTACAAGTTTATGCACCTTCTTAAGTTGTTATCATTCTATGCTTACCCTAAATTTAACATTAAAGTTACGCTCAAAAAATAAATAGATAGTAAACTAATTAAACTATCCTTTTACAAATTCACAATTTTACCAAAAGATACACTGTGTAAAAACGACAAATCTAATATTAATAATAATTTATTTCATTATGTCGTCAGCCGGCTGTATCGTGGTGGAAAGACTGTCAGCTGATCCCCTAAAAGTCGTAACGCAGAAGCCATACGAGGACATCTATCACTTATTTAAATGTACCAGGACCCTATTTCATCACCAAAGTGGATATAGAAGATGTAAAATGAAACCTCGCGAACATCAGTTGTTGCTATTTCAATTAACTTGGAAAAAAATCATAATTACTTATAAATTTATATCAAATAGGGTAAGGTGGTTTACAGTGAGGGTTGTTCCTCAACCCACTAACGGAATGGCAACTGCCGTTTACGAGAAGATAGGAAGCGGGTAAAATTAAAATGTAATTTCTAATCTCGTCCCTTGCCCCACATCTTAAGGGTACCGTGACATATTTCTCCCGCCCCGAGATAGAGGACTCGCAAACTTACTGGCGGTACATTTGGTTGCTTCACAAGCAATTATAATATGGTTCACGCATGCGGTATTAACTTGGTAGATTAAGAACTTTTCAAACCTCAGTTGTTGTTTTTAGCTTCTTTGAGGTCAATTTACATAATTGATAAGTAATTAGCTGTTGGTGAAGATTGAATTTTAACACATTCACTGTCACTAGGCGGGTTTTCTGTTTGTTCAAATCTGCTTTTCGCTACAAACGGGAAAAACAACGTTATCGACTACGCTCGTATGGCTTAGCTCGAGCGGATATTGAGTGTTAAGGAATATCCTTAGTAATAATTTGGATGACTGCTTCGTTTTGAGCAAAGCATTGTAAATATCGTATTATTATATAGCCTCAGGCAAAAATTACGAGAAATCATATTAAGTACATTCCACTACCTACAGGAAATATTTGTAGAATCCTTATTATAATGTCATATAAATATTTTTCCAAACATTTACACAGCGCGACATATTAGATTAGAAATACAGGGTGAAGAACCCGAATGGAGGATATTTGAAACTATAAAAAAACACGAGTAGATAAGGGAATATGAACTTTGAATTTGCAGATAAAAATTGCTTTCTTTTCTTACTCCCTTATTCATAAAACCTACTACAAACCTACTGTCCTTTTCCGTAATTTTAACCAACAAAAATGTCAAAATGACGGATTTTATGAAAATTGCCATTAGTTTTAATCATCTCACAATTAAAATAGAACCGGGTCAAATATATTAAAAGAATCTTCTCACAATGCTTCTTTTTATTAAAAATATGTATAAGATAAAAAAGTAAGACGTAAACGTAACGCGACTTCCAGCGCTAATCTTCCGATGAGGCCATCCGGTGAAATAATCACGACAGGTAACAAGAAAAACAACAAATTAATATATAACATACAAAAGACTAAGACAGAAATAAGTTAAAAATACATATTCCAATAAATGGCATAATTACGTACAGCTGTTATATCGTATCGTGTTTAACTGTTTCAATGTAGTAGTTGTTAAGAAACATGTCGGTATCTATCTTTGAAGTTATTGACATCACTAACCTATTCGGAGGTCACGCTGTATACGACATTATAAGTCAGAAAACGTGGTCCTTTTTGCCAGAGCTCCATAAGTGCCGTCCTAATGTTTTAAATATTATCTTTGGCTGAGGGAGAGATGCTCGGAGTTTCGGGGCATTTGCTCGGCATTTTGATGTGTTTTCGTAATAAGGCTTCTTTTTATTATTATATTGAATTGGTCAAAGATATAGCAGCAGAAATAACTAAGCGGGAGAGTTGTTTGTAACTAACTAAACATACATCTTTGTTACTAGGAAAAACGTGTTATTTAAACGATTAGCAAAAACTACTAATTTAACCTAACCTTAAAACAAAAAACACAGCATAATATATTTTAAGAAAATAAGAGTGCTTGTGTAGGTTATTTTAACCACCGCGCCCGCTTCGCAACTTTTGCTGGACCCTATGCTCCTGTTGCAATTTTATAGTTGTGTGATTACTCAAATATATTCCTACTACCATTGTAATTATTCATTATTTGTTCCATTTGAATTAACTTAACTTAACTTTTCATTGTACAACGTCGTTGAAAAATAACTTTATTCCCTATTAAGTAAGAAGAGAAAATTCGTTGTCATTTCAATGTCAGTCTCATTAGATAAAGATAAAAGATATTTATTTATGACGATCACAACACATGTACGAACATGTACAGACAACAACAGCAAGAAAAAAAAAAGAAATCATTGAGTGTGCATCACAAAATGGACCCAACTCAGCATAATGCTGGCTGTAAAGCCAGCGCTGGTCTTGCCGGTCATTACAATATTTTTTTTCATTTATTTTTACAATTCGAGGATAAGCAAACACTTGTCCCTCATTGTGAAGTGAAATGCGAATCCTTTACAATATGCGGACAGTTTGTAAAGGATTTCTTTGCCTGTTATTATTGCTTCCCACCCTGAACTAACGTTCTCAAAACGCCCTTAAACGTATATAGGTCGTTTCAAGTGACATCTATCGAACGGGCAACTTCTACAAAAAGGGTTCCAAGATTAGATCTCAGAATGTTTTCAGAAAGGAAATGGGAATTTTAACAAGGGTGGAAAAGTTTAATTTGGAGACGGGAAGCCGGATGTTTGGTATCAAAGATTTTGGGCGGGGGATTAGCTATTTATGTAGAAGCGTGTCGTTGTTTCGCGAATATAAAAGACTCGAGGCTTGGCGTTCGACAAAAGAGTAAATCGACGATGGTGGAAAAATAGTGCTTCCCAGAAACAGAGAGTTTTGAGAAATCGGAATGCTTAGAATGTTATACCTTTGAATTTGCTCCAAAATTCTATATTTTTTATTATTATTATCTGGTATGTTAACCATCACTTGACTACTATCATGTTGTAACACTTGAATGAAGTTCTTATATTGTTTAAATACTTAAAATGTATATATAAAAACTCTTTTAAACATCTTCACATGTTTTATTTCGCCACTATTATTTATTTTATATTTCGCTGCTTTTGATTAAAACATACAACTCAAACACTGTGGAAAAAATGTATGTAAAATTACCTAAATTAAGCTTTTAAGGCACTTTCCCTCCAGGGCCCATTAGTTTATTCCACCCTGTATATATATCCGTACACTCGAATATATTAGTCTCCTTTCTTAACCAATGGCATAATGGTTTCACTTGTCTCAACTTATGCCATCCATCTCCTTCTAAACTTGAGTAAAAACTACGAACTCAAACTGAACTGAGAGCGTTTGACCCGGAAATCCGTGGGAAGTTTGCCGTCTTTATAAAAACTTATCTCTGATTGGAAACCGTAACGAATCAAGTTACGGGAGATAGCGAATAATCTGGCTAACAAGTTTTGTTAGTAACAGTAGAAAGAGAAAACTATAGCCATGCCTTTTTTGGGAATATGCCTAAGGCCTAAGATACACTTTCTAGTTTTACTTACTTAAGCAGGACAGCTATACTACAGAATGAGAGATGAATATCGTTATCTCATTCTAACAAATAGCTTTGTCCCTATTTACGTAAGTAAAACTTACAAGTGTATCTCAGGCCTAATTAAATACTAGCATAAGAATAAGACAGTATGATTATCTCTAGCATAGGGAGTTTGAAATTGCATGAGATTCCATTTCGCTGCATTTGCTTTTAAGAGAAAATGCTTTTTAATCCTTTGAAAGCGGTCTTTTAGATTTATATTCAATAAATAATCTAACTTAATATCTATACGATGATACAATTATAATACTTGACTTAAAAATTTGAATATAATTTTAGATAAAAAAAAGGTAAATCAAACATGAAACTGATTAATGTTTGTAACTATTTAAGCTTTTGATCAGTCAAGCTCTATACCTAGTTAGTTTAAATACATTTAAAGTACCGATTTATACTTTTTTTCCTCAATATCTTCATATATTCTTATCTTATTTCATATCAAAGTATTGTTTATTTTAGATTGGAGAAATTTCCATATTTAAAGCAATTTAAACGTTTAACTTATATTTGTTGCATTGAAGACTGCCTCAGGGTTCAATCCTAAGTCCTGTATTGTTCTTGTTGAATACTAATAATCAAACTCAAACAAAGACTGGCATATTTAAAACTTACCAGTAAGTTTAATAATTTTCTTGATAACATAAATAAATAAATATTGGACTATTGGACATAAGTAGTACTCCCACAAGGGATTGTCTGTCACTGAATCATTTATTTTGCTCGCAAAGTCCTTCTACGTAAGTATTTTTCAATTATTTTTATTTGTGCATTAGTTATATTGTTATTATTACCATTTAATATAGTTTCTATTATCTTTAAGTATCTCTAACTCTTTCTTTTCCCTACAAGTATTTCTACCCCACCTAACCTTAGGTACCTAGGCAGTTTTAAGCTCTAAATTCCTATAATTTGTACCACTACTAAACAAATTAGCGGTATGAATGCTCGCGATTGGCGTGAGTGCTCCGCAATTAACTGCACTTGTGGTATCTTCGTTGGGTCTTGGTTAAATCCATTCATTGGTAACTAGTGATACGGGAAATTAACGGGAATATCCGTTTAGTTTTACAGTGCACCATTCCACTAACCCGAATTAACCGGTTAAAGCTGGATTAACCATGTTACCAGTACAATTTGACACAGGGTTAACGGTTTAACCACTTAACCCCGGGTTAGTGGGATGGTGCAAGGGGGCCTTAGAGGATAAGGGAATTTGATTTTCAAGAGCTTGCTGCGCTTAGTCAACAGTATGGTGAAATTCCAGGTATGTTCTCCAAACAGGGGATCTGATTGCAATATTGTTATAGTCGTGATAAGGATTTACCTGAAAAGTTAATAATTTTATCTCTATGTCAATAATAGGTTCTTATTGCAAATTCAACGCACTTACTCGCACTCAATAAACCACCTTGGAAATTGAGTAAAATAAACAGATTTTTTTGAGATATTGAAAATAGAGAATTTTAGTCCAAACAATAAAATAAATTTTGTTTATACCAAAAATAAATGGTTTAACGTATAAATATTTAAAAGATCCCACGATAATTCCAAGTAATGTTCCTTTGCGCATCACTATTTCAGACAACGTTCTCAGCTAGCTTCTTGAGTAGATCTCAGAAGCACGTCTGTTACTGTCGCGAGCTAATTTAAGCTAGGGGTGTTCAGTTATTCCGATTGCGTAGATATTTAACTACGTTAGAATATGTTCAGTAATCTTAACATGGTCATTGGTGTAAGAGAGATAGGGGCACTGTGAATGTCATATCGCGTTGTGCATGGTAGGGCACAGCACAGCGGATGCTATTCCAGATCTAGAGCAGACCCCAACGGGAAAGACCTGCACCTTACAGAAAACCGCAGCCAAATACCCTACTCATAGTGTTGTGTTCCTGCCGGTGAGTAAGGTTGCCAGAGCTCAACGAGGGTGCAGGGTCGGCAACGCGCATGTAACTCCTCTGGAGTTGCAAATACTGTTCACACATACTAATTACTATTATTAATTCCTAATGCAGTGTTGTGAACGTCGCTTACACATGGTAAATGTAATACCGCGTTTTTCATTATAATTATAAGTAAAACTTGTTATTTCTCATTGCCCAATCAATGTCAAAGTTTACCACCAAAATAACAGACAGTTAACCTAACTAGTTGGAACCACAACCTGGGTTAGTCCAGTCCTAGTTAGTGGTTAGGCAGATTATTGACTGCGACACGTTGAATGTCTCCAATAGACTACGCGTTATGAAAAATATTTAACGACCGCGTAGCTTAGAATTGAATGTTTTTTGACAAATATAATTTTTGATACAAGCTTTTATCACTGACTGTTTTACGTTTCACTCTTTCAATAAGGAACTAATTAATACTCATCGAGGAAATTCTAACAAATCCAAAGTCCCTGTCACGAATCGTTCGAAAATGTACTCAGTTTCGATCCTGTATTCGTTACGATAAATAGCGAATATCTAGGTATATTAAAAATTAACTAGGTAAATTAAATTCTACATTATAGGTAATTTAATTTAATGTATCAATATGTTATTATAATTAATTCAATTCAAATTGCATGTTTTTTTACTAAAATATTCAATGATATTATAATTCAAATCTCAATGTTCAAATTTTACACTGGCAATTGTTATATTCGCAGCTTTTGATAGTTAGAGCTTTCATTCTAGACCATTCATCTCGATTCTTAACGACAATTCACTTTGCCACTTTTGCACTTTTTGTAATTTAGAAAGTAAACCAGTGTTAATACTACAGTCCTCTTATTTCACCACCTAAACAACACCTGAGACCAGCTAAGATTTTACAGTCCCAAACACAATTAGGTTGTGCTATTTTAAATAATTAATAGAATCAGGCGTTACTTTGCGGAAATCCTTATTAATTAATACCAAAATTTTACTTTGCTAATCCGCGAAAAGATAACGTGCTAGTCAATCAGTGTTAACCCGTTATACTTACTTACGTATTTAAGTATTGTTATTTTGGTCGTTTCACTAACCAACTCTGTCGTCCTTAAGTACCACCTTCATACCCACACCAACCTTTCAGTTACAATTTCTGCAACATTCTACATGTTTAATAACAATTGTATTTCGTTGTATCAATAAATCATTACCCAATTCAAGAGTAGTATATTGATGTGACCAATTATTCAAAATTATCTCTGAATTATATTAATATTATCAAAATATAATTTTGCGAACACATGCCGTAAAGGTTGCCGAAAGCATGTACATGAAAAATAAAATACAATCTCTAAAATGTGACTGCAAATTTCTCTACATCATCCATCTATTAGTCAAGGGATCTAGTCTATGATACGACTAATGATTCAGTTGTAATTGTCGCTTGTCCTTAATACTGGAGTTGTGTACATTTCAGTTGGTTTTGGTTTATTTCGACCATTACAAACACGCTTACCATTCGATTTCAACTTTGGTCATTGCTTTGTTAACAAGGTTCTATTTGACTTTGTAAACGTGATATTACTGAAACATGGAATGTATTTAGCCTAAATTTGGTCATTCGACATTACAGGGGCCTTTACAATTGTATACGTACAATGCCTACATAATATAACAATATTGCATAATTGGTTTGAGATAGCCTTTAGTTCGCCTTTTGCATACCAACTTGTGCTTGTGTGTTTTAAGTCCCGAAAGAAATATATGTTTAAAAAAATTGGGTCAATAGTCAATAGGCAATAGCATTGCATGTTAAAAATTTGTTTCACTTTTTGAATAATGCTCAGTTAAAACTAATATTTTAACAGGATTTGTATTAATAGGTATAAATAATAATAGACTATTAAAATCTAAAATAATAATATCAAAAAAATCAAAACAAAAACTAACGAGACACCAGATCGTTATTAAAATATTTGAGATTAATATTATTATCACTTGCTAACGCAATTCACAACAAACTTTTTCTAAATACCTATATTTTACTCTTAAGAAACAACACGACCACCGAACACAGCTTAATATTTAATGCCAAAGAATGGTTTCTCTAAAAAACAACTAAACAACTCACAAGAGAAATTTTCAATTATTAAAACTCAACCACAATTCCCACGCTAAGACATTTGTGGTCAAAGCATCGCACGGGATCATCTTACTTTAATGGCGATGTTAATCAATTGGGATTATTTGTGTTAATAATATCGTATTGCATTAATGGAATTAATAACAGGAAGCTTGAAATTTCGGGGATAATTATTTTAGGAGCGAACGGTCCTTAAAGTCAAGTCAGTGACTTAACTGACGCAGACTTTGTATTAGGAGACGCCCTTTCGCATAAAGTTGTTAAGTTGGTTAGGAGCGTTATAATTACATAGTTTCGGACTATTTTAATGATGGCATCGAATCGACCTTACAAACTGTACAACAATTTCTGCTTTATGCTTGTAAACAGAATAAACTATAAATAGAATACAAAGATGAAGATTTTGGAAACTACAGATGAATGTGATGAAAGAATGATCATTGAAGATTTTGTAACAAAGGGGTTTTAGTTTTAGAAAATGTTTTGTAGCACCTATTAAAGGCTTTATTCACACAATATACGTTACTATACAATCGTACCGAAATGGTTGTTTAAAAGCGAAACTATTTCTGTAAGAGAAAGAAGGAGGTGGAAATAGAAAATAACAAAAATACAGTAAAAATGTTATACATAAAAAAAAATCACTCTAGATGTTCTTCTTATATATTAAATTTATCATACAGAGAAATAGGACTTAAAATCAGCATTACCCAGACTTACATTACTTAAATCAAGCCAGTGAACCAGAGCCGCCTAACCGTCGAAAACATTTCCAACTAGCAGTTTAACCGGCAGATAAGTCCCAGTTAAATTTAGACGGCAATTATTTCCACAAAGTTCTCAACTACCCGTAACTCCCATCAGTTTAAGAAGGATTTTGAATTATTTCAAGAAAATAGAGGAAATTGTGGCGAAGTAGTTTTTTGTTGAAGCTCTTGAGGTTTAGCCTTTGGAAAGAAGCTACTTAAATAGCTCTTAGTATAAGCTGATTTTTTCTTAGAATTTGAGGTAACAACAATTTGAGGAACGGGATTTCGGAGCTGATTTGGATGGCTTACAATCGTACAGAAAACTACACAAAAACTACACTTATTCATTCAATCAATTTAAGAGCGTGATGAAGTTGTCTCCACCTTGGTCGATCCGAAGCCAGCCCTCGTGTCCTGGTACGACACGGCCCCTAGATGTTCCTTTACTTGGCTCATATAACTAAAAGAGTGAAGGAAAAGATAAGTTTTGAGCATTATTAAAAATATAAGAGGAAAAATTATCGGCCACCTGCTACGATACGACCGCTTCATCAGGAACATCATTGAATCAAAAATAAATGCAAGGAGAGGAAGAAGAAGACCAAAAGTTATAAGAAAAACTACACTAGTGACTTTTTCTTTTATTCCTTTGGAAATGAGATGACTAGTGTTAGAATACGTATTAATTTTGAGAAAGGTACAATAGGTATTGACAGAAGAAAACCCATTGTAAACAGGGTTGTAAAACAGTTAACATTTATTTCTAGAAAATAATATATAATAAAAATAAGTACTACACCCAAGTTCGGAAGTAAACTTAGACAACAAATGAGAAATTTAGATTGGAGGACAAAAATTACTTCGCAGTCTTGGTGCTAACAAGACAAATGCTACACGTCTATTTGAAGACAATAAATTTTATCCAAATGTGTATAAGACACATTTCCCTTTGCAGCAGACAGTTACAAATGCCTTATTATTACTAGTTGCTAGAATTTTAAATGGAAACGCGGAAAGTCCAACTTTAATTGTTTCTCTGTAATATATTCCGAAGGGCAGGAGCTCTTTCTTGGGGCCGATTGTGTTATACAAATTTGATAGGTTTTAATCTCAATTTGATACGACCTTGAGTCGTGTCATCGGGCATCTCACGTGCCAATAAGTGCGAGCGAGATGCCTCATGAGAAGACTCCTGATTGCATTTCGCCAGAACCAATCTGTGTGAGCCGCTAACGCTGATTGGTGCTAACAGTTCGTATCAAAATAAGTTGAAAACCATGTTCAATTCTTAAAACACAATCGGCCTCCTCGTCTTGACGGTTTTGAATACATAATGATTCTGTTTGGGAATGCTGCGATAAGCATGGTTAAAATAAGCTAAGGGAAAATGTATTTTAATTTTATCCATGGATTTAAGAATTAGCAGGTCTGTATTAGCAGGAATTTGTTATTGTTTCTGAAACTGGACAATACAAAAAAAAATTGTATCAGTATCAAGATTAATACTAAGTCAAATGACTTAATATTTTAACCCATTTTGCTCACTAGATCAAAAAAGTAGACTTAAATCTAATTAGGTCTATATTGTGCCTTACTATTTCTATTCATTAACGATTCTTCCCTTTAATACTGTTTTACATAACTGTCTTTAAATAACTTGACTTTTGATGAACAGTCTGACTGACGGTGGCCTTAAGGAACAGTCTTAGGCATAATTTTTACATCTTCAATATTATCTCTTCAAATGCACCCACAGGTCAAGATGGGAGAGTAGGCCTTTATAATTCTCCTAAGACAAAAACCATTAGCCCTCTTCATGGTAGGGTGCCCCGTTCCGCCCCGTGCCGCTCCCACGGCTCCGTGTGAATTGATTTCAATATCATTTCTATTATCCGTCTTACGCAACCGGGTTGGTGGTTTCGTTAATGAGGATTTTAGAGCAGATGTGTACGTTTGTTGTTTGTAATAAACAGCTATCTTGAGGTTGTTCGTCTATAGGATTTGCGTTACGTTTGACATTTTCGTTTCATTGTCGGTAATTCATTTGCTGCTCGTTGGGTGTTACTCTTTTGAGTAACAAAATTCCTAGATATGTTGTTTTTTAATATAGCCTATTTAAATTAATCTACAATTATTAAAATAGAAAAATTTAATTGATTTTTAAGCAGGTCATTTCGTTAAATTACTGAATTATATTTTAGTAGTGTAAAACTCACACATCGAAGACTTATTGTTCTTTTTTTACATAATTCCAAAGATAGATATAACTCCGTAATAGATGGATACAGTCTAAGGAAAAAACGTGCCTCGAAAATCAAGAAAATTTGATTCTCGTTCGGAGGGCGCTACTAGCTTTGGCCTACTGTCGTATAGATGGCGTTGACGGTTTTAACAATTTTAACGCATATCAGTGAAAGAACATGGGTCAAAATCATAAAAATAATAAATGCAAATAAAAAAAACATTTATCCATATTTAAATACATTTTATCGTATTTTTATAAATCTTCATTTTTAGTTTTAAAGTGTGTCGACAGATGGCAGTGAATTTACTGGGGTTACAAAATTTACTATGACAGTACCGCTCTAGTATAAGTTACTCTATGATAATTCTATAAGTAACTGCGTTTGAATCTGTCGTTTATTATTTTATCAAAAAAAAAAGAAAAAAATTTATTTGGAGGAGCAAACTTTCTTTGAAGTGAAAGAATACAAAACCGTTGTCTAATATTGGCTCAATCTTTTGTCCTCTTACAAAAGTATCGTAATGTTCTGAATAAACTTGACTACTTATGGTTTTATTCTGATACTTAAATTCAATAATGACAAAGAAGAATAGAATATTCGTGGAAATAGAAAACATTCTGTAAACAATAGGATTACTTTGTTATTCGGTATTTTTATTTCTAAATATTTGTTTTTCTTATATTCATTACAATGAAAAACTAATATGCATTACAGTAGTACCTATTAGTAGGTAAGTTTGTACCAATTCGTAATATTGAAATTAAAATCATGTGATAAACTTTATTAACAAGTAGCCATATATTTTCTGCAATAAAAATATAGGTACCTACTTATTGGTTTACGTATTTTAATGTTCAAAATTAAAAATATTTGCCTATTTAAACGTTCGAGTGAAATGTTGCGAGTTCTTTTATCTTAAAGGTCAGACGGCTCGGCATTTACCTGCAAATATTTGTTTAGTAAAAAAGAGGGCAGTGGGTGTTCTCTTCAGGTTTTCATGTAAAGATGAGGCTGTATTTTTTGAAGTTTTATGTTTTAAAAGAACTTGAATAATTTAAACAGTACGACGCAAAACAGATTTCCTTTCATCTATCTAGTTAGTCTATAGCAGTATTAAGATCGTTTTAACGGAAGCTTTTAGTCTCCACAACACATATATTTTCCCTTTGTATTAATGTTATTATCTCTTTGTTACAGAACCAGTGGCCGTATGTCCGAAAACATCTACTCATTCAAGGCGGACGCATCTGACAATAAGGCTCGGTATACCTGTGAGGCCAAAAACGTCATGATCAGCAACACTTTGAAGGCTGAAATCGATCTCACTGTCCTTTGTAAGTATTCTACTTAGTTATATTTCCAATTCTTTTAATCCTTCAAATTTATACATTATCTTTCAGTACCAATCTA
Source organism: Cydia strobilella (assembly GCF_947568885.1). Taxonomy (NCBI): domain Eukaryota; kingdom Metazoa; phylum Arthropoda; class Insecta; order Lepidoptera; family Tortricidae; genus Cydia; species Cydia strobilella. The sequence continues at coordinate 1,409,154 of NC_086063.1, read as the reverse complement.
TTTCCGTAAACCTTGTAAGTACTACTGTCGGTTAATAGTTTGAAAATTCGTAAACCATGCGAAAACATAAATCTATCTATGGTAAATTTAAGAGGCCAGGGTTACTATTAGTACTTACGTTCACGAAAAACAAAACTCGAAATTTCGTTATCTGCCTCTCTATCGCCCTTCCTTATTCGTGCAATATTTCGTTTTTCGCGGTATACTTTTTTAGCTGTCTTAAATTATTTGGATTTATTATGATGGATTTCTTTTATAATCAACACACAGCGCAGATGTATGCAGGTTTCCACGCGATGTTTTACTTCACCTAAAAGTAACAATAGTTTCAGAAAAGTACAAACAAAGGTCACAAAATATGATGTTTGGTTTTACCCGCGCTTTGTACCAACGTAAATGATTTTGTCATTGGTTTAGCCTTTTCTGATCAATTTTCCCATATTGGATACAATTCAAGAGCAAAGGCGCTTGCTACAAATTTTAGCAACATCTTGACAACACAGTGCTCCTGTTGATGTATTATTATTTTTTGCTTGTATGTAAATTCGATGTTAACGTGTATAAGTGCACTTGTGGCTTATGTACTGAATAAATGTTGAAGTTTAAAGTTTAACGCCACTCCTACTTATATGTATACTTCACCACTTGTTATAGCTAAGTAAATCTTATAAGAAAACGTAAAAACAGATTTCTATTGGGACTTCGAAGGATTTTGAGCCATCTAAATTACTGCCATTCACCTGATTCTTTATTTATACGCGATTCAAGATTTGAACTTCCCTAGAGGTACCCAATTTTGGACTGTCGTGGTCTCAAAGTGAGCGGCGAAGCGAGACGTTGCCTTAATATTGAACCTAGGAATCAATTCTCGAATAAAATTTTTACTGTCTTGCTATTAGATTAAAATCGTTCTGGTGAAGGTGTGCAAGTGAGACTCTGATTAAGATTGAATTGGAATTAGACAAGGATAAATAAAATGAAGTCCTTGATTTACTTTACATTCTAAATGGTTGGCTAAGTGGGTCAGTAAGTGTACTGGTTTAACTTGAGAGGAAAGCGAAAAGTAAAATAGGTTAGGTACTGATGTTTATTATGCCTAATTAAAATTCCCTTTAACGAACATTTGTGTTGAAGATTTTTCTAAAACATATATTTTTAGATTTACAAAAGAAGATCGTACTGAAAGAATTTCTATATTTCGGAAATATAAAATCATGTTTTGATTAATATGATGATGATAAAAGATTTTTATTGAGATAGGTATTATTCAACTATTTATAGTTGAAGTGATAATTGTAAAAAAACAGTGCGACTCATACCAAAAAAGATAAATTCAGTCATACAAAACATTTCGAAAAGTATAGACCGAGAATTATACCTACTCGAGATTTCAGTAAACCTATGGATAAGAGAGTCCGTTCAAGAGAAATTTTCTATACAAAGTTTTCTAACTGTTTTGTTTGTATTTTGTGTGTAAACAAGCAATGATTTGTTCTGCAATCCTTTATATCTTACACATTTCCTTCGATGATTGGTTTCTTTGTCCAATCAGAACTTGAGCTCTTTGGGAAGGGTGTATATATCATGTATGTAAAATTTTGCAGTGCCATTTTATTTTGTTGAGGTCTTTTAATATTAATGTAAATCTTTTTTGTTAAAATGAAGATTACCATTTTTTTTTATTGGGTAGGTACTAATCAAATTTTGGAATTTGGATTCGTTTGAAGCTATTTTCACCATACTCTTTGTTAAAAGGATATGTCACTTTTAATTCATCCATCCAGCGCGCACAAGTTTTTTTCAGAAACCGCGAAGCGTCTGGTTGACATAAATGGTGACTGAAGAGCTGGCGGCTTCCCCGCACAACGTATCATATCAGCATTGCGATACAACGAGGAAATGCCGCCAGCATCCTTGGTATTGTGCCTCAAGGGCAAGTAGTTATTAATTTAGTTCAGTACTTGTACAGTTATTTTAATACTTCTGTATTTAACTATTATGTAAAAAACCGGTCAAGTGCGAGTCGGACTCACACACGAAGGGTTCCGTACCATTAACTATAAACACGGTCACCCATCCAAGTACTGACCCCGCCCGACGTTGCTTAACTTCGGTCAAAAATCACGTTTGTTGTATGGGAGCCCCACTTAAATCTCTATTTTATTCTGTTTTTAGTATTTGTTGTTATAGCGGCAACAGAAATACATCATCTGTGAAAATTTCAACTGTCTAGCTATCACGGTTCATGAGATACAGCCTGGTGACAGACAGACAGACGGACAGGCGGTCGGACAGACGGACAGCGGAGTCTTAGTAATAGGGTCCCGTTTTTACCCTTTGGGTACGGAACCCTAATAAATGATTTCAATCCAGTACTTAAGAAAATGGGAGTACCTACGTATATAATTGGAATTAGAAAAGAAAATTTGTATAACAAAATGATGGTATCAATAAGAAAATGACTCGTAAGAAAGGCACAGAAGGAAAGTAAGTGACCACAAAGCTAGTACGAACGATAGAAATGCTTCACTGATACTAAACTTGAAGAGTAAAATCATGAATTAAAAGAAACATAACGATTTACTTTATAATCGCACTGGGCAATACCAGCATTGAACTTTTTAGAGGAAATAAACCCTGAAATCAAAAATATATTTACCCTTTTACATGGATATGTAATATATGTAATCATATGTAAAGTATTAAGGATTAACATTAATTTACTAGATACCTGTTCCCCTAGAGTAAATTTCGAACGAGCGTTCGCGTTTACGTTATCTCTATTTTTTTTGATTGAACAGCGCGCCAAGCGGTACGTTTTGGAAACTCAAAATCCTATACAAAATGACACTTTCAACCGCGTACGTCACGTCACGCTATCAAATGAAATTTACACTAGGGTTAGTGGTAACTTTCCAGACCGCCAAAAAACAGTGTGAGCGACGAAGTTTGGAATCGTCAATATTTTTCTAAAGTCAATCTACGAAACCATTCAGTTAGCGATGGCGATCTTTGGTGACAAGTTTTTAGGGCTCCTCGGTGATATTTCTATTATATTATTTAGTTAAGTTAAAAAATTTGCAGTTTATTTCTCTAATTACGTAATTTAATTTACAACCAACTAGCCTTACTATGACCAAAGAGGATATAATAAGATAGAGCGGTACTGTCATAGTAGATTTTGTAACCACAGTAAATTCACTGCCATCTATCGACACACTTTAAAACTAAAAATGAAGATTTATAAAAATACGATAAAATGTATTTAAATATGGATAAATGTTTTTTTTTAATTTGCATTAATTATCTTTATGATTTTGACCCATGTTCTTTCACTGATATGCGTTAAAATTGTTAAATAACAAACGAAACCGTCAACGCCATCTATACGACAGTAGGCCAAAGCTAGTAGCGCCCTCTGATCGAGAATCAAATTTTCTTGATTTTCGAGGCACGTTTTTTCCTTAGACTGTATCCATCTATTACGGAGTTATATCTATCTTTGCTATGACTGCAGTGTCAAACTGACATATTCGCTAACACCTGCGTTACTTACTTTCTATACATCTCGCACGCACTAATATGCCAGTACGAGCAAGATGCCTAGAAAGTTAGTCACACACTAGCGAATATACCAGTGTCAAACGGGTGGTAGCCGTACAGATTTATTTACATGCTTTGAGTCCCCTTGGTCCTCATCTTGAGGTTACTGTAATTTAACAGAAATATTTCTGTTACAAAAAGAGCCCAAACGGCCTTAGATATAGCCTGTTCAGTTATTTTTAAGCACTATGTACGCTCCGATACATCTGATGGCGACTGTACAACTCGATGTTTTAGTGTAATAAAAAAATGATCAATAAAATAAAACTCTATCACAAACCCCATTTTTTCATCCCAGCTCGCACTTGGTCCGTTTTTTAAGTAAATTCTCGAAGTTCGGCGCGTCGATGGACTTGTGAAAAGAAATTAAAACTTCAGGTTTGCGTTGAACGAAAATAAATGTCAAATCGACGACTCCGAGGCGATTGGCGTTATTTTTTTAAGGAGTTTATCAAACTTTTTTTATTAACACTTAAGCTGTTATAGCAATAAATTTGGGTCCAGAGTGCTGCCTTGGGGAATACCTGGTATTTTTTTTAATAATTCAAGCGATTAGTGTCTGGATTCGGTTTGTTTTTAAAATAAAAGAGAAATTACTTCGTAAGTAACAATTAAAAAATAATTTTCGATGAATCTAATAATTTTCATGAATTTAAGATGTTTTCGTGAAAGCTTTTGACATTATTTACTCGTAGAAAAAAACAACATGATTATGTATACGTCTTCTTAAGTATAACTATCCTAAACAGAATACTCAATTCCGTTTGTTAGTGGAATACCTGGTATTTTTTTTAATAATTCAAGCGATTAGTGTCTGGATTCGGTTTGTTTTTAAAATAAAAGAGAAATTACTTCGTAAGTAACAATTAAAAAATAATTTTCGATGAATCTAATAATTTTCATGAATTTAAGATGTTTTCGTGAAAGCTTTTGACATTATTTACTCGTAGAAAAAAACAACATGATTATGTATACGTCTTCTTAAGTATAACTATCCTAAACAGAATACTCAATTCCGTTTGTTAGTGGAATACCTGATGCTTAATATTGACATTTACATTAGTCCCATTCTACTGAATTATACCTTAATCACATTCTGATTGTACCTACTGTAATCAAGGTTCGTTACTATTTTATCTCACAAAAATTTGAAACTAGTAAAGTATTTATTTAAAACCGTTAAGTCAAAGAATATGCCTACTTATTTTGTGTTAGTTAAATGTTGTACTTTTCCGAAATAAAACTAGGTATGAATTTGACCGGATATTTCGCGTCGCGTATGATAAATTTATAGGACATCCTGACGTTTCGAACACGTTACAGCGTTCGTGATCAACGGGTGACTCATTTCATGAATAACTATCGCCGTAACCAAAGACAATATTTAATTATTAATTCTCTTTTTAATTTACATAGGTATTGATATTGTTCGAGCATTCAAAACTTTTTTATTTATTGAGGAAATACCGTCATAACCAGGCTTTTATGGTAAATAATTTATAGCATTGATACAGGACTTATTTTCTCCTGGCTTTTGAGAAAATTAATACTCTTCGACTGTAACTCAGATGAGAAAGCACTTATCGAGAACCTATGGTACTCCCCAGCTCAAGACAATTTGCCCTAATGAGTAAGTCCTTGAGACAGCCTCGGTAAGTTTATAAGATTGAAATGTAGATATCGAATATAAAACGAATGAGAACGATCTTTTCTAGATAGTTAATATTCTGAGGCTTACAAGATTGGAGCTTGAACAAGTAAAAGTAGAGTCTTCAAGTTCTGACCTTTTAAGCGACTTGGGGACTAAAAATATATAGTAAAAAAGGAAGGCATAACGATATACGAAATTTTTCGTACTTAGCATAAGTATTATATTTCGTACTTAAAGTAAGGACTTTACAATGCGGTGACATTTAACAGCCTCCTAGCCTAGTCGGTAGTGACCCACGAAGCTGGAGGTCCCGGGTTCAAATCCTGGTAAGAGCATTTATTTGTGTATTCATCACAGATACTTGTAGTTAGGTACCCGAGTTATGGATGTTTTCTATGTAATACGGCCCATTTCGAACAATGCTTAAAGATGTCACATCGATAGTACCGAAGTGACATTTCTTCAACCAAAGACGTCGCTTTTGACTACGACAGATCGGTATCGTACCGGTGTGACTTCTTATAAACATTGTTCGAATTGGGACGTTTCTATATCTATCTATCATATATATCGTCGTCTATTATCCACAGCACAAGCCTTATCAAGCTTAAACCTTGGGGTATAGGGAGATTGATGTAATAATATAATCTCACCTTTACTTTTCTTTCTTCCGCAGTCGCTCCAGCCCACGTCACCATCACCGGCCCAACTGAAGCCAGGGTAGGGGATCCAGTACCCTTAACCTGCAGCACAGCCCCTTCGAATCCCGCTGCTGACATCAAGTGGCTGGTGCTCGGCAAGCATCATAAGGAAGCTAGCAATCGCACTGTTATATCCCCTGAAGGTGAGGTTTTAGGTGTTTAAGTTGCTGCAATTTTTGCATCAGAGGACAACACCCGGACATACGAATTTTTGCCCAAACTGAAACGTTGCTTCGCTAACAAGTTGATGCATCATGCAAGTTAATTTTGTAGTTAAGATTGGCAAAGCCTGTTGCGGATTATACCAGTTAGTGGGTGAAGTTGGCTGTATGTGGCCAATGATGATGGCTTGCGTATTATTAAGTAGAATAAATGCTCGACATGTTTCGATCCAATTTTCGAGGATCGTTTTCATAGAGTTCCGCCTTTACTGGTCCAGAGTGCGACGTGAATAAGTAGTAGGTAGGGTGCGTTGGGTTAAGATTGAACGGGGTTTTCATGCGGGGTAAGATGAAAAGTCGCCCGTAATGCTTCGGCATGCGGTCGATTTTTTGTTTTACCCCTCACGAAAAACCAACCAACGCACCCTATATAAGTAGCCTAGTTTCCGTGTGAATTTTCTCATAGAATTAGCCCGTGATAAAACGTAAAAATAAATAAATTAAAGCTACAATTATTGCATTAGTCTCCTCTTAAGACAACTGAAATTACTACTAATACTTTGTCGCTTACCTTGGGGATGATATTTGCTTGTATCTTTATACTAATCACCTGTCAAAGCGTCCTTAGTAAGCGACAATGTGGTACGTTTTACTTGAAAACGACACATATTATAGGCGTGGCGTTCAAAAAGTTAAAGGTCGTTTTACATTTTGAAAGTGGTCCTTATTGAATAGTCATTTCCTTTACACGCTTTTCGTAAGCTTTCGAAATTCCCCAATTTTTGCGTAAATGCGTAAATTTTTACTTTGGAATTTCATTGGTCTTAATGTATTATGTAATGTGTTTTTATTTGTATAAAACAGTATTTTTATGTATTTTTTCCTTTTTCTCTATTATGTAAAAATCTGTGTGACTTATTTGTTGTTGTAATTTTTATTTTTTTTCTGGATTGTTCTGTGTACCTATGACATTTCTGTATTTGAATATTTTGTGTGTATTGTGGCAAACAAATAAACAGTTTATCTATCTATCTATCTAATGTGGTCTTAACAGTCATAGAATACAAACAAATTCTTTTTTTATATTTTAGGCGGTTGGATCACAACGTCGAACATCACAGTGACAGTGGAGAAAGACAGACGGTCCATCGTCGTTGTCTGCCATGGCATCAACGCGCAGCTGACTGAAAATGTCGTTGCTACGCATACTATCAACGTGTTATGTAAGTACATCCAATATTATAACCCAGACATTCTCAGTGTTCTCCGCGGACGCCTAGGGCTCCGCAAAGGGTCTCTATTGTTTCTCGTAAAGTTTTAAGTCATCAGTGTTCTCCGCGGACGCCTAGGGCTCCGCAAAGGGTCTCTATTGTTTCTCGTAAAGTTTTAAGTCATAACTCATAATGTATTGTTTGTCCGAATTATGACTATAATTTGGTTTTTCTCAGAAACGCGTAACTTTTTAGGATTGCCATAAATAAAACAAACGACAATCATTACGTCTTTCAATAATTATGTCAAACAACGGGATCCCTCCGCAAAACCTCTGTTGGGGATAAGATAAGATAAGATAAGATAAGATAAGATAAGATAAGATAAGATAAGATAAGATTTATTAATTTAAAGCTTATGCTACTTTCAATAATTATGAAACAACGGGATCCCTGCGCAAAGCTTCTGTTGGGGCTCCGCGAGAATACTTGTAATAATAAGAAATATAACAGCTTTTCTATAGGTATAGGTCTACAGTGACGAATGTTTTTTATTTATTTATGGCTCCGTCAAATATTTCGCTTTCTAAAAGGGTTCCGTTACCAAATAAGTTTAAGAACCGCTGTTATAATCTATACTTATTGAATTATCTATGTGAAGTACATATTCTAATAAAGCTTAAAAGCTTAGTGTTACAACTTACACTTATTGTATTTTACAGTAAACTAAGTTCGAGTAAAAACACGAAATTATTCCCGCACCCAAAACCCCGGAGTATGTTGATGACTCTATCGATATCGATATTAGTTCTATCCACGGAGTAGGATGGAGATGGCAAGTGGGCGTTCCCGTCTATCCGACAGTTAGTAGCGACCGACTCACTTTATACACAGACTATGCTCAGTTGTTGTGTAAACTTCATGCTCGAATGACATTCACGTCGTACGTACGCTCGTCTAACAAAAATTGATAATTAAATTTAAAATGCCGTATTGTGCAGTATTAAGCTGCAGAAATCACAGCGGTTTAAAAAATCTTTCACGTGGAGGTATTTCCTATCACCGGTGGTTATTTATTTAAATATAATCCGATAAATACGAAAAATCTGTTTCTATTGCATTATTTACGAATGTTCGTTAAGTAAATCTATATTTTATCAGTTAGAACTTAGAGTTCACAATCCTTTGTCACTATTCTTTACGTTTATCTGGAATATTCGCTATCCTAAATGTCAAATAACTTCGCTACTCAGATGCTGCGCAATGTCGATATTTATATCGATAAAGTTAAAGTTACGATATTTCAAGTTTGATGTTTGGTAGTTCGGTAATAAATTATTATTTTAGACACGTTTCTAATTATTATTTGGGATAATCAATGTCTTAGTAAATATGGCAGCTCTGGTCATCAAGCACTAAGTTAAGTCGGGGTCATTTCATGGCAACCTTTCAAACCTTCGTATTCCTTTATATAAGTTTTTGTTTTTTACACCTATCATATTTTCATCGTTAATATAATTAGACTAGGTACTTAATGCACTTATGCGTACAATGCATACAATGTGCCATGAATAAACGTTTTATATTTTCTATTTCTTTATTATTAATTATTGTAGGTTACCACAAGATGCCGATATTAAAAATAAATGGGTCAATGCTACTGGGCAAGAAAATTAGTTTCCGCAAAAATATAGCACCATTTGCTAGGAGCATTTCTTAGAGAAAGATTTCTGGGGATAAAATTGCCATACATCTCATCTAGCGTCCACACGCCTAAAACTTAGTTACTAATTTAGTAATTATTAGTGACATTCGGGCTCACTTAATTAATAAAAAGTGTTCCGTACCACGCAAACTAGCGTGAAATATTGGAATTTTGCCGCCCCCCTTCCTGATTTGATAGGTCACAATCTTACAATCAAATCAAGTGGGATCGATGAGCCAGTTTCATGTATGCTTTCACACCATACAATTAATTTGACAATTTAATCAGGTTGTCCCGTCTAGATTGGCCTTAAATGCTGCTACAAGTAAATATATTGTTAAAGACGAATACTTACCTATGTAAGTAATTGCAGATTTGTGATCACAAAATAACAGCAATACCGAGTTAATAGACCTTTAAAGAACTATGATTTTATCTGTTTGACTTTAAGATATATTTAATGTTCACATTAACAACCTAGTTGGTCAATTAATAAGAAACAAATTTCTAGTTAGATAATTGTTGTACTGTACTACATATTATTTTTCATACAATCACGATTATCACTACCTATATTATAATCATAAATAAAGTATCATCTAAATGTGTATATGTGTATGTGTACATACGGTAATGAAATATCAATACCTAACTGAACACACAAATATCGATAAAACACTCCGATTACACTGTCCCCTCCCTATATCGAATGGAACGATGTTCCAACGGTTAGCTACTCGCAGGCGTGTAGAGATCTCGAAAACACCAGTGTAACGTGACCGTGAGATCCGTAACAAACCATGCGTAATTAGACCTTACTTATACTGGGTTTTTAGCCCTTTTCTCGCCTGTAATAAGTAAGTGATTTTAAAACTATAAAATAACGCCATCTGGTGTTGAGTAGTTGTATTAGGTGAACGTTGAGCGAGCTTTTGTGAGATGAATGAGATAATGAAAGAGTCGTATGTCATATAGCTTTGACATTATAATTTAAACCGTCACTCATGTAGCCTACAGTTGATATTCGTTCGAGAAATGTCCACCGGTAATAACTTTTTGGTATGGAAAGTTGCTACGAATCAGAGCAATTTTGTAAGTGTGTGACGTATTTTAACGTGGCTATGAATGTGTGAGTTTAGCGACACTGGTTTTCATACTAAATAGGAGTCATTTCACATCCACTAGTTTATTAATTCGTGGTTCTATCGAATGGCTACTCGAGTGTAGTTAGGTAATTGTCTCGAGTATTAATACGAGCTTGAGATCTACTAGTATTCAACCAAATACAGCGAGAATTTGAGGTAGACGGTCAAATTGATGATCTTGTGGGATAACTTGCAAGTTTGTCACTATATGTTTGTTTATATATCGCCGCACACAAATATACAATCTCTATAATGAATCCAAATGCAATAATTTCAAAATTCGAACGTAAATTCAAGGTATTCAAATTTTGAGCACACCATCTCCAGTTTGAGCACCTCACGTCTAACTCGACCAAGAAACCGTTTATATAGCCAGTGAATTTTAGACGTTATGTAGACTAACGCCTGCAGCTAAAGCTAGCTATACATAACACATATACATGACTGCGGTATAAGACACACATCTATCCCTATCATAATATACCTATGCCACTGTTTGGTTTGGTCGAACAATCGGACAGATTAACATATCTCTATAGAGAACTATGAACATAACTTTAGTTAATTCCTACTAATATTATAAATATGAAAGTAACTTGGTATGTTTGTCTATCTGTTACCACTTCACGCTTAAAGCTCGGTTTATATCTAAAGACATTTAGCGTGCTAGACACGTGCCGTGCATTTTTGAAGTAAAACTTCTTTAGGCGCGACTAGAGGGTAACTCAGTTTTTTTCTGACGGAAGTAACGCTCAGTAGTGACACACGCACAATAGGACAAAAGTCAAAGTGCGAACATAGCGATAAACGTCATCGTCAAAGAAGTTTTACTTCAATCGCACGTAAAGATTACACGCACACACTTTTTTAGGGTTCCGTACCCAAAGGGTAAAAACGGGACCTTATTATCCGTCTGTCCATCTATCTGTCTGTGACCAGGCTGTCTCATGAACCGTGTTAGACAGACAGTTGAAATTTTCAGATGATGTATTTTTGTTGCCGCTATAACAGGCTGTCAAAGAGAAGGCAGAGGACCGCGAAACATGGAAATTGCTCCACCGACAAGAGACTTACTCTTAAGTATATGATGATAACAACAAATACTAAAAAGTAAGGAACCCTCGGTGCGCGAGTCCGACTCGCACTTGGCCGGTTTTTTTACTATAGAGTTGGCTGTCGGCGTCTGCGTGGCCGTTTAATACGTTAATAGACACTGTATAGAAGAATATTATATTATTGTCTGCCACGGCACATGTGTGGCACGCTCAGTGTTTGTAAATATAAACCGACCATAAACAGCTCAACCATTTCAAATGTCTGACACATACCTATCACTGAAAGTTATCCCTTCTCCATAAACACCTTAACACCTTTCCCGCTAGTAAAAAAAGTTGTGATTGGCCAATACAGGTTTGATTGGCTCAAACAAAATTCTACCTCTATATTTCAGACATATTGCGCAGTATTACAATATTTGATGTTGTCAACATACGCGCAGCACAGTAAATGTGCTTAACTGTTGAGTCGCTCGCGGCACAATACACATGAAAAGTGACCCTGGGGTCATTTTTGACCTCTAGTCAGACTTCTTTAGTTATTCTAGCTCGTTGCTCATAAAGTACAGTAAGTATTTATGCCATGCCAGTTGTGTTAAAGCTGGCTATACACATACATAAGACATCAGTAAACGCACAGTGTAACCCTCTCGTAACGTTTGCCTGCTATGTTTTCGAGTCACGCGTCGCTCTGAGTTAGTAAGACATTCCAAGGGTCCAAAGGTCCCGATAAAAATGCTGGGTCAAGGTTTGGAGTTCATTTTGAAGTTTTGAGGGCTTTATATCGTTGAAGAGTAACAAGACTGGTAAAGATGTAACGCGATTTTTTAAATGACTTCGTTAAAGTTTCAAAGTTGTAATTAACTTATTTCATAGTCTGTTTTTTAGGGTTCCGTACCCAAATGGTAAGAACGGGACCCTATTACTAAGACTCCACTGTCCGTCTGTCCGTCCGTCTGTCATCAGGCTGTATCTCATGAACCGTGATAACTAGACAGTTGAATTTTTTACAGATGACGTATTTCTGTTGCGGATATAACAACAAATATTAAAAACAGAATAAAATTAAAATTTAACTCATACGATGGTACGGAATCCTTCGTGCGCGAGTCCGACTCGCACTTGGCCGGGTTTTTAACTATAAATTACTGCCCATAGGAGATAGTATGGAATACTAATTTGTTAAGTCTACAGATCCGTCCACGGACACATTTTTGCCTAATTCCGCAAACCATCGACAGATTTTCTAGCTTATATCCGTAATTTTCCGCAAGGCAGTTACAGCGTTTTGCGAGCGTGAGCTCAGCGAGGCGGATGATGCGCTAACGCGAGCTGCGGGGCCGCTGCGTTTACGGCTGTTACACTAAGGGTCGTCTCGTCCATGTAGCCAACTCTTTATCCTCGTGAGGCTCAATGTACAATACAATGTACATGAACATTTTTTGCAATCTAATTACAACCAAATAATATTTTATTTTGTTTCATTGTATAATTACAGTACTACTATAGTAGTATAATTACATTGAAATCATGTTTAGTTGTTTTGTTAATGTAAAAAAAAAAAAATGTAGTTAAATATACTTTAATATACTTCTAAGATAACTGTTAACTAACCGCGTGGAAGAGCGGTGCTCTCTTAGCACAAGTGTTTTCTCACTTAAAAAGAGGCACCAGCGCAGATATTGTAATTTGTGTTTTTTAAGCTACCGAATAAAAATATATATTTTTTTTTTTGATTGTTTTTTTAAACAAACGAAATTCATCCTAATGATGGCTACCGTTATTGTGCTCACCATTTGGCGCCACTGTAGATGTAGGTCCAGAAAAACAGATCTCAAAATTCTTCTATGCTTATTTTTATAAAATCAATACGTTCTTATATACACAAAGGTATTTTAACGTCTAAATGTGCCATTTTTTCAACCTGTTTATATTTTAGTTGGCACTTTTTTAAACCACTAACATTTATTGAGCTATATCTATTGTTTACCATGATTCATCAAAGATGGATAAAGATTTACCACAATTATGAATAAGGAGTGAAACTTCCCGACAAAAAAGCTTGAAACCCCCAAAACTTCTGTGCATTTGACATTTTGAAAGACCATCTACACTAGCGCCCCTAGCGGCGAAATTAAAGGCGGTAGCCCTCATTAGAACCTATCATCATAGAGTAACTTATACTAGAGCGGTACTGTCATAGTAAATTTTGTAACCCCAGTAAATTCACTGCCATCTGTCGACACACTTTAAAACTAAAATTGAAGATTTGTAAAAATACGATAAAATTTATTTAAATATAGATAAATGTTTTTTTTTATATGCATTAATTATTTTGATGATTTTGACCCATGTTCTTTCACTGATATGCGTTAAAATTGTTAAATAACAAACGAAACCGTCAACGCCATCTATACGACTGTAGGCCAAAACTAGTAGCGCCCTCTGAACGAGAATAAAATTTTCTTGATTTTCGAGGCACGTTTTTTCCTTAGACTGTATCCATCTATTACGGAGTTATATCTATCTTTGCTATCATGAACCAAATAAAGTAGCTTTTTTTTTCATTGTTTTTTCAACAAACGAAATTCATCCTAATTTACTGATACAAACAAGAGAGAGTTTAGAAAACATCAATTTATTTACTGTACAAAATACGAGTTTAAAAGATATCCATTTTAGAATTTAAACTATCGTGAGACATTAAGCTAATTTTACGATTTAACTCACGTAGTTAAACCGTAAATTAGCTTAGCTTAGCCTTAGTTACATTTTATTTTACATATTTAAAAAGTTGTGCCATATTATATTTCATTATACTTCTTAACAAAATCTTTCACCCGATTTCATTTTCATCGGAAGCAAATTTCACAAAATTTTCACACCAAATATGTGACGTCATTTCCCAAAAAACGCAGCTAGCCTTAAAAAAGGGGCGGCCAGGTTGGGCCGTCGCTTCCGTTTCCGGAAATATGATAATTCAACCGGAAGTCCGGCGTGGCTGTTTACGGATAGTTCACAATTCAAATTCAAACTGTAATTTACGTTAGTTCAAATTTAAATATTTGACGTTTTGTTGAATTTAGTTTTCAATGTCGACAGTTTGGTTGAAACTTGATCTCTGGAGGGATTATATTATAAGTTTGTAGTATAGGATAACTGGTAAATACTTGAAAATGGGATAAGTAAGCTTTGTACGAATTTTACGTTTAAGCGAAGAAATAATGTTACTTTTTCTTCTCGCAAGTGTGTTGAAAAACATCGTATGAAACGCGTGTGCATTGGTCATTACACACATCGGCTCGTATGTAATGGCCAACTTAGCACACTTGTATCACAATGTACTATTAGAAATTTTCGTCAGGAGGACATTCTTAAAGAAATTTTACTTTAGAAATTTTCATCACAGACATTTTTTAAATAATTGACATTGCAGCCCATAGTGAATCTAAATATATATAACTAAGCTGCTAATATCATGTACTAACAATAAAGTTTCACTGAGGTCTGAGAGCCGAAATAATCCATTATCTTGTGAATGTTAATCCTATCAGGCCAATTCAAACGTACACTAACATCAGGATTATATCTGAATAATGTCATTTGTGCTCCATGTGCATAAGGACCCTTTAGACATGGAACGTCGCATTTAGCTATCGTGCATTTTGCTCGTAGATGACAATTGTATTGGCGCGACGTAAATGATATCATTCTGATGTCAGTGTACTTCCGAATTGGCCTCTATTCCTAAAAATATTCTTGATTTGATGTTACTCAAATTTATACCTAAGAGCCTTACCAAATATATTTCTCAATGATTCGTTGTGACTTCAAATTTTAAAAATACCATCCTACTTTAAAATTGAATTGTAGAATCACTTCAAAATCTGTCTTTCCATGTGTCATAAACGCTTTTCTGCGTTCACGCTTTCATACTATCATTTCCACAATCCGACAGCAACTTTTGTCTCAAATAAAATAAATATCACCCAACTCTTTATTTCCTTTCACGCTTCAGATTCGCTCCGTCCAGCTATTTAACTATCTTCATCTTTTGAGCCACAAACTTGCTATCAAATCATTTCACTAAAACCCTGATTCACCAAAAATGAACCTTAAACCAACACATTAAGATTCATAAAAGATTTGTCTCAACCCTTTAACTCAATGCACTGGTCTTTTCCTTGCAAATAATAGCGGTACAAAGAACTACAAAGTTATCTTGTCACTCGACATTGTCTTTATTTTAAGGGGGATGAAACTAAGAGTCAGTTCGTGAAGTGTTGTTTGTAAGTTTGTTATCTTTGCCTTTATTTTTAACGGGTTATTTTGTAATTTTCTACAATACGATGTGACTGCGTATAAAACAAATCTAATTTTCATGACCGTTGCTATTTTCGGACAACCTTTCCCAAAGATTGCGGGTGTCTAAAGTATGCATGTGTTAAAACCGGCCAAGTGCGAGTCGGACTCGCGCACGAAGGGTTCCGTACCATTACGGAATAAAACAGCAAAAAAATCACGTTTGTTGTATGGGAGCCCCATTTAAATATTTATATTATTCTGTTTTTAGTATTTGTTGTTATAGCGGCAACAGAAATACATCATCTGTGAAAATTTCAACTGTCTAGCTATCACGGTTAATGAGATACAGCCTGGTGACAGACAGACAGACGGACAGACGGACAGACGGACGGACAGACGGATAGCGGAGTCTTAGTAATAGGGTCCCGTTTTTACTCTTTGGGTACGGAACCCTAAGAATAAGAAAAATAAAAGGCTTATTTAATTTAATTTAATTTAAAGTATGCATAGCATCTATTCTATGACAAGGTAACATTTGGAGTGAGACTGCACCAGCATGCTCCTGCAGAGTTCCTGTGCTGCATTGCTGCAGGAAATATTAATTATCCAAGACATTGACATTTTCTTTTGATTTATTAGTAATGTGGCCCTAATACTCGTAATACCAATTTTCTTTTTGATTAATAAGAGTATACCCAGCCAAGTTTTAACTCAGATTTTGAGTTTTTTTGTGGGTGTTTGAGTCATGGGTGTTTCCTATGTAGGTATTTAAGTATTTGTATCATACCTAATGTATATCGTTGTCTAAGTACCCATAACACAAACCTTATTGAGCTTACCATGGGAGTAAGTCAATTTGTGTAACAATGTCCTATAATATTTACCTACAGATTGATTCAAATAAATATAAAAAAAAATATTACACTATTTCAGCCACTATATTCATAAAACAATTTTAACTATAAAACTCCCGTGAGAATCAAACATTAAATTATTTTAAAATGGGTCTCTCACGCATCACGCCCACGAGGCGCGCCCTCGACCAGTGAAGACGTGTCGTTGCTCCGTAAAGAAGATCCTCGTAAATTGGATCGAAGCAGTCGTGAGTGATCCGTTTTAAAATAATTTAATATGTTCATAAAACAATAATTATCTTGCTATATCCCTCCCCTTAATTTGTCCTCCACATAAACTTAATAAAAATCCCATTAACCCCATACACGTATCCTTATCCGGTTTTATATATAAAGTACAAAGCTTAGGGCTGCCACAAATACTCGAGCGCATAAAATAGTGCTGTAATTAATTCACGGGCCCTCATTACCGTAATGAGCGCGACGTGACGCGGTGACAGCCCTGCGAGCTACGTGCGTGTCAGGGCTGTGACAAGGCGTTATTTGATTATCTTATTTTTTGCTTAATTAACATGAGCAAAGTAAGTGAGTTTGTGTTAAACGCAAATGAAATATACTCATTATACTCAATAAGTTTTTTCAAGTAGATTAAGAAATGGTATTTTTTTTATCATTATGTGGATCGCTACTAAGGCTAGTAAGATTTTAATAAGTTTATTAAAAAACTTTTTTATTAAGTGAGAACATGTAAGCAACTACTTTTTGGTTTTTGTAAATTTATGCTTCCATATTGGTAAGTTAGTAACAATTGCATTCGGTTTTTAATAACTAAATTTATTACACATCGGACTATCAACTTTACAGGGACTCAGTCACAAGAAGAGGGCGTACTCTCATCTTAAAGGCCGGCAACGCATTTAAAAACCATTCTGGTGTTGCAAGAGTGTCCATGGGCGACGGTAATCGCTTACGAATTATCTGCTCGTTTGCCTCTAATATCATAAAAAATATATTTGACCGCCGGAAAAAGGTTTAAGCTCAATGTTCATATCATACCTATAGTTTGTCAAAGGACTGTCTCATTTCAAACATAGACAGAAAGAATCATACTATATTTGTCTCACACTAGTACTAGCACCCAAAAGGAAAGGATGAGTATAGTTTTTTTTTGTTCTTATTTACTGACAAGATTTGCTTGACCAACTATATTTATCGTGCTGTAAATTTTCATTTTTAGTTACGTGTACTTTTCCTTTTTGCTTAGTTGTGTATTAGTTGGCAACCCTACACACCTACGTGCAGGGTTATAGGTCTATACTCAAACAATAATATATTATAATGTGTAATGAAGTGGGGTATATCGACGAAGAACCGCAGTAGAGCTAAAGTTGCGAAATAACGACCCTGTAGGTAATTTTGTACATATTTTATGGCATATTATCAAAAAGGAGTTCGGGTAGACTATGAATTTTCTGTGCTACTTTTAAGTAAAGTAAAACAGTTATTTTTAAGCTAGATATTATTATTATTTTTAAATGTTTTCAGCGGTACAACAATAATGTCTTTGAAATACTTTTGACACATATTAAACAATCAAAACAGCAAGAATGAATCATAAAATAAAGATAAACAAAATAAATTCGCTAAAGACCCGCTAAAACATAATTATGTCATAACAATGTTAATATTTTGTCAGCGAATTTTGAAAATTTTTGAGAATCACGGAACACACTTTCTATCAGGATGGCCAAGTTGTGAAACATCATATTTTACAAAAAAGAACGTAACTGCTGCTTGCTGTTCGCCTCCTATGTCTCAGCAAATTCGCTGTCTGTTGTTCAAACCTATACCTACGAATATCCTAAAAAAGGGCTCTGAAAAAGAGATGTTCATTCCCTTCAGTCAGTTTTCATCAGAGCTTGAGTCACGAGGACACCCTTTATATCAGGATGGCCGAGTTGTTAATCATTAAAAAAACTCAACTCGAACAGACTCCTATTTCTCAGCTAATTCCCTGTCTGTTATTCAAACCTATACCTACGCAAATCCTAAAAAGGGCTCTGAAAAAGAGATGTTCCCTTCAGTTTTCATCAGAGACAAGACGTGTTTTTGAGCCGTAATGCGAGCGTGAGCCTCATTCATACACATATCTGAATAGGGTTTTTCGCCTTGTCACCTCTCTAGGAGGTGTGGGATCTGGGATAGAAGGTAGCGGGGGCTATTAGCGATTCAACGAAATAAAGTAATTTTAGTGTTTCGATGCTTGTTTAGGTTTGATTAAAAGTATTTTTGCATTTTCTTCAAAACGAATATGATAGTTTGATTATGACTTAGTGTGTGATAGATTTGTAATAAATAATGGTTGAGTAGTAATGGATTACATATATTATATTTACGTGTTACACATACGTACATTTTCACGCATTCTACATAAATATATTTATCTACCAGTCAATATATATAATTATTAATATTATTGACGCTCTTACTATTTTACAGGTTACCTTACCTTATGTTTTATCTCTAAAATTACATTTTATTGTTTAAATATTACTTATATTTTCTCAAAAAATGTAGTCAATTGCGGTTTATTCTTTATGATGGTGAAATTACAATTTATAATATTTAATTTCAGCTACTAACATTTTTCTAATACCTTTAAGCATTAAGTAAGTAAATATTCTTTAATGCACCAATAATTATAAATTTTGCATACATGTAAAAGTACAAAGACATTTTAAAGAAAAATAGAACCAGTTAACAAAACAGGCGGTCTTATCGCTAAACAGCGATCTCTTCCAAACAATCTTTGGGTAGCAGGAAATGTAGAACTCATACAAAAGTCAACAGGTATCTATATGGAGACTATTTAACACACAGATACTACTTAAAAATTAAATTTGCTTTTGTAGATTTCAAAGTAAAGTAAAGTTAGTAAAGTAAGTTAGTTAGTAAGTAAAGTTTTAAAGTCAACAGGTATCTATATGGAGACTATTTAACACACAGATACTACTTAAAAATTAAATTTGCTTTTGTAGATTTTCTTTATTAAATCCGCTTTAAACTTAACACCAACACCATCGCACGGCGGAAGAAATGATTAATGCATGGCAGATAACAAGTTTGTGCTCCCCAATATGCCGGTTAACGTACAAACATATGTACTACATATAGGCCGTTATACATAATAATACATACGTACTTCGTATAGGACGTTACATATAACGTTCAAAGGGATGTCTCATTAAACATAGATCATAGTGTGATGTGAGTGTGATTGTTGTGGTGAGACGATTTAATGTACACTGAGGAATAGTTTTGTGCTAATAATAGAATAGATGTATTTGTTAAGCCCAAGGTACTTAAGAATTTGTACATTATAA
Source organism: Cydia strobilella (assembly GCF_947568885.1). Classification (NCBI taxonomy): domain Eukaryota; kingdom Metazoa; phylum Arthropoda; class Insecta; order Lepidoptera; family Tortricidae; genus Cydia; species Cydia strobilella. The sequence goes on along the minus strand of NC_086063.1, from coordinate 1,389,380 downwards.
ATATGTAATATTGTCTTCGGTTACCGCGATAGTTACTCATGAAATAAAACTATGAAAACGGATTATATCGCGTATATTGAATTTATATAGCGATATAATCCGTTTTCTATATAACTGTGTTAAGTAAGTAATTTTGTTGTTGTGAGTGAAAGGTAGTATTATAAATTCCTATTTACATGATATACCGAGGGAATAGCCCAAAACCCTTATTAGGCCTGTGCTCGAAATTTGGGCGAATAAACTCTTTTAAATATGTAACCTCATAAATTTGCTTAAATGACTTAGTATGAAATGCGTTTAAAAAAACAACAACAATATATAAAAAAACTAATATATAAGACTAATTTTAGAGTACATATATCACGTATTTAAAATAAAAATGAACAAAATTATTTTAAACTGCCTGCTGCTTCCTGCCTACCACCTTGGACAGCTAAAACTGTGGAATGAACTGTCGCCTGCGGTATTTCTGAACCGATACGTTTTCAAAGCTTCAAGAAAAGAGCATACTCCCAGCTTAAAGGCCGGCAGCGCACTTACGACCCCTCTGGTATTGCAGGCGTCGGCTTACCATCAAGGCGATTCGCTCGTTTGACTCCTATAACTTAAAAAAAACATATTTTTAAACAACACGTCAGCAGTATCCGATAAAAACATAAATCCAGCAAAATCCAAAGTTTCATTTAAAATTTACGTCACAGCTTTTATAGAAAAAACAAGCCATAACTCTCAGTATCGCAAAACGGAACACCATAATCTCATAAAAACAAAATTTGCCGTAACATTTTTACTCACCAAATGACTTGATAAAATCTAGGAAAAAATAATCAACACTAAAGCGAACGTGACTTCGTGAGGGGTGAAGGGGGGTTAAAGAGGGGGTAAAAAACACGAGGACGTACTTAAAGCCAGCTTATGCCCCACTGGGTTTTATCACGTTAGACCGAGAGGGTTCAAACTTTATTAAAAGATTCATAACATTTTGCTGGAGCGGTTTTTAGACCAAAAAGTATAAGTTGGAACTTGAGTGACCCTTTTGCTTTGTAGAAAGACGTAAATTGCGTACAAGATATCAGATTTCAAATAAGTCCTGCTCTATTTAAATCATAATAGTATGTAGATGTCGTGCCTAGATCATTTTGTCATTTTATGAAAAGCCATTTAAGAATTGATCACTTCATGCGGTTCGGTTAGGTTTGACTTTTTCATGATGTGGCCGGCCAAGCGATCATTTTATAAAATGATTGCCGCATCATGAAATGATCAATTCTAAGATCTGGACACGAGACACGACATAGACTTGATCTTAATTTTATAATAATTATTATTACGCGTCATAGAGCTTCATGAAAATGGTGGCTGCGGTGTGTGGCTACAGGCTATACCACAAAACTCGCAGGATGTCAGTTACTCCCAAAAGATGACATGTGCAACTGTTTCAATAACAAAACTTCCGTGAGACATAGACATATTAAATATATTAATAACGGGTCACTCACGTGTTTTAAGTCGAAAACGCTCGACATGTTTCACTCCGTACCGAGGAGCGTCATCAGGAGCTTGCGTCGACGGTGACGGACCGACGCAGACTGCGGGCCGCAGCCCTCCGCGCCCGATGACTCGGCGCGGGCGCCGGTGGCGGCAGGGGGGGCGAGAAACTACCCTCGTTTACGGCATTATTGTCAAATGATGGGTTGCACACAACACTCACTACGTCATTCGCTAATGGTTCGTCCACACTGTCCACCGACGAAGTACCCAAAACAGTTTTCCAGCTGATGACGCTCCTCGGTACAGAGTGAAACATGTCGAGCGTTTTCGACTTAAAACACGTGAGTGACCCGTTATTAATATATTTAATATGTGCAACTGTGTTGAAATATCGGAAACTTTTAAAAACAAATGGTGAATAACCCGTTTTTCATTGTAGATACAATTATCGTACATAGAACATTTTTAATCTTTACTACCGTAGTAACGGGAGCGATTGCCATCTGACCTTTCAACTTTGGCGTTAAACCAGGCCTCCTTGGAATTAGGCCACATAGTTCATAGTTCAACCAAGGGTTTCCTCTCGCTACACGGACCCCTGAAACACGGGGCCGCGGGGTTACGCCAGTCCGGAAAACAACGTAATTTTTAAGGCATTACCGCCGTAATACTGTTTCTTTATAATTTCTGAGGCGCTGTTATTGCGGATTCATTGTCTAACCGACTATGGAGGAGGCGGTAGGTACCTACACAAATTTTATAAGGTTATTTTGACGGCGGCAACTTCATAAAATCTCTTCCACCTTCAGCTTCATAAAGTATTATTATGTGATAAACCATAAATGTGTCTTCATAATACTGCCTCAAAAATGTGTACCACAAATATTAAAGCTGAGATTTGCTCGATTTAAACTGATGTGAGACATACTAACATTAACCTAACCTAGACTCCGAAACATGTCGTGCGAGTGACTAAAAACAAGTGAATCTAAACCGTAAAATTATTTAATCTGAGATTTGCTCTGATTTTAGAAGTTTTAGCAAGTTGAAGCTAATATTTTGCGTCTTTACGGTTTAAACTTGAAACTCCTCGGTTTAATTTGATGCCCGATTGTCTTCGAACTCTCTTAAGCGCGTGGTTGTTTTATGCGATAAACGCGATGCGTTTCCCGCACACAATTTTACATCGGATACCTAATCTAATAATGACTTTGCGGTAAGCATTGTCATTTTTCCTACATTCCGTTGATTCCGCTCAACGCTGCGTTCATCGCATAAAACAACCGCGCGCTTTATAATCATTTATCAGCTATTGTTTTTTTTAATGTACTTACATGCAACTACATAATTATAATGCAGTTATATGATTTTTCTCAAATCATATACTTGTATGTGAAAATTACTTGACAAGTCGTGATCAAACAACGGTACCAATTGACAGGTGTCATTACAAGTAACAAAACATGTCATCCGTTTTTGCCGTAATCAGTGAGTCGTAAACAGATAGATCCGTATATTATTTAGCGAGGAATTGCTGTTTTGTGTTCACTGGTGACTACTTACAAGAAATTTATAACGTTGACTACCGTTTTAGACTGGGTGTTATTTATTTTATGTTCGGTTGGTTGTTTATGATTTTTTATTATGTGTTTGCTGACATTTGAATAGAATAGAATAAGATTTAATTCGTAATTCGTAGTAATAATATTTCCTTTTTGTTTAATTATCAGATTAGAGCCCATAATAAGCATCCTTTTTATTAACTGTTGGTTTAAATCTATAAGTATTTATTTGTTTTATGATAATTTCAAAAACCAAATGTACCGAATAATATATAGTTGACTGGTAGAGAATGCCTTTTGGCATTAAGTCCGCCATTTGTACATAATTGTATATCTTTGTGCAATAAAGTTTAAATAAATAAATTGCTTAAATATAATCTCGTATTTCTGATGGTATTGCGTTCAAATAAACAACATATTTTAACGATGTCATCAGTTACGTTTTCATTTATATAATTGATATTATAAACATGAATTCAGTTACATTTTATATTTGATTAATTCGAGTTCTGTGAAGCTTAGAATAAATTTAAAAGTGGAAAAATTACTGCCTTGGGTGAGACTTGAACTCACGGCCTCTGGATCGATACTCCAGCGCTCTGCCAACTGAGCCACCAAGACCTCATCCATAGTCAGCAAATCTTCCCACTATATGGGTCTAGGGGACCCTAGCGACATCTACCGTAAGTGTTACACTTCTTAAACGGCCACCGGAGTTCCAAGTCATATTGGAAATTCACCAGTTACGATGTGCTACCCATTCTAAATTAATTTTTCCACTTTTAAATTTATTCTAAGCTTAATAGCATCGATCGCAGACGTTTCTGCTTGTTAAAAATTAATTTCGAGTTCTGTGGTTCAAGTTGTTCGGGCCCACTTTGTAAATAAATAAAAAAAGAAGAGAATAAAGATAAAGTTTTTTTATACTTTTATGTTATTATATACGCCAATGTATTTTCTGTAACTTTATTTTATAAAGGATTTTTTTATTATTATTATAATTATTCTAGGGCAAAGTAGTCAACCGCAAAAACGACATGCAACTTTTACCAAACATGATATCTAAAAGTTACATAAAAATATCGAATAAATCATTATATTAATTTTGATACTATTATATAAGGTACCAAAAGGTACCACATTGTCGGTTGTCGATAAGGTTGATTTCAAATTGAAGCTATATGGAAATAGCACCTTATTGACAACCGACAATAAATACCCTTTTGGTTGAGAATGGCACATATTACTAATACAGCTTTAAATTTTCAGCTAATCGCATATTTAAATATATTAATAACGGGTCACTCACGTGTTTTAAGTCGAAAACGCTCGACATGTTTCACTCCGTACCGAGGAGCGTCATCAGGAGCTTGCGTCACCGTCGTCGCAAGCTCCTGATGACGCTTTTAATATGTCCGTGTCTCACGGAAGTTTTGTTATTAAAATCGCATATTTGTTTATACCTATGTAGGTCTATACCTATTAATTAAATAAACAATAAGTATAACGAATACTGAATAGTAGTTAATTACAGTGTTAAATTATCCCTTCTAGGTTTCAATTATTTTAATTACTCTCGAAATTATATGTTACGCGTAATGACGTCACCATACGCTAAGTTTACGGCAATTACGCGTTGATTAGCGTATAGTGTTGCTCGTGTAGTAATATTATATGGTAAAGGGTTTTGAATTTGAAGGACATTGAACTTTGTTTACCGTAAAATTTCGTAAATACCCAAATATTATTTAATTAAACTAGTATTACGACCCAATAGTGAATTAAGCAGTATTTATATCAATGTAAATTTAATATTATTGCACCACATTTGTTCCTTTGTTTTTTTTTTGTTAATAAAAATGTACATTATTTTTTCACATTTGTTGTGCACTAAGTATAGTTAGGATTAGTGCTAGTGGTACGCCAAAAAACTTATTGATTAAAGATCAATCATATATTTCAGAAAGCCATTTCATTTAATACCACACATGATAGGTGTCTAAACATTTTTTTCCACACAAAAAAAGATGACGTCATAACTCCTCTCCAGATTTTTATTTTTTTGTGGTTCTACGGGTCAAATTGATTTAAATGGCCTAAAGATCAATCGTACCGATTTTCATACTTTTAACACCATTTGCAGCCTTTTACTGAATTTCGAGGTAAATAATAAAGTAGTTAATAGCGTAGTTGGACAAATCAAAATATTTGTTATTTTTTTTTACTAAATGTTGTACTTACTTTTTCTTTATCATAATAACTTATATAATGCAACGGCACAATAACATAGATATGAGGCTTAAAACCTTTATAAATCGGCTCGACTGATTGAATTTTTAATTTGCCGAGCCAAAATAGATCCGAAAGCGTTCACTGTATTCTTCACGATTCAGCGAATACAAATTTTAATTATCACCCAAACTGACACCTTAAACAATACAAATATAACGATCATTATTTCTGCGAAAATTTTAATACAATTTTCAACTCTCAAACTGATGATACATCGTTTTATTAATGAAATATTGAAGCGAGAGACGGGTTGGTCGGAAATGTGGATTTCCTTTATGACATTTATGGAATATGCGTGAATGTTTATTTGTTTAATAGATATGATTATATTTTTGAATATTGTTTGCGTATAATTTTGTGCAAAACCAATATTGCGGGATTTAAATTACGACAATAGGCTTTACGTTTGATAACTCGAAACATACAATATATGTTAGTAATTAGTAAAACAGAAGTATTTTCTTTAAATTTTATTATTTTGTAGATGTGAAATGCTAAGTTAATACTTCTAAAACATGAAATAAAACTATAAAATCTGATTACAGGACGTAAATTATTTCATAGTTTTATTTCATTAGTACTTATCGCAGTAACCGAAGACTAAAATATTATACTTCTAAAACCATTTAATACTGCTACTATTTCCACCGACATTCAGAGATCTATTTCATCATTAATATCGTTTTTTTCTTCATGATTATTACCATCGTTTTCATTATTACTACCATTGTTTTCGTCATAATTACCATCGTTTTCACGATTATCAACATCAACATTTTCTTGGGTGACTCCTTTATCCGTCAAGTTCTTTATTTCGAAGATTATAATAAAATTAATTTTAATTCTGTAGTTTCTTTTATAAAATTATATTCATACGAAATGTATTTTTAGGGTTCCGTACCTAAAGCGTATTACTAAGACCGTCTATCCGTCCAACTGTCTGTCTGTCACCAGGCTGTATCTCATGAACCGTGATAGCTAGATAGTTTCAATTTTCACAAATGATGTATTTCTGTTGCCGCTATAATAACAAATACTAAAAACTGTCTAGCTTTGCCCAGCAGTGGGATACATTGGGCTCTGAATAATAACAATAATAGTAATGAGCAACGCTAACTGGCGCGGACGCGTGCAACCACAGCGTGCAACGGATTTCATCTACCTTCAACGGCACCCGCGTGAATCCGCCCGCTTCGTGCACCCGCGCTAGCTAGCGGGAGCTCTAAATCATTTCTGAGTTATGTCCTCGCATCAAAAAGGCATCGAAATGCTACCATAAAAACCTGACGATAATTCCACACGAACTTCCACGCCACATAAATTTGTAGGACGTGTCAATGTTTCATATAAATTGGTGGAACATGTCAATGTTTCATATAAATTGGTGAATGTGTATCAATGTTGCGTGACGCGGCGTCGGCGGAGACGTTACCGACGTAAATAAGGTACGCATCGATTCAGTCCGGTTACCGGTGGAGTAAGTTTAAGGAGTGCGCGGTAAATAAATATGTGTCGTTTCCAAGCAAAAGGTACCACATTGCCGCTTACCATAAAGCCGCTCTGACAGGTTTTTCGTATAAAGATACAAACAATTTTCGCCCTTATGGTGCGACAATGTAGTGCTTGAAAACGACACATATTATGAAACAATCTCACACAAGACGACCGACTCCTACAGAACCCAAGCTCAATTACGATTGTGTTGTTGGTACTAGGCGATGATATGGGGCATTTTCTATGAAAAGGTACCTTATTGTCGTTGGCGCTTACGCCGCGCAGCGTCGCGCGGCATTGTATTTATATCGGAGCATCGTTAATAATGGCGTAAGCTCCATCGACAATAAGGTCCCTTTTTATAGGAAATACCACATATAAATATACGTCAAATTTAACATAACATAACATAACCTTAAACAAAATTATATGCACCAACGCGACAATATATTTATGTGAACCGATAAATAGTTTCAACGTAACATTAAACGGTTTTATTTAGCTTGACCCTGTATATACTTACCTTTGTATATATATAGTGCTTCTAATCTTACAATCGATTTTTAAGAACCAATAGAATCACTGCACGTTGAGCGACGAAAACAAATGACGTGATTCTATGGTTCTGAACAAACACATCTCTTGCACATTTGGTCGAAACGCAGCCATAACCGAGAACTAGTTTTCTTTCCTCGAAACGTCGGGATGTATTATAAATTCAATATATTTACGCGTTCCCTTTTTTATTACTTTTATTTCATGAGTAACTATCGCGGTAACCGAAGACAATATTAGTTTCCTTTACTACTAAATTCGCTCTCAACCTCCAGGTTAAACCCACGGCGCCACCACGCACCCACGCCTACGCGCCACGCTTCATTTTATTTTGCGATTTATATTTCATTACTTTTAGTACATTGTTGTTTTGTTTGTCATTCATTGTTACATTTTTTCCACTCATTTCCTCAAAGGTCGACTGGAAGAGATCCCATATAGGGATAAGTTCGCCTTTGTTGTATTTAATTCTCTTTGTAACTGTGTTTCTCGTATTTGGTTTTTTATGTACAATAAAGAATATACATACATACATAAACCTAGTACTACGTTACATACATATATAAGCTAAAGGAAAATCATATGCACCCACAAAATGCAACATTATTTATGTAAACTGAAAAATAGTTTCAACGCAACATTTTTTTACCGAGAAATAGTTTCCTTTACTAATAAATTCACCCTCAACCTCCATCTTAAACCCTCTGCTGACTGACGCAACTACGTGCCTCGAATTTCGCACTAACAGATAGCCTAAACACTATTTATCAGCAAATCTCAGAAGTAAATCATATGCGTTCGCATTATTTACGTGAACCGAAAAATAGTTTCAAATTTTTTTAAACCGAGAAGTAGTTTCTTTTACTAATAATTTCGCGCTGTCGCCATTATTAATTAATGTAATTAATATACATTATTATACATAATTTCAATATGATCGTGAAGTAGGTACGTAAATAACTATTGATATATAAAGATGTATGTTTTGAGTTTAAACAATGCTAAGCTATTAGAATAACCACGTTTCAGTCTGCATGTAACCTGTTATATATGGGCATACAGGATTATCTTGTATGAAAATTGAAAACATTCATTTAAAAAAAAACATACGATCAGCTAAACTTTGAGCGACAAACCGGTTTTAATTTTAATTGGTTTACTGATGTTTCGGCGAAAATTACTTGACAAACTTTCAGTTCCCAAACTATTTATCCCATATTTTTAGTTGGGCGAAATTTCATTTCGCAAATTTACATAATCCAACCTAACCTAACGCAACCTAGTACATCATTTTCATTTCGCAAGTATGGGGTTGGGGAAATGAAATGGTTGCGAAGTAAGGTTATGCCAACGATTGGTTTGCCAAATGAAACTTTGGCGAAAAGTTGGTTGCCAAGTGAAATTTGGCGAAATAAATTTCGCCAAAAAGGAAGTACACCATTTTAATTTAAGATATTTTTGAATTTGTCTTAAATTTTTAAACTGATTTTGGTTAATTATTACTATAGCCCAAATAAATATTATATGATTTATATGCCAGTGTATTTAAAGAATAAAATAATACCTACCACCTAAAGACCATCATAAAACTTCATTCGAGCAAGTTTTAAATGTTCACCCTGAACATCAAAAAATACGTATACTTAAGAATAAGAATAAGAAATATTTATTAGCACAAAAAAAGAACACAAAACATTGATTCATTTAGAGTCTATACTCTATACGAACAGAATTGTCTTAAAAGGTCCTCACCGTCCCGAAGTGAATCCTAGGACACACTACGTGACGCTGATTTTCAGTGAGGCCTGATAAAACTAAAACTAGAACTAAAACTTAAACTAAAACTAACTAGGTAGCAAAAATAAGTTCAAAATTAAGTAAGTAACAAAAACATAAGGATCAATCCATATCCATACTAATATTATACTTCATACCTTCACAAAAGCAGCTACAAAACCTTTCAACCTAACTCTTTAAAAGATCATGGATCACATATTTCACAACTAAAACTATTAACTTCTTAGCATAAAAATCCCGCTCGCCTGTCATAATCAGTCATTCGATTACCGCCCCGGGAGCTACCCTGATTTTGATGGATGCTTACACGAAAATTATATTATGCCGGGAATTTTGGAGACTTGTGAACAGTGTTAAAGCCTATCGGGAAGCTATTTCAAACTTACAGTTTGACATCAAAATGATAATGTTGTTTTCAAGCAAATGTACCACATTGTCGCTTACCATAAGGGCGAAAATTGCTTGTATCTTTATACGAAAAACCAGTCAGAGCGGCCTTATGGTAACCGACAATGTGGTACGTTTTACTTGAAAACGACACAAATGATCAGGTGACCGAAGAGCTGGCGGTTTCCTCGCACAACGTATCAGCATTTTGGATTTAAGCTAGTTATTTAGTCCCCGGCAAGCTTCTCATACAAACGTAGTTCCGCTCTCATTTTAAAACTGCGGGTTGGATTGTAATGAAACTTTGCAGATACAGTGACATGAGGTATATCTAGGTCTGAAAATAGTTTATATAGCTCCAGTTTATAAAACAAACGAATTAGAGCAAAGAGTATTTTTTTAACTATGCTGGTATCTGAAGCTACATAAACTAATTAATTAAAACTAACTCGCTTTGGTGATAAAATAATTTACAACAACTAATTTCTGTATCCAAACGTTGTAATTGTACATAATAGGGTATTCGACATTTTTTTATTATTAGTATTAGTCGATCAGGTTTCTTTTGAGGATCAAAATGTCTATGAAAATTGGCATAACATCATGACGTCAGCATGTAACGTACAATATGCCATACAATATTTTTTTAAATAAAATGTGTGGAATCGAATGGTACCATTATTTTATTCCTATTTGGTTTTTTTTTTAAACTGAAGTCTTGTATTTAATGAATAAGTCTTGTGATAAATTGCTCATTTTCTATCTATTTAACTAGATTTTGTTATAAAATTAAACATGTAGAAACAACTAAACAATTCTGAAACTATGCCGGAGCCCGGAGCACCGAAGTCCAAATAGCAATCGTTGAAGCTCGTATGTAGCCATCAGATATATCGGAGCCGCCAAGGTGCTCAAAAATACCTGAACACGCACCCTAACGCCTTGACAATAGAGGCGTGTTCAGATATTTGTGAGCACCTTGACCGCCCCGATATATCTGATAGCGAATGAACGAGTACCTTTACGGAACAAAAACCACCATTTTAAACCTTAGCTGTATAAAATTAGGGTTGAAAATTGGTAAAATTTCTTTCTTAGACTACATTTACCATCCATTGCTGTTGAGGAGACTCTACTTAATGTTTGTTACGTGGAGACTCTTTATATCTCAGTTAGATGTAAGTTCCTTTACTTTATCTTGTGACTGCATAGTTTTTACTGAACGCGGATAAAAAAACGGTTTTAAACCAAGGAAGAGGTATTATGTTTAAAGATTTTTTCGAATTTAGATATAAGGTTTGAAAATGTCTTCGTTCGAGAAATAAATTTTTAGTATTTGTTGTTATAGCGATATAGAAATACATCATCTGTGAAAATTTCAACTGTCTAGCTATCACGGTTCATGAGATACAGCCTGGAGACAAACAGACAGACGGACAGACAGCGGAGTCTTAGTAATAGGGTCCCGTTTTTACCCTTTGGGCACGGAACCCTAACAACCGGCCAAGTGCGAGTCGGACTCGCGCACCGAGGCTTCCGTACGTTTTAGTATTTGTTGTTATAGCGGCAACAGAAATACATCATCTGTGAAAATTTCAACTGTCTAGCTATCACGGTTCATGAGATACAGCCTGGTGACAGACAGACAGACGAATAGACAGCGGAGTCTTAGTAACAGGGTCCCGTTTTTACCCTTTGGGCACGGAACCCTAACAACCGGCCAAGTGCGAGTCGGACTCGCGCACCGAGGCTTCCGTACGTTTTAGTATTTGTTGTTATAGCGGCAACAGAAATACATCATCTGTGAAAATTTCAACTGTCCAGCTATCACGGTTCATGAGATACAGCCTGGTGACAGACAGACAGACGGACAGACAGCGGAGTCTTAGTAATAGGGTCCCGGTTTTACCCTTTGGGCACGGAACCCTAAAAACCGGCCAAGTGCGAGTCGGACTCGCGCACCGAGGGTTCCGTACGTTTTAGTATTTGTTGTTATAGCGGCAACAGAAATACATCATCTGTGGAAATTTCAACTGTCTAGCTATCACGGTTCATGAGATACAGCCTGGTGACAGACAGACAGACGGACAGACAGCGGAGTCTTAGTAATAGGGTCCCGTTTTTACCCTTTGGGCACGGAACCCGATAAAAGTTCTGTTTTGATTTAATATGTGCATCTTGAGTTCTTGACCCAAGTTATAAAATTGTAGTCACAAGAATTTTCAATCTGGAATTTTGAGAATTAAATATCTTTGAACCGATAGTGAAATTATCTTAGATCAAGGTATTTCAGTTCTTGTTATCTACTTATGTAAAATATATCCCTTTAAACTTACTCTTTTTAGTAAATTATATAAATAAATGCTCTGTACAAACAATGGGCTGTGCTCTGAAGAATAGTTTGACATGATGCCAACGGCCGCTTTCTATCACCGCACCGCTCGCCGTCGGCAGGGTGTTCATCCTCACACCCTAGAACCTAAATGGTCGCGTACTTTATTTTCACTATGTTCTTTAAATGTATGTCTATTGTCTGTGTGTTTACGAATAAAAAATATTCTATTCTATTCTATTCTACTGTGCGGTTTAAGAGGAATTTCCTCCCGCGTACGCTTCGGCTGTGGAATGAGCTCCCTGCCGGGCTACAGTATGGGGTTCTTTAAAAAAGGAGTGTACAGGTTTTTAAAGGGTCGGCAACGCGCATATATATCTATCTATGCTTGATTGCCACCGACGTGGTATAAAAAAACTTGAAATGATGTTGTTTCGGTAAACTACCAAATTTTTGTCTGATGATTTATGCCTATGTACCTACACAGAAAGGGAAACCTACACAGAAAGGGAAGGTCTCACACACACAATTATAGGTTGTGTGTATGAACATGATAAGCGCTATTTGTTTTGCCTGTGTTTCTGATATCGCTAATTTATTGTTTGAAGTTAGGGAGTAATACAGCAAGTTTCATCCGCCAGAGGCAGCACTAGCACAAACCGTAAACCAAAGACTAACTTCATATGGGGATTTTCAGAAAAAATGGTACCATTGGATGTATATGGTTAATATTTACATCCAATTATGTGAAAATATTTTCTATAATGTCAATATCCAAAGAGAAAAATGGGGACTACGTTTGTATGGAGAAACGGCCATCCGCCGTCCCCTTTCCTCTTAATGACAAATTTTTAACAGCAATTTGTGAACTTTTTGCATTTCACATAACTCATAACAGAACCGCGTACAAGAGTTTTTGCTAGAAAGCGGCGACAAAACACGAGGAATGTTCTATCAACGAACGTCGCTAATCTAATATGAACCTTAATTCAACAAGATAAGGTTCAATGTTAGTGCGCTTTCATTGTACATCGCAACGCAGGGCAAATGACACTTTTTATTGAACATCAGATACATGGTTGAGTTTGAGTAATGCTTTGTGATGTAAAAGGTTTTAGTTTATATTCGTTTTATAACATGATTATAATGAGCGTAAAAACTGAATTGTTTTGTTTCCTGGTTCCTGAGGTTTTTAAGAGGCTATCTTAGAAGAAACTGATATGAATATAATATGATATTTTTAATGAATTTCAACATTAATCATGGGGTTTGCTTATTAGAAGGTACGTGTCGAGATTTAAACCCTTGACCTCCTAAATATTTATACTAATAATGGTACCTTTAAAAATATATATATTTTTTCAGATAGCTAAATCGCGTTAGACCCGGTAATGACATTAATTGAGGCATTTTCTATGAAAAGGGACCTTATTGTCGATGGCGCTTACGCCGCAGAGCGTCGCGCGGCATTGTATTTATATCGGAGCATCGTTAATAATAGCGTAAGCTCCATCGACAATAAGGTCCCTTTTCATAGAAAATGCCTCAATTACAGATAGTTTGAGTCCCGCGAAAGGACATAGGATAGTTTTTATGTCAGAAATCATCCCTCAAGAGAGTGAAAAGGGGGGTGAAATTGAGAGATTTAATGAATTGCCTGATAATTGATGTCAAGCAAATAAGCTTGCTTGACAAATTGAATTATTGCTATTACACTTTATCCAGGCGCTAATCTTACTCTAGCTGCTATTACTGATTCCACGCAGACGAAGTCGCGGGCCAAAGCTATGAAAGAGATGAGAGAAAAGATAAGAGCAAGACAGAGGAGGATATTTAATTAAACGTTTGTTGTTTTGTTACAGACGCCCCCTCAGCACCAATGATCACTGGCTACATCCCAGGCACCACGCTGCAAGCCGGAACGGTGCAGAAGCTAGCCTGCATGTCTACTGGCGGCAATCCTCTGGCTACTCTCACGTGGTTCAAAAACGATAAGAAGGTATGACTCAGCTCTAAATATTTATTGATAAAAACGATTACTAGAATTGCAGTATCACCAATGCGTCACGAAACGTATGACCCCAGTAATGTTGGAGATTATGCATCATCACAGGCTTTTGCGTCTATTGCAGACGATTTATGCATTGCTGTTTAGACAACGGGTTTGGTGACTGTGGAGGCCGATGAGCGGCACGACCTCCCACATTTTTAGCAGAGAAAGCTCGCATGCCACCTGAGGTTCCAGTCCCGGTTTGCTTTCTGTGACACCTTCTGCTATCTAACACATTAAACCAGGCTTGGTCGAATACCACACAACGCTTGCGCCATCCATCACGGTTCTCAGCTAAGGTTTCCCTGGCATGGTGAGATTATGCAAGGCGATGCCTAATAGGGAATCTAGTACTCGTAGTATTTTAACATGTTTATTTTATTGTAGCTAGTGTCAGAAATCAAATCAATCCCGAAATTACCAGAGCTGATTCGGATAGGAGGTGTACACTGTTTTACCTTAGAGTTAGCTACAGGGCGCCGTGAGCCCTGCGTTATGCGATTGCATATACTTGAGAAAATCGACTAATGCCCCGTGGCCCTAGTAGCCAAGTGGTCAAGGCATTTGCCGCGAATGTAGAGGACGCTTCCTTTCCAGACATGGGCACTGGAAGCCTTATTCAATTTTTGTTTTCGTATATTAGTCTATTTACTTATGAGTAAATAAACGTGACCCAACATGGTACCCAAGAGACGGAAAAAGGAATGATGGAAGACAAAAAATGAGATGGGAAGAAGAGTTCAGGCAGGTGGCTGGAGCCTTCTGGAGAAGACAGGCTCTGGACAGGGACTCGTAGAGGAATATGGGACAGGCCTATGCCAAGAGCAACCAGACAAGACGTCTGCGGAGAAAGGCTAGCAGTAAGTAAGCAGTAAGCAATAAGTAAATAAACTTGAACTACACAAACTGTCCCCAATATACGGACATGTGACAACTCTCGAACGAAAACGTGGGGAACAGTACGAATAAAGATAAAATGTTATTATAACGTAGTGCCTTCAGATAAGAGCTAATGTATTTCCAAGGACGCTGTCAGCGAAGCGTGAGATCGTAGCATAAGTAACCAGTATAGTGACTGCTAAATATATCAAAATCTTTGAATGAACTAAGTTGATTACACCAAAAATTGCCAAGACGAGACCATATGCCTCGCACTGTCAAAAAGTTATCAGATCTCATGAAGATCCAAGCTTCTAACTCTTCTACACGCCCTAACTCTACAAGCCCCAACTTCACAAACTCTACAGCTAAACCTTAGTCAAAATATGTGGCTTGGCCGTTACGTTACTAACAAGATTGTATAACAAAATAATAATGAACAGTGAATAAATGTATGTATCAACACAAAAAAAAATGTCCTAAATCACGATCAAATAAAGCATTTTGATAAATTTTAAAACTGCTTAAGTATTTGAGTGACATAGGATTTCAGACAATGTCCTAGTCAACTTATCTGCTAACATTACGTACTTAAATGTAAGGCTAAAGTAATTAAGATACTGATTATATAATTGTTTTGTTGCAAAAGAGAAACAAGGGTTTTTATTATATCTTCGTAAGAAAGATCATTTTGTTATTTAAGTAGATAGGTATAAAGTTAGGTATAAAGTTTCTAAAAGTCTAAATTGGTTACATTATTGTATTGAAAAGGGTAGACACAATAAAGTAAAGTGGATAAGAATATTGTTTAGTTTTCAGAATTTTGCAGTTCATCGTTGTTTTGCAAATTTGATTATTAAAATTCACGAACAATAATTGGATAAGTTGTGGAATATTTTATTAGAATTCATTAGTTAATGAATATAATGGGCAGTAAATAAAGTTAATTAATTAATCAGATAAACTCTCACTCCTAGCATTATTTACGGGAATGTAATGTTTTTGTTAGTATGTTTGTTATATTCCATTTGTGTTACTAGATCACATTATTTTATTACAACGAGCAAAATTATTTTGAGAGATGATGAATTGTACAAATTATGAAAGTAACGCCATTGTCATATCAGCCGAAAAACTGTACATTGACAAAGATCAGCACATTGCGAATAGTTGTTTCTCTAATCCATGAATTCTTTGTAATTTCGACCCTATCTACAGACTTAAATTCTTTGTTAAAAGCACGTTGAACTTTCATAACTTTCTGGATCATTTTCACACTATGATTTCTAAGACTAACCTTGCAATTTAAGCCTTTTATCGCTTATTCTTATTGCTGAGCAGAGACCACACTTATCCCATTCCTGAACTATCATACAGAACTGATTTGCAATCTTCCAAACTACTGAAATTAGGAAAATTTATCTCAGTATTCTTATTTTCGTTTTTTTTATTAATCTTGTTTTTCTTCAACAGATCCCTCATACCATAACACGAACTGCGGACAAGTCTGTCACCGCTGAGATCTCCATTTTGGCCAACGTTACTGATAATCAAGCTCAGTATCGTTGTGAGGCTACTAACAGCGCCACGGAGATACCACTGTTCGAGACGGTTACTTTGAATGTGCATTGTAAGTATTTGATTAAAATTTGAAGTGCTTTGTAGGTCAGAAACACCGTAACTTGAAGGATCAATATTTTTGCATTTTATCCTAACCAAAATCATTAGGACAATTGATCAATAGAACATTTTAACAACGACGCTTTGAAAGAGTTTAAACAGACGCTCAGTTTCTTGCGCCTGTATATTCTCTGGTTCTTTATAACGTACCAGTAGAGGTTTTACAAGCACCCATAAGCTCCTTGTTTTATGCTTAAATTGAAGTAGTCAGAAAGATGTACGGATTTTTGCCAATTTCAAGACAAAACGACCAAACATGCGGTTGATCGAGAGTTAGGCAGATATAACAAGAACATTTTAGGCAAGTAACAATTTGTTCGATAATTATAGATGTTGTGTATCTAATTACATTAAATAATAATATACGAATATAGATATGCTATATTTGATAGCTCAATCGATAAGTCAATGAATTCAAATTGACATTGTCCTCTAGTCATAGATAGCTAAACCATGAAGGCCTAACACTCTCCCTCGTTATTGAATTCAAGCTCAGGCTAGAGGTTTAGGCGTGTTGGTGCTTTTCTATTTCTTGAGCTGCGGCGAAATACGCGTTCTGTAGGAATCTCAACTGTCTCTGGCAATGTAGCTTCCGATGCTTTTTCTAAAGCTTGAGGTTCTGGTTGTACATTCGTAGGTACAGGTAATGTTACCGAGTCAGACACAGCACTTTGTCCTCTAGTCATAGATAGCTAAACCATGAAGGCCTAACAATAGATACAGCATAATAGGCAGAGATACAGAGAGGCGAGGACAAGAAGTTAAATAAATTAACAGACATCATAAAGAAAGGAGACATACTAAACGAGGCAGGTCGAATGGACAAAGAAACTAATAATATAAACGAAATGCTAATAAAAACTTAACATTAAAATTTTACGACAAAATATATAAATTCAAATAAGTAAAGCTACGACACAAATTTTAAACATTAATTACCTACATTTACAGTTGGCTAGATACTTTCATTTGTTTACTAAAATAATTATTCTAAGTCCTTTATTCGGCTTCTGAGTTTGCGTATCGAGATATTTCTCTAGTTTAAGTTTTGATATTGTAAATATTGTTTTAATTAAATTGGCCTTTTTACTTTATTTCTGCTTGAAAGATCAACATAACAATCAAAAGGTCTACTGACGATGTTTTGGAATAAACAGTATTTCATGTTAATAAAAATAATAAGCCTTCTGATTCTGAGTCTAGCTTCAGAATTTTCTTTTACAAAATGGTAACTATTATAATTTTGTTTTATTTTACATTTATATACGGACCTTCATATATTCTTCTCTCTATGTATTAAACTTGCCAGTCACTTAGGTTGAAATATTATAGGTTTTTTTGCTGTTACATTTTCACCTTACATTTTTTTGTCAACAGTCGCTCCAGAAACCGTGAAAGTGACAACGGAACCCAGCGAGCTCAAACCGGGAATCGAAGCCACACTATCTTGCAAATCGGCCGCTAGCAACCCGCCAGCAACATTATCTTGGTGGCGAGATGGCATACCCGTGCAAGGTAACTTATATTTTCTTTAATTATGTTTTCTTCTAATCTTATATTTAAGATTAGAGCGTCCTTTTTTTTGCGGTTGTATTATATTTGACAGGATTGGAATCGAGATTAACTGCAAGTACTATTTTATCGTCAAGAGAAATAAAACTACTGATGATTTAAGGAATATTTTACTTACAATGTATTCAAGACGCTGGCCCCCTGGGAGTCCTTGGGACTGAACAGGACAAGGGCAAGCGGTGATTATTTTAAACACATTCTATGTTGGGTAATATAAGAAACTTTTCTCAAAAATGGACGGCAAAGTCGACGTTGCCGGTTAAAAAGTAGGTCGCGAAGTGCGTAGTTTATGGTCAGTCAAAAAATTAAAAAGTTAAAAACATTGCAGTCTCTATTTCAGGACTGCAATGTTGCATACAAATTCCATTATTTGTCGAGTTCCAAACTTTTTAAAAGTTGAAGTGGCCATATCAAATGAAGGCATAGGTCCATTAAACAGCCAAACAGATGATCAGTACTTATTATTATAATGTTGGTACCGCGACTATTTAGGTGTCTCAAATAGGTTGGCGTATTTTCAGCAGAAAAATACACTTCTATTTTTAAAACGGCGGCAAAGCAAATCTTTTTACTTTTTTCTGTGAAAATATATACATAAGAACGTTGCTACTAAATATTTCTATTATATTTGTTATTATTGCGCCATTTTCGAAAAGCACTATATATGACTCGGCTGGAAGGCTACTTGCTGGGTTCGGATTCAATTAAACGGACTCCCAGGGTCGTCCGTTTAAAACGAATCCTCAGCCAGCAAGTAGCTACTTCCGAGCCTCGACAATAATGTACTATTTTGCAATCGCACTATATACTACTTTGCTTTAAAACAAGAATGAAACATAAAGAAGAGTTAACAAACATTTTCATAATTTGTATCACAAAGTTGATTGCACAATAAAAGCAAGTTGGTTAATTTCTCTCTAGCTGGCAAAAGTAGTTCTTCAGTGTACATTTTAAAGAAAACTTCTTTACTGTGCTCCTTTCAGTCGCAATATTTAAGTACCTAACTAGAAACCATTACCACCTCACGCTTAATAAACTTAATCAGACATTGAAGCCAATTCTGTTTGGAAAATTTGAAATGGAGCCCGATCCTTGATTTTGATTTAATGTTCTGACAGCTGATCGTATATTTAATTATCCATAATAAGAAAGTGTTAGAATAAGAATTTTAAATCGAAATCGGAATCACGGTTTTCATCTTATTTTGGTACGCACAAATAAGCTGATTGTTCCTCACGGAGTGCAGCCAGGAGTCGTCTCATAAGGCCTTTCTTTCCCACTGATTGGCACGCGTGAGATTCCAGGCCACTTTTTTCACACAATTCTAGGTTGATAAGTAAGGATAGTATTTTTTTATATGCCTTTATAACTTCGAATCCAGTCCCCGCGAAGTTTACGGACGGCTGAATCCGTAAGGTCTGTAGGATTTACGTTTACGCCATAAAATTGTACCGTACGTAGCGTTCCTACATATTTTCTTGTTGAAAAATCAGTGTACCTGCGATGAATTGTCACTGTCAGGTTGGGTCGTATAAAAATAGGATCAAAACCATATCAAATTTTTAAAGCCGAGATTCACTGAGTCCAACAAAGAATAAACGCAGTGAAATGAACTTTTTTAACGGCACATAACGATGATACCAACTCTGTCAAAAACGTTTACAGAAGAGTAAAATTTTTACGACTCGAGCTGTGAAATAAGAACTACAGTTGAAGTTAATATTAATGTTTATGTATAACTTTTTGGGTTTTATTACGCCCAGTGTGAGAGATAAGAAGGGTAACAAAACCTTTGAATGATGTTGGTTTATTAGACTGTTTTGAATTGTATAAGCTCAGGTCTCCCTTGACTCTTTATAGCCATACGTTTGAATTAGAAATAGGAAGTCTGTTAAATTAATTTTATTATACTTTTGACTTTTAATCTCATACAGAATTATTATTATTTGAAAATTTATATAATATGGGACCTAAATTGTGATTAACTAAGAACGGTTTCCCAAAAAAAAAATAGGCAAGTAATTTTCTGAGAATAATTATGTATGCGGTTGCGTCTAATTTCCACGACTCTTTTCATACATTTTGTATCGGTCGCGGCAATTAGACCGCACACATATTTTATGAGTATGAGCCCTTTAAGTTTCTTCCAGAGTTTTTTCTTTCCGGAATTGTCGAAGCTATAAATTCAGATTATGTGAAAAAGGCCCAAAAAACTTTTTTGCAGAATTATTTAAATGCTAAATCTTCTTTGATTATTTTATAATTTTGAGGACTTGTCTAGGACCAGGACTAAACCTTAGTCGATTATTTAAAGGAGGTCGTATCTTTTAATAGTTATTTACGATACAAGTGAGAAAAATAAGAAATTCGCAACTAGTGGCGAATTTTAAAACACGACCGATGGGTGTTTTAAATCGACAAGAGTTGCGAATTACCTATTCGCACGTGTATCGTACAACGTTTTACAGTACATATGGTCCTTTAAATTTTTACCCTAGTTACGTAATGTGCTTATTATAGCACCTGGTGTCGTAATGTAGCACCAGATGCACTGTAAAGTTTTTTAAGTGATGAGACTAAAATATTAATCAATATTCATCATCATCATCATCACCATGTCAGCCGATAGACGTCCACTGCTGGACATAGGCCTCCCCAAGGCTCGCCACTCCGACCGATCCTGTGCCGCTCGCATCCACCGAATTCCCGCGACCTCAATAAGTAGTAATCAATATTAAAACAATTTAATTATTCTAGGTCTCCCAATGAAGATGAACCAAGGCCTATACGGCGGGACGCTGTCGACCATGGAGCTTAAACTGAACGTCACTAAGGACATGAACGGAGCTGTATATACATGCCAGGCGATGAACGAAGCCTTGCAGAGGAGCGTACACGATGCTACTGCGTTGAAAGTTTTATGTAAGTAGAAGTTTGTAGTAGTAAAACACGTCATTGTACAAAAAGGAAACATAAAACAGGAAAAACCACATCATTAGTACAAAGACAAATTTATCCCTTGCAGGGATATCTTCCAGTTAACCTTTGAGCAATTGATGGTACATAATCAAACATTAATTAAAATCAACGGAATTACTTTCTTTACGTGTAAAATAAAGTGTGTGCATGTAATTTTTACGCGCAATTGAAGTAAACTTCTTTGACGATGACGTTTATCGCTATGTTGGCACTTTGACGTGTATCCTATTGTGCGTGTGTCACTACTGAGCGTTATTTCCGTCAGAAAAAATCTGAGTTACCCTCTAGTCGCGCCTAAAGAAGTTTTACTTCAAAAATACTATCAATTCACCAAGTTTGATCTTACCTGCCGAATTTCGGATATAACATGGATTACAATTGTCGATAAAACCAAAAGTAGGCAACAACTGCCACAATTTCGATATTCTGAATTGTTAATGCAAGCAAAATAAATCTCTCGGCCGTCGTACACAATATAATCCAACATTTATTACCTCGTTTTAAAGTTATTTTTTAAATCTGTATTTCTAGGCAGACTGACAACTACAAACAACAGTGTTTGTTTCTGCTGTTATATTTGTTGAACAATATATTTTCGAGCATGCTTAAAAAATAAAACTTGGATTGTTTTCGTGTATAAAACTAATGTTTATACACGGGTTATATTAAAATACACGCAATTATTGGTTATTCTGACACATTTAAATATATAAATAATCAGCGATAAATGGTAATTAATTCTAACTACAATACCTGTTAAGAACAGCCAGACTTACAATTCGCAATTTGACTACAAAACTTAAAAAAGGGACCACCTTCTAATTGTGTTAGTTCTTTTACACCAAACAAGATACAGCCAAGGAATCAAAATTATGTGCTATGGGACCATGACACTTGACACTGTGTGACCTTGTTATAGTGATAATCTATATGAAAACCGCTAATTTATGTCACTGGGACAAGATATAACGTTACACAGAAATCAAACTCCTTGACATTACCTAACCTTTACCTCTTTAAAATTTAACATTTCTCCCAACAGACGCGCCAATCTTCGACGAAAATACTCCCGCCACCACCGTCGGCGTTGAGAACGAGCCTCTCATCATCGTGTTACGAGCTGATGGCAACCCTGGCAGCATCACGTATACTTGGACTAAAGACGGCCAGCCGATCACGCAGTCGTCGTACAGCAGTGCTAGTAAGTACAAGTTAACAAATGAAAACTTCTTCTCATCGTTTTTAGTATCGGCCTCATGACGATCGAGCAATTTCCATGTATGTCTGTCATCTGCCCTCTCGTTGACAGCCTGATATGACACGATACAACGTTTAAATTTCCATCATGTTTTAAGGTTCCATATCTATGTTTGCCTAGTTAATTATTAAGTACATTGGTACATCTTATTGCTTATGGTGGTAACTTCAATTTAATTTTGTTTAATAGAAACAATTTCATTTTAAATTTAAACATCCTAAGTGATTTACATTCCCTTATATAATACGATATTTCATTATACAATTTGGGGACCAAGTACTTTCTACTTCTTTTCCCATAATAATTATTACCACACCTCTAACATTCTTTTACTCTAAGAACAAATTAAATTATTTTCTATGAAAATATTTTAATTTGTGGTTTTTCAAGTAGACACTACTATTTAAACTATAAACTGAAATAAATATCATATACGAAGGAAAAAATGACCAAAGCCTCCAGTGTCCAGAGCTGGAAGCGAACCAGCGTACCCCGTTTACCGGACAGGTGCCTGAACCGCTCGGCTATCCGGCCACGGTGGCATGGGTCGAAATTTCCAAGTATATGACAATTCCCGAAGGCTTGTGGCGCCCCCTGGCCATCTCTAAGGTAGAACAGTATGGTTCGACCTTCTAACTGAATAAACTCAGGTGATTACGGGCTAGCGAAGAGAGATGGCGCTGCCATTAATACTCTAAGAACAAATTAAATTATTTTCTATGAAAATATTTTAATTTGTGGTTTTTCAAGTAGACACACTACTATTTAAACTATAAACTGAAATAAATATCATATACGATGGAAAAAATGACCAAAGCCTCCAGTGTCCAGAGTTCCAGCTCTGGACACTGGAGGCTTTGGTCATTTTTTCCTTCGTATATGATATTTATTTCATTCTTTTACTCGTTATTCTTGTTAATCTAGGGCGATTTATATAGATTTTAAATTCATCTTTATTTAGGTCATCTATTTCAGTTTATAATGGCAGTTTATAATGGCACTTATTTGTTCCAACAGGCGACCGCATAATCTCCGAAGGCTCCATGCTGAACATAACTCGGCTGTCTCGCAACGATGCCGGCGTGTACACCTGCGAAGCTGTCAACTCTCAGGGCGCCGCCACTGCTAACATCAGCGTTTCAGTTCATTGTAAGTTTAAATAATATTCTTACTGATATATTACTATGATTGTAGTTTATATAATGGTTGACTGGTAGAAAATGCCATTTGATGTTAAATCCACTATTTGTACATTGTTGTATATATTTTGTGCAAAAAGTTTAAATTTATTCAGGTGCGAAAGTAACCGTGCGTAAAGTTATTTTTTGGTATTTCAGTATAGTCCCGAGAAGACATATTTAATAATGTTTTTATTACGAAATTCATATCTTTTTGCTTACAATTACTGTATTCAATAAGAGGACGCTGATTTAAAAAAAACTTATCATTAGACTTATATTGATCGGGATATGGACCGTGATTACCTTTTGTATTGTTTTTGAGCTCCCGATATTACGATGCAGTTACATGCATCTTGTTCACGGATGACTGGGTCAATATAAGTCTAGTCTAGTGAAACTAACCGTGAATCATTTTAAACACTTAAATTATCATTAATTTATTCAATACAGTTAAATTCGTTTAAGAAGGATCTGAAGGGACCACGCCAAAAATACGTTTATAGCAGGAAACGTAATAACTATATTTTTGTTACAGATTCAGCCAGTGTAGTATCAGTCAGCCAAAACGAAATACGAAATTCTGGTGAAGACGCCACACTAGCGTGCACTGCTACTGGTAAGTTATCTGTAGCATTTTCCAATAGTGTTTCGACTTCTATACAAACTTTAGTTACAGTAATAAAACATTACATGTGTGGTCTTTTTTTTGTAATAAGTAACGCCTTTTTTTGTAGTCATGCAGTTTCAAAACTTCTAAACTTATCGTACGAAACCTCCTTTCATGTTTACCAGAGGAAGAAACCTGCATACAAACAATGCATACAAATGTGATGAACTTCAACAAAAGGGGAAGCGAAGTATCCACATTAGGCTTCAATGACAAAGAAAACATATTGCATACATTTGACCCCACTGTTAAATACTTCTAAATCTAAACTAACATACTGGCTACTTATTTCAAAGTGCCCCAAGGCCCAATTCTGGGTCTTCTATTCTTTATAGTTTTCTTAAACAATTTAGTTTATGATTAAAAACTAAATATGAAGCTGGTTGTCTTCATTATGCTACTGAACCAGAAGGTTAACACTATTTTATTATTCCTCAGGTAACCCTCTCACTGCCGAACATATTCGATGGGAGCGAAAAGACTTCAACTTGAAATCAAGAACATCAAGCAGTTTCGACTCAAAGAATCTCACTAGTTATTTAGTTATAAATCAAGCCACCAAAGATGACGTTGGCAATTTCGAATGTGTTGTAAACAATGGTATAGGTGAAAGAGAGAGTAAGCAGGAAGTAATGCTAGTAGTGAAGACTCAGCCTACGATGGATACAGCTCCGAATTTGAGCAAGTCTGCTTCAAATGTTGGACAAGTTGGAAGACTAATTTGCAAGTACGTATACATTTTGATAAGATTACAATCGTCCAACCAAATCCAATCATTTCACAACCATCTTTTGCGATTAAAATTTTAAATAACATCAACATTTTACATTTTATATGATAATTATATATCAAATTTAAATTAAATTAATTTTGTAGTTTGTTTTATTAAAAATTTGCTAACAATTTAATCTTTATTTAGGTGCAAATCAGCTCCAGCACCAAATTTTACATGGTCCAAAAGCGGAGCAAAGTTGCCAGTAAACACTTCCACCAAATACTACGCTGAATACCACAAAATCGACCCAGTGACGTATATGTCCATTCTTCTGATTAACGACGTTTCTTCGTCTGATTATGGTTCTTATGTATGTGATGCTAGAAATGAGCTGGGATTTGATACGGCTAAGGTTAAGTTGGATATCACTAGTGCACCAGGTAAGCGGAGTAAATCTTATGTTGTTTTAATTTAATAGGATCCTGTCAACTTTATAATTCCTCTTTATTACAGTTTTAATGATGTTTTATCAATTCTGTTTCTGCTCCGAATTAATTCAGTCTTGTTTTTTTCATTTTCAATCACATATATTTGTTTAAAGTCTGTCCTGGTAGAAAAAGACCTATTCTTTTCAAATATTTCAACAGTAAAACTTTAATTCGCATTAATATCACTGATAATTTATTTATAGTCCAAAAATCAATTCCAAGTATCAGGAGTAGTGACGCACTTTTTATACCTAATCTAGCCATACATTCTGTTACAAAGTTAATTGCCTCTAGAGACTATTATTTTAAAGTTATTTAATTAAGTTTTATATACCTAATAAAGAGACTAATAACGAATAAAAAATGCCTAATAATTATTCCATGTTGCCAGCCCTCACCTTAATACATGCCTTTTAAGGAGCAAACGAAGAGGGCCTAATTTACGCACCATTTTTTGCGGAAATTAGGCATTCTTGTTGTGAAAAAAATATTCAGGTGACCAATTTTTTTCAATTTTCTACGCATTCCTTCTTTGAATACAGATCTAGGTAAGCGGCAGATGTAGTTAATAAAGTGCTGCGAGACTATTATCTCGTGTATTTTATTGGTTTTGTGAGCAGGCCCAGAAAAATTATACATTTTAGTGAATACACGTGCACGAGTGTAACAAAATACCGTAAAAGACGCTAAAGTTTAACCTATTTACAACACCATATTCCATGATAAAAGATTTTGTAAAAGACGTAACTGCTACTTCCCAAACCTGAATATGGACTAATTTACCAAGGTTAATGAGGTAACTTACTGACTCTCGGCAAGTCAATGATTGATCCACTGGATAAAAATAAATGTTATGTATCTTAGAGAACAAGGCCTGCTCTACGCGATACATAAAAAATAGTTTGTTACAGAAAAAAAATTAAAGCTATCTATGGGGTCGAAATTCCCGACGGAGGTGGTGAAAAAGGCGTGCATATTTTTGAGGCACTTCTCTGCTTCATTAAAAAGCACGTAAATACGCAAGAGATGATGAAATCTAATAATCATTATGTTTTTAAATTCTTCATTAGTTTGTCTATTTGGTATATAAAATTTGTTTCAATAACTTTTAATTTATAGTTGTTATGTGTAATTTACGTTATAATAATAACGTTATAACTGCATTTATGGCTAGACTAGGTAACTAGATATTTTGTATGTTTTTTTTTCAGTACATTAAGTATTTCCTTTTTATAATCATTGATTTCTTAACAGATCAAGTGATGTCAATATCGGTGACAAACGTAACATACAACTCAGTGACTTTGGAATGGGTACCAGGGTTTGACGGCGGCCTTACTACTTGGTTTAGACTTAGATATCGGTAAGTTTTTAAATGACTTCTATGCATCCTCTGTAATATTTAATAAGGCAGAATTTGCATTTTTATACGCCTAAATTATCCTTGTGTCCTCATGACTAAGAAGAGCCTCAACCATATTGCTTTATGCACAAAATCGCAAATGTTTTGACATGACCTGATATACCATTGGCATGCTTCTCTGTTACGAGTACATCATGTGTCTAACGAATTAGCAATTGTTCACGACCTATAAAGGTTACTCCATGAAGAGGCGCACAAAACAAAAGACGCGTTAAGTTTCTTTAAGTTCTATTCTTGGTCTTTGCAGGAAACCTTATGAAGAAACATACAGATATGACGACGTATCACCAAGGAATGCAACGTCGTATACGATTGGTGGACTGGAAAAGAATACAGACTACGTTTTCTCCGTTATGGCGCTTAACAAAATAGGACAGAGCAAATATAGGCCAGACGATACTAAAGCCACAACACTTAGTAAGTATCCTTAGTTTTATAGTTCTGATTAGAATACAATAAACTATAATTTATGTTCCACTGGTTTGATAGTTAAAATAAATCAAACACAAAAAAGTAAATTAACTAATAAAGTTCTAATGTAGGTACTAGGTAGAATGAAAAATGTAGCAAGAAAATATTGCATCTAAAACTACTATAATAATTATGTTTTTTATTTTTATTGAAACATTTAACAATTTTAGACTACGTAAATTATAAATACTTACATTTTGTTTTTATGATATTATATCATTGGTCGAACTAGTGATTTTGTTAAGACGGTTCCCTGAGCCAGAAGGCGAAAAATCTCCTTATATGATCCTGTTTTTCTAAGAGGCGTTGATATTCGTAGACGTGGAAAAAATATATGTAGTTCTTGACTATATTATCTTTAATATCATAGCTTCCGATACACGAATTATGACACTTCGCTCGATACAATTAATTCGCAAAGTAACCTCTAACTCGGACTTTTAATCCAACTTCACTCGGTTATTTATTATCTGATACTATAAACAATAAAAGAAGAAAAAACAATCTTAACTTAAATAATAATTTCATAGCTTTTGAATTTTGATATTGTAGGGTAACGTTTTTAAAATAAATAAAAATCGACAAAATTCGATCAAAATTGACACTTGGCGCGCATGATCTTTCCCGTTCTTTCTTGCGAAATGTGACACAGAGACAGCGGCAAACCGATGGAACGGCCTTAACGTTATTTTATGATTGAAATGACGAATTAAATTAAAAAAGACAAAAACTTAAAAAAAAAATTTTAACCGTCGATTTCCTATAAGTACCCCCAAGTGTAAATATTGAAAAAGGACTTAGGCTTCCAAAGAAATAATTACTATGACTCAGTTAAAGGTTATTTAACTTGAACAAAAATGAGACCCACTTCAAAGAATTACCATTCCGTTTGATGGTTTTCCTCAAAGAAATCTTAGTAAATAATTAAGGAAAAGGCATAAATTATTAAGAAGAGCCTCCACGCCGGATGAGACGAGTTAATTTTCTTAGTGTAATGAATGCATAGCAATTATAAAAAGTTACTATGTATTTATACAGTATATTCAAAGCAAATTTTACATTTATCTTTGTAATATTATTAAACCAAATATAAAGTAACCGGTAGCACAAAATGACTTTAAATTACTACAATAAAGGAAATGAACTTAAAATATATTCATTCAAAATACTATAATGCAAAAAAATGTGAAATAGTAGTACCTGGTTTTGTATCAGATAAAATCTGTACTAAGTACCTACTATTTAATTTCACATTTAAAAAAGTAGTCTGAGGACTAGTGAAATCCAATGCATTTTTGCTATTTCTACACTTTATCAGTGTAGGTACAAAAGTTTTATTTCTGAAATTTCATTTGTTTAGGTAAAATATTCTTAAAACGTAAAAATACCTTATGTTGACCAGTGCAACATAAACTCCATTTTTTTACATATTAATAAAAATTTTTTTAATGAAATATCCCAACTTTTTCACGCACCAGACTTCGTCCCATCATCAGTACATTCAAGTTCTGAAGAATATAACTATAATGTGCCCGGCGTATTCATCATAACCGGCACCATTGTCGGTACTGCGCTGATTCTACTGAATGTACTGTTGATAGGATTTTGTCTGCACAGGAGGACAAATAAGAGGATCAGAGGTGTGATGTTTGATGTTTTTGATGTGAATGTTCGTCGATTATATGTTTAGTTGTAAACGACAAGGATCATTGTCTTTGTTAATGTGCTTGTAGAGTTTTAAAGGATCTTTACTGGCAGCTTTACTTTTTGTCGATCTTACTAAAGTTACATTTAATAGTTTTGCTTTGTTTAATCGAAAAACTTTTGAATCAAGAGGCTCTTTAGATACAAAACTGCCATAATTATGATTCAGACAAATCACGTTTTTTATGTCGAAAATTGTTCGACATGTTTTGCTTCGTAACATGGACTTTTTTCGAACTTGTAATTATTATAAGAGTTAGAAGCATTTAAAAATTTGAATGAAATCTGTTTTTTGCTCCTACATTTAGCAATAATCAAAAAATCGAAAAAAGTCAAACGTAGGGGCATACCTATGGTTAATATACATCAAATTTTGTAAAAATATGTACCATAATGTCAACATCCAGAGAGGAAAATGGGGACTACGTTTGAATGGAGAAGCGGCCGTCCCCTTTCCTCTTAATAACGTGTGATATATTTTTTTTGGTCGGGTTTATTTATTTATTAGGAATATAAGAAAATTCCTAATATTGACAACATTGTTTCCAAAAACTGCCAATAAAGATGTTTTAAAAAAGATTCCACTATTCATTTGCTGATTTCGTTTATTTATTTTCTTTAAAGCTTCTTCAGAAGTAGGCGAGTTGAACGTAGTGACTACAGAGTACGTAGAAACAGCCGACGTATCGAAGAGCGTAGTTGTCTATGTGTCTATCACAGGAGCACTTCTAGTTTTGGTTAACGCTGCGTTAGTCGCTTGTTTTGTTTTTAAACGCCGATCTAGACGGTTGAAAGGTGAGTTTGTTTAGTTCTTTGTTTTGTTTTAATCTAAAGCTTTGATAATATACATTTTCTTTCCTTTTTTTGTCAATTCATTATTTTGATAGCTGCCATTGTTATACTTATTTCCACAGAATTTAGTAAAATTGTGCAAAGCTTTGGATTGTTGTATATCATTTGTATTTTTTAAGTTATAAGTGTTAAGTAGTAGTTCGTTTCTGTATTGTACAGTCGCCATCAGATATATCTGAGCGGACAACGTGTTCACAATATCTGAACACGCACTCTAATGCCCTGACAATAGAGGCGTGTTCAGATAATGTGAGCGCCTCGGCCGCTCCGATATATCTGATGGCGAATGTAGTTCCTAAAAGCTACTTTTATTATTTAATTGTGTTAAAAGGCGAATAGTTTGTCTCCGTTTATGTCTCTAATTAAATTATGTACCAACAAAAAGTAAAATAATGTCAGTCCTTCATTCCTCACTTTCTTTTCGACAGAAGAATTATTGCAAGTTTGATTGCAGATCTCCTGCTAATATAAATATCCACTTCCTGCGTATCTATCAGTAATAAGTGGTTATCTTAAAGTAATTCATCACATCAGTTAACAAGCTATTAGAATAATGAAACAATCAAATTTTTCTTCCAATTTTCTTTTCCATTAATATGCACTGCATACATTAGGTTAAATTAACATTGATTTACCTTCATTAAAATTTAATGCTTTTTCAAACGCAATATCATTACGTCTTAGAACAAAAAAGGTTTAGTACAAAATTGTTCAGAGAATTTATAAGATATTTTATTGTCTATACTCTTGTCTGTTTAGTCATGATAAATATAAAATAGTTTTTATTGTGCCTTTAAATGTCGTTTTAAGGTATTAGTCGTAAACAAGTTTATTCTATTGATTTAAAAAAACTACTACTATGTAAATGCAAGCTAAATTCTAAAATGCTTACACTGCAAAAAGGAACCATAAAGTTTCAACACACACAAGCGACTATGAACCTAATTTCACCCCCGTCAGCGTTCAAATTTCAACCTCTTGCGTTAGCACTTAATGATTCTCATGTCGATTAGTTTACTCGACTGTGAACGTAGATAATCGAATTTAATTGATTACCCCCTGGCATTGCACTCAATCATGATGCTTCATGTATTTTCTGCATACTAGGAAGCCAATTCCGACTTAACTATTTTTTATTGGCATTAAAGTAATGACACGGCTTTGGTAGCATTTTGCACGACGTGAGCCATCAGGTCGTATCACAACCTTAACATTTCTTTAAAATCAAAATCGGCCTCTAAAACGATATAATAATATTCTGGTTATAAAATACGTTATAATAATATTTTGATATGGTAATTATGACCCAATAACGACAGAGGGCGCTTACGGATACTCTAACTAATATAGGAAAAACCTTAACAACTTTAATTTTACGTATATTTAATCTGTAGTGAAAATTACAGTTTGTTGTAAAATTTGCTTCTATCTACAATTCAAAATTTCGAATTGTATTTATTTTCCATAAGCGCTCAAATAGTGATGTTGAATCCAACGCTGATTAAGATATTCCAAACCGGGCGAAAATTGTACGTGCTCACAGGCTTCGGTCCGGTCACATTCCATTAAACATGTTTGCTCATCTAATGAGGAAAGCAGAATCGCCCAACTGCGATATTTGCGACTCTGTCGAGGATGTACAGCACTTCCTAATGGAATGTCTTCGGACTCGAGAAAACAGGGCGCAACTATTTGAAGCTATGGGTTATGCAGTAACATATATTGGGGTTTTTCACTCGATATTGGCGGAACCCCTGTCTAACTGCGAAATTCGTGTACAGTTTATTTGATATCTAGTAACACTTATTGGCTGTAATGTAGAGGCCCAACGGAGCCGCCTTGTCTCATTGATAAAGGCTTCTTTTAAATATGTAGATTAAAAGAAAGATATTCTAGGAAAATAAATCCTAGTTTAATAATAAACCCCCAAATCTGCTTTTTGTGATTTTTTTGCAATTTGTGATGCTCAATCACAAATTTCACCTCACATTTTCATCTCTATTCATAAATTTCACCCCTAACTTCCAATATTTTTCGCAGAACAAGCCGGTCAAGCTTCAAAATCAGCAACGATAGAGATGTACGCGCCATCCTCCTACAACGATACTATGACGGGAGAAACGTTGAGTTCTGTGTCTGAGAAGTCCGAGACGTATTCACAAGATGAGGGGATGGATGATAGGCAGCCGCCGCCGATACCTGAGGTGCCGAGTATGCCGAGCAGACATATGCTGCAGGTAAGAATCATTATCATTGCTGCAATTCATTGGTATTGGCAAAACTTTTTTTTTCTTAACCCTTAATAGTGTCCCACTGCTAGGCAAAGCCTTCATTTTCACGACTCCCGTGGTTGTGCTTTTTCGGGCCAGTTACTAAAAGGTGTATAAGTCGTACCTCCGTGTCCGTCTGGGCCTGCCACGTCCGCGCTCACCTTGAGGCATCCACTTGGTGGCTTTACTTCGGATGCATGCGGCAGACGTGACCCGTTAGAAAAACTACGTACCGTAAATTCACCTTTATAACATTAGTTTGTGATGCATCAACAAGAGCACAGATTTTAATTAGGATGATAATAAAAATCA
Source organism: Cydia strobilella (assembly GCF_947568885.1). NCBI lineage: Eukaryota > Metazoa > Arthropoda > Insecta > Lepidoptera > Tortricidae > Cydia > Cydia strobilella. The sequence continues at coordinate 1,356,969 of NC_086063.1, read as the reverse complement.
GATTCTAAACTACTTTATTCCTTCCAGCAAACCGACGCTTACCTAATGGATGACCAAGGTTTAGTCATTCCTCCACCATTGGACTACCCTCCTCCGAACTATGCCGTGTATGAAGGGGATCATGCTAGGACGCTGCCGCATCCGCATAGGCATAAGGATATGAGTGGGCATAGCACGCTTGGCCGTAGTGCAGGTAAGATATTTTTTTTATCGGAAAAAGTTAAGCATTCGACCATAATCTCACGATAGTACGAGTATAATATGAGCGCTGTGTTTTCTCTCCTACATTGGGGTGGTCGATCATTCGAAATTACCAAAACATATCTGGAATGAGCTGTTACATAGATTTGAACTTAAATACTATCACGATACAGTTGCTTTTTAAACGACATTGTTAATTTGCCGCGTGCTTAAGACGGGAGCTGACCGCTCTGCATAAAAGAAACAAAGGTTTTTTTTAATTGATTAGGGTTTGAGGAGAAAAATCATCTCAGAAGAATTTAATTCATACTTAAGTGCCGATGTAACTAAGATGGAGCATGCTTACCTAAAAGATATTCACTCTCGATTTAAAAAGATCCAAGTTATAGTGGGCTCGGAATAGATTTGCAGGAAGTGAGTTCCATACTACACGTATATTTTAAGTGTAACTACAATTCAAATTAACTCAATTTATTGTTGACAGGCAAACAGAACTATGCCCCCGCACCTTCGCCTATGCCACCGCTGGATGGCTCCTACTACAACATGGCTTCTGACCGCTACCTCTCTTACCCGCCTCTTATCGGCGAGTACTTGCAGCAACAGGTATGTTCTTGTAAACTTTGAAATAAAGGAACAGCGCGAAATTTAATGGGATACGGCAGAAGAACCGTTAATAGCGATTAAGCGTAATATCGAAGACTTATTCGACAAAGATCGTATTGAAGATAACGTGCGAATAAGTTAGCAGTAATTTTGACCTAAACTTATGAACAAAATTAATAAAAGGCTTGTAAGAGTAGATTAATTTGGTAGGTATCTAAGCTCTTGAGAAAAGCTCTTAAAGTTCTTTATAAATTGGAGCCTAACAGACGGGCCCAAATCGATGTGGATTTATTTCCAGTCTAGTTCTCGAGCAAACATTACGAGTATTTACCTTATTAATTTCGATATGTAGCCGATTACATACACGTAAGGCGTACTTCCAAATCAGAGGTAGAATCAGTGAGTTTTTCGGTATTGACGCACGAAAAATCATTCGTTTTACTATTTACTTTTCGATAAAGGAAACCATCGTGAGTACCCTGCACTCATCTAAGAATTCATAAGTATATCCCCATCACCTTTTCTTCTGAGAAAGGTCTGTGCCCATTATGCCACGTACAGCGAGGTGCAAAAGTATTAATTTAGTGGAAGCAGTTTTGCAGCTGTGTGGACAGTCAGCTGCAAATATAACTGACTACTCCTGCATAGAAATTTGTTTGCACTGAGGTCAACTAACTCTGTAGCTGACTGTACATAAGCCTGGTGAGATGATGACTGGACATGACCGTACCCTATTTGCAGCAAACCGGACGAACTCCAACCCCACCTCAGCAGTACGGAGCGGCACCACTTCAGAAGCACATGCTGAATGGGATGAGTGGATCTCCCTCTCACGTCGCGAGTCCGCCTATGAGCTATGGAATTGATGGTAAGAAAATTTATGATCAGACAAACTACTAAAATACCATTAAATAATCCTTTTGGTTTTTCTGAGAATAGTTAGAACAGTATTTGTTGGCTTAATATTGTTCAATTCTTAAGTCAAGCCTTCAGATTTCCAGCATTATCAGAAGTAATCAATCCCGAAAAAACGTTCATAAGCGACAATCTGGTAAAACACAACCACTATACCAATTTATTAGCCAAACATAATCAAACACAAAAGTGATCCACACATGCCACATGCTTCGTGACCTTATTCTACATTAACACTATAGTAAAATATGTCTGAATCTCATACAGCCGATTATTAATAAGGCACGGAGAATATTGACCCTTTGGTAACTTATTTCTTGCAGAATCATGTCGATTTTCTACTAACAAACCACATAATTGCTCCCATATTGTGGATTATTCGTACAAAACAGTTTTTAACGATCTTACGCTTAATCTGTGCTACGTTATGTATGATCGATTTTATTCTTGCTTAAAACCCCATTTACATGGCGCGAGAACTTGCATGCAATATTCGATACATTCATTATCATCATATCAGCCAGAGGACGTCTACTGCTGGACATAAGCCTCCCCCAAAGAGTGCCACAACGATCGGTCTTGCGCCACCCGCATCCAGCGGACTCCCGCGACCAGGTCATGAGTCCACCTTGTGGGGGGCTTACCCACGCTGCGCCTTCCGGTACGAGGTCGTCACTCGAGAACCTTACCGCCCCAAACGTGCAATGTGTCCCGCCCACTGCCACTTAAGTTTAGCGATTCGGAGGGCTACATCAGTTACCTTTTTTGTCCACAGTTCCCTTGGACCGGCAATCCGCAGGCGGCACGTTGCGACGACGAAACGAAAAAATGGCCCCCGTGCCTCCACCAGACGTCACCGTGCTACATCCAGGGTGTAATCAGGTGAGACCTTGGTTCCTATAATCTCATGAGGTCCTGTATATAGCATTATATCCTCCTGAAACCCGGGTTTTCACCAAACATACTACGTAAATTGAGCGTTGTCCAGCTAGAGATAAAACTGGTGGGGATCACATTGAGAGACCGTTAAACGAATGAGTGGCTGAGACAACAGATCAAGGTCACTGATGTTGAAAAACGCGTAGCCAGTTTGAAGTGGAAATGGGCTGGTCATATAGCACGAAACACCGATTCGTGGAGTAAACTACTCGAATGGCGACCATGGGGATAAGAACGTCCTTGACCCCAGATGCGTTGGGACGACGACAATCCTCCTAGCATTTATAATGTTTGTTTGCGATGAATATTAGGTTTCATTGTAGCTGTCCCAGTCAAGTACGGGGAAACTATCCAGAGTATCGTAGTACTTACTGTCCCTCGGCTTACAAATCTTACCTATTGTAGTTAATGCAGAGACTAACAGGCCCAACGCCCAACGTACACTGGCATCAGAATGATATCTGAATGACACTACTGACAATAACGAGGGAAATGCACGATAACTGAAAGATATAATTTAGATTTCAGTCTATGTTTTAATTAGCCCGAGACTACGTCATTAAGCAAAGTGAAATGTGTGTTTGTTTATAACACTAGTAGTATGAATAGCACCAAATACTCGAAAAAGGATTGGACTGGACTTATGACTCAAAATACTGACTGACTGACTAAAAGGTCTTTTAACCGCAGTCTCATAAATCTGAGTTTTATCTTACTCGTCTAAATTTTGGAGACTGTAGTATATTAGTTAAGGGTATTTGTAAAATACTGTACCTACCTACTTGGATAAAAAAAATTAACAAAAAAAAAGCTTGCTCGGATAAAAGCAGTGTTCAACTAGCTCGCTTGTTTTACAATATGGTAACAGAGGTGGGTGTTCGATTATAATACGTGCTATCAATCATTTAATCGACTATTTTTTAAACAACAGTCCAAATAATAATTAGTGAAAGACGAATAAATCCAGCACATTTCAAACCCCACATTTAAACTCTCCAGGCGCCATTCAAACCACAAGGTTATCCGGACACTAAAATTTTAAGCACATTTAATTTCATGTTCATTTAATTTTCTCCAACTCTCGCTGGCTTACCGGGGACGAAATTAAGCTCATTTTGACGTCGCCCAGGCGAAAATGAGACGGTTTAAGCTTCATTACACAGAGGTCTGGATGCTGCGTTCAGTTTTGGACTAGTTTAATACATTAAACAGACTGCTTTTGAAGCTTACAAGTAGTTTGGAAATAAGGTAGGACATTGATGCGGCCAAGGTCTCGTAAATATCTGAACCTGCACTTAAATGATTAATGATTTGATCAAATAATTGTGAACACCTAGGCCGCCCCGATATAATTATCTGATGGCGACTAAAAATAAACAGGTTCTATTTAAAATCAACTACAATATGTTTTTTATGTTTTTGAAAAGGTCTTGATTCATAAAGAATTACCGAAAGATTTATATCTTAAAAAACTTAGATTTTCCTGTGCATAAATATCTGGCAAAAAATTTAATACGGATATATCGATGCTTTTAGTGAAAGACAACGTGACATATACCTATAGGTACCTATTTCCTCTGTTTGGTGTTTGTGAAAGAAAGTCGGTAAAAATGGTGTTGGATAATTTCTCTGAACTGAATCTAGTTTTGGGCAGCAAAGTTGCAATGTTTTGTTTGTTAAAAACAATGCGACATGCTTTGTTGCCAAACAAAACATCTAACTTTACGGTGACATCTTTAGTTGACTGCGTTTTGAGAACAATGCGTTCCTGAACATACATATCACGATTGTAGCTCATATATTTTCATATTTACTATTATCAGGCTCATTTTGTGCTATAAATAATAGAGCGTTTACAGAACAACAGATAGTATGCTGCTAACTACAATCGAAATGTGAACGTGCCCTGAACCTCCTAAATCCTGATGTCATTTTAAAAGGACAAAATCAAATCGAATTAAAAAACTATAAGTAATGGAATAAATTCAAAATTGCAATAATGTTATTTATACGTAGTAGTAGCAAGTGAATAAGTTTAACACATTTCTGTTAGTTGACGATATATAATTTGCACTGAATAATATTTTGTCAACTGTATAAAACCAACCTTTGGTGGTCATTCCAGTGACAAATTGCTCTTATAACCTTTCAATCCCGTCACTAACCAGACTTTTTTCTTTACTAAAACGGGACTTAATCGCATATAAAGTTTTAAAATTACCTCCGGCGTTTCGAGGACGGCGTTGTCTCCGTGGTCTCGGAAAACCACGACCACGAGAAACATCGAAGATAATTTTAAAACTTTATTAAAAAAAAGTGTAAAAATAGTGCAAGATTAAATCAGTGTTTTGTATTATTCAGACTAACAAGAATATTTTGTTGCAGCACCAGCTCTCCCAAACACCAGTGCCAAAGCAGCCACAGTCCATCCTAAAAGACCCATCGAGACACAAATATGGAAACCAATACGGCAGCCCCATATCCTCAAGCACGCCCCAAAGTAACTCCAGTCAGATCCTCACAGTGCAAAACCTCACCTCAGACGTACCACAATACGGTACCATTAGAAAAGAAAACAAAAAACAAAACGTTACTATAGATGAATCATATAATAAAAGAAGTGAAACGCACGTGGTATAAAATTATAAATAAGTGTTAGTGTTTGTGTAAATACAGTTAGGTAATGTAGATAGACTTAAAAATTTATTCAATGTGATAAGTGTAGTTAGTGATTAGTAAGTGATTTTGGTACGGTGGTACCTGGACTTTTGAACTTGGTTTCAATGTGCCGTTCGGCACAATAAACGTGATAGGACCGATTTGTGACCTTGGGAATGTTCCAAAATGGCACAATTCGAATTTTCGGTCTTGTTGCTTTTTATCAGATGAATTGGATTTAAAATCAAAACCGCTTGCTGGACATTTCGGTGACTATTTTAAATCCAGTTTTATTGATAAAGTAATATGCTTGCCTAAATGGATGAATTACATTGTTGTATTTTGAATCTAAGGCTTGGGATAAAGCAAAGTCATGCCATCTTTCCATGAATGGACAAGGATTAAAATTTAAGTATGATGATGATGTTTTCAAGTCAACTTTTTGTCTGACAAGCTACAAGAAAGCAGGGTTATGATATTTATTTAATTATTATGAACTAAGAAAACTTAAAATATAACCTTGCTTCTTGCACCATCATTAAATATACTACAAACATTTTCTTCTTTATCTATAAGTTTAGTAGATATAATATTCTACATAGCAATTGGTCAATTTGATAAACGTATCTTTATTCCATAATTATTTTTAAAGTACTTCTTTTTATAGTTGATCTTTATTAAGATGGCTGATTTTGCAGTAGGTATTTCAAGTAAATTTGGTATTTGCAATATAAAACACTACATAGTTAAGTACTTAATTTATAAAAACAATTCAATATAAATACATCTCCAAAACCGCATGTTTATTTGTATTCTGAAGGTTAAATAAGTCAAGCCTGAATAACCTATAATAATAGAAGTATCTATCGAAAATAAACACCTAGTAATTAACTTTGCATTTCGGCATTGTATTGTAAAACTAAATCCATGAAAACTATAAATGTAAAACTAATTTACTTGTAGTACCAAACATTTTTCAATAATGATATACTTAAGTCATTATTGAACGAACCTCTCAATGATTGACTGACTTATCAATATTCTTGTAAATTTAATTAACGTCCACTCTTATGCGAATTATTGAAAATACTTCATTGTCCAAAATTGTAATCATTTTAGAGTATTTTACTAATAATTGATTTCATTACGAAATGTTTGCTGATTGAAATTAACGTATGTAATTTGTAATTGATACAAACGATTCCCGCGAAGGATCTCTTTTGATTAAGTTTTTAATAGATTTTCTTATTAATTGTTAATAAAATTGATCTTGAATTTTTTACAAAATTTATGGGAGAATTTTGAATTTTCCCAGCGGCGGTTACCGTCGTTTGTTTTTAGAATTTTTCAATGATAGTGTTTTGACAATCGAGAATCTAATGACTGAGAATCAATCAAGACCTCAATTTTCTTAATAGTGATCGTCAAATATTTATTATTTACCTAAGTGACAATTCCTATTAAAATGATATTCAATGTCAAATCTCAATTGTCCAAGCACTTCATTCAGAATATTGCATTTATTGTTATTAAATGAATTTGATTTTTTGCTGTTTCTATTTTGATAGCAAAATTTCAATTAATTTCAAACTAAGTGAAAGATTTGCTAGTATTTGGACTGTATTCTCGAATGTAGGCATTTTAAATATTGTGTGTATTAATGACCTTCATTTTGACTATCTTGATACTATCTCAGTATCTTCGTTTTAGGTTTAAGTTAACTAAATTGTACTGCCAAATTTTCATTATGTATAATTTAAATGACTAGATTTTATTTTCTTCATCACATGTAAATAAAACTAATACTCAATCGCAAACTGACAATAAATGTAAGTTTTATCGTTTAATTTTAATTTATCCTGCTTAGATAACTGTAAATAAATTATTTTTATTTTCTCTACTATTACATTAATAGCTTTTCTACTCCAAAATTTAATCGGTTTTAATACAGATACCAAAGTTTTATTAATTTTTATTTTTAAGTTAATAAGCTACTTAATTATTTTTATTTTATTTTTGTTTTTCGAATTTGTAACAATGTTTTAATCAACGATACTGCCATGGACTGATTTTATAATTGATTTTGTCTATTGATTAATAATTGAATTATAAATCCATCCATTGATGAAAAATACGATTTCATATACATGAACAAACATATTTGTTGTTACATTTCGAATTTAAATAAAAAAACTAATTGAAATGTTTTTGTTTTATTTATTTTCCTTATTTTCCGTTTATTTTTAAGTTGTAATAAAATTTCCAAACATATCATTGTTCTCAAAATTAAAAAACGGCATTTTTTTATACTGAATAAGTCTTCTCCATTTTATTTTATGAGTGATAAAAGTGCCAAGTATAGTTACAATTTATTTTTTTCTAACTTCGTTATTTAAATAGTCTTTAAGAGTTTCTAGATAGAAAAAAAAATTGTAGCTGTGTCAAACGTCCCTACGTTATCTTAAGTAAAATTAGTAAATATTAAAATCGTGCCTTATACTTATATGCCATTTTGAAATTAAAATATCACTTAAATAATGCCGAAACTTTAGATTAAAATACGAACTTTGTAGAATATAAGAGTGAATTATGTGAAATCCTTTCAAATACATGTTGTTCACATTATTTAGTTCTGAAATTTCAGAGAATTATAAACAAAGCAAGACTGAAGTAAAGCAAATTTATGTTGGCCTCAATTTATATTATGAATATCATTCACACGTCAAAACTTTACAAACTTATTTGAGATCACAAATTGATGTTACTGCATTTTATAAAATGGGCCGATATTTTTTTTTTTTTTTATAACAGAATTCGATAAAATTTGGTTAATGAATAGACTTCCCTATTCTGCACAATATGAACGTATGTCCTACAAAATCTTCCTCAGAATGTCGAAAACGTAATCGACGGTAACTATTTTTTATTTTTACAATTTTTAAGCTTACCTTGAGGTCCACAGCTCACAGAGACACTAGTAAGTACTTACCAACCGCCTCACGTAAACGGTAGTAGGTAACATTGTGTGTTATCTACCATTACAAAGTAAACAAAAAAGTTGCACCCGGAAAACTATGTTGGTAGGTAAGCGTTTTCTAAAATAAATATTGAAAACCTGATTCTCACAGATCCTGGTGTTTTTGGGTTATTTCAACTCAGAATCACTAGCATATTCAATCCTGATGATAAAAAAATCCCAAAAATTTGTGTGAAAACTGTACATTCCACTACGTCACGCACATACATTCCACTACGTCACGCACATAAACGTGACGTAATAGAATGGTCATTTTGGGACATCTTTTTTAATGGTAAGATGGAGAAGTCTATCGATTCTGAGTAGAATGAGCCCAAGAATGTCCAGATTTGAAAGAATCAGGTTTTCAATATTTATTTTAGAAAACGCCCAGGTATTTAAAAAAATCCAATTGACAATTGACATAAGTAACCGATCTTCATGGATCAGGAGTTTTAATTATGCAGTAACATCATAAAGATAGTACTTATTTTTTATTTAAATAAGTATTTAATTTTTCTTCGTTGGAGGTTATTCAAATGCCTATTTTTGTACAATTTTTGCTTCAACAAATTGTGTTATATCTCGTAAAAAGACCATTTTTTTTTCTTTTTTCAAAACTCAAGAGCTTGTCATCTTAGTGTAAGTGCTAATTAAAATGTTCAAAACATATTGTCAATACAGTTAAATTAAATAGTAAATAAATTAGTTAATCTGATGTTAACTCTGAATTAAAACATGATTATCTCGTTTTTTTTATTATTGTGAAATAAAAAAAGAAATCTTTATTTTCCGGCAAGTATTGGCCCATACATAAATACCTTAAAACTAGCATACCTAACCTACATATTATTTATAAATATATCTTAAAAGTAAAAGACACGCATTTCTCAACCCCGCAGTGTCGGCCAATTTTTCAATGATAATGTTTTGACAATAGAGAATCTAATGACTGAAAATCAATCAAGACTTCCATTTTCTTGATAGTGATCGTCAAATATTTATTATTTACCTAAGTGACAATTCTTATTAAAATGATATTCAATGTCAAAACACAATTATCGATGAACTTCATTCAGAATATTGCATTTATTGTTATTAAATGAAATTGATTTCTTGCTGTTTCTATTTTGATAGCAAAATTTCAATTAATTTCAAACTAAGTGAAACATTTGCTAGTATTTGGACCGTATTCTCGAATGTAGGCATTTCAAATATTGTGTGAAATAATGACCTTCATTTTGATTATGTTGATACTGAAGCAACATAAACTAATTGCAGACATAGATATACCTTATCCTATTGTAAGTACAAAGTTTCGAGCGCGAAACGTTTGTATGGAGAACCGAGCTTGCCGGAGACCCTTAATTCGACATACTTTCATATAAACTGAACCTACTATTTTAAATCTTTTTCATCGTTACGTGACATTATTTCCATAAAAAACCCTCCAAACACAAAAGGGGACATTTCCGGCAAGTAAGTTGTATTTTACCGTCACATGGCAAAACATTTTAAAAATACGGAACCCTCATTACAACCTATGCAGTCATGCGAGTTTCAAAATCCCAAAGAATTAAGAATGTATTTGTAATGATAGCGTTTGCGTTATATTTTTGTATGTGATTTTGAATAGCGCGCCAAGCGGGACGTTTTGGAAACTAAAAATCCCATACAAAATGACACAACGCAAACGCGTACGGTCACGTCGCGTTATCGAATGAAATTTACACTAGAGGTACCCTCAAATCTATATACTTCATGTTCCCTCGATGTCCCTTCATGTTCCTAGAGGTACCCTCAAATCTATAGACTTCATGTTCAAATAATATCTTCAACAAATTATAGAGCACAATTATTCTGCCCTGCTAATCGCATGTGCAGTATTCGCATGAAAAACATTGTTTAAATATAGAACTTATTCAAAGAGAACAAGATATATAGGTACAATTGCATGACATTGCTACTGCGATTACTGCATATGTTTTAGATTATCTAAATAGTAAGTCAAAAATGATGACCTTATTAGGTATATGATCTTTTTTATTATTTTTGTCATACTGAATTTTTAGGACTACGAACCACGAACCGAACGTACGTACGTTAACGAACCAGATTTTGAAAAATCTGCGATTCGTAGTCCTAAAAATAATGTTTACCCAAACATTATACATAAATATGTATATCTAATTCAAAGCGACTGGTGAATATCTATTTCCCTAAAGAGCTTCAAAGCGAAGTACAACTTAGTCCAGTCCAGTTAATTAAGTTTTAAAACTGTACTGTAGTCAATTAATTTCACAAAATACATGTTTTAATTTCAGAGTTGAAATGAATGTTAAAAGTCGTTAAATTTAATTCATCAATCTTTAATATTTTAAAGGACTAAATTAATTAACTTGTTGGTAACTGGTAACTTTTCAGATGGAGATACCTTGAGAAGTTCCTGTGAGGCTCTCAAAAACATTTGCGTTTCCAAATGTTCTGTTCAGAACAATTTAAACCTTTTCTTTCGGTATCTTCAACTTTAATAACGAATTGTTTTTTTATACAGGTTGACTAAAAACAAGTGCATTCCCATTGCCAGACTTTTGGGTTACTAAGCAACTTTTACAATGGGACCAACCACGAAATCGCGAAAAAAAATTTTGCTCTCCCATAGAAAATGGACCAGCCAAAATCTATGAAACAGCCAAATTTTTTTTCGCGATGTTTGTGTTGGTCCCATAGTAAAAGTTGCTCAGTATAATCCTAAAACCTCCCTGGCAACGGAAATGCTCTTATCTTCAGCCATCCTGTATAAGACCTTGTACAACTTGTTAGTGGATTTTTGTACTAAACAATGGTTGTCTAGTTTATCGCTGTCATTTGCAATATGTGGTATTTTCTATAAAAAGGGACGCTTACGCCATTATTAACGATGCTCCGATATAAACACAAAGCCGCGCGACGCTGTGCGGCGTAAGCGCCATCGACAATAAGGTCCCTCTTCATAGAAAATGCCCCATATAAGTTTTATAAAACTATTGACTTAAACACCACTTACGCCGTATTTATCTTCTTCTTCACTGGCTCAGTGACTCAAAAAGGATCTTGGCCTCTGACACAAGAGAGCGCCACTCTGCCCTTTTCTGTGCCACTTTACGCCAGTTGGATATTCCGAGGGCGGACAGGTCTTTAAGGGCTTCGTCACTCCAGCGGTATCTGGGACGCCCAGACGGACGTTTTCCGCCCGTTTACCTTTACATGCCGTATTTATAGTATTTTATATTTGCGAATAATAGACGTTTTTGTTTTATTGTCTTAATTAAATTATTTCAATACGCGTTAACTGTTTTCTAATGTCAAATAACGCATAACTTTCAATAACGAATAATTCTAATTATTCATTTATTTTCGGGAAAAGTAAATTGTAAAGATATTGAAACCTTATTTTAATTAAATATTAAGTTATATTATAAGTTACGCGGCTTACCACCGTAATTTCTTTTATACAAGTACAAATATCCACTCAGGTTTTGTTCCGTCGATAATTAACGAATTATTAAACTCATCTTCATTAATTGTAAATTATACTCGCTCGTTAAAATTGTAAGGTTGTAAATTATTCGATAATTCCAAATGTGACTTTATTACGTAACGCTCATCATTGTATAATCTGCATGAAATTGAATTAAAGATGTATGTTAAGAACTGGAGATTTCATTTATTTTAATCCATACTCATCATCATCATCATCTTCATGTCAGCCGATAGACGTCCACTGCTGGACATAGGCCTCCCCCAAGGCTCGCCACTCCGACCGATCCTGTGCCGCTCGCATCCACTGAATTCCCGCGATCTTTTATTTATTTTTTATTTTATTTTATTTATTTGGGGCATCAACAGCAATACAAAAATTAATATAAATCATAGTGAACAGAAAACATAGCCAATAACAGATGTCCACAAAAGTACAATTAACATGCAATAACTAAGCAATAACTACCTTCACCAGGTCGTCGCTCCATCTCGTTGGAGGCCTACCAGCAGTTCGTCTTCGGTAATCCATACTATAATATTATAAATGCGAAAGTCTGTCTGTCTGTGTGTTACCTCCTCACGCTTAAACCGCTGAACCGATTTAGTTGAAATTTGGCGTAGAGATAGTTTGAGTCCCGGGGAAGGACATAGGATAGTTTTTATCCCGAAAAACATCCCTTAAGAGGGTGAAAAGCGGGGTGGAATAATGGAATTGAGATAATAAATGAGTTGCCTAATATTTGTGTGCATATTACGCTCAAATTGAATGATTGCTATAAGACTTTCTCCAGGCGCTATTCTTACTCTAGTTGGGATTACTAAGTCTAAATCTAGTTTATTAATATATTACCATTGCTTTTTGGAATCATGATCGATGACTTACCATCTGTTCTTGGATCTGCCAGATGCTTACTGTATGCCGATGACCTCAAAATTATTTACGGTGTCCAAGACATATCAGACTGTTTATCTCTCCAGGAAGACGTAGACAGAGTTTACCGGTGGAGTATCAAAAATAGGCTGACTTTTAATACTACAAAGTGTGCAGTCATGACGTTTAGTAGAGCTCGCAATCCACTTCTCTACGAGTATACTCTGGATTCAGAGGCTATATCCCGTGTCAATTCCATTCGGGACCTTGGCGTTATCCTTGACTCCCGCCTCAACTTTCATGATCACATGTTGTCATTAGCGCGTGACTGCTATAAGAGGTTAGGGTTTGTAATCAGGAATTCTAGGGATTTTCATGACACAGGTACCATAAAGCTCCTTTACTGTGCCCTAGTGAGAAGCAAAGTGGAGTCCGCCTCCGTTGTTTGGAACCCTTATGAAGCATCTTATGTCTTACTTCTGGAGAGAGTGCAAAAAGTATTCTTACGGTTCCTCTATAAAAAAATGTATGGGTACTATCCGTTTTTATACCCAACCAAATTTTTGCTAGGCATACTGGGTTTCAACTCGCTGGAGGTAAGGCGTAACTTTGCACTTCTCACTACTGCTTGCTGTATCCTGCGCGGGGAGTCGGACTGTATCGAACTGGCGGAGCAATTGGTACGTCTGTACGTTCCCTCGCGGACCAGAATCGATTTCAGACCTCGTGACCGTTGTCTCCTGGCAGTCCCGGCTTTGCGTACTGTATCGCGTAGGAATTCCCCTCTGGTTCGTTCCTTGCTCCTTTTGAATGCGCTCCTTGCATCAGCCTCTCAGTGTGATTTGTTTGCAGGCAGACAGGTGGTTGTGCGTGATGAATGTTTGAGGTTCTGTGAGAAGATGGATGCACGTCCTTCGACTGTTTAAAATGTGTTAATTATTTATTTTTAAATGTTAGTATTTTAATTTGTGATTATTTGTATATTGTTTCTTTTTCTTTTTGTATTTTCTGTGTAAGTTAGCAGTGGTTTGGTAATTTACTGTCATGCTGTTTAACTTGTTTGATAAAATAAATAAATAAAATAAATTACTGCCTCTCTCTACCGAGGAAAAGGTGGATGGACTGTGTGAGAGATGATTTGAAAGCATCGCTAGTGAATGATGAGATGACGGGCGACAGAGGTATGAAAGAAAAAGACATGCTGCGCCGACCCCAAGTGAATGGGACAAGGGCAAGCGAATGATGATATTACTCTCTCTATGGGAGCGATCAAAATACCATGTATTTGATGAAAGTATCTGATGACAGATGAATGTAACAATGACACCACGGTTTTAGTTTTTTAGGGTTCCGTACCCAAAGGGTAAACACGGGACCCTATTACTAAGACTCCGATGTCCGTCTGTTCTGTCCGTCTGTCCGTCTGTCTGTCACCAGGCTGTATCTCATGAACCGTGATAACTAGACAGTTTAAAATTTTCATAGATGATGTATTTCTGTTGCCGCTACAACAACAAATACTAAAAAGTACGAAAACTCGGTGGGCGAGTCCGACTCGCACTTGTCCGGTTTTTATTGAATTTTGACACGTTTTAGTCAAGAGCAAATGCCATGAAAAAAAAATCACTCGTAGACTATATTTTGTAAGGGGTAGACCCAAGAGGGGTCGTAAAGCGAGGAAATTAGGAAAAAATATTTTAGGCAAAAATTTCATTTTTGGTACAAGCTTTTATCGCTGACTGTACTTTTCTTTCCACATGCAATTAATACTCATCGAGGCAATTCTAAAAACCCCAAACACAATTAGGTTGCGTTGTTTTATCACAGTTCCTATGGCCACCTCCTGTCTCCATCATCAGATCAGCTCGATGATACCATAATATTGCATTGTCACCTGAGCTACATATGTATGCAAATTTTCAGCTTTATTGGAAGTCGGGGAGTGGGTCAAATTTAACTTGCAAGACATGTTTCACATTTATACTTTAAATCTACAGAGGTCTCGGCCCACAATACCACTTTGTGGCATTTGGTGTCGAGACACTGGGGCCGTGGGGTCCAAGCGCAAAAATTATTTTTAAAGAACTTAGCAAAAAGCTCGTCGACGCAACCGGTGACCAGAGAGCTGGCGGCTTTCTCTCGCAGCGCGTAAGTATTGCCATTCAGCGAGGGAATGCTGCCAGCATCTTTGGCACAATGCCGCGGGGGCCTTATTTAGATGTGTTTTAATTAAGAGTAGTTTTGTTTTTTAATTTTTATTATTTATAAGTTGTTATTCTTAGTTAGTTTTAGTTTTACTTTTAATTGAATAATATTATGGTAATATGTTGTTAAATAAATTTATAAATAGCTAGTAACTGAACCTAAGTAACCTAAGATCAGGCTGCAGTTAAAAAACTAATAAAGATAAGGTTAACTTTAAATCTTAAAACTAAGTAACGAGTAATCTACCTTCAATAGCTTAGGTTGGGAATTATCCATCAGTGCGTCTGTTTCGTATATTTTTATCGAGAATTTTTTCATGTGTATATAATAGTTGAAAAGCATTCTATTTCACAGAATAACTGGTCTAACTAAATACTCTAGATAGGCATCGATCGATAATTGCTCCTTCAGGCGAACCGAGCGTGCTGAACAAAAGAGAAATGAATTTCAACTTCATGTGCAGACTTCGCAGTAATATATAACTTATTCTTGTAATATAAGTATGAACTGTTTGTTGTATGTATGTATGTATGTATGTATAAACTCTTTATTGTACAAAGACATAGAACACAAATATGGCACAGAAATAGGCAGTACAAAGGCGAACTTATCCCTTTAAGGGATTTCTTCCAGTTAACCTTTGAGTAGATGAGAATTGATGAAGAACGGTAGACAAATATAGCACTGCGTACAATAGACTAGAGGAAAGTCAATAAATTTATAAAAGAGGGCGAAAATAAATAAAATAAGATAAAAATTTGAAGTAACAGTATAACAAATATATATAATACCTACGTTTTATAAAATAAATATACATCCATAGTCACAAACAGTTAATTCTGGTCCGATAGCCATTGTTGTCATTGTAGTTTTACCCATGTGATCGATACGACTGATCTGATGAGTGTGATGTGATGAGTGAGTGATCTGAGTTCGGTTTTGCGAGCCATATACGTGCTCATCAGAGGAGTTTGTAAAGGTCGCCGTTGTCGGACACGACATGGACGACTATATAGTTTTACCCGATTTTTTTAAACGTGTTCCTTGTATAATACAAAACAACGCGTTATTATCTTCAAAATATTGTCCTATCAACAATATGCACAGTAAAAAAAATATTTGTCTACATATTTCTGAGCCACCCTGTGTTACAGACCGAGGTGAGTTGTGACAGACAGAGGAGAGTTGTGATATTGTCGATTTTTTGGAACCTCTTAACTGTTAGCGAGCTCGCAACAGTGCGCGTTTGTTAGCTAGTAACTTTAACTTTCAAACGCGCGCTATTGCTAGCTCATTATTAGTTAATAGATTCCAAAAAAACGACGATGTCACAACTCACCTCGAGTCGGTCTCCCCTACTAATGAGAAACCGCACATGATTTAAAAACAATATATTTAGATTTCATACGGGAAATCCTAAATTTGTTTAAGGAAATGTTGGCCCGCGTGAATGCATACAAAATCACCTCCACCACACTCATCAACTCGAAAAGAGCGTAAGCGCCAAAGGAGACATATTGAAATACGTCACTCCGTAACTGAAGTGTTGGCGGCAGTTAATATTCAGTCTAGAGTCTAAATCTAAACCTAATATGCTAAATACAGGGCCAAACGTCAAACCCAGACTAGTTTGATTCGGAGCGGGGACTGGGACAGGAGAGGTAGCGGAATAGTTAGTTTTGCTGGGCATTTTCCGCAAATCGACATCCAAATGTGCCTATTTTGCGTGAAACGAGGTAGCGCTACTCTAACCACCCCAGCTCCTCCACGAAGCCTAGCAAAGTCTTCAGCAGCGGAATCATGGTCGCCTTTTTATCACCTATCATGCCATGCGTCACTTTCGCACTTACATATTTGTTACAACGTGACAAATGATAAAGAGCCGACCATCTTAGCCCTACCGGTTGCTAGCTGCCTCCTTCAGTGTGCATGAATTCCCTAGGTATTTGCTCCTATATACTTCTACCTGTTTACAGTCTAGGAGAATATGTTTTGTTAGTGTAGCGGAATAATAGTCATTTGTTTTACAATGCCCAAAGGAGCCAACGAGCATAGCGAGTGCCAAAAGTGGAGTCATGACCGTGAGGTAGTAAAAAAGCCAATTTTCATACATTCATTTCACCAAAAGATACAATATGATTGATCTACAGTTATAGCTTTCCCCTAATTTTCATTTTCCTATTGACTGCTATCATATTGTACACAGCTGTAAGTACAATTGATATCAAAACAATGTCAGTATTAGTTATCATTACTTTCAGAGTTACTGAAGTACTCGTATAACGTCAAAACCCACGCGATCGCCAAATCTTCCGTCGCAAGTTTCGCGCAGCACGCCATATCTTTTATTCCTTTCAAATTTCGTGGCTTTGCGGCCTCTTTAAAGGTCCTGCAGCGGTATGGTCGCGTTTTTATCATCTGTCATGTCACGCGTCACTTTCACACTTACATACTTGTTAGAACGTGACAGGCATGGTGACAAATGATAAAGAGCCGTCCATCTTAGGCCTTCTGTTTCCGCTATATCCTTCAATTTATACCACCATCGGGTGGAGTTGGAATACATATTGATATGTTAATGGCTGTTGCAAACGCAAAGAAAACACTGCCTTGCGATAGCACCGTTAACTTTTTAGGGCGTCCGCTAGCTAGCGCGGTTTTACGGAGCGGTTGAGCGGGTTAACGTAAAATAGTATGCGACGGATTAAAAACATGTATTTTTTACCAATAAAAAATCGGAATCCGAATAGAAATTTTACCTATAGACCGCGGGCCAGGAGCATATATCGTCAGTCATCGCCTCCCGGTTGATACTTTGTCAGATGATAGTTTAGATGCTATCATGATTTAAAAAAATAGTCAGCCGGTTGTATCGCGGTGGAAAGACCGTCAGCTGATGACATGAACATGTAAAAAAAATTTTTTATACTAATTCTCATGGTGTGAAAGGTATATATAATAATATAATAAATGGGATGTTTTTCTACTCTTAGCCAAATTTTAGGAGATGAATATGTAATGTGAGTCATACTAAGTAACTTTTACTATGAGATTAACCAGAAAATGTTGGCTCTCCCATACAAAACGTTGACATCTGAATCACCCAAAATGTATAAAGCAGCCATTTTTTCGTGGTTGATCCAATAATAAAAGTTGCTCTGTATAATCTATAGACGATTTTTTCAAACAGACAAAAATAACTATGCTCATAGTTTCTTTCCCCAACATTTTGATCCCTTTGCTCGTATTTTCCTTAGAAATGTTTATAATCCGTTTACCGAGAAGCATCTGAAAGGAATCAGATCAGAACTTCAATCGTGTTTGCCTTTCGACGATACAAGGCCTTGCACAGAAGTGATCAGCGTAGTCACTGGTACTACCACAGAATAAGTAATAGTATTATCATACAGAAGGGCCACGCACCGCCCCGCCCCGACTCGAATATCCTCGCCACGCGACACCAGATTGACGGCTGCCGGCCGCTCAGTACTAATTTTAAGAAACTTACTCACTCTATGACTCATGCCGCGTGTACAGACGTGCCGTTCAGACATAGAGACGCAAGTGATTTTTGATGTATAGCGTGTCCGCCCTGTGATACTACCATGCAGCGTCTTACGTAAGTAAGCGAACAACTCGCGAACGCGGCGTGCCCTCGGCGTTCGCGTTTGCAACGCGATCGCCCACGTAGTCTATGTAGGTATCAAAGGATTGATTCACCCCGCGTCGCATCGCTTTGCTTCGCGTTCGCGTGTTGTTCGCCTACGTAGTACGCTGCGTTATTCATAAGCAGGGCCCGTACATTTCATGCCGTTGACGGAAAAATGACGTCACGCCACATAGACTATGATTCCAATTAGTATTTTCGTAAGAATTAATCATCTGTCAACCTCTTTAGTTAACTGATATAGATACTTGACAATCAGTACAGAAACGTCTAAATGACTTAAGATAAAGATGATTGAGAGATTGTTCTTTTGGTGGTGGTTTGTTATATTTATTTGCGTATTTATTTTCGCGGCGGCAGGGTGGGAATATTATTTACACGTTAAAAATACGCAAGTCAGTATAACGGGTTAGCACTGACCGACTAGCACGTTATCTTTCCGCGGATTAGAAAAGTAATATTTTTATATAAATATGGATTTCCGTAAAGTAACGCCTGATTTCTATTCATTATTTCACACCATTTCCCCTAAAATAAAAGTGACCTAGCTGTTGTGCTCTGTATTTTGAATATTTCGTTTATCGCGGCTATCGTAAGGAGCTGACCCGCTCATATTGTTTCACATAAAGAACTTGCGGGAATCTAAACTAAGCGTGTACGGTCTGCAAAAACATTGTTTACTATTACGGCGGCTATTTAGTTTGTATTGCGGCGCGCCGCAGTACGTGACGCTGGTGACGCCCACCCGTCGTGACTGCTACTCACTCAGGCACTGTTAGTGCTTGAAAATGGAGACCTAGGCTCTCCGAAACATGTCGCGCGAGTGACAAAAAATACGTGAGTGAAACCGCTAAGTTAGCTAAGTTAATATGTGTCACGATAGTTTAAACTCGATTGTTTACTATGTTGAAGGCTGGGTTTTTTAAAGTTACAGGTTAAGAAACACATAATAACACGAGAAAGCATAATTCAGAATACAGTCAACAAACCTATTGCAACCAAATCTTCCTGTTATATCACTACACTAGCGACCCGCCCCGGCTTCGCACGGATGCAATGCTAATGTATTATACATATAAACCTTCTTCTTGGTTCACTTTATTCAAAATCAATTTTTTAACATGCAGATACGTCTGCGAGCGATACTCCAAATTTTTATATTAAAGGAAAAAATGGAAAAAATACACTTCACTTTATCACTCACTCACTTCACTTCACTCACTCACTTCACTCACTCACTCCACTCACTTCACTCATTGAAAACAACGCATCAAAATCCGTTGCGTAATTTTAAAGATCAAAGCATACATAGGGACAGACAGACAGCAGGAAGCTACTTTGTTTTATAAAAAAATCGCGGCAGGAGTTTCACCAGTACTAGCATGGTTAGTATTCCTATAGTATTTTAGGAAGGTATGTAATGCCATTTCAACATCATTGGATTCCGTCAAAGGCTTTTTAATTACCCTCTTTAAAGTCTTTACTGCATTTTCCGCGGCTCCATTAGATGCTGGATAATAAGGCGGTGTAAATATGTGCTCGACATGCTCGTTTTAGATAAACACGCCAAACTCGGTGATAGTATAAAACAAAGTCGCTCCCTGCTGTCTGTCTGTCCCTATGTATGCTTAGATCTTTAAAACTTCTTCTTCTTGCTCGTGTAGAGGGATCAAACTTCTTAAACTAAATTTTTGTCTGCCAATGTTTTGCCACTTCTAGCCCTCGGGGTGTGGCCCTCAGGAGATCTTCCTCAGTGCACATCGTTGAGCACAGAGAACACTGTCTCATGTGTATTGTTGTTTGGGTTACTCCACACTCGCAGAATGTATCACCTTGTCGCCCAATTCCCCATCTCAGAAGATTATCTTTTGACCGACCAACTCCCGTTCTAAGTCTGTTAAGGGCTTTCCATACTGCCCACTTTTCCTTTCCCCCTGGAGGCAGGTGTTCCGCAGCTGATATTCGTAACGATGTCTCGCTGAGTTGCAGGTTCCATGATTTGAGGCGAGTCTCTTGGGGGGTTTGGTGGTGTAGAGCTGAATTTGTAATGAAGCTCTTCCGGGACTTAAGCCTTGCAGCAACTGGTTTGTGGTCGTGCAGTGGGTGACGCGGGTCGCGTAATTGTTTTTCTCGCTCCACAGCCACGGCTACGTCTCTGCGTATGTCCGGCGGTGCAATTCCACTCAGTTGGTATAGGTGGTCACGTTTGGTGGGTTTTAGGCATCCAGTTATTAGGCGGCAGGACTCGTTGAGAGCTATGTCAACCTGGGCAGCATGTGTAGAATTATTCCAAACTGGGCATGCATATTCCGCAGCAGAGAAGCTGAGTGCCAGAGCCGTTGTGCGTAGGGTATGTGGGGTTGCCCCCCACGTGGTCCCGGTGATGCGTCGCAAGATGTTGTTCCTCGCCGCCACTTTTTGCTTGGTGTTGAGGCAGTGAGTTTTGTAGGTCAGTGAACGGTCCAGCGTCACCCCTAAGTATTTGGGGGCGGCAGTGTTTTCCAGCCGGCTGCCTTCCCAAACGATGTTCAGCTGTCTGGTGGCCTGGCTGTTTCTTAGGTGGAACGCACAAACCTGTGTTTTAGGTGGGTTCGGTTTAAGCTGATTTTCTTTATAGTACAGTGACAAGTTCGCCAACCCTTCCGCCAGGCGATTCTCTATTGCCTCAAAGGATTTTTCTTGCGATGTAAGTGCAAGGTCATCGGCAAAAAGAAAATGTTGTAAGTTATCTATGATCGGTTGGTCGTTCGTATAGATATTGAAGAGTGCTGGTGCCAGTACGCTACCCTGAGGAAGACCATTTTTCATCGACCTCCACCTGCTTTTTTTCCCTTGAAACGATACATAGAACCTTCTGTTGGAGAGTAGTTCAGATATAACCTGCGTGAGTTTATAATCTTTTGTAGTTTGATATAGCTTGGATACTAGTCTCCTATGGTTTATGGTATCATATGCAGCCGTGGGGTCGACGAAGACTGCACCTGTCACCATGCCCCTCTCGAAACCGTCCTCGATGTGCTGTGTCAGGTTGAGCACTTGCGAGGTACATGATTTACCTGCCCTGAAACCTGCCTGTTGGGCTATGAGCGCATCCTCCAGGGTTGTTGTCATGCGTTCAAGTATGAGGCGTTCAAAGAGTTTAAAGGTATGGCAAAGAAGAGAGATCGGTCTGTAACTTTTCACGTCGGCGGGGTCTTTACCAGGTTTAAGAATGGCAGTTACGTGGGATTTCCTCCATATCTTCGGGAAAGATGTAGTCTCCACACAAGCATTGAACAATTTCAGTAGCCACAGCTTAGCTGCAGGCCCGAAGTGTTTTATTTGTTCGACTCTTATGTCATCGATACCGGCAGCTTTCCCTACTTTAAGCTTTTGGATACCCGCCTCCAGTTCCGACATCGAAAAGGGGTCTCTTAGATGGTCTCTTTCATTTTCAGGTGAGTGCCGGTGCCGGGCGAGTTTTAGTGGTTTGCACTTATCTGTCGCTTTTCCGTTAAGTAGAAGTTGGTGGGCTATCTGGTCTGCTGTTATGTTAGCTAAGTGAGTGTGTTGTTTGTTGTCACTGCTAAGCTTGTTTATAAAGTTCCACGCTTTCTAACTATTGTGGGTCATATCGACACTTTCCACGAGTTCGTTCCATTTTTTCCTTTGGGTTTCCGATATCTCATCCATGAATTTATTACCCAGGAGGATAGTTTCCTGGGAAAACGGATCTGCCGCATATGCGTTATAGTAAGAATTGGCTTGGTCCTTAAGGCTGTCGGACATCCCTGGGATATACTGGGTTTTACAGCCGCGTGGTATATGTCGTCTTGACGCCAATTTCACCAATCTAATGAACTGCTCGTAGCCATCGGTAGTAGGCGGGAGGTGTGACACGAGGTTGTCTAGCTCTTTCGAGTAGCATTCCCAATCCGCTTTTACGAAGTTGTATCTTCTCCTGAACGGAACTATGCGTGGTCGGACTGCTTCGTATGTCCTGCAAACTATTGGCCGGTGTTGAGTTTTAGGGATGACTTCGCATACTGACTTTCTGCACTGTTTTGAGACGCTTTCGCTGGCGAAAATGAGGTCGGGGTTATAGCCTCTCTTCCATCTACCACTGTTGAAAGATGATGGCAACTTGGGGTCATGGATCAGCGAAATTCCATACGAGTCGGCCCATTCCTCCACTAGATCTCCATTTTCATCTGCAGCCCTATAACCCCAGCTCTCACTATGGCTATTAAAGTCTCCCACCACAAACCTTGTGGGCTGTGAGTCGAAATTCAGGGGTTTATCAAATTGAAAAGTTTCGTTGGGTGGTTTGTACACCGATGTGATAGTGCAATTGTTAAGCTCTACAGTGATGATCTCGATGTTGTTCGTATTGGTTTTGTGTACAGATTTGATGTCTAACCCTGGTCTAGTGAACAGTGCACTTCCATACTGACGGTGTTTGATCTCCGCTATGAGGACCATCCCCTCGATGGCAGGGCGGCAATTGTCAGGTCCTCTATGGGTTTCTTGCATGCAGAGGATGTCACACTTATTTATCATGCACATGTTTGAGAGGATAAGCGCTGGTGGCCTAGCGGTAAGAGCGTGCGACTTTCAATCCGGAGGTCGCGGGTTCAAACCCCCGGCTCGTACCAATGAGTTTTTCGGAACTTATGTACGAAATATCATTTGATATTTATACCAGTCGCTTTTCGGTGAAGGAAAACATCGTGAGGAAACCGGACTAATCCTAACAAGGCCTAGTTTCCCCCTCTGGGTTGGAAGGTCAGATGGCAATCGCTTTCGTAAAAACTAGTGCCTACGTCAATTCTTAGGATTAGTTGTCAAGCGGACCCCAGGCTCCCATGAGCCGTGGCAAAATGCCGGGATAACGCGAGGAAGATGATGATGTTTGAGAGGATAAATTCTTTCTGGGCTGATATTCCTTCTATATTGATGGATATTATTGTCATGCTTGGTTCTGAGAAGGGCATTTTTCTCGGTAGCATTCGTGGCATTTTCTTTAGCATATTTGGCACTATTTGATCACCTCTGGTGTGCAGCAATCGGTTTCACGGCTGGTGGGCCGCTACTCACGGGGAGGGCCCGAGCAGTGAGTTGTGGCTGTAAGCTCTGCTCTTCTGGAAGGCTTGCTGCATCCCCCCCAGATCTTTAAAACTGCGCAACGGATTTTAATATATGATATAATTACATCAGCATTGTACCCATGCGAAGCCGGGGCGGGTCGCTAGTTATAGAATAGAATAGAATAAAAAGAATAGAATTTTTCTGCTGACCCTGCCCACATTTCAGCGGGGCCTGTTGAAATATCGGCGACTCAATCCACCATATTGGACGTACGGAGCGGAAACTCCGTTTATGCAAAATTCTAATATGATCTGATATGGTTGGGATTTTGATGTTTTATTTCAAATGCATTTGTGTTGACGTATTTTAAAAATAAGTACCCGTATCCATAGGTCACTGGTTCATATCCGGTTAGAAGGACCAACAATCGCATGTATGAATCAAAATGCAATTACTTTGATTGAAAGCTAAATTACTACTACAATCGGTTATGATGGCACAGAATGAATAGATCGCTGACAGCGCGCCATAGACACAACATCCTAAAATGTGACGTTTTTAACCAAAAGGTTAAAAGGTTATTCATAGAGGTTTATATCTCTATATAGATCTGATACGATTTATCTTTATAAATGCAAGTAAATTTCGTCTTCATTATGAGCGACAATGTGGTACCTTTTGCTTGAAAACGTCACAAATGTCTATAAGTACCCAAGTGACGACGCGAGATGGTCATTACGTTGTTACGTAGGCACTGCTACGAAACCTCTACGATGCGTCGAGTCTACGCGCTTTTGCTACGAATTTACAACAAACTGTGTAAAAATGTTTTCCGTAATGTCAGGGCTAAAACCGCGAAAATCGAAGTTCGCAAATTGCGGGCATTTTTCTCTGTCACGCTAATTACGCCTACATTGAAGTAAAAGAGAAGGATCCCCGCAATTTGCGAATTTCGGTTTTCGCGGTAGCCCTTCAGTATCCAGAGAGGAAAATGAGGACTACTTTTGTATTAGTAGTCCACTATCCTCTTAAGGTATCATAACGAGATTAAAACCTCAACAAATTCTAAAATTCGAACATTCCAGGATAAACTTAAAAGGAACAAGAATTTCAAATTTTAATTCGCTGATTTTTAATCCTAACAAAGTAAACGCAAATTTGAAAATCAGGTTTAAACTCCAACCAAGTATCATGTTAAACTGTAAGTCTCGCGAAAGTCCAAGAGCGTGGCAATTGCAGCTCGAAAGTTCTAGGCTAAGAGCTGGCCTTTGAAAATGGTCAAAGATTTCAAGAGCAATAAAATGATAAAAAAACCGGCTAAGTGCGACTCGGGGTCGCGCACGAAGGTTTCCGTACGATTACACAAAAAACGGCAAAAAATCACGTTTGTTGTATGGGAGCCCCACTTAAATATTTATTTTATTATGTTGTGAGTATTTGTTGTTATAGCGGCAACAGCAATACATAATCGGTGAAAATTTCAACTTTCTAGCTATCACGGTTCATGAGATACAGCCTGGTGAAACACGGACAGACAGCGGAGTAATAGGGTCGTATTTACCCTTTGGCCAACCCTAAAAAACAGTTTACATTTCACGTCTTCATCATTTAGAATAAAAATCAATTTAAATATATTGCTTAGTCTGGCACTCGAAGAAAGGCCTCCAAGGTGCAGTTAATTTATTTATTTATAAATTTATTGCGCAAAAGAAAACTTATCGTACAAAAGGGAGACTTAACGCCAAAACACGCATGCTGAGATGGGGCTATTTCGTGACACTTTATTTTCACTTGTTCTTTTAATATATGTCTGTTGTCTGTGTGTTTACGAATAAAAACTATTCTATTCTAAAAGGCATTCAACCTTAAGGCAAAGCAGAGATTGTGGGCGGAGCTACAAGCTACTACCAGATACTGCTAACATATGTGGCATTTTCAACCAAAAGGTACCACAATGTCGCTTGTCCATAAGGTTGATTTCAAATTGAAGCTACGAGTATACGGAAATAGCGCCCTATTGACAACCGACAATAAGTACCCTTTTGGTTGAGAATGGCACATATTATGAGGCCTCAGCCAGTAGTCTATTTTTAAGTTTATTTCTAAACTAGCGACCCGCCCCGGCTTCGCACGGGTAGTTCAACTAATTTACGCAAAGCCTTTACAAATTATACACATAAACCTTCCTCTTGAATCACTTTATCTATTAAAAAAACCGCAGCAAAATCCGTTGCCTAGTTTAAAAGATCTAAGCATACATAGGGACAGACATACATACAGAGCGGAAAGCGACTTGGTTTTATACTAGTGGCATTTTTATGTCGTGTGGTATATCTTCCTATACACTTTATTTAATTAAGTTTTCCGGGCCTAGCTCTCTGTCTATACGGACAAGTATGAATTTGAAATTTAAAACCGGTTAAGATATGCAACATTTTGATTTTAACTGGTGTCAGACGCGCTGGGATCTTGATGGTTTAAAAAGTTTGATCTAAAATTTTTGATATATGGGGTTTTCAGAAAAAATGGTACTTACCGTTTACTTCGAAAAACTATCAACTTTTGGATTATTACGACTCAAAATCACGAGGACTATTGAATGAAACAACAAAAAATTGTCCCCAGTTTTTTATAAAAATTTTGGATGCCAGCTTTGTGACGGCCCATACAAAATGTAAGGTTGGTGAGGCACATAAGGCCCGGCGGGTAACATGGCCCAGCATTCAAAAATAGTAGTTGCACTAGTATTATTTGTTCAACACGCACGCACACATAGAAGTAGCAGATATAACGAGCTGGCAACAACGGAGTCTTCGCACGCGTCGCTATTTTCTTTTCTCAGTAGCATCCATACAGTCAGAAAGGGAGGTTGCGGCTGCGCTTGATGTAATTTTTTACGAAAGTGCGTGTTTTATCGAGCTTCTTGATATATTAGATTTTATGTATATTTTTAAATTAAATATTCCCTATTATTTTTGAACTTGTACTTGGGCTAAGAATACTCACTCTACACTCTAATAAAAGTTGTGATGGATTCCAATTTGCACACTTTGATTATCTTTAAACGTATCTAAGCGTCATTCTACATATAATATGTTACAAGTAATTTATTGAAGTTGCCTTATACATTTTTAAAATCTTATATAGTAAAAATATTGGCTATAACCATAGAGTAACTTATACTAGAGCGGTAATGTCATAGTAAATTTTGTAACCCCAGTAAATTCACTGCCATCTGTCGACACACTTTAAAACTAAAAATGAAGATTTATAAAAATACGATAGAATGTATTTAAATATAGATAAATGATATTTTTTATTTGCATTAATTATTTTTATGATTTTGACCCATGTTCTTTCACTGATATGCGTTAAAATTGTTAAATAACAAACGAAACCGTCAACGCCATCTATACGACTGTAGGCCAAAACTAGTAGCGCCCTCTGAACGAGAATCAAATTTTCTTGATTTTCGAGGCACGTTTTTTCCTTAGACTGTAATCATCTATTACGGAGTTATATCTATCTTTGCTATAACAATTTACAGAGCGATTGTGGTGGCCTAGCGGTAAGAGCGTGCGACTTTCAATCCGGAGGTCGCGGGTTAGAACCCCGGCTCGTATCAATGAGCTATGTACGAAATATCATTTGTGACGTTTTCAACCAAAAGGTACCACATTGTCGCTTGTCGATAAGGTTGATTTCGAATTGAAGCTATATGGAAATAGCGCCTTATTGACAACCGATAATAAGTAACCTTTTGGTTGAAAATGGCACATTTGATATTTACTAGCCGCTTTTCGGTGAAGGAAAACATCGTGAGGAAACCGGACTAATCCCAATAAGGTCTAGTTTACCCTTCCAGGACAGTCGCTTTCGTAAAAACTAGTGCCTACACCAATTCTCGGGATTAGTTTCCTAGCGGACCCCAGGCTCTCATGAGCCGTGGCAACAGCCGGGACAACGCGAGGAAGATATTGGCTGTAACATTCCTTTCTAAGAATTTCTGAATCATATTTTTGGCAACTAAAATCAGAATTTCATCATATTATTCAGTTGAGTCGGGTGCTAAATGAATTTGAATGGCGCAGTGGAGACGAATGCTAACGAAATATTTTTATCAAAGCGCAAATTGAGTTAAAATTTGTAAGGTGTCCGTTTAATAAAATGCCTGTTTCGCCGTTTCAAGTTAAGAGGGTTATTATTGTCACTGTGACAAAATTCGAAATGGCAGAGAAATCAAATTCCTTATATACTGTACTATAATAATAATAATACAAAATTGTATTCCTATGAACATAATCTCTGACGATCATTATAGTTATGCGTTTTAGGTTTGATTGAAGGCAAATTTATAATGTATTTTATAATGAAATAAAGATATCTTATCTTATCTTATCTTATCTTATCTTAACCGTACATACATAAATAAAGACTGCTAAAACTTGATCGATCCTTACAGAGTTATGAAAAAATGTGAATATTTCGTTATATTTCGTTTGTTTGAAATTCCGTTCAAAACGTATCGCTATTAATACTTATTACTTCATATGAACGTTATTATTTATTGGATTCTTCTATATGAGCAATAAAGATATTGAGTAGGTATTGAGTATAGTATTATAACGTTACAAATTAAGTATGATAATTTATAGCATAAGGT
The DNA here is from genome assembly GCF_947568885.1 of Cydia strobilella. Classification (NCBI taxonomy): domain Eukaryota; kingdom Metazoa; phylum Arthropoda; class Insecta; order Lepidoptera; family Tortricidae; genus Cydia; species Cydia strobilella. The sequence continues at coordinate 1,328,639 of NC_086063.1, read as the reverse complement.
TTTATTACACTGGCGACAGAGGCAAGTTTCATATTCGAAACTAATAGGGAATATTACGCGAAACTCTGCGTAGGGGGCGCCACTTACACAATCTGAGGGTCTATCGCGAAACAAGAAAATCGAAATTTCGTTATCTAACATCTCTGTCACTCTTACATAGGTATTCGAGCGATAAAGAGGCAGATAGCGAAATTTCGGATTCGCATTTCCCGATAGGTCCTCTGTAAACAATACATATTTTATTATCCCTGAAAACTTGTCAATAACCTGTTAAAGGTACAGTATGTATAAGTTACTAAAGGGGGGGATCTGCCTTTTCGCCAATAATTGTATTGCCGAATTTCACTTGCCAACCAACTTTTCGCATAAGTTTCATTTGGCCGAATAATTTTTACCAAATAATTATTTCCCAACCATTTCATTACCCAATCATTTTTCAATTTTAGTTGGGAAATGAAAATGACGTACTAGGTTGGGTTAGGTTAGGTTGGATTATGTAATGTTAGGAAATTAAATTCGGCCAAATGAGACTTCTGCCAAAAGTAAGTAAAATTCAAGTTGGTAAGTGAAATTCGGCAATACAATTTTCGGCGAAAAGGCAGAGAACCACTAAAGGGGCTAGTGCTGCATTCTGGGGGCAGAACATTGCAGTAATACCCCCTATTGTCTACCTATTGTAGCATCTACCTGTTCTAGCAGTGGTCGTGCTTGTTGTCAAAAAACTATACAAAAAAAGCTTACTAGCTTTTGCCCGCGACTTCGTCTGCGTAGAGTTAGTAATTTGGGTAGCTTATTTTTTATCCAATCTGCTTTTTATCGATTTCCCATACAAACTTCCACCCCCTTTTCGCCCCCTTAAAGGGTGATTTCTGGGATAAAAACTACCGTATGTCCTTCCCCGGGACTCAAACTATCTCTATACCAAATTTCAACTAAATCGGTTCAGCGGTTTGACCGTGACAGACAGACAGACAGACACACTTTCGCATTTATAATATTAAGTAACGGTACGAAATAACGCTATAAGCTTAAAGATTATTCGAGTTCCCAGCACAAGCAATCCTAGGAAGCACTTTCTATCAAACCGCGTTGTACGCGAGTGGAATAAATTACCAGAAGCAGTGATATGTGCTCCTTCAGTGAACACCTTTAAAAACAGACTTGACAAACACTTAAAACAACTAACAAAATGAACACAATAGACCTAAAAAAACAAGTGCAGTGATATACACGCATCAGCTTCCAGCTTCTAGTGTATTAAACAATATATAATAATAATATTTAAACAATGTTTCAATAACTTTATATTAAAATGTTGGTCGTGGTACCTATATTTAAATGTTAACGATACCCGAAAATAACGGTATTTTAAAGTCTGAAAATCATGACCCCTCTTTCGTTAAAATAAAATAAAAAACCAGCTCGTATATCCAAACTATGCCCGGGCAAAGTCAGATAAGTTTAACTATGAATAATATGCCCCAGTAACGCTACAAACGAATCTTCTAGCTTTGAGGTCTAGCTGAAATTATTTCGTGTTCTCAAAGCGATCTAGTTAAGGAATTGAGATGTTCATTAAGTGAGGCACAAATATAATTATGTTTAGGATAAATTGGCTTTGTTCTGTACATACATATATATATATATATATAATTTGATTTAATTCATAAAAAACAAGATATATACAGTGGTACTACGTAAACGAAATTAATAACTAGCTTAAATCTAAAATAGGCCCTTGAGGCATTGTACCAAGGATGCTGGCGGCATTTCCCCGCTGTATCGCAATGCTGATACGTTGTGCGAGAAAGCCGCCAGCTCTTCGGTCACCAGTTACGTCAACCAGACGCTTCGCGATTTCTGCAAACAACTTATGCGCGCTGGGACCCCATGGACCTAGAGTTTCAACTCCAAATGGAACGAAATGATACTCTCTACCGAGGCTCTTATATTTATTACGTTTTAAAATTTCGGCGCTTTCCGCCGCTCCGCCCGCTTTTACATTAGTCCGTTGGAGGTGGGACGGTGCCAGTGTGTCTACGCAGGTAGCATCCCACACCAACATCCGTCCCAAGCTCCAAGGAACCAAGGACACCCCATCGGGCCTCTTGCCATCATCTCTGATAATGCCAGTCGGCTCAAGAAGAGCGGGTACATTGATGGTGGCAAGAGACCGACGGATTATGTCATTAAGCGACGCATGTCTTGAAAAACGGCCGGCACTTTTTTGACAAGATATTCATAAAAAGCATGTCAAATTATTTTAATCAAATATTTTGATTTGTGTTTTTAAGTAAGTATTTACACTACTATACAGAATGATTTCGGGTTCGTGGAGCAAGAGAACAAGACCATACAGAATTAAAAGATAAACCTAATGACATTTTTAATTATTGTTTATCGCCAATAATGATGATTATATTTCAGATGACAAGTAGAAATGAAACATGTTTGCATACAATTTGGTCAATTTGGTAGTTAATAAGACGTCCAATGTCAGGAAGGCCTATTTTGGCTACGCCCATTCCTTACTTACATATGGTGTTGACCTATGGGGGGATGCCGCTGACCGAATGAGACCATTCCTTATGCAGAAACGCGCGATCCGTTGTATATCAGGGGTACCATGGGACCATCCGGCTCAAGAGCTATTTAAAGCCACTAAAATACTCACATTACCGTGTGTATACATTCTCGAGGTGGCAAAGTACGTGCGACGTAATCTTGCGCACTTTCCTACACGCGGTGACCTCCTCGAACACGGCTTGCCAAATCGAGAAAATGTCTACACACGATGGGACCCAAGATATATTTGAAGACCCCGACCCGGCCTAGCAGCTTCACCGATGTAGATAATCAAGATAAAAATGAGAGTCCTAAATAAACGTTGAAGAGCGGATATCTGAAAAACTATAAAGATATCGAAAATCTTGACTGAATAAAACTTGTAACAAATTAAATCTCTTCTCATTTTGTATAAGTGGCCAAGTCGCTCAGACGCATAGTTTCCGAGATATAATCGAAAAACCGAAAAATGGAACCTTCAAATCCCCCCCCCCCCCCCCCCAGCACCAGGGTTATGGCCGGGGACTTTTGATATGTTCATCTCCTAACTAGTCCAAACAAAGCTACGAAGTTAAAAATTGTGTTCCTTGCATTTCCCTCTATACCTTTTTTTGGGCATTTATTTCCTGGCAGGGACGTATAAATGATATCGCGGACTGTATTAAATAGGCTGGTTTATTCCGCCTTAATTAGAACTAGAAATCCCGACCAAACAATTATAAGCCTGTTGTTGCTTAGTTCGCTATGTTAATTATAATGTATCTAAATTTGTTTTAATTATGCACAATAAAGAATATATTATTATTATGTGTATCTCCGTTTTAAAACTCTCGGGTCTTTCGAGCCCGGTCATTTATAAGGCGTGCGTGGGGATATAGATCCAACACGTAGAGGCCGTTTGGAGAGATTTGATGTCATGTAGAACGCCTGGTGGAACCCATTCACGGGTACATCAATAGATATCCGTGAACCGGTTTCAGCAGGCATTGGAAACTATTGTAGAGAGTATGGACAGAGTACTGATCTATGGTTTAAGTTTGGGTGGTTAAAAGACTGGGCTATTACATAGAAGTCCGGACACCTGCCATAACATTGCTTGCACAAGTTATCGAGGCAGACGGTGACTCGCCACTCGTTAGATGGGCACCTGATGCGCCATCGTAAAGATGGCCAGACGCAACACCGGAGTGAGCGGCTCAGGGGTGTCGAGAGGTGTGCTGCGCTTTCTCCGAAGTTACTCGCGGCGTTATGCCCTTTAACACTTCCACCCCTGGAGCATATAACTCTTACGACTCCCCTCTGGACGGCCAATGAAGGCAAGCCAGAGCTGAGAGTCCTGCGGGTCCCCTTGGGGTCCACTCCGACCGACGAAGACACGCCGGAGACGGAGACCCTGACCGACTCTCTGGAGCACTCGGGTCCGTGGGGTCGTCACTCCCCAACAGCTCGCCACAAGCTGCCCTGCGGGCTTATTATTATTATTATTATAAGAACTAATTCGGTACTCGTCCGTTGCCGGTGAAGTAGGTGAAGCCGAGTGTGTGCCGCGCGTAGCTCGCGGCCTGCCGCAATGACGTCGCGTGCTGCCCGCCTCCGCGCGTTTCCTCCCGTGCGTATGTCCATTGTCCAGCGGGCGCAGCATGGTTCCATTTTTACCGCCTGTCACTATGACCGTCACTTTCACACTTCACTTACTTGTTAGAACGTGACAGGCATGGTGACAAGCTATAAAAATGCGACCTTGCTACCCCCGCAGTACTTAATACATGGTGAAGTCCCCTGGCAAACGGCCGAGTATATCGTGAGCCCATCAAGCTGCTAACAAAACCATATAAACCTATAAGTCCAAATTAACGATTAAATCCCGGCTTATCGCAAAGAATTACGCCCACCGCCGCTGGCGAGGAACAAGACCGGGTACGTGACCGATTAACCGATGGCTATTAGGGTATTTCGATTTTACAATTTGTTAATCCCTACTAATATTATAAATATGAACGTAGCTCTGTCTGTCTGTCTGTCTATGTTTCTTGTGTTACCTCTTCACGCCTAAACCGCTGAACTGATTTAGATGAAATTTGGTATGGAGATAGTTTGAGGCCCGAGGAAGGACATAGGATAGTTTTTATTAATCATCATCATCCCAAGCACATGAAGTCGCGGGCAGAAGCTTGTTTGTTTATATAATAAGACAATTTTACAAAAATAATTCCACAGCAAGCTCAATTACGCCTATATTGTGGATACTAGACGGCACTATTATATCTATAATAGAAATTAAAATAAATATTTATAATCATAGAAAGCTTGAATAATTCGCGAAAAAATATTCGTGGTTATCCCACAAAGAAATGTCCTTCATCTTCCTCGCGTTATCCCGGCTTTTTGCCACGGTTCGTGGGAGCCTGGGGTCCGCTTGGCAACTAATCCCGAGAATTGGCGTAAGCACTAGTTTTTACGAATGCGACTGCCATCTGACCTTCTAACCCAGAGGAGAAACTAGGCCTTGTTGGGATAAATCCGGTTTCCTCCCGTCACGATCTTTCCCGTCACCGAAAAGCGACTGGTAATTATTAAATGATATTTCATACATACTTACTTACACCGAAATGGATCTTGTCCTCCGACACCAAGACCGCCATGCTACTCTGTCCAAAGCCGTTCCTGTCCAGTCGACGGCGCCGAGTTCGCTGAGGTCTTTCTGCACTTCGTCTCTCATTCCGAAAAACTCATTAGTACGAGCCGGGGTTTGAACTTTGAACCCGCGACCTCCAGATTGAAAGTCGCACACTCTTACAGCTAGGCTACCAGGCTACCAGCGCTATTCGCAAATAAATGTCCTTATACGGATTCAAACCCAGGGCCGCAGGGCATCCAGTGGAAAAAGTTTCGTAGCCTAAACACGGTACTCGACTGAAAATCTCTCCGTTATATCACGATTTTATCATCACCATCATCATCATGTCAGCCGATAGACGTCCACTGCTGGACATAGGCCTCCCCCAAGGCTCGCCACTCTGACCGATCCTGTGCCGCTCGCATCCACCGAATTCCCGCGACCTTCACCAGGTCGTCGCTCCACCACGTTGGAGGCCTACCAGCAGTTCGTCTTCGGTAATCCATACTATAATCCATACTAAAATTATAAATGCGAAAGTCTGTCTGTCTGTCGTCTTCCGGTACGCGGACGCCACTCCAGAACCTTCCGGCCCCACCGGCCATCAGTTCTGCGAGCAATGTGCCCCGCCCACTGTCACTTAAGGTTTGCAATTCTGCGAGATATGTTTTCACGATTTTCACGATTTTATATTTACCACGTTTTAGCCCTCATTCGGCCTATAGAGCCGCTTATCCTAGGAGTGATAATTTAGCACGATTTATTACCGTCCGATGCCGAATATATTAGACGCGGAGTGCCCTGATTTATTCGGCGGTTGCTTTAAAACGGGGGAGTTTTAATACATCTGCTTTTTACAGTTTAATTAACAGTCGAATTCTGTTTAAATGGCAATTTCCCATTCACATTAAATAAAAGAAATGAGCCAAATAAAATGTCACAAAAAAGGCAACAAATGACATTACTATAGCGTTTCATTTTTCTTTTCTCTAATTCACTTCACACTCTTCACAGCGTACTTAAGAATACAACACAGTTGTTTTATTTACCGCAAAATATGGAAATGACCATGTAGTAAAAATTCATTACAACTATTTTGTAGGTCCAACGGATTATCAACTTTATTTCTATATGCAATAGATTACAAGTCAAATAATAGATAAAGGACCACTCATGTCACACGTCACGCGTTAGATACATACCTGAATACTTATGGTGGCCATACACCATCCTTCCTATCGTCCAATCGGCATGACGCTACCGATTGGATCAGTTAGAACTGACCGTGTGTGTGAGTGGATTGGCATGACAGTTATACTTGACGGCACAATCGAATTTCGATTCTTTTAGCTTGATCATGGCGATTGGACTGTGTATGGCGGTCGGCGATCATCAGTTCAGTCAGGTCAAGATTTATGTCGGTGATCAGGGCACCGTGATCGGTAGCGTCATGCCGATTGGACGATAGGAAGGATGGTGTATGGCTACCACAACTGAACGTCGCTGCCGATTGGACAATTTAAACTGATCGTTTCTGGTGTATATAGACGAACTGCAGATTGGATCAAGCCTGCAGCGTCTTGCCGATTGGACGATAGGAAGGATGGTGTATGGCCACCATTACCTGAGAATGGTCATTTAGGATAAGGTTTCTTTTATGTCACTTTATCTTTTATTCATAGAGATATTTAGTCTAATTCGTTGGACCTTCAAGACGGTTCTAACGACTTTTTACTACGAGGTCATTTCCGTGTTTCGTGTTAACTCTAGCAGTTTGTATTTTTGAGTACGCTGTGAAGTAGATTGGCCAAAAATAAAAACCGGCCAAGTGCGAGTCGGACTCGGGCACGAAGGGTTCCGTACCATTACGCAAAAAACGGAAAAAATCACGTGTGTTGTATGGAAGCCCCACTTAAATATTTATTTTATTCTGTTTCTAGTATTTGTTATATATTTTATATTTTTGAATAGCGGAAACTATCTACATAGACTATAGAATACTGAGCGTTACTTCTGTCGGAAAAAAAACTGAGTTCCCTCTAGTCGCGCCTAAAGAAGTTTTACTTCAAAAACTTTATTCGTTTTCTCTTAAACACGGTGGCTAAAAAATAAGTACATTCCCGTTGCCAGGGAGGTTTTGGGGTTATACTGAGCAACTTTTTCAATGGGACCAACCCCAAAATCGCGAAAAAAAATTTGGCTGTTTCATACATTTTGGCTGGTCCATTTTCTATGGGAGGGTAAATTTTTTTTCGCGATTTCGTGGTCGGTCCCATAGGAAAAGTTGCTCAGTATAATCCCAAAACCTCCCAGGCAACGGGAATGCACTTATTTTTTTTGCCATCCTGTATATAAGACACATGTTCGCACAAACGCAATTTAATAGCCATTATGTAAAAATAGATTCTCGTTTCCTTCCGATCCCTCGAGACTTGGGAATAATTCTAAAATACACCTTTTCACGTCCCTTAAACTGTCTCGTTTTGTTCGGGCAGGTTACATTTTCTATTGCTTAACCCCTTAAGTTCTACTTTAACATAATCTTTACTGTAAAAACCACTTTATATATTGTAAAGCAAGGTTGCTTTTCGATTCTAAGTAAGACTGTCAAAGTAACTCTATTTTGCGGCGTCCAATTTGTGAATGTAAAATGGAGTTTCTAGTGGCTTTTAGATGCGTTATAAAAGGATTCATGAAAAACTTTGCAATGAAATTCGTTTTGTACTTGAAATTGGTTGTGTCAATCAATTTAATTGCTAAGTTTTATTTGAGTTTGGGGTGCTTGAGCTATTGAAGAGTTTGCTGAGATTTGGAAGGTCAATAAATTCAAGTAGGTATTTTTCTCGAAGTCGTTTAAGCTTTTTTCAAGATTTTCAAGCGATTCTCTTAATACGTTTTCAGAGGCCAATTACGCTTTTTATTACAGGTTGTTTTAATACATAGTAATTGATAAAATAAAACAATTATTCAAAATTTCAAACTGCTCTTATTATTACCTAATTTTGGTGGAAGTTTTATACTTGCATGATAGTGATCCGTTTTAAGGTCACGGGCGTTTTATATTTGTAGTTAAACACAAAAACACCACAAAACGCACTCTAAGAACGTTTTCACATTGTCCGATACGATATCGGATGTCGGATACGAACTAAATGAGAATGAATGAATGAAATGAGAAAACTTTTAACTCTAAACTAAAAAGCCTATTAATAGAAAATTGTTATTACACAGTCGAATCATTCCTGGAAGATAATACGTTAGATAAATATGACACCGAATTAGTGTAAGACTGTTAACTTGACATATTGCTGCCATCACTTTAATATTAATTGATATTCATTAAATAAATAATAATTATAATAATTTGACAAGTTAATTCAATCAGAAATTATTGTATCGGTGCATTGTTGACGTTGCTATTGTTGAAGTTACTAAATTAATTTATGAGACTAACTAATAGGTTACTAAACCACTGATACGCTAATATGTTAATTTTATTATGTTACCTTAATTACAATGTGTAAATTAGAATTAATAGAATAGAAAAACTGTACTATTGTGTGCCCTTACAGGGTGTCATGAACTGGCTATATAAAATGTAACACCTTATTATGTACATGACAATGCAATATGGAATAAATGACTAAATGACTAAAAAAAAAGTAAAAATTCGCAGAAACAATTTCAGTTGAAGAATCTGGCTAAAGTGATAATTAACATTGAAACCAGAGTTGGCCGGAAATTAGTCGGTTTCATTCGAAATTACAGCGATCGAGGCTGAAATGGGCTTCCAAATGTAATACGATTCGCTCTATTTCCAGGAATTTCACGAAATTGATCAACGAACCTCACACCTCCTCTTCCTGATACCCTGATCACCTGCGGTGTCCTCGTGGTTTCATTTTTATCACCTGTCACTATGCCTGTCACTTTCGCACTTACATACTTGTTAGAACGTGACAGGCATGGTGACAGGCGATAAAAATGCTACCGTGCTAAGCCCGCTGATAAGTAAGTCTGTAGTGGTCTACAGAAATTTCACGAAATTTATCAACGATATAGTGATAGTACAGGGTCAAAGACCTTATAAAAAATCGGCAAAGAGCATGTCGGGCCATGCTCAGTGTAGGGTTTCGTGATTACCATTCTGTCAAAAAAAAAAACAAAAAAAAACAGGCCAAACGGGGGCTATTTAGTAAGAATCATGTTAATCATGTACATTACATCGACGACCGGTCTGGCCTAGTGGGTAGTGACCCTGCCTGTGAAGCCGATGGTTCTGGGTTCGAATCCCGGTAAGGGCAATTATTTGTGTGATGAGCACAGACATTTGTTTCTGAGTCATGGATGTTTTCTATGTATTCAAGTATTTATATATTATATATAGGTATATCGTTGTCTGAGTACCCATAACACAAGCCTCCTTGGGCTTACCGTGGGACTTAGTCAATCTGTGTAAGAATGTCCTATAATATTTATTTATTTTATTTATATTTATTACAAGCACGAGGGAGTACCTTTGCAGCCCTTTGTACGTCTGCTTAGTAGGAAGTGAACAGTTTTTGCAATAACTCAAAAACGACTGGACCGATCATGTTCGCTATAGTTTTCATTGAAAGTATTTATTAAGCATGAGCTTAAATCTAAAATAGGCCCTTGAGGCATTGTACCAAGGATGCTGGCGGCATTTCCCCGCTGTATCGCAATGCTGATACGTTGTGCGAGAAAGCCGCCAGCTCTTCGGTCACCAGTTACGTCAACCAGACGCTTCGCGATTTCTGCAAACAACTTATGCGCGCTGGGACCCCATGGACCTAGAGTTTACGTAGTACCACTGTATATATCTTTTATTAAGCATTTGTTTCTATCAATCAATCAATCAATAATTTATACACACAATACACACAATAATAATATATTTATAATCATATTTTTTCAGGATTTTTTTCATATTTTTTGTACCTATGGCTCAAATGTTAGAGGATGGGGGGGTACATATTATACAGCAAGGGAACCCGCAAAGCAAGTCGCTGCCAGTGAATGTGTTTAATTAAATACATAATTTTAGAGCATATTTTGAAGAAAAGTAGGCACATTTTAGATACTTGCATTCGCTCAGTGGAGCCCTCTATATTCTTATTCTTTCTTGTGGGACCATAGACATAGGCATAGTAGTTATAGACATGAAACCGAGCGACCAGGGGTAAGAGAAAGACATATTCATATATTGACAGGTTAATGTATGGCAGCATAATCCTTTTTCTCTTTCACTCTTATAAATTTCGGTATTTCGCCATCGCCTCCTACCTATGCTGCCATAACCCGACCATGAAAAAAAACCCGGTCGGTGATAAGGACAAAGCATGCCACTATTTTCTCTTTCGTCTTATAGGAATCGCAATAAGACTATCTTTCTCTATCAAAGAGTGTCAGGCCCCTTGTGTGGGACTCTATTCATGGTCGCATACTTTTTAGCAGCAATAATTTGCAATTCAAACGAAAAACATTATTTTACAACTCGTACACAGGTGTAAGGCTGCTTACATTTAAATTCCATTTTTGAATAATTTAGGGTTCACCGAAAAAAATGTGAATATTGCTCGTAATTTTATATGAAGAGGGAATTTGTCTGGAAAATTTGGTATACCTACTTAGTACAATTTTTTTTTATTCAAAAATGCTTGCTTCATGCTTTTTTTTATTAATAATAGAGCCGCATTAAAACTTTCCAAAATTAAAATTTAAAATTGTAATACAAAGAAATTTAGGGTGAGTAGAAGTACAATTTTTAGCAACAAAAACTCGTACCAGATAGATATGAGTGTTACGTTAATGTTCATGTTAAGTGTCATACTTGCATTATACAAAGGTGCTAAGCTAATAGTATAGTAAATAAAGTTATTTTTTTTTATTCAGGTAAATACACATAATGGTAATAAGGTAAATACAATAATATTATCACATGGCAAGGCAATGTGATAACATTATTGACTTTTCTAAGAAATTAAAATCATTTCTACTAATAAGACCATTTTATAATCTGAATGAATATTTTGATAACTTTACATTTTAATTGTAATATTTAAAGTTTTTATTGAAATACAATTTAAAATTAAATAAATAACTACCTAAAGTATAAAAATTAAACTAACCTAAAACATTGTAATTAGATTATTTAGATTATTATTTTAAGTTAGTCTAAGATTTTGCATGCCATATTGTGGTAGACCATACATGCATGTAACACTTAATAGCTACACTATGTACCTATAACATCCCAATTACATGTAACCATAACAACAAGCGAAATAAATAAATTGAAATTGAAAATATACAACTTAATTACAAAAGTACCGTTAAAACAGTAAGGTTTGTCTCGGTACACCATCCGCAGTAGATTTGATACAATAATAAACTGACTGTACAGCCGAGTTCATAAATATTTATACATTTTTTCATCTTATTGCGTTGAATTAAGGTGAAGATATGTATACATATTTATGAACTCGACTGTACATACGAAAGTTTTTTTATTTCTTTATCCCTGATTACCTAAAAATTAAATAGAGTTAGATTGTTCTAACTCTATTTACTCTTGTCTTGTGACAAGTCTGCAACAATTTTGATAGCACACGCAGTGCAAGTGTTATTTCAAACGTCAAACTTCTACGTAATTATGACGTATAAATAACACTTGCACTGCGTATGCTATCAAAATCGTTGCAGACTTTTCTTGGTCTAACTAACCATTTGACAATTATTTTCCCATCAGCAGAACCCTCTTGAAAGAAAAACTAAAAAATACTTAGTTTTAATTTTTGCGAGCCTTTGTGGAGGCGATTTGTAATTCGAATCCAGAGTTTCGAATTTCAAACAGTTTTAACGACTTTTAAAAACCGCGCTCTGTTTTTAAATATGAGTTAAGCTTGGGTTTAATGTTTGGGCTTGAAATTAAATATCTTTCTTGTTTTTATGCTTTATTTTTACGTGTCTGGCAGAAACATCGTGTATTTACAAATACAGTTACGTAACTAAAATTAATTAATTATAATTACCCAAGAATTAATAGTAGAGCTGAGTGCAGAGTATTAAATTATAATTATATACCTAGATGGGGGTTTTCAGAAAAAAGTGTACCATTTACTTTGAAAAACTAACAACTCTTGATTGAATTATGAGTCGAAATAGTTAACCCAAAAAGTCGATGATAAAAAAAAAACTAAATCGTGCACTTATTTTTGAAAATGCCAGCTAGATTTGGCTTTTGACTGGTATAAATATTTCCAGATACACTTTTTGTGAAATTAAAAAAACCTTTACACCTCATTCATAATATTAGGCGAAAAATATTGCAAAAAACAATCGATTTCAATACATAACAGTGGATTTAAACAACTATTAATAAAAGACTCTGTTCATTAGTCCTAGTCCTAGTTACGCGCTAACACCGAGGTGAGCGTGTATCGTAAATTACAGTTACGGCTCATTCGGCGGGGGCGTCGGCCAAATTTACGGGTTGCCGGCCGCACGATACGTCATTCTGGTAAAACATACGGGTGATGGTTTGGAAAAAAAACGCTGCGTTATTTGATTCGACAAGATTGCCCAATTTAGGGGAAGGGGCAATATGAGTAAAGTTTCCAGAGGGTAAACTTAATGATTTAATTCATTATTAACAAGGCTTATATACAGTCGTGTTATCATAATCATACATTCTCAATCTACGGTGATGCATACATAATCTTAACTGGATCAGCGCGTGCGCTAACTTCTCTCAAGTTATTGTCACGCGTTGATAATATTTTGCTGACCCAATTGTTTAAGTTTTTAGATAATTGACATCAAAAGAGCGGTCAGCGGGTGGGTGATTCAAGACGCATACTTATACGTTATATACTTCCAAGGTTAGAATTAGAAGATGGAGAATCTGCCACAGAAAATAATGTAGCGCCACGATATGGTCCGACCGGACCGGTACATGTTCGATCGGTTGATCCGTGTAAGTCTACTTAATGTTATGTACTTACGTTATGTTCTTATGTCGTCATATTGTATCTCTTTTTGTATTAGTTTGTGTAAACGATGTGTAATTTATTTTTCGCCATATTTTACGTCTCTTTCCTTTATGTTGCTTTCTTTTTGTCTGTTACCTTCCGTGATTCTCACTTGATGGTCTCATCGGAAGATCAGCGCTGGAAGTCGCCAGCAGCATGCTGAGATGGGGCAATTTCGTGACACTTTATTTTCACTCAATAAAAACGTTTCTATTTTATTCTACTCTATTCTAAAATAGCAAAAGCAGCATTATTATAGTCGAGTACTTACGTTACCCTGTTGCGTTTGGTTTAACGTTGCATTTAATTGCCAATTTTGTACCTATCGTAACATACGGTTCCTGAACACATCATAGACAGCTATAATTATGAGTGTAGAAAAAACAACAGGCGTACAATCCACACTCGTATTTTAACACCTTTCATTATGTAACAGTCACAAAAACTACTATTAAAGAACTAGCTGACATTCTGAATTGAACAGTCCCCAATTCGATCCCGTGTATCCCGCCGCAACAGACCGACGCATAAGCGGATTCATCGCCAATTCCAATATCGCTGCGTTGATGATTTTAACCTGTTTGGGGCCCGTGTGGGCCCGTGTTACAACTTCAACGTCATTTTATCTCGTGAGCGGTAAAGTGACATGATAAAACCTGTTTTGTGACTTTTTGTGACTTTGGTTGTACATGACTACGAAAGATAAGGTATGATTATGTAAGATAAGAAGTAGTAGGTTAGCGTGGTATGGGCATGTGATGAGGAGGGATGAATGCCATATAGGCAAAAGAATGTTAGGGATGAATGTTGATGGACGGAGAGCGTATGGTAGACCCAAAAAGCGATGGATGGATTGTGTAAAAGAGGATATGAGAAAGAAAGGAGTGAGTGCTGAGGTGACGAAAGATAGAGGAGAATGGAAGAGAAAAACATGTTGTGCCGACCCCACATAACGTGGGATAAGGGCAGGAAGAAGAGGAGAGGTTGTACATGACTATCAAATTGTACCTACCGAGTAGGTACCTACTTATAATATTGATATGAATATTTTTATCAATTAATTAGGTTACGGACGGAGTGACGGTATTTGAATTGTAAAGTGTCAAAAGTAATTAAAAATCTAATCGAATAATCGATTTGACATTTGCGACAGTAATGTCGCGCTGCAATACTGCTGCAGTCGACTGCATTACTGCAGGAATCGTCAAAATGTCAAAATCGATTTAGGTGATCGGAATTTGGACTCTTAATGATGATGAAATGAATTAAGTAATGCAAAAAATTGTCTACAAACATTTTACGTGACATAAAAATGAAGTGTCATAGGGACCATCATATAATTTACTGAATTCTTAGGGTTCTGTACCCCTAGTGTTTTCATTTGATAGCGTGAAGTGACGTATGCGTTTACGTTTAGTCTCATTTTGTATGGGATTTTGAGTTTCCAAAACGTCCCGCTTGGTGCGCTGTTCAAAAGCCTTCTGACACTGTATTTGAGTATTGAACTTTTGTTGTTTCTCGACTGTTTTTGTTTCACACAATTAATGTCATTAACGGGTCTAACGCGATAAAATTTTATTAATTTACCTTTTTCTGACGTTTCAACTAGGTTGCACTAGCTGTGGTCACGGAAGACTGCATGACGTCCCAGCAAAATGTTAATTGAGATATTGGCAAACAACACTAAACTACCCTACATTATACATGCTCGGGGTAGACAAATAAATTTATCTACCTGTTTCTGACAGTCTTCCGTGACCACAGCTAGTGCAACCTAGCTGAAACGTCGGAAAAGGTAAATTAATGAAATTAAATCGCGTTAAACCCGTTAATAACATTAATTATGTGTATAAAACGCGAGAGTTTAAAGTGTTATATTGTTTTTGTTTCCATTCCGCCAAATGTAAAACCTGTAAATTTTTGAAGGCGCCAAAAATCTGTGTACCGATTTATGGTGGTTCGCCATCCACAATTAGGGGGCGAGAAACGAGCAATTACTCGCCCCGCGTGCCAGATGTCTGCGGTTTGGATGAGGCAGTTTTTAAAGGGGGATCGCATGTCAAGTAATAGATCATCAGTTGAAATGTTGTAAACCTGTCTGTTGGGTTGCACGATGAATCTCTCTCTACCACTTAGTATCAACTTATAATGTTTCTATAATATCACATGTAAAATTTTCGGCACTGTTTGTCTTCTCTGTAGTCCATCTATTGTATATATCTTTCTATGTAATTACTGTTTGTTGCCATAATAAATAAAATAAAAATGTCGTTCCGAAGTGCGAAATGACGAATTCGCATGCGGCGACGACGGTCCGGTGGTGGTGCGATGCGCGACGAATCGTGTCTATGTACAAAAATCCGTACGGTACTATGGAGCTCGGCATACCCTGCGGCGCGCACCGCATCTTCGTCTGAAAGCGCGAATCGTCGTGCGATTCGCACCTTCGCACGGAGTGACGGAGCCAATGTGTTATACCATGCGATTTTTGCATACAAATCGAGATTCTACAGTACAAGTTAAAAATCGCAGCATCGGACGTCATTCTCAAGTGCGAAGCTGTGCTATGCCCCTTGTATAGTACTCGAGGTATTTTTCGTAATGTTTTCACATAACATTGCTAAATGAAAAGTGGAAAAATGTACCTACTTTCTCGGGCGCAGTTTGAACTCGCGACTTTAGATCACTAGCCCATTGCTCTACCAACTAAGCTACCGAGACTTCACTCTATGACAGCGAATATTTCCACCATATCGCTCATATGCCCGCCTAAGAGAGGCGCCTAGCAACATCTACTGAGCTTTACACTACTGTATGAGCTACAGGAGTTCCAAGTCATATTGGAATCCTCGTTGTGATTCTCGTCAATTCGCTCTGTGCGTGACTTTGAAGCCGCCTTGGCGGCTATGGGAGACACATTAGTGTAAATATTTGACAGCTGTAAAATAACAGGTATGACTGATATTGTGGAAATATTCGCTGCCATCAAGTGAAGTCTTGGTAGCTCAGTTGGTAGAGCGATGGACTTAGTGATCCAAAGACGCGAGTTCGTCTCGTCTGAGATAGTTTTATCTTTTTATCCTATATTATAGATATAGATAGATTTTTATCTTTTTATCTTATTTTATTTATTTTCGCCCTCTTTTATAAATTTATTGACTTTCCTCTAGTCTATTGTACGCAGTGCTATATTTGTCTACCGTTCTTCATCAATTCTCATTTACTCAAAAGTTAACTGGAAGAAATCCCTTAAAGGGATAAGTTCGCCTTTGTACTGCCTATTTCTGTGCCATATTTGTGTTCTGTGTTTTGTACAATAAAGAGTTTATAAATACAAGTACTATGTATGTACATAGTGAATTCCACTTGTCATTTATTTCTAAGCTTTGAGGATTCGTACGACACGACAATTCATAATTACCTCCTCCAAAAACATTCCTTCATCCTTGCTATCTAAAGCGCCCATATTTCTCCAAACCAGTCATTTGCAGCGGCGCCTTATTCTTCACATCATAAGGTCGATAATCGTTTAATCCTCCCATTGTTTGGGCCTTTTGTGGGTCTGTTATTTATGTAGTCAGTTAATAGGGACTTGTCTTGGATTTTACTTGGCCCTTTGTCTTTGGAAGATGTTTATGACATGATGGATAGGAGCGGTGGCAGATTTTTGTAATTATTTATATTTAACGATTTATTTTTATAATCAAATTCGATTTTTTTGAAGAATTAGTTCCCAGCAAATTGGAAATCGTTTTATTACCTTCATTTACTATTTATTTAATATTATCATATTATTTATTTAATATTAGCTTCATTTGGTTGATTTTGGTTGGTTTGGTTTGGTGGTGGCTGGTTGGCGCGAGTTTGTATCTGCAGAATTGTAAATTTTGATGTTAAGTTTAATTTAAGAAGTGTATATTGTATTGCCATACGATAAACGATAAACATATTAATAACGGGTCACTCACATATTTTAAGTCGAAGCGTTTTCGACTTAAAATACGTGAGTGACCTGTTATTAATATGTTTAATATGGATGGATGACTTGTTTCTACTTTGTTTTTTTCGTACCTGAATAAAGATTGATTTTATATCATTTAAAATATCTTCTTCCTCGCGTTATCCCGGCATTTTGCCACGGCTCATGGGAGCCTGGGGTCCGCTTGACAACTAATCCTAAGAATTGACGTAGGCACTAGTTTTTACGAAAGCGACTGCCATCCGACCTTTTAACCTAGAGGGGGAACTGGGCCTTGTTAGGATTAGCCCGGTTTCCTCACGATGTTTCCCTTCACCAAAAAGCGACTGGTATATCAAAATGATATTTCGTACATAAGTTCCGAAAAACTCATTTACGAGCCGGAGTTTGAACCCGCGACCTCCGGATTGAAAGTCGCACGCCCTTCACCAGCCAACAGCGCTTTAAAAAAAACTGAATGCCATTATTATTAAATCTATAATCGAAGCCATGGTTCCTAACAACAGATGTCGCTATCTCTGATAGTTTCTGACCTATCCCTACTGACCCATTTGGATTGATCACCCTGTATATCATTTAAAATATATAATAATCTACTTTAATTTAAATGTAGAGAAATAAGGGTTAAAGTAAAACAACTAAACGAAATCATACGCAGCCATAATGCAATTGAATGTTATATTAAAACGAAATCACGCATCAAAATGAGAACATAATCTACCAAACTATATGAAAACTAAACCTTTAAAAACACATCGGCTTAACCGCCCGCCTGCCCAGCTAATCCGGTTTAGAGCGGTATGATCCGGTGCGCGCAAACGGTTACCCGGGTGGGTGCTTTGTGGCCTTTGGGTTTAAAGTTTAAAGGGAGTGGGAGTGGATTTCTAACATGTTTAAGATTATTTGTAATAACGAGTATTCTTGTAATATGGTTTTTTATGGAGATTAACAAGGAGGCCAATTCAATACATTGTGACATCAAAATGATGACAACCGCATGTGTATTTCGTGCTTGTATCGGCGCGAGTGTGACGCACGGGCGATTGACATAATGTCATAGGCTCTTAGTTCTTACACAATAGGGCTTGTAAGAGTACGCATTTGCCATTTTTGTTATTAATTGTTTTGTTTTGTTATTAGAAAACTATCTTAGTTTTGTTACTTTTTATGTCTTTTTATAAAAGATTAATAATATATACGTGGCATAATGGAAAAGTTGATTACCTGTTTATCATTATATATATATATATTTTTTTTTTTTTGAAATGTGTAGGTACTCCTAGACCAGCTAACCCTATATACCTGTTTATAATATTACCACTCATAGGAAACAATTACTACGAGTGCTTTTGCAAAAGCTGTTAAAGTTTAAAATACGGGCCAAGTGCGAGTCGGACTCGCGCACCGAGGGTTCCGTACTTTTTAGTATTTGTTGTTATAGCGGCAACAGAAATACATCATCTGTGAAAATTTCAAATGTCTAGCTATCACGGTTCATGAGATACAGCCTGGTGACAGACAGACAGACGGACAGACGGACAGCGGAGTCTTAGTAATAGGGTCCCGTTTTTACCCTTTGGGTACGGAACCCTAAAAAGAACTCGTATTTTCCCTATTTTGTTATATTGTATGAATTTGCAATAAATCGTAATTGGATTCCGTAAATTTCTTATTCTCCATACAGCGTTGTTAAATTTTTACTTCAGTAAAATGCATTTTTTTAAGATCGTTTTCATTTAAAGTGGATATCACGCTAAAGTTTCTTGTTCCTATAAAATCTCCAGCAAAATGCGGCTCCACAGCAAACTCTCAATATCGCCGGAACAACGCATATATGTTCGGTTGTTGGAATATCTAAAGCGAAAGAGCACAAGTTTTAATAAGAAGGCTGCTCATCTGGGTCGGCGGGGTCAACTCTTTGCGGGCTGCAAGTTATGAGCGAATCGCGATTTTCTTTATAAATTTAGGTAATTTAGACAGTTCGCTTCCTGCTAACCTATTTCCAACTTATTATTACTAATGGTTTGATGTTATTAAATTTGGTTTATTAATTTACACTTATTATATATTTACCAAATTGTGGACACGTTTTCCTACAGAAAACAGGTCGTTTTAATGGAGTATTTGGTTATCTGGTAGAATAAAGAATATTGCACCTACAAAACATCCGGCAAAAGTGATTCGAATACGCTCGAATATTGACAATTTAAAAAAAAAAAAACAATCCTGAGATTTTAGAGATTCTAATTTTAGGTTAATTAATTTCTTGTGAGTAATCTGGCTGTCAGGCGGCGGAATTTGAGTTAGCAAGTTACTAGTAGAAAACGTTGAAATTTCGTCGGTCAAAATATCAAGTACATGTATAAGAAAAGTTATCTAACCCCTGCCCTGCCTATGCCGTATGTTATGAATGCTTGAGGTTCTGCGAGACGATGAATGAACGGCCTTCTTCTGTGTTTTTTTTTTTTATTATTATTCAAATTAGTTTTTTTTATGTGATAGTCAGCAAACGAGCAGACGAGCCGCCTGATGGGAAGCAGTCATCGTCGTTACACAGCATCACTGAAGTTTTTTGTAGTTCGCAGTGCCTTAGTAGTAGTATTACTATTAAGGCACTGCGAACTACAAAAAACTTCAGTGATATGTTAATGTTGACTTATGTACTATGTGTATGAAATGTCTATTGGATTCACAGTGCTTTGGAATACTGTTATGCTGTGAAATGTAATGAATAAAAAAAACCGGCCAAATATCAAGATTCTGAGTTCACGGGAAGTACCTTGTAGGTTTTGATTCCCTTGTGTGTCGAAAATTTGCGGCATAAACGGTTGTATCTTTTGATTGCGTTGGCTTAGAACTTTGATTTTTTCACAGCTCCAAGGGACAGTAGACCTGAGTATTTGATATAAATTCCAGCTTGATACCTTCACGCGTTCCTGAGAAAAAGGGTCTTGACAGACAGACAGACGGACGGACAACAAAGTGACCCTATAAGGGTACCGTTTATTCCTTTCGAGGAACCGTAATAAAATGTCTAATTTATTATAATATGATTATTGAAAACTTACGTAGATGAGAAAGAGAAAAAAATGCCAATGTATGTGTCAAATGTGGGTGTAAAATGTAATTGAACATTCCCTTACCGGCTGACTGGGAGAAACTTAGCCAAAACTAGAATTTAATTAATTTTTTTTTATCAAATAAACTGATTCCTATTCATCCATCCATATTTTTATCCGCCTATGACTTGCGCCAATTGTTTATACTTAGGCGGATAAACCGGGGTAAATTGCTCTCACGCCATGGCATATAAAATGTATATTAGCCGACATACCCCCTGTATATCCGGATATAATGTAGTGTACGTAAGTAATCAGAATAGTGTATTGAATTAGTAATGTTACACCCGGTTTTCATCCGGGTATCGGATTACAGGGGTTTAAAATATGCTATCTTTGGGCTGATTATTAGTAGGTTTCAAATACTAAACATTAATTAGTAAAATATCCTTTTTAGGGTTCCGTACCCAAAGAGTAAAAACGGGACCCTATTACTAAGACTCCACTATCCGTCTGTCTGTTTGTCTATCTGTCTGTCACCAGGCTGTGTTTCATGAACCGTGATAGCTAGACAGTTGGAATTTTCACAGACGATGTATTTCTGTTGCCGCTATAACAACAAATACTAAAAGGTACGGAACCCTCGGTGGGATAGTCCGAGTCGCACTTGTCCGGTTTTTGTATTTTTTTAATAAACGGTTAATTGTGCATCATACATGTTTTACAAACTTTATAAATTATTTAACGCTTTTAACATTATTAATTGAATGTCAAACCGTGGGCCGATTGCATAAAAACTTGTTACTAATAATATTAGCGGAAGTCTCTTTTCAATTGCTTTGTTTAGAAAGAGACTACCGCTAATATTATTTTAGTTACAAGGTTGTTATGCAATTGGTTCCGTATCTTTACTGGGCTTTATGTAAATACCAGCACACGGCGCTGTCACATTATGTGGCATTAGCAAGCCATACACGCACGGATTTGCCCGTCGGATCTGCCTGTAAGATGTGTCTGGCGGACACATCCGTCAATGTGTGGCGAGAAACAGACACAGATTTGTCCGCCGGATGCCCGTCCGCTGCCCATCTGTGTCTATTTCTCGCCACACATTGACGGACGTGTCCGCCAGAGTCGCCAGACACATCTTTCAGGCAGATCCGACGGGCAAATCCGTGCGTGTATGGCTAGCTAGTGCTATGAACTGAGCACAAAACTAATACATTTTCAAAGGAGTCCCCTTGTTTGACATAATTATTCATATTGTAATGTAATGTTTGTCATTATTATCATTAGTCATAATTCTGAAACCGTTAACTTTTTAGGATTTTCCTCAGATAGGTTAGGTTAGGTTTGCTTTATGGCAATCCTGAAAAGTTGCGCGTTTCTGAGAAAAACCAAATTATGACTAACGAAAATTTGGACAAAATACATTATGATTTAAAACTATATGGGAAATAATAGAGACCCATTTTCAAAATACGCATTTCAGAATAAGGCTCCAGAAAAGTGTTTTGAATTAGTAATGATACCCAGATTTTACCCGTATACCGGATTCGATGTCGAACGTTGTATTTTATGTTTCAGACTCCGAACCTCTATAAGGTTTAATTGGAATTTTAATAAATAATTTGAATAAGTCTTACAATATACCCTATTGTAAATTTAATATGATAGCACAGGGCGGACACGCTATACATCATAAATCACCGTGTTTCTATGTGTGAACGGCACGTCTGTACACGCGTCATGCGTCATAGTGTGAGTAAGTGGCTTAAAAATAGTACTGAGCGGCCGGCAAACGGCCGTCAATCTGCTGTCGCGGGGCGAGGTAATTCGAGTCGGGGCGGGGCGGTGCGTGGCCGTTCTATACTATTACTTATTCTGTGACGATAGGGTGACGAGGGTTCGCGTTTACATGATGTCTATTTTTGTATGGGATTTAGAACAGCGCGCCAAGCGGAACGTTTTGGAAACTCAAAATCTCATACAAACGTCGAGCAAACGAGTACTGTCAGTTTTGACAGTTCCGAACAATTGACAGGCCGATATTGTCTCTATGTCCGTTCCTTAAAAAATAACCTTGTAGAAAAGGAATAATTATTCATATTTTTAGACCACCTGAATAATGCTAAAATATATTTATATACCTTAGTAGGTATATATCCCTGCAGCACGTAATATAGTTTACAGAAACAGCGAATGCCCATAACGATGAAACGACTTCCAAATTGGATTTGAAACCCGGAACATTGTCACAAAAATGGTGCTGAAAATTATGTAAAAACAGCATATTCAACGAACACCCGACCTTCGAACATGGATTAAACGTTACGGATAACTGGAAAGCGCATTGTCATCAATTTTATATACAACTAGCCACCCGCCCCGGCTTCGCACGGATAGTTCAACTAATTTACACAAAACCTTTACAAATAATACATAAATAAACCTACCTCTTGAATCACTCTATCTATAAAAAAACCGCATCAAAATCTGTTGCGTAGTTTTAAAGATCTAAGCATACATAGGGACAGACATAGATACAGAGCGGAAAGCGACCCAAGTAGCAGTGACGTCAGCGACGTCATAATGACGTAATAATGACGTCATTATGACGCCGTAAAGACGTCATTGACGTCATAATCACGTATAAATGCTACCTGGGGACTTTGTTTTATACTATGTAGTAACTATTTTTTAAGCATAATAAAAAAAGTTTGCATTCTTATGGCTTTAACTTTAAAATTGCTAACTTTAAATTAACACTTGGACTGTCACGGTCTAGTTTCAAACACTTTTAGTCGCTAAGGGGTCCACTGGACCCAGTAATTTAAGTCCCATATATATATTTTTTTTACTAGCCTAATTTATTGTCTACTGCTGAGCAAAGGCCTCCCCTCGCTTCCTCCACTCGACCCTGTTGTTTGTAGTTTTATTTGTAATTTACCTATATGTCCCATATATATATTTTTTTACTAGCCTAATTTAGTGTCTACTGCTGAGCAAAGGCCTCCCCTCTCTTCCTCCACTCGACCCTGTTGTTTGTAGTTTCATTTGTAATTTAAGTCCCATATATATATATTTTTTACTAGCCTAATTTAGTGTCTACTGCTGAGCAAAGGCCTCCCCTCGCTTCCTCCACTCGACCCTGTTGTTTGTAGTTTCATTTGTAATTTAAGTACCATATAATAAAAACTATTGAAATGCGATGAATAGGTATAAACATAGGTATATTTTCTAAATAGGGATATACTACAATCATGATATAATAATCAACTGATACTATTGATTATTAATTATATATATTATTTCATAAAACTGCTTAATATTTACTTTTATTTTGACTTACGAATGTTATGCTAATAACTTTCATAGCTCTTTGTAACTTATTAGATTATTTTAAAACGGGTCACTTACGTATTATTAAGTCGAATAGCTCGACATGTTGTTAAATTGGGTCGAAACATGTCGAGCTATTCGACTTAATAATAACGTGAGTGACCCGTTTTAAAATAATCTAATATGTTTGAGTCTCACGGGAGTTTTATACTCTTTGTAACTTAGTTTCTTAACTGTATTTTGTTAAACTACTATTATTGACTCATTAAAAATAATAAAAAGAGATCACTGTGTGTATTATTATTTTCTGTTTCAGAACCGTTTTAATTTTTTGGTAAATTTAAATTTTTTTCTCTTTTTTTCTTTTTTTCGACAGCCCTTAGAGCAGCCAACATCTGTGACGTTTTCAACCAAAAGGTACCACATTGTCGTTTGTTGATAAGGTTGATTAAATTTCTAATTGAAGTTATATGGAAATAGCGCCTTACTGACAAGCGACAATAAGTACCCTTTTGGTTGAAAATGGCACATTTATTTATTCAGCCCGAAGGGTAAACTGTTCAGAAATAGGGAATGTCGACTCAGGGAATGAGACAATGATTTTCATGTTTCACGATATGCCGAGAGATTTCATGATCTGGCGGATTTCACAGGCACTTCCAGTCCTTATAGATCGGTGTATGTCCGAACTCTGACCTTTATCAATACATGCCCGGCTTGACCGGGTATCGGATCCGGATGTAACACGGATATTGGTAGATGCGGTTTCGTGATTAAGAATATGGACATGTTGGGTTTAAATGTAAATATATTTAAGGTCAGGCGTTATTGATGTAGTGTTAGGTACAGCCATTTTTAGATAATTATATCTGCCATTTTCAACCAAAAGGGTACTTATTGTCGCTTGTCAGTAAGGCGCTATTTCCATATAGCTTCAATCGACAAGCGACAATGTGGTACCTTTTGGTTGAAAACGTCACATATATCGGAGCGGCGTAGCCGGACGTACGTGGCGCGCGGTACGCGTTCTAAAGACGGGCGCCGAGGGCGCCTTCATACTAAAAGAGTGGCGTAGTCCGACGTGTCTGAATGTTATTATTATAAATTGTATATTAAAATGTAAATAGTAATTAAGTAATGAAATGACGTGTAATTGTATATGTTTCTTTTACCAATAAAGTACTGTATCACTGTATCACGTACGTGGCGTACTGCACGCGGTCCAAAACCGGGCGCCTTTGGCGCCCTCATACTAAAGAAAGGAGTCGAGCGGAGCCCGACATACGTGGCGCGCTGCACGCGGTCCAAAG